>NC_138992.1:59794159-61040409 GCF_964341445.2 Mesoplodon mirus
AACTTTAGCCAAGAAAAGTCTCTTGGGAATCAGATCCACTTCTCCAACTACTTATTGAACCTCCAATTTGGGGTCCCTTAGTCATCTAAAACTCAACATTTCAAAAATTCAACTTATCATCTCTTCCCACCTTTTGATACCTAAGTGATTATTATAATTGTGCATGAAGTTGAACTAAACAAAAACTCTGAGCTTTATCTTGGACTATTCCATGTCACTCACATCCAAATTCATCCATTTCTAAATCATGTTGCTTTAGCTTTCCAAATATGTCTTAATTCTATTCACTTCTCTCACAAATACCATTTCCTTTGAAGAAAACACCATCGTATTTCAGTATGTTAATTTGGTTCCTTTCTTCAAGCTTTATACATTCTCTAATCCATTATTTACATTACAGCCACGGTATCTGACACTTCAGTAATTAAAAGCCTATAAACACTCTTTTCTTCTCTTAGGAATAAGTCCAAATTAAGTAGAATATCTTACAAGGTCTTAAATAACTTAATGCCTGGTATTTCTCTGGCTTCATTTATTACCATTTTCAATTAAACAAGCTCACATCATTTAAGTCAGCATGAACTTATTAACTTAGTGCTATTTAGATCTATAAATTGCTCTTATATTTTAAAAATTTTGATATTCTATAATGAGAAATTATTAATTTTAATAGTAGACACTTATCTCTCAAAAATGATCACACAACTATTGTCAATGGCAAATCAACTAAAAATCAACTGTACTAAAAAACGGTGAAAAACATTGATGATATACTTAAATATCAAACAGTTAATAGCTAAAGTGAGAAAAAAAACTTTAGCAAGAATAAGGTGGCACTGATTAATATAAAGTGAAGATTTAACTAGTGCAAAATAAAATATTGGTGGATCCTTCTTTATCTTGGGTGTAGGAAAAGGCTTTCTAAGTATGACTAAAAATCTGGGGCAATAAAAGAGTGGTTAATTGGTTATACAATTTTTAATTGGCACAACAAAGTTACCATAAATGAAATAAAAATATAACTGACAAACTGAAAGATGATATTTGCAACATATCATAGAAACAGGGCTAAATCTTTCTAATATATAAAGAACTCTTAAAAATTGAGAGAAAAATTACAAAAGTCTAAAAGTATAATGGACAAAATATACAAACAGATAATTCTCAAACAAAAAATGAAAATGTTATCCTTAAACATACAAAAGTATGTTCAACATCATACATAATTAGAAGAAAGCAATTTAAAACATAACTGAGAGAGTATTTTCACCTACCAAATTGGAAAATATTAAACTGTAAAACAGCACATCTCTTGGTGGGACTGGAGAAACAGACTCTCATATATTGTTTATGGGAACACAAATTTATACAAACCTTGTGAAGGAGAATTTGGCAAAACTCACCAAAAAATACATAGACGTTTACTTATTAATTCAATAATCCCAATTTTAAGAGTTTATCTAAAGATACATCTCCAGCAACACTAAAATACACGCTCAAGGATAATCACTGCAACATAATTATCGCAAAATATTGGACACAATATAATGTCCATACACAGAGGAATAATTGAATAAACTCTGTTATCTCTATATCTACATAATAGCACATCTGATGGAATGCTATAAAAGTATAAAAATTAATGAGGAAGAATTCGTATGGAGTAATTTTCAGAATATATATTGTTATGTGAAAAAGGATAAGTACAGAAGAGTAACTGGTGTAAAAAAAACAGAAGAAAATAAATATATGCATGTAATTACTTGTTTAAGCACAAAGAAACAAGAAAGGATAAACTAGATACTAATGAGATTGGTTAGTTTCAAAGAGTGGGTAGAAATGTTCTATTGGTATATTCTCTGAATATATCTTTCTGTAAACATCTTTCATAGCCATGTTAAAGTTTCATATACTCAGAAAAAAATAAATAAAATCCACAAACCTCTAAAATAGAATACAAACAGAAACATATTAACTTACCTGTATTCAAATGAATAACGTTACAACTTGAAGGAGGATGGTTGAGATCAAAACTGAGTTTCTCTCAACACAGTGGTTAGACTACATGCCTTCAAGCTAAAGAGAAAAGGAAAAATACCTTCTAAAAGTACTCACAATAAATTTAAATACAAGTTAAAGGCTTCTTTTACGATAAAAGCATGAATAAGCAGTTCTAAAATCATGCTCTATACTTTCTAGGATGGAACACATAAAAACTTTATGGAAATGGGAGATAGGTTTCTCACTCAGAGAAGGGAGAAACAAAGATGGAAATTAAGAAGACAGAATGAGAGGCCTGTAGATTTGGATTGGGCTTGGTCATATCAATGTGATAACTCTTTCTGTACTCTAAAAATGTATAGAAGCAATGGCTCCCCAATAGCAATAAGCACACTGAATACCTACATTTTGGTTTCTAAATACCACTTTTCTCTTAAAGGAATCAGGAATACTTAGAAAAAATGGCTGATTCCAGAACTGGGTGGGGAAACTATATAATAATCCTGGAACAATTCTGAGCCAAAATATAAAGAAATGAATAAAGAATAATGGAGGAATTGTCAAAAGGGCCCAGACTCAACTTGAAGGAGCTCTTACTAGCATTACAACATGAACATCAAAATAAATAATTACAGTAAGAGATTATATTCAATAAAATAGGATTCTATAATTCATACTGATATAAATAAATGAATACATAACTAGGGAAAATTATTTTTTTTCAGTAACATGCTAACAAAACATATACAAGAATAATATTTGAAATCACCATTTGCAAACCACCATTACAATGATTTAGTCAGTCAACAATCATCAATGGATGCTGATAATTAGTCCATCAAGATAACAAAATATTTACAATATTTTGGCATATCTTCCCACAGAATACTTAATATCTCAAAATGTAAAACAGTAACTTTACAGGGGTGAAATTTGATGGGAACCACCTTAACCAAATGATCAAATTAATATTGCCAGTAATGAAACAAACCAACAGCAAGTGCCCTCAGGTATAATATACTGAGAACTCAGCATTGCTTCTAGGGTATTTCTACTCAAAGTGCATATTCTCAATGTAATCATGAGAAAACACTAGACAAGCTAAAATTGAGGAATATTGAAAAAAGTAACTATCTTCTATTCTTCAAAGCTGTCAATGCTGTAAAATGCAAAAAAAAATTAATAAATTCTTTCAAATTAGAGGAAACTAAAGTTATGTGACAACTGAACATAACACATGATTTTGGCTTTTCTTTTGCTCAGAGGTCATTAATAGAGATATTGGTGAAATCACAATACAGCCTTGCATCAATATTAATTTGCTTTTTTGAAAACTGCACCATGGTTACATTCTTGTGAAATAAATACTAAAGTGTTTATGGTAAAGGGACATCATGTCTGCAACTTACTTTTGAATGGTTCAGGGAAAAATTTCTACATTCTACCTAGAAAAAATGAAAAAGTAAATATCATAACATACTAACTTTGGGGGATTCTAGGTGAAAGGTGTCCAGGAATTCTATGTACTATTTGTGAAACTTTTCTGTAAATAAATATTTTGAAAAAAATTAAGTAATGATGAGTTAAAATAGCTCGTAAATATTTTCTCAGAACTGCATTAGTTCCTTTCCCACTAATAATTATCTACATTTCTTCAAAATTTATTTTTCTATTTTTTCTTTCATTCTTGATTTTGTTTAGTAGAAGATGCCAACTAATAATAGTTGGCAATAAAATGCCAAACATTACTTACAGTAAATAGAATGAGAAAGTACTTAATTTCAACATTTAAAAAAGAAAGGGAGGCTACTCAAAATTACAAGGAATGATCAGTTATAAACAATTTAAATAAATTCACATCTAAGGTGGTATAATATTTTTATTCACACTTGCTATTATACAATGTTTGCACTATAAGGGACCCACTCCATTTTATACAAAAGAAATCTAAATTCTCAATAAGCTGAGTGTTGAAGTTCATACAATTGGGGAATGGCAGAGTGGGAAAAAAAAAACATATTTCTTGACTACACTGGTGTAGTAACTAGGACTTGGCACTTTCCCTGTTATTGGCTGGATATGAGTCTATGACAGGGAATTTCTTTTTTGAGGGAGTGTGGTTTAGAGAACACGACAGGGACTAAGGAGACTTGTGTTCTAGAACCAGCTCTGTTGCTTACTATGTGACTTTGAGGGAATCTCTTCCAGCTCTAATACTGAGTGTGACGATATCTTCTCCAATTTTTATTTATTAACACAAAAAATGATTAAAAATTAACATTAAAGCAAAACGTTTTAAATAAAAACATCAACATCTATCCCATAAATACAGCTTAGATAAGTGCTCAATTTTTCAAAATCAGTTTATAATTGACAAATTTGCAGATATACAAACAATGCTAATGGGAAGGTAAATTAGTATATACTTTCTGAATGATGATATAAAACATACCTTTAAAGCCATATTTAGCTGTATACACTAACAAGGCCACCAAAAGAAAAGTGCCATAAGAATATAATCAAATAAATGCTAAAATTTATAATTATAAGGGTAACTCATCTTAACTCTATGTAAATGAAACAAAGTCCAATAATAGCAAAATGACTAAATATACTATACCTACAGATTGTAATAAAATATAAACATTAAAATAAAATAATATTTCCTAAACTTGTATCAAGAAATACTAGTCCCTGGAATGAATTCTATGAAAAAATAAATATTTTGAATCTGTAAAATTATATAAAGTTAGGTGTCACTAATTCTCAGCTATGTTAATACTCTAACAGCCACTGTGTTTCACCATATAGACGAATGCAAGAGATACTGTATAGAATGTTTCTAAATTTAATTTGACCCTGGAACCTTATTTTTATCAATAATTTATTAGTATTTCTTGGGGCAAGGTTTAGCAGAATAATGTGTGATGAATATGTTGTGGGATATTTAGTGCTGTGGCAAATATGCAAAATATATGGATAATTAAAACATATCATAAAATGTTATAGATTATATATAAAACTATATGGATGGTGTGAAGTATACATGCCAAAAAATTAACAATCTTGGCTAGAGAAATAAATAATATTCTTTCTCATTTTTAATTTTTAAATTTTCTACAACATAAATAAATTACCTACTGTACTCAAAATATTTCTGTTATGGTACCAAATGTTGGTATTTGTTATCTTTCTGTGCTCTAGTGCTTTATTCTTCGGTCCCTAAGATTTTTTTTAAGACTTCACATCCTAAAATCAACCACTTAGTATTATTTTTGAGACTCCACATCCTAAAATCAGCCATTTGGTATTATTATTTAGCCCCAAACTGAAAAAATTCTGTCAGTGTTTCTTCCTTCATAACATCCTTTTCTGTTTCTA
Source organism: Mesoplodon mirus (assembly GCF_964341445.2). Taxonomy (NCBI): domain Eukaryota; kingdom Metazoa; phylum Chordata; class Mammalia; order Artiodactyla; family Ziphiidae; genus Mesoplodon; species Mesoplodon mirus. The sequence goes on from NC_138992.1 coordinate 59,799,542, forward strand.
CAGTGGCATCGTACACATCTGGTTGATTTTATCTCACCTCCACAGCTTCCACATATGTAGTCTCAACTCTCCTCCACATTTTTGTGTTTCTGTAATAGGTGTCCAGACATTGCTGCCAAAATCATCTCTCAAATGTATTGCTTTGCCCACATTACTTCCTTTTTCAAATCCTTCAAAGCCAGTATTTCTTTGCATATGAAATTCAAAGTATTCATATACATTTTCAAATAGCCTTTTCTGCACATAAATGTAATCCATGAAATCTCTCATCTACCCTTTTCTGCATATTGCTCTTTGTTGCTTAATATGTCCAAACACTTCAAATAACCATGTTCATGATAATTTTACTTAAAGATAATTTTTAAAACATTTTTCTTTTCTTTTTTACTAAAGGGTTTGCATTTTATGATTCCTGGATATTTACACAAAGGAAGGAGGAAATGACTCTAACATTTATTGTCTGTTATATATGGGGCACTGAACAAGTTGACTTAATACATACCATCTATTGTAATTTAATTGAAAATTAAATAATTCTAAGTCAAAGTGAAAAAATTTAATGAGCTAGAAATTAAGAGTGGTCTGATAAATTCTACCTTACACCATTTTCTTCCTCTCTGAGAAGTATTTGACTATCATTTTACCTCCAATATATTTTTCTATTTTTGTTCCTGGTAAGTGGGCTAAGGAGTAGGGAACTATGTGTCTCTTTTTTATTCCCCTAATGAATCTACTAAGTTTTACTATTGTTTGTTTTTTTACAGCCAACCTCTGTAGAGAATTAATTTAGTTCTCGTTTCCTCGGTGGTTAAATTTCTCTTACCAATCCTGACAGAAGGTTATAGACTTATTATTTTATTAAGTAAAGGAAATGAACACCAATGAAAGAAAAAAAGTATACAATCAGAATCAACATAATGTCACAAAATAACTGACATATTAATATTTAAAAGTAGAAAGGACTTCATTCCCTAAATAGAAGCCTGCCCTTTTCTCAAAAGGAGAATTGGCCACCATACACTGACATATCCAAGAATCAAAAACTAGAAAAAAATTGTGATGAACGTACATAAATGCAAAGACAATAAAACCATAACCTAACATTTTATCATATTACATTTATTTAATTGCTTTCTTGATATGTTTGCCAGTTTGGAATCTCTATTCTACAGCAGATATAAAGAGCAATCTGGATACTATTTATTCCAGCATTTTATTTATTAGTCACTGAAAATCTGATGTAATTGTTTGCTTGGGCTGCGATAACAAAATACTACAGACTGGGTGGCTTAAACAACAGAAATGTATTCTCTCACAATTCTGGAGGCTAGAAGTCCCAGATCTACTTATTGGCAGGACTGTCTCATCCTGAGGACTCTCTCTATGGCTTGCAGATAGCTGCTTTGTTGCTGTGTCCTCACATGGTCTTTCCTCTGTGTGAATTCATCCCTGGTGTATCTTCTGAGTGTCCAAATTTCCTCTTACAGGGACACCAGACAAATTGAATTGGGATCTACACTAAGATCCTCATTTTAACTTGATCGCCTCTTTAAAGGCCCTATCTCTAAATACAGTCACATTCTGAAGTACTGAGGGTTAGGGTTTCAACATAAGAATTTTAGGGAGATACAATTCAATCCATAACAGCAGCAACACCACAAAAATTGGAATATCAGCCTATCTTTGATTTGCCCCTTCTCTGAGATTAGAAATGATTTAGTCCAAATGAAATTAAGACTGAAAAATTTAGAGACTTATACATGTTAGCTATGAACTCTAAGGACAAGAGTATGTTTAGTTCTTCCAGGAACTATTATATTTTTAGTTATCAAATAATAAATTACCAATTCCTCTGATATTGAGAAATGAATATGTATTTTTCTAATGTTTTATTTTTAAGGCACTTTGCTATTTATGGGTTTCCAATTCAAGCAATAACATCCAAGTGACACGGAGATGAGCTCAATGCTTTCCCCTTCACATCCCTCTCATATCATGGATCTAGCATGGAAAACTTGAAGGCTATTTAGCACAGAGGGATGGGAAAAAGTTTTTTTAAATGTAGCTGCATTCTTGGTGATAAGTGAATTCATATTTGTGTGTTGAATTAAAAACATTTTGATACCAGTAATAATTCCTGATTGTTTAAACAAATATATACTATGTACCCAAGATTCTATTTCAAAGTGACATTTTTACTTTTCTCTACATTTTTTTCCAGAATGTATAGAAATAGCCGTAATTTTAAAAACTTCTATTTTCTACTGTTTTGGGGGTTTCATTCACCTTGAATGTTTAAGCAACAGATAGCAACTCTGGGTCATTTTAGCAGAAAAGTTATTCAGTTAGCTCACAGAATTGCAGCCAAATTACTTGGTTCATAAACAGGACCGTCCAAGGAGTTGCTGTTACTGGCATTATGCACCCAAGTTTTTCTGCAGCTGCAGGCTTTACTGAGAATTTTGCTGCTACCAAAAATGTCCTTGGTACCACCAAAACTTCTGCAATGATCTTACCCCTTCATTGACCCTGCTTGGAGTTACATATTCAATATTCAAAGTCCCTGGCCAAAATGTCTGATTGGTGGAGCTTTAGACATATGCTATCATCCTCGCCAAAGGATATAGCCTCTTTATCTTCCATGACGGAGGTAGGTAGTGGAAATCACCCTTTAACACAAGGGATGTGCTCTAGGAGCTGGGGAATAGGGACGCACTACATTTGTAACGATGCCTAAAAGCTCCACGTGGGCCTGGGAAACACAGGAAGGAAACACTTTATGTGTGTTAAATTTCAATCAATTTCAAACCAAAGTTTGGGGAAGACTCCAAATCTCAATTTACAAACTAAAAAAAAAAAAATGGTTAAGTGTTATAGGCATTTCAAAACAGTAATAGCTCTCTTTGGTGATTTCTGAAAAATAACATGAGTTTTCCTCAAGCAGTAAGTTGGATCTAGATATAGAATAGTGTATTTGTATAAAGTGAAGGCTGATAATATTGTCTTATTTCAGTCAACATTTCAGATAATCTTGGGATCTACCTTTGGCTTCACCACTAAACTCAGTACCCTCATAAATGAATTCATATCTAGAAGTCTTGGATAAAGGCTTGAAACTCCTGTGATCCTGAATACATACAGGCTAGAAAAATAGTTTAAAATACCTCTTCAAATGTTGGTAAATAAAAGGCTGCTTAATATTATATACATCAAATAATCAACAAAAGGGACGATTATCTTTACTTAAATAACAATCATTTTACTAAATGTATTCCCTGGGTTTCCTTGTGGTTATTGTTAAAAAATTCCAAAATGAAGAAATATTCACAGAAAGTAGAATGCATAACAATTTACCCACCAACCAGAATTTAGAGCTGTTATAATTTGTTGATACTTGCTTTATCTGTTTTTATCTAATCATTTACATATTATATATTATAGACAAATTTGAAGTCTCTCCCTCCATATCTAGTCATTTATCTCTTGAGATAAATATTATCATAAACTTAGTATACATATTTTTAATATTTCTTAATACTTTACATATACATGTATATGTATTTTTGAAGAGCATGTAGTACTTTTGTGTTTTGTTGCAAATATATCAACACATAAACAGTACCATACATTTCTGCATCATCTTATCATTTTGTAATTCTTTTATCATTATACTTTGAGATTTATTTCTGGTACATTAATTTTAGTTCATTTTAACAGATATGCTATATCCCATCATATAACATATTTTATCTATCCCCTCTTGATGGACTTTTAATTTTTAACTATTATTTTGTTTTTACCAGTCATGTTGCAATAAACATTTTTGTATATATATCTGAGAGTTTTTCTAGAGATACAATTTCTGGGATGCAAGGCATGAAATTTTTTTTTATTGTGCTAGATGACTACAAATTGTTTTTCATCCTGTATTATTTTTTAAAAAATAAAAATCCTCAAAGATAAACTATATTTTTACTGATCCCTACAATTTTTAGACATACCTTCTTATTTTTGTTTTTATATCACAGAGGCAAATCTTTCTAATAAGATAATGAGATAAGATGGGTAATAAAATACAACTGTTTTCTCAGCATTACAGGTTTGTGTAATGACTTAATTTGTCAATCTGTTCATTTTTCCTTGCAAAGTAATTTTGTTGTATGACTGGAGTCCTTTTTCAAATCCTGGGAAAATGCTTACTCATAAAAATCAAAGACAGATTTTCTTCTGAAAAAAGTATCTCCAAATTTACCAAGACAAATTGGCAGAGCCAGGAACATTTTTATAAAGGTTTGGGAAAACAAAACCTAATTAAACTTACGAATATTTGACAAACAAAAATTTCTCAATCAAAATTTTAAAGTACATTTTGAGTTTTTAATAGAACAGAGTACTTGATTATTCAAAAAAATCATTAGTTAGATTTGAAAGAGCATTTTTCACAATGGCACGATGGCTGTTATGAATATATATGTGTGTGTGTGTATATATATATATATATATATATATATATATATATATATATATATTTCTTTTCATCTATTCAAGTAAAGAGTTTCTATTTTATCCCACTGTGTCCATCTGATCAAGAACGAGGAACAAGCAGCAATTTGGCTTTACCAATATTTCTGTTGGATTCTGAAAATACAACGTAAGCTATTCTAAAACATGGGTGACTTGGTGAGCTTGATTTATCTAATAAAAGATGTTGGGGGCATTCCTTATCATTGGGAAGGTCTGTTATCAATTAGGATTTATTTTCCATCTTTTTATTATTTAAGAAATGATTTTGTAAACATACATTTTATAAGAGTAGAGTGAATAAGTTAATTCCCACATCCTTCCTCACAACTTGGACTGGCTTTGCAAAGATAAAGGCAGGGAAGTATGTTTAAGGGCATGTGTGTGTGTGTGTGTGTGTGTGTGCGCGCGCACACACAGGCATAAGGTAGATGCCCTCTTCCTTCACTGTTCCCCTTATGAAGGAGAGGAAATGCCTCTTACAGTGCAAAGATCCTATCTGGTTACCAGCCAGATATATCCTGCATTTTCAGACAAAGGGTATATTTGAGGTCTAGAGGTAGACATTCTCTGGGGAAAATTAGGTGGTTTTGTTAACGTAAAGAAAAATATATTTGGCTTGAATATTTGTATGTTTCCACTTATGCAGTGTACTGACTTTCTTTTTAGCTCTGCTACAGAATTTGGGCAACCTGAGTGTGAAGTTCTTAATAGTTGGGCTTTTGAGAGATTAAAATAGGATTTCTCCTAATTTTCTAAACTCCTCGTCAATGCCAGTTCAATTCAAGCGGAATCTGATTATCTGTTGTGGAAGTGGTTGGATGGATAACTGCTTTAACTGGGAAGTTGGCTTATGTTATTTTGTAAGACATTTCTAATATTAACATATTATGATTGTATCCATTTGTAAGAGAGAGATCAGTTTGTGCCAGTAGTTGGAAAAAGCATCAAAGGAGGAATAGGCTCTGAAAGACAAAAGATGGGTAGAATTTTCTTGTGTGATGTCAGATGTGAAAGGCAGTTCAGACAGAGAGTGAACCTGAACAAAGATGGCCATGGTGATGGTTCTCCTGATGTATGAAATGCTCTAGGCCAACAACTGTTTTGAAGCAAAACTGAGATTAGGAACCAAATTTTCCCGCTCCTGAGTGTTTGTCCCACTTTGTCAGCAGAGTGACATTCACACAATTTTAGGCAAGTTACCTATATGTTTTTTTAAATATATAAATTTATATCTGTAAAATATACTACATGTTGTATATATATAGAATATTTAAACAATATAAAATGAGAGTGAGAGGGTTTTCTAAAGAATAGATAACAGCATGAGTAAAATATAATGGAAAATCTGATTTTTATGTTGACATCTTAAAAATTAAATAAATACCAGAAGTTACATCACCAAACTTTGTTATCTATTCATCTGATAAGGACTAACTCATGTTTATTATTTCAATATAGGGATATAAATTCTTTATGAAACCATCACTATGCTCAAGATCCTCATTATCGCTACAAAAATATAAGGTACTTAAGATAATTTAAAGTACCAGTTTGCCTGAAGTTTAAATGTACATAACCTTAACCAGATTATGATTTGAGTCAGTAGCAAATTAACAGTTGCCTTTAATCTGGCAAAAAACAAAAACAAAGATTTAGACATGCAAACACACACACACACACACACACATTTGCTGAAAAGTTAAGGTTTCACTTCCCAGGCAAGTCTGCTGTTAATGTACTTTTATATCCTCTAACCACAATCCAGTTGGGGCCCACTTCCCTAAAGTAAACCACCTCTTTTAACCAAAATTGAGCAACACATTCATTCAATTTCATGGTGTTTCAACATGTACCTTTTAGAAATGATGAAGTAAGGGAAACTAACCCCAAATCAACTACTGGAGCCCATTAAAATAGGCTTGTTTTCATACTTTGGCTTTATATGGATAACATTCTCCAGAGAGCTGCAGAACAAAAGCAACCTGAACTTCTGGGCTGAATGAGATACAGGGTTGTGGCTGATGTTTTCTTGTATAGCCCATTCAGAACTCACATGGTAGCTAAAACTTTGCTGATGGGTCTGTCATAGATCAGTACTTCCTGGATATCTGAATAAACAAAGAGGTTCAGAAGTATTGCATCTGGAAACTTAAAGGAGTTCGAGGCCAACTGAAGTGTGCCATTGAGAAAAATGCATCTTACATAGGTTTGAGCTCTTAATATTTAATTAGCACTCTTGAGATTTCACCTCTCCACCACAAGATCCACCATTTTGCTATAAAAGTAGGAGGCTTATAAAACAAATATTGACAGTTTATTCAGTGTAGGATTTCAGCTTTTGAAGACTAACCAAGAGCCAAAAAATCTAGAAGTAGTGGATTTTGGCACAAAAGAACAGGAAAAAAAAGGTCTGTTGAGTGATTGACAGGTCAGATTCTGAGGGAAAAAAGAAATCACTCCAACTTTTTTAAAGAAGCACAGATAATAATGTACCTCTGAATATTCAAACACATCCAGTTATTTTAAAGTTTAAGTATATACTAAGTAAAAGAATCACAAAACTAAACTTAAAATTACAATTCATACCAAGATAATCAGATAGGATTTTGTAATACTAAGGTTACAGTTCTACACTATCAAAAGTTGTATTTTATACTTGAAAATTTTCAAAGCTCCATGTTGTACAGTTCAAGGTCAAAAACATTTGACAAAGCAAGTTTTGAATGCTAGGATTATGCATACTGTTTCTCAGTTTACGTATGTTTCAGTACAGTACACTTAACATTTGAGAATTTCTATAGCCTGATGAAGGAAAAGTTAAAGAGAATGTGTTATTTCATGTTTACCAACATAAGAAGAGAAATTTTATGAAGCTCATCTTTCTTTAGACAGTGTAATTTTAATGCTATACATATAAGAATAAGTGACATGTTTACTCGGTCCAAATGTAAAATAACTGCACTTTTGCCCGTGCATTAGACCCAATTTTACAGCACTGTCATTTGAAAAACACAGATCCTCTAAATCATTTAATCATTAGAAATATGGGCGAAAACACTGATTTGTAAAAATAAGCAGTTACAAATTGAAAATATTTAATCTTACCCTGCAATTCCAATACCCATTAAAGAGTCTATATTTATTTATTGCTTAAATAACAAAGACTTATATAGTACTTACTATGCAAAGACCCTGTGAGATTACAGATAATGCATATATTGGTCTCTGTCCCCAGTTCCTGGCACAGAAACTCCAAAAATCTTGTAATTTCCTAAGTGATAAGAGCTAGGAGCATGTTTTGTTCTAATATTTGGTCTTTGACCCTGGTTTGTATATGTCTAAACAATAATATCACTTCACTGTCATAATAACCTCCCTCCAATAGCTTTCAATGCATCTGTGGAAAAACTACCAGTTTTCTTCAGATGTGTTTAAAATTTTTAAGAAGCAAAAAACAAAAAGATAGCTCATATGGTTAATGAATGACTGTAAGTATTCACATGCAAAAGTAAAAGATGTTTGAGAGACGAAAAGTTTCACAGTATTGTCACCTCATTAGCAACATTTAACACTTTGGGGTGCATTCCACTGCAAAGATTTTGTATTTGGGGAGAGAGGCTTTTTTTTTTTAATCTCTTCCAATCTTTCTCACAGATAGACTGAAGAAACTGGAAGCCTATCTTTAGAGGAAGTTAAATTTTATCCTCTGGAAATATACCTACAATGTTTTAGTAAAAGTGCTCATGCCTAAGCAGGGAAAGTCAGTGCAAAAAGTCAAGCTTTCAAACTTCAGTCTTTCATGCTGCTTTGCTGTACAAAGAAGATATAATTGATCTCCACTCAATAATGACTCTTAACAAAGGAAAATCAGCCACTTAGTCCTGGAAAACACCAGAGGTAGATTAATAAACAGTGGGTAACAACTGAGATTTAGTTAAAACTATTTTTGTTGAGTTTTTAATTACATTAAAATTAGGACATTTGAGTCTAATTATGTTTTCCTAGAAACTATTCTAAAAATTTTGTTAGCTGCTGCCAGGGAAATGCTAATATCTGTTGAAGGATCCCTGGGACAATATGGACTAAAGGGAATTGTAAGGTAAAAAAGATATTCTAGTAACCGTTTCTTCTTCCACAAATATTATCCTTTCTTTTAAAAACCTATAAACATTAAATTATATGATGCACTAGTGAAGGATTATGGGAGCAAGATCCAAAGAAATATGTTCCATAGATACACATCATGTACCCTTTCTATCAAAAGATCTTTCAGGTTCCTTTCAATCCTGGAAATTCTATGATTCTATAATCATCAATTATATATATATTGATAAAGATAAAATAGACTTTTAAAAGTAACTTCATGCTTTCTGAGAGATCAATTTTTGTTCTTTAATGCTTGTTTATTCTCAGGAGCCCTTCTGGAATGAGGCCTTTATTGATTTGTGTGTTCATTTGAGGAAGTTAAACAAAGGGACAACACCAAAAAAAGCTAATGACAGAAGAGGTTAATTTAGTGCGGGGCTTTATTTTCCAAAGTGGGAGGACCAAACAGTAGCCACAGATAGATATTTTTCCTTTTCCTTTAATTTCAACTATGTTTCTTTAATTTTCAAAACCAAATTATGGAATTTTTGTCAACATCCATGTATTTATTCTTATATTATAAATTTAACTATTATTTGAATAATAAAAACTCTTGGACTGTGTATTGAGCAATAGGTTCAAAGCTTATTTCTTTAAAACCTTCTAAATTTCTTCCTGAGTTACAAATGAACAATAACTTCTCCTCAATTAACCCACGTATTTATCTATAATAAAATGGATGTGAATATTTAATTTACTTTCAATCGCCTTCTATAAATTGAATTAAATCTTAGATCTTGGAACCACAGATTTCTGTCCTTTGATTACATTTATTACTTAAAAATGCATTACTCATACATATGAAAATTAAAAGTAATGTGCTGTTTTTATGACATCCACTGTATGAGATAAGAAAGTAGCTTTAAACGTAGTTTGATATATGCCATCATCTTCTAAAAAAAGTACATAAGTAATTAGTAAAGTTATGAAGTAAAAATAAAATACGCCATATTAAAAACTCTAAGACTACTCTATGTCAAAATTATATTCTATCTTTTAAATTTTTTCTCATATATCTAATTTGTTTAGTTATAATTTTTATATTTTATTTTACATTTTACATTCTAATTTTAATAACTAATTGGGGAGAAAAACTTTTGGAGGAACTGTATGGATTTCACTAAGTAGTACTTTTTCTTGCTCATTAAAATGACCCAACAATGCATTTTTAACTGACTTATTACTAGAGAAATATATGTTCATTATAATTAACAGAGGCTCTAATGTTTAATGCCTCCAAAAAGCCTAAGACATTTATGTATTATGACTGGAATAAGGATTTATTAATTGATTTTCTTCTGTTTGGACTGTCAGGAAAAGGTTTTGAAATGAGGGAAAAAATAGTCTAATTATTTTTCTTGCCTCAGCAAATTTTTCATCTAAAATAGAAAAGAATTTCTACAGTTCAACTTGAAAATACATTCGGGAGAAAAAAAAAAAAGATTTATCTGAAAGAGAACCACATATCCACAGAAAGCAGTAGGTTCCACTTATCTTCTATTCAGAGTTAGCTTAAAATTTTTCATGAATTAACTCATCTCTCTCATGACACATTTAAAATTAATAATATTTTACCGAATATAAAATCCAGGTTATATTTTGGTCTCTAGAATGACCAGTTAACACTTGTGGCACTTATGTGTTTATGTAATTTACAGCCTAATTCACATATTCATTCATTCGTTTATTCATTCAACATATATTTACTGAGCTTCCATATGCCTGAAATTGTGCAAAGCATTGACGAACATAAATCACAGTAATCAATTTTGTGACTTTTAAAAGTCAGATTAATCAAAGTAAATATTATTTGAAGGTAGAAATGTCAGTTACTATGACAGAGACAAGATCTACTATTTTCTACTTCTCCCCATATAGGTATTATCTATAGGTATCTCATTCTTCTCCATTCTCTTAGGATGCTCTATTACAATTTTCTTTAAATTTGTCTGCCTAGTAATTCATTACTATAACATGTTTGGGGCTATATTTACACAGACTTGAGTTAATAATAATTTAAGACATAGTTATCTTTCTTTACTGTACCCAAAATCACCAGACATATGCTATGAACAAAATTATGGTGAAATAAACATTTATTGCTTTTTTTCCACCTTCCACACTTCCTTTTGTCCATTCAGATATGCCCAGAGACTGATAATGTCATGGTGCCTCTGCCTGCTGTTACACCCAGATGTCTTCTCTTGAGAGATCCCTTGATGAACCTCCCCCTTCTTTTTCCTGGTTCTCATCAAAGCCTACCCTTTCTGAAATCAGTGATATACACCTATCTAATTCTTATGGTAGTAATTTTTATTTTTGTAGTAATTTTAATTTTTTTAATTTTATTTATTATTTTATTTTTTGTTAGATTCAGGTATACTATACAGTGATTTGATATTTGCATACATTATGAAATGATTACTACTATAAATCTAGTAACCGTCTGTCCCCATACAAAGTTATTACAATATTATTGACCACATTCCTAATGCTGTATATTATATCCCCATGGCTTATTTTATAACTGGAGGTTTGTGCCTCTTAAACCCCTTTAATATTTCACCCCCGCCCCAACCCCTCTTCCCTCTGGCAACTATCTGTTCTGTATCTATGAGTCTGCTTTTGTACTGTTTTGTGTTTTAGATTTCACATATAAGTGAAATCATATAGTATTTGTCTTTCTCTGACTTATGTCACTTATCATAATACCCTCTAGATCCATCTATTTTGTAACAAATGCCAAGATGTCATTCTTTTTTATGGCTGAGTAATACTCCACTGTGTGTGCATTCCCTTTTCCTCATAACCTTGCCAAAGCTTGTTATTTGTTGTCTTTTTGATGACAGCCATTCTGACAGGTGTGAAGTGGTATCTCATTGTGGTTCTGCTTTGTATTTTCCCAGAGATTAGTGATCTTGTGCATCTTTTCATGTGTCTGTTGGCCATCTATATGTCTTCTTTGGATAAATGTCTATTCAGTTACTCTGCCAATTTTTTAATCAGGTTTTTTGTTTTTTTGATGTTGAGTTGTATGCATTCTTTGTAGATTTTGGATATTAGTGCCTAAACAGATATATCATTTGCAAATATCTTCTCCCATTTAGTAGCCTGCTTTTTCATTTTGTTGACAGTTTCGTTCACTGTGCAAAAGCTTCTGAGTTTGATCTAGTCCCACTTGTTTATTTTTTTATTTTGTTTCCCTTGCCTAAGGAGACAGATCCCCCAAAATATTGCTAATATAAATGTCAAATAGTGTACTGCCTCGGTTTTCCTCTAGGAGTTTTATGGTTTCAGATCTACATTTACATCTTTAATCCAATTTGAGTTTATTTTTGTATATGGTGTGAGAAAGTAGTCTAGTTTAATTCTTTTGCATGTGGCTGTCCAGTTTTCCCAACACCTTTTATTGAAGAGGCTGTCTTTTCCCCATTGTATACTTTTCTCTCCTATATCAATAGATTAATTGACCATATAGATATGGGTTTATTACTGAGCCCTCTATTGTGCTCCATTGATCTATGAGTCTGTTTTTGCACCAGTACCATACTGTTTTGATTTCTGTAGCTTTGTAGTATAGTTTGAAATCAGGGAGCATGGTGCCTCCAGCTTTGTTCTTCTTTCTCAAGATAGTTTTGGCTATTTGGGGTCTTTTGTGTTTCCATGCAAGTTTTAGAATAATTTGTTCCAGTTATGTGAAAAATGCCACTGGTATTTTTATAGGGATTACATTTAATCTGTAGATTACCTTGGGTAATATGGTCACTTTAACAGTTCTGGTTATTACAATCCATGAACATGGCATCTCCTTCCAATTGTTTGTGTTGTCTTCAATTTCTTACTTCAATGTCCTAAACTTTTTGAGTACAGGTTTTTCACCTCTTTGGTTAGATTTATCCCTGGGTATTTTACTCTTTTTGATGCAATTGTAAATGGGATTGTTTTCTTAATTTATCTTTTGTATAGTTCACTATTAGCATATAGACACACAACATATTTCTGTTTATTTATTTATCCTGCAACCTTACTGAATTAATTTATTAGTTCTAATAGTTTTATGTTGGTGTCTTTAGGATTTTCTATATATACTATCATGTCATCTGCAAACAGTGACAGTTTTACTTCTTACTTTCCAATTTGGATTCCTTTTTTTTTTTTTTCTTGTCTGATTGCTGGGGCTAGGACTTTCAATACTATGTTGAATAAAAGTGGTTAGAGTAAGCATCCTTGTCCTGTTCCTGATTCAAGGAAATGCTCTCAGATTCTAACTGTTGAATATGATGTTAGCTGTGGGTTTGTCTTTATTATGTTGAAGTATGTTCTCTCCATATCTACACTGCTGAGAGTTTTTATTGTAAATGGATGTTGAATTTTGTCAAAAGACTTTTCTGCATCTATTGAGATGATCATAGAATTTTTATTTCTTTCCTTGTTAATATGGAGCATCACATTGATTGATTTGTGGATACTGAACCATCCTTGCATCCCTCAGATAAATCTCACTTGATTATGGTATTTTAATATATTATTGAATTCATTTTGCTAATATTTTGTTGAGAAATTTTGCATCTATTTTCAGTGATATTGACCTATTTTTTTTTTTTGTGTGGTGTCTTTGTCTGGTTTGGTTATCAAGGTAATGCTGGTCTCTTAAAATGAGTTTGGAAGCATTTCTTTTTCTTCAATTTGTTGGAATAGTTTGAGAAGAAGAGGTGTTAACTCTTCTCTAAGAAGAGTAATAATTTTTTAATCTAACAAAACCTATGTAGTGTTTCTATGATACGAGTTCATTGTAGAAAGCAAAAAGCTCTATGCCACAAACACCTTAAAGATAAGCACATCGTTTTTAACAGTGATTACTTGAGATGGTTTTGTACCTTGAACTGATAAATATTCTTTTAAACTTTTATCATAAAACTTTTCAAACATTCACAAAATTAGAAAAATAACATGATGAACTCTCATGTACCTGTTATATAACATCCACAATAATCAGTATTTACTAATTTTAATTAATCTGTCACCCCATTTCATTTTTCTGAAGCATTTTAAAGTATATCCCAAATGACTCATGCTTTCACCTATTATAAATACTTCAGAATGTAGTTATAAATAATAAATATATTTAACATAACCATTATGCTTATATAACCTACAAAAATTAATAATAATTTCTTACTATCATCTCCAGTTGTCTCAAATGTTACTTTTCTATTGGCATGATCATGTCGGTACCTAAATAAGTTCTGTGTATGCCAAAGTCAATATCTGAATAGTACATAGTATTACTGGCTAGATAGAAGAGCTGTGATATGGTATCAAGCACAGTGCAAGTTAAGCACAATGGAAGAATTTCATGTAGTCACTACATATCTCAGCTCTCTAGTCACAGTTTGGGCTCAAATCAAGGGTTGTGTTACTTGTGAGATATGTGATGTAGGGCAAATTCCTTAGTCTCTCTGAGTCTGTTTCTTCAACTGTAAAATGGGAGTTGTGAACATTTAGTGAACAAATATATTTAAAACAGTTTTCATGATTCTCATAAATAGTCTTAATAAATGTGTTTATTTTATTATTTAATATAGGTGTTCTTCTCTTCCTTTGTGTGTATATGTGTGTATGTTTTGTTTTAGAATGTGAAAATCTTAAGGTATTAGGCTATCAGAGAAAAATAATCACAATAAAGTTAACTTTTGAAACTTACTTGAAGAAAGGAGACCTTTCCAGATAGTTGTATTAGCTAAGGTTTTAGAACTAACATCAAAACTGATTTATAGCAGCCTTTCAACATGAAAAGAAACTGAGAAACTTCAGTGGTAAATTGCATAGGAAGTGCAGAGTCTATGTGTGCCCTGAGTACACTTTAGATGTATATTCCACTTCCTTGGGTATATCACGGAAACAATACTATAGTATGTTAGAAGTTCATATAAAATACAGTTGATTAAAGGTTTAAACATTGGCCTTAATTTGTTGAAAACATTGAAATGTGTATTTGTGTTTATTTAAGGATACAAGAGTGGCATCTAGTGTTCAAATTACTTGAACTGCAGCTACATGGTCCTTAGAAACTCAATGAACGCTAGAGCAGGCATATACTACTCATACAAAGTATACAAAGTAACAGAAAACATGACGATTTCCCATTATATATGATTTTTGTAGGGAGTGTAATCTGATGTTCATTCTGATCCTCTAAGTTTTTTGTTTTTGTTTTTGTTTTAAATCAGATGGATTATATCCCAGGTGTAGTCATTTCCGTTTTTTTTTGTGAGATTTTGATTTGTGTAACATAATAAAAATGCCATCGACATCTGGTGAAAGCTGGATAAATTGCAGGTAAAATTTTAATACTAATTACAGGAAAGAAGAACGTGTACAGTGAGTAATAATAATAATAGCAGCTAATATTTTAGGTACTTACTCTATGTTGATGTGCTTTATGCTCCTTACCTTTATTATCTCTAATACTCAGGAATTCTTTGAGTAAGGTATTATATCCATTTTACAAATGTAATTAAACCTTAAACAGATTGCTTGCAACATCACACAAAGTGTGGGAGACATTATGATAAGTATGGTCTTCATGCAATGACACTGTGCTAGCTTACATGCTACCTAATTCCATAGTACTTCAATGATGCCAGCCATCAATCCAAAGCATAAAAATGACCATTGATTAAAGATAACAAAATATGACATTTGTCTACTTGTGACTTTATAACTGAAACCACCTCAAATGCCTATGTCATACAGTTGTAGTTTCAACAGAAACTAACACAAAAATCAGATGATCAGGTTATCTAGATATATGTTTTGCTTATGAAAGGATATTTATTATTTTTAAAATATTTAATTAAGTAATAATCTCTTTCATTCTAGACCAGAGTTTATCAACTATTGGCTTTGGCACTATCGACAGTTTGGGCCAGATATTCTTTTATTTTAGGGGTGTTCTTTTGAATTGTAGGATGAATATGGTCCCCAACTACCCATTCCCAGGTTCAGAGTGATGAAATTTGTGTGGTGGCCCTTGAGGAAGGCCCTCTGCTAATAGTCTTCACCTCTTTAATTTCATATAGACACATTCCAAAATAATATTAAAATATTGGACTCTTTTGGCAGTGGAGCAGAGTAGTTGTAAATAAGACCAAGTTTCTATTCTATTGTGCTTCATGTCTAATGGGAGTGGAATATTACTTTTAGTCAAAGTTTAAGAATTATGTCATGGCAGAAATTAATTTCAAAATTATATCTCTGGTAGATATAGTCTCTGGTAGAACCTTTTCTGCAAACACCTGATCCCAAGACTCTTCTCCATTTTCAAAGGCTAATCATTATATATAATGAGAATAGTATAGATTTCCTATAATTCTGCAGTTTATCTTACATTATGTTGTTTTTAGAAAATTGATATTTAGTTCTAGGTATGACATTTTAATAAACTGACAACAACAAAAAAAAACAAGTAGTTCCTTACAACCTCAGCATAAGGCACTTTTCTCTCTCTCTCTTTCTCTCTTAATCTTCTTAGATGGTAGAAAGAAGTTGGAAGTAGACCAAAAGGACTGAGGAATGAGCAAAGATAATCTATATGGTAAAAAAGGAAGCAATATAGCATAGTGAGGAGGACTTCACTGACATTTCAAAGATAATTCCAGTATAATTTTTAACTAGTTGTGTGGCTATGAGTAAGGCTTCATAAATATTTTTTTGGAAAAAAATGAAAAACTGAGTAAATGCACAAACTGTCAGAGTCTCACTTGCCTTCTATAGAAAGAAAAGTAGTATATATACTCTTTGCATAACTCAGGAAACTTACCTGAGTAAAATACCTGATCTTTTATCAGGAAAGATAAAGTGAACTAATGAGTTTAGAAGTAGTTTATTTGTAAAGATCAAATAAGCTGTGTATTATCTAAATCCTCTAAAGTTCCCATTAAAATATCCATAAATTTACAAAAAGAAAACAATTATTAATAGCAGTGTAAGACAACATTAGGCCATAGCCTGGGCAAAATTTCAACTACATGTCTAATCATTCATTTTTATGTTTTCAAATTATCTTAACAAAACTTACTAAACATGGGGTTTAATGTTTCTATTTACAGATTCTTTACCAGCAAAATTTTTTGTCTTTCTATTTGACCTCACCTTGGTAATGTCAACAATAGTTCCAGAATTCAAGCACTTTTTAGTGGCTAGAAATTATCACTATCTTTTGACTTTCTTTTAATAAATTAATAGTTCTTTTACATTTATATCTGTGACTTTTCTTCATCTTTGTGAGTAACAAAACAAGTAGACACAAAGGACATGGAATGTACTGTATGGAGAATTAATTTGGCAGACACATATAATTTTGTCTGCAGACAGGTGACTCAGTGCTAAACTATCAGAAGTAAATTACCTGAGGCAATATACTATAGAGCTGTAGAAAGCTATGCATAAATTCAAATCCATTAAGTTTAACACAATTTCCTCAAGTAATATAAAAATCCTTCATGATGAAGCAACCAAAACAACAAAAAGGCTTATATAAGCCAAGTTGACTTTAAAGACACCTTGAGATTATACATAGGTGACAAGCTGTATTATATTTATTCATAGTTGAATTTTTGGAAAAAAATCATATCCAAGCATACCAAAAATGTATTCTAAGTCCTACATACTAAAATAATAGAATAGGTATAGATGAAGTTTATAAAAGCTTTTAAGTGCACAAAGGTGAACCAAGTATCAAAAGGAAAATTGTGGAGTGTTCTTTTAGAAAATGAAGTTATTTCTGTCAAGTAAAAATTCACCTTATTTCAACTGCTTTATATGTTCATGTTTTGGCATATTGGGTTTTCTTCAAGAGAAGCACTAATTTACTTTGTAGTATGGAGAAACTTTCTATTAGTATTTGCAAGCTCAAGGCTGCCTTGTCTTGTGAAACATGTTATTAACTGTTAATCCACACAACACCCCTTGTTAAATAGGTCCTTATTATTATCTTCACTTTCCAGCTGAGGAAACACACCAAGAGAGGTCACAGAGTGAGTCAAGGCCAGGATTAGCCATGAAAAGCACCCAGTTGTCAGTGCTTTCCTTGGTCTACCCAGCCACACTAAATAGGTGAGATGACTTGCCTGGATAGCCACAAAGAATGGGAGCTGTCCCAGAGCTTGTATAACCCAACTCCTAATAAAGACAGCCTGTGTAGTCCTTGCCTCTGGACTTCATACAAGTTAGCCTAAATTTGAATTGGTGGAGCCCTCACTAATATTCTTGACCTAGATCCTGAACGTTGCCCTTACTATTCCTCACCTCATGTCACCATCACTACTGAAACCCTGTGAGTTTACCTGTGGTTTGCTCTACTCTGGACCCATTTCTAAGGAGAGAAAGGTAAATAGTGCTGAGGGGATTTTACAACCTAGGGTGATATTTCTGGAGGAACTGGAATCTGTATTAATTCTCTTAAAAAACTAGACTGAATTTATAATCTTTTAAAATATCTAAATGTTTGAGAAAAAATAAATGAACGTGTAATTAAAACTATCAGAAATTCTAGACAGTGGCTAAGATATAGGCAATAGATAAAGAACAGTATATTTTATGAGATATTGAGACAATGAAGCCATGAATTTTGTAAGTAATTCAACTTCCAATTTGTAACAAGTCTTTCACAGTAGCAAGCACTTTAACTTAAAGAAGATGTATGATCAAGGAAATAGAAAAGAACTCTTAAGACCATCTAATTGAAAACAAAAATACTGGGTTTTGTTGGAACTATGTAGATTTCATAGTCATTGAAATGTGGAGGACATGGGTTATCAATCATATTTATCAAAAACATATTCTTATTTTAATTAACCTAAAATCTCACTGGGAAATAAAGACATTTGCTCAAAATAGCATTAAGGTTTACCTATTGCTAAACTATCCCATCAATATTATATAGCATTTAATATATTTGATGCAATTGATAAAATGCACAAAATTTTTTGCTTTGTATAATAAAATATGGTCCTAGTTATTTTTCTTTAATTTGAATGAAATGGAAAAACACTTCCCAGGTTGAAAATAATAATAAATTATACCAAAGCTGACAGAAAAAAGGAAAGAAATTCAGATTATCCATTAACTACTAAAACAATTGAATATGTTATTAAAACTTTCATTAAAAAAAAAAACCCTAGCCCAGATGGCTTCACTATTGAATTCTTGCACACAGTTAGAAAGAAATAAAAATTCTGCACATTTTCAGAGAAGAGAAAAACAAGGAACAGTCCCCAGCTAACCTTATGGGGTCAGCATAGCCTTTACTCTAAAATTTTAAAAGGATATTATAAGAAAAAAAAATTACAGACAAATTTCTTTCAGGAACATAGTAGAAAATTACTAAATGAAATGTGAGCAAATCATATCAAAAGACAGATAATATAACAACATTAAATAGGGTTGATTTTAGGTCTGTAAGAGAAGTTTAATATTCAGAAAGCAATCAATCTAATTCATATCAGTGATAGAAAAAAGGGGGAAATGGCATAATTATCTCAATAGATGTAGGAAAAGCTTTTAATAAAATTCAATATTCTTTTATGGTAAAAACTTTTAGCAAAATAGGAACAGAGGAGAATCTTCTTAATCTGCTAAAGGATATCTATAATAAAAAGGTCCATAGCAAAAATTACACTTAATAAAAACATATCAAAAACTTCCTGTTAAGACTGGGAACAAGATAATGAAGCCTGATATCATCAGTTCTATTCAACTTTGTACCAGATGCACTAGCCTGTGCAATAATATAAAACAAAATGAAAATTATAAGGTTTGCAAAGGAATAAATAAACGGACACTGTTTGCAAATGGCATGAATAGGCACACCAAAAAAATCCAAAAGCATTTGTAAAGTGACAGAATGAATAAGTAAATTTAATATGGCTGCTAGATAAAAAGAATTAGAAAATAAAAGTGTTAACAGAAAGCATTAATTTTAATATCAAGCACATCAAATTTCTAATATATATCTAATGAAACTTATGTAAAATCCTTGTACATAAAATTACAAAATATTACTGAGAAAAACTGAAGAAGAGCTAAATAAACAGAGGAATTTATTAAGGATTGTAAATATATCAGTTCTCCCTCAAATTATGTATAGATTCAATGCAATCCCAATTAAAGTCATAGCATCATTATCATACATATTGATAAGTTTATTTTAAAATTCATATGCAAATGCAAAAAGGCCAAGATAAGGCAAGGTGATCTTGGATAAGAAGAAAGTCAGAGTATTAACATTACCAGATATCAACACCTATCAAAAAATCACAATAATTAATACTTTATGATATTGACACAGGAACAGAAAAACTGACCAACGGCATGCAATAAAGAGTCCAGAAAAAGAGTCATGTATACAGCCATCAACTTAGGTGACATTGCATTGCAGTGGAAGAAAAAGTTATGCTAAGGAATCTGAATCCTTATGTCCTCAATACACCAAAATTGATTCCAGATGGAGTGCAGAACTAAATATGAACTATAATACAATAAAGGTTGTAGAAGATAATGTATGTGAATATCTTGATGACTGATATAGTAAAGTTTTCTTAAAGAGAAAACAAAAAGCATTAGCTTAAGATAACACTAATTATTTGTACCTCATAGAAATTAAGATCTCCTGTTTATCAAAATATTTCATGAAGATTAAAAGGCAGAGAGGATGAAAATATTTGCTATATATATTTTTATATAGGAAAAATAAACTGAATATATAACAAACTTCTACAACTCAATAAAAAGATAGATGACTTAACAGAAAAAAGTAGGCAAAACCTTTTTTCAGGCATTTCACAAAGAGGATATCCAAATGGTTAATAGACACATGTAAAGGTGATCAATACCATTAGCCATCAAGCACATGCAAATTAAAACCATGATGCAGCAAATATGTACAAGATCTACATGAAGAACACTACAAATCTCTGATGAATGAAATCAAAGAAGAACTAAACAAATGGGGAGATATTCCATGTTTATGGACAGAAAGACTCAGTACTGTCAAGATGTCAGTTCTTCCCAACTTGATCTATAGATTTGGTACAATCCCAATGAAAACCTCAGCAAGTTACTTTGTGGATATTGACAACCTGATTCTAAAGTGTGGATGGAGAGGCAAAAAAATCCAGAATAGCCAATGTAATGTCGAAGGAGAACAAAGTCAAGGACTCACACAGTCTGACTTGGAAACTTAATGTAAAGTTACAGTAATCAAGAAAGAATAAACCAGTGGATCAATGGAACAGAATAACGAGCCCAGGAACAGACCAACATAAATATAGTCAACTGATTTTTGACAAAAGAGCAAAGGCAATACAATGCAGCAAAACATAGTCTTTTCAACAAATGTCACTGGAACAACTGAACACCTACATGTTGATAAAAGATGAATCTAGATTCATAAAAACAAAAATCAGACCTTACCATCCTTCACAGAAATTAAACTGGATTATAGACCTAATTATAAAATGTAAGACTATAAAACTCCTAGAGGATAATATGGGAGAAAACCTCGATGGCCTTGGGTGTTGCAATGACTTTTAGATACAACATCAAAGGCATGATCCAGGAAAGAAAAATTGATAAGCTGGATTTCATTAAAACTAAAACTGTGAAAAATGGTGTCAAGAAAATAAGAATATAAGCCATAAACTGGGAGAAAATATTTGCAAAAGACACATCTGATAAAGGATTGTTATCCAAAATACACAAAGAGATCTTAAAACCCAACAATAAGAAAATGAAGCACTGATTTAAAAATGGGCCAAAAAACTTAACAGACACCTCTCCAAAGAAGACAGATGACAAGTGAGCATATGAAAAGAAGCTCTACATCACATGTCATCTGAAAAATGTTAAATTAAAACAACAGTGAGATACCACTACACATCTATGAGAATAGCCAAAATCTGAAACATTGACAACACCAAATGCAAGCAAGGGTGTGGGACAGCAGGAGCTCTCACTCAATTGCTGGTGGGGATGCAAAGTGGTACAGACACTCTGAAAGACAGTTCTGTGGTTTCATACAACACTAACATACTCTTAACATAAAATGCAGCAATCAATCACTCTCCTTGGTAACTTCCCAAAGGAGTTGAGAACTTATTGTCCATACAAAAACCTGCACACAAATGTTTATAGCAGCTTTATCCAGAAATACCAAAATTTGGAAGCAACCTTTATGTCCTTCAGTAAGGGAATGGATTAATAAACCATGACATATCCAGACAATGAAATATTATTCAGTGCTAACAAGAAATGTCCTATCAAGCCACAAAAAGACATGGAGGAACCTTAAATGCATATTATTAAGTGAAGGAAGCAAATCTGAAAAGGCTATATACTGTATGATTCCAACTATATGACATTCTGGATAAGGTAAAACTGTGGAAATAGTAAAAAGATCATTGGTTACCAGGGGTTAGGGGGTGAGGGTAAATAGGGAGAGCACAGAGGATTTTTAGGGCAGTGAAAATACTCCATATCATATTATAATGATGGATACATGTCATTACACATTCGTCCAAACCCATAGACTGTACAATACCAAGAGTGAACTTCTGGGTGAATACGATGTGTTAATATAGGTCTTCAATAGTAAATGTACCACTGTGGTAGAGCATGTTGACAATTGGGGAGGTTATATGTGTGTACGGGCTGGGGATATAGGGGAAATATCTGTACCTTCCTCTTGGTTTGCTGTGAACCTAAAGCTGCTCTAAAAAATTAAAGTTTAAAAAAAGAGATTAAATGAAACACACAAGCACATAAATGCACATATTAATACGTACAATGACATCACTATACACCTACCAGAAATGCTGGGGGCAAGTTCTGCAAGTGGGAGTATAAATTGGTACAATCTCTTTGGAAAGGTGTCTAAAAGTATCTCTTAAAAGATATAAATACCTTATGCCACAGAAAATATATTAGATACTGAAAATGTGTATATATATGCACTGGAACACGTGTACAAAAATTAACGATATCATTATTTAACATAGTGAAAAACTGGAAACAACCCAAATATTCATGAATAGAAGAATGTAAATAATTTTAGAATATTGATACAGTGGAATGTTGCATGACAATGAACATTAGTAATCTACTTCTACAGGCAACAACATATATAGTTTCACAGACATAGCACTGAGTGAAAGAAGCCAGATGTAAAAATATATACTATACGATTACATTTCTTTAACTGTGCTAATCAGGAATAATCCGTGTAATGAAAGTCAAAATCGTTCTCTTTGGGGAAGCTGGGGGAAGGTGATGCCTAGGAGAATTCAAGTAATATTGTACATCTTGATCTGGGTGCTGGTTACAAAGACTGATTAACATATCAAGATAATTGAGCTGAACACAAGATTTTATGTACATAAATTTTTTGTTATGCATTATACATTGATAGAAAAATTAAAGAAAAAGCAGACATCACTTCAAAGACAAAGGATACACAACATTTTCTCTTTTTCATGATTGTATAACAATGACTAAATTCAAGTAGTAAACCAATCTAATAGACCAAGGGGAAGGTAAGAGGAAGAACCATGCTTAATCCTTCAATAAAAATTGAACAATTTCTATTACTTGTCAACAGATACTTTCTTATTAAGCAGCCATTGTTCATGGATGCCAATTTCTTTCAGTTGATATAACAATTTCCTTCTGTAAGTAAATATTGCTTATCTTAAATACAGGCACTACTTTACAAATAAATTCCCAAGTCATAAAGAAGACTCAACTCAGCCAACATAACACCACTATTAAAAAGTAAACCCAAGGGCTTCCCTGGTGGCGCAGTGGTTGAGAGTCCGCCTGCCGATGCAGGGGACACAGGTTCGTGCCCCGGTCTGGGAAGATCCCACATGCCGCGGAGCGGCTAGGCTCGTGAGCCATGGCCGCTGAGCCTGCGCGTCCGGAGCCTGTGCTCCGCAATGGGAGAGGCCACAACAGTAAGAGGCCCATGTACCGCAAAAAAAAAAAAAAAAAAAAAAAGTAAACCCAAAGTACACACTTCTCTTGCCATGAACCAGATTCACAATGTTCAGGTTATCTGTAGCAAAGCCTGAGTGAGTTTTATTCTCCTCTTGATTCTATACACCAGAGAGCCTCTTCATGCCAGCTGGCTGCAGCAGAAGCCAGACACAGAAATGAAACAGCAAATTATAAAGCCACCGATGCTGACTCCCTCTTAAACCACCTGCCCTGTCTTCAAATGTCATACTGTTCCTCATTCCAGCACTCTCCTCTTGGATTGGCGACCTAGCATTTTAATGTCATGCTCTCCGTACTGTAATAACAACAAAATGAACCAAGTTTTCTAAATCTACTCCCTAGAGGGGGGCAGGCACAGATAGTCTTAAGCTTTGCACACTGTTATCCAGGTCCTGAGCTAACTTTGTTATGGTCACTCTGATTATTAATACTTTCCTGGCTAATCAGTGTCTTTGAGGCCCCTCCCCAGAAATTTCCATGACTAAGCACATTTAGCCATAGCTAAATGTGTGGCTATTTTAGTTTCTTACTTACCCCATTCCTTTAGCAAATTTAGCATGAAAGACAGACAGTGTCCTGTGGGGCAGCGTCACTATTCTATGCTGCTCTGGGCAACCTGCGACTTGGGTCATAGACCCCATGATAGTTTTATGATCATGAGTTAAAGAGGTTTTATTTGTTCCTAAGGAGAGGCACATTCATTCATTCATTTTGTGGCTTGAGCATAGGAAATATCCCTTTTCCTTTAGTTTAATATTTCATATTGATGAAGCATAATGTATAGCAGGACCTGCTCTGATCCATACATTGCCTGCATCTATCCCAAAAAGCCAATAAATACAATCCCGAATTTTAGTAGCAATTGAAAGAATTAAAAAATCTTAGCAGTGAGCAGAATTTATATCACATTATGAAAGAAATTTAGAGATGAAGACTAAAATAGATCCATGACTTGCTCAAGATCAGACCACTACCCAGTTGGTATTACGTAATATGCCTCTATTTTATTAGTTTATAAAAGAGGTAAGCAGAGAAACAAATGGAAAACTGGGGAGAAGAATATTCTCAAAAACATTTTACATTTACTCAAAAGTAACAAATTTTGAGACAACTAACTTAGGCAACACTTCCTTGCCAGAATGATATTTAGTAGAATATATTATGTGTATTTATATATATATATGTATGTATATTTGTATTGTACAAGTACATATATATGTACATATATATTATACATGTACTTATATGATATATATGTATACATATATCACATATGTGTATCATTCTTGTATATATATTACTTTTTGAGAACTGAAAACTCACAAAATCCTCAGAAATTTCAGAGAGCATGCCACTCTAGACTAGAACTTTTTTTTTTTAGAGTTTGCCCTTTTAAAAAATTATTATTATTACTTTTTTTGGCCGCACCGCCGCTTGCAGGGATCTTAGTTCCCCAACCAGGGATCGAACCCGGGCCCTCAGCAGTGAGAGCGCAGAGTCTTAACCACTGGACTGCCAGGGAATTCCCCTAGCCTAGAACTTCTTAAGCCAAGACCCAAGAACTTTAGGAGATCTCAGGAGTTCAAAGGGTCTGTGAACCAGATGATATTTATGAAGTATTTTGTATATGTATATATATGTGTACATTTCTGCATTTCTGGAATATGATGAGTTTATAGCTTTTACAAGATTCTCAAAGGAATCTTTCACCAAGAACATCTTAAGCATCAGTGTTCTATACTCAGTTTTGTATTATTTGCTCAGGCTTACCCAGCAAGAAATTTTTTCTTTATTATTATTTTGTTCAAAATATAAACTTCTCAGATAGAATAATCTATATTCTGTATTCTTCAGTCTTAACCTTTTCACATCTAAAATCTGGAGAAATGTGAGTTAATCTGAGTTCCTCAAATTTAATTAATCAGTTTTGCTGAGTCTAATAGAATTCTTTCAAAAGTGGTAGTGCATGTCTAAACTTGCAGACTACCCTTCAAGGCCCAAATCAATTCATATAACCATTACCAAATGGTATATTTCAATTAACTGTATCACACTGACACTTTTACATGAATTACTATAAGGAACAAATTATACTGACTGTTGCCAAACAAACATTTTTCACTTTTAAAGTTTGTTGATCTTCTAATAACATTACCTAAGAGTGTTATAAATCTGTCATATCTATTTGCTTATTTTTTTGTTTATATTTTGTCTAAAATATAAGCCTGGTGAAGGCAAACAGTGTGTGGTAGATACAGTAGACTGGCCCATACTGTTTCTGTCCCAATTTACTTCTGGGGTGACTTCTTATACTGCAAAAGCCAGAAAGCTTAAAAAAATACAAACAAACAAACAAAAAACCCCCAACTTTTCCAGGACACATTCCAGGTAAGTTTTCAGATGTGACTCATGTTCTTGAATCATTTGCATGCATCTATTTGAAATTGAAGTTATGCTACTTGGGGAAAGAAGCAGAGATTGTACAGGGTGTCCAAATTTTGCTGGTGCAGACCTAGCAGATCTGATGTGACTTTGGAGCCAATGGTTCTAGTAGTTGCTTTCCGATCTTGGAATTACAGCTAACTAAGGTTCTGAGATCTGCACTCAACAATTAGACAAGTCTTCCTGATTCTCCATCTTCTCTTTTTAAAAAATAAAAATTCTACATAGTTGAGATGTACAACATGATGGTTTAATCGTCATCTTTTTGACTGTGGCAGAGATGGTGGTCAGTCATGGGGACTCAGCCATTCCAACGTTTTGGAAAGAGCCACTTCCTTGTATTAAATCCATTTTTGCTGAAAATAGAGTGGTTTCTTCTTTCATAATTCATTTCTGACTCATATGTGGGCACTCAATTTTTGTTGACTGAATGAATACAGTTCTAAGGAAGCATAAAATACATTCAAAAAGGAAACACATTACAAAGAAAGTTCACTTGTTGGGTTCCCCAGGAATCAGACCCTAAGACAGAAATTGTACAATTAGTTCATGGGCAGGTGCTCTCAGCATCAACCCCGGGATTGGCCAGTGACGGAAGTTGAATTGTGATGTATCTGCAACAAAGGCATCAGCCAATCATACTAGGGAAGCTCTAGAGCTAGAATGGATCTTATGAGCTGGGGAGAGTGACAGGCTGTTATGCTCTTGTATCAACTAGTAACTGGATGTGGACTGACATCCTCCTGAGAGGTGTGATCATGGGGTAGGCTGTGTTCTTCTTGGGCTAGGGCAAATCCCAAAGAGGACTTGCTGACTCAGCTGAGAGTTGTCAGCCACCAACATTCCAAGCCGGTGGGGAAAAGGGTCATTTAGTTATGGGAACAGGTAGGGGTGGATTGGGACAGGAACTATGGCTTCTATCTCACAAAGATAGCATTAAGGAAGAAGAGCCATGTGACTTTGGACCAGCAAGCCTGGATTTGGGCACCATTTCTTTCACTTGCTGGCTTTGGGAATTTGGACAAGTCATTTAACTCTCTGAATTGGTTTCTTCATAAATAGAAAGATAATAATAACATATTACTATATAATAATAATAGTAACACATGTTAATGGTTTACTGTAATATATTCAAAAGAGCCTTGCAATCTGCAGATCATACTATTAAAATTTCAGTTATGCTTTTACAGAAAGTTTGGCTCAAAATGATATGATTTAAGTCAGTGCTCACTTTAGCCATACACATGCTAAAAATTGTAATAACAGGAATAATACAGAAAAATTGCAGAGAAAGTAAATCAGAGAAAGACAGAAATATGATTAAGGTATGTTTCATTTATTCTTACATTTATGAATTTATCAAATGACACGTTATTGTGAAAACATTCTGTGAAAAGACTCAACTATTATTAGGACAGGCATGACATGCAATGTTTGAACATGGGTAGACACTGACCTTCTTTGATTTAAAAGAAAATAAACTATCCAACCTTTTTTTGCCAGTTCCAATGTTACTATACATCGACAGGCCTGGAAGGGTTATCAAGAGCTTGGTTCTCAAAACTAATCCCACACTCACTAAACTTTTCATCACTGTTATGTAGCATATAATTTTCTTTTTAAAAAAAGACATCATATTAAAACCATGCTGCCCTGTAAACTTTTCAACACACAATCTTCCACAGCTTTACTCATGTCTCAGGATTCAATGCAGTAATCAAGATCCTATGATGTACGTGCCAAAGACAGCATGACAGTGGGGTAGGGGGGCAATGTTTCATACCACCTACACAATTTTCTTTATATTTCTGAGACAGCTCCTACTGTCAGGAGAATTGATGGTCACAAAATAGCCACATAACTTTTACTCTCTGTACATAAAAGTTAAGAATCAGTTTGGTTGACTCTTCTCCAAGTTGGCAAACAGATAAATAAATAACCACCCTCAGGCTAAAACTATGGCATACCTCTCTTAAAAAGTGGCCAACTGCTGGTTTAGTGAATATTGTGCTAAATTCTCTTGCTCTCATTACATTCTAGGTGAGCTTTTTTCCCCCCTTTCTTTGTGATGTAAAAAATACATGTAAAAAAGGGTACATATTAAGCAATTTTAAGACCTCTCTTATTAACTCTCTTGTAGCTACTAAGTTAACATTTAGTTTCTTGAAAGATTTCAAGTCAAAAAAGATTAGAAAAAAATAATGAAATGCAACGTATGGAATAGAGCCTCTTCTTTTAACATCTTTATTGGAGTATTGCTTTACAATGGTGTGTTACTTTCTGCTTTATAACAAAGTGAATCAGTTATACATATACATATGTCCCCATATGTCCTCCCTCTTGCATCTCCCTCCCTCCCACCCTCCCTATCCCACCCCTCTAGGTGGTCACAAAGCACCAAGCTGATCTCCCTGTGCTATGCGGCTGCTTCCCACTAGCTATCTATTTTACATTTGGTAGTGTATATATGCCCATGCCACTCTCTCACTTTGTCCCAGCTTACCCTTCCCCCTCCCCGTGTCCATTCTCTTCATCCACGTCTTTATTCTCATCTTGCCCCTAGGTTCTTCGTGACTTTTTTTTTCTTTTTTTTTTTTAGTTTCCATATATATGTGTTAGCATACTGTATTTGTTTTTCTCTTTCTGACTTACTTCACTCTGTATGACAGACTCTAGGTCCATCCACCTCACTACAAATAACTCAGTTTCATTTCTTTTTATGGCTGAGTAATATTCCATTGTATGTATGTACCACATCTTCTTTATCCATTCATCTGTCGATGGACACTTAGGTTGCTTCCATGTCCTGGCTATTGTAAATAGAGCTGCAATGAACATTGTGGTACATGATTCTTTTTGAATTATGGTTTTCCCAGGGTATATGCCCAGTAGTGGAATTGCTGGGTCATATGGTAGTTCTATTTTTAGTTGCTTAAGGAACCTCCATACTGTCCTCCATAGTGGTTGTATCAATTTATATTCCCACCAACAGTGCAAGAGGGTTCCCTTTTCTCCATACCCTCTCCAGCATTTATTGTTTGTAGATTTTTTGATTATGGCCATTCTGACCAGTGTGAGATGATATCACGTTGTAGTTTTGATCTGCATTTCTCTAATGATTAATGATGTTGAGCATTCTTTCATGTGTTTGTTGGCAATCTGTATATCTTCTTTGGAGAAATGTCTATTTAGGTCTTCTGCCCATTTTTGGATTAGGCTTTTTGCTTTTTTGATATTGAGCTGCATGAGCTGCTTGTAAATTTTGGAGATTACTCCTCTGTCAGTTGCTTCATTTGCAAATGTTTTCTCCCATTCTGAGGGTTGCCTTTTCATCTTGTTTATGGTTTCCTTTGCTGTGCAAAAGCTTTTAAGTTTCATTAGGTCCCATTTGTTTATTTTTGTTTTTATTTCTATTTCTCTAGGAGGTGGGTCAAAAAGGATCTTGCTGTGATTTATGTCATAGAGTGTTCTGAATAGAGCATAGAGCCTCAGAGGGAAGACGGGAAAGCTAGATTATCAGTAGATTACCATACCTGAAAGTCATGGAAAACTAGCCAGATTAAATGAAAATACACCACAATCACCTCAAATTGCAAGCTCTATAACTTATCTATTTCTGTGAATCAAACCACCCCAAAACTTGGTGAGTTAAAAGAACAATCATTTTATTTGCTGATTATTTGGGCTAGGCCCAGCTTGTTAGTTCAGTGGCTGGTCTTGCCTGTGGTCACTCACGTGGCTACAGTCAGCTGGTGGGTCAGCTTGGAGCCTCAGCTGGGAAGGCTCATGTCTGCTCCATACAGTTT
Organism: Mesoplodon mirus; assembly: GCF_964341445.2. Lineage (NCBI taxonomy): Eukaryota > Metazoa > Chordata > Mammalia > Artiodactyla > Ziphiidae > Mesoplodon > Mesoplodon mirus. The sequence continues at coordinate 59,829,514 of NC_138992.1, forward strand.
TATCCTCAAGTGAGCTAGGCCAGGCTTTTACATGGCAGCAGTGTTTCCAAGAGCAAGACAGCCCAAGCCCCAGTTCAGAAGGGCTTTTCACATGTCTGCTGGCATCCCACTTGCTAATGTCCATTCATCACAGAAAGTCACATAGCCAAGCCAAGATCAGTGAGAGAGGGACTACACAAATGCAGGCATTATCCATTGGGGGCCATCATAGCAACAATCTACCATACGAACCAACTAAATTCACTCAGGTGGCATGATTAGTGAGAACAGAAACAAAACTGAGCCGTCCACATATGAGTGTCAAACCTATGGCTCTACTACTAACTAGCTATGTGACTTTAAAAAGACCACTCTGTGTGTCTCAGATTCCTCTCAGGTAAATGATATAAAGATAGAGATAATGAGGACCAGGGTAGTACACACGAAAGTTAAGGTTTATGAATTATTAATTGTACAAATAATAGAATAAAAATAGATTAAATTCTTGTGTTTTATGCTAGAAATTCCACTGAATTATCCAATAGTTTTATTATTGTTTAGAACTGTAAAATGTACACATTTTCTACACCACCTAATATATATGAAAGAGAAATCTAATGTACAATCTTTAAAAGCATGTGTTGTACTGCAAACATCCTATTTAGAGAATTTTATGTTTTTATAAAATCATCATGAGAAACAAGCCGTAATTTTGGTTCAGATTATATGCTGCTGAACTTTCCCCCAGGACTGCTCCTAGTACGCACATACAGTTGACCCTTGAACAACAGGGGTTTGAGCAGTGTGGATCCACTTACATGCAGATTTTTCTCCAATAGCAAATACTACAGCACTACACGATCCACAGTTGGTTGAATCTGTGGATGCAGAACCATGAATACAGAGGAACCGTTTATGGGAAGGGCTGACTATCAGTTATAACTGGATTTCCCACTTCACAGAGGGTTGGCACCCTTAACTCCTGTGTTGTTCAAGGGTCAACGGTACTGCGTTTTACTCAGAGGGCTTTTTATGGAATGTAAATAAGTATCCTTTCAATGTCAACGGTTGTACAAATAATTGCTACACCATTAGGCCAGCTCACCAAATCAAGTTTTTTTTTTTCCCGTATTTAAGCCAAAACTATCCCCTGAAGTTCTTAAACTGTAGTGCATTAGGTAGGGAGAAGGATATGCTACAGTAATGAAAAGATCCACAAGTTAACTTTTAAACAGGTTAGCTGGTATCTTTCTCAGTGAAGGATGAGTAGGTCGTGGTTATGGCTCCAGAAATCCAGAAAAATCCACAGTTAAACACGAGGTTGCCATGGGTGCTCCAGATGTCAACGTCTTCAGCCATTAGGAAGGAAAAAGAAAGAGCCAGTACACTGCAAGGGTCTTCTTATTAAGTGAATTGAATGTTGTACACATTATTGCCATTTATATCCTATTGGTTAGAACCTAGCCTCATGGTCATACTTGGCCATACCTAGTCACAGGGAAGCTGAGAAATATAATCTGGCTGAGGAGCCATTTTCCCAGGAAAAAGGGGAATAGATGGAGGAGAGGCCAGTAATCTTCTCCATACATGACATCTAAGTAACTACTTCTTATAAATGGAGTTCAAGTGTATTAAGGCGTTATTTATATTTCTCTAGATTCTGAACCCCTCAACTATATTTTAAAAAATTCTATATTAGGGCTTCCCTGGTGGCGCAGTGGTTGAGAGTCCTCCTGCCGATGCAGGGGACATGGGTTCGTGCCCCGGTCTGGGAAGATCCCACAAGCCGTGGAGCGGCTGGGCCCATGAGCCATGGCCGCCAAGCCTGCACGGCCGGAGCCTGTGCTCCGCAACAGGAGAGGCCACAACAGTGAGAGGCCAGCGTACCGCAAAAAAAAAAAAAAAAAAAAAAAAAAAAATTCTATATTAATTATCAAAAAGTATAGACTCTTAGATTTGAAAGTAAGAAGCAGCCTAGGGTAGGAATCTTCTCACTCGTTTTTCTGCAAGGTGGTCCCAGGTGCTGACTGGCTATTTCCATTGACAGAAAACCCCTATTGCATGATGTTACCCACTTCAAAAATCCTCATGCATGCCAAAATCTAACTCCTGTGAATTTCTGTTTATTTATCTTAGTTGTGCTTGTGGGACAACACAGAGTCTATTCTCTCTTCTATATGATATCCTAAGATTTTGTGAAGACTTTCTTTCCCCTTAATCCTTTCTTTTTCAGGTTAACTATCCCCTGTAAGTGTAAGAATTTCTGTTTGAGGGCTACCTGGATGAGTACACTTTGTGAGAAATAAAGCAGCTGTTTGAGAATGCTGAAGCAATAATATTTCTCCAAAAAAATACTAGATATTTATTTTTAAATGATAGCTTATTTCCTAACTGTTTCCTCACAGTTTAACATGGTGATTACCCAAGTGTGGTCCCCAGACCAGTAGTCAGCAGCGTTTGGGAATTTTTAGAAAAGCAGAATGCAAATACTCGGGCCCAAACTCAGATTTACTAAATCAATTTCTCTAGGGGCAGGATCCTGCAATCTGCTTTACCACATGATTCAGGCTGCTAAAATGGAGAAACATGGGACTAAGGAAATAGAAATAAGCTATGTGCATTGATTATTTATGAGGCAGAAAATGCTAATTAACTTACTAGTGACATACTTTTGTATTTACTAGAAAATAATAATTATTTATTTACTAAGTAAAGTAAGCCATCTTTTTGTAAACATATGCGAACTTCAGATCTTCTTGCTTCTTAAGTAATGATGGTAATAATCACATCCCCTGGATTCAGTGAATGGTTACAAGAGTGTCTAGGAGATTTCCTGATGATAATTTTCCTTGCTTTAATTGCTAGGTAAATATAATGGCTGTAATGAGTAAGCACAGAAAGAAGCCAGCTAAAGGGAATACTGTGTTTTTTACAATCCTCTTTCCTGATTTTCATTTGCTTGGCTTTATTTTCCAACTGGAAATGGTGAAGTCCTCAATATTTTGTGAGAGCAAGAAACAATGTTTACACGACCTACATAATTTACATGGTAAATTCCACCTCATGAGTGATTAAATTTTAACTTCAGAAACAATATTATCTTCCTGAGTTTTCAAACAAGAAAAGCCACCTTGAAACATGACTAAAGACAGCAGAGTCTTTCATTCAATCTTGAAAGTGTTAACAGATTTTTAAAATAATGATTAATTTTTATATATTGATTTAAATAATGATTCATTTTAAGTTTGAATAAAATGTTGATTATCTGCTATGTACCAGGAACTGATTCATGCCACCAGTGAAACCAGAACACTTTTCTCCCTTCTTCTATGGTCTATAAGTCTGACCACTGTACAACTTTCATTACCTTCCAAAAAGATTTGGACACGTGTGAATTCCTGAGAAATTGGAGATATGATAAGAGATAATGCAGGGCACTGCAACCCAGTAACATCAGCTTGTAAGAAATTAGCTTGACCTAAATTAAAAGAAAATTAGTAGACAAATATGAGTTTATCAAAAAAATATTTACTTCCATTAATTTCAGACTCCTGATGCTTACAATTTCATATAATTGCTATGTTAGTATGAGTCATTACTAAACATTATAGAGAAGAGAAACCCTAAAAAACTTGGATTCCAATAAGCACAGTGGTAAGTAATAAGGAAACCATGTGGTAATTTGTCTTAAAATACATAGAAGGGGCGGCAGAGTATAATGGACATAAGCCTGGGTTTTGGATTTACACTGAACTGAGTTGATTCCAAAGTCAACCCAAGCATACTAACTTTGGACAGTTTACTAACCTAACTGGATACAACTTCAAATTCAATTTCTAGTTGTACTACCTCTGGCAAATTAATTGTTCTCTTGGAATAGTGTCCTTATTTGTTAGATGATTATTAAAATATCTATATCATAGAGCTTTTGAAAATAGTAAATATGATTATGTAAGTATAGCAGAACAGGATCCCTGAGCTATGTACCCTTCACATCTGTCCTCAACCCTAGCTGGCTGAAGTGATGCTTGGAGAGTTGATCTGTATTAGCAAGAAAGAGGCCCTCCATGCTGAAGACTGCTATTTTCCTCTTGTCATGGAGAAATGGAGAGATGATTTTCCCTATATCACATACAAAAGTCAGTCTTTCCCTCCCCCCTGCCACAATGGACACCTAAGTCAAGCAGGTCTGAAGGAAATCTCATTTGAACAGTAACAAAATTCTAAGGCATCCTCTGGACTCCAAGTATGTTCCCTATAAGCTAGATGGCTGCGTTCTCTCTGATACGTATTACACTTGCACGCCCACTCAGATGTGGCAGGGACACTTGTCTAGAAACCACAATGCAGCAGAGTGCCAGTCACAGTGTAAACGTTCAAGAAAGTAGTTGGTCATGTTGTAGGTGACCTTATAGACTCAGGGGCTGGTCTGACAGAAAGAGAGAGGAAGTATTGCTCCCAAGCACATTTACTCCTTAAGCTCTGGGGTGGAGACAGATCCTGGGTGAGAATGAAGATGAGGAGAGTGGATGTACAGACACCAGTTGTTTTCAGGATTTCTCATCAGCCCCTTACAAATAGGGCAAACCACAGGTAAATTCTGCTTCTCCCAAGGCAAAAGTTAGGAGAGTTCATTCCAGGAAGTATTTTATACTGAAAAATTTCACACTTCAGAATTATTATTAGTTGTACTTTTGCCCTGACAAAGGCATGAAGATAAATCCATAGTATGGTTTATCTATTAAAAAAAGTTCCAAACACTGGAGAAATGAGGGGATTGAGTGTGCAAGGGTCTCATGTTGTGTGTTTTCTCATAGTAAGTTCTCAACAAATCACAGCTCTAACACCACAGAGGGGCCACATCTCTGTGTCATGCCTTAGGTGCGTTACTTATCATCTACAAGCATCAGTTTCTTCACCTGAAAATTGAGACTAATAAAGAGAATAAAATCCACAACATTGCAGGAAGGGAAACGTGTAATTTTTAAACAAAAGAAACTTAAGTCTTTTGATTCTGCTTTCCAATAGAGTGGGGTGTTTTTATGTCCCTAACAGATGGAGGAGAAGGGACACCATTTCTAAGAATTTAACTATCCATATTTTAAGGAAAGGCTATAATTTTACGTTTCTGGAAATGCTTTATGCAGATGAAGTGTGGAGAAACAAAGGGAAGTGCTCTTTGTTTCAGAAAGTTCCTGAAAGAGCTTTTGGATGTACAAAATAAACCTTGAAATCACTTGAGGTAGAGAGTTAAAAGCTTAAATTATTTTAAACCAGTGTGAAGTACAAACTCTTGTGCTCCAATATAAGATCAAAGACAAACCGATTTAAGAGTAACCCTATAAGGATGCCCATGTCCCAAAAATAAGACCACTGACTGTCGCAGCAGATCTCTTAGTTTATAAGATCTTTCTTCCTAACTTCTGCCCTAACACCATCCAGTGACTAATACCGCAACCCTCAAAGCCCTATAAAAACCCTTCCCTAACTCTTGCCTTTTGAGGTACTTCTTCAAACTGATTCTCTCTTTGCTGATGAGAAAAAATAACTTTTTAATGAACAGTGGCAGTATAGGTAAAAGAGAAGGAAATCTACGAAGAGACACAGGGTCCATTAACACGAGGGGTGGGAGTGGAGACCCAGTAAGAAATTCCCAAGGTTGATAAAAAGCAAAGGTATCTTCCAATCGGCAAGCTAATAGTAAATATTGAATGCATTGCCGGCTTGCAATTTCAACCCACTCTGTTTACTCCAACTTTTGATAAAGTTCTGCTATGCATAGTACCTCATGGTATTGCTAATTTAATTTCTGGATGAATCAAATAGTGAATAGGGACAAATGTGGATCTGTGTCTCACATTTAGTTTGATATGGCACAGAGAAAAGAACTGTAGCCACAAGGAGTGAAATTTTTTTCCAGGTTTATGGAGATATAGTTGGCATGTAACATTGTGTAAGTTTAATGTATACTGTGATGACTTGATATACGGATATATTGTAAAACAATTACAACAATAAGGTTAGTTAATACATTTACCCCTCACCTAGTTACCATTTTTTCATGTGTGGTGAGAACATTTAAGATCCACTCTCTTAGTAATTCAAGCGTATAACACAGTTTTGTTAACTATAGCCACCATGTTGTACATTAGATCCCCAGAACTTATTCATCTTATAACTAGAAGTCTGTACCCTTTGACCAACATCTCCTTATTTCTCCCACCCCCTAGCCTCTGGCAACCACCATTCTACTCAGGGGGTACAATTTTAGAGAGGAAACAAATAATTCAGCAAAAAAAACCAAAAAAAAAAAAAAAAACAGGACTTTAACGCAAAAGATAAATAAATAAAATTCCCTGAGAGCCCACAAGGATGTTGAAGGGAAAGATGTATTTTTCAAATTATCACGATTATCTTCTGTGGCCAATTTATTTCAAATATTGAAAGAAAGAGTAGTCCCAGAAGGTCAGAGACTTTAGGAACACCGGAAAGTCCAGGCTGCTGCCATCTGTGCCACTGCCACATAAACATGAAACAGAATAATACAAAGAAGGAAAAATAAATGCTTGCTAATATTCCAAATATTAGTAATTACCTGGTCCTTAATGTCAAAGTACTGGAGCAGATTATCAGGGAGGAGCACAGTAAAAAAAGACAGAAAAGAAGAAGGAAGGTGTATTTGTTTCCTATTGTTGCTGGAACGTATTACCACAAACTTAGTGGCTTAAAGCAATACAAATTATTATTTTACAGTTCTGGAGATCAGAAGTCCAAGATCAGTTTCACTGGGCTAAACCTAAGGTGTCAGCAGGGCTGTTTTCCTTCTGGAAACTGTGGGGAAGAATCTTCTTCCTTGCCTTTTACCAGCTTCAGGAGGCTGCCTGCACTCCTCAGCTAATGGTCCCATCACTCCAACCTCCACTTCTATCATCACCTCTCTCTGTCTGAGTCTGATACTCTTGCTTCTCTCTTGAAAGGATCCTTACAATTACACTGGGCATCCCCCGGGTAATCCAGGATAAACTTTCCATGTCTAGATCCTTAATCATATTTGCAAAGTCCCTTTTGCCATGTAAGGTAACATATCCACAGGTTCCAAAGATTAGAATGTAGACATCTTTGAGAGGCTATTATTCTGCCTACTGCAAAAGGTGTTTAAATGATTCATAAAAGTACTAGGACTGAAAAGTGAGAAGGATCATGAGAGATGTGGCAAGTTAGTGATGTGTGCACGTGTACATCCGTGTGCACGCTTGGGAAGATTAGGCAATGGAATTCTCGATGCTGGTCATTTTCATTCAAGAGACAGGGTGTAGTAGAAAGTGCTTGGACTTGGAAGAATTGCTTTGATTTAAATCCTACCACATTCTGGCTCTGTGGTATTAAGCAAACCATTTACCCTCACTGAAAAATCAGAGTGAACTTTTTTTATGTGTGTATCACGTGCAGCCACTGTACAGATAAATGCTTCACCTGCATCCGACCCTCTCACTGACTCTTCATCAACTCCTGAAAGGTCGGTCCACTGTAAGATGAAGAGCCTGAGACTCTAGATTAGCATCATTGTCCAAAGTTACTGAAAATTAACCTAGTTAATAAATTGACTCCTTTTCTCTATCACTAATATAAGGTATGAATAATGCCTGTGGAGTGTCTGGAAAGTAAACTCCTTCTACTGGTTTTGGCAGAGCTAATATCCAGTCTTCTCATTGCCACCCCCCTACTCCACCCTGACCATCACAGGGAGTCCTTCCTAGACAGGAGGGTTTCTTTACTGAGTCTTTTAGGTGTGTCACTTTTCCTATGGAAAGTTTTTATGAACTTAAAAACATGCGGTTTGATAAGGTCAAGGGAACCTTAGAGATCACTGCATACATTTACTATTTTAGTGGAAAGGAATCTAAAATTCAAAGCAATTGTGTGGCTTGTTGAGATCACAAAATTAATTACAGGTATCACAAATCACTACTGAAGGTGGTTTTATTGCACTTAAAATGTTATGTATGTCCTTTAATAGCAACATAAACAACAATAAAGTACTAACTGAAAGCAGGAAGCTTCTCTGTCTTGTATATACCTGGGAGTGGACAACTGAATCATTACTGACAATGGAAGCTGTTTTTCTGGTAACAATTTTTAACACCATCTACACAATGTCTTGACAGGGAAATTTGGTGACCTTCAAAACTGGTTTAAATAATCCAAGCTTTGAGGATAATCTTATTATGACCTTCTGACTTGTCTCTTGCTTCCTTTTGCTCATATTATTTTCTGCCTAAAATAAGGACTTTAAAACTAGAACTGGCTTGGAACTGTTCCTCAAGTAATTGCCACCTTTGAATTTCTTCCCTTAACATCTAGTCTCTATTCAAGCAGAACTGTTAACTCGCCAAGAACACCAGTTTTCCCATATTTATTCATATTTCATTTTACTTTTTGGTTGGTTTAAAAGAGCCTCTGGGGGAATAATAGACAAACTAGCTCAGAAAAAAAAAAATTCTGGCCATGTCTATGGAAAGTGAGGGGAAAGTGTGAAAATGTTTGTAATCCTCTCAGTGATTTACCCTTTTTGTGATTAAAACCTGGGTCAAGACTTGGCCTCAAAACTTAAGAACTTTGTGTCTCTAACCAAGTGCTCCACATGTGTTCTGAATTACATCCCAATCTTCTCTCAGAAACCAAAGATAATTCCTTTCCTGTATCTTTTCTCTCTTGATGCTTATCTGGTCCTTCCGATCAGCATTTAAGTTGATCAGCCTGCTCAAACCTGAAAATCACCACACTTATCAAAAAAATAATAACAAACAAAATACCAAAATTTTCATCCCCCAATTATTATCCCTTGTCTGCTTTCTTCCCTTTATAGCTCAATTTCCTGAAAACTATGAACTCAATCCAATCTTTTCACCAATACACTCCTTATTGGTTTCTCTCTCCCCTACTCTGCTGACTTCAACTTCTCACTAAAGTCACCAACGACCTCCATATTGCTAAACACTATTGAAACATTTTGTCTGAAGATTACAAGAGCTCTCAAACCACATATTATACAATTGACCAACCCTTCTGAGACATAACGTTGTTTAGGTTTCCCCCCTATATTTCTATAGTTCCTTCTAAGTCATCTTTGCTGGCTAATATAGATCCATGGTGCCTTAATACTTCCTATTATAAAAATGGCAACCGTTCTATTTTTTTAAAAAGCAGGATTGTTATAAGAAGTAAAGGAGATATAATACAGGAAAGCTCCTAGCACAAAATCATAGAATATAATAGATCCTCAAAGTTATTAAAACTTTTTAAGTAGAAACAAAGATTTATTATTATACTATATGATGCCTTAATTGCCAACACTGTCTGCTTTGCAAACAAATTCTTGGTCTAGGGACAGCTGTTCTCTATGATTAATACAAATATATAGTAACAATGAACGTATTTGGATCAATTCAACGTTTCAAGTCAGATTAATGGTATGCCTTTCCAACTATAAAACTCATAAATTGAGGATCAGGACCAAAGTTCTTCAAATAATAATTTCTCATATGAATTTAAAATATGGCTTACAAAAATTGATATAAATAAAATCAGTTTTGAAAAAGTAGATAAGATCTAATTTTGGACCCCTAATTTGGGATGGGGTAACCATTTTTTCTCCACAGAAAATTTTCTTTGCTTTTCTTTCTGTGGTAACACATGTTGACTCTGTGGTCCTAGAGGAAGGATAGTTGACCCAAGCTTGAGCATTCATAGATTATAAGCCCCCTTACCCCTGGGGTCAGTTTTAATAATCCAAATGGTAGCACTCAATTATCCCCATTCCTGGTAATAGTGTCCCTTTATCATTCCCTCCCCTTAAGGTTGAACAGGAACTGTGACTTGCCTCTGACCATTAGACTATGACAAAGTTCATAGGATGTCACTTCCATGATTACATTATGTAAGATTATAACTTCCATCTTGCTAGAAAACTCTCTATTGACTCTGTCCATTGCTGGCTTTGATGAAGTAAGCCACCACATAGCAAGGCCTGTGTGGCAAGGAAATGACAGCATCCTTCAGATAGACAGCAAGAAACTGAGGGCCTCAGTCCAACAGAAAGACTTCAAGGAAGTGAATCCAGCCAACAACCCTATGACCTTTTCAAAGTGGATCCTTTACCCCTTGGGCTTTCAGACAGCAGCACAGCCCTGGCCACATGAGAAGAGTGTCTATTTACAAGAGAAGATATTAAACACCATGTTAAAATGTAGAAATGGCAAGTGGAGAGATGAAATGGAAAGGGTAGAAGGAAAAAGAGGGGGAAAAACTCTAAAAACCTAAGTACCTGCCCCTGACATCATGATTCTTCTAGTTTTTTGTTGTTGTTGTTGCTGCTGCTTCTGTGATAAGCCTCCCCAGCATTTTCTTCTTTCATGAGTCAACAAATTTAATATATTGCTTATGCTAGTTTGAATTGAGTTTCTCTCACTTGAAACCAAAATATTACTAAAAGGTGGGGAGGGACTAAAGTAAGTCAGACAGAGAAAGACAAATATCATATGATATTGCTTGTATGTGGAATCTAAACAAAAAGGGTGCAAATAAATTTATCTACAAGACAGAAACAGAGTTACAGATGTAGAAAACAAACTCATGGTTACCAGCAGGTAAGGGGAGGAGGGATAAATTAGGAGACTGGGATTGACATATATAAACACTACTATATATAAAATAGATAACTAATAAGGACCTACTGTGTAGCACAGGGAACTCTACTCCGTACTCTGTAATGAACTATATAGAAAAGAATCTTAAAAAAGAGTGGATATATGTATATGTAAAACTGATTCACTTTGCTGTACAGCAGAAACTTACACAACATTGTAAATCAACTATACTTCATTAAAATTTTTAAAAAACAGAAAAGGATCAAGAACAAAAAAGAAAAAGAAATAATAAGATGATAATCATCCAAATTTTGTAACTATTCTCAAAGTTAGTATATTTATGTGAGGTCAGAAAGTCTTACATATTACTGTTCTGTTAAGAACAAGTTATTGACTAAGAAATTCTGTCACTTATAGCTATGTGAATCAGTTAAGTTTTATCGAACTCCTCTACACTCCTGTTTTCTCTTCAGAAAATGGAGATAATATTACTTGACAGGGTTATTATAAGGATAAAATTAGTACATGCCAGTGTCAGAGACGAAACAAAAACTAAATAAATATTAGCTCTTATTATTAGAATTCTTATCATTACTATCCCTTCTAAGAACACACACACACACAAAAAAAGGGGGGGGGATTCTTCCATGGGAGGCATAGAGTACTGAAGATTAGGAAATTGGCAAACATTGTGATGCCTATTATTTTTCCACCCTTCGGGGTAAATTGTGGGCAAGTGACACGAGGATTTTTCACTGGACCTGAGACTCAGGTCAGAGTAGAGGAAATTCTCAAATAGAAATCTTCACGACTAATAAGCACCACTTTCTGCACAGAACAGTAGTGTGTATGATTTGAGGACCTCAACACAAAGCTCCTTTAGGTTGGGGTAGAATCTATTGTATCATGAATATTTAAGGCTACATATTGAATAGCTTCACTTGCTTAAATAAAACATTCTTCAATGAAGGCTTTGTTCCATATGTACTTATCAATAGTAAGTGAAAGAATTAGGGACAGAGGGAAGGAGGGATAAAAGAAAGTGAAAGAACAGAGGAATGAATCTTCGTTGAACTTCATCCAGAGGTGTTTACACATCTACAAAACTTCTAGTCTCTCTGAGATGGGTGTGAAGTCCATCAATTATACTTGCCCTGCTGTTCCTATTTGGGTCCATTGACATATGAATAACTATTTATATTAAAACAGCTAATCAAACATCAACTTCATAAAAATTCATTCCTAAGAAAATACTTCCCAACTAGTTTTATTTTAGCAGGCCAGCATAACCCTAATACCTAAACCTGACAAAGAAATTACCAAATATATTTATAAATGCCAAAATATTAAAAGCCTATTAAAGATCAATATCCCCCCAAAACTAATAAAAAAATATTCTGAAATTAATCCAACAATATATAAAAAGTTTAAAACATCATGACTAAGTAGAATTTATTCCAAAGATTCAAGTTGGTTTAATTTTCAAAAAGCAATCAATACAATTCAACATATTAAAAATAGGAGGAAAAAACCATGTTCATTTCAGTAGAAGCAGAAAGATCAGTTAACAAAATTCAAACCTATTTATGATTATAATTCTCAATAAAATAAGAAATAGAATGAAGTTTCCTTAATCTGATAAAGGGTATCTATGAAAAAAATCCATAAACAATGTTACACGTAATGGTAAAATATTCAACTCTTTCTCTTTAATTTGGAAAAAGACAAGGATGCTGCTCTCCTCTCTACACTTGTATTAACATTATACTGAAGGTCCAGCTATTGCAATAGGGCAATAAAATGAAATGAATATAAAGACTGGAAATAAAGAAGAACTGCCATGTCTATTTGCAGAGAACATAATTGTTTATGTAGAAAATACTAAATAATCTATAAAACAAGCATTAGAACTAACAAATTTAGAAAGGTTGAAGGACTCATGGTTCAAAAATTATTATGATTTTTTATTTTTGACTCATATTCAAAAATCAATTTAATCTTTATTAGCTATAAGCAACTAATCGGAAAATGAAATTAAAATTTGACACAGCAACATCAAAAACTAGAATATCATTTAAAATGAATTTAACAAAAGATATGTAAGAATTCCACATTAAAAGTGCAAAATGTGACTGAGAGAAATTAGAGTTAAATAAATGAGGGAATATACCATGATAATAAATTGGCAGACTCAATATTGTTAAGATGTAAATTCTCCTTAAAATGACCTATAGATTCAGAAAATCCCAATAAAAATTGTCAGGAGGCTTTTGTTGAAGAAATTGACTCATTGCTTCTAAAATTTATGTGGATATGCAGACAATGTGAAAATAGCCAAAGTAATTTTAAAAGAAGAAAAACAAACATAGAGGACTTATTCTACCTAATTCCAAGACTTTCTACAAGGCTACAGTAAGGAAGACTTTGTGGTACAGGTTAAAGGATATATATATGTAGAAAGAACTTAGTTAACAGAATAGTGTCCCAGAATGAAACTGCACGTAGACAGACAACGGATCAACAAAATCACCAAAGCAATTCGATGAGGAATAAAAAAATATTTTCAATAAATGGTGCTAGAACAATTGGCTATCTTTTGGGGATGGGTGGATTATATCACATTATATCACATTATATCACACCAGTCACTACAATGAAATTAAAATAGACTGTTAAAACTAACTATAAAACTTGTAGAAGAAACATGTAGAAGAAAGAAAAACTTGCAGAAGAAAACATAGGTGAAAATCTTTGTGACTGTGGGATATGCAGAAATTTCTTAGAACACAAAAAACAAGAACCATAAAAACTCTAAACTGACCTTTATCAATATTAGAATCCTTTGCTCTTTAAAAGACATCGTTAAGCAATAAAAAGACAAGCCACCCACTGGAAGAAAATATTTGCAAAATTCACATAGGATACAAGACTTGTATCTAGAATATATAAAGAACTTTTACAACTCAAAAATAGGAAAACAAACAACTCAATAAAAATTGGAAAAATGTTTGAGCAGACAAATGATGTAAAAGGTATATGAATGGCCAATAGACACATGAAAAGATACCCAACATCATTAGTAATTAAGAAAATGCAAATTAAAACCACAATGAGGTACCAGTTCACATCCACTAGAATGGCTAAAGCTTAAACAATCAAACAAATAAACAAAAGAGATAATATTGATTGTTGGGGAGGGTGTGAAGTACAGGAATTCCCATACATGGCTGGTGGAGATGTAAAATTGTACAACCAAACTGGAAAACTGATCTTCAGTTTCTTATAAAATAAATATAATTTATCATAAGACCAAAGCATTCTACTCCTAGGTATCTATGTAAGAGAAATGAGAACATATGCCACACAGTCTTGCACACAAATGTTCATCGGAACTTTCTTCACACTAGCTACAAACTGAAAACAACCCAAAAGGCCATCAGCAGGTGAATGGATAAACAGAGTGTGATCTATCATACAATGGAATATTACTCATCAACAAAAAGGAAAAATTAGTGACTTGGGGGATGTTTTAAAAGATGTATTCATCTGTCAAAGTCACTGAATTTTTCACTTGAAATGGATATAGTTTATTGTATACCAATAAAGTTAATTTAAAATTTTTAAAAATTAGTTTCTTTAAATGGGTTGTTATTTGAGTTTTAAGGTTTCTCCAAAAATATTGTCAAATAAATGGTCTGCTAGACATTTAAAGCTCTAAAACACTTAATTTACAGTATTATGCTTTAAAAACAAAGGAGATACTCCCAGATAAACAGAAAGTGAGAGAATCTGTCACTAGCAAACTTGCCCTACAAGAAATACTAAAAGAAGTCCTTCAGGATGAAATGAAAAGACACTAGACAATAACTCAAATCCACATGTAGGTGAAGAGCACCAGTAAAGGTAAACACATAGGTAAATGTAAAATATAGTAAAATGTATATTTGATAACTCTTTGCTTCTTCTATCTGATTTAAAAGACAACTGCATAAAACAATATTATCGAACTGTATTGACTGGCTTTTATTACATGAACATGTAAATTGTATGCATATAAAGAGTAAGGAAAGTATGGAGCAAAGCTTTTGTATAACATTAAAATTAAGTTGTTATGGACCCACATCACACTCAACAGTAAAAAGCTAAAAGCCATCCTCTAAACTCAGAAATAAGGCAAGAAGGCCCACTCTCGCCACTTCAATTTCATATAGTACTAGAAGTCCTGGCCACAGCAATCAGACAGGATAAAGAAATAAAAGGCATATAAGTAGGAAGGGAAGAAATAAAACTGTCACTATTTGCAGACGACATGGTAGGAAACCCTAAAGTCTCCACCCAAAAACTCTTAGAACTAATAAGTGAATTCAGCAAAGTAGAAGGATACAAAATTAATATACAGAAATCTGTTGCTTTTCTATACTCTAATAATGAACTATCAGAAAGAGAAAGTTTTAAAAAGTCCTGTTTGAAATCACATCAAAAAGAATAACATACCTAAGAATAAACTTAACCAAGTTTAATATCAAAAACCCACCCAATCAGAAAATGGGCAGAAGATCTGAGTAGACATTTTTCCAAAGAAGACATACAGTCACATGAAAAGATGCTCAACATCCCCAATTATTAGAGAAATACATATAAAAACAACAACAAGATATCACTTCATACCTGTCAGAATGGCTATCATCAAAAAATCTACAAATAACAAATGTTGGCTAAAAATTGTTACTAGAATATAGAAAAAGAGTGACAAATTAAAATAATTGATACATAAGAAAGACATAATAATTTTTAAAATATATGCATCTAACAACAGAGCCCCAAAATACATGAAGCAACAGTGACAGAATTGAAGGGAGAAATAGTCAATCAATTCAATAAGAATACCTGGAGACTTCAATATCAAACCTTCAATAATGGATAGAAAACCTAGACAGAAGAAACTTACTGAACATCACTATAGACCAACCAGGCCTAACAGACACCCACCCAACAAAGGCAGAATAACATTCTTCTCTAGTGTGCTTGGGACATTCTCCAGGGTAGACCGTATGTTAGGCCATAAAATTAGATTAAACAATTTTAAAGAACTGAAATGATAACCAACTATGTTCTCCAGCCATAATGAAATGAAACTAGAAATAAGTTACAAAAGGAAATATGGGAAACTCACAAATAAGTGGAAATTAAACAATACTTTTTTTTTTTTTTTTTTTTTTTTTTTTGCGGTACGTGGGCCTCTCACTGTTGTGGCCTCTCCCATTGCAGAGCACAGGCTCCGGACGCGCAGGCTCAGCGGTCATGGCTCACAGGCCTAGCTGCTCCACGGCATGTGGGATCTTCCCAGACTGGGGCACGAATCCGTGTCCCCTTCATCAGCAGGTGGACTCTCAACAACTGAGCCACCAGGGAAGCCCTAAACAATACATTCTTAAACAATTATCAAAAAATCACAAGAGAATTTAGAAAAATACTTTTTTTCTTTTCCATTATGGTTTATTACAGGATATTGAATATAATTCCCTGTGCTATACAGTAGAACCTTATTGTTTATTTTATAAATATAGTAGTTTGTATCTGATAATCCCAAATTCCTAATTTATCCCTCTCCCACCCCCTTTCCCCTTTGGTAGCCATAAGTTTGTTTTCAATGTCTATGAGTCTGTTTCTGTTTCATAAATAAGTTCATATGTGTCATATTTTAGATTCCACATATAAGTGATATAACATTGGCCTTTTCTTTCTAATTTACTCCACTTAGTATAATAATTTCTTTAGGTCCATCCATGTTGCTGCAAATGGCATTATTTCATTCTTTTTATGTCTAAGTAGTATTCCACTATTTATATATAAATATAAATTTATATAAGTATATATATACACCACATCTTCTATATTCATTCATCTGTTGATGGACATTTAGGTTGTTTCCATGTCTTGGCGACCGTAAATAGTGCTGCTATAAACATTGGGGTGTATGTATCTTTTTCAATTATACTTTTCTCGGGATACATTCCCAGGAGTGGGATTACTAGATCATATAGCAGTTCTATTTTTAGTTTTTTGGGGAACCTCCATACTGCTTTCCATAGTGGCTGCACCAATTTACATTCCCCCCAACAGTGTAGGATGGTTCCCTTTTCTCCACACCCTCTCTAGCATTTGCTATTTGTAGACTTTTTAATAATGGCCGTTCTGACTGGTGTGAGGCAGTACCTCACTGTAATCTTGATTTGCATTTCTCTAATAATTAGTGATGTTGAGCATCTAGAAAAATAATTTTAAATGAATAAAAATAACAACACAACTTACCAAAACTTATTTTGTGTAGCTAAATCAATGCTCAGAGGAAAATTTATAGCTGTAAATATATGTATTAAAGAATAAAAAAGATCTCAAATCAATAAATCCTTACAATATAATCGGGGGTAAAAAGATATTTTAGTGTGGAAAGAATAACTTTTTCAACAAATGGCAATGGGAAAATGGGATATCTACATACCAAAGAGTGAACCTGGACCACTACCTTACACTATATACAAAAATTAACCCAAAATAGATCACAAACCTAAATGTAAGAGAGAAAACCATAATACTCTTAGAATAAAATAGGAGTAAATCTTTGTGGTCTTTGGTTAGACAAATGTTTCTTAGACATGACAGCAGAATCACAAACAATGAAAGGAAGAAACAGATAAATTGGACTTCATCAAAATTAAAAACTGTTGTGCTTATTAGGATACTATTGAGAGAGAGAAGAGACAATCCACAGAATGGGAGAAAATATTTCCATATCATATATGTATCAAAAATATATTTTAAAAATCTCTTAACAACTCAGTGATAAAAAGACAAAGAAGCCAATTTTTAAAATGGTTAAGGATTTGAATAGACATTTCTCCAAAGAAATACAAATGGTCAAGAAGCACATGAAAAGTGGCTCAATATTCTTAACCATTAGGGAAATACTGTACAAATCAAAATCACAATGATTTACCATTTCATACCCACTTTGATGGCTCCAATAAAAGTCAGATAATAATAAGTGTTGATGAGGCAGAGAATAATTGGAACCCTCACACACTGCAAAGGGTATGTAAAATGGTGCAGCCACTTTGTAAAAAAGTTCAGTATGTCCTTAAAATATTAAATGTAGAGTTATCATATGACCCAGGAAATCTACTCCTAAATATATACCCAAGAGAAAACTGGTACAAGAATCATAATAATATTAAAGATCATAATATTATTCATGATAGTCCCAAATAGAAATAACACAAATTTCCATAAACTGATAAATAATAAACAAAATGTAGTAAGTCCATACAATGAAATATTACTGGGACATAAAAAGAACAAAGTTCTTATACATGCTACAAAATGGACTAACCTTGAAATCATTATGATAAATGAATGAATCCAAACACAAAAGGCTACATATTACATGGTTCTATTTATAGAAAATGTCTAGAAAAGACAGAAGCATAGAGACAAAAAGTAGAATAGTGGTTGCCAGGGTTTGGGGATTGGGAGGGTAAATAGTGACTGCTAATGACTATGGGGCCTTGCAGGGGTGGAGGGTGTTGATGAAAATATTCTGGAATGAGATAACATTAATTGATACAAAACTCTGTGAATATACTAAAAGATACTGATTATACACTTGCAAAGGGTGAACTATATGTTTCTGACATATAACTCAATAAAACTTTTATTTTAAATAAAGTACTCATGTGACTATTAAAGTTGTTTTAAGGACTATGGTGTCACCTAAACCAAGTTTTACCTTCTTGGAGAATGCTACAGATCATCCTATATAAAATCATTCTCTGTTTTTTGGGTTTTTTATTCATCTTTTTTTTTAACGTCTTTATTGGAGTATGATTGCTTTAAAATGGTGTGTTAGTTTCTGCTGTATAACAAAGTGAATAAGCTATACGTATACCTATATCCCCATATCCCCACCCTCTTGCATCTCCCTCTCATCCTCCCTATCCCACACCTGTAGGAAGAAACAAAGCACTGAGCTGATCACACTGTGCTATGCGGGTGTTTTCCACTAGCTATCTATTCTACATTTGGTAATGTATCTATTTCCATGCCACTCTCTCACTTCGTCCCCGCTTATCCGTCCCCCTCCCCATGTCCTCAAGTCCATTCTCTAAGTCTGCATGTTTCTTCCTGTCCTGCCCCTAGGTTCTTCAGAATCTTTTTTGTTTTTTTGTTTTTTTTAGATTCCGTATATGTGTTAGTATATGCTACCTATTTTTCTCTTTAACTTGCTTCACTCCATATGACCATCTCTGGTCCATCCACCTCACTACAAATAACTCAATTCTGTTTCTTTTTATTCCTGAGTAATATTCCATTGTATATATGTGCCACATCTTCTTTAACCATTCATCTGTTGATAGACATTAGGTTGCTTCCATGTCCCGGATATTGTAAATAGAGCTGCAATGAACATTGTGGTACATGACTCTTTTTGAATTATGGTTTTCTCGGGGTATATGCCCAGTAGTGAAATTCCTGGGTTGTATGGTAGTTCTATTTTTAGTTTTTTAAGGAACCTCCATAATGTTCTCCATAGTGGCTGTATCAATTTACATTCCTCCCAACAGTGCAAGAGGGTTCCCTTTTCTCCACACCCTCTCCAGAATTTATTGTTTGTACATTTTTCCATGATGGCCATTCTGACTGGTGTAAGGTGATATCTCACTGTAGTTTTGATTTGCCTTTCTCTACTCATTACTGATGTTGAGCATTTTTTCATGTGTTTGTTGGCAATCTGTGTATCTTTGGAGAAATGTCTATTTAGGTCTTCTGCCCATTTTTGGTTTGGGTTGTTTGTTTTTTGATATTGAGCTGCATGAGCTGCTTGTAATTTTGGAGATTAATCCATTGTCAGTTGCTTCATTTGCAAACATTTTCTCCCATTCTCAGGGTTGTCTCTTCATCTTCTTTATGGTCTCCTTTGCTGTGCAAAAGCTTTTAAGTTTCATTAGGTCCCATTTGTTTATTTTTGTTTTTATTTACATTTTTCTAGGACGTGGGTCAAAAAGGATCTTGCTGTGATTTATATCATAGAGTGTTCTGCCTAAGTTTTCCTCTAAGAGTTTGATAGTGTCTGGCCTTACACTTAGGTCTTTATTCCATTTTGAGTTTATTTTTGTGTATGGGGTTAGGGAGTATTCTAATTTCATTCTTTTCCATGTAGCTGTCCAGTTTTCCCAGTACCACTTATTGAAGAGGCTGTCTTTTCTCCATTGTATATTCTTGCCTCCTTTATCAAAGATAAGGTGACCATATGTGCGTGGGTTTATCGCTGGGCTTTCTATCTGGTTCCATTGCTCTATATTTCTGTTTTAGTGCCAGTACCACACTGTCTTGATTACTGTAGCTTTGTAGTATAGTCTGAAGTCTGGGAGCCTGATTCCTCCAGCTCCGTTTTTCTTTCTCAAGGTTGCTTTGGCTATTCGGGGTCTTTTGTGTTTCCATACAAATTGTGAAACTTTATGTTCTAGTTCTGTGAAAGATGCCATTGGGAGTTTGATGGGGATTGCACTGAATCTGTAGATTGCTTTGGGTAATATAGTCATTTTCACAATACTGATTCTTACAATCCAAGAACATGGTATATATCTCCATCTGTTTATATCATCTTTAATTTCTTTCATCTGTGTCTTATAGTTTTCTGCATACAGGTCTTTTGTCTCCTTAGGTAGGCTTATTCCTAGTTTTATTCTTTTTGTTGCAATGGTAAATGGGAGTGTTTCCTTAATTTCTCTTTCAGATTACACATCATTAGTGTACAGGAATGCAAGTGATTTCTGTGCATCAATTTTGTATCCTGCTACTTTACCAAATTCATTGATTAGCTCCAGTAGTTTTCTGGTAGCACCTTTACGTTTCTCTACGTATAGTATCATGTCATCTGCAAACAGTGACAGTTTTACCTCTTTTCCAATTTTGATTCCTTTTATTTCTTTTTCTTCTCTGATTGCTGTGGCTAAAACTTCCAAATCTATGCTGAATAATAGTGGTGAGAGTGGGCAACCTTGTCTTGTTCCTGATCTTAGTGGAAATGCTTTCAGTTTTTCACCATTGAGAATGATGCTGCCTGTGGGCTTGTCATATATGGCCTTTACTATGTTGAGGTAAGTTCCCTCTGCCTATTGTCTAGAGAGTTTTTATCATAAATGGGTGTTCAATTTTGTTGAAAGATTTTTGTGCATCTATTGAGATGATCACATGGTTTTTATCCTTTAATTTGTTAATATGGTGTATCACATTGATAGATTTGTGTATATTGAAGAATCCTTGCATTCCTGAGATAAACCCCACTTGATCATAGTGTATGATCCTTTTAATGTGCTGTTGAATTCTGTTTACTAGTATTTTGTTGAGGATTTTTGCATCTATGTTCATCAGTGATATTGGCCTGTGGTTTTCTTTCTTTGTGACATCTTTGTCTGATTTTGGTATCAGAGTGATGGTGGCCTCGTAGAATGAGTTTGGGAGTGCTCCTCCCTCTGATATATTTTGGAAGAGTTTGAGAAAGATGGGTGTTAGCTCTTCTCTAAATGTTTGATAGAATTCGCCTGTGAAGCCATCTGGTCCTGGGCTTTTGTTTGTTGGAAGATTTTTTATCACAGTTTCAATTTCAGTGCTTGTGATTTTTCTGTTCATATTTTCTATTTCTTCCTGGTTCAGTCTCAGAAGGTTGTGCATTTCTAATAATTTGTCCATTTCTTCCAGGTTGTCCATTTTATTGGCATACAGTTGCTTGTAGTAATCTCATGATTCTTTGTATTTCTGCAGTGTCAGTTGTTACTTCTTCTTTTTCATTTCTAATTCTATTGATTTGAGTCTTCTCTGTTTTTTCCTTGATAAGTCTAGGTAATGGTCTGTGAATTTTATTTTATCTTCTCAAAGAACCAGCTTTTAGTTTTATTGGTCTTTGCTATTGTTTCCTTCATTTCTTTTCCATTTATTTCTGATCTGATCTTTATGATTTCTTTCCTTCTGCTAACTTTGTGGGGTTTTTTGTTCTTCTTTCTCTAATTGCTTTAGGAGTAACATTAGGTTATGTATTTGAGATGTTTCTTGTTTCTTCAGGCAGGATTTATTGCTATAAACTTCCCTCTTAGAACTGCTTTTGGTGCATCCCATAGGTTTTGGGTCATTGTGTTTTCATTGTCATTTGTTTCTAGGTATTTTTTGATTTCCTCTTTGACTTCTTCCATGATCTCTTGGTTATTTAGTAGTGTACTGTTAGGCCTACATATGTTTGGATTTTTTACAGATTTTTGCCTATAATTGATATCTAGTCTCATAGTGTTGT
Organism: Mesoplodon mirus; assembly: GCF_964341445.2. Classification (NCBI taxonomy): domain Eukaryota; kingdom Metazoa; phylum Chordata; class Mammalia; order Artiodactyla; family Ziphiidae; genus Mesoplodon; species Mesoplodon mirus. The sequence continues at coordinate 59,851,483 of NC_138992.1, forward strand.
GGTCAGAAAAGATACTTGATACACTTTCCATTTTCTTAAATTTACCAATGCTTGATGTGTGACCCAAGATATGATGTATTCTGGATAATGTTCCATGAGCACTTGAGAAGAAAGTGTAATCTGCTGTTTTTGGATAGAATGTCCTATAAATATCAATTAAGTCCATCTTGTTTAATGCATCATTTAAAGCTTGTGTTTCCTTATTTATTTTCATTTTGGATGATATGTCCATTGGTGAAAGTGAGGTTCCAAAATCCCCTACTATGATTGCGTTACTGTTGATTTCCCCTTTTACGGCCATTAGAATTTGCCTTATGTATTGAGGTGCTCCTATGTTGGGTGCATAAATATTTACCATTGCTATATCTTCTTCTTGGATTGATCCCTTGATCATTATGTGGTGTCCTTCTCTGTCTCCTGTAATAGTCTTCATTTTAAAGTCTATTTTGTCTGATATGAGAAGTGCTACTCCAGCTTTATTTTGATTTCCATTTGCATGAAATATATTTTTCTATCCCATCACTTTCAGTCTGTATGTGTCCCTAGGTCTGAAGTGTGTCTCTTGTGGATAGCATATATATGTGTCTTATTTTTCTATCCATTCAGCCAGTCTGTGTCTTTTGGTTTGAGCATTTAATCAATTTTCATTTAAGGTAATTATTGATATGTATGCTCCTATTACCATGTTCTTAATTGTTTTTGGGTTTGTTATAGTAGGTCTTTTCCTTCTCTTCTTTTTCCTGCCTAGAGAAGTTCCTTTAGCATTTGTTGTAAAGCTGGTATGGTGGTGCTGAATTCTCTTAGCTTTTGCTTCTCCGTAAAGGTTTTAATTTCTCTGTTGAATCTGAATGAGATCCTTCCTGGGTAGAGGAATCTTGGTTGTAGATTTTCCCTTTCATAACTTTAAATATGTCCTGCCACTACCTTCCGGCTTGCAGAGTTTCTGGTGAAACATCAGCTGTTAACCTTATGGGGATTCCCTTGTATGTTATTTGCTGTTTTTCCCTTGCTGCTTCTAATATTTTTTCTTTGTATTTAATTTTTGATAGTTTGATTAATATGTCTTGGCGTGTTTCTCCTTGGATTTATCCTGTATGGGACTCTGTGTTTCCCGGAATTGATTATTTCCTTTCCCATATGAGGGAAATTTTCAACTATAATCTCTTCAAATATTTTCTCAGTCCCTTTGTTATTCTCTTCTTCTTCTGGGACCCCTATAATTCGAATGTTGGTGCATTTAATGTTGTCCCAGAGGTCTCTGAGAATGTCAATTCTTTTCATTCTTTTTTCTTTATTCTGGTCTGTGGTAGTTATTTCCACTATTTTATCTTCCAGGTCACTTACCCATTCTTCTGCCTCATTTATTCTGCTACTGATTCCTTCTAGAGAATTTTAAATTTCATTTATTGTGTTGTTCATCACTGTTTCATTGCTCTTTAGTTCTTCTACGTCCTTGTTAAAACTTTCTTGTATTTTCTCCATTCTGTTCTCAAGATTTTGGCTCATCTTTACTCTCATTACTCTGAATTCTTTTTCAGGTAGACTGCCTATGTCCTCTTCATTTGTTTGGTCTGGTGGATTTTTACCTTGCTCCTTCATCTGCTGTGTATTTCTCTGTCTTCTCATTTTGCTTAACTTACTGCATTCGGGGTCTCCTTTTTGCAGGCTGCAGTTCATAGTTCCTGTTATTTTTGGCGTCTGCCCCCCATGCATAAGGTTGGTTCAGTGGATTGTGTAGGCTTCCTAGTGGAGGGAACTATTACCTGTGTTCTGGTGGATGAGGCTGGATATTGTCTTTCTGGTGGGCAGGACTCTGTCTGGTGGTGTGTTTGGGGTTGTCTGTGAACTTATTATGATTTTAGGCAGCCTCTCTGCTAATGGGTGGGGTTGTGTTCCTGTCTTCCTAGTTGTTTGGCATGAGGTGTCCAGCACTGGAACATGTTGGTAGTTGAGTGGAACTGGATCTTAGCTTTGATATGGAGATCTCTGTGAGAGCTCTCATGATTGATATTACATGGGGCCAGGAGGTCTCTGGTGGACCAATGTCCTGAACTCAGCTCTCCCATCTTAGAGGGTCAAGGTTGACACCCGGCTGGAGAACCAAGACCCTGCCAGCCACATGGCTCAGAAGAAAAGGGAGAAAAAAAAAAAAAGAAAGAAAGAAAAATAGTAAAGTAAAATTAATTATTAAAATAAATTAAAAAGATATGTTATTAAAATTTTAAAGTAATAATAAAAAAAAAAAGAGACAAGAGAGCAACCAAGCACTCTTGACTTAGGCAGGTCCAGATATTTTCCTGGACTCCATCCTGGCTAGCTCTGGTGCAGTAGCCCCCTTTAGGTTGTGTTCATGCAGCCAACCCCAGTCCTCTCCCTGGGATCTGACCTCCAAAGCCCAAGCCTCAACTCCCAGCCCCCACCCGCCCCGGCGGGTGAGCAGATAAGCCTCTGGGGTGGGTGAGTGCTGGTTGGCACCAATCCTCTGTGCGGGAATCTCTCTGCTTTGCCCTCTGCACCACTGTTGCTGCGCTCTCCTCCGTGGCTCCAAAGTTTCCCCCCGGCTCACCCCCTGTCTCCGCCAGTGAAGTGGCCTCCTAGTGTGTGGAAACCTTTCCTCCTTCACAGCTCCCTCCCAGAGGTGCAGGTTCCATCCCTATTCTTTTGTCTCTGTTTATTCTTTTTTCTTTTGCCTTACCCACGTATGTGGGGAGTTTCTTGCCTTTTGGGAAGTCTAAGGTCTTCTGCCAGCATTCAGTAGGTGTTCTGTAGGAGTTGTTCCACATGTAGATGTATTTTTGATGTCTTTGTGGGGAGAAGGTGATCTCCACATCTTACTCCTCCGCCATCTTGAAGTTCTCCCAAATTATTCTCTGTTGTACCTGCCTTTTATTTTCATTTTACCATAATCTGTTTTTATATACTATGCTTATTTTCTCTGTCACAGCAGAATGAAAAATATACAGAACGCAGGAATTCATCTGTTTCCTCACTGTAACATCATCAGAGGTAGTTTATTGAGAAGCTAATGATGCTTATAAGCTTCAGGGCACTCACTTGCATGTGTCCTTCCCAAGGCTATGGGAGAGACCCTAATAATGCATCCACACAATAGTATTTTTTAATAAAATTTGCAAAACTAAGATTTTTAAACTACATTTGGTTAAGAACATTGGCTCTTCCCTGTCTGATCTCTCCTCTATCAGACTTCTCCTTCTGCCAGGTTGTGATAGACTGGCTGTTTTTTTTTGAAATGCTCCTAAGGAAAGTATGAGATGAAAAGACATTTAGATTGGGTTTAGTGGGGCATGTGTGAAAGAAACTTAACTGAGGTTTCCCAAAGTTGAAAGTAATTATAACATTTTAATGAAATTATTCAGAATGGTTTGTGAGGCCCACATAAACTTTTCTATACTGTCAATAATAATATTTTAAAAACTGATCAACCTGGTTAAAGGAGAAACAGAATTATGTTCTTTTTCTTCTACTGAGAATGATATTGTAAAATAATTGTTATATAAAGTGGCTATCAAAGTATATGCCATCAAAAGTACAAGAAAAAATTTTATAAGGGTGATTATGCAATTATTAATAAAAATATGTTATTTTTATGGATTTTGTAATGTTTGTGGCATTTGTAAGCTTTTGGATTTATTTTAATATGATTTTTTATTTTAAATAACATATTCGTGTTTGTATTTTAACATAGCAGGCATATTTTTGCATCCTTTATCTTATAAAGACAACCCAAATAGATGAGCTTCATACTCCACAAAGCCTAGGTTTGCCCTTGTTTAGTATATAAAAACAATCAATAAATAATGGCTGAATATTTTAAGAATAAATTAATTGTTAATATTCTGTATTATGTATCAAGGACACTCTATTTCAGGATTTTATATATTATCTGAATTTATCTGGAAACCAATGACCACTGAAAGAACTGGTTTTTGTTTTTATTTTTCTTTCCCTTTTTCCCAAATAAGAACTGCACGATATAACTTTGCTTTAAAACATTACTTAAGATTTAGGTCAAAGATGAAGTAACCACATAAGAAGCTCTGAAAGGAAACAAAAATAGAGAAAATAACCAAATGATTTCCACTCATGTGGGTGGCAGTGGTAGAGTTAGAGTGTCCAGATTTTCCTTCTCAGACTATAATCCAACTACTCTTGCTTTAAAAAAAAAAGTCATTTGTTATGAAAATGACAAAAAAAATTGTCATGGAGAGTGAAACCTGAGAAGCTTATTAAATAAGGAAAAGGAATAGAAAAAAATGAAGGTTTTGTATTAATTTAACAGTTCTGGCAATATTACTTATTCTCTTTCAATCTCAATGAAAAGACACCACTAGTGATTCCCTAGGCTCTAAAACAGACTTGCTCCCCAAGAATGCTTACTCAGATCAAATAAAATGTACTCCCATTTCTTATCCCACAACCTGTCCCTGAACTAGATGCTGCTGCTTATTTCGGTCAATGTTATTGTATTCCCTTATTGTTGACCTTAAGATCTTGTTATTTCTCATTATGAAAAGGAATATAAAATGGTCATTATATAACAGAGCAGAATCTTAGTCCAGAATACCTCCACTGTCCTGGTGGGATGAGGAGGTCATGGGGAACAGGTCATAACAGGAATTACTATCCAGACCAGATCTGATCAAAGGACTTTATATCCATTGAACAACTCCTCATATCCTCCTACTCTCATCCCTTGGTAATCACCATTCTATTGTCTACTTCTACACCTTTGACTATTTTAGATGCCTCATATAACAGCAATCATTTAGTTGCTGTCCTTCTGTGACTGACTTAAACTTCTTAGCATAACGTCTTCCAGGTCCCCCTTTCCTCTGTTCCTCCATTCCTCCCTCCTTTCCTTCCTTCCTTCCTTCCTTCCTTCTTTCCTTCCTCCCTCCCTCCCTCCCTCCCTTCCCTTCTTTTCTACAGAATCATCTGATACTGGCATCCTATGCATATCATTAACTTATTGTCAAAATCTGTACTGAAAAATAAGAGGAAACATAATAAGGAAGCTAACATATCAGGAATTCTAATTGGATGAAGAGAATAAAAACAGGAATTCTACCTAAGAAACTCTTAGGTAGAATTTTCATATCATGAATGAATAATGATAACTAATGAATATCAGAGACAATAATGTGTCCTGATACCAATTCTCACTGACAGTTATAATTGGTTGAGAATTTAAAATTTGGTCAAAACTTGTTAAGAGCAATCTGAATTTAGTGTTTTAAAGAAAGTGACAAGGAAAACAAGACATGTTTTAGAAATTCCTTTAAAATATATTTCGTAAATATTATGAAAGCTCTAAGTGAAGGAAGAAACTGTTTAATTCATTGTATAAGACATCATTTGGAGCATAATATTTAACCTCTAATTATTTAAAATGACTATGTGAAAAGACAAGTTTATGAAAAAGTCATACATTGATGGACTTATTAGAAATTCATTTTAGAAATGTATCTAGTTTGAACTATAATTTTTAATTGGATGTTATGGAAATGTAATGGACCCAAATGCTTCCTGTACCCTGTAGGTAAAAAATGTATGTTGAAATATTTTTATTCCTCAGTAAATTAGCAAACCATAATTTAATGCAAATTTGAGAGACATAATCATTTCTAGAAATGAAAACAATCATCTCTAAACTGAGAGCTATGGGATTATGGTGGATTATTCAAAAGCTTAGACATATCTGTGAGGATTTTCTATGTGAAAACTAAATCTAAAAGGTTTGTGCTAGCTTTCTAAAATTTTGAATTGAGACTTTCTCACTAAAATTTTTAAAAGTTACAGGAATTTATGCCTAAAATAATTCTCTGGAATAGAGCTTGGAAACCAGATTTAGCTGCTAGGAAAAAGGGAAAAAATGCTCTATGTTGCCAAATGAAATAGAAATGGTTATTAAAAAACAAAAAGCTGATGCTTGAGAATTTCCTTTCCTAATTAAACATTTGAATATGCCCCAAACCAAACCTCTAAATCCTGAATGGATTATAAAATGAAATTTGCATTTGTTATTTCATATTGAACATTGTTCCTACAGATAAATATTCTGGCTAACTTTTAATTCCAAAGAAAACATTTTTACTTCAGCAAATCTTTAGTTGTACAAATTTTGCACCTTCTCTTTGAGATACATTCCTTATGTCCTGAGACACATGAATAAATTTCTTTTTTAAAAATGTACATCTTTTATCAATATGAATATTGGAGCTGATATATTTTCTCAATGTTAATATTTACCCAATAACACTTAATGATGCACATTGTAAAGATCAAGTGTAATCATATACTTTTTTATCTTAATGCTTCCTATGCCACTACATTTCAATCTAATGATATGTATAAGTAGTAAAAAAAAAAAATTGCTTTTAACAAGAATGATTCCATATTTTGGAATGGAAAGACCATGTAAGTAGGGTTACTTTTGTTTAAACCTAGTCCAGTATTTATTTAACAGTGACATTAAAAGTTACCATTAGTTGTTTGCTAGATTTTTACATTTTTTTCATTTAATCTTCAAAAAATAAAAAAATATGGCTACTATGAGGGAATGAGAGTCAAAAGCCAGTGGCAAGAAGATGTGGGACATGGATACTGCTTTTTCTTTAGGAGACACTTGTTTAAAGGTTCATGGGACTTAGGATGCATAATCAGGCATAGTGGAAGTCACTCTCATCCTAGGGAAAAGTGTGCCATAATTTTTGGAGCCTATCAGAGACCTGAGGTCACAAATCAACCAAGTTATTCAGATTCCAAAGTGTGACAAGCCCCTCCAATAGGAGATGGGACATATAAACTATTTCATCTTAACAGAACATGAGAGGAAGAGGAGGCAACCACAAAAGTAAGAAGAAAAAAACTGAAATCTTTACCAGTCTCTTAAAGACTGTGTCAGCCCAGGATAGCTTAAAATCTCTAGGGCCCCAGATGCAAGGAGATTCCACAACCATTGCCAACCATTCCCTACAGGTCTCCACCAGTGCCTGGGAGGAAGACTGGGGACAAGAGCAAAGCAAAGCTTTGGGAGTATCAGCTGTGCAGGTGAGCAAGACCTGCCAAGATTAGAGGGGGAAGGAGGTAAACCAGAAGAAGCCTATCTGAGCCCTGGGCCCTGAGAGTTCCAAGTAGAGATCAGCAACCACTAGTCCACAGGCTTGAAAGCCACTGGCACTGTGGACACTTCTCCAGTACAAATGGAAAGCCACTTACTCTTGGAGGAAGAGCAAGAAACCTGTCCACTGCCAGACCTGATAATGCTTTAAGAGAAATGGCCTTATTACCCAAAGCAATCTACAGATTTAATGCAATCCCTATCAAATTACTCATGACATTTTTCACAGAACTAGAACAAATAATCCTAAAATGTATATGTAACCACAAGAGACCCTGAATTGCTGAAGCAAACTTAAGGAAAAAGAGCAAAGCTGGAGACATAACCCTCCCAGACTTGAGAAAATACTACAAAGCTACAATAATCAAAACAGCATGGAACTGGCATAAAAGACAAATAGATCAATGGGACAGAACAGAGAGGCCAGAAATAAACTCACATACCTATGGTTAATTAATCTTCAACAAAGGAGGGAAGAATACACAATAGAGAAAAGACAGTCTCTTCAGCGAGTGGTGTTGGGAAATCTGGACACCTCATGTAAATCAATAAAATTAGAATCCTCTCACACCATATACAAAAATAAACTCAAAATGGCTTAAAGTCCTAAATATAAGATACAATACCATAAAACTCCTAGGAGAGAACATAGGCAAAACATTCTCTGACATAAATTGTAGCAATACTTTCTTAGATCAGTCTACCAAGGCAAAAGAAATAAAAGCAAAAATAGACAAATGGGACCTAATCAAACTTTCAAGCTTTTGCACAGCAGAGGAAACCATAAACACAATGAGAAAACAACCTGTGGAACAGGAGAAAATATTTGTGAACGATGCAATCAACAACGGCTTATTTTCCAAAATATACAAATGGCTCATACAACTCAGTAACAAAATGACAATCAACCCAATCAAAAAATGGCCAGAAGACCTAAATAGACATTTCTCCAACATTTCTCCATGCCTGATGGCCAACAGGCACATGAAAAGATTCTCCAGATCACTAATTATTAGAGAAATGCAAATCTAAACCACAATGAGGTATCATTTCACACCTGTCAGAATGGCTATCATCAAACAGACAACAAATAACAAATGCTAGAGAGGGTGTGGAGAAAAGGGAACCCTCCTACACTGTTGGTGGGAATGTAAATTGGTGCAACTACTATGGAAAACAGTATGCAGATTCCTTAAACAACTAAAAATAGAGCTACCATATGAGCCAGCAATCCCACTCCTGGGCATATATTCGAAAAAGACAAAAACTCTAATTCGAAAAGATACATGCATCCCAATATTATTAGCAGCACTATTTACAATTGCCAAGATATGAAAGCAACCTAAGTGTCTGTCAACAGATGAATGGACAAAGAAGAAATTATATACATATATATATATATATATATATATATATATTACTCAGCCATAAAAAAGAATGAAATATTGCCATTTGCAACAACATGGATGGACCTAGAGAATATCATACTAAGTGAAGTAAGTCAGACAAAAACAAATATATGATATCACTTATATGTGGAATCTAAACAATAAGACAAATGAATTTATTTACAAAACAGAAACAGACTCACAGTCATAGAAAACAAACTTATGGTTACCAAAGGGGAAAGGGGGACATGGAATAAATTAGGAGTATGGGATTAACAGATACACACTACAATATATAAAATAAATAAGCATCAAGGACTTAATATATAGCACAGGGAGCTATATTTGATATCTTATAATAACCTATAATGGAAAATAATCTGAAATGTATATATATATATATACACACAACTGAAATACTTTGCTATACACCTGAAACTAACACAATATTGTAAATCAAGTATACTTCAATAATAATAAAAAAAAGAAATGGGCTTGACCAGTGGGAGAAGGGCCCCCAATCGCAGGCAAAAGTCCACTGCCTCTGGGGAAGAAACTGGTAGAAAACCTGCCCCATCCATCAACCTGCCCTGACACTGGGTAAAGCCACCTGCAGGCACAAGAAATACACATGTGCAAGGATCTTGAGCTGTATGCCAAGTAACAAATAACAGCTGGCTTCTGCTGGGGGAGGGGCAAAATGGCAGAGACCCCTGTGTGGCACAGGTAGCAGAGCCTACTTAAAGATGAGGGTGCAGTAGGAACATTGAGAAACACGCTCCAGCATTGCAGCCCTCGCACTCAGAGCAAGGTGGCTTCCGTCCACCACCCGAGGAATTTGAGGCTTGTGGGTTACCCATGAGAACTAAATCAACAAGAGTCAGATGCAGCTCAGCTATGGACTGGATTGACATCAAGATTAAAATCTTCTCTTCGAAAAACACTCTTAAGAAAATGAAAAGATAAGCTACCCACTGAGAGAAAATATTTACTAAACACATATCTGATAAAGAACTCGTTTCCAGAATACAGAAAAACAGACCACAGAAATAAAAAGACAAATAGCCCCTCCCCCCGCCCCAAAAAACATGGGCCATGGATTCAGACACTTCACTAAAACAAAATTCAAATTGGCTAATAAGCACATGAAAAGGTATAGAATATCAAAAGGTAACTTGTTTTCACTTGTTTCCATTAAAATGGCTAAAATTAACAAGTGTTGGTAAAGGATGTGGAGCAGCTGGAACTATCATAGCTGCTGGTGAAAATGCAAAATACTATAGTGGATTTTGGAAAAGTCTGGCATTCTCTTAAAGTGTTAAATATATACCTAATATACAAGCAAGCCATTACATTTCTAGGTATTCAACCACGAACTATTAAAACACATATTCACACAGAGACATATATCCAAATATTCATAGCAACTTTTTCCTTAATAGCCAACACATGAAACAAACCAAATGTCTATAGACCAGTGAATGGTTAAACAGTATATAGTATATTCACACAATGGAATACCACTCAATAATTAAAAGAGAGAAAATACTAATACACACAGCAACATGAAAGACTCTTGAGAGTATTATGCTAAGTGAAACAAGTGAGACAAAGAAAGATTACATACTATTTGACTCCAAAGATAACACATTCTAGGAAAGGTAAACTATAGTGACAGAAGGAAAGATCAGTGGTTCCCAGAAGTTGACATAGGGGAGGGAATCATCCACAGTAGGACACAGAGTAATTCTTTGAGATAATGCAAATATTCTATATCTTGATTGTAGTAGTGGTTTCCACAATTCTATGCATTTGTCAAAACATACTGGACTTAAAGTGGGTAAATTTTATTGAATGTAAATTATACTTTAAAAATAAAAGGTAATATGAAGAATCCATTGAGAAAGAACATTTGATGAATACGAGAGTAAGAATAGATTACTAAAAACAAAAGGTTCTATACAACACAATATTATATGTGAAACAAAATGCAAAGAAGGTTTTGGCCTTAGGAAGAAGAGCAGCCTTGTTCTTGTTACAATAAAAAGGAGGCTTTAGAATTTAAGAAATCTGCCAAAGTTCTATTGAGGTGTGAACTGGGAATTAAATCAAAACTCGTGTTTCCACATGATTAGCACACTACCCATAATTTGTTAGTTCTACATCTAAAGCAAAATTTTACGTCAGCCTGGAATCACAAGAGAGGAAATTGAATAATTCAGATTCTGTGACAAGCATCTAGCTCCATAATCACTAATAAAAACAATTACTGACATTTACTTCTCACACATGCCTGCCACTATGCTATGTACTTTACATGTATTAGCTGAGTTAATCCTTTTAAGGCAGATACCATTTGTATCTTTTACAAACAGGAAGCTGAGGCACAGGGAGATTAAGTCACTTGCCTAAATTCACATAGCTAGTAAATGGTGGTGCTGGGATTTAGAAATCAGGCAGTCTGGCTCCAGATGTCTTTCAAAGTTGGCTTTGAAATCTTTTGTCTCATCAATACAATGCTTTTGAATGCTGCTGAATCAATAATAAGCCATGCTTCTGATTTCTTCATGAACTCATTTCCAAAGAAAAGAAGAAAACAAACAAACAAACAAAAACCCCAAACCCCAAAAGAATGTGTTGCTAGCAAACATGCCTTAAAGGAATTCTCTGAACAGAAAGGAAATGTTAATAGAAGACTTGGAACTTCAGAAAGGAATGTTAAAAATCAGGGTAAATATAGTAGATTATCCTATTTCTCATGAGTTTATTAAATAATACTTCATTGTTGAAGCAAAATGATAATACCACCTGATGTGGGTCTCAAGGTATGTAGAGAAACTGTTTCAGAAGGGTAGAAAGATGTAATGCAAGTATGTTTTCTACCCTTTACTCAAAGCGGCAGAACATCAGCATCAGTAAAGTGCATGCTATAACGTTTACAGCAACAACTACAAAAACTAACAAGGGGATATACTAAAAAAATGCATAAATAAATCAGTATAGAATCCTTAAAAACCATTCAAATAATCAATAAGAAGTTAAAAGAGAGAGAGAGAAACAGTGGAATGATAAACAGAGAAAACAGAAAACAAATAAAAGGGCAAACTTAAGCCTTAACATATCAACAATTTCTTAAATCCAAATCATCTATGCCGGTTTAAAAATAGACATTAGCAGAGTAGATTAAAAAAACAACAAACCAAAAGCATGCTGACTATAAGAAACTCACTTCAAATACAACATAGGTAGACTGAAAGTGAAAGGATGGAGAAAATGTACCAAGCAAACATTAATGAAAAAGAGAAAACGAGGAGTTGTCTGCATTGATTTCAGGTAGAGTAGTCTTCAGAACAAAGAAAATTATTAGAGACAAAGAGGTGTATTGTATAATGATAAAAGGATCAATCTACTAGCAAGACAAAAATGTCTTTCATGAAAAATAGTTAAAACTCATCAGAATGGCTCAACTATTAATTAGATGCGAACAATATCAATGCAGAAAGGAACATTAGTAAGTTTCAGTGTGAACATGACAGTGTGGCATTATAGTAAGTTGAAACAATAATATTACAACAAAACTGACAGTTAAAAGGACAACTAGAAAATAATGTCCAAAATGGAAATGAGAAGATCAACATGTCCTTAGACAGTGGACAATAAGACAGCTGGCAAAATATAATCAAGCTTCAGATTAAATGAAGTTCTATTGTTCTGTATTTGTTTCAGAAAATGTCTGTAGGAGCTTCCCTGGTGGTGCAGTGGTTAAGAATCTGCCTGCCAATGCAGGGGACACAGCACTGGTCCGGGAAGATCCCACATGCCGTGGGGCAACTAAGCCCGTGTGCCACAACTACTGAGCCTGCGCTCTAGAGCCCACAAGCCACAACTACTGAAGCCCACGTGCCTAGAGCCCGTGCTCAGCAACAACAGAAGCCACCACAAGAAGCCCGCGCACTGCAATGAGCAGTAGCCCCCGCTCACCACAACTAGAGAAAGCTTGTGCACAGCAACAAAGACCCAATGCAGCCAAAAATGAAAATTAAAAAAAAAAAAAGTGGCTGTAACTGAACTATCACAGATGGTATATCCAGCTTTTTTGTTAATAGCTTAACTACATGAGTCATTAATTTATAAGTCATTGTTATCATCACATGTTTCTCAATCTACCTCTAGAACTCCTTGAAAATCATTTAAAATGGGTTTGTTGAGGGTGAAGAACAGTGAATGAGATTAGTATATGTAAGTCTGGTATGTCAGAGCACTGAAAATATGCACATGACTCTTATGTTAAAGCATGATTCAGTTATAGAGCCATGGTAATGATCCTCGAGTTCTGAGAAACACTACATGCTGAAATAAAAGACTGAGAAAATAAATATAACTATAAATGGCAACTGGTTATAAAAAACAGCAACTATAACAGAGTTATACAGAAACAAAAGCATGGCTTTTTGTGCCTATATACATATTATAATAATCATCTCGATTGAAATTGTCAGGTAATTTCACATATGTATAAGAACTTGTCAAAGACATAAATTTTGAAAAGAAAGTACTTTATATAGAACAATAACTGAAAATAATGATGTTATTTTTAACAGTAGTCATTTTACCCCACCTTTCCCTGGTTTGAATTACTACATTATTTTCAGTACATTCCTCCCAACATTCCTTATTTATACTCAAATAATTTTTATTCTCACATGCAATTTTCTTTTATCTTAATGTTTTAATTTTTCATGCAGCAAACCTACATAACTTTTTTTTAGTACAGTGATAATTTCGTGGCCTACAGACTTTGAATGTAGAACTTTGAATTTTAACTTTTCATTATCAATGACCCCTGACTGATCTTACATAAACAACTTGAGTTAAAAATATCTGTTTACATATATGTAGACATGAAATAAAAGGAAACTCTAAAGGCATGCTCAGATCCAATTTTGGACAATGGCCTGTATGCTTGAAAATATATATTTCTTGAAAGTAAATCTATTCCTATTTCTTTGTATATAGAACTACAGCTATAACATTCCAGGATTATAACATAGTCTTTATACCACCTATGATTTGCCTCTATAATTAATTAATATCATAATACTATACGAGTTTTCTGAAGGAGGGAGGATCTCTAGTGTAATCTCTCTCATGTTTAATATTGTGGATATATTTCTATTCTCTTTTCAAGAATTCAGATCTCTGGAATACAGCAACATCTGAAAACGGTATAGCAAAATTACAACGAATATTCCCAGTGCTTCTCCTCCCATATTTTATTGAGTAACCACCGCCATATGGTTCACTGGTACTTGTTCTCATGAAACCTGTATTTTAGTCCCGTTTAAGCCAGCAAATATTTAAATGGTCTTGTGCATACTATTCATTCATTCAAAAAAAGAATTATCAAGTGCATAAGTGCTAGACATTGGGAATACTATAATTAAAGATAAATTCTGTCCTCAAGTTGCTTACTGACTGGTAAGCAAAATAATTATATTATCGTTTGTAAATACCAGATAAGCTAATTTTAGGTTCTCTAAGTATCTCAAAGGTTAATCATGGAAAGCTTCCTAACTGGACATGAAAAGACAAACTGTGCATCTTAGATTGAGCTGCCTGGAAACAGATTTTGAGATGGAGAGTTTCATGATAAGATATATCAGTGAGTACTGCCAAAAAGAAAATCTGGAAAGGAGCGCCAGTGCATCCATTCACTACTAGAGTGTGTGTGTGTATGTGTGTATGTATGTGTATGTGTTCAAAGACATAAAAGAGAACAAACTAAGAGAATGACAAGCAAATAGAATAGAAAGCCCAGGGGAGAGAGAAAGAGAGGGAGAGAGACAGAGAAAGAATAAACATTTGTTCAAGGATCTGAAAGTACCTCAGTATGGTGGGAAACACAGAATACGGTAAGAAACTAGTTATGAATTTAGGGGTAAGAGTGGCCAGGTCTTGAAGAGCCATATATGCCATGGAAAGAGCCTTAGAATTTATCCTCAAGAAATAGGTAGGAAAATGGGAGGTTTTAAGCAGGTGTTGATGACATGCTCAATTTGTGTATGGTGTTGACAACAGAATACATAAGGGGAAAGACGAAAGGCAGAATGAGGAAATGGTTATAATAGCTTACAGAAGAAGATATGATGTCCTAAACTAAAGGCATTCATAGAGAGAATGGAAACAGTGGAATTACTTGAACGGTAGGAAGGAAAAGTGATAGGCTTTGGTGATGGACTGGATGTGGGGACTGAAGGAGAAGGAAGGCCAAGGTGATTTCTTAGTTTCTGACTTTGATAATTGGATTAAAGATGTTGCCATTGACAGAGATGAGCACCCAGAAGGAAAAAGTTAGGGAAGATGTTCAATAAAGAGTTGGATATGTGAATCTTTGTACTATGGAGAATGATTTGGGTAAGTAATTTATAGAAAAAAAAAACAGAAGCAATTAGAACATATGAAAATAATTTAGGAATAATATAGAAAACAAAAAAAGATGGAACTATCATTTAAGGTTGCACTAAATTATAAAAACTGTGGAGGAGATTATGAAGAAATTATTCGTTTCTTAATTTGTAAAAAGGATTTGCAGAACTGACAGCTTACCTCTCTCTCCTATGTTCAATATGAGATGTAAGTAAAATTTCTGATAAGAGGATTCTTTGAAAAAATTACAATACAGACATAATCATGTTACCTAAGTGACTAATTTAAATACCTACTGCTCTCATCATTCCTTTTTTGTCTCTTCCATATTTTTTTCTTTTTCTGCCAGAAACTTAATCTCAGGTGTATCTCAAGATTCATTCCTGGTTCACTATTTTTGTTTGTTTGTTTTGTTTTTATTGGGGTATAGTTGTTTTACAATGTTGTGTTAGTTTCTACTGTACAGTCCTATGTGCTATACAGCAAGTTCCCATTAATTACCTATTTTATACATATTAGTGTATACATGTCAATCCCAACCTCCCAATTCATCCCTCCGCCCCCTTTCCACCCTTGGTGACCATATGTTTGTTCTGTACATCTGTGTTTCTATTTCTGCCTTGCAAACCAGTTCATCAGTACTGTTTTTCCAGATTCCACAGATATGAGTTAATATACGATATTTGTTTTTCTCTTTCTTACTTCACTCTGTATGACAGTCTCTAGGTTCATCCATATCTCTATAAATGACCCAATTTCATTCCTTTTGATGGCTGAGTAATATTCATGTACAGCATCTTCTTTATCCATTCATCTGTCGATGGGCATTTACGCTGCTTCCATGACCTGACTATTGTAAATAGTGCTGCAGGGAACACTGGGGTGCATGTGTCTTTTTGAATTATGGTTTTCTCTGAGTATATGCCCAGTAGTGGGATTGCTGGGTCATATGGTAATTCTATTTTCAGTTTTGGGAGCAACCTCCATACTGTTCTCCATAGTGGCTGTTTCAATTTACATTCCCACCAACAGTGCAGGAGGGTTCCCTTTTCTCCACATCCTCTCAAGCATTTATTGTTTGTAGATTTTTTGATGATGCCCATTCTAAAGGGTGTAAGGTGATATACCTCATTGTAGTTTTGACTTGCATTTCTCTAATAATTAGTAATGTTGAGCATCTTTTCATGTGCCTCTTGGCCATCTGTAGGTCTTCTTTGGAGAAATGTCTATTAAGGTCTTTGGCCCATTTTTTGATTGGATTGTTTGTTTTTTTGATATTGAGCTGCATGAGCTGTTTATATATTTTGGAGATTAGTCCTCTATCAATTGATTCATTTGCAAATATTTTCACCCATTCTGAGGGTCGTCTTTTCATCTTATTTATGGTTTCCTTTGCTGTGCAAAAGCTTTATGTTTAGTTAGGTACCATTTGTTTATTTTTGTTTTTATTTCCATTACTTTAGGAGGTGGGTCAAAAAGGATCTTGCTGTGATGTATGTCAAAGAGTGTTTCTCCTAAGAGTTTTATAGCGTCTGGCCTTACATTTAGGTCTTTAATCCATTTTGAGTTTATTTTTCTGTATGGTGTTAGGAAGTGTTCTAATTTCATTCTTTTACATGTAGCTGTCCAGTTTTCCCAGCACCACTTATTGAAGAGACTGTCTATTTTCCATTGTATATTCTTGGCTCCTTTGTCATAGATTAGTTGACCATAGGTGCATGGGTTTATCTCTGGGCTTTCTATCCTGTTCCATTTATCTATATTTCTGTTTTTGTGCCAGTACCACATCGTCTTGAATACTGTAGCTCTGTAGTATAGTTTGAAGTCAGGGAGCCTGATTCCTCCATCTCCATTTTTTTCCTCAAGATTGCTTTGGCTATTCAGGGTATTTTGTATCTCCATACAAAATTTTAAGATTTTTTTGTTCTAGTTCTGTGAAAAATACCATTGGTAGTTTGATAGGGATTGCACTGAATCTGTAGATTGCTTTGGGTAGTATAGTTGTTTTCACAATGTTGATTCTTCCAATCCAAGAACATGGTATATCTCTCCATCTGTCTGTGTCATCTTTGATTTCTTTCATCAGTGTCTTACAGTTTTCTGAGTACAGGTCTTTTACCTCCTTAGGTAGGTTTATTCCTAGGTATTTTATTCTTTTTGTTGCAATGCTGAATGGGATTGTTTCCTTAATTTCTCTTTCTGATCTTTTGTTGTTAGTATATAGGAATGTAAGAGATTTCTGTGCATTGATTTTGTGTCCTGCAACTTTACCAAATTCATTCATTAGCGCTAGTAGTTTTGTGGTGGTGTCTTTAGGATTTTCTATGTATAGTATCATGTCATCTGCAAACAGTGATAGTTTTACTTCTTTTCCAATTTGTATTCCTTTTATTTCTTTTTCTTCTCAGATTGCCGTGGCTAGGACTTTCAAAACTATGTTGAATAATAGTGGTGAGAGTGGACATCCTTGTCTTCTTCCTGATCTTAGAGGAAATGCTTTCAGTTTTTCACCATTGAGAATGATGTTTGCTGTGGGTTTGTGGTATATGGTCTTTATTATATTGAGGTAGGTTCCCTCTATGCCCACTTTCTGGAGAGATTTTATCATAAATGGGTGTTGAATTTTGTCAAAAGTTTTTTCTGCATCTATTGAGATTATTATACGGTTTTTATTCTTCAATTTCTTAATATGGTGTATCACATTGTTTGATTTGCATATATTGAAGAATCCTTGCATCCCTGGGATAAATCCCACTTGATCATGTGTTCACTATTCTTTTTTCCTCAGTCCCATTTCTTGGTTTATTTCATCTACCCTCAAAAATTTAACTGCCATTTATACACTTAGAAGTTTGAAATGTTTCCAGCTGTGACATAGTTTCTGAGGCTGAGTCACATCTTGAGCTAACTAAAGAATATAGTCAATGGTATGTCCCCCCAAATCCTACTTTAATTTGTCCTTTTCCCCAAAACCTTTATTTGTATATTCTCAGTGAAGTTAGGAGCACCATAGTCTATGCAATTATACATGCCAGAAACCAGAGAACATATAGACTCCTCCCTTTTCCTCACACTATAGTCAGCCAATCACCACACTCTTATAGTAATTGTACCTCTTTTTTTTAATTGATAAACTTTATTTTTAGAGCAGTTTCAGGTTCACAGAAAAATTGAGTGGAAAGTACAGGGATTTCCCATTATTTGATTACCCCCAGTCCACGCACACCATCACCCCCATTATTCATATCCCACACCACACTAGAACATTTGTTAAAATTCATGAAACTCCCTTGACACATCCTTATAACCCAGTCTATAGTTTACACTAAGGTTCACCTTTGGTTTTGTAAATTCTATGGGTTTTGACAAATAATGTCATATGTCCACCACTGTAGTGTTTTACAGAATAGTTTCACTGCCCTAAAAATCTCTTGAGCTCTACCTATTCATTCCTCCCTCCCCAGTAACCTCTGGAAACCACTTATCTTTTTACTCTCTCCATAGTTTTTTTCCAGAATGTCATATAATTGGAATCATACAGTATGTAACCATTTCAAATTGGCTTCTTTCACTTAGCAATATAGAGTTAACGTTCCTCCATGTCTTTTCACGGTTTGACAGCTCATTTCTTTTTAGAGCTGAATAATACTTCATTATCTGGATGTACCATAGTTTATTTATCCATTCATCTACTGAAGGACATATTGACTGCTCCCAAGTTTTGGCAATTATGAATAAAGTTGTTATAAAAATCTGTGTGGGAACACTGTTGGTGGGAAGGTAACTTGGTACAGCCATTATGGAGAACAGTATGGAGATTCCTTAAAAAACTAAAAATAGAACTACCATATGACCCAGCAATCCCACTCCTGGGCATATACCTGGAGAAAACCATAATTTAAAAAGATACATGTACCCCAATGTTCATTGCAGCACTATTTACAATAGCCAGGACATGGAAGCAATTTAAATGTCCATCAACAGAGGAAAGGATAAAGAAGATGTGGTACATAAATACAGTGGAATATTACTCAGCCATAAAAAAGAACAAAATAATGTCATTTGCAGCAACATGGATGGACCTAGAGATTGTCATACTGAGTGAAGTAAGTCAGACACGGAAAGACAAATATCATACAATATCACTTATATGTGGAATCTTAAAAAAAAAAGGGTACAAATGAACTTATTTACAAAGCAGAAGTAGAGTCACAGATATAGAAAACAAACTTATGTTTACCAGGGAATAAGGGAGGGGAGGAGGGATAAATTGGGAGATTGGGACTGCCATATACACATTACACTATATAAAATAGATAACTAGTAAGAACCTGCTGTATAGCACAGGGAACTCTACTCAATACTCTGTAATGGCCTATATGGGAAAAGAATCTAAAAAAAAAGTGGATATATGTATATGTGTAACTGATTCACTTTGCTGTACGCCTTAAACTAACACAACAATGTAAATCAGCTATACTCCAATAATTTTTTTTTTAATCTGTATGACTTTGTGTGGACATATGTTCTCATCTCCTTTGGGTAAATACCAGAGAGCACAATTTCTGGATTGTTTGTTAAGATTATGTAAGTGTTGTAAGAAACAACCAAACTGTCTTCCAAAGCGTCTGTACCATTTTGTATTCCCACCTGCAGTGAATCAGAGTTCCTGTTGCTCCATCCACATCCTTGCCAGCATTTGGTATTATAAGTGTTCTGGATTTGGGTCATTACCATAGCTGTGTAGTGGCATTTCACTGTTGTTTTAATTTGCAATTCCCTGATGAAAAATTATGTTACATATCTTTTCATATGCTTAGTTGTATATCTTCTTTGAAGAGGTGTCTGTTCAGATCTTTGGCTAATTTTTTAATAGAGTTTATTGATTTCCTTATTCTTGGATTTTAAGTGTCTTTGGATATTTTGGATAACAGGACTTTATTAGATGTGTGTTTTACAAATATTTTCTTCCAATCTGTGGCTTGTCTTCTCATTCTCTTGACATTGTCTTTCACCGAGCAGAAATTTTTAATCTTAATGAAGTCCAGCTTATCAATTCTTTCTCTCATGGGTTGTGCCTTTGGTGTTGTATCTCAAAAGTTATCACTATACCCAAGGTCACCTAGATTTTCTATGTTATCTTCTAGAAGTTTAATAGTTTTGCATTTTACATTTAGGTTTATGATACATTTTGAGTTAATTCTTGTGAAGGGTGTAAGGTCTGTGTCTAGATTCATTTGCATCTTTTCATATCTTATCTAGACTCATTTGTATCTTTTCATATCTTATCGTCATCAGTCATCATCCTGATTACTATTTTCTTAGTCATTGCCTTATCAACCTTTTCTTGATTATTGCATGATCCACTTAATTTTGTCCTCTTTAAACTCATCTTTCACCCTGCAACCAAGGTAATCTATCTAACAAGCAAATCATACCCTATGCCTTCTGGCTCCCATTCCTAAGAGGATTTGCTGGCAAGGATTTTAGAAGGATCTTGAGCATATCATACAAAGTCTCTTTCTACCTCTTCCTACCTCTCTCATGTCAGCTTTCACAACTCCCTGCCTCTACAGTTTCATTATTAAACAATAACCCTTTGCATGAATTTGTAATTCACATCTCTTTGCATTCATCAATTTTATTCTTTTTGTTTGTGGTCTCTTCAGACTTTTTCTTTGGCTACAATGAGAATCCTTCAAAGCTCAATCCAAGCATCCTTTCCCTAAGAGAGTATTCCCTAGACTCATAGCTTATTTTATTTTAAATTCTGAACCCATTCGCTTAGCTTCTATAATGCTCTATACAGTCCTGAATATTAACACTTCATAGACTTTATTGCCACATGTATGTTTTTATGTCTGTCTCTCCTGATAAACTGTCAGCTACTCAAAGATAGGGGCAATGTCTAAATCATGTTTGTAGTTTTCATGCAGTTCCTGGGACAGGATAAATCTTTCAAGCATACATGTTGGACACTTGCTGCACTTATTGTGATCATTTCGCAATATATTCAGGTGTCCACTCATTGTTGTACACCTGAAATTAATGTAATGTTGTAAGTAAATTATACTCAATACAAAATTAAATTAAAATAAAATAAAAAACATACATGTTGAACTGAGTTGAATAAAGTGAATAACACCAACGCAGTACTACTTCTGCCATTCCACCTGCGCCATTACAAACTGTCTCTCGATCTAATTTTTCACCTTTGGCTCTTGAAACAGACGATTGAGAACAGGAGGAAAGATTAAAGAAGGGTAAGAATTAAATTTAAATTTAATAATACCTTCTGCTCTGGGCTTTATTTTCCTCTCAAAGTCTATTGTAACATGCTTGCTTTCTTAAGCAGCAAGATTAACTGAAATTAATGATGCCAAGATGGCTGTTCTCTCAACATCAGAAAGGGAATGAAATGTGGCAGTTGTGCCAAGGACTTGGAGTCAGAAGGCCTGTGTACTACTTCTGGATTTGATGGCAACCTGCTGAATGTCCTTGAGCAGTTTCCTTAACCTCTCCATTTGCCTGCATTTCCTGTACTATAAAAGGTGCCTATGAGTACTTCACGCAAGACTCCTGGGGATCCTCATTTGAAAGGCAGTACAGAAGTGTCCTTATTCACATCTCTTTGAGAGTAAGGGACTTGGATAACAGTGAAAAGTAAGGCACCCTCCCAAGAGGTTAAAATCAAGAAGCAGAGAAAACTTGAAATCAAGTTAGGTGATGAATTTAAAAGCCTATTCTGTTTTTTAATACGGCTAATGAGTTTCCTGCCCCAAACCAATGTAGATCAGTTCAAAACAAGAAGCCTTTATTTTCCAGTGACTTAAGGTCGGTCAACCTGTGTGGCCATCCTACAAGCTAACAAAATATGTTTTTGTGCAGCGGCATGTATCCGACTTTTATGTTTATAGTCATGTACAGTAAATTTGCTTAAAAGTGATTTTCTCCCCAAATGAGAAGTTGTTGAAATTTGCTCCTCTTTAATTATATACTTTTAGCTACACAAAGAGTTGAATATATAAAATCTACTTTGACAAGATACAGAGAAAGAGCAAGAGCAAAATGATAAGGATTTCAAATATGAAAATTTAGGAAGTTTTCTTAAAAGTTATTTTTATGACATAAGTTGTAAAATCTAGGAAAGTATTCCATATAACTTCTTAAATAAATGTTACAAACCACATATTTGTGAGCCTTTGAAGGGTTTTTTGTTGTTGTTGCTACCAAAGAAGAAAATAGAGTTCTCAGGACAAGCCATAATTTGTTAGAAAAAATATAAAGGTTGTGACAGAAAGCCTATATTGTGCATTTTCTATACTCTAATTCAGGTACAAGTTCAGGATACCTTTTAACTTTATAGCAAAGTGACATAAGAATTAAATATTTGCATACTGCTTATAAATATCTTGCAGATTAAAAGAAGCTAGTCATCTCAGGCAGTCTTTTTTTTTTAATATTGTCACATGAATAAAGCGTGGGTTTTTTTTTTTTTTTTTTTTTTTTTTTTTGCTGTACGCGGGCCTCTCACTGTTGTGGCCTCTCCCGTTGCGGAGCACAGGCTCCGGACGCACAGGCCCAGCGGCCACGGCTCACGGGCCCAGCCGCTCCGCGGCATATGGGATCCTCCCAGACCGGGGCACGAACCCGCATCCCCTGCATCGGCAGGCGGACTCTCAACCACTGCGCCACCAGGGAGGCCCAAGCGTGGGTTTTTTAAGACAGAAAAGACTGTCTTAACTTGAGTTAGAAATTTGAATCCATCTCCTCTAGTGCACCTACACATTCAGGCTCTCTCTTTAGCCCTGTGTCTTTCCCTACACTGTTGCCAGAGTTAGCTTTGGAAAATCATAAATGATAAAATCCACTTGGTGATGAAATAACTTTGATGGTTATTCATGGTTTGAAAAAAAACCTATATATTTAGTCTAATAACTGAATCTTTTATAACTTGCTCCTAATCTGACACCCTTGTTTTATCTTTCAAGGAAGTCCCTCTCTCTACCAGTGAACATTTTTACTACTGTGATCGTATATCAAGATCCAAGTCAAAGCCCATATTTCCATCCTCCTCAACCCTTCCTCTCTCCCACAGCATGTTGTTTAATTCCTATTACAGTAGTTATCATACCCCATCTTATGAGAAATACTCATAAACCATTATGAGTATAATGCTCACAGTACACAATACTCACAATGCATAGAAAGCAATAACTCAATCTACTTGGAGAAGTTGATGTCTGAAGAATCCAGTATTTTTAAATTGCTGACATAACACTTCATGCTGGGGTGTACTACTTAATTCACTTACCCATTCAGTCACTCCTTACTGAGCAATGATTGGATAGTTAAGACTTTTAAAATTACCAGTGGTCAAAACTCATGAGTTAGCTCAGCAAACTTCTTCATAAGATTATACGTTTATCTTATATAATCAAAGATAGCTAGAGATAATGAAATTAAATTGTCTAACATTAGCAAATTTTTTTTAAAAATCTGATGATAGTGTGATTAAACAGATATTCTCACACATTATTTTGAGAGCATAAATTGATATATCAGTAATATCTTTGGAATTATATTTTGTTGTATGTATTACGAGCCTTAAAATATGGATTTATTTGGATGTGATAATTCTACACCAAGTAATTTATAGTTAGGTAATCATCTGAAACAGAATATAAAAGTTTATCTCACTAAATATGCTGATGTACAGACATATACTCTAAAACTTTGGAAATAAATGAAATGCCCCATAATAGGAAAAAAATAATCATGATATGGCCTTAAATTAGAATATATGTAGCAAATTATTTCCTCTTTCATTTTAGCAATGAAGAAACTGAGACTTATTCTACTCAATAAATACTTACTGAGCATTCCTATCTGGCAGAATGTTCATGGTATTCTGTTACAGCATTTAAACAGAAAGATGAAAATCTCTGTCCTCAAGTAAATCACCTTATCATGGGGAAAGGCTGACAGTAAACAAAATATCTACATTGCACCATGCTTTTTATTAGGCAATTTCATACTCTATTTACTTACACTCAGAACAACATTGGGAAGTAGAAACTGAGGCTTAGAGAGGATAAGTAATTTGTCCCAAATCCACAGCCAAGAAGTAGCAGGGCTAGCAGTCAAACCTCCAGTTATCTAATTCTAAAGCCAGCAATTTTTTACCAGTCAGATTTGTGAAATTTAGGACATTTTTCAGTTCTTTCCTTTGTAAAACTCACCTTGGGATATGAATCCAATCCAAAGTTGCTACAGGATTGATTGTCTTAATTAATGATTTTTGGAGAATTGGAGGGGGTTGTTCGTTCATTTTATTTTTTTAATTGTGTTTTTAAAGGTGTAAAATTGACCTGAAGGCCTTAGCCTGGGGATAGATATGCCAACCATTGGAAAGGTTGCTCTGGAATTAAATAAAACAGTTCTCTAATATAGCTGTAGAGCTGCAACTTAATGAGAACATTTATATAAGCTTCTGGAGTGAACTCAGTGCTCACTGAAAATCTACTGTATTCAGTTTTTGCTTTTAATACACACTAATAACTCAGAGTGCCCCTAGGAGAGCTTAAGAATTTGGTGTAAAATAAATAATATGGAATTAGTTTCTCTCGATTCATTCCTGATTGTCACAGCTAACAAATTATTGATCCTAAGAATTATTTATTAAAGGTAAAGTTGGAAGAAAAAAGTAAAAATACGCCATCATTCAAAATTTAATGGTGTAAACAGCTAGATTTACTCCAGTCTACTAGGCTAACTTGGCAGTCTATTGCCTGCGCCAATCATAATAAGCAAAACTGACCTCATGCCAAGATGTTGGAGTATAAAGCTGAGGCTATTACAAGGTTTCCATTCTATAATTTTGTATTAGGTTGCTCTACTCTTTTCCCCCATGTAAACAAATGAATTTTTTTCTCATATGAGGTATATTAAATTCAGAGACTGAATTGGATAAGCACTCGGCTTAGATTGTACAACTGTTTATATTCTGAGTATAGACAAGTTAAAGCCTTGAGTGCTCTTTTGAAAGGTTGTGATTAAGTTTTTCATTGAAAAAAGGTGTCATTGACACCAATATAGCCTAAGATTTGGGTGTTACCTTTTCAAAAGTCCACAAGAGAAATCCTCATTCCAAATTCACTAACTTAGTTATAGACACATATAAAGAAAAGAACTCATCCCTCATAACTGGACTTTATTAACTTTCAAATTTTGATAGAAATCATTCCATAAGAAAAACATTGTAACTCAGAAATATCAAGAGAGGATATTAGCTTCTTCAAATTCTGTTTCTCCTAGTAATTTTGTCTCAGGAGGCTAACTACTGATCTAGGAACTGATCCTCAGCTTTATAGATGTCACCTCTTCTCCCAAATTTTATGTATATATGTATGTATATATATATATAATTTTATATATATATACATACATATATATACACACACATCATTTTAACAGTCAACTAATGAAATGACAGAATTTTAATATCCTTATTTATAATGCCATGCTAGGGATCAGAATATTTATTTCTATAATGAAATATAGCCCTTCCTGGAATAAATTAAATACCTAAGAAACAAAATGAGTACACTTAAGGCTGCTTGTCAAATACAGAATTCCAACAAATGAGATTGAAAGCACTTGAGGAGTGTTTTATCCCTTTAGGGTAAAAGCTATAGAATGACATTTGATCCACTGTAGAGTAGTACAACAATTTGATTTTAAGAATTCTTGTGTCTTCCAGGTAGGGCTTCATGTCAACATATTGTGGTGAGTAAATGCTGACAATTTTTAACATGCAGTATTTTAATTACGAATCAATAGTTTCGAAATGGATAAAATACTGCTGTCTCTAATGTTATTATATCCACATATTTCCTTTCCAAAAACGAGTTGGCAAGGGTTGAAATTTTTTCATAATCTGTTCCAGAAAGAAACAGATTATATGTGGTTAGTGATCTCAACTCAAATTTCAAAATTTGGTGCAAAGTCAAATGTTTAATTATTAGTATCAGAATAGCTCCTCAATGCAACCAAGAAAAGTTGTATATTTCTTAATTTCACTCATGTGACCAGAAAATATTTACAATTTGATTAATTTCAATTCAGTTCAACAAATATTTATTGAACAACCACTACATGCCAACCATTGTGCTAGCCACTGGAGTGTGAAAGCACAGAGATGAATCTATTATCCTAGCCATTAAAAAGTGACTAGCAGTGGGAACAAATTTAAGGTTAAAAGCAGCTTAGATTTTTCTATGATGTCTTATTATCATAAGAAAAATAAGTCTCCTAGAATATTTTTCTTTGTTTTAAAATGTATGAGAGGAAAAAATTTTTTAAGTAAATCTTCCAAATGGAATGATTAATCATGCATTTTATAAAAGGTTTATTTTGTCCAAATAAACCAAAAGTAGAGAATAAAAATGAAAAACAGAGTGGAAAAAAACAGTCATGGTATTAAGTTATTATTGTCACTCAAACTGGAATATAAAGTTTCAAAAACTTATTCTGGGTTAAAAATCACATATAAACGTTTTAAAAAATCACATATAAACGTTAAACAAATATGTCTGTAATTTAAATGGCACTTTTTTCTAAATAGTCTATAAATAAATCAAATTAGTTCTATACGTTAAAAGCAAATTGAATAGAAATTAGTTTTCAGCGTGAATATTTGAGGGGTTATATGGAGCATTAAAAAACTAGTGAAGGGCTTCCCTGGTGGCGCAGTGGTTGAGAGTCCGCCTGCCAATGCAGGGGACGCGGGTTCGTGCCCCGGTCCGGGAGGATCCCACATGCCGTGGAGCGGCTGGGCCCGTGGGCCATGGCTGCTGAGCCTGCGCGTCTGGAGCCTGTGCTCTGCGACGGGAGAGGCCACAGCAATGAGAGGCCCGCGTACTGCAAAAAAAAAAAAAAAAAAAAAAGAAAAAAAAAAAAAACTAGTGAAAAGTTATGGGTCACATATGCATCAAGTCCTACATACCATTTTCCTGGGTCTCCTCAGGCCTTTCCATAAACTTCTAAGGATTACAAACCCTGCTTCAGACACTAACTATAACATTCACCTTGCCATTGATTATGATACCTGATACCTGTTGCCACACTTTTTCAATATCCTTATTTCAATATTGATGTTTTTACCTATTTCATTATTGGGGCATTCTGCTATCTCTTACGGTCCTGCCTAATGTCACTTACTTGCCTTAGAAAGACTTGTTGTCTCATTCCAATCGTCTTAATATCATGTTCTACCTGATGCTTACATCATTCCTCTGCCCCTCACAGGCAGTTTCTAGGACAAGCCAGCTTGATATTTCTCACTGTGGTTAATATTTCCATCCCCATAGCCTTTCAGGACACTGTAATGATTACAAATATGTATTTGATTGATAACACTGGTAACGATGACAAACTGCACGTGGGACCAACTGGAGGCAAGAAGACTATTTAGAACTCTATTTCCATTATCAATTTGAAAGATAGGGCTGGAACTAGGACAATTTTGGGCTCAAAGTTGTTGACTCTTCTACCATCGTAATCCTGCTGCTCACTAGGCTACATCTGATTTCCATCTGTTTTGCTTATCTTTTGAGGTACCAGATGGTCCTAATATGGTACAATTGCAAAGCCTGAATTCTATCATTTCATTAACATTTTCCATGTCCCTGTAATTTTTGGCTTTACCTTTTTTCTAGTCCAATTTATATTGTCTTGAAAAGTATTGACTGCCGATTGCCTATAACGGCTGGGATGAAATAAACGATAGTAAATTAGCTTATACTGGAGTTTTACATAAAGAGAACTTCTGAACATCCTTCTATTTATTCTAAATGGAAACTTTCCAGTATGAAGATATAACACATATGTTCTAGACTATGGTAGCTTTTGTTTTATTTACCCAGGATGCTCTATCATTCCTCTACTACTAGAAACAATAACGTCTTCCTTTTGGAGAACTTCTCCCGATCTCCATGAGGTTTAAGCAGAGTTGTCAGTCAAAGTATCATGCCCTTCATTCCCCAGCAGCTATGACAATGGGCGGGTTACCTAAGGTTAGCCAGTCAGGATATTCCTAATTCAAGAATGGCCACTGAAGCCAAACAGTGGCTATCAAAACAGTGATTCCTCAGAAAATTTCTGTTAGAGATAGTAGGGAAGGCTTTCTTTCTCATGGGGCCAATATGCTGAAAGGAATAAGCCTGGAGATACTTGAAGACATCTCACCCAGCCATAAGATAATAAGAGGGAATTAGGTCAATCTATAAAGAGCTTCAAAACAAGTAAATATGAGACGTGGATGAAAAAAGTTATTAAAAGTATCTATGCCTCTAGAATCAGCACTGTTACAATATAAAATGTAGACCAAAATGTCTGGGTTTCAATTTAATTTTAATAGAATTCAACAAATATCTATGTGCCAAGAACTATTACATGTTTGTGTGAAGAAGACTGCAATTAAATTGGTTCCAAGAGCCTGGTGCCTGCATGCTCTCAAAGTAGGCACATTTCCTTTCCAAGCTTCCAGCCAAGCACAAACTTAAGGGGAGGTTCATGAACCACTCTTTCTGAGAAGGCTACTATAAACTCACATAGACCCGACCTAGGATACCAACCATTCCTACAATCACAGTTCCCCAACCAAGGGTCTCAATAGGCTCCTGGATTTGGAGGAAGTTCATATTCTGCAAGTCCATATTTACATTCCACTGCCCACAATCCACAGACAGATGTCTAAAGAGAGAGCACCACCACTGAGCAGAAGGGGCATCTTTCCTATCAACAGCACAACACTTCCACCTTTCTAGCTTTATCTTACTGCCCTTATCTATCAAAAATATCCTTGTTTAATTGCACTTAGCATTTCTACCCCTATGCAATTTCCCCATAAGCCCTAAAATACTGACAGCTAATCAAAACTCAAGCATAGTATAGGTTACTCAGAATTATTTTTGTAAAATGGGTAAGGATGGTGGTAAATGCCATTTAATAAGCATACTGACTGCCATGAGGCCCATAGGAAGACATCTAGGTAGAACGAAGCATCTGACCCTCTTTATATGTATGATCTGACCAGTGAGAAGCAGTAAAATGCCTACCAGGTCTTTTTCATTGTGATGGAGGTCATTCTCCCATTATTTTCTGACTTCAACTTCCATGCAAGGGAATTCACTAGATATTTCAACACTGTCTTTTACTCTCAGCCCACAGAGACCTTACTCTTTACTTTGAATGCCGGTACCCTTTCCTGGAGGTCAAATTGAGGGAAGCTCTGTAAAACATCGTATGACTCCATGACTGGCCTACTTCTTATCCCCCTGGGAAAGGCCTGGCCCGGAAAAGTAATTGTGGTAACAGGAGTCCTATCCTGAAAATGATGCCAAGTGTATTAGAAGCATTCATCATGTGAAGAAACCTGACTTCACATAATGCATGAAAAATTTCTGTATTGCCAGAGTATTCTTAACACCTTTCTCTCGTTCAGGGACACACCCCAGGCAACCTAAAAACCTGAACCTGAGGCTGTCCACTTGCCTCAGAATTTATCCTTCTGCTTGTCCTGTTTTGAGCTCCAGGGTCATGTACACTCCGCATTTTCTTATCAAGGATACTTTTCATTTTATCTTTTCGGGTTCTCTTGAGCTCATACCCACAGGTCAATATCACTCTAGTTCCACACTGGAGGCAAGGAAAGACCACTGGACCACCTATTTGCCCCAGAAAAGAAAAATACATGTTTTTTTTAAAAATCCCTTTTAACATTTTCAAAGATATCTTGAATGTAATTGAACTGAATGAGGATTTCAAAGAAAGATTTTTCTACCAATGACGTCTTGGAGTCAATGAATATGATTGTGTCCATATCTCTTTGACACAATCAAAATGAAAACTAAGTACAAAAAAAAGAAACAAACTTCACAGGATTAGATGTGGAATTGGTAAAGCAGTCATGGAAAATGCAAATGCTGCCAGACAGTTTCCAGAGATGGCATGTCTCTATTGCCCATTCCCTTCTTATATCCAAAATCCACAAAAAGTTAGAATTACCCCACACTCACAGAGAAAATATCTGTATTACCCCAACCACATGAGGGGGCTGAGTCAACTGATATAGTTAAATGTAAAAATCTCTCCAATATTCAATATATTAAGAATAAATATTCTGGTCAATATATGTATGCACATATCTAAAGCCACTCACACAAAATGTAGATAGATAAACATGCACAAAGAGAAAGAATTGTCTCTGGGTGCTCAAAATCAGTATTGTTTTTCTTGCTTCTAAGACTTGCATGTGAATTAAATCTGAGATCAGTGGTTTTGGAAGCACATATATTACCAGCAACCAATCTGTGAATGTGAGTATGTCACTGGGGGAAGGGAAAAAATTAATTAGTTGTTCTAGGCAAATCAAGCCACCTATGAGTGTATTTTCTGGACATGGTGGTATTTTTACTGGCATGGCATTACTACATGATGTTATTTTCCTAATTTAATATATTTTTTGAACAAAAGTTGACTAAAGCAGTCGGCAAAAGTCAGATTTCGTTTCTTCAATTGAGGGGATGGTTCAGAGGAGACATCACTTCGGAGTTGTCATGTATGAATGGTTGTAGCTTCTTAAACTGGCTAAAAATGGTGCTATAAGAGTAGCATTAAGAATCCTTGAGTGAAGAGAAAGACAAATACCGTATGCTAACACGTATATATGGAATTTAAGAAAAACAAATGTCATGAAGAACCTAGGGGTAAGACAGGAATAAAGACAAAGACCTGCTAGAGAATGGACTTGAGGATATGGGGAGGGGGAGGGGTAAGTTGTGACAAAGTGAGAGAGTGGCATGGACATATATACACTACCAAACGTAAAATAGGTAGCTAGTGGGAAGCAGCCCGCATAGCACAGGGAGATCAGCTAGGTGCTTTGTGACCACCTAGAGGGGTGGGATAGGGAGGGTGGGAGGGAGGGAGATGCAAGAGGGAAGACATATGGGGACATATGTATATGTATAACTGATTCACTTTGTTATAAAGCAGAAACTAACACACCATTTGTAAAGCAATTATACTCCAATAAAGATGTAAAAAAAAAAAAAGAGAGAGAATCCTTGAGTGAAAAAAATGAAACCTGGCAAAATCTGAAAAGCTTTCCAGGAAACAGACACTGTTTTGTATGCCATGCCGTTACTATTAACGGTTAGCTCATTTTCCTAAGGAAAAAAAAAATGTTCCAGATAGCCAGTGATGAAAATAATCACCAATATTAACTATATCAGACAGCAACAGTCTTACACAGCAACAGTAGTTGGCACTGTGTAAGCACTGTCAATAGTACAAAAAATTATTAGACATGATCACTATCAAGAAATTGACAATCAAAATAGGAAAGGTAAAAATATGTAGCAAAGAATACCAGCTGGTTAAACTGTACAGAGATTTTCTTTCTCACCATTTTTGCCTTATTCATCTTTCAAGGTTGATTTTACACTCAGGTCCTTTGGGAAGCATGACCCATTCTGCCGCACCTTCCTCCACCCATCCCCACGCTCCGCTGGGTGGTATTTCACTGCACTCTATGCTTATCTCTAGTAGGACAGAGGTCATGCTGTATCATCACAGTCTCCCCAACTAGACAGTGAGCTACTGAGAGCCATGCCTTTTTGTCTTTGTTTTCTTAGTACTTGGCACCACTGGTAGTGAGTAGGATTTTAAGAAGTGTTTCGTAGATTAGTGTTGAATGCCATCAGTGGGGATGAAGAATAATGGACACTAAATAAATAAGGAAAAGCTACGTGATGGATGTAGATTCTTATGATACAACAGTAGCAGAGTTACAGTGGGCAATGGCCTCTTTTCTGCCCAGCATCAACATCCCTCTCTCTAGAACTGTCCTTCCCTCACCCTGTGTGATTCTGGAATGCCTTCCCTTAACTATGGCCACATGACCCAAGCTGGGTACAGAATCAGTCAAAAAATTGGACATATAATTCAACCACAGCTGACCACAACCTCTTCTTGAAATGTACCGCCTAGACATAGGGTGAGAGAGGGTCTTTCTTTTTTTAAAGCTCAAGTTGTAAGCCTATCAGCTACTACCTTATCCCTCCATGTGGGGAGGACCTACGTGAAGCAGAGGAACAGCCAAGAAGAGAAGGAAGACACACCAAGAAGTAGAGTCAAAGTAAGCTTCAGATCCAGCTGCGCTGCATTTAGATTTGCAATGCATACTCTGTTTTGTTTCTGTTACAATAAAAGGTGTTTTGCCACTAGGAACCAAGAGTCCCATCTAATGTAATATACCTACATTAAAGTGTGTAGTAAAATCAAGTTCTCACATTTGTGATCTCTCTTAAATCCCCAAATTATCTCCTATGATTGGCATTTTTGTTACTCCAATTTTAAAGATGAATAAATTGAGGCTCAAAGCAATAAAATATCTTGTTTAAGATATCACGGGAAAATGTGGCCAATTTACCTGAAAATTCTGATTTCAAGTGTGATACTCTTTTCAGAATACATTGCTGCTTTAGGATGGAGTTAAGACTCTAGCTCAAATTTACAAAAGCACAAAACATGCCATTGTACCAATGTATAGCATGGTGACCTAGGCTGAGCCTACCCTGAAAATGAGGCCAGGAGAACAATAAATGTCCTCATTTCTGGGCAGAGTACAGAATGGCTTTTGCTCAGAGAAGAGTATTTTAGCAGCACCAAGTATGCAGGGCTTTGTTCATGAGTATATTTCTGGGACATCTCAGAAATGTTTTGATGGGAGTTGATGACTTAGAAGCTGTGTAAACTGTGTAATGAACAAGGAAATTTTGTGTATAGAGGCTCATTTGTACCCACAATTTGGTAAAGCTTGAGCAATTCAGTTTAAATTTGTCTTCCTCGAATAACCTGTTTTGAGTTTTAGGAACTAAACAAAGATGGAAATATATTTACTCAGAAATGTTCCCAACTACTGTTTCTCTTAATGGATGCTTTTATTTGGAATAGAGAAGAAGATATTAGCTAGGAAGAGCTGTGCATCTAGAAAAATTGAATGTTTTATGTTAAAGTGTTGTTTAGAGGTAGGATAACCTGGCTGAACTTCAAAATGCAAGATAAACTGGCTATATGATTTTGATCAACCTCTTTGAATTTCAGTTTTCTCGCTCGTGTAATTACCATAATAATAATTACCCTCAGGGTATTTGCAAAGATTTAACAGGTTAATACGTATAAATGTGC
This sequence comes from Mesoplodon mirus, assembly GCF_964341445.2. Lineage (NCBI taxonomy): Eukaryota > Metazoa > Chordata > Mammalia > Artiodactyla > Ziphiidae > Mesoplodon > Mesoplodon mirus. The sequence goes on from NC_138992.1 coordinate 59,884,693, forward strand.
ATAATTAATGTTAGGATAGTACAAATATTAGCTATATAATCTTGCTTGTGATATCACATTCAACATGATTTTGCTTATAACACTCCTCAGATTGACAGATTTTTTTCCAGGTTAAAAAAATAATTTTAGGAACTATTTATTTTAGTTCTTCAAACAGAAAAACTGCCTGGAGATAAGTTCTCTTTGATAAGTTTATATTTCAACACATGTATCTATTTTATATACTACAGAGATATACACAACATGAATTGAATAAATGCTCTAAGAAAGATCTGTCATTACAAATGGTCTACTTATATTTACATAATAATGAAAACTATCTACTTAGTAACTGACTAACGTAGTTTTGCATTTAGGAAACAATCCCATCATATTTGTAGGCCTCTACCTTCTCATTTTTTGCCAGAATACAAGAACTGAAGTTCTTCAACTTGCAGGCAAATCTCTGCTCAGGACATAAACCAAAATAACCCAGCCTGCCTGTACAAAAGGACTTGCATGCTCTCCAACAGGTGAGGTCTGGCACTGAATTCTACCAGGTGGCAAAGCCAGTGTGGCTCCCTAACCTGGATTTTCTTTCCAGGGTTGCAGTCTTCCAAATCCTTTTCTATCCCCTTACTTCTCAATGTTTGTCCAAACCTTTAGACAGCTCTGCCTGCTGGGATTAGAGACCTGCCCTAAAGCCATGGTTTGCACTAATAAAGGGATTGGGTTAAGAAAGAAGAAAGGGGTAGGGAGAGCAGGGCTAATCATGCCCATATTGTCTATCACTTCAGTATTTCACTTTGACTACCCTCTTCCCTTTCCTAAGATGTATTCTATCGCCTGTCTCTGGTTTGTGTCCTGTTTTAACCCAGAGAGACTTGCCTGGAGTCAGTAACAGGAGTGTTAACTGTGTGATCATTAGTATCACTGCATCTCATCATTCCTGCTACCCTAAACAAAATTAGGAACCAGTGGCTATCAATCTCAGCCCTGTGCAAACAGGAGTTTGCCACAGTCTTATGCATATTATGATTTGGACTTTTTGCCACTTCTTTGGGAGTCAACCCTACACCATGTCAGTCTCCTCCTGTGCTGGGGAAACACATTACTCCCCTATTTGTGTTGGCCTCCTGCAAAATCCCTGCAAGACCCAAAGCCAAGAACACACAGATTTTGAAAATACCCACACTAAATAGAATGTCTAAAAATAATTTATTTCTTTCATCAGTAAACAAGCTTTAATGGTCCTGTTAGCTGTTTCTCCCATATTATAGAAAAAAGAAAAATCATTTCAAGGATAATAAGTTTTCAAGTCAAAAAGTAATAATGGTTCTGTGATAGAAAATGTAAAAAAAAATACAGAAGAGTCTAAAGAAGAAAAAAGACTCATTACGTCCATCAAATACACAAATTATTCATTATATCCAGTTCAGAGAACATAAATTTTCATGTAAACACACACAAATGTGTACATTACACTGGATACTTAATAAATCACAACCCATCTCCTTATGGATTTGTTTGGTCCTCAAATTGCTGGTTTTCAGTGAATAGCTAAGAAAAGAAAAAGTTGATGGGCTTATCAAGTGTGTTTGGCAAAGAGTTCAGAGCAGGAAGACAGAAAACCTGGGTTTAGTCCCTATTTTGTTGCCCTTATTTACTGTGTGAACTTGGAAAATTTCTTTGCCCTCTCTGGACTTGACTCACCTGTAATACAGAAGAGCTGAAATTAATGTTCTTGTGAACATCTAAAGAACTAAGATGCAACAAATTGAAACCACAGTGAGATACCACCTCACAGCCATCAGAACAGCTATCGTCAAAAAGACAACAAATAATCATTGTTGGCCAGGATGCTGAGGAAAGGGAACCCTAGTTCACTAGTGGTGGGAATGTCAATTGGTACAGCCACTATGGAAAAACAGTATGGAAGTTGCTCCAAAAATTAAAAATAGAACTACCATACGATCCAGCAACTCCACTCCTGAGTATATATCTGAAGAAAACGAAAATACTAATTTAAAAAGACTTATGCATCTTGATGTTCATAGTACCATTATTTACAATAGCCAAGATATAGACAGAACTTAAGAATACTACTCAGTCATAAAAAAGAATGAACTTTTGTCATTTACAACAACATGGGTGGACCTGGAGGGTATTATGCTTAGTGAGGTAAGTCAGACAGAGAAAGACAAATACTGTACGTTTTCACTTATATGTGGAACCTAAAAAATAAAAAAATGAATGAATAGAACAAAATAGAAACAGACTCACAGATACAGAGAACAAACCAGTGGTTACCAGTGAGAAGAGGGGTAGGGGGAAGGACAAGATGAGGGAAGAGAATTAAGATGTACAAACTACTAGGTATGAAATAAATAAGATACAAGGGTATAATGCAAAGCACAAGGAATGTAACAAATATTAATAAATGTAAATGGAGTATGATCCATTCAAATATCGTTACTATGTTGTACACCTGAAACTAATATAACATTGTAAATCAACTGTACTTCAATTTAAAAAACTTTTTTTTAAGTACTAAGACGCTATGGGTCTGAGATTTCCTGAAGTGTTAATGTTAAAATGCTAAATAAAAGTTTTAGCTAAGGCATAACAAAATAGATACCACACGCAAAACTGTATTATGAGACAGAGCAACTTATTAAAAACAAAGTGTGTAAAGTGAGTAGAATGGTGAGTAGAATTGCCCTTTGTTTTCTTAGCATTCAGGGTAATATTTTTTTTTCCTTTGGCATGGCACTAAGGGCATCAAGAAGAGTAAGAAATAATACAAGACAAATAAATTATGCCATAATATGAAGAAGCTGAATTGCTAGGATGAAAATGTTTTATTCATTTTGCTATACACTATGCAGTCACTGATGTTTTGGGTAAGCATATGGATGTAACTGGAATTGTACTTAAGGAATATAAATCTAAATTTCTTTTTTCACCTCTGTTCCTTTTGTAGCAGATGCATATTGTTGTTGTTTTTGTTGTTGAGTATGGAGTATACAGGAATACTCTTTCCTTGTGGCTTTGTCACTTTTTAAGGAGAGTATTTGCTTGATACCCTCATGCACGTACACACGTTTCAGGCCCTGTTTGAGAATCTTTATTCCTAAAATTGCCAGAAGAGCCTGTGTCTGTTTTAATGCTTTCACTACACAAATCCAAGATCAGTGTTATAATTAGGGATCCAGTATAATACCCTCTTACCATTAAAATTTCCTTTGTGGAATTTTCCTTACCTCTCTTATTTATTATTCTCCTTCATACTTTTAGAATTCCAAACAGAATCTATCTAATTCAACTATGTTGGTAGCCATAGGATACTATCTACTTAACCTAAGGTTCCAGGAAATACTTCTTAATTAAAATGTATTTTCTTCAAATTTTATATTGTTTGCCAGTTATATAAAAGTATAGTTTTTATGCTATTTATGCCAATTTTTTTTTATTTTTAATTTTTTTAATTTTTTGCCTTATAACAAATTTAATCAGTTATACATATACATATGTTTCCATATCCCCTCCCTTTTGCGTCTCCCTTCCACCCTCCCTATCCCACCCCTCCAGGCGGTCACAAAGCACCGAGCTGATCTCCCTGTGCTATGCGGCTGCTTCCCACTAGCTATCTACCTTACGTTTGGTAGTGTATATATGTCCATGCCGCTCTTTCACTTTGTCACAGCTTACCCTTCCCCCTCCCCATATCCTCAAGTCCATTCTCTAGTAGGTCTGTGTCTTTATTCCTGTCTTACCCCTATGTTCTTCATGACATCTTTTTTTCTTAAATTCCATATATATGTGTTAGCATACAGTATTTGTCTTTCTCTTTCTGACTTACTTCACTCTGTATGACAGACTCTAGGTCTATCCACCTCATTACAAATAGCTCAATTTCATTTCTTTTTATGGCTGAGTAATATTCCATTGTATATACGTGCCACATCTTCTTTATCCATTCATCCGATGATGGACACTTAGGTTGTTTCCATCTCCGGGCTATTGTAAATAGGGCTGCTATGAACATTTTGGTACATGTCTCTTTTTGAATTATGGTTTTCTCAGGGTATATGCCCAGTAGTGGGATTGCTGGGTCATACGGTAGTTCTATTTTTAGTTTTTTAAGGAACCTCCATACCGTTCTCCATAGCGGCTGTACCAATTCACATTCCCACCAGCAGTGCAAGAGTGTTCCATTTTTTTCACACCCTCTCCAGCATTTATTGTTTCTAGATTTTTTGATGATGGCCATTCTGACTGGTGTGAGATGATATCTCATTGTAGTTTTGATTTGCATTTCTCTAATGAGTAAAGATGTTGAGCATCCTTTCATGTGTTTGTTGGCAGTCTGTATATCTTCTGCGGAGAAATGTCTATTTAGGTCTTCTGCCCATTTTTGGATTGGGTTGTTTGTTTTTTTGTTATTGAGCTGCATGAGCTGCTTATAAATTTTGGAGATTAATCCTTTGTCAGTTGCTTCATTTGCAAATATTTTCTCCCATTCTGAGGGTTGTCTTTTGGTCTTGTTTATGGTTTCCTTTGCTGTGCAAAAGCTTTGAAGTTTCATTAGGTCCCATTTGTTTATCTTTGTCTTTATTTCCATTTCTCTAGGAGGTGGGTCAAAAAGGATCTTGCTGTGATTTATGTCATAGAGTGTTCTGCCTATGTTTTCCTCTAAGAGTTTGATAGTGTCTGGCCTTACATTTAGGTCTTTAATCCATTTTGAGCTTATTTTTGTGTATGGTGTTAGGGAGTGATCTAATCTCATACTTTTACATGTCCCTATCCAGTTTTCCCAGCACCACTTATTGAAGAGACTGTCCTTTCTCCACTGTACATTCCTGCCTCCTTTATCAAAGATAAGGTGACCATATGTCCGTGCGTTTAACTCTGCGCTTTCTATCTTGTTCCATTGATCTATCTTTCTGTTTTTGTGCCAGTACCATACTGTCTTGATTACTGTAGCTTTGTAGTATAGTCTGAAGTCAGGGAGCCTGATTCCTCCAGCTCCATTTTTCGTTCTCAAGATTGCTTTGGCTATTCGGGGTCTTTTGTGTTTCCATACAAATTGTGAATTTTTTTGTTCTAGTTCTGTGAAAAATGCCAGTGGTAGTTTGATAGGGATTGCATTGAATCTGTAGATTGCTTTGGGTAGTAGAGTCATTTTCACAATGTTGATTCTTCCAATCCAAGAACATGGTACATCTCTCCATCTATTTGTATCATCTATAATTTCTTTCATCAGTGTCTTATAATTTTCTGCATACAGGTCTTTTGTCACCTTAGGTAGGTTTATTCCTAGATATTTTATTCTTTTTGTTGCAATGGTAAATGGGAGTGTTTCCTTGATTTCACTTTCAGATTTTTCATCATTAGTATATAGGAATGCCAGAGATTTCTGGGTATTAATTTTGTATCCTGCAACTTGACCAAATTCATTGATTAACTCTAGTAGTTTTCTGGTAGCATCTTTAGGATTCTCTATGTATAGTATCATGTCATCTGCAAACAGTGACAGCTTTACTTCTTCTTTTCCGATTTGGATTCCTTTTATTTCATTTTCTTCTCTGATTGCTGTGACTAAAACTTCCAAAACTAGGTTGAATAAGAGTGGTGAGAGTGGGCAACCTTGTCTTGTTCCTGATCTTAGTGGAAATGCTTTCAGTTTTTCACCATTGAGGATGATGCTGGCTGTGGGTTTGTCATATATGGCCTTTATTATGTTGAGGAAAGTTCCCTCTATGCCTACTTTCTGCAGGGTTTTTATCATAAATGGGTGTTGAATTTTGTCGAAAGCTTTCTCTGCATCTATTGAGATGATCATATGGTTTTTCTCCTTCAATTTGTTAATATGGTGTATCACGTTGATTGATTTGCGTATATTGAAGAATCCTTGCATTCCTGGAATAAACCCCACTTGATCATGGTGTATGATCCTTTTAATGTGCTGTTGGATTCTGTTTGCTAGTATTTTGTTGAGGATTTTTGCATCTATGTTCATCAGTGATATTGGCCTGTAGTTTTCTTTCTTTGTGACATCCTTGTCTGGTTTTGGTATCAAGGTGATGGTGGCCTCATAGAATGAGTTTGGGAGTGTTCCTCCCTCTGCTATATTTTGGAAGAGTTTGAGAAGGATAGGTGTTAGCTTTTCTCTAAATGCTTGATAGAATTCGCCTGTGAAGCCATCTGGTCCTGGGCTTTTGTTTGTTGGAAGATTTTTTATCACAGTTTCAATTTCAGTGCTTGTGATTGCTCTGTTCATATTTTCTATTTCTTCCTGATTCAGTCTTGGCAGGTTGTGCATTTCTAAGAATTTGTCCATTTCTTCCAGGTTGTCCATTTTATTGGCATAGAGTTGCTTATAGTAATCTCTCATGATCTTTTGTGTTTCTGCAGTGTCAGTGGTTACTTCTCCTTTTTCATTTCTAATTCTATTGATTTGAGTCTTCTCCCTTCTTTTCTTGATGAGTCTGGCTAATGGTTTATCAATTTTGTTTATCTTCTCAAAGAACCAGCTTTTAGTTTTATTGATCTTTGCTATCGTTTCCTTCATTTCTTTTTCATTTATTTCTGATCTGATTTTTATGATTTCTTTCCTTCTGCTAACTTTGGGATGTTTTTGTTCTTCTTTCTCTAATTGCTTTAGGTGCAAGGTTAGGTTGTTTATTCGAGATGTTTCCTGTTTCTTAAGGTGGGATTGTATTGCTATAAACTTCCCTCTTAGAACTGCTTTTGCTGCATCCCATAGGTTTTGGGTCGTCGTGTCTCCATTGTCATTTGTTTCTAGGTATTTTTTAATTTCTTCTTTGATTTCTTCAGTGATCACTTCGTTATTAAGTATTGTATTGTTTAGCCTCCATGTGTTTGTATTTTTTACAGATCTTTTCCTGTAATTGATATCTAGTCTCATAGCATTGTGGTCGAAAAAGATACTTGATACAATTTCAGTTTTCTTAAATTTACCAAGGCTTGATTTGTGACCCAAGATATGATCTATCCTGGAGAATGTTCCATGAGCACTTGAGAAAAATGTGTATTCTGTTGTTTTTGGATGGAATGTCCTATAAATATCAATTAAGTCCATCTTGTTTAATGTATCATTTAAAGCTTGTGTTTCCTTATTTATTTTCATTTTGGATGATCTGTCCATTGGTGAAAGTGGGGTGTTAAAGTCCCCTACTATGATTGTGTTACTGTCGATTTCTCCTTTTATGGCTGTTAGTATTTGCCTTATGTATTGAGGTGCTCCTATGTTGGGTGCATAAATATTTACAATTGTTATATCTTCTTCTTGGATCGATCCCTTGATCATTATGTAGTGTCCTTCTTTGTCTCTTCTAGTAGTCTTTATTTTAAAGTCTATTTTGTCTGATATGAGAATTGCTACTCCAGCTTTCTTTTGGTTTCCATTTGCATGGAATATCTTTTTCCATCCCCTTACTTTCAGTCTGTATGTGTCTCTAGGTCTGAAGTGGGTCTCTTGTAGACAGCATATATCTGGGTCTTGTTTTTGTATCCATTCAGCCAATCTGTGTCTTTTGGTGGGAGCATTTAGTCCATTTACATTTAAGGTAATTATTGATATGTATGTTCCTGTTCCCATTTTCTTAATTGTTTTGGGTTCGTTATTGTAGGTCTTTTACTTCTGTTGTGTTTCTTTATTTATGCCAATTTATGAGGTGATTTCCTTTTATATTCTTATGTTTAATCCTTACCTAATAATTTTCTCTTTGAATCCTAAACTAGAAATATATGTATTTCTATTTAGTTCTTCGCCTTGTTCTATTACTAATGATTTTTTTTTTTTTTTTGCTAGCTGGTCTTACAACACCCCATCTGAAGTCAGTCATATTACCCAATGTTACATGCTGTTTCAGCATCAAGCATACTCCACCCTTGAGAGGTCATATTTCACATGTGACCAGATTCGTGTGTATAGGGTTGGGGGATGGGGAGGTAAGGAGAAGAAGGAGGGACTATGTACACATTCATATAAGGAACCGGGGCTTCCTTTGGGTTGAAACACCATATAAACACATTATTGTTAATAAAATTGAAGACCTGGTTAAACTGGAAAACCAGAGTTAAGAAAGACTTTTTGTTTTTAAATATGGAAACAGAAGAAGCCATAACTGAAAATAAAGTGGGGTTCCTGGATAGTCAGTCTCCTGTGTTTTTGGTTGGTGAAAGTCAATGGAATCCTTTCATAGCAAGTGAAAGTTGGCTGGCTACATGGGCAGCTGACATTGGAAACATAGCACAGAGCTCATGTTTTCTGGAGTTTATTGACTGCTTCCCAATCAGAAGAAATAAACAGAGAACTGGGTTTTTAATTTTAGGATCTATTTGCACCCTATTAAATTAGAGAACCCAAATGACGTCTGCCCAGAGGAACACCTGGCTGCATCAGTGCTTTCTTTCCTAGCCTGACAAAAGATGATTCAGGTCTAAGTAGGCACATTATCACTCCCTTAGCCAGAAGTAACCAGTCACTGAGATGAAATACAAAGTATTGCTGTTGCCATTGTGACTGTGATAATGTCTTAGCTCTGCCAGCTATGTAGTTTCAGTTCAGTTTTAAGAAGTTTATGAGAAAAACAAGGTATGTATTGACAATCACTGACCACCAAGTTTGCTGAACTGTGACTTGAATTGGGGGGCCTGCAGCTTCCCCATCAAAATGAGACCAGTTGAATTTCATTTTGAAGTTTATTTTTTAAACTTAATGAACATTTTCCATATATATTATCTTCTTCCTATCTAATTTAGCTATTTTATCAATATATTTATTGTATGTATTCTATCTGTAGAATGAGAGCTCAAAGAAAGCAAGGAACTTTTCTGTATTTATAGGGACTAGGATGGTGCCTATTATATAGTAACTACACAATGAACACTTTCCTAAAAGAGAAAAGTCACACACACACACACACACACACCCCTGAAAAAGCTGGTGTGCTTGACTTTAGAATGATGAATTTTTAGCAACATACTTGCTCTGTGTTGTCTTACGCCTTCCATGAAACGAAAGAATTATTAATACAATGATACAACCTGGTATCTGTGAAGCAGCAGGAGGCAATCAAGGGTAGATTTTTTTTTTCTCAAAGTAGCTAATTTATATATGATTTCATGAAGTGCTAAAATTTTTTTTAAAAAGCTTCTAGATCATTTGAAAGCCGCCTTAAATATCTGGCTTACATAACTAGAAATAAATCTTAATCAGAAGACAACTAATGATGCCTGGATTTCATAGTTCAATTTTTCTGTTTAATGTAATGTTGAAACAGAATGATGCTGATATTTCACTATCATTTCCTTTTACTTATGTGGCAACATAAAAGTTAAAAAGCAAGTTTTAAGAGACTTTTTTATTGTAATCTCAGAAAGACTACAATTTAGTGAGAAGATGAAATTAATCTTTAAAATAGAGACTCACAAGTCTTCCTTCTTGCCCAAATTGAGATTTGTGAAGAAATTATGCTTTTAGTAATGTTTTCATTTTGTGGGCCCAGCTGTCCATTTAAATTCAAATAACTTCTTCTAAGACAATTCATAAATTCACAATGTAGTATATTTAATACAAAGAATATGCCATATATACTGTGTTATTATATATGTATTAAACACATGTATATGTAATACGTGTGCATGTAATATTATATCTTTATCTATATATCACCAGAAGCATGAAAAACAGAAAAAAGAGTAGACAAATTAGACTAAATTGAAACTAAAACCTTTTGTGCATCAAAAGACATTACCAAGAAAGTGAAAAGTCAGTCTACAGAATGGGAGATAATATTTTCAAATCATATATCTGATAAGAGTCTAGGATCCAGGATATATAAAGAACTCTCACAACTCAACAAGCACAAGTCACACAACACAATCAAAATATGGGCAAAGGACTTGAATAGACATTTTTCCAAAGAAGATATATAAACTACCAATAAGCACATGAAAAGATGCTCAGCATCACTGGTCACTAGGGAAATGAAATAAAAACCACAATGAGATACCACTTTACACCCACTAGTATGGCTATAATCAGAAAACAAAAAATAACCAGGACTGGTAAGGAAATGAGATATTGGAACTATTATATGTTGCTGGTGAGAATGTATAATGGTTCAGCTACTGTGGAAAACACTATGGTAGCTCCTCAAAAAGTCAGACACAGAATTCTCATAACCCGTAAATCCCAATCCTCATATGTACCCAAAAGATTTTAAAAGAGGCACTCAAATACATATACATTTATGTTCATAGCAGCACTATCAAAACAGCTGAAAGACAGGAACAGCCCAATTGCCCTTCAATGGCTGAATAGATAAACAAATTGTGGCAAATATGTATAATGGAAAATGATTTGGGCATTAAAAAAAGAACAAAATGCTGAAACATGCTACAATGTGGATGAACCTTGAAAATATGCTAAGTAAAATAAACCAGACATAAAAGGTCACATATTGTATGATTCCATTTATGTGAACTATCCAGAACAGGTAAATTCATAGATAGAGAAAGAAGATTGGTACTTGCCAAGAACTGGGGGTAAGGGAGAATGGGGAGAAACAATTTAATGTGTATGGGGTTTTATTTTGAGATGACAAAAATGTTTGGAACTAGGTAGAGGTGGTGGCTGCACAATATTGTGAATATATTAAAATGTCACTGAATTATTCATTTTCAAATGGTTAATTTTATGTTATATGATTTTTACCTCAATACATTTTTAAAAATTGGTAACCTCAAAAATTCCACTGAAAAATTTTAATTGAAAAGAGCATTTCGGCTTTGATGTGTGCTTTTATAAAATACCTCTGTTGATAATTTCCAAATCTACAAGAGCAATTTAGAAGCAAAAACCAGACATTCCAATTTAACAAAAATTGCATACTTTATTAGTAGGAAAAAATCCTGGACAAAGACATGGATTTAAGTTTGAAGTTCAACTTATTAGTTTAGAAAAACAATATTTTTGTATCTCAGTGTCCTGATCTGCAAACCAGGAATAATAGTAACCTATTATATTTGCCCCACAAAATCCAAGCAAGAATTAAGAAAAACGAATTTACATCAGAGTGCATTTAAAACTCTAAAGTGTTATATAACTAAAAAATAATATTATTCAGTAATACAATTAAATATTAAATTCAAGCTTTTGGATAACTTTAAGAAGCAAAAATGATTTGGAAAAATGCAGCAAATAGCCAAAATTTGATTTAATTAAAATATATATTGACTGCTACTACATATAAGACAATATTCAGGCACTTGAAATATGAGGAACAAAAAGTCAGAGCAGCCTGCCATCGGGGAGCCTCCCCGCTTGCTGAAGATGTGTAAGAGGGTGTATGCTTAGAGAGGGAAGGCATGTGTTTAATGGTGGGTAGAGAGGAGAAAGACAGTTATCTTAAACCTTAAATATACTGTTTCTCCTCCATGTTTCTATGAAAACTAGTCTAATTCATAGCAAATAAAATATAAGGTCTATACTTCAATATATAGAGATTTGTTGAAGGATGGGAAAAAAATGAGTCTAAACTTCAGAACCTCTAAGTCCATTTGTTTACCTAAATTAACTATGAGAAGCCATTCTGAGTCAAGAACTATGTGGAAATTGCTTTACATTGTAAGGTGAGAGGATATGAGTCTCCTGATAGAGAAGAGGGCCTGGAAATGGGATTAAAAGCAACAGGGCTGGAGGAGGAACCAAGATGGCAGAGTAAAAGGATGTGCTCTCACTCCCTCTTGGGAGAACACCAGAATCACAATTAGCTGCTGGACAGTCATCGACAGGAAGGCACTGGAACTCACCAAAAAAGATACTCCACATCCAAAGACAAAGGAGAAGCCACAATGAGATGGTAGGAGGGGGGCAATCACAGTAAAATCAAATCTCATAACTGCTGGGTGGGTGACTCACAGACTGGAGAACACTTAGACCACAGAAGTCCACCCACTGGAGTGAAGGTTCTGAGCCCCACATCAGGCTTCCCAACCTGGGGGTCCGGCAATGGGAGGAGGAATATCTAGAGAATCAGACTTGGAAGGCTAGTGGGATTTGATTGCAGGACTTCGACAGGACTGGGGGAAACAGAGACTCCACTCTTGGAGGGCACACACAAAGTACTGTGTGCATCAGGACCCAGGGGAAGGAGCAGTGACACCAGGAGAGACTGAACCAGACCTACCTGCTAGTGTTGGAGGGTCTCCTGCAGAGGCGGGGGGGTGGGGCAGTGGGGGCTGTGGCTCACCTTGGGGACAAGGACACTGACAGCAAAAGTTCTGGGAAGTATTCCTTGGCGTGAGCCCTCCCAGAGTCTGTCATTAGCACCACCAAAGAGCCCAGGTAGGCTCCAGTGTTGGCTTGCCTCAGGCCAAACAACAAACAGGGAGGGAACACAGACCCACCCATCAAAAGTCAAATTGATTAAAGTTTTACTGAGCTCTGCCCACCAGAGCAACAGTCAGCTCTACCCACCACCAGTCCCTCCCATCAAGCCGCCTAGATAGCCTCATCCACAAGAGGGCAGAGAGCAGAAGCAAGAAAAACTACAATCCTGCAGCCTGTGGAACAAAAACCATATTCACAGAAAGCTAGACAAGATGAAAAGGCAAGGGCTATGTACCAGATGAAGGAACAAGATAAAACTCCAGAAAAACAACTAAATGAAGTGGAGATAGGCAACCTTCCAGAAAAAGAATTCAGAATAATGAGAGTGAACATGATCCAGAACCTCAGAAAAAAAAAAGAGGCAAAGATCAAGAAGATGGAAGAAATGTTTAACAAAGACCTAGAAGAATTAAAGAACAAACAAACAGAGATGAACAATATAATAACTGAAATGAAAACTACACTAGAAGGAATCAATATCAGAATAACTGAGGCAGAAGAACAGATAAGTGACCCAGAAGACAGAATGGTGGAATTCACTGCTGTGGAACAGAATAAAGAAAAAGGAATGAAAAGAAATGAAGACAGCCTAAGAGACCTCTGGGACATTAAATGCAACAACATTCGCATTATAGCAGTCCCAGAAGGAGAAGAGAGAGAGAAAGGACCAGAGAAAATATTTGAAGAGATTATAGTCAAAACTTCCCTAACATGGGAAAGGAAATAGCCACCCAAGTCCTGGAAGCATAGCAAGCCCCAAACAGGATAAACCCAAGGAGAAACACACCGAGACACACAGTAATCAAATTGGCAAAAATTAAAGACAAAGAAAAATTACTGAAAGCAGCAAGGGAAAAATGAAAAATAACATACAAGGGAACTCCCATAAGGTTAACACCTGATTTCTCAGCAGAAACTCTACAAGCCAGAAGGGAGGGGCATGATATACTTAAAGTGATGAAAGGGAAGAACCTACAACCAAGATTACCCTACCCCACAAGTATCTCATTCAGATTCCATGGAGAAATCAAAAGCTTTACGGACAAGAAAAAGCTAAAAGAATTCAGCACCACCAAACCGGCTCTACAACAAATGCTAAAGGAACTTCTCTAAGTGGGAAACACAAGAGAAGAAAAGGATCTACAAAAACAAACACAAAATAATGAAGAAAATGGTCATAGGAACATACATATCGATAATTACCTGAATGGATTAAATGCTCCAACCAAAAGACACAGGATTGCTGAATGGATACAAAAACAAGACCCATATATATGCTGTCTACAAGAGACCCACTTCAGACATAGGGAAACATACAGACTGAAAGTGAGGGGATGGAAAAAGATATTCCATGCAAATGGAAATCAAAAGAAAGCTGGAATAGCAAAACTCATATCAGATAAAATAGACTTTAAAATAAAGAATGTTACAAGAGACAAGGAAGGACACTACATAATGATCAAGGGATCAATCCAAGAAGAAGATATAACAATTATAAATATATATGCACCCAACATAGGAGCACCCCAATACATAAGGCAACTGCTAATAGCTATAAAAGAGGAAATCAAAAGTAACAAATAATAGTGGGGGACTTTAACACCTCACTTAATCCAACGGACAGATCATCCAAAATGAAAATAAATACGGAAACAGAAGCTTTAAATGACACAATAGACTAGATAGATTTAATTGATATTTATAGGACATTCCATCCAAAAACAGCAGATTACACTTTCTTCTCAAGTGCGCATGGAACATTCTCCAGGATAGATCATGTCTTGGGTCACAAATCAAGCCTCAGTAAATTTAAGAAAACTGAAATCATATCACGCATCTTTTCTGACCACAACGCTATGAGATTAGAAATCAATTACAGGGAAAAAACCATAAAAAACACAAACACATGGCGGGTAATCAATACATTATTAAATAACCAAGAAATCACTGAAGAAATCAAAGAGGAAATCAAAAAATACCTGCAGACAAATGACAATGAAAACATGATGATCCAAAACCTATGGGATGCAGCAAAAGCAGTTCTAAGAGGGAAGTTTATAGCTATACAAGCCTACCTCAAGAAACAAGAAAAATCTCAAGTAAACAATCTAACCTTACACCTAAAGGAACTAGAGAAAGAAGAACACAGAAAACCCAAAGTTAGCAGAAGGAAAGAAATGATAAACATCAGAGCAGAAATAAATGAAATAGAAACAAAGAAAACAATAGCAAAGATCAATAAAACTAAAATCTGGTTCTTTGAGAAGATAAACAAAATTGATAAACCATTAGCCAGCCTCATCAAGAAAAAGAGGGAGAGGACTAAAATCAATAAAATTAGAAATGAAGAAGGAGAAGTTATAACAGATACCACAGAAATACAAAGCATCCTAAGAGACTACTACAAGCAACTCTATGCCAATAAAATGGACAACCTGGAAGAAATGGACAAATTCTTAGAAAGGTATAACCTTCCAAGACTGAACCAGGAGGAAACAGAAAATATGAACAGACCAATCACAAGTAATGCAATTGAAACTCTGATTAAAAATCTTCCAACAAACAAAAGTCCAGGACCAGATGGCTTCACAGGTGAATTCTATCATACATTTAGAGAAGAGCTAACACCCATCCTTCTCAAACTCTTCCAAAAAATTGCAGAGGAAGGAACACTGCAGAGGAAAATTGCAGAGGAAGTAACAAAGATACTCATTCTATGAGGCCACCATCACCCTGATACCAAAACCAGAAAAATATACTACAAAAAAAAGAAAATTACAGACCAATATCACTGATGAATATAGATGCAAAAATCCTCAACAAAATAGTAGCAAACAGAATCCAACAACACATTAAAAGGATCATACACCATGATCAAGTGGGATTTATCCCAGGGATGCAAGGATTCTTCAATATACGCAAATCAATCAATGTGATACATCATATTAACAAATTGAAGAAGAAAAACCATATGATCATCTCAATAGATGCAGAAAAAGCTTTTGACAAAATTCAACACCCATTTCTGATAAAAACTCTCCAGAAAGTGGGCATAGAGGGCACCTACTTCAACATAATAAAGGCCATATACGACAAACCCACAACAACACTCATTCTCAATGGTGAAAAACTGAAAGCATTTCCTCTAAGATCAGGAATGAGACAAGGATGTCCACTCTCACCACTATTATTAAACATAGTTTTAGAAGTCCTAGCCACAGTAATCAGAGATGAAAAAGAAATAAAATACAAATTGGAAAAGAAGAAGTGAAAATGGCACTGTTTGCAGATGATATGATACTATACATAAAGTATCCAAAAAATGCCACCACAAAACTACTAGAGCTAATCAATAAATTTGTAAAGTTGCAGGATACAAAATTAATGCACAGAAATCTCTTGCAATCCTATACACTAATGATGAAAAATATGAAAGAGAAATGATGGAAACACTCCCATTTACCACTGCAACAAAAAGAATAAAATACCTAGGAATAAACATACCTAGGGAAACAAAAGATCTGTATGCAGAAAACTATAAGACACTGATGACAGAAATTGAAGATGATACCAACAGATGGAGAGATATACTATGTTCTTGGATTGGAAGGATCAATATTGTGAAAATGACCATACTACTCAAAGCAATCTACAGATTCAATGCAATCCCTATCAAATTACCAATGGCATTTTTTACAGAACTAGAACAAATCATCTTAAAATTTGTATGGAAACACAAAAGACCCTGAATAGCCAAAGCAGTCTTGAGGGAAAAAAACGGAGCTGTAGGAATCAGACTCCCTGACTTCAGACTACACTACAAAGCTACAGTAATCAAGACAATGTGGTACTGGCACAAAAACAGAAACACAGATCAATGGAACAAGATAGAAAGCCCAGAGATAAACCCACGCACCTATGGTCAACTAATCTATGACACAGGAGGCAAAGATATACAATGGAGAAGACAGGCTCTTCAATAAGTGGTGATGTGAAAACTGGACAGCTACACATAAAAGAATGAAATTAGAACACTCCCTAACACCATACACAAAAATAAATTCAAAATGGATTCAAGACCTGAATGTAAGACCAGAAACTATAAAACTCTTAGAGGAAAACATAGGAAGAACACTCTTTGACATAAATCACAGCAAGATCTTTTTTGATCCACCTCCTAGAGTAATGGAAATAAAAACAAAAATTAACAAATGGGACATAATGAAACTTAAAAGCTTTTGCACAGCAAAGGAAACCATAAACAAGACAAAAAGACAACCCTCAGAATGGGAGAAATATTCGCAAATGAATCAATGGACAAAGCATTAATCTCTGAAATATATAAACAGCTCATGCAGCTCAATATTAAAGAAACAAACAACCCAATCAAAAAACGGGCAGAAGACCTAAATAGACATTTCTCCAAAGAAGACATACAGATGGCCAAGAAGCACATGAAAAGCTGGTCAACATCACTAATTATTAGAGAAATGCAAATCAAAACTTCAGTGAGGTATCACCTCACACCAGTTAGAATGGGCATCATCAGAAAATGTACAAACAACAAATGCTGGAAAAGGTGTGGAGAAAAGGAACCTTCTTGCACTGTTGGTGGGAATGTAAATTGATACAGCCACTATGGAGAATAGTATGGAGGTTCCTTAAAAAACTAAACATAGAATTACCATATGATCCAGCAATTCCACTACTGGGCATATACCCTGGAAAAACCATAATTCAAAAAGACACATGCACCTCAATGTTCATTGCAGCATTATTTACAATAGCCAGGTCATGGAAGCAACCTAAATGCCCATCGACAGACAAATGGATAAAGAAGATGTGGTACATATATACAATGGAATATTACTCAGCCATAAAAAGGAAAAAAATTGAGTCATTTGTTGAGACATGGATGGATCTAGAGACTGTCATACAGAGTGAAGTAAGTCAGAAAGAGGAAAACAAATATCATATATTAACGCATGTATGTGGAACCTAGAAAAATGGTACATGAACCAGTTTGCAGGGCAGAAATTGAGACACAGATGTAGAGAACAAAGGTTTGGACACCAAGGGGGGGAAACCGTGGTGGGTTGGGGTTGGTGGTGTGCTGAATTGGGAGATTGGGATTGAAACGTATACACTGATGTGTATAAAACTGATTACTAATAAGAACCTGCAGTATATAAAAAAAAACAACTAATATTAAATTTTCTTTGGGTTATTTGTATGGAAATATGTTAATATAAATATTTCAGACATTACATGAAATTTCTAAAAATCTTTTAAAAACCTGAATTGTAGTGATGCACAACTTTGTAAATTTACTAAAAAGCACTGAATTGTATACTTAAACTAGATGAATTTTATGATATGTAAACTATACTTTAATAAAGCTGCTTTTGAGGATGCAAAGAAGAAAAAAAAAAGCAACAGGGCTGGTACTGAAGTTCTTAGTGGAAAAGAGAAGATCAAGTGATATGATGCCTAAAGGATTATTAAATATCAGTAACTTATAATCAATTTTGAATCATTTTTATTGTTTTAATTTAAATATTTTCCATTACCCTAGACTAAGATAAGGTCTGGTATACACATAAATGCTTGTGGTTTAGGAAACTCAAATAAAGTGACTTTTTTTTTTCCCTACATCTTTACTGGTATGGAGCAAAGAGAAGACAGCAGTCCCAGGAAGTAAGACATGAGTGAAACTGAGCATTCAATAGAACCAGAAATCGGGATCCAAAGAAACCATAAAAAAAAAAAAGGCCCTAGGAATGCACAGCAATCTAAGGAAAACACTAAAATACTGCACCCCTTCCCCACTTTAAACATACAGAAACAGAATATAGATATGGGGGCTTGAGCCAAGTTTATTCAAATATCATGTAGATTTAAATGGATGACTTCAATTAATATGGGTTTTTTATTCCAATGGGAAAGACTTCCTAAACCAATAAGCAGAAGTGCAGAGGTAAAAAGCATGATGCAAATTGTGGAGATCTACAGATACCTTGGTGTAGTTAGACCATAAATTCCAACCCCAGAGTAGTAAATGATGAGGCTAATTGGAGAGGAGAACCCATTTCATGGAGATGGAAAACTTTATATGGATTGCGAAGGAGTACGGATCACCCCATAGCAATAGAGAACCTTAGAGTTGTAAGCAGAGAAGTGATATATCAGATTTATAACTTAGCAAACCATTTGACACTGCGGATAACACGTCTACGAAGGGGCAGGTATATAATATAATTTAAAAAGACCACTCATGAATCAGTTTAGTAACAGGATTAGCAGCCCTCTGGTTACCTAATACCTGAGCAGTTTCATTCAAAATTTTCTTTAGAGGCCTAGCATCCTTGCCAATGTAAAGTACCAAGGAGCGAGAAACTGCTGCCTGGAAAAATGGAAACCCAGATTCAAGTTAGAAAAGACAGAACCACAGAAGGATGACTCTGGTATTTTCTTTTAACTAATGAAAACATCAGAAATTGCTAATACCCCCAGTTTTCCAGGAAGAAAGAATTGGGGCTTTCCTGCCAGTTTTCTTCTCCCTTACTTTTTAAAAGAGAGTCTTTGGGCCACCATATATGCTATAAATTCAGTATTTGAATAATTATTTGTTTTAGTTTTATAAATTTTGTACAGAAATTGAATTTTCTTTGTAAAAATAATATTACTGTAAATTGATAATTGAGAGAGCCAAAAAAGATAAATAAAAAAGTAGTTCAGTGTATTCAAAAGACAGAAAGGAAAATCTCTCAACTATGATAAACTGGGGGGAAAGTCATAAACACATAAGACTATTGTGAATAAACTTAAACACAGAATCACCTAAGATTACTTTTTAAAATTCCCTACCCAAAAGAGAGCTTTTACATCATGTTTTAAGAAATGAAGCAAACAAGAAGAGGAAATGTCCAATGGTTGAAAATCAAAAAGAAGGCAGATCTGTTTAAACACTGTTTTTTTTTCAATTTCTCGATCAGGGTAGCTAGAAAAAATTATTAAGAGGAAATTGCTTATTCTAATACATGAACACAGGCTATCTTTCCATTTATTTGTGTCTTCTTCAATTTCTTTCAATAATGTTTTATAGTTTTCAGTGCAGATCTTTTACTTCAATGGCTAAATCGACTCCTAAGTATTTTTTTATGCTACTGCAAAGGGGATTGTTTTCTTAATTGTTTTTTCAGATAGTTCATAGGTAGTGTATACAAACATGAGTAATTTCTGTGTGATCTTGTGTCCTGTAACTTTACTGAATTTGCATATTGGTTCTCAGTTTTTCGGTGGTGTCTTTAGGGTGCTCTACATGTAAGATTATGTCAACTGTAAATAGAGACGATTTCACTTCTTCCTTTCTGATTTGAATGACTGTAATTTTGTTTCTTGCCTGATTGCTCTGGCCAGGACTTCTAGTACTATATTGAATAGAAGTGGTGAGAGGGGGCATCCTTGTCTTGTTCCTAATCTTAGAGAAAAAGCTTTCAGCTTTTCACCATTGAGTATGATGTTAGCTATGGTTTTGTTATATATGGACTTTATTACATTGAGGTACATTCCTTCTATATACCTTATAGTTTTCAATTTGTTGAGTTTTTATCATGAAAGAGTGTTGAGACTATTTATCATGAAAGGGTACTGAATTTTGTCAAATGCTTCTTCTGCATCTCTTGAGATGATCATATGATTTTTATCCTTCATTATAGCCAAAGCAATCCTGAGCAAAAAGAACAATGCTGGAGTCACTCCACTATCTGATTTCAAAATACACTACAAAGCTATGGTAATCAACACAGCATGGCACTGGCATAAGAACAGACATATGGATCAATGGAAGTGAATAAAGATCCCAGAAATAAATCCACACATTTACAGTCAATTGATCTTTGACAATGGTGACAAGAACACAATGGGGAAAGGACAGTATCTTCAATAATAAATGGTGATGAGAAAACTGAATATCCATATTCAGAAAAATGAAATTGGATCTTTATCTCACACCATCTACAAAAATCAACTCAAAATGGATTAAAGACTTAAATATAAGACCTAAAACTGTAAAACTACTAGGAAAAAACATAGGAAAAAAGCTTCTTGTTACTGGCCTTGGCAATAATTTTTAGATATTACCCCAAAAGCACAGGCAACAAAAGTAAAATTAGACAAATTGTTTATACCAAACTTAAAAGCTCTTGCATATCAAAAGAAATAATCAAGAGAGTAAAGGAACAACCTACGGAATGGGAGAAAATATTTGCAAATCATATATGTAATAAGGAGTCAATATCCAAAATATATAAGGAACTCAAACAACTCAATAGCAAAAATAATAATAATAATAACCTGATTTAAAAATGTGCCAAGACTCAATAAGCATTGTTCAAAAGAAGATGCACAAATGGCCAACAGGTGTATCGAAAGATGCTCAAAATTAATAATCTTCAGGGAAATGCAAATCAAAACCACAATGAGACATTACCTCACACCAGTGAGAATGTCTATTATCAAAAAGACAAGATATAAGTGTTGGTGAGGATATGGAAAAAAAGGAATCCTTGTGCACTGTTGGTAGGAATGTAAATTCATTCAGCCATTATGGAAAACAGTATGGAGATTCCTCAACAAACTAAAAACAGAACTACCATATGATCCAGCAATCCCATTTGTGGGTGTATGTCCAAAGGAAATGAAATCAGTATCAGGAAGAAATATTTGCACTCCCATGTTCATTGTACCATGATTCACAATAGCCAAGATATGGAAAGAAACCTAAGTGTCCACTGAGAGATGAATGAATAAAGAAAATGTGACTATCTATCTATCTATCTATCTATCTATCATACACACAATATTTTTTGGTCTTAAAAAAGAAGGAAATTCTATATTTGTGACAACATGGATGAACCTGGATGACATAATGCTAAATGAAATAAGCCAGGCACAGAAAGACAAATACAGCATGATCCCACTTATATGTGGAATCTTAAAAACTTGAACTCAGAGAAACAGAGATTAGAATGGTAGTTGTCAAGGACTGGGGGTATGGTGGGGTTTTAGTCCCCATTTAAAATGAGGAGATTTTAGTCAAAGGGTACAAAATTTCAGTAGTATAGGATGAATAATTTCTGGAGATCTAAAGTACAGCATATTGACTATAGTTAATAATACTATATAGTATACTTGAAATTTGCTAAGAGCATAGTTCTTACATGTTCTCACCACACACAAAAAAATTGATAACTTCATGAGGAGCTGATTATGTTAATTAGCTTAATTGTGGTAATTATTTCACAATGTATGTACACACATATGTATATACATCTATAATCCATATATATACATACATATCACACTGTACACTGAAATTATATACAACTTCTATTTGTCAATATCACCTCAATAAAGCCAGGGAAAAAAACTGAAGCTCAAGAATAGAAAAAAAATATTCTAATAGAGGATCTAATAGTTTTACATTAGTTCAAGTGGGCCCAGAAAATTTGATTTTAAGGAAATAAAAGAATATTTAGAGGTGATCATGAAACAATCATGAGTAATGTTTATGTAACTGTGCCAGCTGCAAGTGTATTTTTTTTTCATAATGAGAGAAATTTTATTTCTTTCTAAATTTTATTTATTTAATTTTTTGGCTGCGTTGGGTCTTCGTTGCGGCGCGTTGGCTTTCTCTAGTTGCAGCGAGCGGGGGCCACTCCCCGTTGCGGTGTGCAGGCTTCTCATTGCAGTGGCTCCTCTTGTTGCAGAGCACGGGCTCTAGGTGCACAGGCTTCAGTAGTTGTGGCACACGGGCTTAGTTGCTCCACAGCATGTGAGATCTTCCCAGACCAGGGATTGAACCAGTGTCCCCTGCACCGGCAGGTGGATTCTTAACCACTGCACAACCAGGGAAGTCCCTGAAAATGGTTTTCACTGCAAGAAATACAACGCTCAAAGAAGGTGATTTATGAAATAAAGATGTTTAACAACTTTGGAGACAGGAAGTTTTAGGCCTGAGGTCATAACACAACAAAATTATTAAAGTCCTAGGTTCTCAGTTTTTCCATTTTGCCATCCTCAGCATATTAGCTTTTATTAAAATAAATGCTTGTCACTTCTTAGCTACATAATGAAAAGCACAACTCCAAGCTGTCATATCTCCACAGAACTTTGTTCAAGGTAGGAGTGTGTTTATCTTGTTCTCTTTATATCCATGGAGAAAAATCCTTCCCAGAGCCACCTTGACCCCAAGCAGATGTCTCCTTAAATATCTTCTTCTGTAACTAGATCACCTCATCATCTCTATAAAAATCTGTGACAGAGTAAATGTGGTAACCAAGCTTCATTAAGATATTCATGCTTCATCCCCTGGGGAGTAGGGAAGCATGCACCTTCCTTGAGCATTTTAGCTCCTGAGAATATTGGGGTTCTATAAACAAATGAGGAAAGAGTATTAGGTAGGCCCAACAGTATCATTTTCCAGAGTATTCATGAAAGATATATTTGTCAGAACACAAAGATAACCAGTATGTGTTTTCTTTCTTAATTCTTTTTCTAAAGTTTCATTAGGGAAAATTCAAACATATTAAAGCAAAGTGAATAAATAAATGAAACCACCCCCAGTACTAATCTATCAGCTTTGATAATTTTCTATATTCTGCCAGGTTTTTTTCACCTATACACTTATCTATTTTGTGGAAGTATTTAAAGGAAATCCAAAAACTGAAATGTTCCATCCTTAAATACTTGTTTTTTTAATGACTATCAGATGAGGATATTCAAGAAGTCTAACAAGACTTTTATCACATTAAAAACACATACTGGGCTTCCCTGGTGGCGCAGTGGTTGAGAGTCCGCCTGCCAATGCAGGGGACACGGGTTCATGCCCCGGTCCGGGAGGATCCCACAGGCCGAGGAGCGGCTGGGCCCGTGAGCCATGGCCGCTGGGCCTGCGCGTGCAGAGCCTGTGCTCCGCAATGGAAGAGGCCACAACAGTGAGAGGCCTGCGTACCGCAAAAAAAAAAAAAAAAAAAAAAAAAGAAAGAAAGAAAGAAAACGCATACTAAAGTATAAAATTAAGGTTGTACAAAACTTCCTAATGGTCACAAAAATGCCTTTAACTTTTTATTTTAAAATAATTTTAGACCTACAGAAAAGTTGCAAAGATAGGACAGAAAAGTTCCTGTCTACCTTTTATTCAGCTTCCCTTAATGTTAACATCTTACATAACCATCATGCAATTATCAAAATTGAGAAATTAACATTAGTAAAATACTATGAACTGAACTTCAGACTTCATTTGGAATTCCTCAATTTTTCTACCTATTTCCATTTTCTGTTCCAGGATACCACATGCATTTATTTGTTACATCTCATTAGTCTCCTCTGATCTATGACATTTTATACAATTTTGTATCTTCTTGTAGAACAATAAAAGAGATTTTCTATAATAGGCAGTATAATTTGAGATGGTTTGAACAACCCTACAATAAGATCATTATTTAAACTTGTTGCAATTATTTACTTCTTATAATTTTATTCATTCCACAAATATTTATTGAACTATAATATAGTATCTTTCACATATTGGGGATATGGCAACAAACAGACAGACAAAATTCCCTGCCCTCACTGAGCTTACATTCTAAGATCACTAGTCATAAAACCCTAAACTGAAATAAATGTGTGCATATTTGGGGACAGCAAGGAATCAAAGAACCAAGAGAAGTCATTCTATACCATAGAAATTTTCAGATGAGAAGAATCCTTGTATAACTGGAAAGGTGGAAGTAACTAAAATGAGTATAAAGCTGATGGATATCTGGTGATCCACAGGAAAAACAAAGGAACTCCTTGAAAACAGCCCCAATTTATGAAATGACCTCTGCGTCTTTATTAGGATAAGAATTTTGCATGACCGTACTACATTTAAAGTCAACCTAGAGGTGTCTCCCAAAATGAAAACACGGTTTACTAGTTTCCATTGCCCAAACTCCAAACCTTAAATTCCAGAGCAATTTCCCCTTTTTATTTTAATCAATAACTTGGATGGTAAGATAGACTGTATTATTGTTCAACAATATCTGGTGCCCCTTCCTGGGGAAAGATTATATTTCCTTGCATCCTTTAAAATAAACTTGGCCAGTGGCTTTGGCTAATAAAATGTGAGCAGAAGTAACATGAGCCACTTTGTAGGTAGAAACATTAAGGAAGATTTTAAAAGTTAAGAGCATCTCACTGTATTCTTTCTTTTTAGCAGAGTCAGCAGGTATGTTCTAGATGCTGCTCTGGCACCCTGGGTCCCAGAGTATGGACCACAAAGATGTAGGAGAATGGGTTCATCTCTCCATTTACTTAGGTCTTTGATACACCTCAGCAATATTGGGGGGAGTTTTTAGTGTGCATGTGATTAATAAGCTTATCCACTATATTTGCTTTTTTGAGAGTCCTTATGATATATTTTTTAACACAGAAGATCATCACTCCTGTTAATAGAGATGGCTTTACTTCTTCCTTTCCAAATAGGATGACTTCTATATCTTTTCCTTGCCCTATTTTATTCTAAGATGGCATGCAGAAGAATGAAATTGAACATTTCACACCACATATAAAAATCAACACAAAATGGATTAAAGACTTAAACCTAAGATCTGAAATTGTAAAATTGCTAGAAGAAAACATAGGAGAAAATCTTCTTTACATTGGTCTGGGCCAATATGGATATGGTCCTTTTTGGATATGAACCCAACAGCATTAAACAATACAATGTTTAATGGAAGCGGTAAGAGCAGGTATCCTCGCCTTGCTTCTGATTATAAGGAGAAAGGGTGCATTTTTTAACCAAATAGATTTCTGTATTTTTATTTGAGTTTAGATCAGTTTTGGTTTCACGTATTTTGAAGTTGTGTTATTAGGTGAATACATATTTAGGAGTTCTATATCTTTTTCATTAATTGACCCCTTTATCAGTATGAAATGTCTATTCCTTGTTCTAAAGCTTACTTTATCTGACACTAATATAGCCATTCTGGCTATCTTTTGATTAGTCTTACATGACATATCATTTTCCATCATTTTTCCTTTAATATATTAGTGTATTTACATTTAGAGTGGTTTTCTTGTAGCTGGTTGGAACTTGCTTTTATATCCAATCTGACAATGAATAACGGAGGGCATTTCAGACTACTAGTTGCCCCACATCTACTATGTTTTTCCCTTTTCCACAGTGAATTAGTAAAGGTTACCAAAAAATGGGTTTGCTGAGTAGCTAGCCAGTCTCTGCCACGCCTAATAACAGAGATCTAGCCAGGTTATGGCCATGCAGATAAGAATTACATTTCCCAGTTTCCATGAAACTAGGGGTGACCATAGAGAACGTTCAGACTAATGTGAACAAAAGTAATGAGGAAAATGTCCTTGTTATCATCATTTGAAAGATAGAGAGCTTAGCCTCATCTTTGCTCCTTCCCCTTCAGATAAGCTGAAATGTGTTCATAGCAGTGGCACAGGTTTAACCATACAGATGGGGGAAACATCCAAGAAGAGAGCAAGAGGAACACAAACAGGAACCCCGGTCCTTAAATGAAGTAGGGGGAGCAGAACTACTTTCCTGCCCTAGACTGCCACCCACCTCTACACTATTAGGGAAAGGGGACTAATACTCAACATCAGTATTGTCTGAGGCACTGTATTTTTCTCTCTCATTTAAAAACCGTATGATTTCTAGTTATAGTGACTATAAATGAGATGATGCAAGAATCTAAAAACTTAATCTACCCTGTTCCTTTAGACTCACTTATCGAAACAAAATACACAACCTCTACAGTTTTAGTGTCCCGGCCTCCAGACAGGGATAGCAAATGGTTCCATACCTTATCACTGAATCAAAAGAAAAACTGAGATCTTTGTGGCCTCTCTCATTTTGGAAATAGTTTCCATATCATTTAAATTACCTTTAAAACAATTTTTTTTCATCTGAACCAAGTAACAAGGTTATGTTACCACTGACCAGGTTTTTTCTATACCACACATTTAATATTCTTCTAAGAAATATTTTAAATGAATTTTCCATTAAAGCAAAATAAATGAATGTAGCAGTGGTATGTCTTATTGAGGTGAGGCACAGTGGAAAAAGAGGGAGGAAAAAAAACAGAAAAGAGGTGACTGAACTCACAACAATAACGATAAACATGGAACTTCATTCATAAGTTGTACCAAATTAGGACAACCAACATTCCAACTATAAATGGGCAAGTAAAATTCTGTCAGGGAGGATGTATAGGTAGGGTATACATATACAGACTTTGACTAAGTACTGCCAGATTGCTCTAAGAATGGTTGCAATAGTCAGACTTTGCACCAGCAGAGGTCCTATATCCCCACTCCTGCCCACACCCGCCATTCTCCAGTTTTCTACTTTTTCTCTGGTCCAACAGGTGTAAAGTGATACCTCAGTATTGTTGTAACATGTATTTCCCACTTATGAGTTAGAGTGTGTCTTCATATTTTTGTGAGCTTTTTGGATTTCTTCTTTGACAAAAAAAGTTGGTTTTTCCATTGGGGTCATATTTTATATTATTTTAAAGAGATTTTTGTATATTTTGGATCTTAATCCCTTATTGATTCTAGACATTAAAAATATTTTCTCTCATTCTGATAGTTATCAATTTCTTTACTATGCTATTCTTTGTTAAATAGAAATTTTAATTTTGGTATGATTGAAAGAATCGATTTGGTTTGTGATCTTGAAGAAGTTGTTTTTCCCTTCTAGGTCACAGAGATATGCTCCCTCCCTTAGTTTTATTATCTTTAGTATTTTACCTTTCCTAATTAAGACATCTGACATTAATTCATTGGACATTCACCTGCGAGTACTGGGTTAGGTTGGAATCCATTTTTAATCTTCTTCATATCATAAACCAGTTCTCCCAAAACTTTCTACTAAACGATATATTTTTTTCTCATTGATTTGTTAGCACTGAATGATATTCCATTGTCTGGATGTATCACAGTTTATTTGTCCAATCATCTGCTTAAAAACATCTTGGTTGTTTCCAAGTTTTGACAATTATAAATAAATCTGCTATAAACATCCATGTGCAGGTTTTATGTGGAGATAAGATTTGATCTTATTTGGTTAAATACCAAGGAGTGCAATTGCTGGATCATATGGCAAGAGTATGCTTAGTTTTGTAGGAAAAAAAAAGACAGAAAAAAGAAATTGTCTTCCAAAGTGGCTGTACTGTTTTGCATTCCAACCAGCAGTGAATAAGAGTTCCTGTTGCTCCACGTCCTCCCTAGGATTTGATGATCTCAGCATTTTGGATTTTCTCCAGTTCTAAGAGTTGTGTAGTGATATCTCATGGTCATTTTAATTTGCAATTTCTTAACGATATATAATATTGAGCATCTTTTCATAATTTGCCATTTGTGTATCCTCTTTGGTCTATTCAGATCTTTTGCACATTTTTAAACTGGATTTCTTATTGTTGAGTTTTAAGGGTCCTTTGTTTATTTTGGATAATTTTCCTGTATCAACATGTGTTTTGCAAATATTTTCTCCTAGGCTGTAACTTGTCTTCTTGTTCTGACAGTGTCTTTTGCAGAGGAGGGTTATTATTTTTAGTCTTACTCTTTTTCTTCTTTCATTCTGAGACTCCAATGATATGAATGTTAGCTATTTAGTTTTTGTCCCACTGTCCCAGACTCCACTAACTTTCTTTATTCCATTTTCTCTCTGTTACTTAAATCAGGTAAATCTTATCGAATATGTCCATAAGTTCACTTATTTTATCCTCTGACATCTCCACTCCACTACTGAACCCATCCAGAGAATTATGCATTTAGTTATTGTATTATTCAATTCAATAATTTCCATTTAGTTCCTTTTTGATATTTTCTTTGCTGAGATTTTCTGGGGTTTTTTTTTCATTCATTTCAAGAGAACTTTTAATTGCTTGTTTAAGTGCTTTTATCACAGCTACTTTAAGATCTTTGTCAGGTAATTCCAACGTTTGATTTGTTTCTTTTTTGACATCTGTTGACTGTCTTTTCTCATCCATAGTATGATATTCCCCTGGTTCTTGATATGGTTTTTATTGCATTCTAGACTTTCAGACATTATAAGACACTGGAATAAGTAAGTATATGTGTATATATTGTACTTATATTTATAGTAGACCTTTTCCATGTTGAAGCATACACAAGGGCCAAGCAGGCATTTGGGATCAGCTTCTTGCTTGGCCTCACCAACTTACCTCACACAAGTGGGGTGTCTACTAGTGCAGCATTACCATCTCCAAGCAGGGGTACAAACTCAACTCCCCACTGGGACCCTGCCACTAGGGGAAGAGAGAGGGAGAAGCTGAATACAGACTAGCCTTACTTCTTACCACTTCTTTTTGCCTCATTGATCCTGGGTGAAGGTAGATACTCAGCCTCCCCACTGAGACCTACTGATCTGGAGGAGAGGAGTGAGTAGCTGGCTTTGCACCACTTTGTTCAGTTTCTTTGATGCCACGTTGCAGTGGAGGCTTACCTCACCACTGGATCACACTGACACTACCTGGCTGCAGTGCTGGAGGGATTGCTGCCTGCTTCTGCTGGGTGTGGAATAGACATCAGTGCTCTGCTCAGCCCCACTGCCATCACCCCAGCAAAGGAATGGAAACACCTCCTGCTTCAGCTGGTTGAGGAGGTAAGGTCAGCTGCCTACTTGATCCTGTCAGCACTCGGGGTGGGGGGTCATTCAGAGCATCACTGGATTCTGTGAGGCAGGTGTGGGTTGAAAGATCAACCTCACCTTCCACTTCTCTGGAACCATGGGGGCAGGGTCAGTTGTTCTGCTGATGTTTGAGTAGAGTAGATATTGCCAAAAACGTTTTCTTTTTTAGGCTACGCTTTTCTTGGAAATTTTTAAAAATATCTGTATCCTTAGATGGTTCCAGGTTGGAGGTTTCTGCAACACCCTAACCAGGATGTCAGGATGAAGCAATAAAGAAACCCAGGGAATTCACCCCCAAGGAGTCTCTCAAGTCCTGAGTTTCCTAAGCAACCTGTTTGCATAGAAAATTCTAAGTTCTTCATTTTCAAAACTTAAGAAATATTACCCCTTTGAAATTTTGTACCCAGTGGTGCTATTAAAACGCTTGATGTTCATCTGAAACTTATTCTTTTGCAGGTCTTTTCATTCTCCCTGAAAATATTTAGAATTTTCCCTGACTTTGATATTCTTAAAATTCACTATACCAGGTGTGAATTTTCCTTTCTCCTGTTTTGTACTCTCTGAACACTTGCAATCTCAAGTCTTTCACATGTATTTTTCTATCCTGGGAAATTTTATGTAAATTGTTTCTTCAAAATTCTTTTTTTACTTTTATTTTTCTCTTTTTCTGAAGCTTCTGTGTGGATTTATGTATTTCTATTTCTGGCCTCACTCTCTCTTAGCAATTGTTGTATGTTTTCTATAACTTTATACGATCTTGCTGCTTTTTGGGAGAGTTTCTTAATTTGATCTCTCAATTCATTCACTCACCAGCTACATCTATCTTGCTATTAGTGCTCAGGGATACCTTTATTTTCCAGCTACCCTATCTCAGACCATGATCTTTAACCCCCTGATACCCGCTCCATTATTCTCATTTGCTTTCTATGTCTGTCCTGCCTTCAACGTAACTCACCCAAATCATGTGCATCCTTTTATTTTATGCCTTTTCTATTAACCCTAATTTCTTTATGTAATATTTTGTTGTTTTAATCCTTTACATGACACATCCAGCCCTTCCAAAATATCTAAACCTCTCCTTGAACAATTGATGCTTATGAAAATTTACATATCTATCTTCTTCTGTCTAGTATCTTTATAGACAAATCTGATGGAAGGGTTGCTATTAGCCAGTTTTTCATACATTTTCCATTCATGGATGTTTAGTCACCACTGATACTGTAAGACAGTGGTTTGTTGTTCTATCCTCACACAAATTCAGTTACCTGTATACATTTTACTTATGGAAATGGTTTGCTTAAAAATGGCTGTAGAAAAAAAAAGAGTGGTTGTAGGTTAGGAAGCATGTGGCATTAAGAGTCCTAGGGGGCTTCCCTGGTGGCGCAGTGGTTAAGAGTCCGCCTGCCGATGCAGGGGACACGGGTTCGTGCCCCAGTCCGGGAAGATCCCACATGCCGCGGAGCGGCTGGGCCCGTGAGCCATAGCCGCTGAGCCTGCGCATCTGGAGCCTGTGCTCCACAATGGGAGAGGCCACAACAGTGAGAGGCCCGTGTACCGCAAAAAAAAAAAAAAAAAAAAAAAGTCCTAAATATTTTAATCTATACTTGTAGTTATTTTCAATAATGCTCTTGAAAACATATTTGTCTTTGAAAGACTTATTTATCCTTGATCCTCACTGTCATCTTTCCAGAAATGAAACCTTTTAGGTTTTATCCACTTCATTATATAAGGTGTAGGATAAATTATTTGCATCTAGAACATAACAGACCCTCAATAAATATTATTACAATGTTTATGTTAGTTATGGTTATATTATTCTCAGGAATTCAATTATGCTCTACTTAGGTTATTACCCTACAATTAAATATTCTTAATATTTAAATTATCTAAATAATAATATATATGCTAAATTTTGGCTCATTAATAATTAGAACAAAGACAGTACTTCCTTGTTTATTATGGAGGCATGTTTCCCTGGAAGTAAACCTTCATCTCACTCTTGCTAGAACTGTGTTTCCTCTAAGTGTAAATAACCTGTAAAAAAGTCAATACTGTTGATACTTCTATCTAAAGACTTTTTTCATTGTATTGCTTTGCTTTTAAAATCCATGGGAGCAATCGTTGTGTGGCTATGAATTACACAGGAACATTTCTCGCTTTGATTCATCATTCTAAAATTTTTTATCTTTTTTATTTTTATGGAAAAGAATTCTCAAATCCTTTCCCCTTGTTTTTTCCTGAACTTTTCCATTTCTCCTCTTTCACCCTGCCCAAGTTTTCACATCTATATCTGTTTCTCCTTTCCAGTCAAGTGCTCCAACCAGCGGGCAAGGCTGCCAGTAAGCAAAGATTTACTCAGCGTGTGAGGACGTGGAAGAATATTTGGCTGCTGCATGCCCAGGCTAGCTTTCTCTGGCAGTGCTACACTGAAGGCTACTGTCAAACAGAATGTCATATTAACCAAAAGAGCTGGGTAAGAGCCATTAGAACCAGCAGAAATTATCTGTGGGTTGGTCTAATTTTTTTTTTCACTGTGGAGGAACATTCCTTCTTTCCTTTCGGAATTGTTATATTTCTTCAATTGCCAAAAGGAAAATGTTTAAATGGTTTAAACAAGACGACATGTATAAAGCAGAAAAGACAATTTAACACATGCAATAAAGTTTATATTTAATAATACCTGTTAATAAAGAGCACATGAATGATTTCCTAATTTATATTCTTATTTTCAAATGTTTGCTAAGTTTCACATTTACTGTATTACATGTGAGATGCTATAATTTCAACACTTTGTCATCTGTGGTATTGTAAGGAAACAGAGTGTGTGCAGATAAAAAGAAAAAATGCATATATAAAAAATAAATTATTGGTCTTGTGATCATACATAAATTGTTCTTAATATGCATATACTATGTGTGTGTATTCTTGTACATAAATCAAAATGTACAAGTATTTATAAACTCTATCCTATGAATAAAAACATTAATGATTAAAATATGGCAGTATTCAATGAAATCCTGATTTATAATGTAACAAGTCTCTTAAAGGCAGTAAAATCAATAATACATCAAAGTAGAACTTACATTGCAATGGACTAATATCCTCTTAAATAATCTTAGTTGGGTCCACACCAGATTGCATGCATCATTTCTTCTTTTTTACACAAAGCAGTTAGAAGGTCAAGCATTTTGGTTAATCACACTATTTCAACAAGGAAAGGTATAGTGATAAATTCTCCTACAGTAATGTATACAAGACACACATGAGACACTTACCTTTGTTGCATCTATCCTACACAAGCCTTCAGGGCAGCTGAACCATACATTTCTCTTTGACATCACAGACAAATAAACCTGTCCAGACTATTATTCTCTTCTGTTTTCTCACTGTTTTTATTTTTCTATTATGTTTATTCTACTTTATCAACTTTAGGTATTCCAGACTCTGGCCTAATTTATCAACCACTTAGTTTCCCACCATTTTTTGATCTTCCAGATCTTGGGTTCCCCCAATGACCTGACACTATCAAAGCTCTCAACTCTTAACTTCTTGTCAGCAAAACGACTCATTGACTTTTGATCCTAAGTGTCTGCCCTACTTATGTGACTGCAGTAGCCCTGTATTTCAATATGGCGTCAACCAAATGAATGAAGGATTATCTCCAAGCACTGAGGATATTTAAAAGTCTCTAATCTGTATCTGTTAACTCTGTGAAAAAAACGAAATATACGAAGGGTCATTTGTCTTCCAATCATTTATAAAAGTAGCCTATTTTAATTCTCTGCCCTTCTAATTCTTTTCTCCAAACTTATCTTCTGCTCAATTTTTATCTACACTATTTCATTTAACCATTTCTGGCTGAAATATTTCTAATGATTTTAGACTATATGATAAGTATAAAATAAAATCTGAACTAAGATCCAATATAAATCCTTAAACTACATAATACTTTTTTTGGTACATGAGTCAAGACCAGAAATCTTCTCAAAGACTCAACATCAGTTTCAAAAATTATGTGGTAGAATGTCTCCTTATTAAGTTGATAGATATTTCAAATAAAGTAGTAAATGACAGAAATATTTAGTTTCCCCTTTTGGAATGTATGATTGTAACACTTTTCTATGTCTTTGTGATTATCGATGGTTTGTTTTTTTGATGTAAAAAATTTCACAGGGTTTAGATTGAGAAAAAAGTGATATTTTTGAACCTCCTGTGACAATATAATATTCTAATATAATTAACAGTTAAAATGTGTATGTCACTCTACTATTTCAATAATTTCACTCTTTCAGTAAATGCATGGAAAATTTCAGAATCACCTCCATAGGTTCTTAATAATATTTTTAATAAAGAAAATTAATAGCAATCATACTTAAAGCAGAAGTGTCTTATTTTATTTTCAAATCACTTTGGAGTTCACTAAAATCATTTAACATCTCTGCTTTTGCTTTCCCCATTTGTAAAATGGAAAAATAAACATCTATTTCATGGACTTTTTGTCAAACTCAAATTAAATACTATATGTGAAAAAAGCTTGTAAATTTTAAGACACTACTGGAATTTGAGGAATTATTATTTGACATGTTCATCAGACTAACAAAAATCAAATTAAGATCATTTTCCTCTACTAAAGGACGTAAAAGAAAAATGTTAATATTAAATGAGTTTTATGGTATTTATTGCTTTAATAAAATGCAGGTTGGAATCATAACTTAAAAGGTACAAGCTGCAAAGTTTCAGAATTTGTGTATATTCCAATGCAATGCATATATATAGCAGATAGAATGAGAACCAGGAACTAAGTGAAAACATTCTCTAAATTCAGTGCACAGCTCAGTGTTGAAAGATATTGGTTATGTTATTCTTTTATGGTGGAGACTACAACTTGATGCCTATTTATATCAAATACTTCTTTGTTATATGTTTTATACATTTATGTCTACTAAATCCTACTTAGAAGGATTAGAGTTATTTTGTAACAAGACAGAAAGAGAAAAGGATGATCTCTCCCAGAAGCATTCTGCTGGGAAGTGAGGATGTGTACAGTGGGAGCAGGAATGTCACCACATCACGAAGTGCATATGACATATGACCTCACATTACAGGCTCTGGGGATATCATTGATCCGGTTTAATAAAAAGAAGAAAAATTATGGTAGCAGGAACTGTAATTATAACCAAAAGCATAAGGCATCCAGTATTATACCTGTGTCTCAAACTGGACTATTAACTGACAAAAAATGACTTACACTTCCTATGAAAATATAAACATGTGAGACTAGCTGGCAATTTTTAAAAATCACAACTAGTAAGCCATAAGCCATACCAAACATTAAAATATATTACAAAGCAAATTAACAAGACATGTTAGTATTGGCTGATAGATAGCTAGATCAATAGATCAGAAGATACAGTCAATAATTATATCAAATATTTATGGAAGTTTAGTTCAAATAAGACAGCATTTTCAAATTTATGTGGGAAAGACAGTGCTAGGAAAAATGGATAGCCATTTGGAAAAATATAGTTGGATTTCTCCTTCCTCAGTCCTTATACCAAAATAAATGTTAGATTTATCCAATATTTAAACGTAATAAATAAAAACCTTAAAGTGCTTGAAGAAAACATTTAAGTTTTTTTTTTTTTTTTTAATGTATGCTTGAAGTAAGAATGGCTCCTCTAAGCAGAATGACATCCAAAATCATTAAGGAAAAGATCTAAAAAATTTAACAACAGGGGTTTCCCTGGTGGCGCAGTGGTTGAGAATCTGCCTGCTAATGCAGGGGACATGGGTTTGAGCCCTGGTCTGGGAAGATCCCACATGCCGCGGAGCAACTAGGCCCGTGAGCCACAACTACTGAGCCTGCGCGTC
Source organism: Mesoplodon mirus (assembly GCF_964341445.2). Lineage (NCBI taxonomy): Eukaryota > Metazoa > Chordata > Mammalia > Artiodactyla > Ziphiidae > Mesoplodon > Mesoplodon mirus. The sequence continues at coordinate 59,919,693 of NC_138992.1, forward strand.
TGGAGCCTGCGCTCGGCAACAAGAGAGGCCGCGATAAAGAGTGGCCCCCGCTTGCCACAACTAGAGAAAGCCCTCGCACAGAAACGAGGACCCAACACAGCCAAAAGTAAATTAATTAATTAATTAATTTTTAAAAATTTAACAACATACACTTACAAGTTTAAAAATGAAAAGAAAAATGACTGGCCAAAATATTTTAAATTAATAAGAAGGTGTTAATTTCTTAATTAGATAGCATAGCATAATGGTTAAGAGTTCACATGCATGTATGCACAAATCCATAAATACAAAGACATGCAGATCTGTGACTGTAAATCCATATGAGGCTTGGTTGAATTTATAAAGGGAAACTTTATAAATTCAAAGTAATATACTTTTCATGATATATCTTCAGAACATCTGAATTTTTTTATTGTTGCCATGGGCTTCATTACCTCTTCCAAATAAAATACAGCTTATAAAAACAAACATTTGTAGCTTTTTGGTTCCAGCCAGAGTAGAACAGCCTGTTTTGGACTAGCCTTCCAGCACAGAACAACTATAAAAGCTGCAAAAAATCTATAAAACATGGATTTGGAAAGCATCAAATATAGGCAGGGCTTGAAGGGGTAAAACCCTTGTGAGAAGGGAATTGTATAATGAAGTATCAGACAACGGAGATAGAGCAGAAGCAGAAAGTGTAAGTCTTACTGTGTTGAGAAGACTGAGGCCAGATGTTGGTGCTGCCATACTGGCTGGGGTTTAATAGGCAAACACCAGTGGAGAAGGAAACCTCAGAGAGAGGGCTTAAAAATTAGTATACACATCTGCCCGAAATCATTGTCTGACCTGCTGTGCACTCACAGGGTAACACTCAAAAATGTTTTTAAAACTTACCAGAAATAGCATCTGGGAGGTTAAAATGCTAAAGCAGACATGGCAGTAGCCACATGATTTAGGGAGAAAAGTTGGAGTTCAAACCCAGTCAAGGTTAGGGGTGGCTTTCGTTACTACCCAGTGCTTTAATTTGAGACCCAAGAAAGGCTATGCTCTAATAGTGAGGGCTTTGGGAATAAAGACAAAAATAAAATAACTAGCCCTAACAAAGATGAAAACCAAGCCTTAATAGGACCAAGGTGATCCGATAGTGCTGCGGTTGTTTTGCAAAAGAAATTTTAGCCCACCTGGAGGAAGATAACATCATTTAGAATTTCTACAATTTTCCTCCAATCCAAACATATGAAGCATGCAAAAAGAAAAGAAACAAATGACCGCAAATCAAAGAAAAATAAAAAAGGAAAAGAGAAATCTACAGGTGATTTAGGTATTTTAGTTACCAATTGGTTATCAGTCTGACTGCCAAAAATTAAAGATAAAATTTTAAGAGCGGCCAAAGAAAATCACACTTTGCATTCAAAAGGACAAAAATTAAACTTAAAGCTTAAAGGTCATCATTACTATAGAAGGCAGAAGACCATGGAATATCTTTAAAGTGATCGAAAGGAAAAAGAAAAGTTACTTAGAAATCTCCCTCTAGCAAAAATATCCTCCAAAACTGAAGATGGAGTAAAGATGTATCAGATAAATAAAAGCTGAGCAAATACATGAGCAGTTGGCCTACACTACGGTATATTATGTTTTCTCATATTAAATAAAATATGACAATATATGGAAACACAGAACTTCTGAAGTAAACAAATCCTGGAAAAAGTAAATGTAAATAAATACTGACTACTTCAATGAACAACGATAATGTCTTATAAGGCAGATCACAAATGTAGAAGTAAAAATTATGATAACACGAGCACAAAAGGCAGGAGTGGTGGTAAATGAATTAAACTGTTTGAAGGCACATGCATTTAGAAGTGACAAATGTGCTAATTTAAGATAGACAGTAATATAACAAAAATGCATATTACAGTCCCTATAAATTACTACTATGAGAAAAATAAATGAATATAGAGCTAAAACGTCAATGGAAAAGTAAAAAAAAAAAATGGAATAATTAAATATACCTGACTTATCCAAAAGAAGACAGGAAAGGAGGAACAAAGGAATAAAAAACAGATGACCAAAATGGAAAATATATATCAAGTGTAGGGGATTTCAGAGCTGATCAAGGAACAATATACAACCACAAGGTGGCAGGAGCACACACAAACTTTACTGGGCAAGCTTTGACACGTTTTCACGGGGTTGGGGAGTCCCTCACAACACGAAGCCAATGAGAGGCTAAAACGTGGGGCAGAAAAACAGGAAACTTACTTGTCGCTTACCCCGGTGGGGAGCTTGTTAGCCTGGTTATTGAAGCCTCCTCTGTAGTAGATGACTTTACAGGGCATTTGCTTATGACAAAAGTATCTTCATACCTTGTACCATTCTGAAAAGTATATTTGCATAAAGAGATTAGGCTGTCTATACAGCTAATAAAAGATGCTGGCTGTGGAGAGAAATAACTAATAAGAGGCCAGAATCTAGAGCCATATTTTAGGAGTTCAAATCCTGGCTCCAATATTTACTTTATGGGTGATTTTGAGGAAGTTACTGAACTCTTATCATCTATAAATGAACATGATAATGGCCCTCTCCTCACTGGACTGTAGTGTGGACTGTGTGAGTTTCCATATAAACTGTTTAGGACAATGCCCGGCACGTAATAAGCACTCTATGAAAATGGCTATTACTAGTACTATTTATAAAAGCATTTGATAGGCCTCTTAGTATTTCACACAGGAATACCAGTTGTCTGGTAGCTTTTTAACATCTTACAGACTTAGTGTATATGTTGTGATTTTTTTTTTTTTTTTACTTTTTAAAAAAGAGATTCTGATGCAACAAACAAATATGCTTCTAAATTGACACATTAAATTACCTAATTAGGTTTATTCTTTATTAGTGTGGTACTCACCCTTAGTGGTAGAGTGTTTGTAGTATAATCACTGACTGTTGATACTTTCTGAAGTGTGCAAGGATGTATTCAAAGCATTTAGGCATCGGGACTCTAACATTGGGTTTGTGTGCTTATTCCTGGTTTTATCTCAGGGAAATAGAGAAAATATGACTGGAAGTCTGAAGAACTTACTTAAAATTATTCACAGCTCTATAAGACTTAGGCCGAGTCAGTGCATACTCAGTTTTTCCACCTGCAAACTGAGATGATGAATGGTAGTTAGATGAACACTAAGACATTTATCTAACACACCATCATTCTATGAAAAATGTAAATTTACACACACACAAATTCATATACAACATAGACAGAGGTTGTCCAACTATAGTTCTCAAAGGAAGCTAAGATTTTTTTTTTTTTTTTTTTGTCGATTAAAACTGTATCAAAGTTATAGAACAATTTCCAGCACATCTGTTCTGGATACATTATCATAATGATTTCCTTACATTGCACATCTCAGCAGTGCCAGAGCCATGAGCCAAGTAGGAGCAAAAATCTTATTATTAAGCAGTGACAACAGTTCCCAATTCATTTCTTCTCTGATGTTTGATAACTGAAGTCAATTAAAGACTTCCAGTGGAATTCTTTACGTTAAAATAAAGGTTATGGGCTTCCCTGGTGGCGCAGTGGTTGGGAGTCCACCTGCCGATGCAGGGGACACGGGTTCATGCCCCGGTCCGGGGGATCCCACATGCCGCGGAGCGGCTGGGCCCGTAAGCCATGGCCGCTGAGCCTGCGCGTCCGGAGCCTGTGCTCCGCAATGGGAGAGGCCACAGCAGTGAGAGGCCTGCGTACCACAAAAAAAATAAAAATAAAAGTTATTTGTATTTAACAGCTATAGATGAACACTCACCTCCCGGCTAAGTGCAAAGACAGGATTTGGCTTATTTTTATGACTGCAAGGTCGGGCCAAGGTCCAGCCCGCTGCACAGCCGGGTCTGGGCAGTGGCGGGAGAGGCCAGGCCGCAGGCTGGGAGTTCCGGAGCAGCAAGGCGCTGCCAAGGTCCAGCCCGCCCCAAAACAGAGACGCCTGTTCCCCTGAAGCCTATCTCGGGACTCCTCAGTCTTGCCGTCCAGGGCCCCGTGGGAAAGTTCTCTGCTGCTGAGAGATGCCTCTGAGGCCTGACTCCCACAGAGGCCGCCCTGTGTACCTTCCCGGCACAGGGCCAAGGAGCGTCTAGCTCCAAGGACCTTCCCTGCTCCACGTCAGGAGTGCAGTGGGGGAAACAGCTGACCCCAGGTAGACGGGCTGCGAGGCTGGACCGGCCCTGCTCACACAGCCGTAAAGCTTCCGGACGCCTGAGAACAGGTGCTCCGTGAGAATGAGGTGGGGGGCGGGGGCGGCGAGCGAACTGCCAAACTGCGCATGCGCATCCTGCGACTCGACATCCTGGCTCTTTGGGATCGGTCCCAGGTCGACGCCTTGTAGGGCGGGGCCAGGCCCATCTGGCCGGGGACTCCGGGCCGGATATCAGGGGAACTCCTCAGCCTTGTCATCCCAGGCAGTACCGGGAAGTCGGCTGGTGAGAGACACGTGGGAGGCCTGACTGGCTCTGTGTACCTTTACAGCGCAGAGCCTTGAGTCTGGCTGCAAGGAAGTTCCTCTCTCCTCTTCTAGAGTGCAGTTGGGGGAACCGCTGGCCCTAGGAAGATGGCCGCTGGGCAAGGTCGGCCCAGGTTCACAAATGTTCATAGGATCCCCTGGAGTGTTTGCTTAATACCAGCCTGACTCTAAAAAGAGCAATGAGAGAAGAATAAATGGAACTTTTCCAGAGCTCACCAGGACCCAGGAAACAAGCTCTGAGCAACCGGAGTGGCTATTCCTTGCGTATCAGTGGGAGCACTTCATAGAGACCCCAAAAAGGTTAGACCTTAGTATGAGACTAAACAATCTCTACATAGTGATAAATAGAAAATTTAGAACGCTGCCAGAGGAAAAAGAACCATTATGTAGAGACGGATACAAATAGAATGATTGCAAAGGTCTCTTCAGAAAATACATAAGCCAGAAGGCAATGACATGACATCTTTAAGATGCTAAAAGCAAACAACTGTCAACACAGAATCTTATATCCAGTGAAAATAGTTTTTAAAAATTAAAGCCAAATTAGGACTTTTGAAGAACACTTGTAATAAAACACAAAACAAACAAAAAATTAAGTTGCACTCCATCAAATTTAAATTTTCTGCTCTCCAGAAAACATCATTAAAAAAACAAATACATATTTACATATATACTGCTTAAAATACATATGCTTATATGTATATGGATGTATATGACAAAAGTCTTATATCCAGGATATATAAAAAACTTACTATTGTAATTCAATAATAAAAAGACAACCAATCATTTAAAAATGGGCAAGAGGTTTGAATAGACACTTCACAGAGTAGATATATAAATGGCACATGAAAAAATGCTCAACATTATTATTCATGAGGTAAATGCAAAGTAAAACCGCAATAAATGAGAGAGGATTACACATGTATTGAACAGCTAAAATTAGAAAGATTAAATGTAATCGAGTTTGCCAAACATGTGGAGCAACCAAGAGCTCTCCTACATTACTTGTGGGACTGTAAGATGGTACAACCACTTTGAAAAAAAGGTGAACAAAAATCTTTTAAACACATATTTGCTATATAACCTAACAATTCTTCTACCTACGTATATAAAAGAAATGAAAATATGTGTATAGGCAAAGCCTTGTACATGAATATTCATAGCAGATTTATTCAATATTACCTAAAACATGGAACATTCATCTGCAATAGATGAATGGATGAGTAAATTGATGGAAATTCATACAACAGAACACTATTCAATGTTTAAAAAAGAAAAATTACTGATAAATGTAACAACATGAGTAAATCTTAAAAACATTAAACATTATGCAGAGTAAAAGAAGCAAGACACAAAGCAGTACATACTATATAGATAATTATATTTATATGAAACCCTAGAGGTGTTCAGTCTAATACTGATAAAAATCACAACAGTGATAGCCAAATCTGAGGGCATTTGGAGGATTGGCTGGAAATAAGCAACACAAAATTGGGGGGTTTATGGAAATGTTTTATATCTCCTTATAATGGTAGTAAATACAAATGTATAAATTTGTCAACACTCATGTAGTTGAATTGTGTTCTCCAAAATTCACATGTTTAAATCCTAATCCCCAGTACCTCAGAATGTGACCTTATTTGAAAACAGAGCCATTGCTCATGTAATCAGTTAAGATGAGGTCATATTGGATGACTTGTGTACTTATACAAAAGGGAAATTTGGACTCAGGCACACACATAAAGAGGATAACGTGTGTATGTTGGGTTTATGCCACATGCCAAGGGAATACATTAAAATGTCAGCAAACCAACAGAAGATAGAAGTGAGACATGGAACACATCATTCCCTAGAGCGTTCAGAGGGAGCCTGGCCGTGCCAACACCTTGATCTGGGACTTCTAGCCTCCAGAACTGTGAAACAATAAATTTCTGTTGTTTAAACCACTCATTTTGTGGTACTTCATTAGAGCAGGACTAGGAAACTAATACAACTCATCAAAGTGTATAAAATGCATACACTTTCTTGAATGTAAATTATACCTCAATAAATTTGATTTAAAGTGATTGAATCTAGTTCATTAATATCTGAAATAAAGTTCATAACTTTATTTAAATAACTTCTGAGAGTTCACATGGAGATAAGTTACTTAACCTTTTAGAATCTACATTCTAATACATAAATTTGGGGAAATAATCTTGCCTCACAAGTTGTAAGAAATCAAATAATATACATGAAATCTAAAGCAGTGTTTCTAACACATTGTTGGTGCTCAATACATGTCATCCCTTCTCCTAGAATAAATGAAAGCAGAAAGCTTCAGGAAGGGCTATTATTTGTTCATTCATTCGTGTTTTTCATTGTATCGTTCCTAACCAAGTTGTTCCCATACGGCTTAAAAAAAAAAAATCTTGGTTTTAGCATAAGTTAAGAGCTCAGTCAGGCGGGGATTTTAACACTCCTAATGTTATTTTAAATCAATCCATACACTTTTAAATATTTATTCCTTATTTCTATTTCATCTTACATACATGTCCCTTTTTAAAAGTGAGCTTATCAGATACAGCCCTGTGTAGGCCCTCTGTTTTCATCTTCATCAGCATAGTCATAAATATAGTTGACAATTAGAGTTTTAATTAGAAGATATTTTTTAGTAGTCGCTGAAAAATTAGCTTTTCACAATTTAATGATCTAGTACAAAGATATTTGCTTATCAGCATTGTTTTACACTCATTATTTTGCAGAACATGACAGGGATTGGAGAATAAGAAAAAAAGAGAATATCTAACTGGTAGGCATAATAGTAGAGTTCTAAAAAGTTTGTCTTTTAAAAATCTCAAAAGTATAATTTAGCCTTTAATTCCAACAAATTAGTGAAAGAGGTTCAGGTAATTTGACTAAACTATTTCTTCAGCTCCTAAATATTATTGTGCCAGGGTTTAAATACCACATCAGATAAGTGTTTTAAATCCACCTAAACAATGTAATTCTTTGTGCAATAAATTAGCTTAAACCCTAAATCTTGAAGTTTGGTATGTTTGCAAAAATCATAGCTTTGTTTCTTTGCTTAGCTCACCATGTTCTTCAAATGAGTTTATATTTAAGAACATTGTAGAAATGCTAGAGAAAAGTCAAGACTTCAAGTTACAATATTGAATAGAAAAATATACACTATAGCATGTAAATTATCAACAGATTTAGGAAAGAAAAAAATTTTGATTACTCTGTTTTGCTTGAAATGCCCACATTATTTTTATTAGATGCATAACATTAAAGTAATAGTTAACGTATGGTCTGTTAAACTTTGAAAGCTAAAATAATGATGTTAATATTGATACTATTATAAAAGCATTGAACTCTGTGTTAAGTCCACATTTAGAATGTTTATCAATAAATTATTTTAATTAGCTATAATATTTTATTTCTGCTGTCACAACATGCACGTTGTTTACTTATGTCATCAAGAATAAAATTAGGAATTGTTGGACTATTCATTCAACAATACTGACCCACTATTTATAGAGGATAAAAATTACTGTGTCTCTGGGGTACAGACATAGATAAGAGTATTACCATTATCCAGGAGCTTATCCTTAAAGAACTAAATGTAATATAACAAAATTTAAAAATTAATATGGTTACGTTAAAAAGGCATATTAGAGAGCATTATTTTATTCTTACCAGGAGAGTTGCAGAAAAATTCCTGGAGGATTTCACATTTAGTTAAATGCTGAAGGATCAGTAGTGTATTATGACAGATGCATAGTTTCCCCGTGGTAAATAACAACAAAAATGTTTATAAAGATATTAGTAATAAAAACTAATGTATATTGACCGTATATTTTGTGTTTAATGTTCTTTTAAGTAGGTTATACATAATATCTCAATTAATTCTTAGAGCAATCCCTATGAGGTATTATTTGTCCCATTTTTCAGGTGAGGTAACTGAAGCATAGAAAGTTATATAACTTACTCCAGGCCACACCCTGTAGAACAGCAGAGATAAGCAATATGGAGCAAGACTATGGAGGGTCTTAAATGCTTTTATAAGATGATTTGGTTTTCTTAAATAACGGACTTATGGAAGAGAGTAATTCCAGTAAAAATTAATGATGCACTGAAAAAGAATGGAGAGGAACAAAATGAAAAGGCTCCACTTGGAGACATGGCAATAGTACAGAACACTGATGATGAATAGCTAAACGAGAGACAAATATAACAATCCTTATACTGACAGAATTAATGGGGCGTCCCTACTCGCGGGGGAGGAGTGAGGAACAGAAGATGAATCTCACTATGTGTGTTTACATTTCAATCACAGTATTTAAGAAGGTGTATGTGTCTTTTGGAAAAAAATATGATCCCACAAAATTTGCTTTAAGTTCTGACATTTTTAATATATAAATGGTTACTTTTTGATTACCTACATTTTGAACCAATTCCCAGCCAATACTTGATAACTGACCATGATGTTAGTTTCTTCACCATTTGCCTCTCCAGCAGCTGTTTATGTGAGCCCCTCTTTTCTTTCCTGTTTTGGTATGATCCAGATCTCTTGCTTTCTCTGATCCCTCCTGTAATTTATCTCTCTTTTATCTGTTCCTAAACACCTACTCATTTCCTTTCTAAAAATATTTGAAGTATTTGTTGCCAATTTTTCATAATCACTTTGTATCTTTCAGATTCCTTCCTTCTAGTTTATAAATAAATCTCTCTTTTTTGAAATTTCCCTTAATATAATGTTTCTAAATATATGATTGTCTGTCTCCTCTTTCACAAACAAATAACTAAATAATCAGGGTGACTCTGCAACATCTTATATAAGGGGTGTTGTTTAGATTAATGTCAAAACCCAAATTCAAAAGAATTACAATAATGTTGTTAACTGAAAATGATTTCTAAATCAAAATAAGGATACAAAGGGGACTAAAAAAATACTTTGAAACATGATTAATTTTAATATGTTTACAAGGAAAGAGTAAATTCACCAGCACAAAAAAAATTACCAAAATTAACATTTTACAGTTTTTTAGTCTTAAAGCACAATACATTTTTCATACAAACAAATATATCACCATTATAGATACCATAATATGGCAACATTTATACACAAGGCCATTTACCATTAAGAAAACCAGTGGCAATGGTGATGCAATACATCAGTTCATGTTTGTTAAACTTTTTGCTATTATACTTCCTGGCCCGCAGGAGTATTTGCCAGGATACAATATAAATGTGTGACCTCAGTTTCAACAATACATAGAAAGCTCTGGTTGCCCATGCTTAATCCTATATTTATTATATGATCACTAGAAATGTTTTCGTACCACTACTCTGACGTAATTCCATTTACTATTAAGACCGTTCCCAAGAAATCAAACATTTTAACAGATTCACTTGGATATTAAGGAATTATTTTATACAAAATAAGTGCAATATCAGGACTTAATATTCTATATGCCTAAACTTAATAAAAGAGAAAAACTATACAGGTATTATGTGGAAAATAACTTGATATTATATGGAGTAGGTAACCATAGCATTGAACTTGGGAAAATGCAGTATGTGTTTTTTTCATTTTTAGAGTTACTATTTTTATTATTGTTTTTAAATGCACCAGATGATTTTCTGAGGAACATTCACATTCAATGTTTAGTTTCATTTTACTAGTGGCATATACAAAGCACCATATAACATATGAAATGTAGAACAATTATGACTACGTAATACTGTAGAAATAACTGCTAAGAAAATATAGCAATATTTAACACAGGATTTCTAAAACCATTACATATTCATTACTTTTCCCTAAACTAATAATGTCCCATGTTTAATTTTATAGACGTAGTCTATCACAATTTATATGCATTTGACACTCATGAGGGGTTGAAAATAGTTGATATCTTCTGTACAGTAATGTTACAGTTTTATACAAACTTCAGAAATATGGCATTTGGAATAGTGTTCCTCCTCCAAGTGTTCCATTTCACACAACAGCAAATACTCTGAATGCCTTTCCTCCTGGAGGATTCTGTAAACTGCAAAAAATACACAAAGTGTATTGATGTCATCTCCATATATAATCCTTCAAACAAATCATGCTTTCTTATGACAGTCAAGAAAGCAGCTTTATGAGTCCAGATGGTCAACTTTCTTAGACTACTATAATTTATAGTTATTGGAAAGCTTGAGTGAGGATGACATAATTCTTAAAATCTTGGTTGTACACAAGTTTACTAAAAAAATTTAAGGTGCAGAGTGGTAATAATAGTACTTTATATAGAACATTATAGATTCCAGGTCATGTTTTCATATATTACCACCTTTAGCTCCAATAAAGTAGAGTTAAGTGGCTCTTATGCCATTTTACTGGGGAAGTACTAAGATACAGGTTTACAACTGACCGGCATGGTTAAAAGCTAACTACAAGTTAAAGAGAGGGAGATACTTAAGAGATACTCTGGAATACTAACTTATTATTCCTTAAGTCTGACAAAATTTAAATTATATAGCTAGCATACTTATTAATATTTTAACATCTGTGGTTTCAAAAAAATCTTAGTGAGGAAATTTAATGGTCAAATCTGGAAGGTCCTAAGTATTTCTTCACTAAACAGGAAACATACACACACACACACACACACACACACACACAAAGCACTCAATCTCATTTCAGAAGTATTTTAAAACAGAACTTTAAAGCAATGCAAAATTATTCCTTTTACTCTTTATTAAATTATTTATATTTTATTTGACAATATTAATCAAGGTATGTTTTGCTTAAATGCCTCAAGTTAAACCTGGTTGATAATGACATTAATCATTATTTATTCTAATCAAATGTAAACTTTTGAAGTCCATATTTTTGCATAAAGTATTATTTTCTTAATAATACAAAAAAGCTTTTAGAGATAAACACAAATGCTAAGAGAGAGACAAAGTGCAATTTCTTTTACTATTTATTCATGTGTAAGAAAAGAAAGGGGAGAATTTTAGAAGAAGAGATGAGAATGTCACAAGTGTGCACACACGTTACACAATAAACACATACACAAGCCAGGTTTTTCATACAAGCAGACGGCTAATTGAAAGCCATTTTTATTTGTAGGAAACAAACTGACAAAGTGCCCTGGAAAGTGTCTTTTTACACAGTGATACACCAGAAAAATACACATTTTTGAACTTAACTAGTTCTGAATCTGAGCTCTGACACTGACTAGTTATATGACCTTGGGCATATCATTTAACCTTTCTGAGCCTCAGTTAACATGTCTGTAAATTAGAGTTTATAGAACCGACTTTGTAAGGCTACTGGTAGAGCTGAGTTAATATACTTAAAGGGCCCTCCAGCACCTGGAAAATTCATAGTAGATGTTCATAAACAATTATTATTCTCAGTTTTCTTAGGATATTGTCTACCTTATAGGTTTAAAATAAATTTAAGAAATATGACAGGTAAATGAAGCCACATTACTCAGTTTAGCTTACAAAACTGCATATCATACTCTATAAATCCATCTACTTTATATATATATATATATATATAGAGAGAGAGAGAGAGAGAGAGAGAGAGAGAGAGACAGAGAGACAGAGAGACAGAGAGAGAAGGAGAGAGATGGAGGAAGGGTGTAGGGAGCGAGCTCTGTGTGTTTGTTTACATTTCAGTGAAGAAATTCTTAGGATCTTACAGGTTTGACCATTAAATTTCCTCACTAAATTTTTTTTAGATGTTAAAAATATTACTAAGTATGATGGCAATACAATTTAATTTTTTTCAGACTTAAGAAATGGTAAGTTAGTACTCTAGGACATTGATATGAGCCAGCTAAGCCAGGTTGTGGAGAAGCCACCTCCTTAACAATGGCCTCCTGATACAGTCTCATCTGAAAATAGATGCTAAATACAAAGCTGTCATTTTATGAAGATGGCACCCAGATGCTTTTGTGGAAGGCAATCTAGGTATCCTGCATGGCACATCCTTTGGTGTCCTTTACAGAAACGTTACCATATGTGCAAACCCTCCACTGGCAATTTTGAAGAACCTAGTAAAAGTTTAAAAGTTAGGGATTTATCTGTATACAAAATACATGGGACTTAATATTACTTCCCCAAGTACCAATGATTTAAAAAAATCACTACAGGCTTTTTTTCTCTTAACTTTTATTATTACTTGATAAAGTAAGTCACATTAATTTTCTCAAACCACTGAAATATATAATACTAATAAGCCAAATACCAGATGATCTGAAAGAGTTCATTTACATCATACTAGGCATCGAACTTCCAATCAAAAAGAGAATTTGGTTCCGGGGAAAATCAGACTCATTGTTTTGGTCAAATACTTTGTCAGATAACTGGATTAGAGAAATACTCAGTGCCTCACTCACCTAGAAAGAGTTACATGTAAAAACCAACCTAGAAAAGCCAAAAGAGGATGAAAGAAATTTCCTTATTATAAGATCAATTAACAAAAGAGTGGTTCTGACTCATAATCCGATTTTCATGTTGATTTTTATAAGCCTGCAGGAGACAGGCATCTCTGGTACTGCAGCTTCTCCCATCCCTGGAAGACCTACTATTACACAGCGTGCAAAGGAAGCACACTGGCTCAGTCACGAAACCTCAAAGCCATGCTAAGGAGAGTTGGTTGTAAAGCCAGCATAATGGGAAAGATGATATATCTAAATACATATATGTTTATAAACATATATATCAATTTATTTACCTTTCTGAGAAGATTCCATTCTGAAAAGAAGCAGTGTAAGTCTTTCTTTTGTCCACAGGCATCACGTCAACATAACCCCCGTGATTTTGAACCACGCCAGCATGTACAGCTGCTCTGCAGATACTGGACAGCTGAGGGAGCAAGGAAAAAACCACCATCATTAGAAAACGTCTGCTGAACTTGTCCAGCCTACTCTTCTATGGGACACAAGGTCGCTGACATCTGTCTCTATGTGGATACCCAGTGAGCAGTTACAGGATGATGTTTTGTGCGTAAAGGAATGTTTTAAAAGTCACAAAGTTAAAGCCAAGCAAGTCGCACCTGAAGGTAGACCTTAAGGGTGGCTGCAAGGATAAGATCCTTTCACCAGCTAATCTGTCCAAACAGCAAGCTTTTACTACTGTCCAAGCAATAAAATGAAAATTAGCTCATTTTATCTCTTCAAGGGCCTACTTATCACTCTTAAATTTCAGCCTTTGCTAGTTCCTACTCGGGTCACTCTGACCCAACGTTCACAGGGGGGATTATCTGGACCTCATTTACATTCAGTTTTGACTTTGAGCAACTCAAACATAGTTCTGTATATCTCTACAGTCCCTTTTCCAAAATACAGGCATACATTAAATGAGGAGGTTTTTCCTATTAGATAATATAACCTATGTAGAGAAAACTTGCCCAAAAGAATAAGCCCAAGAAGAAAAAAAGATGAAGAATAGTCATCGCTTCTACGTAGATTTGCAATGTACATCACTCTGATTTGAATGGTCTGACATGAGGTACTAAGAAAGTTCTATTTTTGCATTGTACCAGTTATATAATCTGAATTGAATGGAATTTCTATAAAGGAGAAAATTGTTTCAGGTCTAACAAACACTTCCCATTTTTTTAACACGACTGAGTTCTAGAAGTCAACGCTTTCCTTTTGGCCAATTAAAGTCTTCTGTAGATTTTGACAATTGCTTTCATCCAAATGTTCTACCAAAATTTGTCAATAGCTGAGTATAGCCTGACAAAATCCTACAAAATGAAACGCTTGAACTGTTTCAGAATAAAGCAATCTACCCCATATCCCGATGGGTCTTTTCTGAACCCACTGGTGTATTCTTTTCTTATCTCTATGCACATGTGAGTGACTTAATGTGCTTTTTAAAGTTCACATCAGCATGTGCATCTTACATGACCTTGCTTTATTACTGTGCTCTGAACTCTGTGTCATCAGTCAGTATTTATTAGATCAGAGAGACCGAATGCCAAGCTGTCTAATACTTTTCATGTTTTTGCTATATCACAAAACACCATACATCCAAAACCCCATATCCTTACTCTGAGGACACATTTTATTCACCATTTAAAGTCCCTCACTGAATTAATATTTGTGTCTAATATGGTTCATAACAGATGGAATTAAAAATAACTGTACACTTTTCAGTATTTATCCTGTTCTGTTAAAAGGTTATCATCAGCATTTTTCCCAAGATAATAAAAGTGCTTAGATATAACATTCACTAAATCCAAGCACTTAATATGGTTTGAAACTATTGTTTTGCCCATAACTATGTAGTCAGCAGGCATTACGATTTGAGTTCAAAGGTCAGAAGAGATTTTCTTTTCCTACTGCACTTTATAAGAACTAATATACCATGAAAAGAAAAAACTATATCTGTGAAAACAGTGGAACATTTTTAATGAATGCAGAAATTAATTTCATCTGTCATAAATGAGAAATAAAAGCTCAAAGCAATAGAATGTACAAGTTGTAACTCTATAAATGGAAAGAGAGAAAGAGAGAAAGATGGGGGAGAGAGGGAGATTGATAGATTGTTTCTCATCTTTCCATATCTTGTATTTAAATAGATAATGTATTTTGTAAGGGATGGGAAGATTGCGTAATTAATGGCTGAATCTCTGATTCTTTACTTAGCACATAAAAATATATATTTCCAACTTGTTCTACATAGTAATACAAAATTTCTTACCCCATTTCCCTGAGATAGAAAGATAAAATGATCTCAGGATATAAGTCTTAATAAAAACCTGAACTCTAGCAAAGAGATGGCTTATAGGTACAGAAGTGTATAGGATTATTTTGAAAGATTTTCACCAGACATGAGTAAAATTAAAAGTTTTTTTTACTTAAAGGAACAACCTGGGAAGAATGATTTCTTTGGAAATCTCTGATGATTCTAGATTTCCTCATTCATATATATTTATTAATTTTTTTAAACAAACATTTATGTTTCAAGGTGTTTGCCAAATGTCTGATATCATTACGTGCTCTAAGTTCTGTTAAAGCAGGAACTAGGCCTGTCTTGTTCACAGCTTGGCACATGTAAAATTGCTGATGAAAAAATAATGCATAATTTGCCCAGCTGCTGCCTTCAAGAAACTTAAAAATTAATAAAAGAGGTGGGGAAACAATCATAATGCCTAACAGAATCAGTTAAGTGATAAATAAAAGGAAAAAAACAAAGTAATAGGGTTAAAGAAAAGCAACACCGGGCTTCCCTGGTGGTCCAATGGTTAAGAATCCACCTGCCAATGCAGGGGACACGGGTTCGAGCCCTGGTCTGGGAAGATCCCACATGCCGCGGAGCAACTAAGCCTGTGCGCCACAACTACTGAGCCTGAGCTCTAGAGCCCGTAAGCCACAACTACTGACCCCACATGCCACAACCACTGAAGCCCGCGTGCCTAGAGCCCACGCTCCACAACAAGAGGAGCCACTGCAATGAGAAGCCCGTGCACCTCAACAAAGAGTAGCCCCCGCTCGCCACAACAAGAGAAAGCCCGCGCACAGCAACAAAGACCCAATGCAGACAAAACATTTTTTAAAATAAATAAATTTATTAAAAAAAAAAAAAAAAGAAAAGCAACACCATACTTGGGTTAGGAGAACCAGCAATACACTTCACAGAGAACATGGCAATAATTCAGAAGGTAAAGAATGACCATGATGTTCACAGAAAAATTAGGAAAAGCATGTTTTCAGAGACAAGAAGATAAGCACAAATTGTGAGGACTACCAAATTAAGATACCAACCCAGGACATTGAAATTGCAGATAAGATACTGCAAACCTGGAGCTAGGAGAGAGACTTAGATTTGGAGAATAATTTTAACGGTAAAGCTGAACTGAAAAAAAAAAAAAAAACCTGAACCTGAAATGAATTCAGGTGTAATACTCACATTTCAGGACTCTTCACAATTGTATTTCCATACTATTCTACTGAATAAGTACATCAAGAATATATTTCTTAAATTTCTTTTGGAACTCTTTGGATTAGATATTGGTAGTGGTTTCCAAATGTCTGCCACATAAAATCTAAACTTATCAGCATGTATTTAGACTCTCCAATTACATGTTTCAAGAGCCGGATTCCTCCCTCCATCCCTCACACTAAGTTGTCTGCAGCCCCTTTTAGCTTCAAATCTCACCAGCTCAGATACAAGCAAACCTACAAGTCACGCCCACTTTCAGCTCACTTGCTCTCACTTCATCTCCATGTCTTTGTAGGTGCCATTCACTCCACTTAAAATGTGCGCTAATCCTCTTTACCAACCCACACTTGAAACCTGGATCAGAAAGCACTTATCGGCCCTGAAGCCATCACAGCTAATCTTCCTGGTCCAACCCCAGTCCTGGCATCCATTACAATACACCCTCAACTGGTTTCCTTTTGTATGTATTTTAATGACTACCTGTTTTTGATTCTATGCTACTTGCTAAATGCCCATTTGGCAGTGGAGATATTGTTCATACATTTGACAAACTCTTAATTATCCAGTTTATACTTCAAGTACTGAAGAACCAAAAGGAAGGTTAAAGAAAAGTAAAATGCCTTTTCCTTCCCAAGGATGCATCCAAGCTATTTCACTTAGTATCTGATATAAGAGATATAGATAGAATATGAAGAAAAACTTAGTCAAGATAAATGATTATGCATGCATATTTGCATATAGATATTTAGTTTTTAGTGTTACTGATGATTGACCTTTCTGAGAATATGTATATCAACACAGAATCTGTTCCTTTTTCTGTATATAAATGTACATATATACATTTAAACACGTGTGCATGCATATAGATAGATACTGAGAGCTGCATAAATTAGGATACTTACATCAGAATAAATTCGAGTTCCAATTACACGAGCATAATGTGGATTTGCCTGCATACAGTTCCGAGGACAGTATACTCTAAAAAATAAATATATACTTACAAATATTAAGTAGCTGGTTATTTCAGTCTTTCTTATTAGTAAGATCATAGACATGCATACACAAAAGTAAACTCAGCATTCTAAATCCTACTCATTATTTTTTATTGAAGTATAGCTGATGTACAATATTATATAAGTTACAGGTATACAATATGGTGATTCACAGTTTTTAAAGGTTATACTCCATTTATACTTAGTATAAAATATTGGATATATTCTGTGTTTTACAATATATCCTTGCAGCTTATTTTATACCTAATAGTTTGTACCTCTTAATCCTCTACCCCTATATTGTACCTCCTCACTTCCCCCTCCCCACTGGTAACCACCAGTTTGTTCTCTGTACCTGTGAGCCTGTTTCTTTCTTGTTATATTCACTAGTTTGTTGTATTTCCTTTTTAGGTTCCATATATAAGTGATATCATAAAGTATTTGTGTTACTCTATCTTATTTCACTTAGCATAATGCCTTCCAAGTCCATCCATGTTGTTGCAAATGGCAAAATTTCATTCTTTTTTATGATTGAGTAGCATTCCAGTGTATATATACACATTTTTGCCTTCTGAAATAGGTCAATTGTACAATCCCGGCAGTAAGCACAATTGGTTCTGCTTACTTTACCTACTTCCAGTTTTTGGCACAGATGTGTTTCTTTTCTCTTTCTTTTTCTTAAAAAAAAAAAAAAAAAAAAAAAAAAAAAAAAAAAAGCTTGGCCAGGAAGCTTTCTAATTTGGGGATCCAAAGCAGAAAGAAACATCAGGAAGTATCTCTCTCTCAGTATCTGGGAATTTGTTACCCAATATGACTGCAGAATTTAGTAAACATATAACTTGGAAAAACTGAATCATTGTCTGCCACAGACATCTCATAGTTTCTTTTCTCTATGCTCACATCTTTGGTATCTCATAAAATTCCATAGCTTTGATTATCATCTATAAACTATTGATTTCCAAATTTATATCTCTAGTTGGGACCTCTTCTCTTAATTCTAAATTTTTATGTCCTACTGCTTACTGAATATCTCCACGTAGACCTAATAAATATCTCAAATTTAGCATGTTTGAAACCAAATTCCTAAACTTCTCATCCAGTCTGCAAATATCTTTTTTCTGTAGGCTTCCTACAATAAATGTCAACTCCATTATTCAGGTGCTCAGGCCAAAAAAAACATTTATTCTATCCTTAACTCCCTTCCTTACCTCAACCTTATATTCAACCCAATTTCTATTCGTTGTACACTGAAATAAAATCAGAACATCCTTAAGCACCTCAATCACTGTTAACTCTGGGCTCTATCTGCCAATATCTAGCTCACTGCAGTAGGCTCCCCTATGATCTCTCTGCTTCCGATTTTGCCCCTTCCAATCTATTTTGCCACACACTTACACTGAAGAATACAAGTCTAATCATATCATTCCTCTGCTCCAAATATTCTAGTGGCTTTCCATCTAATTCAGAACAAGTGACAGGATCCTTACAATAGCCAATAAGCCCTGAGTATTCTGTCTTCCCATTACCTCTCTGACATTATATCCTACCCCTCTTTCACTTTCTCACCCAGCTCCCGTCACACTGGCCTAATGGTTATTCTTCAAACATACAGAATAATCTCATCCTCGGGGCCTTTGAGTTTATCTTTCCCTCTGCATGGAATGTTCTTCCTCCAGATATCCTACTCCCTTCCTGATACTTCAGCTCCTTTTATCAAAGTTTCCAAAAGTTCTTTTATTTAAACATAGGGTCCAATTATCAGTGTTCAGTCAGTCACATGATATTTTAAAAAATTCGCTCCCAGAGTTTAAGAAACTGCCAAGTGGCACTTATTTAAATTGATTGGCTCTTCTGAATTCAAATACACACACACAAGTACACACACTCATACACTAAAAGGAAATCAAAGCTAAGACTGGAAAAAACATAACTCATTTTACATAGTAAATCAGAGTCTCAACAAAAAAACTATATGAAAATCTTTGTTTGATAAAAGTATCAATTATTTTCCAAAAAGTATTCTTAAAAAAAAAAAAAACTTCATTGCAACTACCTTTACCAATTGAAGCAGATCTTCCTCAACACAGTTTTTAAGAAATGGTTACATTTCTTTTTTTTTTTTTTTTTTTTTTTCTTTTTTGCGGTACGCGGGCCTCTCACTGTTGTGGCCTCTCCCGTTGCGGAGCTCAGGCTCCGGACGTGCAGGCTCAGCGGCCATGGCTCACGGGCCCAGCCGCTCCGTGGCATGTGGGATCTTCCCAGACCGGGGCACGAACCCGTGTCCCCTGAATCGGCAGGCGGACTCTCAATCACTGCATCACCAGGGAAGCCCTACATTTCTTATTTAAATTTCATGTTCCTAAAATTTGTATAACACAGTACACTTTAGCACCTAAACCAGAACCACTTAAATATAAGTAATAAATGAATAAGTTTTTATAACTTTGAATTAAAGGGTTGATTTTTATAAAAGATGTCTTCTGTAGGAGGAAGGGTGTCCCCATTGACTATAAAATTTTATTTTTGCATTTGAGAACTGCTGCGCATTCACTGCCCACCCTATGGCGATAAAACCAGCTGGTCCGCCCTTAGGATCATGACGTGCATGCTCTACCTTCACCATATTTAGCACTTGGTCTGTGGAAGGCCAAGATCAGTAGATTCAAACTGAGTTCATTTCTACGTAGGTAAGTTCAGGTCAAAGAAAGACTGCAGGAGCTTTTTGCTTGTCTGAGTTCTAGTCTCTGGTTTTAACACCTTGTTATATATCTGTGAGAATGTAGATAGTGATCTAGTAAACATTCCTTCATCTACAACTTCCCTTATGCTTTGAATAAAAATGCTGACACATTTTAACAGTACCTGCCTTTACATCTAATCATAGGGAAAGGGGCTGCTTGGCCCTGATGTAATCCATTAAAGAGTCATGCAATGACCAGACAAGTGCCTGACGTGTGTAACTTGTAACTTACTGGGTGGCCAAGCTTCATACAGCTGTAGGGGAATGAACATGTGATTCTTTCTTTGAAATGCTAAAATAAAGATTTTCGTAGAGACAAAAAAAAAAAAACCCACATTTTTTGGAGAAAGTACGTTAGGAGTGCCTAGAGTGCATGCAGTTTGTGGTGTCCATTGCTCCCTGATGCTAGCAGTTCAAGATCATACATCTTCTGAGTCCTAGAGACACTGGAATCTCAGGCAAAAGCAGTTATCCAGGGTAAAAGGCCCCCTGTTCACAGGTTAAAAATGAAGGAGAAAATCTAGAAAACTGTACCTTGGGCAATGTGAAGCAGGCTTATGAAAAGGACAGAGCTGTTCCACAGTCGTTTCACAAGTGACAGCCTGAACTGAAGAATTCAAACACAAAACAATAAGCAAATCCTTTAGAAAGAATAATGTGCAACAGAGTGGTAAGGAAATAAGACGAAAAAAGTGCTAACCTGTTACTTTAGAGACTGTGAAGGAATTAGCAGACTGATACTTGCTGAAGATAAAAACATAAAAATTTCAATAATCAACATCTTGCATCACCATCAACATAAATTCTTATATTTTTAAGTCTATGAATATTTTATTTTTCTTAAACTTTCTTATTTAAATATCTAGACATGTAGCAGTATAAGAATTAATCATCTGTTTTATGCTAAATTCATATTACCTTCAAGTATGAGCCAAATAAATACCATTCTTGATATCAGAGAAAGATCTCTTTTCATTATCAATCTCAAAAACTTATATATAACAGCATAAAATAATACACATTTGTATCTATATATTTGTTTCCTATTAAAATTAAAACTCTCAATATACTCATTCCCTGTTACCACAGAACCAAACAATTTAATCTTTCAAAATAGTCAATACAAGGCAGTGTAAAAAGACTACTAAATAATAAGTACCTTAAAGGAATACGCATCATTCATTTTTTTTGTTCCCCCTAGTATCTAGTAAAATGTCTACAATAAATGAATGAATTCCTCCTTCATGTTTTATTAAAAAGAATATAAAAGAATATAAGAATAGGTATTTTAATTGGTTTATCTATAAACAGGCTTTCATAAAAAACATCTATTGCAAAAGGTAATGCTTATTTGTGATGGTACTTTAATATGACACACACACATTTCAAGAGAGTTTATATAATAAACAATTTAAAAAACAAGTTAAAAGAAAAAGGTAAATAATAGGAAATAAATGTTCTTTAATGCAACACCCAATGTTTGGCTTACCAAAGCTAAAAACTAATATTTATTATTTATTAAAGTAAGTATTTGCTGAGTGAATAAATTAATCAATAAGTGTTTCTGTAAAGCTTTTACTTAAGAGATTAATCACTAATGGTTAAAAACCACACATCAGGCCTTTGAATAAAATTGTATACAGACGGCATCATTCCACCAATTTACAAGGATTTTTAACAAATTCTTTCTTATTATTATGAATCTATACTGTGGAGTTTCATGCAATTGTTCAGTTACAAAGGAAGGGAGACTATCATATTTCCTAAGAAAAGGCATTCCATTATGAGGTTCAATAATGTCTATTATTTTACATAGGAGAAAGAGAAACTACAAAGATATTTCAAAAGCCTACATTTTTCTACTTTCTATAGAGTAGATATGAAAATATGTTGTTTTATAATAATACATTTAGTATATTTAATATGACAAACATTTCAAAAGTTAATCAATGCTTTTATGTTGGGTCAAATTACATTTTAACAGACAAAAGAAAGGTGACATAGTGTATTACATATTTAGAGACTTTGCAAAATGCTCTTTTACCTAGTAATCTATCTTATTAACAAAGTTACTGTTGCATGAAATAAATAATTCTCCCAAACAGGGCAGGAAGAATATGCAAATCAATTAGCCTTCTCAGGCACTTTTTATCATAGCTGAAAAATGTATTGCTTCACAATGGGAAAAACTATAAATTTGTACATTCTTAATGAAAGTAGAAAATTTAGAGTTTTAGCATGATCTTTATAAGCAAAAGGGTTCAACTTTGAATTCAGATACTTTTCCTTCTTTTTGCCCATGGAAATTATGTAGTTGAAATGAACCTCGAAAATTACCTTCTCTCTTTATAAACTAAATTCTTCTATGCTTTGCTCTAAATGAATGTAACTTATTGTTACAACTTAAAATCTCTGGTCCAAAAGATTATTTAGGTACTTACCCAATTGTTTGAACACCATTTCTATTGGATTTGATAAAATAATGTTTTCTTCCTTGTCTAGTGATATCCACCCAACCACCATCATTGTCTATTATACCATAATGAATTGCAGCTCTACAGATGCTGGATTGCTGGGAGAAAAGGAAGGGATAAAAGGATGTTAAAATGATAAGAATTCTGAATAGGATACAACTCGTTACTATGTATGACTTTAAACAATTCTGAACAAAATAGCTATACATATATAAATTGTTATTTTTCCCATTAAAAAATCAAAATATTATATGAAAGGATCCTATCCTCAAATAATGACATTTATAATACTTACCATTTCATAATGTACACTGCCAATAACTTTAGCTTTACTATCCAAACAGCCAGCAGGGCATTCATATCTAAATAAAAGAAATGGGGAACAAAATTTAGCTTCTCTGAATGTCCATATAAAATGAAAATATTTTTTATATCTTGCCAGTTAATTTTGAGAGTAATCATAAATATTACCTATTGCAGGTTGTGCCTTTGCACTGGTCTCTTAATCTTATTTCGCAAGAAACAATTTGAGCTAAAATTTAGAAAATAATAATAAGTTAGACGATGCAACAGCTGCTCTAAATCATCCCATACAGTCTAACGCCAAGTTTTTGCCATTCTAAAACTGTTCAGATTAATAAAATAGAGTTGAATATGCCAGCAATGTAAACTTTAAAATGTAAATAATGCAGAGATCTTACACATTTGCTGTGTGCTTATGACTTCGTTTCTGTTACTATCATCTGCTATTGTCCGGATGAGGGTGTCATGGACTTGTGATTGCTGCCGTTCAATTTCATTTGTTTCTTCTTCTTGAGGAGGGTAATAGCTATCTGATCCTTCTGTTAGAGAGAATGGATTTAAGAAATATGAATCCATCTTAAATGTGCACAAATTACAAATGATACACATTTATATGCCTGTTTAACACTGAAAGCTACTAGAAAAATCAGTACTGTATATTGGCACAGGTTTTGGCTTAAGGTGGTGATCTTACATACTGCATTGGAATAAATAAAACAGAGGCATAAACCTTTGAGCCCTTGACTCATTTATGCTAACATTAAATGGAATCATTTCTAAACTTTGCTTATATTTTAAAGTGGTATCAGTGATTACCTTTCATAATGACATCGTGAGGTCTACACAGTGATCTAATGAAGTCGGGCTTAGTGAATTTGAATTTGTTTTCTCAAATGAAATCATATTTTCAAGAGGATAACACTTAAAATTTTCAAAAGGATCACATTTAAAATTCTCCTGAAAGGAAATTCAGACAAAGAAGGATTGACATGCCCTTGCTATTTACCACAATATCAGTTTCCATGGAAAGGTTTCTATTGCAGAAAGAAATTCAATGTGCAGAAATTTAAACTTAACCATGGAAAATATGCAAACTTTGAATTTAATATTTTTTCCAGGTTGGCTTGTATTAAGGGCTTGACAGGGGCACATTTTGGAAATGTGGTTATTTGCATGTATGTCTAAGAATTCAGAATCTAGAAAAAGGAAGTAGGAATTCAGAGGAAAGTCAGCTTTAGCAAGACAATGTGGTCATTGACAATGGAGCAAGCAGGGAGGAGGTTTGGAAAACAGACTCAGGCACAATGAAAAAAGCTTTCAGGAATTAAAAATGGCTCATATTACACAGTGAACTATATGCTTACTTCTTGTCTACTTATTATAGCTAGTGAGCACTCAATCATTAAGGAAAAAAAGATACCTCTTTATAAGTACTAAAAAGTGGCTGCATTTACACATATTTTCTAATACACTTGGTCTGCATTAATCTTCATTTAGTCATCATTAAGAACAAAGTAGTACAAGAGTGTAAAAATATTTGTTCACTTGGATGCCCAATAAAAAGCATGACTTTCACAAAGCTTTGTCAGGTAAGTTTTATCTTCATGTGTTACAAAAAGGACATCATATTTATATTTATTTTTGAGGACATCCAGTACATTTAAGACAGTATTTTTTTTTTTTTTTTTTTTGTAGTACGCGGGCCTCTCACTGTTGTGGCCTCTCCCACTACGGAGCACAGGCTCCGGACGTGCAGGCTCAGCGGCCATGGCTCACGGGCCCAGCCGCTCAGCGGCATGTGGGATCTTCCCGGACCGGGGCACGAACCCGTGTCCCCTGCATCGGCAGGCGGACTCTCAACCACTGCGCCACCAGGGAAGCCCTGAGACAGTAATTTTTGCAACAGTTTTATAATACTATTATATATTGTTGTTGTTGTTGTTGTTGTTATTTTGGCATGACAAATTGTATACTCTGCAGTAAGAAGCAGAGAATTAGTATAATTCATTGGGCATGGTTCAATAAGATTCACGGATAGGTATTTAGGCAAAAACTCTTAAAGTGCTTAAAATAAATTATGTTAAACTGCTAAATTCTTCAGAAATGATGACATTTATGGAAATAATTCTAGTCAACACTATATCAAGAGAGCTTTTAAGAATGAAAATATACTTGTCACTCTGGGATAATTTCAAAGTAGAATTACGTGGTTATCTGGAAAAATCATGAAACTTTCCTTTAAATACATGTTGGTGTAATAGACTTATTAATATTATAAATTAAAAAAATATTTTACATGACTTCTAAATATTTGAAATAGAGTTCTAGAAACTTTTCATGTAATAATTAAATGTGCTTTTGGCTTTCAAACACATATTAATGCAGAAGTTGGATGAAAATATAAATCAAACTGACTATTACAACACAATATCACATACCTTTGTAGCACAGATTTTCTCTACAGCCTCCTCCAAAACTAGGCGGGCAAGCAGAACAGGGCCGGCCATGTTTGTAGGGGGCATGGCCCCACCAGTTTCCCCTTAAAAAGATAATCCACTCCATTAAGAGGTGGTCTATTTTTAGTTTTTGAGAAACTCCATACTGTTTTTCCACAGTGGCTGCACTAATTTACATTCCCACCAACAGTGGACAAGGGTTCCCTTCTCTCTACATAGTCACTAACATTTGTTATTTATGTTCTTTTTAATGATAGCCAATCTGACGGATGGGAAGTGATATATCATTGTTACTAAGTTTAAACATACACTGCTACCTCATTCTTTTGAAAATATTCTAAATAATACGTTATATATATTGCTAAAAACTGAAAAACCAAACTTCTGCAAAACACTAACCTCTGCTATGGAATATTCATCTATATCCCATTTGTTTTAATAAAAACAGATTTTAGACGTAGACTTGACCCTAAGTTCAGTTGTACAGTATTTTCAATGTAATTATTTGAAGGGTCTTTACGTAGGTGAAAATACATTTCTCAGTCTATAGTTTCTCATCTCTAATAAACCAAAATTATTAAACATTTACACAATATAGTAGTGCAGTAAATAAAACTGAAGCCCTAAAAATATGATTCCTATCTTTACAAAGATTATATTTTCAATTTTCATATTCCTTTTAAGCACCAATTTTACACAACAGGCAACCATAATTGTTGCCATATGACATAAACTCAGTTAAGAAAATGCACTTTACTCAATAATACACACTGAAAACAAAGAAAAAAATCAAGAATATAAAGTTATTTTTATGTTGTTAAGAAATACTTACATATGAAAGTAGTGTTTTGTTTACTTACTTTGGGGAATAATTGCACACCAAGTAGACAGCTTTAGGCCATATCTGCCCCCAAATGTTCATGTTATGACACAAATTAATGGCACAGCCTATTCTGCTACTTGTTGCCCACACCACCTACGTTAGAGAAAAGAAAGGCTTAGAAAAAGTAGGCTGAGATGAAGTAAGACAACAACATATCTGAGAGAAAATGCATAAAAGTGAACTGGAGAACCAACAGTTACTATTCAAAATGAAATGAGGCAATGTCAGAAACAATATTTTTCCTGAGACTTGGGGAAGTACTTAATTTAACTTAAAAAAAAAGAGATACACAGGTATATAACTCTATCCAGATATAAGATATAAACCTCTTATTTATTACTAAATAATTCAAATGTTACATCCTCACGAACCTAAATGCCGTATTAATTTTCCTGTGAAGAAACTTACCTACCAAATGAACAGAATTTCTCATCTTAAAGCAGAAAGTACTGGAGCAAAAGTTTAGGTTTTCAAATTTCTTATACGATGTGACATTTTCACTGTGCCACTGGCTATCAGGGAGTCCAATACTGATCTTAATCTTGTCCCATGCAAAGGCATACAGAACCATTTGCTTTATAGTCACTAATAATCAGTCATAGAAATTCTAGAAACTCAGATCTGTAGTGAGCTTTATCTAGTCAAATCTGCCTTTTGTTGTTTGATTTAGAAGTTTTAGAACATGTCCAATACCCAATCCAAACACTGAAAATTTAAAAACATGATAAATGCTGCACACATGTGAATATTGAATGTCATGGTGAATAAAACCATATTTTTATTTTTTGAAAATAAAAAAATTGACATCTGAATTTGAAGATGGTAAATTTCTTCCCATTTGCATTCATTGGGGTCATATTAAAGTATTTTATATGTAAAATCATTGAAATAATATTTTTAAGGAAATGCCTGTACTTTTTTTGATAATTATTCTTATTGTTTATAAAAATTTATACGTGTGTTCTACATAAATCAATATTAATATATTTTAATAAACATATAAATGACATAAGGAAGGCAAATGTTCAGTATCCTAAGTTCTCCCACCCACACACACACACAAAAACTTTGTTAGTTTACACGAACTCAAATTAAACGAATGAAGTGTAATATACCCAAAACATACCTGTGTATAATGAGTACATACAGGACCAGAACATCTGAATGGACAATACGGGTTGCATTCATGTTCATATGGGTAGCTAAAGTCTCTGACTTCATCATACCATGCTTGTACGTGAAATGTTGGGGGCCTATATCTATTTGAAAGAAAATAACCACAAAGATCAAGTAAGGCTGGAGAAAACATAAAACCAAATATTGCCAAAAAGATTGATGAAGTTTGGTAGAGAGGCAGTTTTGTGTAACTTATTAATATTAAATACTTTTGCCCTTTACATCACTAATATATCAATTACTTGAAACAAAAATAAGTTTAAAATACTACTGATCATTCTGGTATGATATTTATTTTTTCTTATTTGTCTTGGTGTGACTGCTTGTTTTCCTTTTAGGCACTAAGCCTTTGAAAACTTACAGTGATAAATTAGTAAGTATTTCATTTCAAGCTCTTATGTTTTCAGAAACAAGAAGTTGTATTTTAAACTACCTTCCCCAATGTGCTCCCAAATTCTGTCCAATTGATGGAAGCATGCTTGCAGGTCCATGTTCCCACAAACAAGTTTCAGCCCAGGATTCTGCAGATCTTTCCAGTTCTATATCCCATGTCTACAATTCAAAACAAAAACAAAATACAGACACGAACAGATAATGTATATATAGAGTTTGGATATTTCTTTAGAATATAGTGTTACTCAGTTCTTATGTTTTCTCCCTTCTTCTTTGCAAAGTCAGCATCTTAGTCTGGGTTCTCTCCATCTCTCATATAGATTTTTGCACTAGCCTCCTAATTAATCTCCTTTCATCCACCTCTCATCCCTCCACTCTGCTCTACAAGTGTTTAGATTTACCTAAGTGGACACAAATATGCTTAAGTGAACACAAATACGCTTAAGTGATTCCTCTAACCGCATCCAACAAATCTGTGTATACTGTTCCCTGTCATAAAACATGTTATTCCTTGCTTTTGCTGGAATCGTTTCCTCTGCCTAAGACTTCCTTCTCCCAATTATTTGTCAGACAGGCTCTAACTCTTACTTCACAATCCAGCTTTATGTAATACATTCTTGACACATTTTCAGTTCTCTTAGAAGTAAGCTATTCCCTACTTTGGGCTCTTAAAGCTTTGTTATGCTCCTTTGTTTAGCAGCTATTACACAGCCGTGTTAGTATTCATTTATATGTCTCTTTCATGGGACTGTGAGTTGCTTGGGGGCAGTTATTTAACTCATGCTGGTATCTTCGGCCTATTATCTGTGTCTGCCACATGGCAAGGTGGTTAATAAACATTTGCTCAATACATGAATGGTTAATGAATCTGTATCCTATAAAATATAAATGCATTTTTGTGTACAAAATTCAATAATATTAATTCATATTTTAAAAATAATTCATAAAATGATATTTAAAATTATAAAATTATTACTGAAATAATTTCATATGTCCTGGGTTTAATATTCAATTTGTTAATTTGAAAATCAGGCAGTATAGTGAGTGTGGTGGTAAAAACAAAGAGTTGGATAGAACTGGACTCAATATTGGCACAATTACAGGATTCTCGGCATGTTAAGAGGGTAGAAAAATAGTCCTGGAACTAGAAAACGAGGACACAACCTAAGGTGATAGCAGTGAGACTGGAGAAAAGCAGACAGTCTGAAATAATGTTTAGGAATTTAAATTCGTAGAAGTTGATGGATGACTGAAGGTAGGTGGTGAGGGGAAAAAAAAAGCGTGAAGACTGATGAGGTTACCAAACTGTGAGAAAGAAAAACAGAAAGAGAAATAGATTGTTGTAATAGAAGTGTATGTCTATTCACTTCAATGCATATTTCAAGGATGATGTGTGAGGTGTCTGTGACACATGCAGTATATATGTCAAGTAGAAATTGGAAATAGATGACTGGGGTTCTGGGGAAAGAAATACACTCTGAAGATATGGATTTTGAAGTTATTCACTCAGAGATAAATTTCTTCAGGAAGATGATATAGAATGAGAAAATAAATGAAAAGAAAATTCTGGGGTTATCAAAATTGAAGGGGAGAAAAAACAATGAGTTAGTAAGATGAACTAGGGAAAATGGAATCAGAAAGGCTAAGGGAAAACTGAAAGAGGATTAAATTATAAAAGTGACAGGACAAGAGATTCCAGGAGAAGAGAGTGGGCAATTAAGGTCAAATGTTACAGAGAAGTCAAGGAAGATGAGGTCTGCTAGGTGCTAATTCATTGTTAAGAGCAATTTCAGATCTGTCCTAGGCAGAAAATCACAGCACAGAAGGTTAATAAGTGACTGGAAAGAGAAAGTGGAGAGGCAAGTGGGAGTTACTTGGTTAATACTTTAGAACGAAGAAGAAAGATGAGCAGAAGCCAAAAAAGATTTGATGCCAGGCTCTAGAGAGAATTTTACTTTCTTTGATTTTTAAAGGATGGAAGAAACCTAATCATGACTATAGGCCAAATGGACAAGACAATAGAAAGAAGCACCAAAAAAAAAAAAAGTATGTGTGGTGAAGGGAAGTTTCTTCACTCTTCATATAATCTTTTTATATTAAACATTCCTCCTCATTCACTTGTGGATCTGGAATACATAAAATCATGCTTTCAAAGCCAAAAAGTAAAATGTATACAAAATTAGGGTAAGTATATTTTTGTTATAGTGCATCTTTATTATCTAGCAAAAGCACACACAAAAAAAGTATATTTACATGCCACTAAAATAATTAACAGCAGCAAAAGTATCCGGTTTTCATAAAAACTTGAATTTCACTTTGAATTAATATCAAATGTTCAAGATGACTGATTCTGTGATACTGACATCAATACGTATTTATCAGGTAAGCACTTTATTCGCCAAATACAAGCATACTATTAATTAAATTCATTACTTAAGTTAGACCTAATTTTTATAATTACATATTATGTAATATGCAAAGGCATAATTCAACTTGCTGTCATTATATCCCCAGACAAATTAGGTAAGAAGCAAAGAATTTGGCTGAAATCCCAGAAAATGAGTAAGATGCTGATTTCCTTTTGTTTTCAGAAGGTTGGAGAGATGGTCATCTCTCAAAAGCAAACATGTTCCCAAGTAGAGTTCCCTGGAAAGTAAGTTGTCCTTAAGAGACAATCAAATTTTTGTTTTCAATCTTGGAAATCAGGTTCTCATATAATACTTTAGTCATAAGCATAGTGAAACTATACTTATCCACAGGTTTCTAATCTAGCAACATAGCAATCTCATAGTCAAAGAGCAGCCGGGAACCAGAAGAAAAACGTAAACATTCCTAGATGGAAAAAAAAAAAAAAAAAAGCCTTGAAACCACTGGGATGGTTTTAAAACACTCCTTCCACAAAGGGTGGAGTTGAATTCCCTCCCCTTCACTTCAATTTAAGCTAGATAGTGATTCCCTTCCAACAAACAGAATGGCGCTGTGAGACTTCCCAAGCTAGGTTAGGAAATAATACAGACTCTATCTGATTCTTTCTCTTTTAAAGACACACATCTTAAAAGACCTGAGTCAAGAAATTAGGAGTTCAGCTATCCTAAATACGTAGCTGAAAAAAATAAGATGGAGAGACCACACAGAGATAGACAGAGATGCAATAGGAGTTCCCACTGTCTGAGTTTTCCTAACCCAGTCAAGAGATCTGTGAGTTTGCACATCCAGGTCACTGCAAACAAGTGAGAGACCCAGAGCAAGAAACCCCACCAAGGGAGTCCTTAAGACCCTTACTCAAGGTCAATTTAGTCTTGTTTTACACACAATTCTACAACCTTAGATGTCAGTTTTCTTACGAAATTGAAGATGGATCGTTTTTAGAGAAGATATACAACCATTTCCAAATTCACAAATATGCTGTATTTCCAAAGTCTGTTTATATATCTGTTGTGTAGAAACTGGAAAAAAAATCTAAGACATATCATTAAAATGCTTTAAGCTATGTTTTCTTATTTATTTGTAAAATGTGTCAGTTGAGATAGAAGATAACTCAGGTCCCTCTGAGTTATCAATTGTTGAGTATATATTATGGATAAGTTGTTTTATAGCATAACTTGTCTTCTATTTAATCCATTAAAAATGGGGGGGTGGAGCATATCAAATTAACTATGATAATATTAAAATAGGGACATATATTATTTTAATATAAGAACTGAGGCAGAGGGCCTGCAACTAAAATTTGCTATCAATATTTAATAAATATTAGTTAGTGACAATTTTAAAAGTAATTACTTGAAAAATCTAATGAAGCATTGGTGTTTAGGGCAAGTTCAATTATACAAATCAGGGCTTCCCTGGTGGCACAGTGGTTGGGAGTCCACCTGCCAGTGCGGGGGACGCGGGTTCGAGCTCTGGTCCGGGAAGATCCCACATGCCGTGGAGCAACTGGGCCCCTGCGCCACAACTATTGAGCCTGTGCTATAGAGCCTGCGAGACACAACTGCTGAGCCCGCGTGCCACAACTACTGAGGCCCGCACTCCTAGGGCCCATGGTCCGCAACAAGAGAAGCCACTGCAACGAGAAGCCTGCGCACAGCAACGAAGAGTTGTTCCCGCTTGCCACAGAAAGCCTGTGCACAACAATGAAGACCAAAGGCAGCCAAAAATAAATAAAATAAATAAATTAAAAAATAATAATAATACAAATCAAGTACATTCCTTTTATACAAATCACTGAAAATATAGCTGTCCTGTAAGAAATACTATCATTTAACATGACAACAGCATGGAATGTATATTTTTATGCTACAACATAATGTTTTAAGACTGGCAATAATTCATACCCATCCCATTTAAATGCAGGTTACTCTCTATACATTTCTATTTAAATTCTAGATTGCAAATTAAGTCAAGATGGCCTAACCGGCTTCATTTTTTCTCTCTGAACTATTCACCCAGGACTAATTTAAAGCCAAGCCACACTTAAAATTACCATTTCTTTATAGAATGGGTACTTGAGGTGTGCAGAAATAAAAACCACTCTATTTTCCATCTACATAAGTAAGCCGCTCCTTCTGAGAACATAGTAAAGTTTTTAACTGAAATTTTATTACTAAAAGAAACATTTAGAATACTATTAACGTACTTTGTCTCCAGTGACATTTTTCGACCATTTCACCATAGTGGCTCTATCATTTCCTCTGTGTGTGTACATAAGAAACCTTAAACCTTGACAAAGCACTTTCAAAAGTAAACCTAGAAACATATAGTAGTTTTAGCACTAAAATACTGTTCGTAAAAATCAAAAATTATGCGGCTAGACATGTACAGAAAATTCCATTGACTGCTATCGTTTGTGAAATATGGTGGGCATACACAATTCATATTCCTATCAGAATACTTGTTACCCTATTATAATAACAGTCAATAACAGTTGCAAATCACTCAGGATTGTAGTTTTTAATAGAGTTAATATTGCTAGCTTACCAGAAGTTGTATCCCTATACATTAGGCAAAAACAGTCATTAGAGTAATATGACTCTTTCTTTCTCTTTGATATTGAGAATAGCTTCTCTCTTACAAAGGATTAAGTATTTTCAAATATATTTTTTGACTATTGTAAATTTATAGCTCTTTCCAGATTTACATAATTTTAAAATTCATGTCCTGGAAATCACTGACTCTTTATAGCATCAAAATTATTATTGTAGGACATTAAACAAGAGTTGAAAGCCAATGTTAATTAGTCACTATGAATTTGTCTGAAGACCATTTTTTTAAAACTGAGGCTTCAAAAATATTAGTATACAAAGCTAAAGTGAACAGTAGACTCTTTTTCAAATATAAGTCAAACATTAATCTGAACTTTTTAATGAATTATTATTATTTTAGATTGCATTAAAGCACATGAAGTAAAGTTTTGTGATATTATCTGCTTGATGCAAATTTGTGTAATTATACATAAATCCTCAAAGATCAGAGGTAGGGATGGAGATAATGCAAATCCCTTTATCCACAAAGGTATTGATAAGCACTTCTTGGTGAAGGTATCATGATAATTAGTCTACCAAAGGAAATACACTAGGTGACACTGAAGCTGTGAAGTAGTTTATTTTATATAGATAGGTTCAGCAATGAAAAAATATATGCATAAACAAGGAAATTTTAACAGGAAATTGACCAGCATGATCTGATACCTTTAAATGAACAGAGAAGTAATCTCCTGACTGGAAACTCTCACATAATTTAATAACTGTTCAGTGTCATTCTAAGCAGGGAGAAATAGGATTGCAAGATTTTCTACCATTCTCTAGAAATAATGTTTTAATTCATTACAACTTTTTGCAGAATTGATACAGCTTTACTGGATTTCCAAGATAAATGCAAACAAAAAAAAAGTCTTTGATTATCTTACTATTAGGTATCTTAATTAAATGGCAATTAACACCAGTCCATGAAACAATTTGCAATTTAATATGGACTTTTAAAATATGCATTGCTCTCTGGCAAAGTAATAACATCAAAGCACAGTGGTGTTGAAAATGCAGTTACACTGGAAATCCAGATCTAGGCTGAAAGCTCTGGTCTTACCTTCCTACTAAAAATCATAAATAACAATGAAATTATTTTAAAAAACTATATAAGCATTTGCAATAAAATTTGAAAATGAATCCCACAAAGATTTGTCTTTTTAGACATATACATGTCATATACATATGCATACAGAAAACCACCCTCATGTCTCTAAGCCTACCTCAGTTCTCAGCAGTCACTGGCTGTCAGAAGTAATGATACCATTCCAGCTTCCCATATATTGAAAATACCTTTGATTATTGAAAATACTCTTTCCTTAAGGCTATGTCTTCTAGACATATTCAAGCAAGGTCATTAATGATAAGTGTTTCTTTCATTTTTTTTATATAGACAGAGATAAAACTAAGCTTGCACTTGTTCCCATTATTCAAACTAAGGTTAATTAAAATACATGATACACCCTGGAAGAGTCTTCTTTCCCATTTAAATTGTGTACTTTCAAATTTATCTCTTTGATTATGTCAAGTGTGGCTTCTGTTTCCTTGTCTCTGACATTAGTAAGCTGGAGTAAGTCTCTTCAATTCCTTTTAGCTTTAAAATTCTATTATTTTGTACTTATAGTCTCTTCTAGAGTGCCCCGTATTGCTTGTAGAATCCCATGAAAACTTTCAAACATAAAATAATATTTCTGATGACAAGAGAGGTTATTTCTTAGCTAAGAAGAAAAAGTTGATTTGTGATTTTCAAGACTGCAAAGCCAAGAAGGTTTCAAATCTTCTAATTATGAGCCTAGAGGAGAACTGTTTTCGAATCACCTCTATTGGAGAAGGTTTTAATATTGTCCAAAACAGAGAAATACAACTGAAAACCTTCCATAAAACTTCCCAGTAAAACTTCAACATAATTGAATAAGACAAGATATTCTCAGTAAAAAGTTCAAAATGTGTCTCTCTTCAGCTTAGTCCTGAAAACCCAATGGTAAAACCTTTGAAATAAGGCATAGACTTCCACACGTAATTTTTCTACACAGCTAAAAGGAACACCAGGATTTTTCAACCAGCTCATGAATATAGAAGCAGTTGAAGAAAATCAAAGACATATAGAGCTATCTCTTTCTAAACACCACCTTTAAAAGATAATTCTTGTCCTGTCATACCTTCTGGAAAAACCGGTTTGTAAATATCCATCATATGTCACAACATAAATCCCTCCCAAATCACTGTTGTTTTCCTACTTAAACCAGAAAGTGCAATCCCAAAATCTTATGAAATAAGCTGTCAGTGTTATCCTCTCAATAGCAATAACTTGATCTCCAGGAAAGAATTTGTTTTTCTACGGAAGTAACACATTTGACGGTTCACAAAACTTCAGATTCAAATTCCAAAAATAATGCCTCATTATAAAATCTTAGCCACCTTCTTTTCTTCCCAATGGTGGAATTATCAGAACTATAACAAAGAAATAGACATCAATGAAATCAATTAATCAATCATTCAATCTACGCTAAAAGAATGTATGAGGTTTCTGTGACAAAGTCATCTGGTATAAAAAGCACTATGGAAAACAGTAGTAGTACATTCCTTACAACTCAGATATTACCTCAGGTGTTTAACTTCTCTGCTTCACCTGCTTTGAAAAGACTGTAGTTACAGGGAAAATACACGAGACTCAGATTTCAAAGGGAACACCTGTGTTTCAGGACATAGAGGCTTTGCCAGGTACTGAGAAAGTAGCAGCATTACCTCAGGGCAATGCACATATTAGGGTCTCCTGGAAATTACAGAGACGCGAGGCAGATGCGGCAGAGTTTTACTTAAAATCTACTTCAAAACAAAGCCTTCAAAGTCTTAAAAAAGATAATTTAGGGAATTGCCACTTCCTTTTACTAAAATTAAAATAATTTTTGGAACGGAAATTTAATGTGTGGATAAACTGACAAGATCATTTTAATTAAACCCATTGTTTCAATATTATACAGATAGACTGAATGCATGGTGTAGGGCAGATTGTCTTTGTGAGGCAGCCTAGACATTAATTCAACAAAATCTTTACATTTCTACAGAATATCTGCTGATTCATCTCTCATGTCCCTGCCAAGGCCCTCTCAAGTCTGGCTATAACTTACCTACCTCACTTATAACCCACTCCTCAACATGCGTCCTCTACTGCTGGCTCTCTGGAATGTTAAAGTGCCGGTAAATCATCAGGATATCTGATTCTGACTTGGTAGGTGAGGAGAGAAATCAAGTTATGACATTTCTAACACTGGTGCCAGAACCGTAAACTGAATACTTCAAGAAGCAAGGTTCTAGTACCTGTCTGTTCATATTTCTCAGTCATTGAATCCATCAGAAATTTTCCCTACAGGACTGTTCTTTCTTTCCTCCCCTCCTTAGTTACTTAAACTTTATCCTTTCACCAAAGTCCTGTTCACAATCATTCTCCTCTTGGAAGTCATTTCAACCACAATACATACTCCATTTATCTCACCCTTCTCTGAACCTTCTTAAACATATAATTTACCAATTACTGTGTGTTTTCCTAGATCTGTTTCTACTACTTTCAGTCTTAATTCTCAAACTAGAATTTTAAATCAAAAACTGTCTCATGGGCTTCCCTGGTGGTGCAGTGGTTGAGAGTCCGCCTGCCGATGCAGGGGACACGGGTTCGTGTCCCGGTCGGGGAAGATCCCACATGCCACGGAGCGGCTGGGCACGTGAGCCACGGCTGCTGAGCCTGCGCGTCTGGAGCCCGTGCTCCGCAACGGGAGAGGCCACAACAGTGAGAGGCCCGCGTACCGCAAAAAAAAAAAAAAAAAGAAAGAAAAGTGTCCTATAGTTTTTCTGTGTTTTCCTAATGTCACCTAATATACTTGGCTATGTTGCCAGTATACTCATCGATTATCTCTAGCCTCAGCTGGCCTGTCCTGGGCAATAACTTAGATCAGAGATACAAGAACCTAAATTCCCTGCATCAAACACACATGTGTGATATAAACTCAGGTGAAAAGGTGTTCATGATGTACCTAGGCTAAACAAAAGGTAATCCTTGAAAAGTTGAACTCGGATTATTTTTGTAAAGGACATATATGCCTATCTTTGTATTGACTTTGTGATAAATTCAACACTATAATGCTTTCATTATGTTTGTTGTCATTTAGGAGAGAAGTAGTTAATCTTCAAGACTATATTCTGAATGTTTAAGGAGATGTCAAAGGAGACTTGAGAAAGTACAGTACCACCTATCAGTTATTTAAGTCTTCATCTACAAATATTGAGCCAATTTATAAAAATGAGGACTTATGTTTGAGTTTATTTATAGCTCATAAATTTAGATAGATATATGATTAATCTAAAAGTCAAGCCTAAAATATGCATGCTAGGAAAGATAAACTTTCATAATAAATCCCTCTGCATGCATTAGTTCATATATTTAAATAGCAAACTGAAAGTAACAAGTTTTGCAAGTAAATAAAATATTAATTGCTTTTATTTATTGTACTTGGGGATGTCTTTTTAATTTTCAAAAAGAAAAGAGATAGGTTAACGAATGAAAACTTCTTTTTGGAAAATTAGTAAAAGATAAAGTTTATGGACAAATAGAAACCAAAACCTAAAATTTAACACCATTACTTCAACTTAAACCAAAGGCTAATATAAGAAACATTTAAATGCATATGTTTACATACTTTTAATGAAACTGCTATAGTAAGTTGCTCATTGTTCCTATATTGGGAATTCTGTGTTAAGTTTTCACTAATAATTCCTGCTTCAAGAACGATAAATTATTATGCTTCCAGTCATTGAGAGCTATGTAAACCATATGGTCTCCTGTTTTCCTTGGCTGCTAGGAAACTCAAAGCTGGTTTAGTAACCATAGCATGCTCAATCAGATGTTTAGGTGTCCCTTAGGAACTTGCCTATACATTTGTCTTCAACAACTAAACAATGACTTAGAAGATGATGTAAAAAAAAATACGGTTTACCAAAGTCTTTATTTGAAAATTTGAGAAAGAATAGTGTGTTAAATATTCTTCATTTTTTCCCACAGTCACGCTCAGCCACTTGCTGCCATACTCTATGTCCCAAAACGCTCAACTCTACATCCTGAGTTACTTCAGGCTCTCTTGGCTCCCGGGTTCTAGTTGAATTTGGCCAGTAGAAGACATGGACAGGAAGTCAGAGGGTGAGAGGTGAATTTCAGTATGTACTACCCCCTCTTCAACACCACTCATCCCGTGAGTACACTGCCTCACAGTGATGGTGCCTGTGTCCTTTCATACAGCCCTACTACCAGGCTCTGGTCCTCACCAGGCTGTGGTACCACAATTCATGCTTGGGTGTCCCCCATCCTTGTGGCTCACCTAAGCCCTGCCCACAACTCTGCATACAGAGCCTTCATTAATTTTTTCCTGTTAAATCCTTGTTATTGTGGCATTTGTTTTCCTAATGAGAAATAATATCTGAGAATAAAAACATCTCATAGAATGTGTATTAGTAAGCTGCCTAACATATTACCTGATACCTAATATATCTCAATAAATGTTCTCTTATTCCTCTGTTCCTCTAAGAATCTGCTTCATTTGCTGTGATTCACAGAGCCTCTTTATGATGCATTGTTAATATTCATGAGACTAAGGAAGAAATTTAAATCCCAAGTTTTGAATGATTAAAAAAAGATAATCACTGCCACCTAAATTTCCAGTGAAAAAGTAAATTTCTTAGAATTCAAATTTAACACACTGTTAGTTATAAAACGAAGTTTAGAGTAAGTTATGCCTAGCTTTGCTTTGAATCTATTGACAATCAACTCTATAAGTCAGGACCTTTGTTCACATTAAATTTCCAGGATGATTTTTCCACTGAAGCCTCCAAGTAAGTACCTGTGTAGTTTAGGTTTAGTTTAGTGTACATACACACACACACACACACACAGAGGAATAGTTTAAAAAGTGGTAATAAAATCAAAGTTTGGAAATCCTTTGTAATAACTGTATAACTTACAAAAGTCAAACTAATACCAAATTATGTCAAATAAAATGCTTCTTCATAGGTATGCAGAGAAGGAAAATGTATAGGGCTATGTTGCTCAAGTCTGCCATGAGTCGCACTGGATAGAGCAAGATTATTTTCATCTTTTCATCTGTTCTCACAGATCATGACTGCCATGCCCTCTCCTTTGAATCAACTGTACACATATTCTCATATCAACATCTTATCAGTTAAGGTTCTCATCATCCAATGCCCTCACCCACGGTCCCTACCACACGTTGACTATAACGTCTTCCAAACACTATTTCAAAATGTACCTCTTCTAAGAAAACTGTCCTGGTTACTGCTTTATTCTGAAATACTTTTAGATTTATATACAGTTTAAAATATATTCATTTGTACTTCTTATCACACTCTGATTTATATTTTGAAAACAGTTCTCCAGCAAAAGCCATGGCATTCTGATCATTGTATCTCCTGGAAGACTCTATCCCTACTTGCTGAAGGGTCTGGCCATCCCCACTTCATGAGACAGAGGTGTCCATAACCCAATA
The DNA here is from genome assembly GCF_964341445.2 of Mesoplodon mirus. Classification (NCBI taxonomy): domain Eukaryota; kingdom Metazoa; phylum Chordata; class Mammalia; order Artiodactyla; family Ziphiidae; genus Mesoplodon; species Mesoplodon mirus. Next base: position 59,959,112 of record NC_138992.1, read on the forward strand.
TAACTCTGAAAAGTCACTAAAATCCAATGTTAATTTAGCCACTTGTCATACTTATTAGAATGATTTTACCCTAACCAAAAAGCTAAATGTACTTAAAAATAAAACATAAACACTTTGAAATGAATGTTTTGGCAACTTTCTAATAGTATTTTCTTGTCAAAATGAATCAAATCTTCTTTCATTCTGCCCATTTTAGAATCACTGTTGAAAATCCAATCATCTTTTTATTTTTTCATTCATTCATTCCATCTTTTCCCTTTCAACTAGCATAAACTGAGCTTAGAGCATGTGTCAGCCTCTCAGCTGGGGGAATGAAAAAAATTACGAAAGCACAGTTCCTTCCTACAAAGGAAAGTAAGGCTAGAGAAAGAGACAAGGATGTAAATAACAGAGGTAAAGGCAGGTAGGAGACGCTGTGGAAGCCAGGGAACTGGGGTGAAGTGCACCTAACTCCGTACAGGAGGGTTTAGACAAGAGCAGATTAGTCTTTAGAGGTGAGTCTTGAAGGAAGAGCAGAAATTCACTAGAGAGAAAACGAGATGCACATAAGTCATTCTAACATCTGCAAAAGCAACAGGGCTTGGCAAGATCCCTACAGCATAAAAAAATCCAGGGTATGTGGAACAACAGTATAGATGTTCCTGTGAAATAGCACTGCTTTTTATTTGTTTAGATGTATTCACTATGTTCACGGAATTCAGTTAACAAAGCTCTTCGCTCAGCCCTTTCTTTCTAGACAGGAGTTCTGATGCTCTTATTCCATCTTCATTCAAAAGCCTCCCCTCACCCCCCCCTTTTTTCTATCTCTTTGGTTTCCTGCCTCTGGACAACATCTGATCTCACTGTAGCTTCTTTTGATCATATCAGTCAATCTTTCAGTATTTCAGATTTGGATTTGCCATGTCTTGAGCAAACATAAGATATAGTCTTATATTTTATTCCCCTGTTTAGATGGTTACTTTGTACTGTTCGAGTTGCAACAATAACGCAAAGGGGAGAATTATAAAGAGTAACTCCCATGCTCATTCTTGGGTCTTATCTAATAGCTCATATCTGATCTAGCTGACCCTTACCAGCCCCACACTGCCACCCCTGTTCTTGCTCACTTTGGAATTCTACTTCCTTCTCACTCATATGGCCTTTAGAGTCTATCCTGTCACTGACCGCACTTCACTTTCCACCATCCTGCAGAACTGTGCCATCAACTAAATTTGACATTTCATTTTCTACCCCTCCTCCAAGCAGATTTAAACATTGAGTCTTGGGGACTCTTACTGTTCAACCTTCTTTATCTTTTTGGTTTCTAAGCACTGCATGAAAGGGAGTGAAAAGGAGTTGCTATTTCCCTGCACTAATAGTTAGAAATGCTACCTTATAAAAAGGAGAAGGTGAATGTGAGAGTTGAGATGAAAAATAAAGAATCTGGATCCTCGAGTCAACTTTTAATGTCTTAATTTAGACCTCGCTTTCTCCAGAGAGCCTAAAGCTTTCTACTCAAAGTTCCATTCCCAGACAGCAGCTGCCTCTTCACCTGGGAGCTTGTTAGGAATGCAGAATATTGGGGCCCACCCAGACCTACTGAATCAAAATCTGTATGTTAACAAGGTTCCAGGGAATTCATATGCACAGTAAAGTTTGAGTGGCACTAGACTAAAGCACCCCTTATTTCTATTCCCCAAATCATACCTCCCTGCTTTCCCATGAAAAACGCTTGCTACTCAATTTCCTGATGTTTGACTTCAAATTTTTCTTTGATTAAACACAAAATATAAAGCATGTGCAGACTATTAAATACATTGTATCCATATTCACATATTGCCTTTAGGTTAATGAGCTTCTAATAGAGAAAATCTGTTGCCTTTTTCCCAATAAGTTATATCTAAGCAGTTGACTTAATTGCACTTCATTGATTCTGTTAACTAGTTAAAAGAAAAAAAAAAAAAAGTAAGCTTCACTGGATCATAGTTCCAGGTTCTTACATTTGGTGAGTTTAATAACCCACTAATCCAAGTCACATATTTGGGTCATTCCCATAATTTAATTTTTAGAGTTCCCATACAACTATGTGTATTTAACCTCACTTGGCAATTTGAACCTCAAACACATTATTTGGTCTATATCTCTATCTGTACTTGATTTGTATTATGTAATATCTGAATACTTAAAAAATCAACCGCCCTCCCCCCACCCGGGCTAACATGCCTTTAATCTCTTTCACATCTCCAGGAGCTGCCTAGTCAAATGTCTTCAGAGGTCAAGCAAGTGACACCACATGATGTGGCTGGAAAGAGTGGGGTGACCTACGGCAAACCAGAGAAATCATTACTTTAAATCTTCCTGCTTTTTGGAAATACTTTGCTACTACATACTCCAGTAACACATACTCTAGTAAACCTCTCCCCTATCTATTAGATTTTGTAACTTAAAGCATGGTGAACCAAATGAACTTAAAGTACTTCAAGACATCTCATACATTTGACTCCACAGAGATCTTTAGATAGTAACTCCAAAATTACCATTTCATAATATCCTATCCTCACACCCCTCCATTCCTGCCTTCTCAATCTCAGCTGATGATCTTGCTCCATACTTCGCTGGGAAAAACAGAAGCACCCACATGAAAATTCTTTTTCCATTAAATACACCAGATGACCTGCTTGTGTACCTACAACCTCAGCATTTCCTGTCAAAATAAATGAACTGACTTTGGAGTTATATTTTCTCCCTTCCATGTCAAGTGCTTTCTCAACTTGTGCATTTCCATCAACTTACAAGCATGCTCTTTAAAGAACAAAACCAAGAGCATTGCCATATACCCGTGTAGCACTAGCTAGTTCCATTTCTCAGATCTTCACAGCAACGGTATTTTGAGGAGTTACTTAGTTCCTTCTCAACTTCCCCACCTTTCGTCCTCTTCCTCCCACTTCAGTAAGACTTCGGGTCATACTCCACCCCTGAAATGACTCTTATCAAAGTCACCGACAGCCTCCATGTCCACAAAACCATTGTTGGCTTTTCTTCCTCTTACTTCACTCCTCAGCAGTATGGAAGCTGTTGAACTCTCTTCTCCTGGCTTCTGGGACACCAGTGTAGCCTGTCTTTTCCCCCAACCTCACTGACCACTTGTTCTCAGCTTCCTTTGCTAGCTTTCTTCTTTCTGCTCAACCTCCATATGTCACTGGGCCAGGGCTCAATTCAAGGCATTTAACCTCCGTCCATAAAAATCTTCTCCTCGGATGGTTTTGTTCAGTCAGTTAAGATGGTCCCTAATAGCATCTACATGATTTCCACATTTTTATCTCAAGTCCCACCTCTCCACTGACCATTAAACTCAACTGAGGATGACATGGCATCGCAAGATAAGCTTGGCCAAAAAGAAACACCTGATTTCATGGCCACCTTCTCCTTTCTGTTTCTTCTGTCTCAACGAATGCTTCATCTATCCAACAACGTGCTTGAGTAAAAATCTGAGATCCTTATCCTTCACCCTTCACATTAAAGCTATTAGAAAACTATCAGCAATACCATCTAAACATACCCTGAAACTACCCACTTCTCTCCATCTTTACCACTATCACCCTGGTCCCAGTCACTATCATCTCTCACTCACAAGATACCAATGGCTTCCTAACTATCTCTCTGCTTTCAGCTGTGACCCTCCTGCAGCTCACTCTCCATAACATAGAGTAATTTTATGAAACCAAAAATATGACCGGGTCAACACTTTGCCAAGAATTTTCCAATGATCTTCTGTTTCACTAGAAATAAAATCCAAATTTCCCTTCACCAACGACCCAAAAGGAATTCTGGCCCCTGCTTATATGTCTACTTCATTTTCTAACACTTTCCTCATTACTAAATAAAAGTCAGCCACCCTAGCCATCTTTGGGGTCCCTGAAGACTCCTATTTCATTCCTGACTTAAAGACCTTTTGCTCAGTATTCCTTCTGCTTAGATCTCTGTAGCTTTGTGTAGCTGACTCCTTCTTGTAATTCAGTTCTCAGCTCAAAAGCCACTAACTCAGAGAGGTCTTCTGCAACTGTTTAACATGTTAGCTCCACCTTTATCATTCTCTATCATCTCACTTTGCTTATTTTCATTAGCTTGTTGAACCTTTTATACACTACTGTATGCTTCAGTATCAAACAACAGTGTCTGGCACAAAAATGCTCAAACAGTAGTTGTTGAATTAAATGTTTTTCTAATCACAAATTTATCAATGAGAATAACAAATTGTTTTAATCAATTATAAATGCCTTTCTGTAACTTCTTGAAATTATGAAGACAACAAATACTTAGAAAAATAAGGAAAGGGTTATTAAGCATACTTACTGTAATACCTTCACCAGACAAGTCATTACCACTTGAATTTTCACATTTTCTTCCAATGAACTAAATGTTTTATGTTATGTATATATAAAATACATAATAACATATAAAATGAGCATAGATTTATGCTAGTTTCATAAACTTTAATTCAATTAGTAAAAATCATCAAAAATATGAGAATTTAAATTTTAAATCATGTACAATTATGTGGTTGTATAAACTCCTAAAAGAAGTATGTGAAGGAACAAAGCTGAACAAGAGCAAAGAATGTTCTTGAACTAAGTGTCACTCTTAATTGTGATTATAAATGACCACGTTTGCTTTTAATGAAGGCATTCAGTAAAGGTAACTACAAAAACAATTAAGCAAAGAAACTGCATTTTCCTACTGACCATAATTATAAGTTTGGGATATGTTCCCTAACTAAACTACCTCTTCTAAAACTAAGTTAAAACTTTTGGTTAGAAGAGAGTTAAGGCTGTAGAGCCCACCTGGCCCATAGGAGGTGGTTCATGTTTGATGAATGAGTGGGTGAACAAGCTTGCTCATTTCTCCCATCCATTCTTCCTTGAACCATCCTAGGACCACTCTGATGCCACCCAAACTGTTTTATCAGACCTCCAGTGTGGCCTCCATATCTCAAAATTCAAGGGTCCTCATTTTACTTGATCTTTACAAGCAACATTTAACAGCGTTGATAATCCTTTCTGCCTTTCTTCACTTGGCTTTAAGGACATGTTGCTTCCCTGGTTTTCTTCCTCAATTCCCTTTGCTGCTGCTCCTCTCCTTCCCTTCGTCTACACTGTAAATTATGTCGAGGGCTCACTTCTCGAACATTTCTTTTTTCTGTACTCATTCCCTTGATGATCTCATCTCTTCTACTGGCTTTAAATACCATCTAAATTCTGATGAATCCTAACTGTATGGTCCAGATTAGACTACATATATCTAATTACATACATGACAAATTCACTTGGATATTTAAGGGAAATCTTAAATTTTATCTATCTCAAATTGAGCTCCAGCTTTCTCTACCAAAAGCTGGTCTATCCACATTCTTCCCTATCTGAAAAAATGGTAACTCCAATACTTCCAATTCCTCAGGCAAAATCTGTAAGGCCACACCCCACATCCAAAACCTGTCTGTGTTACCTCCAACATGGAATAAAATCCCAACAACCCACTCCATGATGGTGCAACTAGTACTTAATGAACAGGAACTGGGCCACTGACCTGTTCTGCTAAAGTTCTCACCTTCTCTTGTTTTTAGGGGGAGTGGGAGAATAGACTGGAGGTGAGGGCAGACCACGTGGAGAATCAGCAAGCACCTTTATCCTGGGAAGCAAGGAGGCAGAGTTTGCTTCCACCTCCTCTGATCTCTTGGAATTGAGTTGGCAAAATGGGTATCAGTAACCTGCTGATTTCTAGAATCTCTGTAACCACTCTAGAGTCAATACAAGTTGAAAGTTCCCCATCGATATTTAAACCAAAATAGAAACTGCCACCAGTTTTCAAAAACTACAGCCAGGGCTTGGGTGGGTTTAGACCTTGCACCAGATGCAGTAACTCCCAGCCTATTGGCTGCCTGGATGGCCAAGTCAATTGCACTAGTCTTGCAACAAGGCTTCCTTGAATTTATCAATATTGATGTCATGACTACAAAGGAGTTTCAGTGTGGATTCACACCATGCCACTTCTCTTCACCTTCAAGGCTACCATCGCACTCCTAGCCACCATCAATTGCTGGAATGATTATTGCAATAGCCTTGAATCCCTGCTCACACCATTGCCCCACCTCCCACCACTTTAAAGTCTGTTCTCAACAAACCAAATCGATTCTGAATAAGTATAAGTAAGATCATGATATTCCTCTGTTCAAATGGCTCAAATGGCTTGTCACTCGGACTTAGAGTGAGTCTTTAAAATGACTACAATGACGTGTATCTGTTCTCCTCAAATAAAGCTCTGACCTCATTTTCTGCATTACTTCCACACTCACTCTGTCAGCCACATGGGCCCCCTTGCTGAGTTGGGATATGAGGATCTTTACACATATTCCAGGAAAGGAAGAATGTTTGTTATGTTTACTGCTGGGTCCTAGACAGTGCCTGGCATTTGATAAATTCCTAATACCTGTTGAATGAAGGAATAAACAACAATAACAATTTCAAAATTTTGTGACACTTCTCTGTCTCTGGGTGTTCCACTCTCCTAAATGAAACTGCTTGTTGTCTCTTGCCTTTCTAAGATCCTAGATTTGCTGCTTACATTTAATGAGGAATCTTAACCTCCCAGAACTCCAGGGTAGTAGAACTGAGCTACAGTGTCACTACTAAATTCAGTAGAACTGAGCTACAATGTCACTCTCTTTCTATAGGTACTGCCATCTACAGTGGAACTTCCAAAAAGGAAACTACATTAATTTAAAGTGTCAATGTCTTAAAAAAAAAAAAACACACAACTATGTATCAAATTAAGGTTTTGAAAACTTTTAAATTCAGTAGACAAATAAACTAAAACAAAACATAGCTTTATTGTAACTAAACAACATTAGTGAAGTAAACAACATTAGTGAAGTAAAATAAAAACACTTTAAGAAAATTAAATGTTATTTTAAATATAGAATAAACTTTAAAAACTTTAAATAAGAATAACATTCTTTGAAGCAAGAAAGATATTTCATGTACCTTTAAGTGCATATGGATTATACTGTACGTCATTAAGAGATGCAAATATTTAACTTTTGAAAACTACCAGGCAAGTGCCAGTATACAGAGAGAAAAATCATTGTTTTAGGAATCAAGAGTTGCAATAAAACCTTACTGACAGTGAATTCCTGCCACTTTTAGCAAGATAAGAAATGTGTAGGGCTTCCCTGGTGGCACAGTGGTTGAGAGTCCGCCTGCCGATGCAGGGTACACGGGTTCGTGCCCCGGTCCGGGAAGATCCCACATGCCGCGGAGCAGCTGGGCCCGTGAGCCATGGCCGCTGAGCCTGCGCGTCCGGAGCCTGTGCTCCGCAACGGGAGAGGCCACAACAGTGAGAGGCCCGCGTACAGCAAAAAAAAAAAAAAAAAATAGTAATGTGTAGACACTGAACTTTGGGTAAATAAGTTATGATGCCATCATTTCATTCTTTGCATTTATCCTGGATATATGTCATTGGTGGCAAATTATGTCAGAAAATGTGAAGTTATGAGAGTTGTTTTGTGAGAGCAACTCACAAGCTAAAAATCACTTTTTCAGGCTTGGATTCATGCTACAGAGAGTCAGAAATAGGGCAGAACTCAGACTAGCATCACCCTGCTCAGCAAACTAGGTTATCCCCTGTCCAGTTCCTGGAATTATCTGCTACACTGAAGCACAGAAGAAAAATATCTTGATTTCCAGTGTTAAGCATGACCATATAAAGAATATATGTGACAACTGGAACTAAGCCATTGTTTGCATCAATATGTACCATGGACTGCAAGTACCACTGGCTATTTGGCTTGGAGCCTCTGGTTGCCCAGCAAAAGGATAAATATCCAGATATATTTTGTTCTACATTTGGAAAAATGCTGTGCAAAGTTTCTGCCCCTAGTCTCACCATATGTAAAGTGAGAGCAAGCAGGCACAGCCATCAACCTTCCCAGCAGAGTATCTGTCAATGGGGGGATGGTGGTGGTGGGATGAACTGGGAGATTGGGATTGGCATATATACACTAATATGTATAAAATAGATAACTAATAAGAACCTGCTGTATAAAAAATAAATTAAATTAAATTAAAAAAACAGTTCTCTAAAAGACATGGAAATAGTTATAATAGTGGAAAATGGCTTATATAATTAGCATGATATAATGACACATGTCATTTTTAGGTAACATGTCCTTATGTTGCTAAAATACATTCTAGACTTAGGTACGCTTTCTATCACAGTGAGCTATTTTGGATTTTAGCTAATCAATAAGTTTTAGAGGCCCTATTAAAAATTTGTTAGAAGGGGTAAATGCTCATTAATTTAATTATTTAATTAAAGTATTATTCATTTATTATTTAAATTAATTTATTATTTAAATTAATTTATTATTTAAATTAATTTAAATGAATTTATTATTTAAATTCCAGAGCATTTGAGTATTATCTCGGCAGCTGTATATTACAGGACAATTTTTAGTATAGCATGAATATTTTTAAAAATAGAAAAAAAAATCCTGAATTATTTATTCCTTCATCTCTGGTATTTCCAGTGTCCATGTCACTATCTCTGGTGTCGGTGATATCCTACCTTCCAGGGCTTTTATTATTTTAATTCCCCTTTCTTACCTGTCTTTCATATTTATCTCATATATAATCTTACCTATTCTTCCATCCCTCCCTTTATTCAACACATATTTACTATCACTCAGCAATGCTCAGTCAACAAATATTTACTGAGTACTTCTTTGCATCAGGCACGGGGTAATAAATATAAGCAGGGTGCATCCTTACCCTTCTAGGAAGTCAGTCTTGGAAAGGAAAATAGACATGTATATATCGAATTGCAACAAAATTTCAATACTGTAAATAGGCTTGAATAAAATCCTTTAGGAGCACAGAAGGAGTGGAGCAGGGGAATGAGCGCATCAGAGGAAGCTTTACAGAAAGACAGAGTCTGAGCGCGGTCTTGAATTTGTCAGGAGGAGACAGGATGCACAGGCATTCCGGGCACAGAGGAAACTGAACTCGCAAAGAGGCACAGAGGCATGAGGAACACCATCATCTCTAAGAACAGTGTATATTTTAAGTGTGAACACAGATTCAAAGATACGCAAGGGTGTTGAGGCTATGGGGCATATTGGGCTAGACCTTTTGTAAGTTATTCAAGGTGAGCTTTAGCTTGCGAGCAGCCAGAAGTTCACAGAAGCTTTGGGCAGCTGAGTGACCACCAGAGATTTGGAAAAGACAGACTGAGTAACAGGGAGGAAGGTGGACTAAAGTAGAAATAAAGTAGGACTAGACGGTACAGTCCATTGCAGGGGAAGCTGCGGTACCCATCACAGGGGCGGTGGAGGAGGGCGAGACCACGAGCATCCGTTAGGATGAAACAGAAGACATGGATTCAAAAGACATTTCTGAGACAGAATCTAGAGAATCTGGCAAGTAACTGTGTATTTATGTTTGTGCATGAATTTTACTTGGAAGTGGGTAGGGGGAATGAGAGCAAGGCAGGAGCTGAGGATGTGCCCAATTTTCTGCCTTTTGTTTGTTTGTCTTCTGTTTAGAGAGGACTAAGCCGATGTCCATGACATCCAGGGAGAAAGGTAGGACCGTGGGCAAGGATGGAACAAAAGCAGCTCATTTGTTTTTAGAAATCTTAAACTTGCAGTAACTGGGGAGTCAAATTACATGGAGAGGACCCAGTGGGCAGTAGGAAATAGGAAAACAATGCTCAAAGAGGACTGTTGGATGGAGTGTCAACTACAGAGCCATCAATATACGGATGGTATTTAAAGTCAGAGGAGTAGATAAAGTCCTGTAGGAAGGGAGAAGGCCGAAAGTAAAACCATTGGGGCCAAAAGTAAAGGTTTAAGAGATGAACAGCAAACAAGAATATGCTGAAGAAATAACCAGAAAAATAAAAGAACCAAGTGATGGGGTCAAAACCCATGGAAAGGAAAGGCTTGAAGAAAACTAACAGTATGCTCAACAGGATCAAATCTCTTACCTCATTGCAGCCTGTGGGTTTTATATTCCTACATAGATTTTACCGATGAGAAAAGCAATGCCCAAAATGATTGCTGACCGTCAGACTTCACATACCAGTAAGCAGCAGAGACAACACGAGAACCTAGGTCCAGCGCCAGTGTTTTTTCCTCAAAAATCCATTGCCTCTTCAGTAACAGCTTCATTTGATGACCTAAAAGCCCCAGTTTTTCAATGTATCCTAAGATAAATGCTGGTAATCTCTCTCCTTAAGTTCACTGGTTTCTATAATTAACAACTCGTTTCTCCCCTTCCTGATTCTGCCACAGGGCTTGCTTTCTTCAACCTATTCTGCTTCTAGTTTCCTACAACCAGCCTGCCACTTACTCCATGTGTGTTGGTTCTCTTCTTCTAACTGAGAAATGGCCTCCACTCCTGGCCACAATTTGTGGTCCTGATCACCTTCCAGGAACAACATAAACCTCATCTTCCCCACTGATTAACTCTCTCGCTTAGGAATATTCTTAAATTACTCTCCATTATTCTGTGCTCCCTTGGCATTATTCATACACGTGAACAAAGAACTCTGTGTCCTTGCTCACTTGAAAATTTTCAAATATGTCTATTCTTTCTTCTCAATCAGCCTATAAGCTCTTCAAGGGAAGAGGTTGCCTTGCAGAAGCCATTTTTAACCCTATTAAATGAGCATTAGAGTATGGGTAGCGTTGTGATGTTAATAAATGTGGATGTGACTTGGCTGCTGGAGTTCAAGCACAAAGACTAGACTGAAATAAGCACCAAATGTAAATAAGGTAACTGGCCATGCAAATTTTTAACGTAATATGACACATAGAGTGTAAGTGGCCAAAAGTGGTGGTACTTATCATAGGGCATTGCAGATTTTATAGGAAGTGGCTCTTGAGTTAGTTTTTAATTTTGTTTTATCAAAATAAATACACTTTAAACAACTATTTGAACAAATGTTGTTTTCACAGGTTGATCTACGTCTGTACTTCCATTATTAATATGTAAGCTATAAACCAACAGTATTTCAAATAAAATAGTATTGTTCATTTAGACTTTCCTATAAATATGTTTTCTAGAAAATGTGTTCCAGTACTACCACTGGGAAATAAACTCCTCTGCAGCCCAGTTATTGGCCAGGACATAGTTCCAGTACTAACAGTATCTAAGGGCAACACAACATAAACCCTGGCTGGTTTCTGAATCTACATTTCAAGGACAGAATGAAACCAGTGAAACTAAAAAGAAACTCATATAAACATCTTAGACCAGACATCATACAATAGGCAGTTATTTTCTTTGGAAGTCAGACATGAAAACAAATCACAGAATGTTCTTTCATTACTCCCATATTACTTAAAACACACACAAATATTCTCAGATTTCTTTTTGTGGGTTTAAACTCTCAAGTTCTTCCTTATTTTAAATAAAAAGCAACTGAGTACCTATCCACATGGAATAAGCATACAGTGGCCTACTTGGAAAAGCTCCATAACTGGCTCTTTCTGTTTGAAAGCTCACAGATGAAGAAGTCATAGAATTTTGTACTTTGAACAAACACTTTAAAATACACAAAAATCAGAAATGTGAGCCATTACAGATGTCATATCGTGCACAGAATTTTGAAAAGAGGGAACAATTTCGTCAGATATTCTATTTAAACAGTATAAGGAGACATAAAATTGGTTATATGTCTCAGGAACATTTACTGGGACCTTGTAATTGCAATACGCCTGATAATGAGCTAAACTTTACACAGGTCATCTCATTCCTCACATAATCCTCACAACAACCCTCTGAGGTGAGTGCATGTTCTAGACATGAAGAAACTGAAGTAGAGGGAAATTTATAAGCTGCCTACAGTCACCTAGCTAGTATCAGTGCCAGAATTTAAACCCTGATGGCCTGATGTTTGGGCCCTGATTCTTAATCTCTGATGAGTTCTCCTGAGTGCTACCTACTTTCTTTAGGGTAAAATATTTTTCTAGAAAAAGTTAAAATAATATAATGAAATACTTTGTAATGTGTAATGTTACCTTAGAATTTCCATGTTTCATGAAAGTTACCTAAATAGAGAATACCTATCAAAACTAATGTAAGTGCAAAAAAAAAAAGTAAAAACCAGAATGTATTAAAATTAACTGCACCCTGCAATGTGTCCAAAGGAGAAATGTTAGCACCACTGTTCCTTAAGTTTGCTGTCACCAATGATTAATATCAGCCTTTGCTAGTGCATTCCTAATTCATGCAAGTAGTATAGATTTTTGAAAATTTTTCTAAATATTTAGGGTATGAAGTATGCTAATATAAATGAGTTATAGTCTTACAAGAGTAATAACTAATAGTCCTTAAAAAGTAATTTTGTTTCCCCAACTTGCTAATTTACTCTCAGAGTGAATTAGCAAGTGACTTATTAAGGATAAGTCACATATTTTTATTTAATCCTTCACCCAGGCTTATTTTCACACGTCAAAGTTCACAAACAAATCCAGAAAAAAAAAAAAAAGCCATTGCCAAAGTATTCCTTAACATAAAGCAAGCACAGAAATGTACACTTTACAATATGTCATTTACATACTTCTAAGAAACAACGGCCCATTAGAAATGATATAGTTTGCAAGGCAGAAATAGAGACACAGATGTAGACAACAAACGTATGGACACCAAAGGGGGGAAATCGGGGGGTGGTGTGGTGGTGGTGTGATGAACTGGGAGATTGGGATTGATATGTATACACTAATATGTATAAAATGGATAATTAATAACAACCTGCTATATAAAAAAAATAATACAATAAAATTCAAAAAAATGTAGGGAAAAAAGGTAATATGGGGGCATTAGACAGCTAATAAAAATACTCTTTTCTAGAAGAAAAAAGAAATGACATATATCTATATCTATCTACCTATCTATCCATATATGTATATCAGCCATCTGGAAAGCATCTTCAAATTATTGGTCCTTGATTTTTTTCAGATCCACCATTCATAAGAAGATTCCATCGGTTAGGAATTAGGAAACAATTATTCTACTAAGTCACTTAAAAGCAAATACACCAACTCTCAGCACTTTCAAGATAGGAATCTTTCTCCTAAGAGTAGAATTTAAAGTACTTAGTAGGAACATTAGACCTAAAGGTATTTACTTCTACTCTGAAATTCAAAGAGCTCTTAGAATGAAAGGAGGACTAATAAAAGAGTATGCGGGGGCTTCCCTGGTGGTTCAGTGGTTGAGAGTCTGCCTGCCGATGCAGGGGACACGGGTTCGTGCCCCGGTCCGGGAAGATCCCACATGCCGCGGAGCGGCTGGGCCCGTGAGCCATGGCCGCTGAGCCTGCTCGACCGGAGCCTGTGCTCCGCAACGGGAGAGGCCACAACGGTGAGAAGCCCGCGTACCGCAGAAAGAGTATGCGGAAGAAGATTCTCTTGAAGAAAAAGATTTTTTTGAAATTTTATAGAGGACAAATAGCAAAAGATTAAATACTAGCATGATGGAATTTAACCATGGAAGCTAAAAGCATTATTAAACATTTCTATGTACATACCATTTGAAAAATTTTCTTACCATATACTCCATATTAGAGGCTGCTGGATACACCTGACTTCGTAACTTATTATGAAGGTCCAGGATACTCTGCATGTCATTGTCCGTGATGGCCCTTTTCCCTCTTTGCTTTGCCATCCACCACTCACCATCCTCATCCATGTACTTTTCCAAAAGTTTGTCCAATAAAGTGGCATTAGGAACCACCATGGCTGGAATTGCTCTGGCCACGAATAGCACTGTGGTTACTCTGAGCCACTCCCGCACAGTACACTTCATAATGAATGATCTCAGGATGTCCCCGGGAAAAGCTCCAAGAAAGGTTCTTCCACTCCGTCTGGCTATAAGGACATGCAGTGTAATTAGGGTGAAAATCCCGGCAGATATTAATTTTCTAATAACAAAAATAATCCAACAGTTACAAAGGGGTGGAGCCAGTTTGATTTGTTTATATAATGCCAGCAAATGGACATGCACTTTTTGAAATAAATTTTCTCCCATCCATGTTTCCTCCAGAGGACTTTTCACAATTGTTTCCACAAAATAGACAGCAATATTTTCCAAGATAATGTGCATGACGCCATAAATAAAAGGGAAAAGTAACTGAGAGGAGCCAAAGCTTGAAAATAATTTCTGAATTACAAAGCTTTAAATGGCTAGATATTACATACAGCCTGCAAAGGGTATGATGTCCCTAGAATGTTTTATCAATCAAACCAGAGGTTCACGTTTCTCTCTCTCTTTTAAGGTATTCTTTTATCTCAAGTGTCCCATCTCTGGTTCAGAATGTCAACAAAATTATGAAATTGAGGGTGAATGTTGTAAAGAAGTACAAATTGTTATTCACACATATATCCATGGGTACTTCGAGAGGGACCCCTGAATTAATGCGAGTGAAGTTACGGTCGCTGGGGGAAGTCTCTTCTTATACAGCCACAGGTCAAGAAGAAAATCATTATTTCCTAGAAAGTGTGTGCCTAACCTGTGGCCCGCACCCGATAAGGCTAACAGTACGCGGGCAACTTCACAGCCTCTCCTCCCACCCGCCAGAGGCGCGCACTGTTCACTTAACCCAAACCAAAGGGCGCGACGGGAGGAGGTGAAACTCACAAACTCAGAAGAAGAGCTCCCACAAATCTGCATCGTGGCTGCTTTCCGAGCAGCCCACCCACCCTCCGTGACCGACCATTCTCTGCACGTTGATTTTTTTTTTCTTTCTTTCTTTTTTTTTTTTAAGTAGAGTTTAAGAAGCCAAAAGTAGATTGGAGAAGGCGGGAGCTTGACGACTCAGCGCTGCGGTTTTAGCAATGCCCTTACCTCTCCAGCGTGAAGTTCCCTACGAGAGCTGAGCCGAACAAGACGGCCGGCTTCCCGCAGCCCGCACGCACGACTGCACATAGACAGCCCGGTTCGGGCAGGACCCGGGCACGGCGTGTCCTCGGGCGACGGGGGCGCTGCCTGCAGGGGGACGTGGGCCCCGGTCTCCGCGGCTCCTCCCTGAACCTGGAAGGAGGAGCAGGCAAAAAGGGCTCCAAAGTTAAGAGCCCGAGGCTGGGGCGGAACGGCGGCTGCCCGGTTAGCTCGCCAGGGTGGGCGCCCGAGCTTCTCGGAGCCTTATCAGTCGGCGCGAGGGGCGGGGACCCGGGCCGGGCTGGGCGGCGAAGGCTGGAGACGACCTCGCTCCCCGGCTCGGTGCAGCCGCCCCGCGCAGAGCCAGGCGCCGAGCGCTTCCGCCGCTTCCTCGAGCTCCCGGGCATTTATTGCGGTCCCAGCGCGCGCGCACGTGACGTGAGCTCCCCCTCCTCGCCCACCCCACCTCTGCCCGGCCCTGGACGGGGGCCCGCGGCGGGAGCGACGACAGGCCGCCCTGCTTCTCCCCACGCCCCTCACCCCACGGCCCAGCGAAGCCGGGACACTTGGCCTTTGTGCGTGTGCTTTGGGCTTCAGGGACCCGGGCGTGGAAGGTCTGGACCCTGTGGGAGGCGTATGCAAGGAGGTCCCCAAGTCCTCCCGCCCCTCACAGCTCCCCTGCTTTCGGAGGTCCTTCTCCTAGTTCCTTCCTGACTCGATGCTAAAATGGCTCTAACAACCTTACAGAAAAGGAGCTGCCCCCCAGCGGGCCTGCGGAGAGGGTGGAGGTGGGGTTAACACGTTGGGTTTTGGAGACTTAGAAGGAGAACTGGGGCGGGAAGAGGGGACTGGGGAGAAGGTAGGCTGGGGAGCAGAAGTCTTTTCCTTTTATTTTCTCCAGGGCATCACTTCCATTATCAAGACCCATTGTCTAGAATTGGGAAGTTGTTCTTTTTGGCTCCGTTGAAACCTCGATGATGATGACCAAATGGGGAAGGGGTTTCACAGAATGGTGGGTTATCTGTGACTCAGGATTACCTGACACTTGAGAGCTCCACTTCATGCATAAAATGCGTTGCATTCGGGTCCTAAGATGACCACAGAACTTTTTTTTTTCTAATGATGTAATCATTTATGGAGTTGATATGAAGGGTAGGCTCAGTTAATTGATCAGCGCTACCTTGACAGGAATTCAAAATCCAAACCAAGAACAGGTAGTGAACTGAGTTTCGCTTTTGTTCACGCTATACTTGGAAGTAGGAAAATTACTCATTTTAAATTCACAAAGGCTCACCCTAATTAATGTGGTGCTCTTCTACAGGTATGTTTTTTATTAAGCATTTATTTAATTTACTTACTTTTGCTTCCCTTCTGTCGTGAGCCATGAACTCAATTTTTTTTCTCTAAATGCTAGCGTCTATGGCCTATGGTCAAATAAAGTAAAACATTCTGATAGTAATTCCCAAATCATCCCAAGTTGCTACCTGTCTCTTTCCACACCAACCAATTACACTTTATCAGATCAAAAAATTCAAATCTAAGCCCCTGGTGAACGTGAGACCTTCCTTCGTCTCACAATATAGAAAAGAGACAAAAGGGAAACATGACCTATCAGAAGGGCAGAGAAGATGAAGTTTTGGTGAACGTACCACTTTCATAGAAGGTGTAATTTTGCAATTTTGTAGCAGCTTAAGCACAAAAAAAGACTTACATTTGCACTTTTCAGATAGTTATAACTCTTATGCATTGGTTTTCCTTCCTGGAAACTGATGGAAGTCCCCAAAGTATGTGGTAAAAGAACTATCATTTGTCACATCGGATGAAGAACATGTTTATATACTGCAATTTTAATGTGGTATTGAAAAGTATACTGAGTATCAAATAAAAAACAGTTAAAAGTAAAAAAAAAAAAAAAAAAATGTGGTAGGGCTTCCCTGGTGGCGCAGTGGTTGAGAGTCCGCCTGCCAATTCAGGGGACACGGGTTCGTGCCCCGGTCCGGGAAGATCCCACATGCCGCGGAGCGGCTGGGCCCGTGAGCCATGGCCGCTGAGCCTGCGCGTCCGGAGCCTGTGCTCCGCAACGGGAGAGGCCACAACAGTGAGAGGCCCGCGTACCGCAAAAAAAAAAAAAAAAAAAAAAAAAAAAAAAAAAAAAAAAAACTTAAAAGTAATAACATTACTTGAAACATTTTCAAAGAGAATTTAAGTTGTGAAGAAGGGAATTAAGATGCTAAGAAATGAAGTTAAATGCACTGACTCTTGAATGTTTCTATTATAAACCTTTCCACACAATATACAAATCAGACACCTAAAGGCTTACATTAAAGAAAATTAGATTTGGTTTTTAAGGTTTTAATTCCAAAACTTTCTCCAGGTAAGGAAAAAAAAAAGTTTGTATTCCTTGTCTCAGTGATTCTATCGGCTTCCAGTTTGGTACTGCAGGTCATATTTTTATATAAAATAATTAAACATTCACAATATTAAGTATTAACACTTCAATAATACATCGTGTCATGTCTGATTTAATATATATGCTGAAAATGTCATTTTCAAGAGTAATCAGACACAATATTCTGGAATACTCAAAGGTGATAGTGTTTACTTTTTAATTTGTTGTTGAGAAATCTGTGTGTAGACAGAAGAAAATGTCACAGAATTCATGTAAAAGGGGCACTTTGGTTTGTGGCTAAGGCTGTTACTTATAAAGCCACAGTCGTTTTTAGCATTACTACTTTCTTGTGGCAGACACTGTTGGTTGCCTAATCCAAAACCAGCCTCCTATCCCCTTTCTTCCAAGCCCATAGCCTCCAATTTACTGGGGGTGTTTGCCCTCTCACATCCTCTCAAACTG
Source organism: Mesoplodon mirus (assembly GCF_964341445.2). Taxonomy (NCBI): domain Eukaryota; kingdom Metazoa; phylum Chordata; class Mammalia; order Artiodactyla; family Ziphiidae; genus Mesoplodon; species Mesoplodon mirus. The sequence continues at coordinate 59,976,875 of NC_138992.1, forward strand.
GCATCCTTAGGAGGTGAATGTTGATTGGTCAAAGGCAATCATCACACTCCATCCTTGCTACCGGTAATTGACTTAGCATGGGCTTGCCTTGCAACCTTGGCTACTGAAAAAAAGGAAGAAATCTGCTTGGGGGTGAAGAGAGGGTTGGCAAGGGTTTTCTTTTGTGATAAAAAGAGATGCAAAAAGAGGAAATGTCCCTTCAGGCACTGAAGTATCAGTTTGTGAAACTGAAAGATGCACCTGTTGCTGTGCAAAGAGGGACAAGCCTGAAGACAGACTTATCATCTTGGTTGAGCAGAAAGGCAGATAGTGACTGAGTCCCCCTGACACTGAACAATCATTGAACACCTAGCCTCCGTTTTTCTAGCCATAACAAACAGTAAATGTATTGTTTAAGCCACACCGACTTGGGAATTCAGTTACTTGCAGCTCAAAGCATTCTAATAGATATATTTCTACAAGAAGATACCTTCCTCTGGCAATGTCATGTTTTCTCCATGCTGCTGCTGCTATTATGTTCTGCTCATGTGCATACTTAGGAATTATCTTTAAGTATATTCGTATGTGTTTTTTCTATCCCCATGATTGCAAAATCGGGTATATATTCATCACTGGGTATTTCACCCACTGTATAGTTTCATGACCCCAAACCTTAATCTCAAACTGAGGCACACTGACTGTTCTATCACCATATTGTTAGTACGTCCATCCTCCATTGGAGGATGTAAGAATAGAATTTGTGTTATGTTTCATGAGGTGGAATCAGTGTAGTACAATGTTTTAAAGCACGTAATTTTAAATTAAGATGCCCGAGTTAGTTTCATGACGTGTCACTAGTCCTTGGACCTTGATTATGCTACTTGGCCTCTACCAGCCCTGGAGCCTTTTCCCTTTAAAGAAAATAATAACTGTAGCTATCTCACTTTTTCACTTTGTGTATTAAGATTAGTTAATACATGGAAGCACTTAAAACAGATAAACAGAAAGTACCCAATAAGCATTAAATATTATTATTATGAGAACTAAAGTAGAGGATTTATAGTTGCTATTTTATAAACTCAATGGGCTTTAATCAAAGTATTGTGCAGTATAAGAGTTTAATTTTTAAGTAGAAGATAGAATTAACTGGCCATACATGTGATAAAAACAATCTATAATGTTTCTGGCAGTGCTTAGTGAATTTTCCTCTCATAGCTGATAAAGTATCCAGTTCTGTTTACAGTAGAACACAGTTTCCATTTTTCTCCAAAGCAGCCATTTGCCTCTGCCTCAAGATAGTCACACATAAGTCCTTCTACTCTAACTACAAGTGTTCAATCAATTATTATAACCTTATTTTTGAAATGTAACATACATGCATTAAAGTGCAAAAATCTTAAGTGTACAGCTCAATGAAATTTTACAAAGTTAGCACACTGTGTGAAAACCACTGGGATCCAGATAGAGAATATAACCATCTCCTAGAAGTTTCTTTTGTGCCTCCTTCTTGGTGCATTCTCCCCAAAGGTAAGTAATATTCTAATTTCTTATCCAAAATTAGTTTTAATCTTTATGTGCATGGAATCATACAGTAGACAGCTTCATTGTCTGGCTTCTTTTGTGTCTTGTTTCTTTCATTCAGTATGTCCGCAAGATTCATTCATGTTGTTGTATGTAGCAATACTTTGTTCTTTTATTTATTTTTTATGAGCCTTCTACAATTTTTCTACCCATTCTGTTGTTGAATTTTAATAGTCCTGTTTAGGACTTAATGCTGCTAAGGACATTCCTGTACATGCCTTTTTGTACACATATTCACACCTTTTTTATTGGCTGTATAGCTTGGAGTAGAACTTCTGGGTACTAACATATACTTATGTACAATTTAAGTAGGCAAATTGAGTTGTATACATTTTTCTTATTGAACTGTAAGAATCTTTTGTAAGCGTTGTGAACATGTCCTTTTTAAATGTAAAGTATATTATAAATTTCTTATTCCTTTCATTTTTTTTTTTTTTGCCTTTTCACTCTGTTAATCATGTCTCTTGATGAATAGAATGTCCTAATTTTAATGAAGTTCAATTTTTCAATCTTTTCCTTTATGGTTAGTGATGTGTAAGACCTGTTGGATAAATATTTGCCTATCCCAAAGTCATGAAGAAAAATCTCCTATGTTATCCTCTAGCTTTATTATTTTACGTTTTACAGTAAGATCTTTGATCCATCTGGAATGGGTTTTTATGTTATGACAAGGGAGTAATTGAGTTTTTATAGAAAGATTTCAGAGATTATATTAAAAGCCTGCATATCTTATAAGCATCACTATAAAACTCCTTGTGAATTTGTTCTGGAAAAGAGGTAAATTTCAGAATTAAGGGATGGAAAAATGTCTTTGTTCTTTAATCTAGAGTTAGGATGCTTTAATCAGATTATTTAGAAATGCAAGTGCTGAGATCCATGTTGATGCCATAACCTGAAAATTCCTTAATCTGTCTCCTGATGTAAACAAAAGTAAATATTTTAAGCTTCTTTTTAGATTTGCAGAGGACCTATTTTGTCATCCATTTGAAGTTTGACTGATCTGCAATCACTAAATGCAATGATTCATTTTTAAGTTATCTACTACCACCAATACTGCTTCTACACATTTGAAAAAAAACACGTTCAGTAATTTCTGTGCATGCTTCTGTGCCTTTCTTGGTAAAGTTCTCACTGGTTGAAGTTTCTTCCATTCATTCTCTTCTGAATATTCACACTCTAACCATTCTCCACAAAGAGAATCACTGATCCAGTCAACAATTTTCTCTATTTTATTTTCCTCTAAATCTTATCAATTTCTATTATATAAATTATGGCTAGTCTTATATTTTCTTAGCTCTCCAACAATGCTAAAACCTCCTTGAGAAAAGAGATCATGTTTATGTGACCTCTATATTACTTACAATATATGTTAAATAAACAACTGAATTTGGATTTTTGGACTATTCTTATTGACCAGAAAAGTACACACATGTCCCTGGATGTACAAGCTTGTGGGCAGGAGCACAAGAATCCACAATGCAAACAAATCTCCACATCATGCTGGAGATGACTTTCACCTAGAGATTTTTCTTTTGAGAGAAATTATCTTATATTGAAACAAACATTTGACATTTATGTCATAAATGATCTATAAAGCAGACAGGCAATTCAGATTAATTTTAAAATGAAAACTAAGCTTGGCATAACTGTTCTCTACAAAATCTCCAGACCCACTACCATTAGTGGTTCTTCAGTGGAAAAGTTTGAGGAGTACAGCCCTATGCCATTTATTGACAAAGTTTATGTGTGTAAACTTTTCTTTTTTTAAAAAAAGAATGCAATCCACTTCTAAATCATTTATTCTTTTCAATTTATAGTTTCTAAATTCATAGGAAAATGAAGTTTCCTAAAGTAAAGAGATGTCAAATATTTATTAAAAATATATTTGATTCCACTTATATAAGATACCTAGAATAGTCAAATTCATAGAGTCAGAAAGTGCATTGGTAGATGCCAGGGGCCAGGGCATGGGGGAGGTCTGGAGGGGGAATGAGGAGCTAGTGTTTAATGGGGACAGAGGGTCAGTTTAGAAAGGTGAAAAATTCTGGAGATGGATGATGATGAGAGTTGCACAACAATGTGAATGTATTTAGTGCCACCGAACTGTACAGTTAAATAGAGTTAAAATAGTATGTTTTATATTTTGTGACTTTTACCACAATAAAAAAAATTTTTAAGTATATTTCAGAACATTGATCTACTTGATTGATGTTCTACTATGTTTTATCTATTGAAGGCTTATATTGCATGTCTTTTTTTTTTTTTTTTTTTTTTTTTTTTGCGGTACGTGGGCCTCTCACTGTTGTGGCCTCTCCCGTTGTGGAGCACAGGCTCCGGACGTGCAGGCTCAGCGGCCATGGCTCACGGGCTCAGCTGCTCCGCGGCATGTGGGATCCTCCCGGACCAGGGCACGAACCCGTGTCCCCTGCATCGGCAGGCAGACTCTCAACCACTGCGCCACCAGAGAAGCCCCTGCATGTCTTTTTTTTTTTTTTTTTTTTTAATTTTATTTTATTTTTTTGCTTTATAACAAATATAATCAGTTATACATATACATATGTTTCCATATCCCCTCCCTTTTGCGTCTCCCTCCCACCCTCCCTATCCCACCCCTCCAGGCGGTCACAAAGCACCAAGCTGATCTCCCTGTGCTATGCGGCTGCTTCCCACTAGCTATCTACCTTACGTTTGGCAGTGTATATATGTCCATGCCGCTCTCTCACTTTGTCACAGCTTGCCCTTCCCCCTCCCCATATCCTCAAGTCCATTCTCTAGTAGGTCTGTGTCTTTATTCCTGTCTTACCCCTATGTTCTTCATGACATTTTTTTTTCTTAAATTCCATATATATGTGTTAGCATACAGTATTTGTCTTTCTCTTTCTGACTTACTTCACTCTGTATGACAGACTCTAGGTCTATCCACCTCATTACAAATAGCTCAATTTCATTTCTTTTTATGGCTGAGTAATATTCCATTGTATATATGTGCCACATCTTCTTTATCCATTCATCCGATGATGGACACTTAGGTTGTTTCCATCTCCGGGCTATTGTAAATAGGGCTGCTATGAACATTTTGGTACATGTCTCTTTTTGAATTATGGTTTTCTCAGGGTATATGCCCAGTAGTGGGATTGCTGGGTCATATGGTAGTTTTATTTGTAGTTTTTTAAGGAACCTCCATACCGTTCTCCATAGCGGCTGTACCAATTCACATTCCCACCAGCAGTGCAAGAGTGTTCCCTTTTTTCCACACCCTCTCCAGCATTTATTGTTTCTAGATTTTTTGATGATGGCCATTCTGACTGGTGTGAGATGATATCTCATTGTAGTTTTGATTTGCATTTCTCTAATGAGTAAAGATGTTGAGCATCCTTTCATGTGTTTGTTGGCAGTCTGTATATCTTCTGTGGAGAAATGTCTATTTAGGTCTTCTGCCCATTTTTGGATTGGGTTGTTTGTTTTTTTGTTCTTGAGCTGCATGAGCTGCTTATAAATTTTGGAGATTAATCCTTTGTCAGTTGCTTCATTTGCAAATATTTTCTCCCATTCTGAGGGTTGTCTTTTGGTCTTGTTTATGGTTTCCTTTGCTGTGCAAAAGCTTTGAAGTTTCATTAGGTCCCATTTGTTTATTTTTGTCTTTATTTCCATTTCTCTAGGAGGTGGGTCAAAAAGGATCTTGCTGTGATTTATGTCATAGAGTGTTCTGCCTATGTTTTCCTCTAAGAGTTTGATAGTGTCTGGCCTTACATTTAGGTCTTTAATCCATTTTGAGCTTATTTTTGTGTATGGTGTTAGGGAATGATCTAATCTCATACTTTTACATGTCCCTATCCAGTTTTCCCAGCACCACTTATTGAAGAGACTGTCCTTTCTCCACTGTACATTCCTGCCTCCTTTATCAAAGATAAGGTGACCATATGTCCGTGGGTTTAACTCTGGGCTTTCTATCCTGTTCCATTGATCTATCTTTCTGTTTTTGTGCCAGTACCATACTGTCTTGATTACTGTATCTTTGTAGTATAGTCTGAAGTCAGGGAGCCTGATTCCTCCAGCTCCATTTTTCGTTCTCAAGATTGCTTTGGCTATTCGGGGTCTTTTGTGTTTCCATACAAATTGTGAAATTTTTTGTTCTAGTTCTGTGAAAAATGCCAGTGGTAGTTTGATAGGGATTGCATTGAACCTGTAGATTGCTTTGGGTAGTAGAGTCATTTTCACAATGTTGATTCTTCCAATCCAAGAACATGGTATATCTCTCCATCTATTTGTATCATCTTTAATTTCTTTCATCAGTGTCTTATAATTTTCTGCATACAGGTCTTTTGTCTCCTTAGGTAGGTTTATTCCTAGATATTTTATTCTTTTTGTTGCAATGGTAAATGGGAGTGTTTCCTTGATTTCACTTTCAGATTTTTCATCATCAGTATATAGGAATGCCAGAGATTTCTGTGCATTAATTTTGTATCCTGCAACTTTACCAAATTCATTGATTAACTCTAGTAGTTTTCTGGTAGCATCTTTAGGATTCTCTATGTATAGTATCATGTCATCTGCAAACAGTGACAGCTTTACTTCTTCTTTTCCAACCCCTGCATGTCTTTTTATGAAGATCTGGCACGTATGTATTGTTAGCATCTGCAGCATTGCAGATTACAGCAGGAGCTGTAGATGAAAAACTGAAAAGAGCTATTCATTGATATAAAAAACTCCATCCCGGTTGAAATATTATATTTTAATTTCTGTAAATCAGAATATCCACAACAGTAGGAAATGCTAGAAATGTTTTAAATTGAAAAAGTGTCTCTGAAGTACATTCAGGGTGGCATGAGGACTCTGGCTGCAGCTTCATCTTTTGATGATCACTTCTCTTTCTAGATCTGCAGAAGTGCTTCACAATGTGCCTGGGTTAGAGGTTGCCTTTCAGGTTTACTGGGAAGGGCTGTTGAAAGGCAGGCATGATAAAAGGAAAAGTATCTACCCTTTCATCTACAGCATTAATGTCAGAGCAGGCTTTTCATCCTAATAAAAGGAGGATAAAAACTTTCTCAACTACCATTAGCTAACCCATGAAGAAATAGTTGTCAAAAACCCTGCAGCCCACTTTTAATGGCAATTTTAAGGAACCATATTTAACAAAAGTGGAAAAATGAAAATCCCTGATGTTTTTCTGCAAATACACCATCCACAATTAAATGATTTTTCTATAATTATAAAATATAAAAATTATATATATGTAAATGTGTAGATAATAATTGAATGTTAAGCATTATTTCACTAGATAACGAGAGAGATTAAGAAAATTTAATTTTAGTTAGGTAAGTTGTAGGGAAACACACTGCAAATATGGAAGAAAATGTGCTGATGTTTACTTGCTATATATTACCTTTAGGTATTCTGCTAGAATAAGCACAAGAATTAACAGAGATTTTCGAAATGCTTTGGAATTAAAAGAAAAGAAAATGAAATAACTACCAAATACCGGTTTTTGTAAATCATAATTTTATAAATAATAAACAGAGCACGTGGACAAATAGGAAATATACTTAAATAAACAGCATTCACAAACAGATCTGAAACATTCATAACCTCAATACTGTGTAACTGCACTGTTCACAGAAGATATTCTGGTCCTGTCTTGCTTCGTGCTGTTCCCTTAACTGGGGTATTAACTCTTGGCATTTCACTGCCTCCTGAATATTCCTGTCCTGTGCTCTTTGCCCAAATTCTTCCCCCAGTCATAACATCATCCTCAATTGCTGCATGTACCTCTCTGCCCCTTCCTTTCAAGTTTTCATTGCAAATCCTAACTCTTTCAAGAAATTGTCCTGATTGTCCTTATATAGAAGTGTTCTAGCTATACTCTTAGATTTCTGTAGACCCTAAAACGAAAGAAAACCAAGGTTGAGAGGAAGAACGTGTTTTTTAGACTTGAGAAGACACTATTCTTAAAGTGGAAGGGTTAATTACACTGATGATCCAGATATTTGGATCTTTTAAAATATAAGCTCTTTCATATAAAAGAAATACATAGCAAACTATATTCAGAAGAAGTTATAATAAGGAAAATTCAATTTCATATATACTTCCTAGAGTTTAGGTATAACAATGTGACATTTTAGGTATAAAAATGGAAGTGGGTTTTCATTATGTTTTAAACATTCATTGAAAACACACATATTCCAGCTGGTGTTATATTGAATTACAGCTGACCCTAAACAATAAGTGCCAGTCCACTTATACACAGCTTTTTTCAATAAATAAGTATTACATACCACACAATCGGGGTTGGTTGAATTGTGGATGGGAAGTGCCGACTGGAAAGTTACACAAGGATTTTTGACTGTGTGAAGTGGGGTTGGGGGGTCTTAAGCCCCAAGTTGTTCAAGGGTCAACTGTATTTGCCTACAAATCTTTCTCTTACCATTGACTTTGACCTTGGCCATGTGACTTGCTTTGCTCAACAGACTCATACTTTTATGAGTAAAAGCTAAGACTTTGGGAGGCATCTTCTTGGAGTTTCTGCCTTCAGTCATGAGGAGAGCATGACCAGGTGACCATTGCTCCTTTAGTTTAGGTAGGACTGAACCAGTCTAAACCCTGGGATCCAGCTGAGGCCAGAGCCAACTTGTCAGATCCCTAAACACTCAATAAATATTTCTATAACCCCCAAGATTTTAATGTTGAGTGCTTCACAAAACTATCACAACAAAAGACTGACTGATACATACTTTTATATTTAACATATCAACATTATAACGACCCTGTGAAATACATATTACTGATGTTCAGAAAGATATAGTGACCTGCGCAGCATCTGATGGTAAGTCTTTTCCTCAGAGCTAATGTGCTTACCATGACATCTCTCTCTCTGCCACCACTCCTGCCCCACCCCACTGCTTCTTTCTCTTTCCAGTGCAAGTAAAGAATCTTTAGAAAATTCAAAAACTGGAAGTAGGGAACAGGAGTTAAGAAGTAGCAAACTAATAGAAAACATGCGTGCCAAGCTTTTTGTTTTGAAGTTTCTAAATTTTGTTCATGACTAAATACCCTCATCTGTGACTTTAACATTTGAGAACATTTCTGTGAGCCTTGGCAAAATGTTGATTGATGTATCTTAACAAAGTAGTGGTGTCTACATGATCTGACCAATAGGAATAAATAAGGATGAAATGTTGTATCATGATATTCCATAATTATCTAGAGTGAGAGATTGCTCTTCCTTTGAAAAATCGTATCACTTCTCTAAATAATTTCTTGACTTAAAAATTTGCTAGGTAAATTTCTGTTTCAGTCAACTCCAGGATAATCTTATATTTTAAGAAATAATAATGTTATATATATTTTAAATATCATAGTTTTGTCCATGATAGAAAAACAGCCTTGAAAGACTGTTTCAATCCTGAGTGGGATTCTTGAGTTTGGAAGGCACTGATGGTGGAAAAAAGTATATTCACTTGAATGAAGAAATGAACAACAGGCAGTGTACAGGCTCAAATACAAGGTAAGGCATATTTCTTGATACTGGAAAAGGGAAAATGAAGTACAAAGGCTTTCTGCCCTCAACAGTATTATATAAAGGAAGTTATGTCCTGAAAAGCAGGGTCATGCTTGTGCCAGGACGGAAGAAGTAGGTGTGCATGTTTTAAGATGTGAAGAATGGCTGTTGTCCAGATGGCAGGCAGGGCGGCTGAAGAAGGAATCAGAAGAATTCAAGACACGTTTCTCGTTTTGCCAAAGTAGCAGTCTCTCCAAGTTTATTCAAGATTTAATACTTTAAATGTGAGCTGAAACTGTAACTTTAATTATACATTTGGAATATTTGAAAATTAAGATTGCCTGTAGTTACAAGAAGAACACCTGGAAAGGAATATGTAAGAAAAAAATGTTACTTCTGCAAATCCCATAAGACGGATTCAATTTCTATTTTAAATTAATAGCTTATCTGTTAGTAACAATTCAGCTCACAGACCATCTATTAATAAGATGAAGCACTGCTCCCACATGTTGAACAAATTGCCTTTGCTTTATCAGACCAGGTTTCCTGTTCCACTTTTGGCTTCTCACAATTTGTTTTAAGTCTGCCCTTGGCTTGCTTTGTTAAACCAAAGGATAGGAACAGAATTAAAGGGATGCAAACACGAAGAAAAAGAATTCAATGTTATAAAATATACCTTTTCTTTCACTGATTGCCTTTTTACAATTCTATCCACTATTCCTTTTTTTACTATCTCTTTTAAAAGACAGCTTCTTTTTGTGAAGTTCCATTTTACTTTTAATATTAATGTGTTTATATTTTAAACATGCATTTAGTTAAGAATCATTTTTGGGGGAATTTTTTTAGCTATTTAACTTGGTAAAATATACCTTACTATTGATCTTCAGTTTGTGGCACAACCCTGGCATCACTGTACTACTGTGGCTGTCTAAGGGAGAATATAATATTCTTAAACAGAAGTAGCTCTGTCTTGGCATTTCATGAATACTCAGTAATTATGACTTACTGATTCATAAGTCTACATGACTTTGGTTGCTTTCCATTGGTAATCAACATCATGAAAATACCTACAGAGAGCTTCAACAAACTCCTGAAATGTATTTTATTCATTAGTTTAGTTTTCACTTACCCATGTGTTTTATTATACAATGGTAAATACCTTTGGGTGATTAGAAAAATGAGTAATTCAAATTATTACTGCCCTAATGATATATTAAAAATCATATTGAAAGAATTTTCTTTACTTGTGTTTATTGAAAAGTAAAAGAAATAACCATTCACTGTTGTTTATGCATATACATTTACTAAGCCAAATTATTGGCAAAACTTTGTCACTTTTTAAAAATTAAAATTCACTAACTTAAAAGAGTTTTCTGCCAGGAAAATGCCATAATTTGGTATGTTCTCAAATGCAAGAATCATGTCTTTCATGACTATGAGAAAAGACTGGAAGCCAAAGGTCAGTCTAGGCTTGAGGTTTAACCACTGGAGATAATATCTCAGAAGACAAAAGGGTTCAAGATTTCATTTCATTATTATACCCATTTACTTAAATATGGCAAACTCAAAGACCATCATGCCTGCTAAGGACAATTAACAACATTGGTTCCGTATTTTGAGATAATATTTCCACCTATTTTGTCAACTTTACTAAGACTATTTTCTTTTTAATTCATAGCTATTTCCAGATTTCTAGTACAAGGAATAATCTTTTCTTCTGGATTCAAGTCTGATAGAGTCATAATTTAACTGATGTATAAGAATGAGTTCAAAAGAATGGAGGACTCCGCACACATGGACATTATCTATACCTTGTCATTTTTTATAGATGAAGTATCCCTTTTCTAAAAGGGGAATACTTTTACAAATAAAATCCAGTCAATCAAAATTGTTTTTATTCTGTGTAAAGGTTGAATGGTTAGAACTCTAACCAGTGCACCTTCCACTTGATTGAGCTTCTAATGGAATTATTACACGAATTGGATGAAATCTAAGTATTGGTCCTCAAAGCTGCATCAGATGAGGTTCTCAGGCGTGCCTTGACAGTGATGGCCTTTTGACGATTATCAAAACCAGACAACTCACCTGCCACAGGTGCTCATTGTATAAAGAGAAGGCAGGGAAACATCACTGGGAAATACAGTTTTTAATGAGATTGATGGTTGAACTGTCTGACTATAAAACTGGAGCCAATGGGTTCCACTTTATTACTCTATCTAGGTGGAAGGTTTTCAGATATATTTTAACTGGTTTTTTACTGAGCCTAGTTTATGACGGTAAAAATTTCGAATGTATGAGGATTTCAATTCTTTCCATATAGCAAAATCATATTCTTTTTAATTTCTGAGCCCAAAGCATGATAAAGTACAGCTACACAGACACTATCTCTCCCAAACTAACTCTCTAACAAACCTTGAAGAAGTGAAATGATTCTAGCTGCAAATTCAAAAGATTTTGGAATTTTGGATCTTGGAAAAAGTAGTGAACAATTCTAGTCATGACCCAAAGGAGATAACTTGAGTGAGCTTTTCTCTTTTGGTCAAGACACAAAAAGATGAGGTATTAGAAAAAGCAATGCTTACTACCACATGTTGGAGCAGCATGGTTGGCAAAGCTTGGTGGAATTTGTTTTAAAAAGGAACACATCCAGGGCTTCCCTGGTGGCACAGTGGTTGAGAGTCTGCCTGCCGATGCAGGGGACACGGGTTCGTGCCCTGGTCCGGGAAGATCCCACATGCCGCAGAGTGGCTGGGCCCGTGAGCTATGGCCACTGAGCCTGTGTGTCGGGAGCCTGTGCTCTGCAACGGGAGAGGCCACAGCAGTGAGAGGCCCGCGTACCGAAAAAAAAAAAAAAAAAAAAAGGAACACTTCAGTAGATTTTCTACGATTCTATCTCTCCAAGTTCACCTTTTTTTTTTTCAGGGATCACATCCATAAGTGCACACCAGGAGTAGTAATGTGGAAGCTCAGCCAGATCCTTGTCACGTGTCTTTTTTAAAAGATTTAAACACCCATTAGAGTGGTCAGTAAGTCAAGAAGTCATTCACTAAGTTGACAAGGAGCCAATGTTTATAAATAGCAACTCACGATGATTTATGCACAATGGAAGTGAGGAAGTTAAAGATCTCTAAGTGTGGCCTAAAGGAAAAGTAGTGAATGCTGTCCACGTGGTTGGCTACAGAGCCTCTTGTTAGTTACATGCTATTAACAAAGCCCTTTCTACCTGTCATTAAAAATGCTTTCTGGTTCAGGGATTGACTGTTTGACCTATGGGTTAGAACACAATAAAACCACACCTATTTGGAAACTTGGTATGTAAAAAGTGTGGTATTATAAAGAAGTGGCACTGGATCATTCAATAAATTGCACTGTGAAAAATCATCTTCATTGTGAAAAAATGAAATTCTATACTTATTTCATATCACAAACAAAAACAGTATCAGTTTTATTAAAGACATGAGGGGGGCTTGAAACTTGTAGAATAAATATAAGTGAAATAGCTTTTTAATACCAGGTGAGGAAAGAATTTCTTAAACGAAATAGAAAATCCACAATACCCAAAAGAAAACTCGATGTATTTAATTACGATAATAACTAATAGCTTTGGTATGATAAAAGAACAATTTAAAAATTTAAAAACAAACCACAGATTCAAAGAAGGTAATTGTAACTTATATACCTGACAGATTTGTATTCAGAATAAGCAAAGAAACTCAAAAATTATTAATAAAAACACAAACCACCCAACCAGAGAAAATGACCAAGGAACAGAATTTAAAAATTGAGTGGATAATAAACTTGTGAATTTTATTACCTCATTAGTAATGAGGAAAATGCAAATTAAAATAATATATACCAGTTTTAAACCATCATATTGACAATATTAATATTTGACCAGGATGCAGAAAAAGAGGGACTGTTATACTGACACTGTTGGGACTTACTGTATGCCAGAAACTCTGCTGAGCACGTACCATTACTGATATAAATTTAAATATGGATAAAGAAATTATAAAACATGCATGGGAATGACATATACCAGCTTAGAGTAGAGGTTGCCTTTAGGAATGATGTTAGGAGAATGTAATCAGGGAATACAGTTCCAAAGAAGGTTTGTTTACATCTGTCTGTTACCTTTTAAATTGAAAGAGAGAGACAGAGAGAAGGAAAGACAGAGAGAGAAACAGAGAGAGACAGAGAGATATGAGTCAAGACGGTAGTTAGTAGATTGTGTGCTTTTTGCAGCCTCCTTACCTCTGTCCTTTAGCAGTCATATCCCAGAACTTATGTTCTTAGTATCTCTATAAATGCTCTCAGCAAGTTGAGATAATTGTTTTTCTACTTAACGTACAATAAAACAGAAACTAGAAGATGTTAATTGACTCATAGCTAGCAATTGGGGGGAGCCATAATTAGAACCCAGATCTGATATGTTCCAAACTTTTTTTGGCAAGGCGTTCTACCAACTAACAGAGAGCCAGGGGACACACTTGTAGGCAACATCTGTGGCACAGTGGACTGGCGTGGTGTGGAGTCCAGACAAAGAAGTCCAGTCCAAGAGCTGCCTTTTTTTTTTTCTTTGCGGTACGCAGGCCTCTCCCGTTGTGGAGCACAGGCTCCGGACGCTCAGGCTCAGCAACCACGGCTCATGGGCCCAGTTGCTCCGCGGCATGTGGGATCTTCCCAGACCGGGGCATGAACCCGTGTCCCCTGCATCGGCAGGTGGACTCTCAACCACTGTGCCACCAGGGAAGTCCAAGCGCTGACATTTTTGAATATCATGAACTCAGAAGAGTCACAGAAGCTCTCTGAGGCTCTCTGAATCTTAGTTTATCCATCTCTGAAAAAAGATCCACCTACTACAAAGAGCTTTGAGAGTCAAATGTGATGTTAAATACAATGAACTTTATCAGTACTAAGAGATGGACAATGTTCTTTAGAATAAGTAACAATTTCTGATTAGGAATTAGCAATCCCCACATCCCCATGGCCTAGCACAGTGGATGCACTTGCTAAGCATTCAATAAATGCTTGTTGATGGGAATGTTGACTGGTCCACACAGGAACCTAGAAGCCAACCATAACTGGCAGCTCTCTATGGAAGTTCCTGTAAATGTGTTACCCTACAAAGGAGTAGAGGATCCCAGGCTGACATATATGGGTTTGTTATTAATAGTCATTCTAATGGAAAGGAAATAGAAGCACGCTAGGATGTCTTGCAGGGAGCCTCTCAGGGTCCCAGAGAGAGAAGCAAAAACAAGACCAGAAGAATATGCACATCAGGCACTTACTTGCTTTACTTCTTGCCTACTCCTGATTGGAGAAAATGCAGTGTATAAAGTTGTGGGCAGGAAAAAATGACTTAGCTATGAAAAGACGCTTGGTAAAAGATGTCCAGGTTCTGACAGGAAGCAGCTGGTTCACCAGCTACAGTCAGGAGTCCACCTGTACTCTGAGTCACGGCCCAAGTCAGCTTTTGTGACAAAGGTATCAGCTTAGACAAATATCAAGACCCTCTTTAAGAAAAGGAAAACAAAATTATGAAAGAAAATAATTCAATGCTGCATATTTTCTTTAAAATGAGAAAATAAAGTAGAAGACAACAAAATGCAACTTAAAAAAAGCTAACAAACACTAATATCACAAAATCTAGGAAAATATCATGATGTATTTATCAATTACTACAGGAAACCCTTCAATGTATAATCTTTTAGCCACTGGATGCATAGTCTTTGATTGCCTCTTCATATGACAGCAATCTTTCAATATTTCCTAAAGACACAGTAGAAAGATATTTAGTCTTTCCTCTAGCATGGTTGAACAAAGAAGCCATTTCTAATACAGACAGCTAGCAATAGCAACTATATCTAGAAGAGATCCTGAGCTACATAAATCTACCCTGCCTATACTAAACTAGATGGATAACTGCTCAACTCAAGTTCTCCTTACCCAACACTCCCTGGGGCCATTTCAATATCACCCTAGATGATGAGCAACCTAGATCTCCATCAACAGATGGATGGATGGAGGGGATGTGGTGCATATATACAACAGAATATTGCTCAGCCATTAGGAAGAAAGGAATGATGCCATTTGCGGCACCATGGGTAGACCTGGAGATTACCATGCTAAGTGGGGTGGGTCCGACAGAGAACGACAATTGTCACGTGATGTTGCTTATGTGTGGAATATTAAAAAAAAAAATGATGCAAGTGAACATCACCCTGCAGGAGGTAAAGTGTGATCGAGGTGAGTTCTTAACTCATCAAAATACAAGATTTTACAAATTTCAAAAAAACACAATACCCTGTGAACATATTGCTAGTGCCTTTTCTGAGGTACGGCAAAGGCCGGTGCAGATGATGGACCCTGAAGCTTGATCTTCATCCACTTCAGCTAATCTGCCTCTACTCAGTTTACCTTCCGCCCACTAAGACATGCCAAGGGAGTTCAAAGTCAGGAAGTTGGTAATAAAGGGCTGGGGAGAGGAGGAGCTTCCCTCCCTGTCCTGTGAGTTCCTATTGGCATTGTAATAATCTTAGTTGTCAAGCCTCCCTGAAAACTGGCCAGAATTTCAAGTTTCCTCGCCAGTGGAAATTGTAGAAAAGAACTCCACCTTCCCGCCAAAGCTCAGGCTCTTTCACTGTTAAAGAAATTAGATTCCAAATGGCATTTCATTGATGTTTAAAGTAACTTAGCCTGACAGAAATGGCTTTTATTATCTTTGGAGAGAATTTCATTACTCCACAATAATGTATTAGGAAGATGCTTCAACACTGAGACTAGAAAGATCCGACTGGCACTATGGAAGCTCTGTGTTACTAAACTGCACGCTGAATGGGAGCTATGAATGTAACATGTGTGAATTCGATTGACTGTTTGGTCACCATTAATATTTCTTTCCATGTGCTACATGGAACCCTGGCAGTTCAAAGAATCATTGCCTGCCTAGGTTACCCTCCTGGAATGACATAACATATAGGCTGTTTAACCAGAGGGCATATTTGGCATAGAAGAAAACAGGGCTTAATGTGAAATTCAGCTTACTGCTTTTCCATCTAGGCCATGAGGAAGAGGGAACTGGAGGTTCAGATGGGGACAGCTTCAAAAGGCAACTAAAAAAATAAAATAAAAAACCCTTAAAACCAAACCACAGCCAGGCTCACACTAACCTGGCCCTGTGGACCTCTAATTCCAGTAACACCCTTGGATCGCATCCATTCTTCCCAAGGCTCTCTCCCAAGACTGAATGAGTGGAGGAGAGCCTTTTTGCTCAAAAGAGACACTGAAGAACAGATTCAGCAATATGGCAAACATATTCCTGTGGACAGAGGGGCCCCGTGAACAGCTATAAAGGGGAGATTAGTTCTTCCTGGTTCACAGGCCTTAGGTTGATAGTTTATCCATGATATCGAGTCACCAAAATTCACCTTTCCTCAATAGAGTAGAGCCTCTGAAAAACTCAGTTCTGCATTTAAATATAACAGGTGCAGTTTATGTTACTCCTGTATATTCATGATTCTATATTTCATATGTTTTCCGTAATTCTAATACGTAACATAGTCAGGCAATTCCTTATTTTAAGGGCATAAACAGAGAAATTTAATCTCAGAAGCATCTTATCTACCAGGGACAACAGTCTAGGTATGCAGCAAACCATCTGAAATAAACATTTTCCTCATCATTCAAGTTGAAAAATAATTGTTGACACATTTTTGGACAAGGTTATCTAAGACAAAATGTTGAATATTATAATTGGCAATGAAAGGTGAAAAAATAAGGGGAAACTTATATCTGATATTATCCCTTTCTTCTAATCTTTGAATGGCTAGTCCAAAATAAGTTTATATCAGCCATTAATCCATTATATTTTTGTTATACTTTTAAGATACTGTAAAAACAAGAAGTAAGTATCAAAAACATGGTCCAACATTGCTTAATCTGTTAATGGTTAAGTAATAAAAATTGCATCTGGGCAGTGGCAAAAAGAAATGATGAGCAACAACTACTATAAGGTCATTAAACTGTCTTTTGACATTCTCTTTCTTCTATAGTTCCATCTTAATTTTAACAATAACTTATTTAGTTTCTTCACAAAAGGGAGGTAATTGAAAAGTGATTTGTTCTCAAAATGTATTACAGTTTCTTAATACAATTTAGGAACTCTAATTTTTCTTACCTTTTATTTAAATATGGAATAAAATTTAAAATACCAAACACATTCACGTAAAACTATAGTGAGTTTTCAAAGCTTTCAGGCTTATACAAATTCTAGAAAGGTAGACAGATGAAGCATTTAGAGACTAGATAGATTGCTCCCTCTTCTGGTAAGTCAGTATATTTCAAACATAAAATGTTGAACATGTGGCATTTGGTTCAGGGTAGTTTTTCATCTTTGAGAGAAATAAATGTTACTATAAACTATTTAAAATAGATTACGATTAATTAGAAGAGTTCCGAAGCTAAGACCTTAGATGATAGATTTAAAATAGGATCTCTGAGGGCTAAAGTTAAGTTTTTTGTTTTTTGTATTTTTTTGCCTTTGGTAAGTAGTGAAATTTTTTTACCCTAAAAACACTTCAAGTATTCCCTGACCACTACTCTTGGGTAAAATTACTATTCAGATTGAAATTTGAGATGTCTGGTAAGCACTGTATTAGGGTGGAGGGAGGAACCCACTGAAGCAGAAATATGCTTTTCGGCTCATTTATAAAGAGGTCCAAAAGAAGGTACTATATGAAGATTCACTTTCCTCTGAGGTTTTGTTTGTTTAATTTTGCCTCTTGCTCAGCAGGGCAAATTAGGGAGTGGGGATCAGGTGACAGAACATGTTACAATCAAAGGAAAGCAAACCAGGCACTTTGGTACAAATGATGAAAATAAAATTTTGTTATTTTTTTCTTCCTCTGTCTTATTCCACTTGGTCATTACTGAGAGTCATTTATTTATGAATGGATTGTGTCTAAAGTCAATTTGTAAATCATTGATTTGGAATTTTTAAGTTTTGTTTTTTCTTTCCAGAGAATCAAGGCTGTCAATGGTTAGTTGTTAGTCCCTTTCCTAGTTATTAAAAAGTCTAAAAAACGTGTAATGTAGGAGAAAAGATAAATTATTTCTTTACCACCTAGTATAAAGAGGGAAGAGTCATTCAGGGAATACCTTGAGAGACTCCTTTGAAGGAGGAAAAGCTGTAGCCCCGAGGATTTAGTTTGCAAGGAAGCACCAGATTGGAAGTGTGCTGTATGCTGAGAAATAAGGAAACTGAGAGAATAATAAGAGAAAGCCCAGGCAGCATGGCAGAAGACCAGAACCTTGGGGAAAGGCGATCAATGTGACCATCCCAGAGTCAGCAGAATAAAGAACTTCTGAGAAAGCGACGTCTTATTTTATAAAACCCGTTGTCTTCTCCAACCTTGTTCTAAAGTAGTGAGAAAGCTGGCGCCCTCTAGAGGACCATTCTTGAAATTTGTTAGAGTTTTGCCTTTGGGGAATTATTTAGTTTCAAGGTTTGTTTGGGGGGTGGGGAAGATGTTTGTGGCCTGGTGCGGCCCGTGGCCAGTGATACTAGACAACCACGGAGGAGGAGGAGAAGGGGGAGGGGGAGGCGAAAGAGACAGGGGAGAAGAGCGAGGTGAAAGGGGAAGGGGAGAAAGACAAGAAGAAAGGAATATGAATTTCAAATATATATATTTGTTTGTGTGTATATATACACATGTATGCCTTTAGCCATTATTTTCAAATGTCAAATATAAAACTGTGGTAAAGAAAACATTCAACTGAATACTTAAGAGTAAAATTAGCTCGCAAATGAACCGTTCACAGTGTACCTACTCTGTCAATACATTTTTTTCCCTAATGAAACGAAGAAAACCGTCACAATTAAATAAACATTCTACAAAGAAAGAGTTTTAAAGTTGGCAAAAACATATCACACTTCTAAGATTTTAAGGAAAAGTTTAAAAATTGTAAACACAGTAACTGAAGTATTAAAAAGAAACTCATTAAAAGAATAAAGTTCTGGTTGACAATTACAGAATAGCACAGATGATAATGCTGTCAGGAGCCATGCACTGCTGGAGAAAATTTAATATTACAATTGTAAGCGAGGTTACTATACCATGTTGGAGAGAAACACCAGTGATACAATTTCTATGTTTCTTTTATAGTGTTTTGTTAAATATTTGATATTATTTTTAATTTTGATTCCATAAAAATTAAACATCAGAATTAAAATATTAAATGGTATGACAAAGGTTTCTATGCATTTAAAAAGTTCAGTTTCCTCTAAATCTGTAATGATGTGCACTAGATTTCATTAAAGTGAATAGAATTGTCTGGTTTATCAACCAATTAAAGTTACTTTAAAAGTTTCCTTGCTGACCTAGAGCTTTCATAGTGTTTGTCTTTTGAGATAGTTAAATTATATATATATATAAATAACTTTTACTTATTTGGAGGCTATTAAATAGATATGCTGCTTGGACTTACAAATTCTTATGAATTTAATATTGGAGATTGGTATATTAATTAGTTTGAAATAAAGATGGAATGCACTAGCCAACTTTTTTTTTTTTTTTTTTTTTTTTTTTTTTTGCGGTACACGGGCCTCTCACTGTTGTGGCCTCTCCTGTTGCAGAGCACAGGCTCCGGACGTGCAGGCTCATCGGCCATGGCTCATGGGCCCAGCCGCTCCGTGGCATGTGGGATCTTCCCGGACCGGGGCACGAACCCGTGTCCCCTGCTTCGGCAGGTAGACTCTCAACCACTGTGCCACCAAGGAAGCCCTAGCCAACTTTTGAAGAAATAATTAATTGAAAATAAAAGATGATCTTGAGAGCAAATTTGAATTACCAGACATTTGAATCTAGTGAAGGCGTTCATGCACATGGTTTTTGGAGAGAAGAATAATTATTATGGCTTTTTCAACTGAACAGTAGCTGAAGAGTCTTTCACTGAATAGTGCAGTTACAGCAAAAGTAATGGAACTAAGTATGTATCATAGAGGTGATTTCAGACTCCTTTCTTTATGTGAATGAAATCTTAAGTTATCAAAGACATGGAAAATGCAAAGATTTCATGAAGATTTCATTATTAATGATTTCATTATTATTAATTCATTATTAATGAAGTTAATAAATGTTTAAAAATACCATAGCATTGCTATACTAAATATTTTACATTTATTATAGCACAATGGTAAGTAATTTATTTTGTTGAAATTTCATATTTAAAACCTGAATTTATTTTTTTCTTATCTATTGTTTTTTAATTATCTTCTGATATAGTCTGCAGAGCATTGAGATACCACTTGAATATAGAATCTTTTATTGTTTTGTCCTTATTACAACCTGATATCTGTTTCCTATCAAATACTGAAGGTAGCATTTTCAGGTTATTTTTGAGAACTAGAGACTTAATGGTTTCCTTGACATATGGTATAATTTTAGATAGGAAAAAAACATTTTCTATTTTACTTATCAGAAGCCTGTTTGTATGACAAACACTTCTTTTGAAATGGCAAACATTTCTAACAACATATCAAGAGTTAGTTTGTCAAAAAAAAAAGAGTTAGTTTGATGTTACATTTTAAAATAAAGTTCAGCTTATTTGCAGGAATATCAATCATGATATTGATATTGAGGGGCACTAGAGACCCTCTAGTTCTTCCTTATGTCTCTCATTCAACAGTCAGTAACTTTTCTTGGCACAACATTCTTACTTCAATTAAGGTTATTACCATCTGTCTCTTATTACATACAAATTACTCACTGATTTGTTACTATTTGTCCTAACACTTTCCTATTTCTTCTGATTGTCTTTATTCTTTTCATTCCAAGTGTTTTATTATAAATATGTTCAACAATCATCAGATTACTTCATTTCATCTCCCAGTGTATTCAGCTAAAGAATTTTTATGGATAGAAAGGCATAATTTCATTATAAATTATTTTCCTTTTATTTCTCATTGCTGTTATAATGAGAATATCACATTTATTTTTTAATCATTAAATTTTCAAGTTACTCTTAAATGATATGGGATACTCACTGGCAATAAAAGGAAACAAGCTATCAATTCACACAAAAACATGGTAAAGAGGATAAGTCTTCGTTAAGTTCTGATCAAAACCTTCCCTCATTTTATATAGTAGTCACATCCCTGGAAAATTCAGTGTATACTAAAACAGTACAAGAATATTCTGTGTTTTGGGGCTTCCCTGGTGGCTCAGTGGTTGAGAGTCTGCCTGCCAATGCAGGGGACACGGGTTCGTGCCCCGGTCCAGGAGGATCCCACATGCCACGGAGCGGCTGGGCCCGTGAGCCATGGCCGCTGAGCCTGCGCGTCCGGAGCCTGTGCTCTGCAACGGGAGAGGCCACAGCAGTGAGAGGCCCGCGTACCAAAAAAAAAAAAAAAAAAAAAAAAAAAAAAAATCTATGTTTTACTAAAAAGAAAGGTGATAGTTCAGATAATTATAAACAGATTTTTCACCTATGTGAAAATCTAGCAAGACATTTGAAAGATACACATAATCTGAAAAAAAATCTTTAAAGTGGAAGATTGTCCTGCAAATTGGGCTAGAGAACTGCTAGATTATATGAAATTTCTTTTCCACTTGTTAAAGTAATTTTATCCCCATTTTGTTTAAATTTTAAATACTTATATCTGATATGATCATGACACAGCAACTTACATAAAGTTGTAGTTGTTAACCTCAAAATTAAAAAAAGGACAATATTAGCAAAAAACTTGATGTGAAATTCCCCAGCTATCAATTTGGTTTCATACAAAGAAATTTATAAAACCTAACTAAATGATTTTTCTTTTCACAACAAGCTTGGAAACAGGTCTCGCTTAGCTAGTGAATCTGAACATGTACATAATGAGAGATGAGTAAGCTGGCCCTTATTAACTCATCATGAAGACGCCTAGTAGTGTTTTTAGGATTAAAATTATGCTTCAGGTATTTACTACAGTGCCTGATTTATAGAAAGACAAAACCAATAGTAGCTAATTATTATTGAGGATAGTTCATTTAAGGGGACTTATTTTTAAATTCTGAATGTGTTTGTTATTATTCACTGGAATATAGTGAAATCTTTTTTTTTTCTTACCCAAAGCTAGAGCAATTTGAGCAAGAAAATAACACAGACCTTGATATAACTGAACATATAAATAAGTATCCATGAGTCCACACTGATGTAAATACTTGAATAAATAAATAAATGGGAGAGAATAGACAATGTCTCTTGCAGAAGAATTACAAATATTATCTGTGATAATCTACCCACAAAAAGGTGGAACGTAACTCCTCATTCCTTGAATATGAACTTGTGCATAGTAACTATCTTCCAAATTGTACCATACGGAATGAAGTATAAAAAGAGTAACTTTGCAGTGGAGAAGCCTGACAAACACTACTTCAGTCATGTGATCAAGGTCAACCTTGGCAATGATAAGTCATGTTGAGTGTATGTACCCTTGATAAGATGTGATGCAAATGACACTTTACCTCTGTGGTCTTTCTCCCCACCCCTCCAATCACATAACCCCTGTCTAATGTTTTTCATGAGATGTTTTTCATGAGAAAAACATCAGGCAAATCTTAAATAAGGATATTCTACAAAAGACCTGACCAGTACTCCTCAAATCTGCCAATGTCCCAGTACTCCTAAAATCTGTCGATGTCATTGAAATTAAGGACAATTTGAGAGAAACTGTCACAGCCTAAGTAGGAACCTAAGAAGACAGGATGCTAAATATAATGGGACTTAGGAATAGAAAAAGGAGATTAGGTTAAAACGCAGAAAATCAGACTTAAGTATAGGTTTTAATTATTAATAGTGTATCAATATGTGTTCATTGATTGTAACAAATGCACCATCCTAATATAAGATGTTAATATGAGAAACTAAATGAGGAATATAGGGAACTTTTGTACTGTCATCACAATTTTTTTATTGAGATATAGTTGATGCGGAGTATTATATAAGTTACAGGTGTACATTAAAAAAATAGAAACCTGTTCTTAAATAAAATTTTTAAGAAATATATTAAATCATAGATCTATTTTTCTAAATCACATAGTCGAATGAAAAGAACCAGGGCTTCTTAGAGAAATGATGAATCAAAGACTTATATATGGTAAGTGTAAGATGAACTTGGAGTGTTTGTTTTACCAGAAAGTAAGAAAGCATTCCCCTCAAAGAACTTCAGAACAACAGCAACAAAATACATATGGGAGCATGACAGGAGGACATAGAAGCCAATGTGGAAAAGTTCCCAATTACCAAAGATGAGATGATTTGAGCAAAAACATAATGATACTATTGAGTTATAGCCCAAAGAATAAAATAAATATCCACAAACCTGCAATGCTATAAACAAATCACTGAATACATAAATAAATGGAGAAGGAAGAGAAAATTTGCCTTACAGAAGAATTCCAAGTAAAATATTTAGATAGTCACACCTCCAGGAGAGAATTCTCACCAGGAGGTGGAACTCAACTCCTCTCATCTTGAGTGTGAGTTGGAATTAGTGACTTTATTCTAAGGAATTGAGTATATAAAGGGAAAAATAGTAATTTGATAGAGAAACCTGGTAGACATCACTTTAACCAAGTGATCAAAAGTAACAGCACCAAAGATATATCATGTTGACACCATGTACCCCTGATAAGACATAAGGAGAAGGACACTGCATCCCTGTAGTATTTGTCCCCCAAACCTATTATACCACTTAATTGTGAGAAAACGTCAGACAAACACAAACCTGGAGATAACCTACAAAATACCTGACCAGTACTCTTCAAAACTCTCAAAATCATAAAAAAAGAAGAAAAGACAAATTGTCACAGATCAGAGGAGAGTAAGGAGATATCATAAGTAAATGTACTGTAGTATCCTCAATAAGATCCTGGAACAGGAAAAATATATTAGAGAAAAAACTGGTGAAATGAAAATAAGGGCTGTAGTTTACTTAGTAGTATTATATCAATGATAATTTCTAAGTTTTGAGAAATGTGCCATGGTTATGTAAAATTGTCACCATTATGGGAAGCTGAGTGAAGGGTATATGGGTATTCTATCTACTATCTTTGCAACTTTTCTGTAAATCTAAAACTATTCCATAATAACTGTCTTTTTAAAATAGCCATGAGTTAATGAAGCTATTGACATTTTGAATTCAGACATGAGGAAATCAACAAAAAGAGAGGTACAATGGCTTCCTGTCTCAAAGCTGTCTAATGACAGAAAAGAAAATACCCCAAATGAGACCTGCATTTTAAAATGATATCAAAATCTTAGAAAAGCAGATAAAGAGGTACTAGAAACAATGATTTCCCAAACAGGTTGTTTTGTAATTAATGGGTGAAATTAAGAGTTCCAATGTTTACTTAGAACAAGACAAATTTTAGCTGCTGGTGTAGATTTGAAATATATTTTAGCCAGTCAATTCTCAAGGGATTTTATTATTTTTTTAAATCGTGTTTTTTTTTTAAATTTCTTTGTATATTTTTAATAAAAATTGTATATATAAAGTGTACAATATGATGATTTGGTATACATATACATGGTGAAATGATTACCATGGCCAAGCTAATTAAAATATCATCTCATATTAGTTACCATTTTTATGTGATGAGTGCATCTGAAATCTACTCTCTTTGCATATATCCAGTGTTCAGTGTAGTATTATTAAGTATAGTCATCATGCCTGTACATTAGACCTCTAGATTTGTCCTGCATAATTGCGACTTTGTACTCTTTGACCAACATTTTCTCATTTCCCTTTACCCCAACCCCCATTCCCCCTCAGCTCCTGGTAACCGCCTTTCTACTCTCTGCTCCTATGAGCTCAACTTTTTTTATGAGATTTTTAAAATGTAGCTTTATCTGGCATGAAGCCCCTAAAGGTAAACTTCTGTCGAAATTTATTTCAATTCTTTAGAAGGACCAAATAAAAGGAGATAGAGTATAAATGATTTCTAGAACTGTCTACACATCATTAACCTCAAAAAATCGTTATAGTTTTAATTTTTAAGCAAACAAATGCATCCTCCACTTAGATGTACTTATTCATCATTTAACTAGCGAAGAATCTGGAAGGGTTCCCTTTCATTCATGATCAGTATAAATACAGATGGTAATATCTTTTACTCACTGTTCAAATCATTGTGTACACTGTACACAGCTTCAAGCCAAGATCATATGCTCTCATCCATAGTTGTCTCATCTTTGCTTTTCAAAGTACACATATTTCCAAAGCCAATTTCTTGTCCTTTCTTAAATTAATTGTCACTTTTAGGGAATGTATTTTGAGAACATGTACATTTAAGTAAAACTTAAGCATTTTGAACTATGAAATTAGACCCACAAATTTACAGGTAGTCACTAGTGTAATGCTTTACCTTTCAGACAAAAGAAGCATGAAATTTACAGTAGGAGATATGTTGAGTATTTTTATTTTCAGAAGCACAGGGACAGGGTTCTATCTCGCCATTGTCAAACCATGTATTAAAGTTGGATATTAACTTACATACATGTATGGAATATTCTCTCTTTCTTTCTCTTTGTGAGGAAAGAAAAGAGCAAGAACACTTTTGAAATAGAGCAGGACCCTCTGGCCCTTGCCCCCCATGTCCTCAGACTACTTTTTGTCTGTAGAAAAACTTTAGCCAAAGAATAAGTTTAATCAGAGAAGAGAGAAAATGCAGAAACAAAGGAAAACTGTCAAACAAGACCAAATAATAATAGTTGAGTCATTAAGCAAAGTCAAGGCCCTTTAGTTCCTCCTCAAGGGCTATATATAATATTCTGAACCATATCCTATGAGCTGTCTTATAGATACTGAAACCCTCACCAGGTAGAATAAATTAACTAATGATGACCAGACTGTAGCCATGACATAAGCTGGCACAATTCTGAGAATTGGCCTCAAAGAAATGGGAACAAACTGACCCTGGAGCTAAAGACTAACTGTACTTAAAACAATCAGGATGACGCTGATCAGACCACTGCAGGACTAATTTCAAGATGACTGTCAGAGCTGACTGTGCTGTTTCTGCATGTAACCCCCTCTCTCCACCTATAAAAGCTCTTGCCCACTGATTGTCAGTAGGGGGGAGTCAGCCTTTGGACAGGAGTCCACCCTCCCCTCTGGTTGCCAGCATCTGAAATAAAGCAAACTTTCCACCAACCTTGCCTCTTCATTGGCTTTTGAGTAGCAAGCAGCCAGATCCCACTTTCTGTAACACTTTGACCCTGTTACATTGAGAACTGCTCCGCTCTACACAGACCCTAAGGTAGCCCAACTTTACTTCAGTGCATGGAGAGAAAGTTAGTCTTGGCACACCCTGTTCTGTCAATAAAAGGCACACTTGCATGTTCTAGGCTAAGTGACAGTAATGAGAAGAATTAGAATGGAGACACATGGTAAGTCAACTGGCACCCATGGACTCACAACCTCTTCACCACTGTGATCCCAATCAGAATCAGTATGCATGTTTGAAGTATTACAAAGGCATGCCCTTGGCAAGAAAGGTTGAGACAATAGATTTCTTTGTGCTACAAATATTACATTTTCTTACATTAAATTGCCACCCTCTGCTTACCTCACAGGTGTTAAATGATGGAATTGTGTGAATGAAAAGTGTGTTCTTGAAAAACGTGTTCTTAAAAACTTTGAAGACTTGTGCTTCATTCTTCAAGCTGATACCTCTAATCACTTAATTTTCCAAACTATATTTAAATAACATAGTTCCAACATGTAAAAAGGGATTACTGGTTTAAAATTTTAGAGCATTTTCCTCCCTTAGGCCACTGGCCTATTCCCAACTTCTTAGAATAGGGTATATTTATTAGGATGTAGATATTTTGCAAAGCTATATTTTAAAACAACAAAATATTATCAATAAATATATGTAGACCACATTTAATAATTGGAAAAAATTAAGTACGTAGATTATTATTTAATAATTCCTAAATTTAGGACAGAATTAAAGAGTGGATCCTTGCCATCTGAGCTGACCTTCAGTTATAGAACTTGCATATTCTTTAACAACCATGTTTTGTCATTTTTAAATATAATTTGAAATTTACCAAATGGAGACTACTTTCTTTTTCAATTTTTAACCAGCCTGCAGAAATATCCAAGGAGGTATGGGCAATAGTGATTGAGGCCCCTGTTCATTCACTTATTCAGCAAATATTTAGTGAACATCTACTCAGCTGGTGAGTGATTTTCAGATTTGGTTCTGTTCTGTGGACACCAATTCTCTCATCTTTATGAGAAATGTAATTCTAGTTGTTTTTTTTGCTGCAACAGTGATTAGGAAATTTTTCAAGTTCTGTTTATTATTGTCTCATCTTGAGGGATGAGAAAAAGAGAGTAGGAGTCAGCTTGTTATGAGAAATGTCCAAGTGAATACTACTTAATGATTGCCTCATTTAGGAAAAAGAAGTCTAAACAGGTTTAGTTTGAATATGTTGTTTTTAATGATTTTGTGTATGTCATGGAGACCTGGCAAAGGAATTGCTTTGATTTCAAGTCATAAATCCACAAATTGAAGAAAAAACAGTAGAATTGATAAATAAATACGTTAGTTACAAAAACAGATAATTTTCAGAGGAATCATGAATGTGTAAAATTTCCCAGAGGTAAAATATTTGAATAGTAAAATGACCATGAGGAAAACTGAGATAGTTGCCAAATACTACCACTCCACATTCACAAAAAACACTGGGTCAGGATGACTTTAATGTAAAATTCTTTCAAACGTCCATGCAGTAAATATTAATATTCTATTTAAAAGTATCCACAGAAAATAGAAAAAGAATTTCTGAAGCTGTGTACAAAGCTAATAGAACCTTGAGAAAACATTATAAAAATAGCTAAAAATATATATAAAGGAAAAGAAAGGAAAAATGGAAAAATTAAAAGCAATAGATTAACAAGTGATTTTTTGAGACTCAAAATCAAAAGTGAAATTTAGCAAATCGAATTCACAAATTAACATAATTGTTCAGTATGGCCAGGAAAGTATTAAGAACCCACTTTGATTGAACACTGTATAATCTATGAATATAATTCATTACAAAAAGACAGTTGAAAAAATTGTATAATAATCTTGATACATTTCAAAAAGTTATTTCATAGATGTTCAGAATGATTTTAGATTTATAGAGTTATTAATATAATACAAATTAAAGGATGATTTAGAACTGCCACGATTGTTTAAGAGTTTGGATTAGTGTCATTCCTATGAAAAATAAGTGTAATAACCAGGATAAGGTAATTACTGTAACAAACAAGCCCCAAATTTAGTGGCTTACCCAATAAAGTTTCTCATGTAACTTTTCAATATGAGAGTTCTCAGTCTGGCAGCTCTGCTGGGCAGCTGTCTTCTAAGTGATGACTCAAGAATCAGACTCCTCCTTTTTTTGACTTCAACATCCACTAAGGAATGGGAACTTTTGGCCTCTAACCTCAGATGGGAAAAGAGAAAAGGTAAGGAAGTTCACTTAGAACATTTTTAGGAAGCAGGCTTGGGAGTGATGTACATTACTTCTGCACACATCCCATTCAGTTATATGGTACTACCTGACCACAAAGGAGGATGGAAAATACAGCTAGCTGTGTGCTGAAGAGGATAAGGAAATGCAGTTTGATAAATGCATAGCACTGCCTTTATGAAAAAACAAACCGAGGCTGCTTTCTATCACTTTTTTGAACCATCATTTCAGAAATGGTAAAATTATTGTTAAAAGGTAGGAAAAGTTATAATTATTTACTGATTACCTCATATAAAAAGAGTAAAAGAATCTATTGAAAAGTTATTAGAAATTATAGGAGTTCAGTAAAACTACCAGTTGTAAAATGATTACACAAAATCCAAATTTTTCTTATATAACAGTAATAATCAGTAAAGGTATACAATGGAAAACATTTAGTAATACACATAAAAAGAAAAAAATTAAAAATCAATGATGCTTATAGGAATAAACCATCAAAATCATTCAAGAAGAAAAAAAGCATGAGAGAAACCTTGAATGAATGCGGAAACGTTTTTCTATACATGCGTATACAGTATAGTCAGTAGATCTACTTCACCTAAATTAAATGATAAATTTAATTTAATTTTCAGAAAAAATCTTGTGATTATTTAAATTTTGTGATATTATTCTAGAAGTCACCTGAAAGAATAAATATGTTAGAAAAATTTTTAAAAGTTGCTATATCAGGTGTTAGGATATATACAGAGCTACAATATTCTAAACAACCAAAGAACAGAACAAAAATATATTTTAAACCCCAACACTAAAGTAATTGTGAAGTCTGAGAATGATGCCTCTTTTAGTTTTGTGATGAAAACAGCAGGGTAAATCAGAGGAGAAAGTTTTTCAATAAAAGGTATTCATTTGCAAAAAGTAAATTAATAAGGTCAATTCCTAACTTTACATGACATATCAAAATTTATTCCAAATTAGTTAAAGAGATCATAAAGGCAGTAAAAATAATACTTAATATTTCATACTGGGGAAATTACTTTTAAAGACAATGTCAAAGGTAGAATCCATCTAATGATTCTTTTTTTTTTTAATTCTACAAATTTCCCTGAGTGCCTAACACATGTTAAATACTAGTGATCAGTAATAAATTATTTTCCATGTTCTTACCAGCTAAGTCATTATATAAATATTTAGTGCAGGTGTGAAGACCAATATAAAGGATAATTATAGGAAGATATGAGAATATATAACATGGTAAACAAACCTACTTTGGAGTGTAAAGTAGTGGTTCCCTGAGGAAGTGACATCAAAGCTTGGATCAAAAGATAAGTAGAATTTAGTCTGGCAATGGAAGGGAGATGATTAATATAACAAATATATAATTGAGGTAGACACAAATAAAGTAATACTGATTTTCCATATTTAGAGTTGTTTCCCCTTTATCTTAAGAACTGGGGGAAGTCCTTGGAAGGATTTGAGGTAAGCAGGATTGGATTTTTAAAAGATTATTTTGGCTGCAGAGTATAGAGTGAATTCAAGAGACACATAAGGAGAAGAGGGAAGAAGTCTAGGTGAAAGATGAGGGTTTGAACTCACCTTGAATAGTGACTAGTGGTAGCTGGAGAGATGGAGAGAGTATTGGATTCATTATATATTTTAGAGGAAGAATTCACCAGGCATAGTAATGAATAACATGATGGGGAAGAGAGGGAAATGTAAAAGATGACTCCTAGACTTCTAATAGGAAAAAAGTATGTCTTGAGGGTTCATCTCCTGAGATAGGATACTCTGGAGGAGACATTTATTGAAGTTAAGGGAAGGTCAGGAACTTTGAACATTTGACTTTAAGAAGTCTATGAAACTTCTAATTAAAGATAATTAGTAGAATGTTAGATGAAAAATCTGGAACTCAAAGTACTCTCACCAGATTGGTTCCCAGTTATGAGCATATATAGACAGAATGGAAGTTTCAGAAATAGATGGTGTTGTTCAAGGATAAAGACCTTAACGTGATGAGGATGGGATGAGGGCCAGAGGAATTCAACCATTTAAAGATCATATAACACGACCCTAGGTCAATGCTTTTGGGATTCCAGCATCAGCATGAGAGTTTTGTAGACTTTGAATAAGTTAGAGAAATGAAGAATTCAGGTTTTTAGAAAGAAAAGAACAATTTTCCTTTTATTTTCGTATCACCACTTTTTTCCCCCTATCTTACTCTTAAGTGTAAAGACACTATTTTGACAAATTACATGGATATCTCATTTATTCCCTACATATTCTGTTGCATAGTAGCTTTCTACTTATTGAATTAATGGTATCCATGATTGCTGATGTTGGTGGATAAAGTCTAAACAGCTCAGCTTGTGTTTCAAATATATTGCTTTTTAGTTCATGGATAATAATCTTGAATCATGATATGGAAAGGAAAATTTTTTGAGTTTAGACAGCCTGTTTAAAAAAAAAACCCTGCTGAAAAAGTAATGATGCAAAGAAAATAATCTGTATTGATTATTCATTGGTACTGTTCATAAATGTATTTACCACAGTGTAACATCTTTCTGAAAGAAAATTATGACTAAAATAAGAGCAAAGTGTGCCAGCATCTACTATACAGAATTTCACATTTATACATTCAAACATAATTTATATCCACACCATCAGCTTTGTATACAAAGTAAACTTTAAAAATGACCTAAGCAGTCATATGTTAAATCATTTATCATTCAGCAAATATTTGCTGAGTATTTCCTATGCTCTTAATAACTTGTGTCTTGAGGTAGTGATACAAGCGGAAGTAACATCCAAGCTGAGACCTAAAAGTAAGAACAGATGATAGGAGAAATGGGAGTGAAGCATACACCAAACAGAGGGAATGACTCTTAAAAAAAGCAAAGTGGTTAAAGAGGACCACACATTAAAGAAATGAAGAGTGGTAGGAAAATGTCGGAGAGCAAGCTGTAATATTAAATAGGTGAATAAAGTTGACCTCACTGAGGAGGTGAGATCTGAGCAAAGAATTTAAGGAGGTAAAAGATTAATTGAATGGATATTTGTGGAAAAGGGATTCCAGGCATTAGGAAAAACTGGAGGAAAAGTCCTAAGAGCCTGGAGTGCCATCAGGAGGAAGAAGTAACAGATGAGCAAGAGAAGTAAAGAGAGGCCAGATCTACATTACAGCACAGTGAACTCTGCTCAGTATTCCGTAATAACTTAAGTGGGAAAAGAATTTGAAAAAGAATATACATATATATATATATGTATAACTGAATCACTTTGATGTGCACCTGAAACTAACACAACATTGCTAATCAACTATAGTCCAATATAAAATAAAAATTAAAAAAAAAAAAGAGAGAGAGGTCAGATCATTAGGGCCCTGTCAGCCTTTTTTAAGATTTTGACTTTACCCTGAGCGAATGAGGAGACAATGCCACATTTTGAAAGAAATACCATGATATAGCTTAGGTCTACTCTGTTGGCTGTATTTAAAAAGACTGTAAGTAGGTAAGGCTAGAAGCTGGAGGATACAGTAGGAAACAATTGCTGTCCTTAGATAATGATGGCTTGGACAAGTTTAGCAACAGTGCAGGTGATGAGAATTGGTCAAATTTTGGATATATTTCAATGGTAGAGTCATGAGATTTTCCTGGAGGTTGGGAGGTAGGATACGTCAGAAACAGGAGCCTCAAAGAATGCCATGGTTTCTGGTCTGAACAACTTCAATGATGGAGTCAACTGAGATTGGGAAAGTGAAAGGTAGAGCAGTTTTAAGGGAAATATTAGGAACTCAGTTACAGAAACATTAAATTTCAGACATCACATCCAAGTGAAAACAGTTGAATAAATAAATCAAAAGTTCAGGAGAGAGTTCTAGGATGGTGGTACAAATTTTGGGCTTATTAGTAGATGATATTCAGTGCTATTCATATGTGATGGGATTATCAAGGCAGAAATGTAGCTGGATAAGTGAACCAAAAATTAAACTCTGTAAGCATATTACACCAAAGATATTTTTTACAGTAGTAAGTGTGATCCAGATAGCATGCCCAGTAAACACATAAAGGATTGTAGATGGCTCCAGGGTGTGCATATTTGTAAAGGAGTGAACAATCTAACTTTTAATCATCATAAACAAGGTTGATCCCAAGGGGAGGATGCTTAGCAAGCTGGAGAGGTGTGCGTTCATCAGGTCCTGGTCAAGTCCTTTTGAAAGGAGAGGTGAGACTAAAAATACAAGGATAGCCTGATTACTTGGCTAACTCCAATCAAATAAAGATAATTCCCAAGTAATTCCGAGTTTTTTGCTACAGACATGACAAAGCAACTTGTTTTGCATTCTTGCAAACATTTATGAATTCACTGAGTCCCTTACAAAGATTTTATAATCTGAATATTACAGAAGGATATTCATGCAGTAGCACAGGTATAAAAATAACATTTATGCCAGTGTTATTTTCTTTGGCAGAAATTTTACGAGTTCCCATTTCAACTTTAAACAGCAGGATGGTGTACGTGACTTATAACATTTATTTTTTTTACCTTCACTTAGTAATCATTGTCTTAAATGGGAACTATCAAGTTTTCGTAGTCATGCTGAAGTCCTAGGAAATTAGTTTTTTATTTTGCAGAATTTTACAGGAAGGGACTGTTCTAATGATGACATTGACACAGAAAGAGAGAGAGAGAGAGACAGAGTGAGACAGAGAGATATTGAGATTGGAATACTGTTTTTTTCATTTCCCTACTACCAAAAAACCTCCTTTGTCTCTTGGTGTTTCCCCATCTGCCTTCATAGAAATGTGTTTATTATAATCACACGATGAATGGGTTCTGTAAGGAGGTTTCCATAACACAGCAAGCTAATAAAAAAGAGCAATATGCTGTTAGGCTTATGGGTCATCTCCTGTGATGCCTTCAGTGAGAGAAACAAGAAAGTTCAGCCCACAAGAAAAATTAGAACCAGATGGTTAATAAAGGCCCTATTCTGACACACAGATGTAGAGTTATGGGATTGACAAATAGAGTTATTTTCTAAATAAATTGACTCTCTTTTTTCAAACAAGCAGGGCCTTTTTTAAACTATCTCTACCTAGTTTCACAGATTCCTGCTTAGGGCTTATCTTGTCCATTCAAGGATCTATCACTCATGAAGGTGTTTTCAGAATCCTTCCAGTTTCTCACAACTGCCAGCTGCTTTTCTCCACCTCAGCCATAGCTGATCTATTCATCTGCCTGTGTTGCTCAAGTTATTGAAGGATGTGACCTTAGTTAGCCTTGTGAGATTTCTCATCAGCAGTGAAAATGTGCTTTAGCCTCTGATTTCATGGTTTACTCTTTTAAAGTGAAAAAAGAATACTACTTCACTATGCAATTAAAACTGCTCTTATTAAAATAATAATTCCTTTTTTCTTCCCTTTTTCTTTAATTTTATCTTTTTTATTGAGGTAACATTGGTTCATAACATTATATGTTTCACATGTACAACGTTATATTTTTACTTCTAAATACACTACAGTATACAAAACTCTTACAAAGTTCTCTTTCTAGCCTCACCAACTCTATGACTCTCCCTTGTTCCTCAGGGGTAACCACAATTCTAACACGTCCCTGGAATCCATGATTTTTGTCATTTATCCACTTATAAATCTAAATATAATATGTAGTGTTATTTCATCATGTAAAATTTTCCATAGTTAATACTGCACTGCACATATCTTTGAGCGATAAACTTTTTTTCACATATTATACCCTTAATATCTTTCCATGCTGATACCTGTAGCTCTAGTTCATTCATTTGAACTGCTATATCATTTCCCATTTCAGGAATAACCATACACTTTCCATCTTCCAATCATGGACGTTTAGATTATTTCTAGACTTTTATTCTTACAAGGAATGGAACAAAGGCCATTTCTTCTGGGCATGGAATGATTTTTTTCCAGGATACTCTCTTAGAAGTGGAGTAGCTTTATTTTAGGGTATTCAACATTTCTATAGCTGAACAGATTAATGTCCAAAGAGGTTAACAATTTATATTCCCATCAATAACAGTTTATTTGGTTCACTGAAACATCTCACACCTAAGGCATCTGAGGTATACATAGACTATATATATATATATATATATTCTTTCCTCACAAAAATACCAACATTTGGAATTGCCAGACTTTTTTGTTTCCTTACTTTTGAAATTTTAATTACTAGTAAGTTGGGGATATATT
The DNA here is from genome assembly GCF_964341445.2 of Mesoplodon mirus. NCBI lineage: Eukaryota > Metazoa > Chordata > Mammalia > Artiodactyla > Ziphiidae > Mesoplodon > Mesoplodon mirus. The sequence goes on from NC_138992.1 coordinate 60,011,663, forward strand.
CATATGTGACTTCTGGCGTTTTATTGAAGTTTGTATTTTCATGAATGATGTTTAGGAGGAACTTATGTATATTAAAACAGTAATGTTTTTTTTTTTTTTACAACTTTATTGGAGTATAATTACCTTACAACGGTGTGTTAGTTTCTGCTTTATAACAAAGTGAATCAGTTATACATATACATCTGTTCCCATAACCCTTCCCTCTTGCGTCTCCCTCCCTCCCACCTTCCCTATCCCACGCCTCCAGGCAGTCACAAAGCACCGATCTGATCTTACTGTGCTATGCGGCTGCTTCGCACTCACTAGCTACCTTACGTTTCGTAGTGTATATATGTCCATGCCTCTCTCTCGCTTTGTCACAGCTTACACTTCCACCTCCCCATATCCTCAAGTCCATTCTCAAGTAGGTCTGTGCCTTTATTCCTGTTTTACCCCTAGGTTCTTCATGAAATTTTTTTTTCTTAAATTCCTTATATATGTGTTAGCATACGGTATTTGTCTTTCTCTTTCTGACTTACTTCACTCTATATGACAGACTCTAGGTCTATCCACCTCATTACAAATAGCTCAATTTCATTTCTTTTTATGTCTGAGTAATATTCCATTGTATATATGTGCCACATCTTCTTTATCCGTTCATCCGATGATGGACACTTAGGATGTTTCCATCTCCGGGCTATTGTAAATAGAGCTGCAATGAACATTTTGGTACATGACTCTTTTTGAATTATGGTTTTCTCAGGGTATATGCCCAGTAGTGGGATTGCTGGGTCATACGGTAGTTCTATTTGTAGTTTTTAAAGGAACCTCCATACTGTTCTCCATAGTGGCTGTACCAATTCATATTCCCACCAGCAGTGCAAGAGGGTTCCCTTTTCTCCACACCCTCTCCAGCATTTATTGTTTCTAGATTTTCTGATGATGGCCATTCTGACTGGTGTGAGATGATATCTCATTGTAGTTTTGATTTGCATTTCTCTAATGATTAATGATGTTGAGCATTCTTTCATGTGTTTCTTGGCAGGCTGTATACCTTCTTTGGAGAAATGTCTATTTAGGTCTTCTGCCCATTTATGGATTGCGTTGTCTGTTTTTTGTTATTGAGTGCATGAGCTGCTAATATATTTTGGAGATTAATCCTTTGTCAGTTGCTTCATTTGCAAATATTTTCTCCCATTCTGAGAGTTGTCTTTTGGTCTTGTTTATGGTTCCCTTTGCTATGCAAAAGCTTTGAAGTTTCATTAGGTTCCATGTGTTTATTTTTCTCTTTATTTCCATTTCTCTAGGAGGTGGGTCAAAAAGGATCTTGCTGGGATTTATGTCATAGAATGTTCTGCCTATGTTTTCCTCTAAGAGTTTGATAATTTCTGGCCTTACATTTAGGTATTTAATCTATTTTGAGCTTATTTTTGTGTATGGTGTTAGGGAGTGATCTAATCTCATATTTTACATGTCCCTGTCCAGTTTTCCCAGCACCATTTATTGAAGAGGCTGTCCTTTCTCCACTGTACATTCCTGCCTCCTTTATCAAAGATAAGGTGACCATATCTGCGTGGGTTTATCTCAGTGCTTTCTGACCTGTTCCATTGATCTATCTTTCTGTTTTTGTGCCAGTATCATACTGTCTTGATTACTGTAGCTTTGTAGTATAGTCTGAAGTCAGGGAGCCTGATTTCTCCGGCTCCGTTTTTTGTTCTCAAGATTGATTCGGGTATTTGGGGACTTTTGTGTTTCCATACAAATTATGAAAATTTTTTTTCTAGCTCTGTGAAAAATGCCAGTGCTTGTTTGATAGGGATTGCATTGAATCTGTAGATTGCTTTGGGTATTAGAGTCATTTTCACAATGTTGATTCTTCCAATCCAAGAACATGGTATATCTCTCCATCTGTTTGTATCATCTTTAATTTCTTTCATCAGTGTCTTATAATTTTCTGCATACAGGTCTCTTGTCTCCTTAGGTAGGTTTATTCCTAGATATTTTATTCTTTTTGTTGCAATGGTAAATGGGAGTGTTTTCTTGATTTCACTTTCACATGTTTCATCATTAGTGTATAGGAATGCCAGAGATTTCTGTACATTAATTTTGTATCCTGCTACTTTACCAAATTCATTGATTAGCTCTAGTAGTTTTCTGGTAGCATCTTTAGGATTCTCTATGTATAGTATCATGTCATCTGGAAACAGTGACAGCTTTACCTCTTCTTTTCCAATTTGGATTCTTTTATTTCTTTTTCTTCTCTGATTGCTGTGGTTAAAACTTCTAAAACTATGTTGAATAAGAGTGGTGAGAGTGGGCAGCCTTGTCTTATTCCTGATGTTAGTGGAAATGGTTTCAGTTTTTCACCATTGAGGACAATGTTGGCTGTGGGTTTGTCATATATGGCCTTTATTATGTTGAGGAAAGTTCCCTCTATGCCTACTTTCTGGAGGGTTTTTATCATAAATGGGTGTTCAATTTGTTGAAAGCATTCTCTGCATCTATTGAGATGATCATATGGTTTTTCTCCTTCAATTTGTTAATATGGTGTATCACGTTGATTGATTTGCATATATTGAAGAATCCTTGCATTCCTGGAATAAACCCCACTTGATCATGGTGTATGATCCTTTTAATGTGCTGTTGGATTCTGTTTGCTAGTATTTTGTTGAGGATTTTTGCATCTATGTTCATCAGTGATATTGGCCTGTAGTTTTCTTTCTTTGTGACATCCTTGTCTGTTTTTGGTATCAAGGTGATGGTGGCCTCGTAGAATGAGTTTGGGAGTTTTCCTCCCTTTGCTATATTTTGGAAGAGTTTGAGAAGGATAAGTGTTAGCTCTTCTCTAAATGTTTGATAGAATTCGCCTGTGAAGCCATCTGGTCCTGGGCTTTTGTTTGTTGGAAGATTTTTTTTTTTTTTTTGCGGTACACGGGCCTTTGACTGCTGTGTCCTCTCCCTTTGCAGAGCAAGGCTCTGGACCCTCAGGCTAAGCGGTCATGGGTCACAAGTCCAGCCGCTCTGCGGCATGTGGGATCTTCCGGAACCGGATCATGAACCCGTGTCCCCTGCATTGGCAGGCTGACTGTCAACAACTGCGCCAGACGGAAGCCTTGTTTGTTGAAAGATTTTTTATCACAGTTTCAATTTCAGTGCTTGTGATTAGTCTTTTCATATTTTCTATTTCTTCCTGATTCAGTCTTGGCAGGTTGTGCATTTCTAAGAATTTGTCCATTTCTTCCAGGTTGTCCATTTTATTGGCATAGAGTTGCTTGTAGTAATCTGTCATGATCTTTTGTATTTCTGCAGTATCAGTTGTTACTTCTCCTTTTTCATTTTTAATTCTATTGATTTGAGTCTTCTCCCTTTTTTTCTTGATGAGTCTGGCTAATGGTTTATCAATTTTATTTATCTTCTCAAAGAACCAGCTTTTAGTTTTATTGATCTTTGCTATCGTTTCCTTCATTTCTTTTTCATTTATTTCTGATCTGATTTTTATGATTTCTTTCCTTCTGCTAACTTTGGGGATTTTTGTTCTTCTTTCTCTAATTGCTTTAGGTGCAAGATCAGGTTGTTTGTCAAGATGTTTGCTGTTTCTTAAGGTGGGATTGTATTGCTATAAGCTTCCCTCTTAGAACTGCTTTTGTTGCATCCCATAGGTTTTGGGTCATCATGTCTCTATTGTCATTTGTTTCTAGGTTTTTTTTTTATTTCCCCTTTGATTTTTTCAGTGATCACTTTGTTATTAAGTAGTGTATTGTTTAGCCTCCATGTGTTTTTATTTTTTACAGATCTTTTCCTGTAATTGATATCTAGTCCCATAGTGTTGTCAGAAAAGATAATTGATACAATTTCAATTTTCTTAAATTTACCAAGGCTTGATTTGTGACCCAAGATATGATGTATCCTGGAGAATGTTCCATGGGCACTTGAGAAAAATGTGTATTCTGTTGTTTTTGGATGGAATGTCCTGTAAATATCAATTAAGTCCATCTTGTTTAATGTATCATTTAAAGCTTGTGTTTCCTTATTTATTTTCCTTTTGGATGATCTGTCCATTGGTGAAAGTGGGGTGTTAAAGTCCTCTAATATGAATGTGTTACTGTTGATTTCCCCTTTTATGGCTGTTAGTATTTGCCTTGTGTATTGATGTGCTCCTATGTTGGGTGCATAATATTTACAAGTGTTATATCTTCTTCTTGGATCAATCCCTTGATCATTATGTAGTGTCCTTCTTTGTCTCTTCTAATAGTCTTTATTTTGAAGTCTATTTTGTCTGATATGAGAATTGCTACTCCAGCTTTCTTTTGATTTCCATTTGTATGGAATATCTTTTTCCATCCCCTCACTTTCAGTCTGTATGTGTCCCTAGGTCTCAAGTGGGTCTCTTGTAGACAGAATATATATGGGTCTTGTTTTTGTATCCATTCAGCCAATCTGTGTCTTTTGGTGGGAGCATTTAGTCCATTTACATTTAAGGTAATTATCGATATGTATGTTCCAATCCCCATTTTCTTAATTGTTTTGGGTTCGTTATTGTAGGGCTTCTCCTTCTGTTGTGTTTCTTGCCTAGAGAAGTTTCTTTAGCATTTGTTGTAAAGCTGGTTTGGTGGTGCTGAACTCTCAGCTTTTGCTTGTCTGTAAACGTTTTAATTTCTCCATCAAATCTGAATGAGATCCTTGCTGGGTAGAGTAATCTTTGTTGCAGGTTTTTCTCCATCATCACTTTAAATATGTCCTGCCACTCCCTTCTGGCTTGCTGAGTTTCTGCTGAAAGATCAGCTGTTAACCTTATGGGGATTCCCTTGTGTGTTATTTGTTGTTTTTCCCTTGCTGCTTTTAATACGTTTTCTTTGTATTTAATTTTTGACAGTTTGATTAATATGTGTCTTGACGTATTTCTCCTTGGATTTATTCTGTATGGGACTCACTGTGCCTCCTGCACTTGATTAACTATTTCCTTTCCCATATTAGGGAATTTTCAACTATAACCTCTTCAAATATTTTCTCAGTCCCTTTCTTTTTCTCTTCTTCTTCTGGAACCCCTATAATTTGAATGTTGGTGCGTTTAATGTTGTCCCAGAGGTCTCTGAGACTGTCCTCAGTTCTTTTCATTCTTTTTTCTTTATTCTGCTCTGCAGTAGTTATTTCCACTATTTTATCTTCCAGGTCACTTATCCGTTCTTCTGCCTCAGTTATTCTGCTATTGATACCATCTAGAGTATTTTTAATTTCTTTTATTGTGTTGTTCATTGTTGCTTGTTTCATCTTTAGTTCTTCTATGTCCTTGTTAAATGTTTCTTGCATTTTGTCTATTCTATTTCCAAGATTTTGGATCATCTTTACTATCATTATTCTGAATTTTTTTCAGGTAGACTGCCTATTTCCTCTTCATTTGTTAGGTCTGGTGGGTTTTTATCTTGCTCCTTCACCTGCTGTGTGTTTTTCTGTCTTCTCATTTTGCTTATCTTACTGTGTTTGGGGTCTCCTTTTTGCAGGCTGCAGGTTCGTATTTCCCGTTGTTTTTGGTGTCTGTCCCCAGTGGCTAAGGTTGGTTTAGTGGGTTATGTAGGCTTCCTGGTGGAGGGGACTAGTGCCTGTGTTCTGGTGGATGAGGCTGGATCTTGTCTTTCTGGTGGGCAGGTCCATGTCTGGTGGTGTGTTTTGGGGTGTCTGTGGACTTATTATGATTTTAGGTAGCTTCTCTGCTAATGGGTGGGGTTGTATTCCTGTCTTGCTAGTTGTTTGGCATAGGGTGTCCAGCACTATAGCTTGCTGTTCATTGAGTGAAGCTGGGTGCTGGTGTTGAGATGGAGATCTCTGGGAGGTTTTCGCCATTTGATATTATGTGGAGCTGAGAGGTCTCTTGTGGACCAGTGTCCTGAAGTTGGCACTCCCACCTCAGAGGCACAGCAGTGACTCCTGGCTGCAGCACCAAGAGCCTTTCATCCACACGGCTCAGAATAAAAAGGAGAAAAAGTAGAAAGAAAGAATTAGTAGAAGTAGAAAGAAAGAAAGAAAGAAAGAAAGAAAGAAAGAAAGAAAGAGAAAGAAGGGAGGGATGGAGGGGGGAGGAAGGAGGGTAGGAAGGAGGGAAGGAAGGAAAAAAAGAAAGAAGATAAAGCAAAATAGAATAAAGTATGATAAAATATAATAAAGTTATTAAAAAAAAACGGACAGATAGAACCCTGGGACAAATGGTGGAAGCAAAGCTATACAGACAAAACCTCACACAGAAGCATACACATACACACTCACAAAAAGAGGAAAAGGGGAAAAAATCATAAATCTTGCTCTCAAAGTCCACCTCCTCAATTTGGGGTGATTCGTTGTCTATTCATGTATTCCACAGATGCAGGGTACATCAAGTTGATTGTGGAGCTTTAATCTGCTGCTTCTGAGGCTGCCGGGAGAGATTTCCCTTTCTCTTTTTTGTTCTCACAGCTCCCGGGTCTCAGCTTTGGATTTGGCCCCGCCTCTGCGTGTAGGTCACCTGAGGGCGTCTGTTCTTCGTCCTGACAGGACGGGGTTAAAGGAGCAGCTGATTCGGGGGCTCTGGCTCACTCAGGCCGGGGAGGGAGGGGCACGGAGGCGGGGCGAGCCTGTGGCGTCAGAGGCCGGCGTGACGTTGCACGAGCCTGAGGCGCGCCGTGCGCTCTCCTGGGGAAGCCGTCCCTGGATCTCGGGACCACGGCAGCGGCCGGCTGCACAGGTTCCCTGGAAGGGGATTGTGGACAGTGACCTGCGCTCGCACACAGGCTTCTTGGTGGCGGCAGCAGAAGCCCCAGCGTCCCACGCCCGTCTCTGGGGTCCGCTCTTTTAACGGCGGCTCGCGCGCTTCTCTGGAACTCCTTTAAGCAGCGCTCTTAATCCCTCTCCTCGCGCACCAGGAAACAAAAAGGTAAGAAGAAGTCTCTTGTCTCTTAGGCAGCTCCAGACAGTTTTCCCGGGACTCCCTCCCGGCTAGCCGTGGCGCACTAACCCTTTCAGGCTGTGTTCACGCCGCCAACCCCAATCCTCTCTCTGCGCTCAGACCGAAGCCCGAGCCTCAGCTCCCAGCCCCTCCCGCCCCGGCGGGCGAGCAGACAAGCCTCTCAGGCTGGTGAGTGCCGGTCGGCCACGATCCTCTGTGCGGGAATCTCTCCGCTTTGCTCTCCTCACCCCTGTGGCCGTGCTCTCCTCCGCGGCTCTGAAGCTCCCCCCTCCGCCACCCGCAGTCTCCACCCGCGAACGGGCTCCTAGTGTGTGGAAACCTTTCCTCCTTTGTGGCTCCCTCCCACTGGTGCAGTTCCCGCCCCTATCCTTTTGTCTCTGTTTATTCTTTTTTCTTTTGCCCTACCCAGGTACCTGGGGAGTTTCTTGCCTTTTGGGAGGTCTGAGGTGTTCTGCCAGCGTTCAGTAGGTGTTCTGTAGGAGTTGTTCCACATGTAGATGTATTTCTGGTGTATCTGTGGGGAGGAAGGTGATCTCCGCGTCTTACTCTTTCGCCATCTTAACCCGCTCCCAACAGTAATGCTTTGCCTGCTTAAAACTACAGAAAATATTTTATCTGTCATGTTTTAAACTTAATTCATGGTGTCTTTATTGTATATATGTAGAGATGAAATACATTTATCAATCTTTTCCTTTATGGTTTGTGCTTTTGGAGTATAATTCAAGGTTATAAGCAAATTCTTCTACATTTTGCTAAGCCTTCCAAATTTTTATTTTTCATTCTAAGTTATGTAATATGTCTAGAAACAGATACATTTATACCTCCCTGCTATTTTTCAATATATCTTTGATATTTATGCATGAGTCTGTTTATTAACTTCTTTTCTATTCAACTGGTATATTTCCCTCTTCTTTCACAAATATCACACTGCTTTAATTACTACTGCTTTTAATGTCTTACTGTCTCTTTTTCTTCTTCTTCAATATTTTCTGGGCAATTTTTAGTCAAGTCTGTTTTAATATGAATTTTAAAATCAGTTTTTAAATTTACATGAAAAATTATGTTGGTATTTTTATGTGGGTTGAATGAACTTGAAAAAGTTGGTACTTTGTAATACTGAGTCTCCTCTCACAAGTTTTACTTTTATTTTCTTAAGTGAAGTTTTATACATTCCTCCATTTAATATCTTGCACATATTTTATTAGACTCATTCCTATATATGTAAATATATGGTAATATATTCATACAAATATAGACAGAAAGAGTTACAGATATGGAGAGTAAACACTGACAGAGCTTTCCAAGGATATGAACAAATTTGCCCTCCCGCCAGCAATGGATCAGAGTTCCCAGAAATTCATTCTGGTGGAAGTATAGTGGTATGCAATTTGTTTATAATTTGTATTTCTCTGATCTATCTATATGTCTATCTATTTATTATCTAACTATCTTGCATTGTAGTATATAATTTTTAATTTTGAGATAAAATTCAGATAACACAATATTCACCATTTTAATATGTGCAATTCATTGCTTTTTGTATTCACATGGTTGTACAACCCTCACCACTATTTAATTCCATAACATTTCCATCACCCCAGCAAGAAACTAGTAACTGTTCACAATCATTCCCAATTTCCTCCTCCTCCCATACCCTGAAAACCACTAGTATACTTTCTGTCCCTATAGCTTTGCCTATCTGGGGAATTTCATTTGAATAGAATCATATAGTATGTGGTCTTTTCTGTCTGACTCTTTCACTTAGCTTAAAGTTTTCAAGGTTCATCCATGTTATAGTAAGTATCAGTACTTCATTTTTATGCACAAAAAATTCTGTGGTATGGATATACTACATTTTATTTATCCATTCACCAGTTTTAGGACATTTGGGTTGTTTTCACTTTTTGGATATTGTGAATAACTGTGCAATGAACATTTGTGTACAGGTTAGTGTGGATATATTTCCTACCAGGATGGCTAAAGTCCAAATACTGACAACACCAAATGTTGGCAAAGGTGTAGAGTAATAAGACCTCTCATTTGTTGTTAGCAGAAATGCAAAATGGTGCAGCCACTTTGGAAGACAGATCATCAGTTTCTTACAAAACTAAACCCACTTTTATCATGTGAACTAGAAATTGCACTCTTAGGTATTTACTCAACTGATTCGAAAACATGCTCACCCAAAACCCTGCATGTGAATACTTATAGCAGATTTATTTACAATCACCAAAAACTTGAAGCACCCAAGATATCTTTTGATAGGTAAATGGATAAACTGTGGCAGTCCTATAATGGAACAGTTTACAGTGATATAAAAATACATGATCATTCAATGATGAAAAGGCATTGAGGAACCTTAAGTGCATATTGCTAAATGAAAGAAAGCAGTCTGAAAGGCTTCACACTGTATAGCTCACTTATATAATATTCTGGAAAAGAAAAACTATAGAAATAGTAAAAGTGTCAATGGTTGCTGGGGTTTGGCAGAAGGAGAGAAGAGTTAAATTGGAGAAAGAAAAAAGACACATTTAGGGTGGTAAACTGATTCTGTATCACAGTGCAAGGACCAATATAAGACATCATGCCCTTGTCAAAACCCACAGAACTTAACAGCACAAATAATGAACTTTAATGTACACAAATTTAAGAAAATAATTTATGAGGTATTCAGAAAGTGGATCCCAGGAAGACGTTCAGACTATGAACCTAACCATATTATATATATATTAAGCAAGCTTACTGGAATGATGAGGGGAAAATTGATAACCTAAGTAACTTTGGAAATGAGTGGATTCTGTAAGACCAAAGGCAAAAAGAACTGTGCATAAGCACTCAGTACATAAGTACTTTGGTTTGTGAAGTTGTTTCCCATGGGGGTATAGGTTAATGATTCTGATACTGTTGTACATGTATACCAGAATTTAAAAATCAACTAGTTGGCAGATTGTTGGAGCCAGATTTCTCACTGTTGGAGAAGGACATTACAGATAAGCAAGGAGAGAAGGCTAGGATGAACCATGTGGTAATGGATTAGAATTACCGACATCAGTGTAAACTCATGTTTAATACAGATATAGATACTTACATATATGAGTATTTTTGCATGTGTGTACATAAACAAGTTAGCATATAAACATATTTATTTTCTTGCTCTGTTAGCTGCAAGAGCCTAAAATCAACAACTCCCCAGTAGCAATGATCATACCTAGTACCCAGCTCTTAGTTTCTATTACTATTCCCACAATGAGAAGAATCAGGGCACCTAGGAGAAGTGGGTGATTCTACAACTGGAACAGGAAATATACAAGCTGAGCTGGAGCATCCCATAATGCCACAAAGTAAGAAAGTGCTCAAAAAAATATGGATTATACCCATATGGATTATATGGGTTATAACCCAAAACATAAAATGAATATCCATGAACACATACTTATATGAATAAATGACTTAATAAATTAGTAAGCAGAGGAGAAGTGACAAATCTCCTGTGCAGAATTCCAAGTAGTTTATGTAGATATTCACCAGTTTTATTCTGTATGGTCATAGTCCATATGTCTTTGGACACATATGGACTTAGAGTGATCATGGCAATAAAAATAAAATAAAAGATGATAAATTAGATTTTATCAAAACTAAAAAATTTATGCTCATCAGAAACATTGTTGAGCAAATAAATAGATAATTTGTGGGAGAAAATATGTACCAGACAAAGAACTGTATCAAATATATATATATATATATATATATGTATTTTAAACATTTAGCACTTAATAATAGACAAATATCTCAACTGAAAATGGGTAAAAGATTAGACCACACTTCACAAAAGAAGATATATGAATAACCAACAAACATGTAAGTGCTTAATATAATTAATTATTAAGTAAACTGCAGCTAAAACCACAAGATACCATTGCACACCAACCAGAATGGCTAAAATTTAAAAGACTGACAGTACCAACTGTTGACAATGTTTTAGAGCAACTGAAACTCTCATACATTGTTGGTAGGAATATAGGATGACACAACCACTTTGGGGAAACCTGGCAGTTTCTCATAAAACTAACATTACTTCTCCCTAAAGCCCAGCAATTTTACCCCTAGATATTTACTCAAGAAAAATGAAACCACATTTTTCACAAAAAGTTTTATAAAAGCATGCTCTTAACAGCTCTAGTCAAAATAGCCTCAAACTGGAAACAACCAGTGTCCATAGTCATCCAATAGAATGGCACTCAGCAATAAAAAGGAAATGAAATACTGATACACAAAGCAAACATAAGTAAATCTCCAAACCACGCAGAGTGAAATAAGTAATACATAAAAGAGTATGTGTCATATATCTCTGTATGAAATTCTAAAAATGCATAAACAATTTATATGGAAAAGTCAGAAGAGTAGTTTCCAGGGGAAAGATTGAGGATTGACTGGGAAAGAGAGTGAGGCAATCTTCTGGCATTATCATAATGCTCTGCATCTTGATGGGGACAGGATTACCCAGATATATACATTTGTCGAAACTTAGCACATTTTCCCTTAATATTTGTGCATTTTGTAGGTAAAATTTACATAATTTTTGACTGATATTGAACTCTAACTGATAGGAATGCTAAAGTATTTAGGGGAATGTGTACTCATATCTGCATCAATAAAATGAGAAGAATGAGATAGATTAATGATCGGTAAAGAGATGAATATGTGATAAAGCAAATATAATAAAATATTACTAATTAAATCTAGGTTATGAACAAATGTTCACACTAAAAAGTCTTTCAATTAATGTTCGAATTTTTTCATAAAATACTGGTGAAAGTTGCTGCTGAATACTAGCTACAATACATCTTCAATTAAGAATACATTCTCTGTTCTCAGAATGTATCATACCTTGCAGAAATTCTGCAGCAAGAAAATAAAAAAGAATTTGTTGTGGTTTGTCTTCTGACAGAGACCCCAGGTTACCACTGCATGACACCCCTCAATTGTTTTAAGATGGTTATTAAAATACACTAACACATATGAAAAACTGTATTTAATGTTTTTAAAAAATGATTTCTCAAGATTTTGGTCCCCTCCAATGTTCATATTTCTTGACTCCTACTCACATCTTCCCCCCTAATAAAAATCTATATACCAATATTGGCAAATCTGCCAATTATTAATAACTTAAATACATGAATACCTTATTAACACATTTCAGTTCAATCTTGAGCTAGAAGATCCTTGGCTGGTATTTTTTTAATTTTCATAGTACTATCATTTTGGTCTTAGTCCTTCATGGTGAATGAACTTATAACTATTATAGATAGTAAGAATGGAATTCCCTAGATATATTTCCTGAATAGATATTAAGTCATTCCAATAAGCTTTTTCTCAGATGATAATACAAGGATATCTCACTACTCAAAAGGGCACATATCTGCATCTCCAAAGTACACAGGACTGTTTAATGTGAATTAATCTGTATGTGAAAAACCTAAAACATTTCGGATACAACTGAAATCCAAGAGATGGCAGTGAAACACAAAAAAATCACTGATTCTTGAATTCTTACTTGATTGCTTTCAGTGGTAGGCAGCTAGTCTAGTGCCAATTAAAAACTCTCATAAATTATAGAATCTCTTTAGAATCATATTACGTTTTCAAAATACTGTGAGGTCTTGGATAAGAAATAACTCCAAACTTACTGGGTCCATGAAGATGCTGTGGCTTTGTGGGATTAAAGGACTTGTTTGAGGTTACATAAGCAAGGCTGTGGTAAATTCAAATGTAGAATCAACATGATTCAATGGTCCTTGTATGAATCCTAAATCCATCTCACAGCTGGATGTTTCTTGAAAGATTGATGCTGTGTTTTATTATTATTAATCCATGGATGGAAAAGAGGTGCAGGATGAGTCTGGAGATGGGCAGGGGTTAAGCCGTGAAGGCCCATCTAGCCTCAATTTTATTGTAAGTGCAAAGCATAATGCAATGAAGTTTAACTCTAGCTTTTCATTTTTATAATCATTTACAGAGTTAAAAACAACAACAACAACAACAATAACCTATTTCTCCATAGACCCCCCCCCCAAAGATACTGATTTAATTTTTCTGGGTAGGGGTCTGGGAATTGGCATTTAGAAAAGCTTCCCCAGATGATTCCAATATGCAGCCAGGGTTGAGAACCTCTGGCATAGTAGTAAAGACCATGGACTTTGGAATCAAGAGAGCTAGGATTTACTCTGTGCTCTACCCACTTCTAAGTTCAGTTAACTTTTATACTGATACATAATTTAATCCCTTTAATCCTCGGTTGACTCATGTAAAAATGGATGATGATAGTTTTACCTACTCCACAGGATTAGTTTTAGAATTACATATATATCACTGCATTTCTAATCTTTTACTTCAAATAGTTTTATAAATTCAATGTGACTTCTTTTGAATGTGTTCTTTCATTCTTCAATTGTGGAACTCCATTTTACTTTTATTGTTACTGTGGTATTTTATTTTGACATCGATTCATGAATTTCATAGTTGACAATCACATCATTCATTCAAAGACTTTCATGATGACACAAATACAGATTATCATCAAATTTGAAAGGTAATGCTATTGAATTAAATGGTATTTTTCTGAATCAAATCACCATAGAATTATTTTTTACAGCACAGGCATAAGGATTGCTATATGGAAAGGAAATTTTTCTTTATATCAGTTAGCTATAGCTGCATAATAAGGCACTTAAAAATGTAGTGGCTTAAAACAACGAAAATTTATTTAGCTCTGTCAGTCAATTTAAGCTGGTCTCACATGGGCAGTTCTCCTGGTTTCAGGTAATCCTCACTGCAGTTCCTGGTGTGTTGATAATCAGCTACTGGGTCTGCTGTTCACTGGTGGTCTAGAATGAGCTCAGCTCAGATGACTCATCTCAGCTTCAGGTGGCCTCTAATCTTCTAGCATGCTAGTTTGGGATTCTTCAAATGGCATTACAGGGGTCCCAAGAGAGCTGGCCAATGCATGCAAAGCCTCTTGATGTTAAGGCTCAGATTTGGTACACTATCTCTTCTGGAGCTTTCTGTTTGTCAAAGTAAGTCACAAGACCAGCCCAGATGTAAGGGATAGAAAAATAGTTCCCATCCCTGGATGGGAAGAGGTGCAAGGGTGTAGACATAGAAAACCATGAAGGGTCAGCAGCCTATATTGCAATCTATCTCGTTGAGGTGTCTGCAAAAATAAAATTTCTAGTCAGTTGTTGGGAATTACAGAGAGACAGATATCAGGTAATCTTCAGGAAGAATCTTATCATAGTTGAAATAATGAGCTCCCTGTCACTGCCAGGGAGTGATTCCAATTTGCACACATAATGTAGAAATGACTGAAGCATTATTTAGAAGATTTGATAAGGAGCTATTGACTTTGCCTTTGAATTTGAAAGTTTCATCCTTGGTGATATTTTAATCTGGAATTCGATAGGTAAATAAAAATATAAATTACATGTGGGTCAAGGGATCAAAGGTTTAAATATGAAAGGTAAATCTTAGAAACTTTTATGTAAAATATAGGAGAATACAATTATGACACACATATAAAAAAACAGTAAAAGAAGCTCAGCCTAATAGTAATAGTAATAAAGGATGTAGAATAATTAGGGGAATGCAAATAAAATGTTAATGAAATGCTTTTATACACTTCCAGATTGGAAAAAATAATTGAGAATCTGTCACTATTAAGTGTTGGTAAGAATGTGGATCAGTGGGAACTCATGCATGACTTTTGGGAGTACAAGTTAGATGACCACTTTGGAAACAATTTGGCAGTATTTTGTAAGGCTAAGGTATGCACACCCTGTGTAACCTCCACTCTGTCTCTTAGTTTGGGAGAAAACTGTCTGTTGGCCTGACTGATTTAGACAGCTGCCTCCTTCCTGGCATGGCCCAGGACTTCTTCCCATATGGTTGCCTGTGATCTTTGTATTCAGGCCCCTCAGATTTTGTTCATTTGCTCCCTAGTTGGAGCTCCCAGCAAGTCTCATGGTAGTAGACATTGTGGCTTATTATTTACCAGCTCTCCTGGACACTGGCTTCATGATCTACTTCTTCTGATTGTCATCAGATAAACTCTTAATTTTACCATAAAAGGCTGAATAATTCCAACTTCAATTTCCACAAAGTACAGAAATTTAATTAAAGAAATATTTCTCTACAGACAGGTTTCTTGCATTTCACATATTTTTATTCTCTATTCTGCTATCTCTTTGATAACATTCATTTTCAATATTTTTCCTTTTTTTTTAAAGGCAGATTGTGTGTGTGTGTATGTGTGTGCGTGTGTTCTTTTTACCTATAGGAATTGTAATTGCTATGAAGATGCAATATCTTCTCTTTGTAGGTAGTAATATGCAAACAAAATTAAATTTTTAAAAAAGATAAGTATAAAGAAGTAGACTCACTAAAGTTAAACTCATACACGTATACACTCATTTTGAACATAATACCCTGCACACAATAGGTGCACTAAAGTTGTTGCTGTTTTAAGATAAGACTCTTTTTTTGGGCTTCCCTGGTGGTGCAGTGGTTGAGAGTCTGCCTGCCGATGCAGGGGACACGGGTTCGTGTCCCGGTCCGGGAAGATCCCACATGCCGCGGAGCGGCTGGGCCCGTGAGCCATGGCCACTGAGCCTGTGCGTCCGGAGCCTGTTCTCCGCAGTGGGAGGGGCCACAATAGTCAGAGGCCCGCGTACCGCAAAAAAAAAAAAAAAAAAAAGACTCTTTTTAAGTTAATTTCTTTAAATACAGAACTTCCTCGAATAATCTGATTCCCTAATCATCATTATAGCTACATCCCTTTAGCTGCTAACATCTTAAAGGTAAATGATTTTGCTAGTTGCTGATGATTAAAGTTAGAATTATAGTATAGAACCAGGAACTTTTCTAACAAAGCGCCAGACAGAATGAAGCATATTAACAATGTACAGCCTTGGTTTTTCTCTGTAATGACTACCTCTGGAAAGACCTTCCTAATGAAAACATAAAACTAATCAAGTCTCTTTGAAGCTGCTGGCCTCAACTGAAATGCAGAAAAAAAAGTTTAAGAGAAGAATCTCAGAAAATGTCTACAAGAGAGATATTTGTAGAAAGAATGTCAAAATAAAACTAAAGGAAGAAAAAGAAAATCGTGGTAGTTGAAATAAAAACCAATAAATACTGTGGAAACTAGACACATTTGTTTGCTACCTAAACTGACAGAAATCTTAGTGCACAAAGGCAAAGGACACTGAGCGCTTTGATCTAGAGTTGTTGGAAACTGGCCCTATGGGATAGGAAGCAAGGAAACAGTTCCAAAAGTTTTCTCACCCTTTGTACCCATTTCAGCTCCATTTGGTAAATTAGAGAAGTTGTCAGAAGTGAATGAAAAGAAGGTTCAGAAAGGAAAAGGATTAAAAATATTTTTATGAATTCAGTTAGTATTTACTGAGTCTCTACTCTGTGCCACAGGCTTTCCCAGGCACTTGGGATAGATCAGTGAAACCAAACAGACTAAAATCCATGTCTTTTGGAGCATTTTGTGGCAGGAAAACACACACAATAGCACATGTTGCACACCATTTTTAACATTTGCTGTAGCTTAAAAGACCCATGGTGAGTAAAGAAGACAAACACTGCTGTGCTGCTGTGTATGACAAGATCATCTTATTGCTCTTTAGATATTTTTACTCCATTAAGGGCTGCTATATGCCAGGAACTGGTAGAGGCACAGTGAAGCCACCTACAGAAACCTTCTGCCCAGGTGGTCTCTGGCTCCTCCTAGGATCCATTGTCGCTAGAGCAGTCAGAAGGCTTAAAAATAAACAGATCAAAGGAAATAAAAGGAGGAAGGGAATGAAGGAGGGAGAAAGGGAAGGAGAGGTAGAGGGGAAAAGGAAGAGGGAGGAAGGGTGGAGGAAGGAGAGGGATGGGGAGAGGAGGGAAGGGAGGAAGGAGACAGGAGGGAGAGATGGCTGGAGAGAGAAAGGGAAATTAAGAAAACAAATCTTATTACATTTTCCCCCTACTTAGAAGCCTAGGGCTGCTTCACTTCACTCTTAGAAGAAAATGCAAACTCCCTATCCTGACTTATCCAACTCTTTATAACCTGGTCCCTGTTACCTTCATATTTCACACTATTTCATCTTCCTCCTCATCTAAGGTGTGCCAGCCACATTGCCTTTTTCTTTAGTTCCTTTGTCACCAAGTGCTTTCCTGTAGAAGGCCTGGTGGGATGTGTTCCCTCTACATAGAAGGCTCTGCTGCTGAGTGTGCCAAGAGCTGGTTTATTTGTGTCATTCAGCTCTAGGCTTAAATGCCTCCTTGACTGCTTGCAACAAGTCACTCTTTATCATGCCACCTTATATTCACTCTCTGTGGAGCACTTCTCAGTATCTGTCATATTTCTTTCTTACACCTTTATTTATTACTCTACTTAACTATAAATCCTCCGCTAGAATCTAAGCTCCATGAAAACATGGATGTTGTTCACTTACCAAAAAAATAAGGGAACATCATTCTCCCCTTACAGATTGTAGTAGATTATGAGATATACACATAAATAACATCACTGAAAGGAGAAAATACCATCTGAGAGGTGCAAATAAAGTGCCACGGGGCATGTAAAATGACTGAAAAAATGATCTACACTGGGACTCTCAGAAAAGACTTCCTGAAATAAGAAGTTTTCTGGAAATATTTAAAGGAGTAGTAGAATTTGTATACAGGGAGCTAGAGGGAACAAGTTTTGTTTGGGGTTGAGAGATCAGTGGGAAAATTCCAGGGCTTGGTAAGGCCTACAGAAGAAGCTCCATGATAAGGAGAACAAGCTCACAGGAATCATCATGAGAGTCACAGTTTTGCAAAGTCCTCGTGGCTGTGCTGAGAATGTCCCTCACAAGGAGGAAGCACACTGTTCTCCACAGACATGGAAGGAAGCGGTGTGGTTCTGGCCTCTGTTAGAAGCTTCTCCAGAAAAATAGTGAGTATTTCTCATGATCCAGAAAACAAAATATGCTTGTGAGGGATCTAAATAGTTTATCCAGTAAGTGAGGTGTCTATTTACTGCTTCCAATTTGCACTGACAATGTAGAAAGAGGAGAATGCTACTGAAATGAAAATAAACCATGCCAGTAGAAGGGAGGTAGGGAAGCAAAGAGTTTATGCTACTAAGGGGAAAATCAGTGTTTTTATTATTTTAGGAAATAACCATGAGCACCTACTACGTGGCAGGAGGTGGTCTCTAGCAGTAGACAAGGCAGATAAAGTACTTGCCAGTAATGTTTACATTTTAGAGCATGGAGACAAGAAGTAAATATATAGTATGGTCTACAGCGTTGAGGGTGATCTCGACCCCTTTGCCCCTGGACCAGGATTTTTTCCCCACAGAGCTGGTGCCTGTGTGCGTATAGCTCAAACTGGAGTCATCAGAACTTCTATGAACCTCTTTCCCAGACAAAGTTGGGAGACATATTTTATAAATTATTGCAACATTAAGATATTTGCTCAAAATCTGATAAGGATCATTGTAATGCTTGAAATAATCTTATTGTTATACATATTTATAGCTCATGATGAGATATCCAAGCTCAGTTTTACTTTCTCTTCCATAAGTCCTCTCTGCTACTATCATGGATATTAGACACATTCTAAGGAAATTTAAGAATGTTTATGTAACATTAGTCCATATTTCAGGTGAACGATAGGAAAAGTGCTCACTATCTTACAATACTTCTTTGGTTCTGCTGTATACTCGTGGACCAGATGGGCTTTTGTTCTAAATTATAACATTTCTGCCATTCATTATGTCTTCAGTTTTGACTCTGAAGGTAGCACTCACGGGAAATGAGATTTTACCTTGAAACTAATAAAATGCTCACTTAGGACAGAAGAAGTTGGACTATGAATAATCAAATCTGAGGTAAAATGTGCTTTTATTAAAATAGAAAATCTATCTGAAGAAAATTCTGGAAAATTATCCAGGACTCTTAGAGTGGAGGATGAGCTGTAGAGAAGAATAAATGCATTTACCCCTATGAAAAAAATTACTTCTGTGTTCTCAGTCTCTATTTTTCCAATAATGTACACAGTCTTTATGGACAATATGTTTAACAGTGTCACAAGGATATAAAACTTCCCAATTTTCTCACTTACCTGCTGTTTCTGCTTAGTTTTAAATTTCATTTGCTTCCAGTGTTGGTGAATATATACTTTCCATGATTATTCATGCTGAGAAATATGACAACATGTATGTTCTCAGCATATGCACATGTTCATTATGAGAGAGCCTGGAAAGAATAGAATATCTTAAGCAAGAACAAAACATATTTCTCTTTCTCTCAAATCTTCCTTTGACTTTTGTGATCCTTTAAATGTATATCCTTTCTTTCCCAAATTAGACAATTTAAACTGTATTTAATAATGCTGCTAATTATAAAATTTAATGAAGGTGGTCATAAAACCATTATACTTTACAGAAACATACTGTAGTCCACTATACAGAACAAGCACACAGCAGTTCACAGTTTTTCCCCTGAATATTAATAGCTCAATGGAAAAGAATATGGAATAAAAATTGAAATAATTAAATGGAAAAAATGACTGGGGAATTAAGATTTCAGAGGAAGGCATTCCTCCAAAAAGGGCAGTGGGGATGGCAAGCACTTTGTAGTCTATGGACGTGACCTAATATCTTTTTCTATCTTTTAAAGGCCAAGTCAGATCAATAGCTTCCATATCACTACAGGGAATCTACACTAACCTGGAAATCACAAACCAATATTTGGAGGTGACTTTCTAGCTCTCAGAGTTGCCAGACCTCATAATTAACACTACTACAGAAAGGGGCTAAACGAGGCCACATGTGCTCACTTTTATTCTGCAAGGGATTGTTCTGAAAGGGCAGGCACAGCTGTAGTGTAACAAAGTAGTTACACAAATTTCAAAGAAATCTTCAGAAGATTATACATGCCAAGCCAATGTGTTTCACTTATGACCATCACTTAATTGTGCTACATGGGCACAAATAAGTAAAAAGAAAGAGAAGGGGGAAGAGGAGAGAGAAAGAAAGAGAGAAGGGATGAGAAACACATCACACTCACTTGACCCACGTAGATAGCATTTATGAGTAGGTGAATATGTTACAGGAGGTTGTAGAAAAGCGAACAAACTTCACAAGGCTCTGAGAAGAGTGAATTATTGGACTTGCTTCACCTTTGTGTCCATGTCAACATTAAATGTATTTTCTCAAGGATGAGGTCTTGACGAGTTCTGCTACAGTAGAAAAGACAAGGGACTTGAAGTTAAAAGATCCATTTCAAATTCTACCTTGACCATTACATGTCACTTTCCCCCTTGTTTTCTCACCTGTAAAATGAAGATAATAAAACTGCATGGGATTACATCTTACTCATACACCTCATTTTTCCTGCTCTACTGCAACCACACTGATGCCACTTCATCCCTTCTAACCTGGTTCACATAATGACCTCCTAACTGGACCTTCCGCACGTACTTTCAGAACATTTTTCCACTAACTTTCTAATGAGGAAATATGAGTATGAATCCTCCTCTATTCTTCACTCACATCCAAATTTAAAATATTGGGAATTTTCATCTAAAATACTAGTTACGTAGTGGTAGGGAGAAAACTCTTTAAAAGTTGGCAACTATATTAATTCTTAATATGGATATAAGGATGAAACTTACCCATAATGCACAGAATGTTCTCGTTGTGGAAAAATGCCTTGTTGCACTAAGATAGTGCCTGTCATACTATCTCGTCTCTTGACCCTTCACACACTTAGTAAGTAGTGAAAATCCCGATGGGCAATTGTTTCTGTGTGTTGTTTCTATTCATCTTTACCATATTCAAGATTAAACCAGAAAAAATTTTAAAACGGAGACTATACAAGCAAACATTCTATTAGCCTTCAGAAGGATGCTGCCATCCCATGTCGTATAGCACCTGGAAAAATCAACTGTTATCCTCACGAGACAATGAGATGTAAAAGGCACATAATTTCTTAGTAATTGCTATGAAAATAGTTTTGACCTCCCGGAACCCTGAATGACTTCATTTGCAGAATCACTGCTCTCAGAGGAAAAGAATCTCAGGAATTTGCAGGAATCCTGGAGGGTTTAAGTCTTCCACAGGCCACGGATTGGCAGTCATCGGAGTACACTTACCAAGATCTTAAAAGGCAGGGAAGCCCTGACATGACGTATGGGTCATATTTATGTGTAATGATGACATATTGGAAACAACCCACAATAATTGGATAATGAAATACTTTTATAGTGAAGCCAAATCATAATGCTAAAAGTTAAAGTTTCAACAAATATTTACTGGAGTGTAAAATACTAACACATAAGAGAATAAAGCAAGTCTTAAAATGATTGAAGTCATGATAAGTGTAATATATACCATATACAATACAAACAAAAAGTATACTAGGAGGAAATAGATTTAAAATTTAATTTTCTCTGGATGCAGAATAATGAGCAATTTTCTCTCTTTACAATTTTCTATATTTTCTAACAGTAAATAGTTTATAAATGTGAACATTTATAAAATCAGAAAATAATGTTTACATATCTTGGATGGTTTCCCTTTGCTTTCAGGATATAATCCACACAGTTTAGCATTGCTAAGCAGGCTATTGTGGTTGCCCACCTCTGCAGCCCAAACTTCTACTAATCCATGATGCAGTCATCTTTAGTAATACCTACCTGCTCAAAACGCACACCATACTTCACGCATCTACGCCTTTGCTCATCTTTACGTGGAATACCCTTCGCTCGTTTCATATGTGGTTAAACCGTACTCTTCAGCACTTAGCTTATCGCTTTTTTTCTTTCAGAGTTCCCTTCTCCTTGCTTCTGTGCATTCGTGTGTGCATTTGTAGTGTAATTGTGCATCAAGCTTTCTGTCTCTCTTTCTTCATGGAGAAAGAATTCCTTGTAGTCAGGGACTTTAAATTGTTGCTTTGTAGTCTGTTTTTTTGCTTTGGTTTGGTTCTTTGGCTGCTTGTTTTGCTCTACCCAGACACTGAGAAGTAGATACTGAGAGAGAGAGAGAACATAGGGGAAGCTAAAGGGAACATATTTCTCTGGAATACATTTCTTCCAAGTACTGCCTTTTCAACAACATTTGAGGTAATATGTTGACATGACTGTTGTTCAAAGTGATTCAAAAAAGAGATGAAGCAGTGTGAAATCCAGAAGTTGACATATGTCGAGGAGTTAGGCATTGTGACTGTTTATGTGTTTCCTGTTAGACAACCTAATGGTCTTCTCTCCTCACCCCAACCAAGGCTCACTTCCACTGATGTTTAAACCCGGTTGTTCTTTGATCAAGAATGTGTAGGTCCTCATTAACATTTCTTTTTTTTAAATGGCTGGATGATGAATGAATGAATGATGAGGGAAAGGTAAACTGGGAAACATTGTTGAAGCAAGCCCACTGCAATCATATTCTGTTGACATAGCCATTTATGAATAATGGATGACAGGAGACATTCAGGTGGCTACTGTGTTGTGAAAATAAAGTGGGTCATCAAACGGAAGGAAGATGGGATGTCAGAGAGAAGAAACACAGTTTAAAGAAACACTGAAGCACAACTTCACATTCTGGGCCACAGTTGAAGTCAGCCAGGAAACCGCAGCTGGAGACCAAATAACCCAGCACACACAGGCCAAGTGTGGATAGTCCAGGAGATAAAAAGTCAGACTAGGAAATAATGCCAGGTTATTAAATCAGTAACTACTACCAGAAACCAGAGGACTTTCTTAACCATCTTACCATAATGAAGAGCACACTTCTGAACAGTGGAGGGATCGTCAAAGCAAGGGCATCAATCTCAGCTCAAGAGCAACATAAAACAAATACATATATTTGTCTATAAGCAATACAAACTTTCAGCACCATGCCTGGTTTTTGCGATAATGTTAACTTACTTCTTCAGTAAAATTTTAGATAACACAAGGTTAAAAACCAACCATCAACTTACGTTCATTGCTGGAAAGAAATTTCCAACCTATTGATTTCAAAGTCCGTGATGAAAAATTTTAATATATATGTAGATCGTTTATTGTGCATAATAGTACAATTGTGCTTCTTTAGTTCAAGTTGTATCTGGGCCACTTAGCCATGTTGGATCGCAGTTTTCTCATCTGTAAGTTGAGGTGCTTGAGATGAGCTCTAAGGGAACTCCCAAATCTAAACTTACTCTATTATTCAATGATGGGTTTAATTATTCTGAATTCTATTTTTCTCTGACATGTTAAAAACTTGACCCCTTAGGAAGAAAAAAAGATAATTTTCAACTAACATTAAATCTTGACCTGAAGCCATGGACTCCAGAGAATTTATAATATACAGAAAAAGTCACATCTCTATCTTTATTCAATTGTCCTTTTATACTGATTGGGTAGCTGTTTCAATCTGTAATCCTGATGGAGTTAATTAAGGACCTCAAATATAATTTGAAAATGTTTACAGACAGCACATTTTAGGTTGCCAATCCCATCTGTGGACACTGCTATATTAATGACACAATATTTGTTTTAGAGGTCATAGTGCTATTTGCCAGGTTAAACATTTGTAATCTGGATCCAGCTTTAATATACCCTTTCAAAGAAAGCCACAGACTGCTATACACTCCATCAGCAGTACTGTTCAATCGAATGGTCTGTGAGGATTACAGAGGCATCTAAGCCAACAATAACAGGCACCTTCCATGTGGATGCTAATTAGAACGTTGACATAATAAACTCCTTACTCGGGACAAGCTGGCGTTCAGTATTTGCCACCCCACATCATGTGAAGGCAAAGCTGTTAATAGAATTTGCCCCTAGAGTGACCAAAGGCAGAGCACAAAGAGCTTCTGCCCCGTTTGTACCCTGTGGTGGTGGTGAGAGTGTGGGTGTAAACACCCGGTTGCACACTGACTTCTTATGACCACACAATGGTTAATTTGTATTTCTCCTCTCAAATATCGCTTTTAAAGGTCACTCTTCTGTTTGCTAAACTATACATAGGTAAGCAACATCAGAACAGAGCCCTCAGTGTGCATTTGAGGTTTACTATCAATACACTCTTTTCCTTTTTTTTTTTAAATTGAAGTATAATTGATTTACAATATTATATTAGTTTCAGGTATTCAACATAATGTTCCAGTACTTTACAGATTGTACTCCATTAAAAGTTATTACAAGATAATGGCTATGATTCCCTGTGCTGTAAAATATATCCCTGTTACTTATCTATTTTATACATAGTGGTTTGCATCTCTTAATCCCATACCCTAGCATCATACTTTTTAAATGATTTCAAGTATATATTACTTTTTTTTGTACTTTTAATGATATTCTAGGACATCTTTGAGTTTATATAGTGTCTCAGTATTTTTTAGTTTAGTGTAATTTCACATATATTATCTCATCCTTTTTTTTAATATTCCCATGGGATAAGAAAGGTATTTAAAAAAATAAATTAACAATTATATAGACTAAGAAAATAAGACACAAAAAGATAATTCATCAAAGTTGCAAGGTGAGTTTTAGCAGGATACAATAGCAATAGCAACAACAAAAACAAAAAGACACTGAAACAGAATATCAAAGGAGGTAAACGGCTTTTATCAGGCCCACCAGATAACCTCTAAAATCTCAGAATTATAACATGTAAAGACAACCAACCAAACAATCAACAATTATTGGGCACATATGATACATCCAATTCTGTTTTCTAATTTTACAGTGCATTATTATTTTACTTATGTTGAGAAATAAACCCTTATTAGTTATTGCCAAAGAGTAGGAAGAGTGTAAAATGCCTTTCCTCTTATAATTGTCTGGAAGCGAGTTCTATCTTTCATTGTACCTACATGGTGACCAGATGCCAAGATAGTCCCAAATGATCCCAGCATGTAATCTCCTCCTCTTGAGTGTGCACCGGGCCAGGGACTTGCTGCTAACAAATAGACTATAGCAAAAGTGGCAGAAAGTCACTTCAGTGATTAGATGACATAAGACGGTAACTTCTATCTTGCTAGCAGACCCTCTCCCTTGCTGGCTTTGATGAAGGAAGCTGCTATATGGAGAAGCCATATGAAACTCAGGATGGCTGACAGCCAACATCTAGCAAGGAACTGAGGCTCTCAGGTCAAAAACTTTCAAAGAACTGAATCCCGCCAATAAACACATAAGCTTGGAAGCAGATCTTTCCCTAGTAAAGCCTTCATATGAGACCACAGCCTAACTGATAACTTGCTTGCAGCCTGTGAGAAACCCTGAAGCAGATAATGCAGATAAACTATGCCTGGACTCCTGACCCACAGAAACTGTAAGATAACAACTGTCTGCTGCTTTAAGTTACTGAGTTTATAATGATTTGTTATGCATTAGTAGATACCTAATACTATCTCTGACTTAAAGAAAATGCATTTCAGGTTTGAGATTTATCAATCACTTCAAAGGATGTCTTGGCTTAATTGTTGGCACGGGATAACCCACGACAACTTCATACCCTAAAGATATCCTAGTAAATAACAAGATACTAGAAATCACTTCTCATTTTCATGTCTGAATTAACTTCAGAATAATTACCTATTGTCAACACTACCAGGTGTTATATAAAATGCATTAAAAACTTCTTCATTTGTTAGCTATTCACAGAAGCTTTTTTTCTATATTGAAATATCTATTAAAGTAGAATACTTAACTTGCAAAAAATGGTATTTCTCATCTGATTGTAACATATAAAAGTATATGAAATTACAAATCAAATCATTAAATTCATTCTGGATATGTGGTTTGGAAGAGTCAAGTTGCATGTCATGATGTTAAATCTTACTCAGAACTACTTCAGAGGTTTAAAAGCTTCAATGAAATCCCATGGCACTGTCTGGAATAATGAGGCTATCAATGTCATTCATTGCCATATAACATAGTATTCCTTAAACTTGGATATACATAGAACTACTCATGCTTTATCTAAGCTCCCATATACTAATTTTAGTAAACAGTGGTCAAATTTGGGAAAGTTAATGTTCACACTATTCACAGGATTTTGAACTTTACAGTCTTGGATTATATTACTGAACCTCTGTAACTTTTGTACTTTAAAGGCTTCTATTTTTAAAAACCTATAATCACACATGAGGACCCTCCATCCACTCTATTATATTAACTACACTTCCCTAAAATGAATCAAGTTTTTTTTTTATGTTAGCCATGACCTGCTCAAAATATTCCAGATGCACAGTAATAAGATAGCATATTCTCTTCCAGCATCCTAAGGAGGCTGCCTATTTTACTTGGTCATGGCCTTGCTACATGGTGCGGTTGAATTCACACAGGGCATAAAGCTTGAAAACAGATACACCTAGAATGCACTGTGTGGCTTTGAACAAGATACTTGTTTAAGCTTCAGATCTCTCATCTGTAAAACAAAACAAATTTCCTGTTTTGAAGAGATATAGTAAGTGTACAGGGAGAAAAATGATTTATAAAATTCAAAACTAAGAGTGAAAATGGGAGTGTGTAATTTCTTTCCAGGTAATTTTATCTATACCTATAGATGCAAGAATATAAAATACTCAGGGGACAATTTTCAGAGAGGAAAACAAACAGAAAGCTTAACTTCTCTGCACAAAGGAAATAAATGGAAATTTTGGAGTGAAAGAGTACAGAAGAAAGGAGATGGGTGTGGAGCAAGAGGAAGGAGAGCCAGAACACAGTGTTTAGATTAAGAGGTAGGTGACCATGGAGATCTGTGGGAAAACACCTGGAAGCAGCAATTCCAGTGATGAATATTTCTAGGAAACTGCAAAGTGATGCAAGATAATTGTATTGCCCCGAAACGTAATAGATTTTCTTGAGCAGGAAAATTCTTACTGTGAATGTTGTATGGGGAACTCAAACATAAGGAACACTTGGGAACCACATCTGGCCATAGGGGTGGGTTGGGGGGAAAGTACAGCTGATGGGATGAAATGAGACACAATTGATAATGGAACCTTGGGGGAGACAGGAAGCTGGAGAAAGCACTGACTTTGAGAAAGATTACAAACTACTTAGAGTTGGGGGAGATCAAACACTCAAAGGAATATGGGGGAGAGAGTTTAAACTAATTGTTTGTCTCAAAGAACAGAGTGATCCCAGCTGACATCTGTATTACTTAAAGACGTAAATTAGCTAGAATAGAGCCTACTTCAGCACTCAATAAACACAATTTGAGATAGACTCAAGGAGTTTAAGGAATTACTTTCCCAGCTAGCTGAAAATAAATCAGAAGAAATCCATTTATTATTTATTTTTATTATTTTTATTATTTTTATATTATTATATTTTATATATTATATTATATATTTATATTTTTTATTTATTATTTTATTTATATTATTCATTTATAAATTTATTAAAGAAATTCACCTGTTTGGACTTGAATCATTTCTAATCATTCAATGGATGCGTTAATTCAATGGAGGCAATCCTTTCACAACATATATGTATCACATTTACACTTTAGCTTACAATTTAATTTTCAATTATACCTCAGTAAAATAACAATAAAATATATATAATCAAACAACATATGCAGTTATATTCAGTATTGTAATATGCCTATATCTATACACACATATAACTATTAAGCTACAAAGTAAATGCATTGGAATCCTGTTATTAGTATGTCCTTACCACGGAATTTATAACACTCTCCAGCCTGTGGGCCCTAGCTATTCCCTCTCCCAGAATGGATCCTCTGCTCAAATCTTGTCCTATATGTGAGGGCTCCCCCAGCTACACCTTAAAATAGCAGCATTTATTTCTCACGGTTTATTTCTCAAGATTAGAAAGTCCAAGATCAAGTGGCTGGCTGGTCCAGTTCCTGGCCAGGGTCCTCTTCCTGGCTATGTCCTTACAAGGTGGAAAGCAAGAGAGCTCTGTAGGGTCTCTTTTATAAGAGCACTAATCCCATTCATGAGGGCTCCACCCTAAGACCTAATCACATCCCAAAGACCTACCTCCTAATACCATCATCTTGTGAGTTAGAATTTCAACATATGTATTTGGTGAGGGGGACACAAACATTCAGACCATAACACCTCATAAAACCAGATATGTCCTGCTGCTGCTTTGTAAAGAACTTAGCACGTGCTATCACAGATACTTATTTACATGTGGATTGTGTTTAATTATAGAGTATGATCTTCTCAAGTCCAGGTTCATATCATATTGTCTTTCTATCCTGACTGTGACACACAGCTGAGTGCACAGTGGTCACTCAGTAGGTTCCTATGGAAATGATTTGTTGAGAAAGAAATAGCACCAAAGTCCCACGATTCCATCTCACTGTTTTCTCATCCTGTAATACAGGATGAGATACTCATTTTCTTTCTGCCATCCATTCAGAGGTCTTCTCTGGGTTAATAACCAGCGTAGGAAGGAGAAGTTACATTTTTCATTTCACTCTTTTCAAGTCTAAGTTAAACTGTTTATATACTGAGAGGGAGCCTTGTGTCATGGAAAGAGGGATGCATTTTTTAGCTTTAGGTCTGGAGCAACCACCTAATATTTATATGACTCTGGAGAAATCATTTTCCATCTGTAAAGTTCATTTTCCTTATTTATAAAAGGTAAACAAGCAAACCAAAGAGGGTGAGAATCCTGGGGGGGGGGGGTATTTGACCTGGTAGGATCGCAAGCTATTTGGTAATCAGATGAAATTATATATATGAAAGCCTTGACACAGCATAAATGTAAACTGTTAATATTATTTTGAAAAGTTGGGGGATAACTTTATTTATAAACTTTATTTATATATAAACATGGGTTAACATTACTCTTTAGTTAAATGATTATTATCCCCCAAGTTCACAAATTTAAACTCCAGAATCATAAAGTGATTCAAAGATCAAAAGAAAAATACACAAATGCACTCCTAATTAGAATGTCATAATAATAAATTTTACTTGCTACTTTTGATGTCTTGGGGTTTAGAAACAAACAACTTGCTCCGCATATTTTGGCAGAACTTCTTTTTAAAAAACAAGAAGTTTAACTACCAAATTATGAGGACAGCAAATGGAAAAAAACAACAGTAATGCTCCTAAATAAAGATATGAACACTAATTCTATATTGGAAATCAAACTAGTTTGTTTTAAATTGGAGGTTGTGTGGGTTACTTTTTTTATTTACTTCTTATATTGGATAAGTTTTCCAAGAGTCTTATTATACTTAAAAAAGGAGTTCCATTTTTTAGTTCTTTCCTCCAAATGTATGAGCATTTTTTAAAAGAAACTCTGTGACGTAGATGGACAGAGAAATAAACATGTTCCTCTATTTTAGTCTTATTTAAATACATGTGGCGCATTAAGGTGTGATTAGCACTAAAAATACACACTCCATGTTAAGAAATTGTATCATTAGGATACAACATGTAGGAATGTAGTAAGAAACTTTCAGTCACTCAGTGTGTGTGAAATAATATTCTATGGCTATATACTTTTTAACTGAGGAAATCAGTGTGTACTTTGTCCACCAACTAGGGAGAAACATAAAGGGAACCAATCTCTGTGGGAGGAAGACTCTTCCAAATAATTCAGATCTAAAGGATTGACCACAAGAATATCCCAGGGCTCTACTAGTTTTGGGGGAAATCAAAGTGTTAAGTCCACGTCCAACATCCAAGTCAGTATTTCTAGGGTCAGTTTATTTTTTAAAAATCATTTTCATTTATCAGGTAAACTGGCAGTTTTCATAGGATTTTACTAGTAAAATCAGTAAAGGCAAAAAAATTGAAATACAGGAAATATTAAAAAAAAAAAATCCGCTGGCTTACAGGGCACAGAATTGCTGTGCTAAAATAATTTAAAAGTTGCCTCAGGCTTCCTGAGTGACACTAGACAAGCACTCTAGTTCCGGTTCTTTCACTGACTGACTTGACTTGGTTGACACTCAAAGATGATGAGACTACAAACTGAAATAGCTTCAGGAGCTGGTGTGAATCACAGGCCCTCTCAGAAGCTACCTCTGGAATTACATTATGGGTATAAACACATCACTTTGACACTCTGGTTTCAGGGTTGAGTGTATTTCTCCATTCAATGTCCTCAGCAACCTTGGAGATGGAAGATATTTCCATTCCTGGACGCTAGTTTCCTCCATCGAGTTTCAAATCATTCTTTACTGAACTTGTAGGCAACTTTGCTTTCACCAAGTCTCTCTTATTCCTTAGGCCGTCACCTCTGCTATAAGCCCTGATGTGTTGTTTGGCTTGTTTAAAACTTCTTTAACCACTATTTACAAATAACAAATGTTGGCAAGGATGTTGAGAAGAGGGAAGTCTTGTGCACTGTTGGTGAGAATGTAAATTGGTGCAGCCACTATGGAGAACAGTATGGAGGTTCCTTAAAAAACTAAAAATAGAACCATCAAAGGATCCAGCAATTCCACTCCTAGGGATATATGTGAAAAAAACCAAAAATGCTAATTTGAAAAGATACATGCACCCCAGTGTTCATAGCAGCATTATTTACAATAGCCAAGACACAGAAACAACCTAATTGTCCATCAACAGGTGAATGGATTAAGAGGATGTGGTATATATATGCAATAGAATATTACTCAGCCTCAAAAAGAATGAGATCCTGCATTTGCACCAATGCGGGTAGACCTAGAGAGTATTATGCTTAGTGAAGTAAGCCACACAAAGACAAATGGTGCATGTTATCATTTATATGTGGAATCTAAAAAAACAAACAAATAAATGTAACAAAACAGAAACAGACACAGAGGTAAAGAGAACAAACTAGTGGTTACCAGTGGGGAGAGGGGAGAGGGGAGGGGTAAGGGCCAAGATAAAGATAGGGGATTAAGAGGTACCATCTGCTATGAATAAAATAAATGTTACAAGGATATATTGTATAGCATAGGGAACATAAGCAACATTTTATAATAATTTAAATGGAGTATAATCTATAAAAATATAGAATCACTGTGTTGTACACCTGAAACTAATATAATACTGTAAATCAACTATATTTCAATTAAAAATATTAAAATTTTAAAAAAATGTTTATATGAAAGAAGGATTTCTTGGTGAAATCCGTTTGGAGAAACTGAGTTAAAGTTAAATTGCAGAGTTTCTTAGGTTTTAAGTGTACAGTGTTTATATCTAAGCTAGAGATAAAGTGTGGAGCATTTTCCAGAATCATTTAACAGTGTAACACTTTTTCTCAATGGAGAGTACCTTGAGGAATGGTGCTCTGGTTGGGTGTTATATAATAATAACTCTACTCATGTGCAAAATAAAGCCTTGCAATCCATGTTCACAGTTAGCATCTCGGCTTTATTTGCCAGCTCCTGCTTGTACCCATGCCATTGGTGTGAGAGGATTGGGGGTGGGATTGTGGAGTTGGGGATTGGGCACAGTTTTTCAAGGGCCCTGAATTGGCCTCATTATCTCCTCTTTTTTTTTTTTTTTTTTTTTTTTTGTGGTACGCGGGCCTCTCACTGCTGTGACCTCTCCCGTTGCGGAGCACAGGCTCCGGACGCGCAGGCTCAGTGGCCATGGCCCACGGACCCAGCCACTCTGTGGCATGTGGGATCCTCCCGGACCGGGACATGAACCCGTGCCCCCTGCATCGGCAGGTGGACTTTCAACCACTGCGCCACCAGGCAAACCCTATCTCCTCATTTTATAGGGCTATTAGAACACTCAGTAGTTTCCTAAGACCACTTTTGCTTCTTAGGATTTTTGCTATGTTCCCTAGACCCTCAAATGCTTGAAATGGTATACTCTTATGAGTAGAAGATCTATGAATAGAAGATCTTGTGTATAGAAGATCTATGGACCTTGATTGACATAAATGTTCAAACTCTTCCCGGTTTTACTTCCCAGATATTCCATTTGGTCCTGTGTTGTATTGAAATACAATTACAATCTTTGTAGCTGGACAACTAAATAATTTAAACATGCAATAATAAGAACAGGGGCCTTATGAGTAAAATTGCTCTTTTTTAAAGGATTGCCTTCCAGAATTCTAAAAATTAAATTAAATAATGTGTATTAAGTGTGAAGCATGATACCTGCTACATAGCAACTAATAAATGGTAAGAACTCTTTTTTTCTATGACCAAATCCTAATGACCCAGCTTGTTTTAATCAACCAAAGCCATGTTCTCTGTCCATGGCTAATAGAAACCCTTCACTCAAGCTAAATTAAACATATTTTCTTTATTGTCCCAAATAGTAAGTAAGAGGTGGTCACTCCCTGTAAAGAAAGTCAGATTAAAAACCTTAACCTGTCTCAGCCTACAAAGGCCCTTTCCTGGAGAATGTCTCTGAACTTAGGCAATCTGAATACCTATTCTGTAATTTTGTTCATTTTATTTGAATTGTGAGGGTAGGGAACAACTACATTATTTTAGCTTAGCTGTCGTTTGTGAGCCAAGAGCTTTGTGGCAACTTAGAACCTTTAGGCATTTTCCTGTTTTTCCTGTTTTGAGCAGATTGGGCTCAAATCAATATATATGGAATGCCAAATGGGCCATCATTTTGAATTTCTGAAGCTTATAAACTCATTGAAGGCAAAAGGTTGAGTATAAACATGATTATAATATAAATTGGAGTAAGCTAAGCGAGATATGCCAAAAAACTATGGTAAATTGGAGGAGAGAGATGTTATATAGTGTTGGTGGAGATGAAGACAGACATCTGAATTGAAGTAGCAGGTGTAATTGTCTTGAAGGCTAGATAAGATTTTAACAAATGGAAGAAAGGAATTAAGACATTCCAGATGTGGAAAAACAAACATAAAGGAGCTTAAGTAAATATAAAAATATGGAAAAGCAGCCAGTGTATTTGGGTAACAGCTAGCTATAGTAATCAAAATAAAAATAGTATGGTATTGGCATAAAAACAGACACTGGATCAAAGGAAAACAATAGCAAGCCCAGAAATAAACCCATGCATATACAGTCACTTACTCTTAGACAAAGTACCAAGAACATACAATGGGGAAAGGATAGTTTCTGCAATAAATGATGTTTGGAAAATTGGATATTCACATGCAAAAGAATGAAACTGGGTCCCTATCTCACACCATACACAAAAATCAACTCAAAACGGATTAAAGACTTGAACATGAACCGGAAACTGGTAAACTTCCTAGAAGAATACACGGACAGTAAGCTCCTTGGCATCAATCTTGCCAATAATTTTTTGGACTTGATGCCCAAAGCAAAGGCAACAAAAGCAAAAATAAACAAGTGAAACTACATCACACTAAAAAGCTTCTGCACAGCAAACCATCAATAAAATGAAAAGGCAACCTATGGAAGGGGAGAAAATATTTGCAAACCATATATCTGTTAAGGAGTAAATACCCTATATACAAGGAACTCATACAACTCAATAGCAAAAACAAACCAAAACAAAATTTATAAAAGTCTGATTTTTAAAAAATGCTCAGAGGACCTTAGTAGGCATTTTTCCAAAGAAGACATACAGATAAGCCAACAGGCACATGAAGAGGTACTTACCTTAATCAGAAAAATACAAATCAAAACCACAATGAAAAATCAGCTCACATACATTAGGATGCCTGTTATCAAAAAGATAAGAGATAGCAAATGCTGGCTAGGACATGAAGAAAAAGAAACACTTTTACACTGTCATTGGGAATGTAAGGTGGTACAGTTACTATTGAAGCCATTAGTAATAGAACTAAATTAAAGAATTAAAAATAGGACTACCATATGATCCAGCAATCCCACTTCTGGGTATGTATCCAAGGAAATGAAATCATTATCTCAAAGAAATATCTATACTCTGTTGTTCATTGCAGCATTATTCATAATAGCCAAAGAAGTATGGAAACAATTTATGTGATGGTCTACAGATGAATGGATAAAAATATGTTATATATATGTATATATATACATATATATACACATATATATAAATATATAGAAAGAGAGAGAGAAATATTATTCAGCCATAAAAAGGGAAATCCTGCCATTTGTGACAACGTGTTATGCTAAGTGAAATAAGCCAGACAGAGAAGGATAAATGCTGCATGGTATCATTTATATATGGAATCTAAACAAACAAACAAAAAGTTAAATTCATAGAAACAGAGAATAGAACAGTGGTTGTCAGGGGCTGGGAAGCAAGAAAAATAGGGAGAGGTTGGTGAAAGGGTACAAACTTTCACCAACCTCTCTGAGATATAAGATGAATAAGGTCTGAGGATCTAATGTAACAACGTTGTAAAGTTGAAATTTGCTGAGAGCAGAACTTGTGTTCTCACCAAAAAAACAAACAAACAAACAAAAAACAGGTAAATATATGAGGTGATGAATGTGGTCACTAACAATGGGAATCCTTTCATAAAGTATATGTATATTAAACCATCAAGTTGTGCACTTTAAATGTACTGCAAATTACCCCAATAAAGCTGAAAAAAATCAGACTTAAAAATTAAAAATTAAATGCAGAAAAAAATATACAGAAGATCAAAAATGTATTTCTTGTTCTCTCATAAGATGCTTTTGGATAAATTTTTCAACAAGGGCTTCCCTGGTGGCGCAGTGGTTGAGAGTCCGCCTGCCGATGCAGGGGACATGGGTTCGTGCCCCGGTCTGGGAGGATCCCACATGCCGTGGAGCGGCTGGGCCCGTGAGCCATGGACGCTGAGCCTGCACGTCCGGAGCCTGTGCTCCGCAGCGGGAGAGGCCACAACAGTGAGAGGCCCGCGTACAGCAAAAAAAAAAAAAAAAAAAAAAAAATTTTTCAACAAAACAGGCTAGTAAAACAAGAATTAGGGATCCATGGAATACAGATAGAGGGATGAGTTAAAGAACAGTGAAGAATTATAGAATTGAACTGTGAACCAGTTCAAAGAGCAGAAATATGAAGGTCTGAGTGAGGGAAGGACTCAAAAAAAGAGGAGAAAGTGGAGAAGAAAGAAGAAAAAGAAGAAGAAATAATACATTATCAAGTGGATGTGACTATTTGAAAACTGAATTGCTGGGCATTTGACAGCCTTTTATAATATTTCAAAAAATTAATTTTAGGTACATCAAAAATTAAAACAATAAAATGGCAGAGTAATTTTATAAGAAATAAAATATAATAACATATTTTCTGTTTACTTTTAATAATCACATTATAATAATGATGTATTGGAATTTTATTTAACAAACAGAATGTGATACAATTGTTTTGTAATGGTGCAGTAAAGGGTAGTGGCCCCATAAAAGAAAGTCACTATTCAGTGTTATATAAAAATGGAAGTAAATAGCAGTAATAAAAGAAAAGAAAGTTAAAAGTGGGTCCCTCTGGGGAGCAGGATTGTGGGGATGCTATTTGGGTTTTTTGTTTGTTTTAATATAAGCCTTTTAGTAATTATTGTAATTATTGACTTTTTAATCAAATGCCTACATATAAAATGATTTTAATAAAAATAAATTTGACAAAGATAAAAATTCACTTAAAAAAGTCTATAAAACTTCCACATACAGTCATTATACTAATAGGTAAATGGAACAGACAGTGCAGACAATTAGCCATGTAGAAGTTAGAGGATAATCAGCCCTGGTGTCATGAAAATAGATTTTGTAGACAGTGAACAATGAGAAGTTCCTTGCGGCTGGATCACACAAAGAGTGTTGAAGGGGGAGACGAGCAATAGGGCAGGTGGTGATGGACTTTGAGTATCATGGTAAGTTGTTGGAACTTTATATTGTGGTCAGTAAGAAGCTAGCTTGAGTTGCAAACAGAGGAGAAAGAAAATTAAATTCATTTTTTGGAAAGATACCTGGCACCAAACTGGAAAAGAGGAGGAATTTTGGAACGTAGAATAATAAATAGCTGTTGCAATAGTTTTGAGACATGATGAGGGTCACAGAGGCAGTGGAAATAGAAAAAGATCCAATTCAGGAAATATTTCTGAGATAAAGTCAGTAACACTTCATGAAAAATTGGATGTGGGTAATGAGGGACATATTCTAGGATAAATCTAAGCTTTCTAACAAGGGAAATTGAGAGACTGGTGACCCATATAATTGACCCTAGGAAAAGTGGAAGAGACAATTCTGCTGCTGCAGATATCTGAGAAAATCAATAGAACATGTGTTTCTCCAAAGTAGGTGGCACACCTGGAGAGTTGGTGTGGGCATATACTTTGCACAGCCAGAAAGTCGGATGAACTAAAATTAATTTTCTTTATTTCTCCTTAAATGAAGTTACTTTTGTTCATAAAATGTGAATTTCAGTTGTAATAGAAAATGTAATCTTGCCATTTTAATGTAACTCAGTCAGACCCTGTTAGATCTCAGTCACCTTTGGGTAACTACTTACACTCTACAAGGATATCTCCAGCTTCCTTTTCTCCTTCCCTGAAGACCAGAAGGGAGTGATCTAGGTTCAGGATACCTAGGAAGGAAACAGAGAGTTAGGTGGGGTGGCTTGTGAATTGTCCTGGCACCAAAGGAAGCGTGTCCATTCTATAGTTCTCACATATCCTTCCTGGCCTCAGCTGGCACCCCTCTTTCTTACGCAGTTGCCTCCATCCCTAGTACTTCTGCTGCCAATGTCCATAATCTTGCCACAGCTTCTACTTCTCAAGGCCATATGTTATGCATTCTAATCTCCCCAATGAAAGTTTAGTTCTTCTCAGCTGGACCTCAAAATTACTTCCACCTCTTGTTCAAAGGGTACAGTTCCCCAGCATTTTTCCTGAAACTTGCCCGCACAGGCTGTAACTTTTAAGCCCACACTCTGGACACCGCCCACAGACAGCAGCTCTGGCACTCAGAAGGCATGTTGAACTCTAGGTTTCTCCTTAAAAATCAACAAACACATGGAAAAAAACACTTTTCTCTTGTAAATTATTGAAAGTTTTCTTTATTTTTCTCTGATTGAACACAATGTATTTCTTAAGGATTTAAGAGCTCACATTTATTCTCAGTATGGAGTTGTCTGTGAATATCGTACATGGTTACTAGTACTAGTGTGGTTTTTTTGTTTTGTTTTGTTTTGTTTTGTTTTGCGGTATGCGGGCTTCCCACTGCGTGGCCTCTCCCATTGCGGAGCACAGGCCCCGGGTGCGCAGGCTCAGCGGCCATGGCTCACGGGCCCAGCCGCTCCGCGGCACGTGGGATCCTCCCGGACCAGGGCACGAACCCGCGTCCCCTGCTTCGGCAGGTGGACTCTCCACCACTGCGCCACCAGGGAAGCCCCAGTACTAGTGTTTTTTTACGGCCAAGATATCAACAGTTAATTATTCTTTTTAAGTCTAATGGATCCTTACTTTTCTTTACTAAAACACTGAACCCATGCATTTATATATATATATATATATATATATATATATATATATATATACACCTCTCTATATATACAGATATATATGTATACACGGATATATGTATATATGTGTGTATATGTGTATATGGTTATATATGTGTACATAGATATATATGTATATGTGTGTGTGTATAGCTATTTCAAGTAAAACAATCACTTTCAGTTACACCCTCTGGTGGGGATGAGGAAGGTCATGATCTGTGTGAATCTGACAAATGGAGGCCATGGCAAGAATATGGTTATATAAAAAAAATGCCCTAAGGACACTAAAGTCTAAGGCAAATCGTTCTGGTTTAGACGGCAGATCTTCACTGTATTGAAGGTCAGCAAGAACAAATGAAGACACACACATCAGATACTCCACCTATGATATTTCAGGACACATTAAAATTCCCCTGTGTATCCCATGGTTAAAGGAAAGAGAAGGGTATTTGGGGGAGAATTCAAAGTTGACTCAGCAGTTACATGAAACAGACTGTTAAAAACTGGTCATAAAGAAAATCTTTATTTTTTTCAAAACATAGAAATAGTATGCATGTTCTTCTAACCATAAGAAAACATCAATAGACTTTAATAGCAAAATGAAATGAAATAGACAATACATAGCCTTCCACCTGGAAATCTAAAAGAAAGTGTTCCTTAAATAATATGTCAAAGTGGAAATAAACTACATAAAAAATGTATAGAATTTGACAATACTGAAAATTCTAGATATCAACACCTAACATATATAGCAAAATCAGAGAAAATTAATAGCTTTAATCATTCACATTAATAAAAGAAACATAAACATAAATAAAAATTCAACTAAAGGTTTGAGAAAAATAACAACAAAATCAACCAAAACCACAGAAGATAAAGGTGAAGATAAAAATATAATTAAAAAAAATAGAATTAATACATTTTAAAAGCAATAAAAATGATACCAAGAGCAGTTTTTGAAAATGCCAAAGAATGTTAAAAATATAGATCATCTAAATAAATAGAGATATCACAAATACACAAAATACAAATGCTGAGTGAGTAATCACAGACACTTGGGAATTAAAAGAAGTATAAGATATC
The DNA here is from genome assembly GCF_964341445.2 of Mesoplodon mirus. Lineage (NCBI taxonomy): Eukaryota > Metazoa > Chordata > Mammalia > Artiodactyla > Ziphiidae > Mesoplodon > Mesoplodon mirus. Next base: position 60,050,030 of record NC_138992.1, read on the forward strand.
ATCTTGCTCAAAGTGAAGCAATTATATTTGAAAGTCTAATTAAAGTGAAAATTTGTTTTTACCAAACTACCCAAGAAGTACTAGAGAATTGAAAGGTACCAACAATTACAGAAAAGTATTTAAAGACCCATTCCCCCAACAAAGTAACAGGTCCAACTAGAAAAGCAGAAAACTCCTACCAAATTTTAAAAATATGTAACTTTAGTATTATTTACACCATATCAGAGTATTGCAAAAAAGGGAAAACTTTCATTTTTTTCATAAATCCAGTATAACAGCGCTAAAGCTGTTAAAGTATAGAAAAATTAATTTTATTTCATAAAATTTAGCTAATCCTGCAAGAAAAAAAAAAAAGAAAAGATAAGTGAAAAACTGTGAAAAAGGTGTTTTTAATAGGTATTCCAGGCAAGAAGCTAATACATTTAATAAACAAAGAGGTTATTCAAATGTAGAAGAAAAAGAATAACTAAATAGGAAAACAAGTAGACATTTGAAACCATTTAAAATTAATGTTAAAAACCACCCACAAGGGCTTCCCTGGTGGCGCAGTGGTTGAGAGTCCACCTGCCGATGCAGCGGACGCGGGTTTGTGCCCTGGTCCGGGAAGATCCCACATGCCACGGAGTGGCTGGGCCTGTGAGCCATGGCCACTAAGCCTGTGCGTCCTGAGCCTGTGCTCCACAACGGGAGAGACCACAACAGTGAGAGGCCCGTGTACCACAAAAAACAAACAAACAAACAAACAAACAACACCCACAAGATGAGAAATAAAAATTAATCTATGCTGGGATATCATTTTTTTCTAATCAAATATGCAAAAACTGAAAAATACTGATAAAATATTTTGACCAGTGTATGGATTTGGATGTGGACTAGGGATAAATTAGTCCATATCCATTAAAATTTTTAATGCACTTCCCCTTTGACTAATAATTTTACTTTCTATGATTTCAACCTATAGATATTGCACAGCATGCATTTCATCATTAATTTTAGCATTTTTACAGTAACAAAATCAAAAACAAATGAAATTGTTCATCAATAGGTTATGCTATGTTTACCCATATAAATGTGTCCATGCTATATTCATTCAAAGCAATGAGTCAGGTCTGTGTTTATTGACATGGACTGATTTCCAAAATATGTTAAATGAGAAAAGCAAGATGCAGAACATTGTGCATATGCTATCAATTGTGCTAAAAATTGACAACAGACATATATATGTGTGTGTGTGTGTATATATATATATATATATATATATATATATATATATATATATATATATAATTTGCATTGAATGTCTATAGGAGGACCTACAAGTAACTTGAGAACAGTTGCCTCTGAGGAATTACTTTGTATTGATTGTACTTTGTTTTTAACTTGTTGCATGAAGTATCTATTTCAACAAAGAAAGAAGGAAAGAAAGGGAAGAAGGGAGGGAGGGAGGGAGGGAGGGAGGGAGGGAAGAAAAATGTAGCTATTGGTGGAAGATAATGAGTTCAGTTTTAGACCAGTTAAATATGTGCTGTTTTCAGGACCTCCAGGGACAAATTTTCAGTAAGCAGATGGAATTCCAGTCTAGAGGATGACAAAGAAGGAGAAACTAGAGTTTATAAATTTGTGATTCTTCAATGTGTAATAGACTTTAGAGGCGTGGATAAGATCATCTTGAGAGATATACGAGAGTTACTAAGACAGGAAATATGGGAAACACAATATTTAAAAAACAGTCAGAGGACGAGGGGCCAACAAATGTCACAGATGAGTGGCCAGTGGAAGGGAAACAACAGAGCAAGAGGGGAGAAAGTTTCAAGAAAAAAAACACATACCCTCCCACGTGTTTAACACCACTGAAAAAGCCCATGGTATATTGTATGAACAGTGAATGAAGGCCAGAACAGAAATTATTTTGTTCTTATGCTAAATAAGACTACAGTATACCTATGCTTATACTCTGCAGATATAAAATACTACATTTTGAGTTGGTAAAGTAGACTGTATCCCTACTTATGATAATTATTATTTTTGCTTGGTAAGTGAGTAACATGGTCCTACAAAAACCTAGCATTTAATCTCATGAATCAAAGGGTGAATAAATATACAATGTTTGACATATTGTACAAAACGAATAAGCAGCTGTTGAATAAATGTTGAATAAGCACAACATACAAAATATTAATAGTTTAAGAGTTATAATATATTCTTTAACCATAAATTAAATCAAGCAGCTATGAAATTGAGAATTAATCAGCTATGAGTGAGCGCTCATATCCTTTCTTATCCCTAATTATAAGCAATGAATTTAAGACTCATGTTAATTTCCCAGCTGTGGTGCAGGGAAGGAGAAAAGGTGGATGGGAGGGGGAGAGGAGCTGTTCTTGCATCACTACCATTGTGACACACACTATCACACACACACACACTATCACACGCACACAGACATACACATGCAAACATAATTGTACAATTCACAAAGAACGAATAAGACAAAAATGAGCATTTTCTAATTGCTACACTACAGGTGACTTAAGATGGCATTTAAATGATAATAACTATTACAAAGTAAAGGAGGTACTTTGGAAGACATTTTGGCAGTTTCTTACAAAAGTAAACATATGCTTAGCATAAAGCCTACTAATCACACTCCTAGGTATTTGAAAACTTATCCTCACAAGAATCTCCACATGAATGTTTATAGCAGCTTTGTTCAAAGTTGCCAAAAGTTGGAAGCAACCAAGAGACCTTTCACTAGGTGACTAAGACAAGCTTAACAAGGACCTGAGAGGTATCTCTTTGATTATTAAGAAAGATAGCAATCAAATCAAAATACTTTGAATACTTAGAACCTGACATTATTGTTGAGCCTCTAAGTGTGAAAAAAAATGCATTTCTTTTCTACATATTTTTAGGCAATTTAAAGATTTATTTATTTATCAGTTTTTTAAAGAGTTTGATTTTGGATAGTTTGGGTAGTCAGTTACAACTGACTGCAATTCAGGTAGATGTGTACACAAATATTTTGTATGAAAATGATGCTTTTATGTACTTCTTTTTTATCACCGTTTTCATTATTACATAACCAAAATACACCATAGGTCACAGGTTCAAACAAGGCCGTCGTCCATTGATAGATTCCCCTAACAATGCCACTGTAAATTAACCTAGTAGTTGATTGGTTTTCCAGTTTTAGAAGTCACTTTAATTTTGTTGAATGTTAGAAGACATCTTGAACTTTATGCATTGGATGCAGTTAGATATCAGTAAAACATGATTTCCTCAAGGGGGAAAAGGACTTTTGCCATAAGATAACTCTTACCAAAGTTTTGATGTGTTAAATGTAAATGAATCAGGGCTTCCCTGGTGGCGCAGTGGTTGAGAGTCCACCTGCCAATGCAGGGGACACGGGTATGTGCCCCGGTCCGGGAAGATCTCACATGCCACGGAGCGGCTGGGCCCGTGAGCCATGGCCGCTGAGCCTGCGCGTCCAGAGCCTGTGCTCCGCAATGGGAGAGGCCACAACAGTGAGAGGCCCGTGTACCGAAAAAAAAATGTAAATGAATCAGAAACGTATTATATTTCACTTGAAATATACAGGGATTTAAAAATTAAGGAGAAAAAGACTTGGCAAAATATGTTAGGAGGCTTTGCCAAACCCAAAACATTTGAAAAAAATTGTCTGGATATTCTCAGAATTCTAACTGCCATAAGTTTTGCCTGTCCTTAATTTTTATAGTTTGACATTTAATCATGGAATCTGGTGGAACAGTATTGAAGATTTGGGGGGAAAGTGGGCTACAAACTAATTGCCATTTAGTCAGCAAAACTGTGTTTTTTATAATTAGCTGTCTAACAAAACTTAAATCTACATTCGCAGCAACAGATTTTCTATTTTGACCTGGGTTCACATGCTGCTTCTTCCAGTTACCAGCTGTTTGACCTTGAGCAAGTGACTTAATATCTCTGTGCCTCAGATTTCTTATCTTTAAAATGAATGTAATTATATAATATTACCTACATATACAATATACTTAAGTCTTGGGACATAGTAAGTATTCAATAAATATGAACAACTATTGGATAGCACAACTGCTTTGGTTACTGAAGACAAGACACTTCTAAATAACTTTTCTTTCTTAATTCCTACTGAAATTGTAGGAGTTAACCATCCAGACTCTAGTTATGGTGTATGGCTTCAAGCCCCCCCCAGTTTTATTTCTGAATTCTCCTGTTCTTTATCTCCACTCTATATTTTTCCTGTGAGGCTGCTCTTACGTTCCATCTGCAGAGGGGGAGTTGTGGTCTACATCTGTCTGGGCATTTGGGATCAGGCACTATTCCTCTGCCCCTGCCATCCCATGGTTTACCACACTGCAGTAGCTGCATTCCTGGTTCCTTCTAATGCTCTTTCTGGGGAAGAGGGGTCCCATCACAACACCTCCCCCACTCCAACCCTTGACATCACCAGTAGAAGCGTCAATACCAGAAAGAAAAGCAAAATCTCATCTTGAGGTGGTAGCTTTTCCCTGAGATGGTGCTCAAAACTGATCTTTTATCATTCATGCATTTATTCATCAAATATGTATTGAGGATATAACAAATGATTTGATCTATTATAGAAACCACATTTTATGAAAGACAGATAAGTTAATTTATCATTGCCATTCAAAAATGTGCAATCTAGCTGAGGAGATGATGGATCCATAAATCATGACGGTATAGTGCAATCTACCTTTAAAGGATGAACTGAGGGGAACAGACAGTGGTGCTGGAGAAGAGGATAGTGAAGGCTGAGAGCTCTCTGAAAGCTTCAGGGGTCCAGAAAGGCCCTGGAAGATGTGGGACTTGAAAACTAGATCTCGTGAAGTCAGACAGATATTAAATAGATTAAGGAAAGAGGCAAGGACATTCTGAAAGTCAGAAGATGCAAGCTGAGAATAAAGTCGGGGAATTTACATGGTATAGTAATAACACATAGCTGGAAAGAGCACAGTAAGAAAATGCACCCTAATGTTTTTTAAGATGGTCTGCATATGGAGAATACACACACACACACACACACACACACACACATATATATAATATATATATATAAACTTCCTAGTGGAATTAAATGTTCATGGGTCTTAATTTTGGCTCTCTGAGAGTTTGAACACTGACCTTAACTCTCCTGACGTTTTTCACCCAGGGTACATGAACACTGTGTGCAAACAAACTCCAAGTGACCCACTTGACACACCGTAGGTCCCAAATTCTACGTATATTCTGGATGCTGACTCCCTCCTGCTCCTTCCTCCACAACGTCAAATACAGAGATTTTGCAAAAATGATCCTTGGCCCTTTCACTCATTCTGGTTTCCAACACAGTTCTTAAAGCCTATGAAAATGAATCTCTCAACACTGCACCCTGTGAGCAAGTGAAGCTAAACTAACACAAAGAAAAAAAAAGTATACTTTTTAGTGCTTGTTATCATTGGTGAATTTGTTTTCTGGTTTGGTTGCTCTCTTCTTTCTTTCATTCTTTTTTAAATTACGTTTATAGTTTTTTATTTTTAATAATTTTTTTCTATTTTAATAACCTAATTTTATTCTTTCTCTCTTTCATTCTTTCTTCTTTCCTTCCTTTCTTTCTTTCTCTTTCTTTCTTTTTTCTTTCTTTCTTCTTTCTTTCTTTCTTTCTTTCTTTCTTTCTTTCTTTCTTTCTTTCTTTCTCTCCCTTTTCTTATGAGCTGTATGGCTGACGGAGTCTTGATGCTCTGGCTGGGTGTCAGGCCTGAGCCTCTGAGGTGGGAGAGCCGAGTTCAGGACATTGGTCCACCAGAGACCTCCTGGCCCCACATAATATCAAATGGAGAAAGCTCTCCCACAGATCTCCATCTCAATGCGAAGACCCAGTTCCACTCAACGACCAGCAAGCTACAGTGCTGGACACCCCATGACAAACAACTAGCAAGACAGGAACACAGTCCCACCCATTAGCAGAGAGTCTGCCTAAAATCATAATATGATCACAGACACCCCAAAACACACCACCAGACATGGTCCTGCCCACCAGAAAGACAAGATCCAGCCTCATCCACCAGAACACAGGCACCAATCCCCTCCACTAGGAAGCCTACACAACACACTGAACCAACCTTAGCCACTGGGGGCAGACACCAAAAACAATGGGAACTATGAACCAGCAGCCTGTGAAATGGAGACCACAAACACAGTAAGTTAAGCAAAATGAGAAGACAGCAGATGAAGGAGCAAGGTAAAGACCCAACAGACCAAACAAATGAGGAGGAAACAAGAATTCAGAGTAATGATAGTAAAGATGATCCAAAATCTTGGAAATAGAATGGAGAAAATACAAGAAACATTTAACAAGGACCTAGAAGAACTAAAGAGCAAACAAACAGTGATGGCCAACACAATAAAAGAAATTAAAAATTCTCTAGAAGGGATCAATAACAGAATAACTGAGGCAGAAGAATGGATAAGTGACCTGGAAGATAAAATAGTGGAAATAACTACCACAGAGCAGAATAAAGAAAAAAGATTGAAAAGAATTGAGAACAATCTGAGAGACTTCTGGGACACATTAAATGCACCAACATTCGAATTATATGGGTCCCAGAAGAAGAAGAGAAATAAAGGGAACTGAGAAAATATTTGAAGATATTATCATTGAAGACTTCCCTAATTATAGGTAAGGAAATAGTCAATCAATTCCAGGAAGTACAGAGAGTCCCAATACAGGATAAATCCAAGGAGAAACATACCAAGACAACTATTAATCAAACTATCAAAAATTAAATACAACGAAAAAATATTAAAAGCAGGAAAGGAAAAGTAACAAATAACACACAAGGGAATCCCCATAAGGTTAATAGCTGATCTTTCAGCAGAAACTCGGCAAGCCAGAAGGGAGTGGCAGGACATATTTAAAGTGATGAAAGGCAAAAACCTACAGCCAAGATTACTCTACCCAGCAAGGATCTCATTCAGATTCTACGGAGAACTTAAAACCTTTACAGACAAGCAAAAGCTAAGAGAATTCAGCACCACCAAACCAGCTTTACAACAAATGTTAAAGGAACTTCTCTAGGCAGGAAACACAAGAAAAGGAAAAGACTTACAATAACAAACCCAAAACACTTAAATAAATGGAAATAGGAACATACATATCAATAATTACCTTAAATATAAATGGATTAAATGCTCCAACCAAAAGACATAGACTGTCTGAATGGATACAAAAACAAGACCCATACCTATGCTGTCTACAAGAGACCCACTTGAGACCTAGGGACACATACAGACTGAAAGTGAGGGGATGGAAAAAGGTATTCCATGCAAACAGAAATCAAAAGAAAGCTGGAGTAGCAGTTCTCATATCAGAAAAAATAACTTTAAAATAAAGACAATTACAAGAGAGAAAGAAGGACACTACATAATGTGGTGCAGAAAGTGAGGAAAGGGGGCCTAATATATTAAAATCAGGTGACCCCACAGACATAGCTGCCATGGGAGGCTGAGGGAGAGTCCCTTGCTTTTTAAGTTCTCAAATAATTGATGGACTAATATCCTGAATGCAGACATGCATTATACACAGGTCAAAGAGAGTGTAAACTTTTTTTCTCTCTAAGCCAGAAGCTGGTTTTCTACCTTTTGAAAAGTTATTGACTACAAGCAGGCACTAAGACCTTTGCTCAGGAACCAGCCAAACTGCCGGCCGTGGTTAATGGAAATCCTTATTTTTTTCTGGGAAGCAAAACTTCCCAGTGGGAGAAAAAGGGCAACTTTTAAACAAAATACTAAAAAGAAACAGATCTGAGGAATCTGGTGAAACTGAAACTTTTAATCCAAAGAAGATAATAATGACTGAATGGAAAATAATCTTCATACTCATATTTTGATTTCAAACATTGGAAATTCTTTTATGGTCTAGAATTGCTGCCATCGCAGTGTATAATTGTGCTCGATCGGCAGTTGTTTATTGGAGTTATTTCTTCTCTTAACCTCAGGTTAACTGATCCCAACAAAAGAATTAGTTGGGGAAATTTCTTCAAAGATAACTGTTTCAAATGAAAGCCCGTCAGCTAATACTGGGCTCTTTTGGTTTCCAGTGGAAGAACGATCCCATTATAAAACAAGGGAGAGAACTCTACATAGGCATGGCTACTTTCAGCGACTAAGCTCTGCTCAAGAACATCTCTTCCGGGTACTGATGTGATCTTCCTAGTGAACAGGCTGGCTTACGTTTTAGGGGAAATATCAGTGTAGATATGTGTCCATTCATAATCCATGTCCAAAAATGCCATGTTGTTCCCCATTTGGCAAATCCAGGTGGGAAAAAAAAAAGAGATACTACGTATTAGAACTAGGAAGATAGACTTTCTAACCTAATGCTCATATTGAGCAAGGTGCTTCCTGTTTTCTAGTTTAATAGTCTCCTCTGCCCTCCAGTGGGTACAATCTCTTGGTTATATGTTTTAACCAACATATGCTTATATGTTTTAAGCAGGAATTTTAATTTTTATCTGAAGCCCTCTCGATCCTCTATGGAAACCTCTTGGACTTTCTTTTTTGTCAGTGAAAACCGTAAGTGAAAGTGTAGTGAAAATTATATCTACTTCTTTTTTTAGTGAATTAATGTTTTATAACTTGAAATGATAGCAATAAGGTAACTTTCATTCTTTCCTTTCATTGTTTCTCAAACTATTTGCTTTACCAAAGCATTTGTTTGAATTATTCATCGGTATAAAATGTAGTGTCTCTAAGGCAAGCCTCAAATTCATCTCTTTCTTTAGGGAACGGTGAACCTGAGATAACCAGTAGAAAAATTATATTTTATGATGAAACAACAGCAAAAAAGTATTCTAGAGAAAATGTTAACCTCTTTGGTGGAGGAGAGTTAACATTAGATTTTTTTATTATAAAAATATTACCTTGCACATTTTGTGACTTCTATTTAATGTTCCCCAACTCTCAGTCTACTCTTTGCTCAACACCAGACATCCGGTTAGTCTTTTGGAATAACAATATAGCATTTAGCCAAAAAAATCTAAAGCCACCTAAATTTTATGTCATTGTACTTAAATTACATATTATTTCCATTTCTATATTCATATTGGAGTCTGGTTAGTTTCAGCATCTAGAGTTGTGGTTTGGGCGACTATTTCTACTCTTTAAAAATTTTAGAATCAAAAAATGTATTCAGAACAACTAAAACCAAGTTTTAATTACATGCTAAATGTTTTTAAACTATACATGAATGTGAATACACTTTCATTATCATATTAAAATATTATATATTGGGATTTTTTTCTCAACCATCCATGAAAGCTCAAATTACTGGAACATATAGTACTCTTTTAAACTTATGGGGAAAAATCTCTGCTTGACAAGACTATTAGAAACTTGATGAGAGCTCTGAAAGGGAAAAGGTTAAACAGCAGAATTACGTACCAAAATTTCAATGGAGAATGTAAGCAAATTATGGTAGTTTCATAAATGTTTTACAAAATTCAAATTGCAAAAATGATTTATTTTGATTTAGGAGGAGGAAAGTCAAAATGTAAAAAATATTTTATTCTACAAATAATATGAGTATTTAAGAAGTTAAATTATACACAACAAAGTGCCTAACTTCAGGGAAGAATCAAAAAGATATTAATGCGCGTTTGATGATTTACTGTCAGCTGGTGGATCCAAAACCAAGATCATTTCTCCTGATGCAATTTTGGGTGAACATAGCAACATATGGAGAATCCATCTAAGACATGGTTCCTTGATTTTCTTTACTCAACTACTTTCACTTCTATAATCACTTGAGTGTTATTACTTATGATAATAATAGTTATTGTTATTATTTATAACCAGTTATTTGGTCTTTAATTAGGAGCAATGCCATTATTCAATATTTATCAAATTTCCATTAAATCACTAGTAACCATGTCAAGAAATCTACATACAAAATTGAGTAGTAGTTAAGAACACAGTCTGGAGTTAATTTGTCTGCGTTCAAATCCTGGATCTGCCACTTACTAGCTGAAGATACCCTTGCTTATGGTTCAAACCCTATTCAGATTATGTAAAATACAACTCTGTTTTTAGTAGTGTGGTAAAAGAAATACTTTGAAAACCCCTCACACTTGAAATTATTAAAATTCTGCATAGAATATTTATTTGCCATAATTCATTTCTGAGCTGACACAAAAGGAAGGAATCTGAGGAACGTTATAATAAAAGAGGAAGCAGGTGGGTAGCCTCATAGGGGACTTCACATAAAGCTGGACCCCTTCAGTCAGTGTAAGAGAGGGTGAGAAATAAACCCACTACACAGGAGGGGACAGCTGGAAAACTTGCCTGACTTGATCTTGGCACTAGGTGGTAAAAAAAATAAAATCGTCCTTGAGAATTTGTAACCACAACCTAGCCCTTACACGACAGATGTTTCCAGTCCAAATCCACCCTTTTTGCGGTCTTAAAAATCTGAATCAAGGAACTTAATTTAAAATAGTTCCAGATTGGTAGCGTCCCTTTGGGACTAACTGCAGCAAAGGAAGCTCATCTTAGAGTGTTGGGGCTTCAACCCAGGCCTCAGATAATCTACAGATAACCTTCCTGGTTGTGTGACGTGGGGGGAAGGGAAACGGGGCATTGTCAAAATCACAACAAAAACAAACCAGCAAGAAATTCAGATATTTGAATTAGCAGATACAGAATATAAAATAACTATATTTAATTTCTTCAGGAATAAAAGAAGCCTATAAATATACAAAGGGAATAAGATGGTATAAATAATGACCAAGCAATTTTAAATAAAAGCCAGTTAGATCTTTGAAAATAAAAACTCAAATGTGTTGTCATTTTTTAGAATTATGTCTGTCTTTTTCTAATTGATTTATTCAATAATTCTGGATATAAAAACTTCCAGAAGTGCATTATAAAGTGTTTCTGCCAGTTCATGCTTTGCTTTTTTTTTTTTTATAATTGAAGTTGATTTATAGCAGTATATTAGTTTCAGGTGTAAAGCATAGTGATTCAATATTTTATAGATTATACTCCAGTTAAACTTTTTGCAATATAATAGCTTTATTTCCCTGTGCTATACAATATATCCTGTAGGTTATATATTTTATGTCTAGTAGTTTGTACCCCTTGCTCACCTACCCCTCTCTTGCCCCTCCCCACTGGTAACGACTAGTTCTCTATATCAATGAGTCTGTTTCTGTTTTGTTATATATATGTTTGTATTATTTTTCATATTCCACATATAAATGATAACATACAGTATTTGTCTTCCTCTATCTGACTTACTTCACTAAGCATAATACCCTCCAGGTCCTTCCATGTTGTTGCAAATGGCAAAATTTTATTCTTTTTTATGGGCAAGTAGTATTCCATTGTGTGCATGTATGTGCGTGTGTGTGTGTGTGTGTGTGTGTGTACACACATATAATAATTTCTTTATCCATTCCTTTATTGATGGACCCTTGGGTTGTTTCCATATCTTGGCTATTGTAAATAATGCTACTATGAACGTTGGGGTGCATGTATCTTTTCAAATCAGTGTTTTTGTTTTTTTCAGATATATACCCAGGAGTGAAATTGCTGGATCATATGGTGGTTCTATTTTTAGCTTTCTGAGGAACCTCCATACTGTTTTCCATAGTGGCTGCACCAAGTTACATTCTCACCAATAGTCTGCAAGTGTTCCCTTTTCTCCACATCCTTGCCAATATTTGTTATTTGTAGACTTTGATGATAGTCATTCTGAGAGCTGTGAAGTGATATCTTGTGGTTTTGACTTGCATTTCTCTAATCATTAGCTGTGTTGAACACCTTTTCATGTGCCTTTTAGCAATCTGTATGTCTTCTTTGGAAAAAAATGTCTATTCAGGTCTTTCGCCCATTTTTTAATTGGGTTGTTTGTTTGTTTTTTGATATGGGGTTGTATGAGCTGTTTGTATATTTTAGATATTAACCCCTTTTCAGTCATATCATTTACAAATATTTTCTCCCACTTGGTAAGTTGTCTTTTCATTCTGTCAGTGGTTTCCATTTCCGTGCAAAAGCTTTTAAGTTTAATTAGGTCCCACTTGTTTAGTTTTACTTTTATTTCTTTTTCCTTAGGAGACAGATCTGAAAAAATATTGCTGTGATTTATGTCAAAGAGTGTTCTGCCTATGTTCTCTTCTAGGAGCTTTATGGTTTCAGTTCTTAGATTTAGGTCTTTAATTAATTTTGAGGGTTTTTTTAATATGGTGTGAGGAAATGTTCTAATTTCATTCTTTTAGGTGTAACTGTCCAGTTTTCACAGCACAACTTATTGAAGAGACGGTCTTCATGTTTTACCTTTTCATTCTCTTGATGCCATTTTTTGATAAGCAGAAGGTCTTAATTTTAATGAAGTTCAATTTATTAATCTATCCTTTTAGGTTTAATGTTTATTAAAACATTAAAGAATTAAAACATTGAGAATGTCTACCCCAAAGTTATGAAGTTCTTCTCTTAGGTTTCCTTCTAGAAACTTGATTGTTATACTTTTCACTTGTATATCTATGAGTCTCTCTCAAATTAATTTTTGTGTATTGTGTGAAGTAGGGCTTAGTGTTTTTTTCAAATGGATATCAGATTGATAAGGAACCATTTATAGAAAATATCAACCTTTCCTAATGAACTGCAGTGGTGCCTGTGTCATAAATCAGGAACCATACGTGTAGGAGTCTACTCATTTTGATTTGTCTATCTTTGTGCCAATACCACCCTGACTTTACAGTAGTTGTAAAATTAGTCCTGAGATCTGGTAATGTACTTCCTCCATTTCTTTGCTCCTGAAATTCAAGATTTTCTTGGGTATTCTAGGTTTTCTGCTTTATCATATATATTTTCAATTCACCTGACTGATTTTCACATACACACAAAAACACACTGGAACTTTAATAAGGATTGTATTGAATTTGTAGATCAATTTGGAGGGTATTGGTGTCTTTAAAATATTGCGGTTTCCAATGCATGAAAAAGATATGTACATTTCGATCAACAATTGAATCAAACTTCTCTCAGCATTTTTTTTTTTTTTTTTTTTTTTTTTTTTTGTGGTACGCGGGCCTCTCACCGTTGTGGCCTCTCCCGTTGCAGAGCACAGGCTCCGGACGCACAGGCTCAGCGGCCATGGCTCATGGGCCCAGCCGCTCCATGGCATGTGGGATCTTCCCGGACTGGGGCATGAACCCATGTCTCCTGCATCGGCAGGTGGACTCTCAACCACTGCGCCACCAGGGAAGCCCTCTCTCAGCATTTTTTGGGGGTTTTTTTTTTTTAGGGTAAAGGTTGTACATATAATTCATTAAATATATAACTACGTAGTATTTTGGTACAATTATAAGTGAATTTTTAAATGTTCATTTACTTTTAGTCGCTAGTAAGAAGAAATTCAAACTGGCATTTATATATGATATCTATAATGAGCAGTGACCTTGTTCATTTACTTATTAGTTCTAATTATTTGTAAACTCTTTTGGATTTTCTATGTATGCAATCATGCCTTGCACTAATAATGACAGTTTTAAATTTGTCTTTTCTATATTTTCCCCTTTTCATATTACAGTAACTAAGACTGAAGTAGAAATATTGAATAGAAGTGATAGTGTACATCATTGTTTTATTCTTACCTCAGTAGAACATTGTGTTTGGTGTTTAACCAGATTAAGTAGGATGGCAGTAGTAAGACAGTTGTCAATAGCTTTTATCAGGTTAAGGAAGTTCCCTTCTTTTCCAAAACAATGAGAAATTACTTTTTTTTTTGATAGTGTGCTAATTTTTATCAAATGATCTTTCTGATTTTATTCAGATGATATATGAATTTTCTTCTTTATTCTAATAGTGATGATAATTACATTGATTTCTGAATGGTAAATAAACTTTAAACTAGTAGAATAAGTATTCATCATAATAAACATAATACACTATCATATATATTTATTTATTTATTTATTTATTTTTATTTATTTTTTTTTTTTACTGGGTTCTATTTGAATATTTTATTTAGCATTTTAGTGTCTTGTGTTGAAATAACTTCCTAGGCCCAAGATGGAGCAACTACTGATGGGGGCAACAAATCAGCAAGCTAAAACTTAGATAACATTTGCATTTAGTGTTTTCCTGTAAATGCTCCCCTTGACCAGAAACACAGTATATTCAGTCAGCCAATCCCCAAACACCAAGCCAACCTGGGGCTTCTTACCCAAAACAAGTTTAACTATGTGGCCCCAGCAATCAGGCATTTTCTATTTGTCTCTTCCTTGTTCTTTATTCTTTATCCTAGAAAAGCTTCTTGCCTTCTGCCCCATTTGGTAGTTCTCTGAAAGGAGATGGTCCACTTCGTGAAATGTTAAATAAATTTTGTTTGTATCACCTAAACTTTTTTCTTTAACCTTTTTTTTCTAACATGTATTTTTTGAGAGGTATTGGCCTGTAATTATTCTTTCTTGTAATGTCTTTGACAGGTTGATATATCAATGTTATGCTGGCCACATAAAACAAATTGGAAAGTATCCTTCATTTTACTACTTTTTGGAAGAGTCTATGGAAATTTACTATTACATTTTCTCAAATTCTTGGATAATTCACTTGGGAAATCATCTGGTCCTGAAGTGTTCTTTGAAGGAATGTTTTTTTCTAAGTTTTTTTTTTAATTGAAGTATAGTTGATTTACAATGTTGTGTTAGTTTCTGGTGTACAGCAAAGTGATTCAGATAGATAGATAGATAGATAGATATTCTTTTCCATTATGGTTTATAAAAGGATATTGAATATAGTTACCTGTGCTACACAGTAGTGAAGGAATGTTTTTAATTACCTATTCAATTCATTTAGTAGATATGTTTTATTAAACTTTTTCATGTTTTCCTGTGGAAGTTTTGTTAATTTTTCTCAACTGTTTTGCTTATTTTATCAGAATTTTCAAATGCAATGGCATAAAGCTATTTATAATATATTTATTATATTTTAACATTTGCAAGATTATAGTGGGTTCCAATTTTTCATTCTTGATATATCTTATTAAGGGGGTATCACTTTTATTAATCTTTTCAAATAAGAACCTTTTTGATTTGTCTGTGTTCTCTATCATTACCTGATGTCTTTCATCTATTTTTTCTCTTATTATTCTTTTTTCTTCTATAATCTTCGAATTTATTTTGTTATTTCTTCATGAGATTCTTGTGATAGAAGTTTAAATCATTAATTTTTAACTTTTTTCCTCTCTACTGTATGCATTTAAAGCTATAACCCTATATTGAACACTGCTTTAGTTGTATTACCCAAATGTTTTGGTAACTTTTTCATTATCATTCAGTTAAAGATATTTATAAAATCCTTGTGATTTCATCTTTGACCAATGGATAAATTACTTAATTTTCAAACATCTGGGATTGTTTTATTTATATTTATCTCTTTTGTTCTAGTTTAATTTCATTATGATCAAAGAACATACACTGTGTGATTTCAGTCTTTTGAAATTTGCTAAGTCTTGCTTTTTGGCTCAGCATGTGGTCCAATTTGATAAATGGTCCATTAACACACATATAGAACATTATTCTTTTGTTGGATGAACTCTTTGTTATATTTCTATATGTATCAAATAATTTATATTGGTTGATCAGATGTTCTATGTCCTTCCTGATATTTTTGTCTGATGATTCTATAACTTACTAAGACATGTGTTAAACCCACCCACCCTCTAAATTGTTGAATGGCCTATTTTTTCTTTTAGTTGTCATTTCTTGATATTGAAGCTACGTTATTTTGTGCATAATATTCATACTTCTTATATCTTCCTGTGGATCAAGATAAATATGAGTCTTTAATGTATAATTGATTTAGTTGGATTTTAAACTAACATCCAGCCATTTATTTTCCCTTTGTCTCATCTCTTCTTTGTTTCTAAGTTCCTCCTTTCTTGACTTCTTTCAATTAATCAATTTCTTTCAATTTTCCTGATCTATTAGGTTTTTATTTTTACATTATTTATCTGCTCTAGAAATTACAATATGATTTCTTAAATTAATACTTAAATTAATACTGCTACCATTTCCTAATCAATGCAAGAATCTTATAAGTTTAATTCCATTTATCCCCCTTTGTATTGTTGTTATCACATATACTATTGTATATACATTATAAAATCCACACAACATCATGATTATCATTGTTTTAAGCAGTTCATATTTATTTATACTTACTTTCATATTCACCTTTCTGATGTTCTTCATTCCCTTCTGTAACTTCGTTTTTCCAGCTAGGATCCCCTTCAGTATAGCTGAAGAACTCCTGACAGTACCTCTCACAATACAGATATTTGGGCAACAATTCTCTTCAATTTGTTTTCTTGTAATCTGCAAGTATGTTTATTTCTTCTTCATTTTTGAAGGATGGTTCCTATGGGTATTGAATTCTGTCTTGAAGTTTTTCTCCTTTTAATACTTTAAGGACATTATTCCCTTGCATTCCATCTTCTAGAGTTTCCATTGAAAAGTCATCCATCAGTCTTATTATTGCTCCCTTAATGACAAGGGACCTCTATTTCTAGTTACCTTTAAGTTCTTTCATTGTCTTTGACTTTTAGCAATTTGACTATGATGTGCTTAAGTGTGATTTTCTTTTTATATGTCATGATTGGGATTGTAGAGCTTTTAAAATCTGTTTGGCAAATCACTTTGGGAAAAATCTCAGTAACTCAGAAGCATGTATAAGTTGGGTTATGACTATAGATTAAAAGGGTTATGGGGAGAGGGGAATTAGTTCAGTTATCTCCTTCAGAACACCTCTTAAGCGCCCACACCCACTCACAACCCCCAGGTTTCCCTTAGGTGCTCTCTCTTAGGACATAGCATTAGAGCACATTTCATACTACATTGTAGCTATCTTTTTCACTACTGAAATGAGCAGAATGAAAATAATATGGACACTTTTTTTCAATATTTACAAATGTGTATGTATGTGAAGCATATAAAAATGTTAATAAAATGATTTTATTATGGCATTAAGTTTTTGTTAGATCATTTTACATTTGTGTATTTTGCTTGTTTAAAAATTTTAAAAACCTAGAAAATAGAATAGGTGCTTTAAAATACCCTGAATAATATTTAAATAATAGAGTTGAATATAAACTAATTATTTATATAATAAAGTTATATTTGGCCAAAACTCATTAAAGTTAGTTAAGAGGATCAACCCTTACATTGTAATCTGTTTCTAAATGTTTACTAAATACAAATTACCTGTAGTTAATTCAACTTTGAAAATACTTTTAAGTAAATATAAAGTACAGCATTGAATCATCTTTTAATATTTACAATTCTATGCCAGTTTCTCAAATTCTTTTTTTTAACATCTTTATTGGAGTATAATTGCTTTACAGTGGTGTGTTAGTTTCTGCTTTATAACAAAGTGAATCAACTATACATATACATATATCCCCATATCTCCTCCCTCTTGCATCTCCCTCGCACCCTCCCTATCCCACCCCTCTAGCTGGTCACAAAGCACTGAGCTGATCTCCCTGTGCTCCGTGGCTGCTTCCCATTAGCTATCTATTTTACATTTGGTAATGTATATATGTCCATGACACTCTCTTCATCCCACATTACCCTTCCTACTCCCCGTATCCTCAAGTCCATTCTCTACATCTTCATCTTTATTCCTGTGCTACCCCTAGGTTCTTCAGAAACATTTTTTTTTAGATTCCATATTTATGCATTAGCATAAAGTATTTGGTTTTCTCTTTCTGACTTTACTCTGTATGACAAACTCTAGGTCCATCCAGCTCACTACAAATAACTCAATTTTGTTTCTTTTTATAGCTGAGTAATATTCCATTGTATATATGTGCCACATCTTCTTTATCCATTCATCTGTCGATGGACACTTAGGTTGCTTCCATGTCCGGGCTATTGTAAATAGAGCTACCATGACCATTGTGGTACATGACTCTTTCTGAATTATGGTTTTCTCAGGGTATATGCCCAGTAGTGGGATTGCTGGGTTGTATGGTAGTTCTATTTTTAGTTTTATAAGGAAGCCCCATACTGCTCTCCATAGTGGCTGAATCAATTAACATTCCAGCCAACAGTGCAAGAGGGTTCCCTTTACTCCATGCTCTCTGCAGCATTTATTGTGTGTAGATTTTTTGATGATGGCCATTCTGACTGGTGTGAGGTTATACCTCATTGTAGTTTTGATTTTCATTTCTCTAATGATTAGTGATGTTGAACATCCTTTCATATGTTTGTTGGCAATCTGTGTATCTTCTTTGGAGAAATGTCTATGTAGGTCTTCTGCCCATTTTTGGATTGGGTTGCTTGTTTTTCTGATATTGAGCTGCATGAGCTGCATGTTAATTTGGAGATTAATCCTTTGTCACTTGCTTCATTAGCAAATATTTTCTCCCATTCTGAGGGAGAAAATATTTTCTCCCATTCTGTGCAAAAGCTTTAAAGTTTCATTAGGTACCATCTGTTAATTTTCGTTTTTATTTCCATTTTTCTAGGAGGTGGGTCAAAAAGGGTTTTGCTGTGATTTATGTCATGGAGTGTTCTGCCTGTGTTTTCCTCGAAGAGTTTTATAGTGTCTGGCCTTACATTTAGGTCTGTAATCCATTCTGAGTTTATTTTTGTGTTTGGTATTAGGGAGTGTTCTAATTTCATTCTTTTACATGTAGCTGTCCTGTTTTCCCAACACCACTTATTGAAGAGGCTGTCTTTTCTCCATTGTATATTCTTGCCTCCTTTATCAAAAATAAGGTGAACATATGTGCATGGGTGTATCTCTGGGCTTTCTATCCTGTTCCATTGATCTATATTTCTGTTTTTGTGCCAGTACGATACTGTATTGATTACTGTAGCTTTGTAGTATAGTCTGAAGTCAGGGAGCCTGATTCCTCCAGCTCTGTTTTTCTTTCTCAAGATTGCTTTGACTATTCAGGGTCTTTTGTGTTTCCATACAAATTGTGAAATTTTTTGTTCTAGTTCTGTGAAAAATGCCATGGGTAGTTTGATAGGGATTTCATTGAATCTGTAGATTGCTTTGGGTAGTAGAGTCATTTTCACAATGTTGATTCTTCCAATCCAAGAACATGGTATATCTCTCCATCTGTTTGTATCAACTTTAATTTGTTTCATCAGTGTCTTATAGTTTTCTGCATACAGGTCTTTTGTCTACTTAGGTAGGTTTATTCCTACGTATTTTTTTCTTTTTGTTGCAGTGGTAAATGAGAGTGTTTCCTTAATTTCTCTTTCAGATTCTTCATCATTAGTGTATAGGAATGCAAGAGATTTCTGCGCACTAATTTTGTATTCTGCTACTTTACCAAATTCATCGATTAGTTCTAGTAGTTTTCTGGTAGCATCTTTAGGATTCTCTATGTATAGTATCATGTCATCTGCAAACAGTGACAGTTTTACTTCTTTTCCAATTTGGATTCCTTTTTCTTCTCTGACTGCTGTGGCTAAAACTTCCAAAACTATGTTGAATAATAGTAGTGAGAGTGGGCAACCTTGTCTTGTTCCTGATCTTAGTGGAAATTGTTTCAGTTTTTCACCATTGAGAACGATGTTGGATCTGGGTTTGTCGTATATTGCCTTTATTATGTGGAGGTAAGTTCCCTCTATTCCTACTTTCTGAAGGTTTTTTTAAAATCATAAATCGGTGTTGAATGTTGTTGAAAACTTTTTCTGCATCTATTGAGATGATCATATGGTTTTTATCCTTTTATTTGTTAGTATGGTGTATCACATTGATTGATTTGTATATATTGAAGAATCCTTGCATTCCTGGGATAAACCCCACTTGATCATGTTGTATGATCCTTTTAATGTTCTGTTGGATTCTGTTTGCTAGTATTTTGCTGAGGATTTTTGCATCTATGTTCATCAGTGATATTGGCTTACAGTTTTCTTTTTTTGTGGCATCTTTGTCTGATTTTGGTATCAGGGTGATGGTGGCCTCATAGAATGAGTTTAGGAGTCTTCCTCCCTCTGCTCTATTTTGGAAGAGTTTGAGAAGGATAGGTGTTAGCTCTTCTCTAAATGTTTGCTAGAATTCGCCTGTGAAGCCATCTGGTCCTGGGCTTGTTTGTTGGAAGATTTTAAATCACAGTCTCAATTTCAGTGCTTGTGATTGGTCTGTTTATATTTTCTATTTCTTCCTGGTTCAGTCTCAGAAGGTTATGCTTTTCTAGGAATGTGTCCATTTTTTCCAGTTTGTCCATTTTACTGGCGTATAGTCGCTTGTAGTAATCTCTCATATTCTTTGTATTTCTGCGGTGTTAGTTGTTACTTCTCCTTTTTCATTTCTAATTCTATTGATTTGATTCTCTTCCCTCTTTTTTCTGATGAGGCTGGCTAATGGTTTATGAATTTTATTTACCTTCTCAAAAACCCAGCTTTTAGTTTTATTCATCTTTTCTATTGTTTCATTAATTTCTTTTTCATTTATTTCTGATCTGATCTTTATGATTTCTTTCCTTCTGCTAACTTTGGGGTTTTTTTGTTGTTCTTCTTCTTCTTTCTCTAATTGCTTTATGTGTAAGGTTAGGTTGTTTATTTGAGATGCTTCTTGTTTCTTGAGGTAGGATTGTATTGCTATAAACTTCCTCTTAGAACTGCTTTTGCTGCATCCCATAGGTTTTGGGTTGTCATGTTTTCATTGTCATTTGTTTCTAGGTATTTTTTTATTTCTACTTTTATTTTTTTATTTCCTCTTTGGTTTCTTCAGTGATGTCTTGTTTATTTATTAGTGTATTGTTTAGCCTCCATATATTTTGAATTTTTACAGTTTCTTTCCTGTAACTGATATCTAGTGTTATACTCTTGTGGTCAGAAATGATTCTTGATACAATTTCAATTTTCTTAAATTTCCCAAGGCTTGATTTGTGACCCAAGATATGATCTGTTCTGGAGAATGTTCCATGAGCACTTGAGAAGAAAGTGTATTCTGTTGTTTTTGGATAGAATGTCCTATAAATATCAATTAAGTCCCTCTTGTTTAATGTGTCTTTTAAACCTTGTATTTCCTTATTTGTTTTCATTTTTGATGATCTGTCCATTGGTGAAAGTGGGGTGTTAAAGTCCCTGACTATGATCTTGTTACTGTCAATTTCCCCTTTTATGGCTGTTAGCATTTGCCTAACAATGTATTGAGGTCCTCCTATGTTGGGTGTATAAATATTTGCAATTGTTATATTTTCTTCTTGGATCAATCCCTTGATCATTATGCAGTGTCTTTCTATTTCTCTGTAATAGCCTGTATTTTAAAGTCTATTTTGTCTGATATGAGAATTGCTACTCCAGCTTTCTTTTGATTTCCATTTGCATGGAATATCTTTTTCCATCCCCTCACTTTCACTCTGTATGTGTCCCTAGGTCTGAAGTGGGTCTCCTGTAGACAGCATATATACAGGTCATGTTTTTGTATCCATTCAACCAGTTTATGTATTTTGGATGGAGTGTTTAATCCATTTACATTTATATTTAAGGTAATTATCAATATGTATGTTCCTATTAATATTTTCTTAATTGTTTGGGATTGGTTTTTGTAGGTCTTTTCCTTCTCTTGTGTTTCCTGCCTAGAGAAATTCCTTTAGCATTTGTTGTAAAGCTAGTTTGGTGGTGCTGAATTCTCTGAACTTTTGCTTCTCTGTAAAGGTTTCAATTTCTCTGTCAAATCTGAATGAGATCCTTGCTGGGTAGAGTAATCTTGGTTGTAGGTTTTTCCCTTTCATCACTTTAAATATGTCCTGCCACTCCTTTCTGGCTTGCAGAGTTTCTGCTGAAAGATCAGCTGTTAACCTTAATGGGATTCCCTTGTATGTTATTTGTTGGTTTACCCTTACTGCTTTTAATATTTTTCTTTGTATTTAATTTTGATAGTTTGATTAATATGTATCTTGTCTTATTTCTCCTTGGATTTATCCTTATGGGAGTCTCTGTGCTTCCTGGGCTTGACTGACTATTTCCTTTCACATATTAGGCAAGTTTTCAACTATAATCTCTTCAAATATTTTCTCAGTCCCTTTCTTTTTCTCTTCCTCTTTTGAGACCCTTATAATTCAAATGTTTGTGTGTAAAATGTTGTCCCAGAGGTCTCTGAGATTGTCCTCAATTCTTTTCATTCTTTTTTCTTTATTCTGCTCTGTAGTAGTTATTTCCACTATTTTATCTTCCAAGTCACTTATCTGTTCTTCTGCCTCAGTTATTCTGCTATTGATTCCTTTTAGATAATTTTAATTTCATTTATTGTGTTGTTCTTCATTGTTTGTTTGCTCTTTAGTTCTTGTAAGTCCTTGTTAAATGTTTCTTGTATTTTCTCCATTCTATTCCCAAGATTTTGAATCATTGTTACTGTCAGTAGTCTGAATTCTTTTTTAGGTATACAGCCTATTTCCTCTTCGTTTGTTTCATTTAGTGGGTTTTTACCTTGCTCCTTCATCTGCTGGTGTTTCTCTGTCTTCTCATTTTGCTTAACTTACTGTGTTTGGGGTCTCCTTTTCACAGGCTGCAGGTTGGTAATTCCCATTGTTTTTGGTAAACCTTACCAGTGGGTAAGGTTGGTTCAGTGGGTTTTGTAGGCTTCCTGGTGGAGGGGACTGGTGCCTGTGTTCTGGTGGATGAGGCTGGATCTTGCCTTTTTCGTGGGCAGGACCACGTTCAGTAGTGTGTTTTGGGGTGTTTGTGAACTTATTATCATTTTAGGCAGTCTCTCTGCTAATGGGTGGGGGTGTGTTCCTGTCTTGCTAGTTTTTTTGTCGTGGGGTGTTCCACACTGTAGCTTGTTGGTCATTGAGTGGAGCTGGGTCTTAGCGTTGAGATGGAGATCTGTGGGAGAGCTATCTCCTT
Source organism: Mesoplodon mirus (assembly GCF_964341445.2). NCBI lineage: Eukaryota > Metazoa > Chordata > Mammalia > Artiodactyla > Ziphiidae > Mesoplodon > Mesoplodon mirus. Next base: position 60,072,916 of record NC_138992.1, read on the forward strand.
TTGGTATTATATGGGGCCAGGAGGTCTCTGGTGAACCACTGTCCTGAACTCAGCTCTCCCACCTCAGAGGCTCAGCACTGACACCCGATCAGAGCCCCAATACCCTTCCACATGGCTCCCTGGGCTATTCTGAGGTTCTGAGAGAAGAGGGAATTGCAAGGCGGATCAGAGGCTGGCATCTCAGCCATGGAAGGAGGCAGTGGTGTCCACCCCGGAGCCATCCATGGCTTCAGAAAGAGCAGTCTTTATTATTTTTTATTAACTATTATTATTCACTTGGGAAGGAACAGGTCATAAATTTGGCTCTTGGATTTTTAACTGCCAACAATATTCATATAAATAATATATAGAAATTTTCACAAAGGTTAAACATGTCACTAAAGTAACTATATTGGCTGCAATAAATCTGGGAAAATGTCATAGATAAATTTCTAAAACCTCATCCGAATCTAAATCTGTATAATTTTATGGGTTAATTTTGGAGTAGATTATTAATCTCAACATTTGCAGATGGCCAACCTTTGTAATAAATTACAAGATTATTTAGAGTTTATGGCTCTCTAACAAAATAAGGCAATAAAAAGGGAAGTGACTGTACAACAGTAATTAATTAATTAAACAATTAAAAAGTAACCTAGTTATTTACTTGCATTATTCTTGCTCTTCCTTCTCCCACTAATACTATTACTGACAGACTACTGATAAAGTTTTGTATTTCTTTGTAGCTCTGTATTTGCAATGTACTCCACTAAGGTTGTACCCTCAAAACACTGTCTTTCAAAATCATTTGAAAGATTTTTGTCCCCTCCATACTGTTTCTGTCGTCTTCCTGGAAGTAATCATCTTTATTCGTTTTAAATTTACTGTTCCAGTTTTATTTTCACCAATTAAAAACAAGTATCTATTATTTCCTGTGCGTATATATGTATTACTCCCTCTTGTCTTTCTTACAAGGTTAACATGCTAGTTACACTCTTACATATCCTGCTTTTCACTTGTACTCACATCCTGGCAGACCACTCTATCAATTTAGAGATTTTTCTCATTCCACGTTCATTTGCATAGTATTCCCTTGTTCCAATCCCCTTATGATGGACCTTTGAGTTGTGCCTGGCTTTTTAGTAGAATAATGCGATAATGATTAATTTTGTACACATGTCATTTCGTATATGACCAGTGTATCTCTGGAATGGATTTGTGGAATAGGAATTCCTGGGTCAAAGTGTAAATGCGTACACAATTTTTGGAGAAAATGGTGGATTCTAAGGCGTGTAGAATTTTCATGTACCATTTAATTATTTTAGAACTCACTTTTTATGTTAGAAAAAAATCATTTCTGAAGAGATAATTAAGGACATTGCTCAATTTATTATGTGAAAACTCAGAACAGATCCCTGTCTACACTCACGTTTGGTAAAACAAAAGTGCCCCTGGATAAGTGGCCACATTAACTTCAATCAATAGGCTGTCAATAAAGGAAACATGCCAAGACCTCACTCCTCTTTCATCAAGGGAGACATTTGGAGCCAGAGAGATTCAACTGAGGTTGGTGCCACCTCTCCAGTTTGCTAAGACAAAGCCAGTCGCTCCTGCAGTGTTGGCTTAACAGTGCAAGCACAGGTCAGGAAGAAGTTGGCGCCCTTGGTACTGCAATGCCAAGGTTACTGTCTCAGAAGTAACTGGGTCAGAGTCACTGGCAGTGGGAACAGGCTTTGCTCCCAACAGCATACTCTGATGTTTCTGGGAAAGCTGATGTTTGCCTTATCAGGGTGGGCCTGCTTCTCATGAGGTGGTCAGTCATCACTCTCACTGTTGGGGAAGACTGAATGGGATTAGGCACCCACCAGCCCCCCATTTCTTCACTGTCAGAGATGTGCAAGACTCAGGGACAAGACTTCTTTTGCATCCATCTGGCCTAGTCTGAGGGGCTATAAACTGCAACACACACACACACACACAAACATCAATGAATGAAGCCCCACCTCCTGTAGAGATGGAAAGAACTTTCCAAACATGTGGATGAGAAACTGGAGGCATAAAAGAGGAGGAAATAAAGTGAAAAGGGAAGACTAGCAAGAGAAAGAGAAGCTGAGAGGGAGCCACAGAGTTCTGGGGGATGGGAGACTTTCTGAAAAGGCTTAAGTTAGTGAGGCTTTCTTATCTTATGTGAAATAAGGAGAAATTTAAATTAAGTCCTAGATTTGGGTCCTTCTCAGCAAACTAGCCCGGGAGTAACCCTCTGCAAGGCAGAGCCACCCTGTAACCAACAGCCTTGGGCCAACTAGTGACCAGAAATGGTGCTTCTCCCCCAGGAATGCCTATGGTTTCTCTTCTTGCCCTTAATATGGGGAAGCATGAAAATATTTATGTTCAACTGCTGCAGTTTTCCTCAGCCAGAACTTCTTATTATAATGTTCTTTTCCTCTTTTTCCATGGAACTGTGTTTTATATTGGTACCTCAAAATATTTTTTGGATTAAATAGAAAAAAAAAATGGAAGAAGGAAGGAAAGAGGCAGGGAAGGAAAAAAAGAAATGGAAAAAAAGAAAAACAGAAGATCTGATGTATTTCAGTGATGCCCAAAGATATAATCATTTCTGCTTTAGAAAAGTAGTTCATTCCTTATCAAAACTATCATGCCATCTATTTCTAATTCTATTGTAAAACTACTGAAAGCAAGAAAACAATTAGATTAATTGTTATTAATTAAAACCTTAAAAACAAAACAATTAATTATAATATTTTATTGAAAGAAAAAATACAGCAGAGCTCAAAAAGCTACACTTGTTATGCTTTATAAAGGTACATGTTTACACAGGTTTTATAAATGCAAACAGTCATGACATTATATCACAATATCAAAGGTACCTTTTACTGCCACAGTATTAGGTAATGAATAAAAAATATCAAATTAATCTTTAAAAAAATCTAAAATGATACAATATATTTTAGGATTATGTACATATTTGAAACATTTATCTATTTTTAAACACATTATTTTCATACATGCATCAGAATTATCTCTAATTCTCAAAATATTATGGTACCAAAATTCTGTTTGTCAAATAACAAAACACAAGATGCTGTAATCGATAACCAAGCACCAGTTAAAGTCAGTATTTAAAGCTCCATCAGTTTGGCTTCTAACATGTGCAAAGTGAAGTGGGTATTTAAGATAAACATTACAAAACACTGAGTCTCAATTTTTTATGTCTTTAATTAGCTGATTATTTTAGAGAAAATGGGGAGAACTGGATGATTTAGATCAATGTTTTTCTAATGGTTCAATGGAATCCTAGGGCTCTCAGAATAAACTTCCAAGGCACAGAAGAGGGTTTGGGAAATAAGTAGGTCCATTATATGTATATTATATGTTAGAGCTTTGTGCAGGATTGATATCATACAAAGAGTTCCATTGCTTTAAAATGTTTGCAAATACTAATTTGGAAAACTGCTTCAAAGCATATTTCATTTGGTTATGCTAACACAGTTTAAGAAATATCTTTGTCAAAACAGATTATCACACTTAGTCAGTTGCACAACTCAAGTGAGTTTATCTAAAAATGTTGCCTTGGTTACAGGGGATATAATTCTAAGTTTTTCTGTACATTTTTAAGTCTAGAAAGACTGAATGGAATAATAAAATGTTATTAATAAAATAATAAAAATTAATAAAATGTTATCATTAGCTCAATAGTATGACCAAAGAACATTATCAAATTATAGATCAACACATAAAAGTGGAGAGATAATCCTTTGATACATGGAATTGTTTTAATATATAAAAATAAATGATCACTTCTGAAAGTGAGACACACTATAATTCTGTCTGCTAATTTTAACTCTTATTGTATTTATGATGTAAACAAAATTAAAAATGTATTTTATTAATACCTACTTCAAAAAAAGAACACTTTAATAAGCACCTCAGATCTGGAATATCATTTAAAAAATATTATTATTTAGGAAAATGGATGTCAAGATATATTATCTCTATTATCATCCTAGAAAATCATGTCAATAGAGTCAAGCACTTTTTAATGCTCTCGGATTTAGAGAGTATCCAAGAATTTAAAACTGTTCTGCTTAAATTTTTACTGAACAAAAGAAACGGTTTTGCTGCAGGCCAAGTAGCCATCAAGAATTTGTTCTTATAACCACCAGAGGTCGCCGGTGCCTGCAGCATGGTTGGTGTAGGTGTAATCTAACCTTTAATTGAATTTTACGTCGCCATGCTAAAAAATGCCTTTAAAAAAAATTGAAAACTTCTAAGAAATATATTTACATTCTGTAACACCTAAGTAATGTTGGGCTATTAGATTAAAAAATTGAGTGTACTGCCTTATTTTGGTTAAGATTAATTTAATAGGACTTTATTAATATTTCTAAATCAAGAATTGAACGGATAACACTTTTAACTGTGAATAAAAAGAGAGTCCCTAAGCTCCTAACACTAACAATTCATTTAGCACCACATATTTAGCACCAGAATAGATATTGATAGTTCACGTTTAATAAAAACTTTAATTTCAAAGAAACTTCAAAATTGTAGCAAGCATACGGTGGTTGTTATGCATTTTCAGCACCATTAATCAGTGAATTGTGTAACTTTCTAAGTTTTTGATTGACCTCTCATAAGTCAAAGTCAGACCATGACATAAATTTTAAAAATCATTCTGCATGCATTTAAATATGTCTTCCCTCGCACATATAACAATACAAAAAATATATATAAAACAAAGATAATATTAGACATTGATAGAAATCTAATTTCACTCTATCTAAACACTTCTGCAGGAAAAGGCTTCCCTACATCCATGTCAAGATTTGTGTCCTATGCTACTGCAGAACATAGGGAATGCTGTTATACATGGTGGAGAACACAGACCCCAGGTTAAGCATGACTTTTCCTTCCTGGACACATTCAAATTATCTGTTTAACTTACGTTAAGCAGGATATGAACACAAAACACATAACTGGACTAAGTGTGTTTTAGATTTGCTTATGTAGATGTTATAAGTTGATCTAACACAAGCATGTATTAATGAGAAAAAGATATATTGTTTCAGTTCAAATATTCTGAGTAAATTGTATCGGTTGAACTTTCCCTAGTGTTTGGTCAACTCTTCTCTAAAGCTGCATGGAGCTTTCAAATGAATATTTCCATGAAGGTTTCAAATGAACACCACAGCACTGCCAATTGAATTTGGTAGGGAAGCCCTAATGGACCACAGAAGTGATGCTGCTTAGACTACTGAACAGACAAAAGCATGATAACAATGAAAACTGTTTCTGCCACATTTTAAAAGCATGCTTATCCATCATAACCAGCAACATTAAGGGTGTGCCTACACAACTCAAATACAATTCTGTAAAGAAATCCATCAGTTTAGCAACGAAAATTGTAATTTTTCCAGGCTTTTGATGACATGGAAGCCAAAAAAATCTATATCAAGACAGAAATTTTTTACTTTTCTACTGAATAAAGGATGACATGAAAAATCTATACCAAAGATAAAACCAATGCTGTAGAATATGCATGCCAATTACTATTTCTTTTGAATGAAACCTATTAAAATGAAAACCTCAGTAATGACTATTTAAAGCTGCTCTTATGAAATAGCTTATACCCACACCTGTTGTGCTCTGGGAATTACAGTGAGAAATAGCTATCCTAGCACCATTGTTGCATGCTGTGAAAAAATATGACACTCTGTGTTGATACTAGCAAACTTTCATTTGCTTTAGCCTGGAAAATAAAACATTTCACAGGGCCACTCCATATTACTAACTTTAAAAAGTACAGGTAGAATAACAAATATACCCGTTATATTTTCAGCTGAGTTGTTAAGTTATAAATAAACTTACAGTTCTAGTTGTGATTTGGAAAGGACTGTTGTGTACAGGTTATGAGTGTGTGAACCATAGTCATAATCTGATATGTTTGATGATTTATCTGGATTGTTGATGCACTCAAAGCTTTGTATTTAAGACGTTTTTGTTTTAATGAAACATGGAAAGGGGGGGTTCCTCTAAATTCTTGCAATCCTGGACTTTTTAGTTAATTCTAAAAACCCATTCATGTAAACATTTATTACATTACAGCCACTATATAAGAAGCTGGTATAAATACAAAGATAAGACAGAATTTCTGCCAAAGAGGAGCTCAAATAATTTTATCTCAAATAAACGTTTCACAACATTAATGATAATTTTAATGTTCATACATTTCCGTTAATATGGTAATTTTACCTTCACGTGACAAAATATCATTATACTTTTTGAGACTTGAGAAAACAAGCTACACAAGTAAACCAGCAACAGAACTGGAACTGATAGTAACCTTTTTTGGTTGAATAGTACTTTTACTACTTCTGTAGAACTAGGTTAGCAAACTCAAGGAAGGAAATATTTTCTAGATAAATCAAATGAATATCCCACTAATGAGCTTTCTCTTCAACTGCCTATATATATGTTAGCTAAAAGTTGATTTGGGGCCCGATTCTTACAGTTATTTCTATTTTTCATTTTAGTCTCCAAAATTTTTAGTTTTAATAAAGTATATGTTCCCGCAAAGTAGTAAGATATGACAACATTTGGTCAGATTCAGTTTGTAAAAGGAATCGGGCCAATTGTTTGTCTCATGTAAACCTGAACTTCAGATGGTGGATATTTCCCCCATTGGATTTAATTAACTACCTGTCACCTTTCAGTGCACCTACCCTAAGAACTTGCAAATGTGTAGGGAATTTTAAACAAGTAGTTTTCTTCTGTTATTTGTACTCTGGAACTAACCCTACTTATTCTGTGATTCTGTTGAAGCATTGCTTAACCTGAACTATACACACACGCACACAGGCACACAAATGCATGCACACTTGAAATGTAATGTGTTAAGTGTCTTAACCCATGTGTTGAACGCTCCTCTCTGAAAGTGATTCCCTGATTTGGAAATAAGCATTTTCAAAGTCACATGAGTGAAATTTCCATAGTGACTTTGATTTGATTTCCACCAAACATAATGGAGAACTGAAAATTATTCTTCTACTTAGATATGGGAATAAAATTTAGTAATTAGTCCTTAGAAAATCGTCTGAAGAGGCCCCTTTAACAAAATCATAACTGTCTGTGGTGTGCGCATGGGAACTTGCACATGATGCTCAAGGACCATGGTGATTAGATTGATTCTCACCAAGTAAGGATGGGCAAAGCAATGGAGAGCTGGAGGTGTCCTTGACACCTACAATGTTTCTTTCTGACATCCCTCACCTCCTGCTGAAAGGCTTCAAGTTACACTAGACCTTCAGTATATGCCCTTCAGAAGCTCTCCACCTGTGTGTGTGTGTGTGTGTATGTGTGTGTGCAGTAACCCTATTTCTGCGACTTTTCATACCTGTGACTTTTCATACCTGAATCTCATTTCTCTTGGACCTTCTCAGTTTACTTAGGTCTTGCTTTCTGCCTTCCAACATCACAACTATTTACTTTCACCCAGTAATCCCTAGGCAGTTGTTAGTTTTTCCCTGCCTCATTTAGTTTCAGACGCTATAGCTACATTTTCATGCTAATCGGAAGCCTTACATATTACACAGTGTGGCCTATCACCTATTCCACCTACATGTGAACATGGTTGCACTCACTTCCTCAAAATTACATGAAAAATAAATCTGTTAAAAAAATAATAATTTTACAGCAATATAATTAGGTGGCATTATTTCCTGAATATTTTTGTGAGCTTCTTGAAGTCAGGAACCATATCATATTATCTTTGCAAGATCAGAACATAACTATCAGAGTGCCTTGCCCATCGTAACCACTCAACACAAGATTCAATAAAAGAGATTAAGCAAAAGGCATGATTTGAACCTTACATAAGTCAAGAGTATCTTTTGGTGAACCCAAGTAAGATAAAATATCTCCAAAATGAAATCTGTGGTTGCTTAATTAAATTATTATATCCAGATATTACTGAGTGTTATTTTGCAAATCATCACTTTTGGGGCACTATAGAAGTGGGTGCTGAAGATGGCCCACCACCTCACATACATTTTAGAATAGGATTTTTAAAAATTTCCCTCAAGTTAACTACAAAATCATATTATTATCTATGTGTTATATCATCTATGTGTGCATGTATATACACACACATACATTAGAGGCCAAATATATATTCTATTCCTTAAGAACATAATTCCTTTGGAAAACAAGTTTTGGAATTGGATGCATCAACTATGTCAATACTACATACACAATATTTTAATTTAGGCTTAGAGGTCAGAAAACAGAAATGGATGCTTTGTTTACCTCCAAGGATTAAACAAACATAATAGACAAACACTAATTTATACAATGAATAATAAAAGGAAAACAAGGTTATGATAAAATATGTATAATATGTGCAAAACTCAATATATATATATGCCTATGATTCCCAGAAACCATTATATTTCCTGGAGGAAAAGACAAGCTTATTTAAACCAGTATAGGTAGTTTGACGTTACTCCTGCAAAACAAAGATTGTCGGTACAAGACCCCCCATAACTGGGAGGGCAAGCTGAACATGGTACCCCTACTTTATATGGTGCTTCTCCAATCCAGTTGCCCCTCGAAAAAAAAGAAGAAGAGAGCATTAGTGCTACTTGCCCATTCTTTAAAATCTGATTGTCCTTAAGCATATGATTACGTGTTGACATGTGATGAGATTTTTAGAAGTCTGTCGTTTTAGAAAAGCACTAAAAGTTATAACCATTTCTTATTTCTACAGTAACTTGTTCTGTGTATCTTACTTTTAAAATGTTTTCTTTCTGAGTCAATTAATATTCTGTTAATTTACAGATAAGAAGTGAGGCACTGCAATGCATGGTGACATTATTAGTCATCCGACACCAGGCCTGATGCTCTGTCCACTCACCACAGCTGCCTCGTTCCTGCAGCAGCCCTCTAGAGCACATCGGCTATGTCCACTTAAACTTACTTCTTAAAAAACTCATGCTAATATTATTATAAAGATAGTAAAGTATATACAGATATAGATATATACATGTCCATTATATATCTAAAAATATATACATGTAATTCTGGGATGCTTAGAAACGGTGAAATGAGCAAGAAGTTTGTTACAAGCATAAAAAATAGGTTGTAAGTGTTCAAAGGATTTCTTTCTCAAGTTGAAAAAATAGTTTAGATTCTCAGTATTCATAAAATGAGATACGGAAAACTCAGTAAGAGAATAATGGCTCACAGAAGCAGCCATTATAAGTGATTCCAAAACATTTTCCCATATGTAAACTCATAGTTATAATTTTTAGTAATACTATTAGTTTTTTTATAATGCTGGACCTATTTAACTGAATTATTATGTGTTATCAATATTTTTCTTCATCTGTAATTATGGCCATGATTATAGTGATACACCAAATTCACCATTTAGGATAGTTAAAAACAGCCACAATGCCTTATGTTATTAAGCTCTTTTAGCTGTGAGGAAGGAGGCAATGAATGTATTCTCAGTAGCATGGTGATTAGTAACTACAGTACTAAGAGACAGCAATACAGCCAGTGATGTGAAGGAAATTGAATGGTCAGGAGAAAATTTGGTTGTAGATAGTAAAAAGTCAGGGTTGAAGATAAGAAAACAGTGTAAAGGCTAAAATACAAAACAAGTGGGTCTCATCTTTAAGACCTAAATAAGACCAAGCAGGTGACTCATACAGTGCATCTACCAGACATGAAAATATCCTTATGCAGTCAGTTGAAAAGTCAAGTTTTTATCTATAAAATATCTGTAAAGGAAAATTTGTCTGTAAAATGAAAAGTATGCTGATTATTCATATTACAAAATGAGATGAGATTACAAGGCTGCCCACCTCTATCTAGCTTATTCTACACTCTGCCTTCCAGAGAAGCTTCCTCAAGCATAATTTTGGTAATGTTACATGTTTGCTTATGAACATTCAAGGAGGTCCATCCCTCAAGAGTGCAGCTCACTCCTTTATCCTAATCTCTCCCATTCTACATTCATAATCTTATTTCCCTCTATATCTTTACCCAAACCTATAAAAATATATGAACCCAGCCTGTGGTATTTTAATTTCATATTTTTCAATTTATTCTACATAGCTTTTAGAAATTACACAGCACATATTTTTGGTAATGTTAACTTAGAAATACAATTTTATTATATAAAAATTATTATATATTATATTACAAACTTTTCCACGAATGGAGGATAATTGTATTCAGTAGTAGATCAGTCAGTTGATAAACTTATATTATTTTTCCTTCTAATTTTTATTCTATTTCATCTAATTCAATTCATTCTCATTTATCTCTCTCTCTCTCTTTCTCTCTCTGTCTCTGTCTCCCCCCAACCCCTTTCCTTCTCTGTTTTATTTTGCCCCTGAAAAACAGTTAGACTTGAGATAACTTCATACTGGGATTGGAAGAAACATAGTCAACTAACAGTCAGGATTTTAAAACTTTCTTCATTGCCTAGGTTTCAAAAGAATGGTTCTCTATCACAGCAAATATAGCATACTAACACAATATCTTAAACTCTTAGACTTATAAAGCAATCAGACATCTCATCAATAATATTACAAAATTCCAATCATTGGCCAAAAACAGAATAGTTAAATGAATGTTATAAAAAGAAAACCTCTTTCACTATTTGAGTACTACTTGGCCTATTTATGTCAGAAAGAAGGGTTAAAGTCTTAATAGGAAAATATACAGTATAAAACTGAAAATATCAAACAAATGCAGTTTTAATGCTTATCATAATGCAGCCACATTTTACTTTCCAAATCTTACTATTCTAATAACTCTGGAGAGGGGACCATCGGGAAAATTGTTATTTTTCTAACTTTGCAAAAACACTGCCACTGGCATACTACCATATAAATGAGTAATGCAGTTATTTGTGAAACATTTTCTCATTCCCTCCCCATACTGGCAAAGCTGGAGAAAATCTTTGTTTGGGACTTACTTTGGAAGACACCAGGAGTGTCATAAATCCTTTGTACATTTTAGTATTTATTCCAAATGAGAACAGACTCATGTATAAATACTGGAACATTTTATCCGAAGAGTCATTGTTATCAAAAAGGCATTTTATCAGATGTTAACAAATGCTTACTTATCCTCATATTATAAAGAATGTTCATAAATATGAGGCTATTTTATAATCTTTGATCAATTTTCACAATACCTTTTTATGCATGCCGTAAGAAGAAATTACTGAATATTTTTTGTACTGAAATTTAAATCATGACAAAGCTTTCATTAAAAAGAAGTCATAGCATTTAAATTTTCCCTTCTGATTCTGAATGCCTCCTTAACCATCTATGGAAAAAGTAAACTGTGATTTTAATTTTACTCTTAAAAGAAAGAAGAAGGGCTTGTTTTGCTTTCCTAGTGAAAAAGCTAAGCCAACATTCTAGTACTGATTGATGAGAATACTGTGGTGTTGATAAATTCCCTAGAAGATCCTTTCCTGATGCCTTTTATATAGCTATCAAAAGCCTAGAAGCAGATGTTTATTTTATAATTACCATGCCTAAAGAAAGATGGTAAGGAGAATTTAGTGGCTCTCCAAATAACAAATAGTCTTGCCTGCAATTTTAATCTAGAATCCTTGTGAAAAGAAACCTTTCAGCTTGTAAGTTTTCAGATATACAAGAAGATGGAAGATTTGAGGATTAGTGCTTGTTAGTTAAGTCTTACTCATATTATTTACCTGTTAAAAATATCTATCAGACTGAAGATATTTAACATCATTAAAGATTCCAAGAAGTAGAATCCAACTGGATACTTACTTTGGGGCATAGTTGCATACCAGATAAACTGCACGGCGCCATACAGCTCCCCAAACATTCATGTTTTGACAAGTATGAATTGCACATCCTATTCGATTGGAAGTGGCCCAAACCATCTGAGAAAGTAAATCGATATACTGTTATTGAAGTTGGAGCTAGGAAAATTCATGTTCACCAAAATAGTAAGAGCACTTTTTAAAAGTATGAATCAAAAATGAACAAAACAATTAAAATAACCTGTGTATAATGTGTGCACATGGGGCCAAAACATCTCATAGGACATCTGGGATTGCAATCCTGGGGATACGGAAAAGCATAATCTTTCACTTCATCATACCATGGCTTGACCAACTGGAGAATAGAGCGATATCTAGATATGAAGAAACACAATGACAACTTAGAGTACAGTAGTGGCAATATATAGTGGACTCACGTTAAATTATAAGTTAATTGGTCCTTTTGCAGATTATTCATGGTAAATCAAGAACATACCCACCCCTCACAATTACCATCATCACCTAGTAGAATCCTCTATTCCTCCAAGTAGAGCCAAGCATGAAAATGCCCAGGACTGGAGCAAGTGATCCTGTATTTGTCTAAGTATGTGTCTGGTTGTTTCAAAAAGAGAAATGCAAATCTTTCAGGAATTATCATCTTTATCTTGTTTTAACAATGTCAAAAACTTCTTCCATCAGAATCTTATATACAGTTAAGAATTAGATATATAAAAGAAGCTGTGATACTAGACTCAGTGTGGATTTTTTTTCCCCTTAAACTTGAATTATTTTAATTTAATGATTGTACACCTGATTTTCCTCCCCTATGTGGAAGAAAATGAGTCTTTGGAATATTGGATGATGACATTCCACAGTGGTAGAAAAATTATCCTATTACTGGGAACAGCTTTATCCATTGTTGCATATACTTGCATATACATATGTGTGCCTATTTATATATACATATATTTGTAAATATATTGAATTTGTACAACACACACAGATACAGGTATATGCAAACATGGGAAGGTTGCATACACAATAATGGCTTCTGCCACCATCAAGGGATTTTTCTGAGGTAGAGGAGATAGGATACAGGATACAGCCTGATCCTTTCAAAGATTCTGTGAGATAAGGGTAGAATACAGGCTAAGGGAGGGTGTTCCAAGGGTGAAAGGGAAAACTGGGTTTTCTAGGCCCTTTTAAAAAATTAAATAATCCTTGAAGACATCTAAAACAGTCATAGGCCAAGCATCAGTGCCTGACACATAGTGAGCCCTCTTGCAGATATTACTTGAAATTGGCGTCACTAACCCTTGGAGTCCATAAGCAATAAAGTTGCGTGGATAAATAGTATCAGTGAAACTACTTCCTACCTTCCAGTTCGTACAGATAGATTTTGACCCAAAAATCTCAATAAGTAAGAAGGCCCATGGTCCCAAATGCAAGTAGCTGCCCAAGCCTCTGCAGATTTTGCAAGATTTTCATCCCAGACCTGTGAAAGTGAAAAAAACCTTCAGATTTACTGGGTTTGCTAGTAACAAACAAAAAGAGAAAAGAAATGGCACTACTATTTCCTAAAGTTCTTTCAATTCTGCTTCCTGACTAGAAGAAAGCAAATTTAGACCATTGTTATTCAAAGTTCTACAGTGCAATATTGTTATTCCTCAAAAATCTTTATTGTTTTTACAGGGCCATGTAGACCCAAAGTCCAGACATAAATTTTGGTAAAGGATAGGTTAACAAAAATATCGTATCCAGATGTAACTTGGAGATACCTCATACTGACCACTGAAGTTTGAATCCACCAAAGTCAATTGATTTCCCTGGAGTTTATTCACAGCAAAAAGGAGCCATGCTATTGATATATCTTAAAAATTAATGAGATCAAATTTATTCAAATCAATGTACCAAAATTAACAATGTCTCATAGTCCAACTTTTTTATTGAGATATAATTGATATATAACATTATTAGTTTCAGGTGTACAACTTAATGATTTTTATGTACATATATATTGTGAAATGATCACCACAATAAGTCTAGTTAACATCCATAACCACAAACAGTTACAATTTATTTTCTTGTGAAGAGAACTTTTAAGATGTATTCTCTTAGCAGCACTCAAATATACAATACAGTATTATTAACTGTAGTCACCATGCTGTATATTACATCCTCAGGATTTATTTTATAACTGAAAGTTTGTACCTTTTAACCACCTTCACATATTTCACACACCCCACCCCCCAGCCTCTGGTAGCCACCTATCTGCTCTCTAGATCTATGAGTTCAGTATTGTTTTTGTTGTTGTTGTTTTTAGATTCCACATATATATGAGATCATAAGTTATTTGTCTCTTTCTGACTTATTTCACTTACCATAATGCCCTTAAGTTCCATCCATGTTGTCACAAATGGCAAGATTTCCTTGTTTATTATGGCTGAATAATATGCCATTTATCTACTTATTTGTTGACGGACAATTAGGCTGCTTCCATATCTTTATTTTTTTTGCGGTACGCGGGCCTCTCACTGTTGTGGCCTCTCCCATTGCGGAGCACAGGCTCCGGACACGCAGGCTCAGCAGCCATGGCCCATGGGCCCAGCCGCTCCGCGGCATGTGGGATCCTCCCGGACCAGGGCACGAACCCGTGTCCCCTGCATCGGCAGGCAGATTCTCAACCACTGTGCCACCAGGGAAGCCCCCATATCTTGGCTATTGTAAATAGTGTTGCTATGAACATTGGGGTGAAGGTATCTTTTTGAGTTAGTATTTTAGTTTCCAGACTAATACCTAGAAGTGGAATTGCTATATCATATGGTAGTTCTATTTTAATTTTTTGAGGACACTCTATATTGGTTTCCATAGTGGCTGTACCAATTTATATTCCCACCAACAGTGCCCAAGGTTCCCTTTTCTCCACATCCTCACCAAGATTTGTTATTTCTTGACTTTTTGACAATAGTCATTCTAACAGGTGTGAGATGATGTCTCACTGTGGTTTTGATTTGCATTTATTCCAACTTTTAAGTGTCAAACTATATTAAATTATGATATAAATGATATTTTATATCATATGAATATTTGATAGTAATAATATTAGAACTTTTAATTGTTATGAGCTGGAAACATAGATTTACTTAATGTAACAATGTATTTAAGTGAAAGGAAATTAATTTAGTGACTTTGAAATAAAATAGGAAAAAAAAATTGATGAACCCTTCAGAGACACTTTTACCCTAGAAGGCCATGGCACCCACCCTGAAAAAAGATTTGTTAGTCACTTAGAAGTTGTCTTAAATTAGAAAAACAAAGTCATCTTACATAAATCTATCTAGAATTACATTAAAATAAATTCACTCACAAAATTACATGAAATCAGAATTATCAAGAAAGGATCTGGAGTAATTCTATGGTGACAGTGGCCATATGTCCACTGTCTGTGTAAAAAGAAAGATCATTCAAAAAGCTATAGTAAACTATACTTTCCTTAATTATCCAGAATATAATCTGCCCATTTTGTGGATTAATTAAATGTGGCAAAACATTACATAATACCCTTTTAATAAGTAAGTAATCAGTGTCAAATACAGTATATAAATGGAAAATACTCATTCTATAATATTTTAAAAGTTAGTGTCTCTTTATATACTTGTTTTCTCCGTTGAATTGATATCATGCTGTTTTACAGTTATAAAAAATATTTTGTATTATTCTTTCACACAGCTCTGTAAAATAATCATTTGATATGTTTTATGAATTATTACTTCAAACCTCTCCTTTTGTTTGTAAAAATTCTGTGCAGAAATATCAGTGACACAAAATAAATGAAAATCATAGTATTCTAGAACTGAAATTAACTTTTAAAAGCATTTTGTTTGGCTAATAATGGATTCATCTAGTATTTATTCTTCTGATATTTTTAATGAAATATGGATTTACAAAATATGGATTTCAGTTCACCAAAATGCAAAATATTACCATTAGATCACAAAAGAATTTTAGATGGAATAGCATCAAAAAATTATGCCTCTGAGCTAATTGTAGTCACTTTGGGGAAAAATACGTCTAAATATTATTAACATATTGAAGTGGTGTGCACTCAGAACAGTAACTGCTAAAAACAAGGCTTTTCTGTGTTTTTATATAATCTTTCTAAAAACAGTCTTTCTTATAGTCTTGTTCTGAAATATCAGCACTTCGTGGCACAAATAATACTGAAAAAGAAAATAAAGTATGTTGTATTCTAACCCTAAGCCTACTGCTAAGATCATCTGCGACTGAGGACATGTCAATTATTCTGTCTCCCAGTTAACTCATCTCTAGGGTCCCTTTCCTCTTCAGCACTTCATGATTTCGTATACCTGAGTAACTCCAGCATCAGAATCAGGAAGATCTGTTATATTGACCTATGACTTGTTCAGTTCTAGCTTTTTCCGTACCACAGAGGAAACCTAGATTCTTCACAAAATAATTTAAAATATTTAAGGCAGTTAACAAACTTAAAGTAATTTAGCATATGTAATTCTATATGCTTACTCATATACTTAAAACGTATTGTGTATGTCAAAGAGATAAACCAAAGTGTTCATGCCTGAAAAATATCTTACATGAGCACCATTTTTAAATTATTATAAAGGATTTTGATAGGAAGACCATGTATTTAGCATTACCGATGCCTACATTTTTAGGTGTTTCTATGTACAGATATCATAATTAAAATTTTTGAGATGATAGTTGTGAGGGAGGAGAGATGACCACTTTTTTTTCATCTCTCCATGTTTGCTTTTAGGAAACTGATTGGAGGGATTTCTGCTTGTCACTGAAGGAAGATGCTGGAGACCCTGGCAGCACTGGCCAGGTCCCACACAGAGAGTGGGATCATTTTGCCTTCCCATGGGAGACATACCAACTGTCTCTCTGATGCCCACTGCAGAGGAAGTCAGAAAGTCCTGTGCTCTTTCTTGCCCGTTTGTCCCCAGGCAGGACTCACACCCATCCTGTAAAGCGGGGAAGATCCTGCTCTGAAATTTAGGAATTGCATATCTACTGTTATTTGCTGTCTCTGTCTTTCTCCATTGGTGATGTATCCCTTTAATCCACAGTAGAATTTAAATATATTAATACGATGAAAGGTCCTTCAGGGTTGAAAACAGCAAATAAGGATAGCTTCTTTCTTATCCATAAGCTCTCAATTACGATGAATGTTGCCAGTTTAACCATGTGAAAGAATTCTAACAACTCTTACAAATTTAGGGAATGAAGTTGTAATCACCTAAGCATTTGACTAATATATACATTTCTGGATGCTTAATGGGTAATCTATCTGCTGAATTTTGCTGAACATCTGTGATATTTATTTGAAATAAGTTTACTATCATACCCTACAAATACAGCAAAAGAAAAAAGGTCACAGGTGTGTACTTACTTAACATTCTATGGAATGACTAGCAAATATGCAACATATTATGATCACTTGTTAGAAAAGCTAAATACCTTATATTTATTCAGCTTTTATGCAGCTAGCCTCAAATTCTGTATTTCTAGTTCTTGTCCCTCTAAATGGATAAAATACTTTCACAGATAACTGAGTTATGAACACTTAAAATCTTATCATGCCTTCTAAAAATTAGGCAAAAATTAAGAAAATGATGCATGGAGACAAAACAACATTTACCGGAGCTAATAGAAGTTAGATATTATGATTAGATAACTCACAAAGTGAAGATGGCTTAAAACGGTGTCAGAGCACGCATACGCCTATATATGTGCCCTATTGCTCCACCTGATTTTCTTCCATTCTTTGCTGTTACAAGCCATTTAGTTGGTCAGCTTGTAAACGGATTGATTTACCTCTGGACTAAAATGTTTACCATGAACTACTCTGCTTATAAACAAATTTAACACCTTGTCTGTGGAAACCACATAGTCTGATTAAGCCATGAGAAACATCCAGAATTCAAACTGATGTCATTTCAATAGCTAGAAGAGTGTGGCTCCAAGAGATAGGAGGGATATGAAAAGAATGCAGATCCTCCTCAAGTCCAGAGGTCTTCAGAGGTTAAGCCAAAGAAATACAAAATTGAGTCAAAGAATGTCTCAGCATGGGAGAAAATCACTGACTTCCTTAAGTTGAAGAATTAGAGAGTGATATGATCCAGCCCAAAGATGAGGTTGTTTTATCAGCCATTTCCTTAAGTTCTGTTACCCACAACTCAGTGGGCACCAGGACATCCGAAACTCCCTTCTTAAACCCCAGTCACTATCTCTGGACAATAAGAAATGTAGACCAACTGAAAGGCAACCCTGAAAATTACTTGAGAATATATACCCAACATTGTTTGATATGACATACTGTTTTTTTTCAAGTGGGTAACATCTTTTAATTCCAAACGTAAGAATTAAATGTAGAAGTGTTTGAAAGAATTAAATATAAGGTGTTAAAAAGGATAAATAGGGCTTCCCTGGTGGCGCAGTGGTTGAGAGTCCGCCTGCCGATGCAGGGGACACAGGTTCGTGCCCCGGTCCGGGAAGATCCCACATGCTGCGGAGCGGCTGGGCCTGTGAGCCATGGCCGCTGAGCCTGTGCGTCCGGAGCCTGTGCTCCGCAGCGGGAGAGGCCACAGTAGTGAGAGGCCCGCGTACCGCAATAAAAAAAAAAAAAAGGATAAATATTTCTAGGTAACGAATCTGTACATATTTGATATTATTAATATTTATAGTGGTTCAGAGAATATGGCAACAGGTTATTAAAGCAATAGGTTAGCCTTGTAATTTCAACATAAAATATATCAATAATTATTTATATTTGTGGTTTTAAGTTAAGATTTTTAAGAAAATCTTGTTACAATTTTTAAACAGTATTGCAAAATTTAGAACTTAAGAATCACTGTATTGCTTAGGCTTTTAAGACATTTAAATATATGGAAATTATTTTCAATAAGCCAGTTGAAGTACTAAAGGTCAAATATGTTAAATCTATAAATGCAGCTTAAAATTTAAATTAATTAGATTTGTAAGTAGTAACAAACATTAAACAAATGTGATTGTCAAAACTTGCTAGATTTCTGAATAGAACAAAAATATATGTAAATGAAGCTAAATTAGAGGAGAACAAGAAATATTAAATTTGAAAATGACCTCTTAAAAAATCTTTTCTGCACATGGAGACCATCTTCAAAGACATAAAATACTAAAAAATAAAACTATCACACTGCGTTTTTCAAGACATTTCTAAATTGGTTATTGTCATGGATACTATGATAGCAGTGGCATTGGAAACAGTATGGCATATCATATAGACACTTATTTTCTTGGACTGACATGTGGTCATTTCTCATATATTTAGATAAAAAGTAAAGGCAGTTTAGATAGACAAGTTTTTGGCTTTTAAAAATAACTCAGCTGGGGCTCTTTGTTCTTTTTCTGGGTTAGATTGGGAAAGCAGAGCTGACTTATAGAAGTGAGAAAGAGCCATTAAAAAGATATTAAGTGATGACAAAATTATTTTCCCTGAGGGCTGCCAGAAGCTTTTAAAAAACACTTCATGGGCATGATTGTGGTTTTGTTTTGAAATTGGGGTTTATTCCCTTTCGGTGGAAATGCTTGTGAAGTGCCAATAAAGGAAACTGAGAGCTGAATATATGACCCAGTGTTAAACCAGACAGGAGGGAAGAATGGGCCTTGGCAAGACTGGAGGCGGGGGGTGGGTGGGGGGGCGGTGCAGCAGAGGAAGAGAAAAGGATTTCCCATGGGAAATTGGGGGCACTAATTAGATTAATTAAATGATATTAAACCGATTATACTTTAAAAGAGAACTAGTTAAGGTACTTGATTTAAAAAAAAAATTCCCTCAAGCCTCAAAAATGACCATAAATATGGGACCACATTATATCACAAAGTATCAACATGGGGTCCTAAGCATTTTTTAAATGTTTAAACGAAAATAGTGAAGACTTTCCTCAGGTAAGATGAGTGCTACATTTCATGTAGGTGGAAAAGGTAAATTTCTATAAAAAAAAGATGTAAAAGTATACTTTTTTAGAGGTATTCTGAACTGGATCATTGCCAGCAGCATAAAGTTCTTAAAAACAAACACAAAAGGGTTTCTCTTGACCCCTTTTCATCTTCGTCTTCCAATGCACCATTCCTCTTCTTCCTTTTACAATGAAATTTCTCAAGTGTTGTCTTAACAGAGAATTTTCAGTTTTTCTTCTTCTACTCTTGAGCCCACCCCAGGCAGCTTCCCCCCGCTACCTCCACTCTACCCAAATTGCTCACATCAATATCATAAATGGTCATTTCCTGGTCACCATGTTATTTGTTCTATCAGCAGCTTTTAGAATGCCTGACCACTTGCTCCTCCTGGACCCACTTCCATCCCCTGTTTTCATGACCCCACCCTTGCCTTGTTTTTCCCTGGCTGCTGCCTTGTTTTCCTCCATATGTTTGCTGATTCTTCCTCATCTCCCTAACCTGTGCATGCTGGAGGATTCCCAGGGCTCAAGCCATGTCTCTGTCTGTCTCTCTCTCTGTCTGTCTGTCTCTCTCTCTCTCTCCCTCTCTCTCTCTTCTGTTTCATCAATTCACTGCCTAGGTAATCACATCCAGTCTCATACATTGAAATACTATTTATAAGCTGATGGTACTCTTCCAAATTATATCTATAGACCTCTCCACTGAATTCCAGACTGATTTATCCACCTATCCGCTTTAAACCTCTACTTAACAAGTCCAAAATTGAGTTCCAGTATTCACAACCCTACCGCCACTCCCTACCCTCTAACCAGCTACTCCTACAGTCTTCCTCCCATCAGTGGATGGCACTACACTTTTTCTTCTGGTTCAGGGGTCACCAAATCTATCCCATTGCCTACTTACGTGTTATCTATAGCTGTTTCTGTGTTACAGTGGCAGCACGGACCACAAGGTCTGCAAAGCTAAATATATTTACCATTTGGTCCTTCACAGAAAAAGTTTACCAATTGCTTTTGTAGTTGCTCAAGCCAAAGAGTCCATAGACATCTTTACTCTTTCTTTGCTTAGTAATCTTTATATGCTCTGTCAGCAAATCTTGTCGATCCTGCCATCAAAGTCCTGTCTATCCAGAATATACCCACTGATCATCACCATTATTACCACCACCTTGAGTGAAGCCACCATCATTTGTTATCTGGATTATTGAAAAAGACTCCTAGCTGAGGGTGTGTTTCATACATATAAAGCCTTAATATATAAATTAAGGAAGGCATGGATAAAAAAAAAATTCAGAATTTGAGGTAAGATTATTTAAACAGGATTGGTGATTAGGAAATAAAGGAAAAAAATTTTCAGTGCTTTAATCTATGCATGGCTCAATCTATACCTCAGTCAAGTGCTTTGAAAATACCAAAGTGCTATTTAAATATAATCAAACACAACTGATTGGGTTGGGGGTTGGTCTAGTAATGAAAATGAGTATTGGGTGTCAGATGACAAAATGCAACTGCTGCTTGACATCTGGACAGTTATATGAAAGAGAGAGAGAGAGAGAGACTTGGAAATGAGTGAAGTTTTCCCCACCCAGAGAGACTCTTCCTTTTTAACCAATTGCTGAAAAGTAGGAAGTGGGCACAATGTCTCTAAACCTTGAAACTTTTCAGGATAATCTAGAAATTCTGATGTATATGTGAAATGTATCCACTTCTACATGTTGCCAAATAGCCTTTTAAATGTAAAATTCTCTACAGTTCAACACTTGCAGAGCAAATTAAACATGACTACTAATTGGAATGGTTAATGGGCCTACAGTTTATGAACTCTGATAGGAGGTATCATTGTCACCATTACACTTACGTAGATGTGTGATCTTAATACACAAGGATGGTGGCAAGAAAGAGTGACCCTGGAACTGTCTTGGCCCCAAATCTCCTTACACCAAACTTACCAGATGGGGACTGTTGTTTTGTTATCAACAATGGAAAATGCAAGAAATGCAAATTTCCAGATCAACCAATAGAATCCTAGATAATTCGTTAATCTACACAGCTAGGAACTGACTGCTTATTGAGAGGGCTGCGCAGTATTGGGTACTGGGAATTCAACAGTCAGCAAGACTGACATGGACTCTGCTTTACAGTTTAGGAAAGAGGCAATTAATGCACTACCAAATAGTGAATAATTGTTAATAAATTATGGCAAATGTATATAAATTAACTAGTATGTAATACATTATCCATTATCCATATATAATGTATGTAACATGTTTTATAAAGCCACTTCCAAAAAACATGTGCTACTTAAAAGTTGCTTCTTTAGAAGTGTCCTTAGTCAATCATGTAAATTCCCAATTAAGTGTTGTTCCACACTACAGACATCTGTAGCTCACCCACAGTAACCACAGGATGTCTTCTGAAAACGAGTGCTGAGTGAATATGCAAGTGAAATTTTGTGATAATATAGAAATTATCACTGGAATAATTCTTTTGGTTTAACATATTAATTCTTTCGGTATGTAGTCTTTTGATAAATAAATGGATATTTGAGCCAAAAAATATCTTCCTCAGCTCAGTTTTGTGTCCTGAATCATGATATAAAATATTCTTAAAGCACGTTATAGAGTTCTCACCTGGAAAATCATTCCAGAATCTCCAAGGGAACTGGACTCAGTGAAGCAAAATTTCAGAGTGGGAGACCTTGAATGTGTGCTTACAAAGTGGTTCTGTGCTCTTCTTCTGGTAAGAAATAATTGTCTAAAGCTTATTTGGTGGAGTGTCATTCTGACTGCCGAGGACTTGGGGCCTCCCCTCTCCTCTCCCACCCCTACTCACCCCCGCCCCCGCCATATTCACACCACAGAAGAGGTTTAGGGAGAAGGGGGCATTTCTGGAAGTTAGTTTTCATTTATAAGCACTTATATCAGTATCCTTCCTCTCAGTTCTGGTATACTGTTGATCCAAGATTTGACAAAAATTAAAAATAGCATTTCATTAGGAAAATGCCTGGGCTGTCACAGACACTGGCTGCTAAGTTCTGTGTGGATGTTTGTTCTGTGCATTTGTGGACGACAGAATTACAGTTGAGAGAGGTAAAGCAACTGTCCTGTATGTTGCTGTGCAAATAAGACAACATCATTCATTCTGAGAGTGACAATTCCAGGAGAAGCGAACATGTAGTCCGTGGTGACATGGATATGAGTAGAGAGAACAGATGAGATTCATGGTCCTTATTCAGAAATCAAGGGAACTCTAAATGGCTTGATTAACTGAGATACAAGAAGTAACATACATAACTCTCTGAGAATTCAAAATTTGGGGGGAAAAAAGAAAAAAAATTTTAAAGTAAGACAATCCTTTTCCATAATAACATTGCATCTGTATTTAAAATACACATTTGATCTACAAGCCACTTAGTTCATGAGAATTTGATATGACTCAACAGGATCACACGCTACCTAATCTGCCAACCCACTGTAAGATGTGTCCACAGAAGTAGAACAAATGGAGAATCATTTGTCATCGCTACTCTGTGCTGGCTGGGTCATGTCAATCCCAGGCACCTCACTGTCAGAACAGCACACACATGTTGGAACCCAAACAAGGACAAGAGCCTGGTGAAAGGCATTCCTTGCTCAGAGCCATACTGCTTGCAGATCCCAAGATGATCGAACTGGCACCATTCCTGTGTGTATGTGTAATGTGAGAGGTAGCATGGGAGGCGGGGAGGGACTTGATTTTCCATTCCCTTAATGGCACAACTTCTTACCTTTTCCAAGATTTTCAGAAAGCAAATATCTTCATGCCACCTTCCTTACGCTGGCCATACTCTGGTTGCAAGAGGTGATGTGTACAGGTATTTCACACAAAAGTGCTGGAGGCTTAGAAACAGCTGGGTGACTGGGGGACAAACGTTTAAGGCATAGATGCTCACAGGCTTCAAAGACTTGAGACACTATCATAATACAGAGCTTTCCTATGTGGTTGCCAAGGTTAGAAAGAGTACAGGAAGCAAGATTTGATTCCATATGAAGAAACACTTTCAAATATTCAGCAATGTCCTCAGATAAAAATTCATGTGGAGCGGGCTCAAGAGCAGATGAACTCATGGAGGGGAGTGTGTATTGTACAGTCTTTCAAAGCATGGGCTTTGTTGTCATACAGAACTGCTTTCTCATCATTTTGATTTACTTGCTCTGGGACCTGGGGGAAGCAACTTACGCTCTCCAAACTTCAAATTTCCTGTCTCTAAATGAGGAAAATTGTCCCCATCTCACGAGACTGTTGTGAAGGTTAGGCAAGATAGTGATTGAAGAGAATTTAGCACAGCTCTAGCACGGCAGGGTGTACAGATTGGTAAACGCTATTATTATTGGAAGATCAGGCACTGGAAGAGTGGTGGTGTCTGTGAACTAGAAAGATGCCTAAAGTGAGAGGTAATGAGAGGTGCACTTTTGATCACTTATCTGGCAGCCTGAAGTTTGAGACACATCAAGCTTTAATCTCAACTTAGCAGGCAATCAGATAAAGTGAAAACAGATAAACCCTGAAGCAACAAACTAATCAGAAACAGAACTGTGTGTAGATAACAAGGACCTGGCTTCTGGGCAACATAACATCAGACAGTGGAAGATAAAAATTAGAGAACATTTCAGAAGTTTTAAAACCTATTAATTCCCCTCCTTAAATCCCTCTTTAACATATGTTTTATCTTTAAATTTTAAGACCATTTGTTGATGGATTCTAGCAACTGTTCTCCTTTCCCGGGAAATTAATACCCACCAGCTATCATTTAATACTGTAGTTATATGCCAGGAAGACATGTTCATGTGTGGTTAATTTTTTTCACCAACTCAGTGTTACAATCAGCTAAAAACTGACTTCTTGATTGTTAAACTGTCTTGTGAGACACATACAAACCCCATACCTTGCTGTTGCCCACTTAGAAGAATCCAAATGCCTTTCCGCCTACCTACTGCTTGCTGAAAATATGATCTCACTGGAATGCAGAGACAGATTTGGTAGAATGTTCATATTTAATGAAATTATGAAATGTGAATTTGATGCACTTTGTAGGGTAAAAAAGTATTGTGCCCTTAAGCAACATTCCTGGACTGTTTCAGTTTGGAGTATGTGATATGAAATTTTAAGAGTCATGAAGTTTAGTCTAAACACACAACTTTGGGGGCATTCTTCCATATTTGTGTCAAAAAAAATGCTTGGTACCTGATTTTAGACTCTATGGGTAACATAGACTGGAAACATTCAAACCAACCCTCCAAACCTCCGTCCATGATGTATTTTATGCCAAACATTTCTCTTGACCGTTTTAAGCTGTTAGTCTTTATCTTCCCTGCCTTCTTCCCAAGCCATTCTTCAGAAATTCTCATAGACAATTAAACATCTTAAGTTCATAACCATTTAATGACCATTGACTGACTATTAAATGGTTTTCAGATATACTAAATGCAGGACACCAGACCAGCCAGACTAGTCAACTTCGATTTTTCTGAAGTCCTTTGATTAGTTTCCAGAAAAACCTTATCCTGAGTGTGTCAGAAGACTAGATGGACCTGGTGCTATCTAGGCCCCTGAAATAGACTTGGAGTCCTGTTGAGTTAAGTCTCAGCACTGACTCTTAAAAAAAAATTATTTTTAAAAGATACATGAAACTTTCTTGCAAAAATTCTTGAGTAGATTCCCAGACATAAAATCATGCATCCATGCTGTCTCCATGACACTACCCTACACCCATTATGTAAAGTGGTCCGTTCTGATTACCAAAGCATATTCCCAACCAAAATTCTTTGTATTGAAAGAATGTTCCCTCCCACACACTAGCTACTTTTTTCAACCTCTGTAGATGTGTACCCTGGATGATAAACCTTCAGCTACTTAATGACTACCAGAAACCTGCACTTTATTTTGTGTTCTCCAACTCAGGGAAACCCAATTGTCCTAGTCAAAAATGGAGGCATCCTCCTTGGCTGCTCCATCATATAAATCCTCATGCCACTTCTTCATATAAATCACTTACTCATACTGATTTGATCCCCAGATTCATTTTGTGACATCCCTATGACCTTAAATGTCATTGAGGCTTCAATGATCTCTCGCCCAGGTTATTATAACAGTCTCTTGACTGTGCCATTACTTCTGCCTGTCTCCAATCCCTTTCTCAACCTGTAGCCAGAATGACCTCTCTGAAGGCAAATTAACTACACAACTTAAAACCTTCAACCACTTACCTTAATCTTAGAATAAAACTCAAACAAGTTTCTGCTTGCCTTCCCAGCCTCATCAAACATCACTTTTTCTTTTATCCTCTACATCCAAGCCACACTGAATTTCATCTCTGCCTTCAAGGTACCATGCACCTTCCCAGAACACCCTTCCTCACCTACCACATATTCCCTCTTCCCAACTCCTGCCTGAATAACTTTTATTTATTTTTCATATTTAATATTTGAAATCATTTCCTTCTGGAAGCCTTCCCTGCATCTCTATCCCCAGTCCAAGTCTGGGCCAGATTTGCCCCATGTGATCCCAAAGCACCTGTATTTATTCTACTTCAGCACACAGCTCACTGCTTTGCCCACTTACTCGTCCATTCACAGTACTTCCTATCAAGAAATGTCTTTTTGCTCCCTGCTGAATCCCTCAGCACAATGCCAGGCACATGAATAAATACTGTGGAATGAGTGATTAAATACTGAGTGACCCCTGCCCACCTCAGCACCATAGCCATGTGCTCTTTACATGGAATGCTCAGCAAAGGTTAAAAGACTTCATTCAGTTGTACCACAGATTGTTACTGAGTGTTCTCTGTGGGATAGATATGATGCTAGGTTCTATAAATAGTCAGCAAGAATATAATAAAATTTTCTATACCATTGCATATGGTCAAATATTATTTGCCACCAAAAAAGCCGTGCTGAATACTAGGAAATACGGTCGATATATATGTAGCCTATGTGTGATTCAAAGCTCTGCCTTCTACCAACTGATGGTGAGGTTCTGAATCACATCATGTTAACGTTTTTACATTTGCACATCTTAGAGCCTGTACTCAAAACAATCACAAACAAAATGTCCTTACTTTCAGCTGGCTCCATAAGTGGAGAGCTAAACATTCATATATAAGCAATACTAAGTAAGTAATACTACGCAACATGCACCTTGGAAGAAAATTCATGCAGAATGTGCCCAGTCTCCATTTGAAGCCAAGACACTTAAAAGGTTCTACATGTAGGAGAACAGGAATGTGGAGTTCCAAATGTGCTGGAGAAATGCCTTCCTGTCAGCAATCTTTCTCAGTTCCCTGCTGGCTGGCAATGTTCTCAGGAGGCTTTCTAGTGGTCATAAAAGCATTCATTGAAAAAATTTAGGTTAGACACATCAAATTTCTCATGTTTATAAGAAGAAAATTGAGTTATCCTTTCCAAATGAGAGGAAATGTGCCATCTGGTACAGTATATGGTTTCATTTAAAAAAAACGATAAGGATAGACATCACAAGTGTTTTGTCAACTATGAATAAAAAAAAAAGTCTTTTACATTATCTACATTCTCTTACACACAAAGCCCAAATAAAGAAAATCCAAATTTTTCCTTATTCTCAAGACATAAATTACTGTAGGCAAATACTTTACTGGCTATTTCTGAGGACGGATTAATCTATTCTCCATTCATTCATTTTAGTCATGCTTTCTGTAACTTTACTACCTGCTGTGACTTGGTAACTAGTATTTTTCTCTTTTCCAGAAAAGTATAGGAGACTTATTCCCTTAGCTCTGCAAATAATATTTGCAGGTACCAAACAAATGAAATAGGCCATATTATCAATATAGCTATTTTGGCTTCTTGAAATTACATTACACATTTTTTTTTCAGTTTTAAGTTGTTCAGTTCATATCTATGATTATCTTCACGCTGTCCCCTACCTGTCTTTCCACCATTCTCTACCATCTATGAAGATGGCTACCATGTGTTCTCATGAACTACTTCCATTAACTGTTCATACCTGTCACTGTGGTAGGTGTAGGTGTCCAGCTCCTCCTCACCTTTGACTAAAAGAATGGCCCTGTTGGGCTTCCCTGGTGTCACAGTGGTTGAGAGTCCGCCTGCCGATGCAAGGGATACGGGTTCGTGCCCCGGTCCGGGAAGATCCCACATGCCGCAGAGCGGCTGGACCCGTGAGCCATGGTCGCTGGGCCTGCGCCTCTGGAGCCTGTGCTCCGCAATGGGAGAGGCCACAACAGTGAGAGGCCCACGTACCGCAGGAAAAAAAAAAAAAAAAGAATGGCCCTGCTGATTCAGTGGTTGCCACCTCTTGGGTCACCTTCACAGCCAATCTAAACTCCATCAATTCATAGTGCCATCTTTCTCATATGCACCTCTGACCCTGCTCTAAAACCTCCATGGCCTCCCTAATTGCTCTTGTATTAAGTGATCCTCAGTCTTTTCTCAAAATCCTTGAAAACATGGTTAATGTGTTATGCTTTTTCTCTCCTGGCGATTTTGTTCATTCATTGCTTTACCTATTATAACATCCAATCCTACCCTTTCCTGAGCACCTATCTCATATACCCTTCCTCTAAGCAGCCTTTCATGATTTTGCCAACTAGAGATTACCTCTTCTTTCTTTGATTTCTCCATGGTATTTTGGTCTGTACTCTTTTATCACATCAGTCTTACACAGCAGTGTCTTATACTGAATTATGTGCCTAAGGTTTTCTTTTTTCCTGCTTGTTTTTCCTGTTTTGTTTACAGTTTAAATACAAAGATTTCTGTTATCTTTGGATCTCATCCTCTCACAGAAGGACTTCACATTTTTTTAATTAATTTATTCAATTGCCTTAAATTCAAGAAATATCTTACAAATTTTACTCCATGTCTGAGTCTTGTAATTTCATTCTTTTAGGGAATGATTCTTATTCTAAGAAACTAGTGTGGTCTGTGGTTTAGAGTCATGGTTTAAGTTGCCCTTAGGAAGAATGAAAAACAGCTGGTGTCCAAAGAGCTATGGAAATTTGTCAAAAAACTAATCATAGAACAGAAGCCAAGAGTTTGACTTGCATATCTTAAGCTCTATCTATATTATTATTTTTTGAAAGGATACAGTGTTTGAAAAATCATGACCAATATACCCAAAGAAGATATTTTACACTAAAATATGAATGTCAACACTCTAGTGTTCAAATTGTGTCCACTTAATTTACTCAAGCATACACTAACATAACCAAATACTTAAAGAGGATAAAGTAATTTAATTTTAAGGGGCTTTCTTTTTTTTAGTATTTTGAAAAACTTCTTTTGTATTTTAGGTGCACAGGATAAAATGTTATTATAAATGATGAGTGAACTTTAAATATAAATAATAATATCAAATTTGATTCAAGTTATAAACATGTAACAATTCGTAGGGATTTCAAATTCACCAAATAATGGTTGATTACTGTCTATACACAAGAAATTTCCCAAGAAAATAGTTATACAAAGGTGAATAAACATAGACTGAGCACCCTGAATGTGTAAAATTAGGAAGATTGCAAGAAATATACAAATAACTGTAAATTGAGTCTGAATGTAATAAGAGCAGTGTGATAAACATAATAGGCTACAGTGGTTCAAAAGAAGGAGAAATCAAATATGGCTGTGAATGTAAGAAATGTCAATGAAGGACACAACATTCTTACATAAAACTTGAAGGGTAGGATTATAAATATTGGAATAAGTTAAGGAGGAGACATTAGAAGGTGAGGAAATGGCGTGGGAAAAGGCTCAGAGAGTGAAGTTGTGAATGAAGGGGATTGCAAATCAGGCTGGCGCATTTAGAAACAGCCCTGATACCAAGGGGGAAAGGGGTGGAGTGGGAGGAATTGGGAGACTGGGATTGATACATATATATTATTGATACTATGTATAAAATAGACAACTGATGGGAATGTACCATATAGCACAGGGAACTCTACCTAATACACTGTGGTGACCTAAATGGGAGGGAAGTCAAAAAGGGAGGGGATATCTGTATGTGCATGGCTGTTTCATTTTGTTGTGCGGTGGAGGCTAACACAACATTGTAAAGCAACCATACTCCAAAAAAAATTAATTTAAAAAAAACAGAGAGAACCCTGAGCTGAAGACCATCTTCTATGAGGCTCCCATGGTGATATCACCCACTGATAGGGACAGTTTGAACACAGGGCTGGTAGCCATACTGAGGTGAGTGTCCTAAGCTTTTGAGGTCCCTATTTGAGGTTAGGAATTGAACTCACTTTCGAATTGTTCACATTCCAAAGCAATGTTAAACAAATTAAAATAAAAGTGACAGTGTTCAACTGAGATCTGTATTTTTCACCTGGCCTGGAGGTTAAAGTTACTGACATTCCTGCTTGACCTGTTAGATTTTATTTCTCTCAAAGTTTCTCTGAGTCTGCATGAGGGATCCAATGAATTATTTCAGTTGGTCAATTTACTCACAGAGACTTAGGATTTCACTAAATTGAGCACATTTTTCTAACTGAAGTAATCTGTTCTTCTCCCCCCACCTCAGGGAGTTTGCCCACTCTCTTCCCTCCATCTGGAATGGTCTTCCCTCATCTATCAGTGCAGCTTACTCCCTCACCTTCCTCCAGGACGTCTCAGGGAGCCCTTCTCTGACCACACTATTAAATTTCCCAGCCTCAACCTGCTTTATTTTTCTTCATAACCTTATCTCCTTCTAACATATTATGTAATTTATTTCTCTTGTTTATTGCCTGATTGCCACCCAAGAGGCCAAGCATTGTCTGTTTTATTCATGAATTTATCCTGGGTGCTTAGAATAGTACCTAACATATAGTAAATGCTCAATAAATATTAAGTGAATAGATACATGTGTGATGAAGTATATGCAGTATTTACATGATAATTTGAGACAATGTTACTTTATAGAGCTTAATATTCTGACTACTGTTTCTCATTAACTTTGCTAAGTGAAGAAGGATTTATAAAGCATTTACTATGTAACAAGCACTGTATTATTATGTAGTAGCTCCCATATTTGAAAAGCAAATAATAAGAAAGGAATGACAAATAGAATATGAAAACTATATGATTTCAGCTGGCATTGCAAATAAGGAAACAGAGATATCCTGACATCTCCAGCAGTTTCCCCCAGTGAAGTATTTGCTCGATCTAGCGAATGAAAGGATGCTCCCCAATACAAGCATAGGCTTTGAAATTACACAGACCTTAATTCTAATTCCAATGATACCGTTCATTATCCAAACCACCTTCACCTAGTCATTAACTTCTCTGTGTCTAAGTGATTTCATTGGTAAAATGAGGATCGAAATCTTAACCTCACAGGGAGACTGTGAGCTATCAAATGAGATCATCTATGGAAACAATTAGCCAAGTCCTTGGCACATAGAAACAATTTAATAAATGCATGTGGAATGAATTAATTCTTGATCAGTGGGAAAAAATATAACTAGAAAAATGTGGCTTTTTTTTTTTTTTTTTTTTTTTTTTTTGCTGTACGCGGGCCTCTCACTGTTGTGGCCTCTCCCGTTGCGGAGCACAGGCTCCGGACGCACAGGCTCCGGACGCACAGGCTCAGCGGCCATGGCTCACGGGCCCAGCCGCTCCGCGGCATATGGGATCCTCCCAGACCGGGGCACGAACCCGTATCCCCTGCATCGGCAGGCGGACTCTCAACCACTGCGCCACCAGGGAGGCCCGAAAAATGTGGCTTTTTAAGATATGTTTCTACTGCATTGTACCCCACATATTATTCATGATGATCCCTCTTCCCTCAATATTATTGAAATAATAAATTGCATTATATGTTGATTGGTTATCATATAAATTATTATTCCCATTTCACAGAGAAGGAAGTTGAGTCTTATGCATATTAAGTATCTTGCACAAGGCCACAAAGTACACAGCAGAGTTAGGATTTCACCCCACGTGAAGTCCTCTCCAAAGCTGGTTCATTTGTCTTGATCCTCACCTTAGTCTGCATAGCTATATGATTGCCGCCAGGAAGTATTCCCTAAACCTGCAGTCTGGGTAGCATACCTTTTTGAGCTCACATAGAATCTTATGCATATTTCTCTCATAATGCATGACGTTTGAAAACATGTTTGTTCCTCTCCTTTCTATACCTGGACATCACCTTCTAGAAACACCTGTTCAATGTGAGTAATTGTTCCTATTTTTAGATCTTGAACAGGTTTTCACTGGGCACTTTCACAGTAAGTTCACAGAAACCCATAAAAATTAACGTTTATTGAACACTATTTTTCTGTAGGCTCTGGTCTAATTGTTCTAGTCCTCAACTCCATACGTTCCTCATAACAACCCCATATGGCAGATACTACCTTTATCCTCATCTTAGAGATGATGAAAATAAAGCACAATTAGGTAATGAATTCACTCAGCTTATATTCCAGGACTGGGGTTTGAACCCAAACATTTAGATTCCAGACTCCATATTCTTAATCATGAGACTATATTGCCCCTCATACACCAGGACTGATGACATCTTCTTTTCCACTTTCATTTAAAAATCCTAGAAAAATGCAATTTCATAGAGTCTAAATTGTACTTCTATGAACCATGACTCTCTTACATTTGGCAAGTCTTTATTTTTCTTGTGACACTGATATCTACAATTAGTCAAACTTTAAAAGCTTATTTAAATAAAATAGATAAATTTAGAATCTGACAGAAATCCCCAAATTTTAGGTCAGCACTTACAGAGAGTTGTTAGTGGTACTGCCATACCCACCCCAACTTAGAAATACCATACTGGTGGTCTTCATTGCCTTAAACAGGCTCCAAGCTGTGCTCTTGGACGGTGCTGGAAGTTAAACCATAACCTTGTATAAATTCAGAACCAAAAACAAAGAAACTTTAAAAAGACATCTATCCTTTCAATACCAACTTTTTAAAAAAACTTTCCAAGTAAAATGATTTAAACACAGAGAGCCCATTTTTTATTTTTAAGAGAGAGCAAAGAATGTGTTCATGGCAAGTTGGAACAGTGTGCAAATGTGCTGACTTCACTGTTATCTGAACGACAAAGCATTAAATCACAAGAAGGAAAAAGTCAGCATGTTCTCTGAGAATACAAATAGATTAGTGTCAGGAAGAGCTTTGTCCAAGAAAGGGAAGAGACACCTACCCAGAGAATAATTCATGCACATGAAACCTATAATTCAAAAAAATTATTTTCAAAAAAAATATTTTAGCTGATAAATATGACTACTAGATAAACAAAGCACAGAAAAAGTTCCATGTGAATTTTTTTTTAAGTGGACCTTCCAAATGTGATCAGTCATCACACCCCACTCTTTACCTCTTTCTTATATAAGACCTGATTCATTAATGGTTATGGAACTCACACAAAAAAATTAAATCCCTTTCCTCCCTTTTAATTATATGATGGAACAGTACTTAAGTTTACCAGGCACTTAAGAACATTCCCTAAGTTAAAAGGTGTAAAAAACCCCATATCCCTTAACATATGAATTATTTAGATTCTCCTAATGTACAATTTAAGTAAAGCGTCCTCACTCAGAATTCAAAGAAAACAAGGTTCTCTTACCATATATTCCATGTTTGCTGCTGGTGGGAACACTTTGCCCCGAACTTGGTTATGATAATCAAGAATGGCGATCATGTCATTCTGCGAAATGTAGCGCTTCCGCCTGGCTTTGGGGATGTCCGCAGAATCTAGTTGTGCTTTTAGAGCTGCTTCAATATCAGTGAAATTATTGGTTGGCGGGGATGAGTCAGTGGAATTGAGTAAGACGACGGCACTTGCTTCACAGAGAAGGGAGAACAGGAGTGCACTGCTGATGGCAGAGATTGCTATCATTTTGAGAGGTGGAGAGGGAGAGGCCACAGAGTTTGCCTTAAAGCAGAAAGGTAGAGTTAGGGTCTATGAAAGGAAAAAAAAAATAGGGCCAGAGGGTATGAATTTACAAAATCATTGCTTGATTTGACTTTCTTCAAAAAATCCAAGCAAATGCTGAACTCAAGCCTAGAAGACAACCTGTAGTGGTCTCTATACATTTTACTTGGTGTTATGAGGCAGTCCCCTAAGAGGAACTTCCTATAGCTAGAGACAAATAAACACTACTAACACTAAAATGAATGTGAGCCATTTACCCCAAACGCCTGAGCCACAGAATGCATTACTGCATATTTATTTTCAGAGGGAAATCTTTAGGAATTGAAATTCATCTTGAGAGTGAAAAGGAAAAATGCATCACAGGTAATAACAGAGAATGTGCTGATAATGTCCCCCAGACATATATGGACACCAAGTAATAGAACAGATACAAAAAAAAAAAGTTATAATAATCCAATCTCATTTCTAAAAAAATTAAAATGTGAGCTACTTTAAAAGCAATGCATGCAAAATAAACTTGTTGAGCTAAATAGCTTACCTCTGCACAATGCCAAAATGAATATAGTATTCTTCCAAAAATTTAAAGTTCTTTGCTAGGTTGTAGCATGAACTCTTGTAAGAGGAGTGTGTCTTACTAAAAACTCTCAGAGCAAAACTCTGCAAGGTTTGAGTGCTGCTGGCTACAGGAGCAGCTAACAGCTTTTATATGTCACAGTCTGCAACGTCCAGAAAGGGCAGTCTTTCTTAGGGTCTCTCTTAGCCAAAATCAAAGGGGAGGGGTTTTGGATAGAAAAAACAGTGATTGGGTGGCAACCTTTTTATGTGGGTGGTGAGGAAATTGAGTCACACCCACAGCTTACAAAGTACAAACCATAAAAGACAAACCCTTTTTTCTCTGAGCTTCCACCTTTTCTGTGACTGGTTAATTTTCCTCATTTAATGCTTTCTAGTTCCTGGTTCCCATACAAAAAAAGAGAAAAAAAAAAAAGGACTGTGAGTTTTTGAAAACACAGAAGGTTGAGTAACAAGCAGTACATTTTTTTTTAAGACAGTAAATGACATGGGAGCTGAAAAGAGCAAGCTGATATTAACTCAAAAGATCAGCTCACATAGTTAATCTGGGTGGCCACAAATATGATTCAAAAGAGATGCCAAGCAAATCAGTAGTAGTCAAACTATAGCATATGATATTGGGATAATAGATGCTCAAGTGGTTGCACTTTCTGTCTCCATGTGGCTTTATTCCTCTAATTTATATATTTAGTCTCTCTCTATCTCTTTCTCTTGTTTCACTGTCTCTCCTTTTCCTTTCTCTACAGAGTAAGGAAGCAAATTACCTGCCTTTTACCTGCCTTGTATAGAATGCAAATAGAGAAGCTTATGACAAATGACAGCAGCCAAGATAACATCTGTTTCAGGTTTAGAAGCATAGAGTTGAAATTTTAAGCAAAGAGTAGCCCAGCCTCTCAGGAAGCATATTGGAGGGCACAGCTCCGAGGCCATGAAGAATGTCACAGCAGCAGCTGCAGCTGTCAACCATCAGAAGTGCCTTCCTAGAAAGATGGCATTGGAGCAAAACCTGTGTTTGGCAAGACAAGAGCCAAGAATGTGAACATTAGGGCAATTTGTAACAAAAGGACCCGCACAGATACCCTGTGTCATGAGAAGTTTAACAAAATGTGGAATATTTCCAGTCTGTGGCAACAGGAATCTTATAAACTACACATTATTCAGTTAAACTTGCTTAACATACACCGAGTAGTCTAGTTTGCTATTGTGTGTTGCCTCCTGCATGTTTCATCAGGAGTATTACGTGGATTTATATTTGTCGGAAAGGATGATCGTGTGGTAAGAAGCACACCAGGCTGGGAGCCAAGTTTCCTGGGCTATATTCCCAGTCGTGTCTCTAGCCGTATGTGTGGCCTGACGCACATAGTTTAGCTCTTCACTGCTGCATCTAAAAATGGGAGGGAAAAGGTGTGTATTCTATGTGTATTCTATTCTTCATCAAATTCCTTATGAGAGCAGGATGGTGTTTGAAACTGAAAGTGCCACTGAATTTCAAAGTTCAGTGTGGAGATGTGGTCTTTGATGTTGATAACATGGGCCAAAGTTCAGGTTTTGCTATATTTTGATGAGCCTTGAGTTCCTAACTAAATTCAGGTAATTTGAGAAAAGCTCAAGGTGCAATACTGAAAGCTGTAAATAGGAATTAATGAACACTGTTAAATTGAAAAGGCAAGAACATCTAATAGGAGCACAGAAGGTGAGCATGAATATTATGAAACGTCAGAGCAACTTCAGGGAATGCACGTGGCTGCTCACCACTGCCTATATTTAACAACTGGAGCTGTCCAGCTAGGGTCTCATCCCTTCAGAAAGGACTCATGGCACATTGAATGAATCTCAAGGATGCTGTGTCAGAGATTCCTGAATCGAATAGAAGGTTAGACGACATATTCTCTGTGGGCCGTCCAACTCAAAGATCCAAGACCTTTTGAGAAATAGTGCCAGCACTGATTAGCCTATACTTTTCAACATATCTCTTATACCTGTCTGGCATACAGGAGACTAAAGGACTTTTAATGCCTAAGCAGCAGACATGAATCGTTCTTTCTCCAGGGTGGCTGAGTTTTTGCTTAGAATCTCATAAAAATCAACCATGGCTTTCACGGTTACCTCTTTGTCATGTATACAAAGAGATATTGTTCATCTATTGAAGTTTGACTTGAGGTACTTCCACAGGGATGAAAATGTGTCCCTCGAGAACTTGTCTGAACCATAAATGGATTTCCTCTAAGAGAAAGTGGAGGGATGGAGGAGGAAAAAGAGAAAGAAGGAATTTCTGAGATGGACTTAAGCATGCCCAATTACATGAGGACAGAGCTGATAGTTACTTAATCCTGAGACCCTGAGGCATGTCAATGATTTCAGATGTCTTTCAACAAACATGAATTATAGTGTGGAATTTCAGACTATTAAGAAAACCCCCAAGGGTATGGGATCATAAAAGAAAAAACCTGTGGGAAGAGAGTTAATAATTCTGCTTCCAAGCAGACATTATTGCCAGATGAAGTATTTTAAATGCTTTGGAAGTCATTTTAATTTTAAAATACTTGCAAAATTAAGACACATACATCCAAGTTGTCAGTAAAAGAGCTACTAATGAACAACTAATAATGAGGTGGTTCTCTATGAGATCTCTTCTTGAAAAAGAATATTGATTTGTATAGAAACATTTAGGGGAATGCTTGCCAACACAGACAGAAAGGAAATGCAGTTATATTACTGAGAAGAAATACATAAAACAATTGACAGCAACTATTGTATACCTTGAAACCTGTGAGAAAATGGTTGCAATTTTAAAATTGAAATCAGATATATTATGTATCCCAGAATGGCACAACTGCTTAAGCAAAGGTACTGTGAGTGTGTATGTGTGGATACAGATACACATATGGTTTTAGTCTAAAACATTTCTAATCAATGGAGAACAAAGAAAGAGTTACACGCAAATGAGTGAAATGCTTCAGTTCACTTTTTAGGGAGGTAACAAAAGGCAATGTTGATAATGAATGACAGGAGAGGCACTAGAGTAATACTAGGAAAATATTGTGGAATTAACTTTAAGCAGTCATAATAATGGTTAAAAAGGGGGAGGAATTGGCAAGACATTTCAGGCATAAAAATCCACAGGTTTGGCCAAGCTGTGGATGTACGAAGCAAGGTGAGAAACAATAAGCAAAGGATAATTTGGGTTTCTGTCCTGGAAATGACAGAAGAAAGTTGTAATTTCTATTTATATGGCACAACACAAAACACTGTCACATACACTTGGCCACCTGAACCAAGATGGTGGAGTAGAAGGACGTGCTCTCACTCCCTCTTGTGAGAACACCAGAATCACAACTAGCTGCTGGACAATCATTGACAGGAAGACACTGGAACTCACCAAGAAAGATGCCCAACATCCAAAGACAAAGGAGAAGCCACAATGAGATGGTAGGAGGGTCGCAATCACACTAAAATCAAATCCCTTAACTGCTGGGTGGGTGACTCACAAACTAGAGAACACTTATACCACAGAAGTACACCCACTGGATTGAAGGTTCTGAGCCCCATATCAGGCTTCCCAACCTGGGGGTCCGGCAACGGGAGGAGGAATATCTAGAGAATCAGACTTTGAAGGCTAGTGAGATTTGATTGCAGGACTTCAGTAGGATTGGGGGAAACAGAGACTCCACTCTTGGAGGGCACACACAAAGTAGTGTGTGCATCGGGACCCAGAGAACGGAGCAGTGACCCCATGGGAGACTAAACCAGACCTACCTGCTAGTGTTGGAGAGTTTCCTGCAGAAGCTGGGGGTGGCTGTGTCTCACCATGAGGACAAGGACACTGGCAGCAGAAGTTCTGGGAAGTACTCCTTGGCGTGAGCCCTCCCAGAGTCTGCCATTAGCCCCACCAAAGAGCTCAGTAAAAACCACATTCACAGAAAGATAGACAAGATGAAAAGGCAGAGGGCTATGTACCAGATGAAGGAACAAGATAAAACCCCAGAAAAACAACTAAATGAAGTGGAGATAGGCAACCTTCCAGAAAAAGAATTCAGAATTATGATAGTGAAGATGATCCAGGACCTCGGGAAAAGAATGGAGGCAAAGATCGAGAAGATGCAAGAAATGTTTAACAAAGGCCTAGAAGAATTAAAGAACAAACAAACAGAGATGAACAATACAATAACTGAAATGAAAACTACACTAGAAGGAATCAATAGCAGAAGCACTGAGGCAGAAGAACGGATAAGTGACCTGGAAGACAGAGTGGTTGAATTCACTGCTGTGGAACAGAATAAAGAAAAAAGAATGAAAAGAAATGAAGACAGCCTAAGAGACCTCTGGGACAACATTAAATGCAACAACATTCGTGTTATAGGGGTCCCAGAAAGAGAAGAGAGAGAGAAAGGACCCAAGAAAATATTTGAAGAGACTATAGTCGAAAACTTCCCTATCATGGGAAAGGAAATAACCACTGAAGTCCAGGAAGGACAGAGAGTCCCATACAGGATAAACCCAAGGAGAAACATGCTGAGACACATAGTAATCAAATTGGCAAAAATTAAAGACAAAGAAAAGGTATTGAAAGCAACAAGGGAAAAATGACAAATAACATACAAGGGAACTCCCACAAGGTTAACAGCTGGTTTCTCAGCAGGAACTCTACAAGCCAGAAGAGAGTGGCATGATATACTTAAAGGGATGGAAAGGAAGAATCTACAACCAAGATTACTCTACCTGGCAAAGGTCTCCTTCAGATTCAATGGAGAAATCAAAAGCTTTACAGACAAGCAAAAGCTAAAAGAATTCAGCACCACCAAACCAGCTCTACACAAATGCTAAAGGAACTTCTCCAAGTGGGAAACACAAGAGAAGAAAAGGACCTACAAAAACAAACCCAAAAGAATTAAGAAAATGGCCATAGGAACATACATGTCGATAATCACCTTAAATGTGAATGGATTAAATGATCCAACCAAAAGACACAGGCTTGCTGAATGGATACAAAAACAATACCCATATATATGTTGTCTACAAGAGACCCACTTCAGACCAAGGGATACATGCAGACTGAAAGTGAGGGGATGGAAAAGGATATTCCATGCAAATTGAAATCAAAAGAGAGCCGAGGTAGCAATACTCATATCAGATAAAATAGACTTTAAAATAAAGAATGTTACAAGAGACAAGGAAGGACACTACATAATGATCAAGGGATCAATCCAAGAAGAAGATATAACA
The DNA here is from genome assembly GCF_964341445.2 of Mesoplodon mirus. Classification (NCBI taxonomy): domain Eukaryota; kingdom Metazoa; phylum Chordata; class Mammalia; order Artiodactyla; family Ziphiidae; genus Mesoplodon; species Mesoplodon mirus. The sequence goes on from NC_138992.1 coordinate 60,112,405, forward strand.
ATTATAAATATGTATGCACCCAATATAGGAGCACCTCAATATGTAAGGCATGTGCTAATAGCTATAAAAAGGAAATTGACAGTAACACAATAATAGTGGGGGACATTAACACCTCACTTAAACCAATGGACAGATCATCCAAAATGAAAATAAATAAGGAAACATAAGCTTTAAATGACACAATAGACCAGATAGATTTAATTGATATTTTTACAACATTCCATCCAAAAACAGCAGATTACACTTTCTTCTCAAGTGTGCACAGAACATTCTCCAGGAAAGATCACATTTTGGGTCACAAATCAAGCCTCAGTAAATTTAAGAAAATTGAAATGATATCAAGCATCTTTTCTGACCACAATGCTATGAGATTAGAAATGAATTACAAGGGGCTTCCCTGGTGGCGCAGTGGTTGAGAGTCTGCCTGCCAATGCAGGGGACATGGGTTCGAGCCCTGGTCTGGGAAGATCCCGCATGCCGCGGAGCGGCTAGCCCCGTGAGCCACAATTACTGAGCCTGCGCGTCTGGAGCCTGTGCTCTGCAACAAGAGAGGCCGCGATAGTGAGAGGCCTGCGCACCGCGATGAGGAGTGGCCCCCACTTGCCACAACTAGAGAAAGCCCTCGCACAGAAACGAAGAGCCAACACAGCCATAAATAAATAAATAAATAGAAATGAATTACAGGGAAAAAAACGTAAAAATCACAAACACAAGGAAGCTAAAATATACGTTACTAAATACCCAAGAGATCACTGATAAAATCAAAGCGGAAATAAAAAAATACCTAGAGACAAATGACAATGAAAACACGATGATCCAAAACCTATGGGATTCAGCAAAAGCAGTTCTAAGAGGGAAGTTTATAGCTATACAAGCCTACCTCTAGAAACGAGAAGAATCTCAAATAAACCATCTAACCTTACACCTAAAGGAACTACAGAAAGAAGAACAAAAAAACCCAAAGTTAGCAGAAGGAGAGAAATCATAAAGATCAGAGCGGAAATAAATGAAATAGAAACAAAGAAAACACTAGCAAAGATCAATAACAATAAAAGCTGGTTCTTTGACAAGATCAACAAAATGGATAAAACATTAGCCAGACTCATCAAGAAAAAAAGGGAGAAGACTCAAATCAATAGAATTAGAAATGAAAAAGGAGAAGTAACAACTGACACTGCAGAAATACAAAGGATCATGAGATATTACTACAAGCAACTCTATGCCGATAAAATGGACAACCTGGAAGAAATGGACAAATTCTTAGAAAGGTATAACCTTCCGAGACTGAACCAGGAGGAAATAGAAAATATGAACAGACCAATCACAAGTAATGAACTTGAAAGTGTGATTAAAAATCTTCCAACAAACCAAAGTACAGGACCAGGTGGCTTCATAGGTGAATTCTATCAAACATTTAGAGAAGAGCTAACACCCAATTTTCTCAAATTCTTCCAAAAAACTGCAGAGGAAGGAGCACTCCCAAACTCGTTCTATGAGTCCACCATCACCCTGATACCAAAACCAGACAAAGATTCTACAAAAAGAGAAAATTACAGACCAATATCACTGATGAATATAGATGCAGAAATCCTCAACAAAATACTAGCAAACAGAATCCAACAATACATTAAAACAATCATACACCATGATTAAGCGGGACTTATCCCCAGGATGGAAGGATTCTTCAATATACCCAAATCAATCAATGTGATACACCATATTAACAAATTGAAGAAGAAGAACCATATGATCATCTCAATAGATGCAGAAAAAGCTTTTGACAAAATTCAACACCTATTTATGATAAAATCTCTCCAGAAAGTGGGCATAGAGGGAACCTACCTCAACATAATAAAGGCCATATATGACAAACCCACAGCAAACATCATTCTCTATGGTGAAAAACTGAAAGCATTTCCTCTAAGATCAGGAACAAGACAAGGATATCCACTCTCACCAGTATTATTCAACATAGTTTTGGAAGTCCTAGCCACGGCAATCAGAGAAGAAAAAGAAATAAAAGGAATATAAATTAGAAAAGAAGAAGTAAAACTGTCACTGTTTGCAGATGACATGATACTTTACATAGAGAATCCTAAAGATGCCACCAGAAAACTACTAGAGCTAATCAATTAATTTGGTAAAGTAGCAGGATACAAAATTAATGCACAGAAATCTCTTGCATTCCTATACACTAATGATGAAAAATCTGAAAGAGAAATTAAGGAAACACTCCCATTTACCAATGCAACAAAAAAGAATAAAATACGTAGGAATAAACCTACTTAAGGAGACAAAATACCTGTATGCAAAAAACTACAAGACACTGCTGAAAGAAATTAAAGATGTTATAAACAGATGGAAAGATATAGCATGTTCTTGGATTGGAAAAATCAACATTGTGAAGATGACTATACTACCCAAAGAAATCTATAGATTCAAAGCAATCCCTATCAAATTACCGATGGCATTTTTTACAGAACTAGGACAAATCATCTTAAAATTTGTATGGAGACAAAAAAAGACCCCGAATAGCCAAAGCTGTCTTGAGGGAAAAAAATGGAGGAGCTGGAGGAATCAGATTCCCTGACTTCAGTCTATACTACAAAGCTACAGTAATCTAAACAATATGGTACTGGCACAAAAAGAGAAACATAGATCAATGGAACAAGATAGAAAACCCAGAGGTAAACCCACATGCCTATGGTCAACTAATCTATGACAAAGGAGCCAAGGATATACAATGGAGAAAAGACAGCCTCTTCAATAAGTGGTGCTGAGAAACTGGACAGCTACATGTAAAAGCATGTAATTAGAACACTCCCTAACACCATACACAAAAATAAACTCAAAATGTTTAGAGACCCAAATGTAAGACTGGACACTATAAAACTCTTAGAGGAAAACACTGGAAGAACACACTTTGACATAAATCACAGCAAGATCTTTTTTGATCCACCTCCTAGAGTAATGGAAATAAAACCAAGTGTAAACAAATGGGACCTAATGAAACTTCAAAGCTTTTGCACAGCAAAGGAAACCATAAACAAGACCAAAAGACAACCCTCAGAATGGGAGAAAATATTTGCAAATGAATCAGTGGAGAAAGGATTAATCTCCAATATATATAAACAGCTCATGAAGCTCAATATTAAAAAAACAAACAACCCAATCCAAAAATGGGCAGAAGACCTAAATAGACATTTCTGCAAAGAAGACATACAGATGGCCAAGAAGCACATGAAAAGCTGCTCAACATTACTAATTATTAGAGAAATGCAAATCAAAACTACAATGAGGTATCAACTCACACCAGTTAGAATGGGCATCATCAAAAAATCTACAAACAAGAAATGCTGGAGAGGATGTGGAGAAAAGGGAACCCTCTTGCACTGTTGGTGAGAATGTAAATTGATACAGCCACTATGGAGAACAGTATGGACGTTCCTTTAAAAACTAAAAATAGAATTACCATACAATCCAGCAATCCCACTACTAGGCATATACCCAGAGAAAACCATAATTCAAAAATACACATGCATCCCAATGTTCATTGCAGCACTATTTACAATAGCCAGGTCATGGAAGCAACCTAAATGCCCATCGACAGATGAATGGATAAAGAAGAAGTGGTACATATATACAATGGAATATTACTCAGCCATAGAATGTAACGAATCTGGGTCATTTGTTGAGTTATGGATGGATCTAGAGACTGTCATACAGAGTGAAGTAAGTCAGAAAGAGAAAAAGAAATATCGTATATTAACGCATATATGTGGAACCTAGAAAAATGGTACAGATGAACCGGTTTGCAGGGCATAAATTGAGACACAGATGTAGAGAACAAACGTATGGACACCAAGCGGGGAAAGCCGTGGGTGTGTGTGTGTGCTGAACTGGGAGATTGGGGTTGACGTGTGTATACTGATGTGTATAAAATTGATGACTAATAAAACCTGCTGTATAAAAAAATAAATTTAAAAATTAAAAAAAACAAAAAATAACACTGTCACATATCTCAACAACCTTTTGATAAATTAATATGTATTAAATAACCAATAGGGTTTATACAGTGATCTTAGAAAGACTCTGACCACTACTAAATCCATTGCCTGTAGAATCAAGTTCAAGTGCCTTGACCTGCCTGACCAGGGTCTTGAGAATATAAATCAATTTACCTATTAAGCTTTATTTGCTTCAGTCAGTGGTTTCTATTTCTGTACCCTGGCCACAATTTATGCCCCCACTACACTTAACCACTCTTTTTTTCTGTTGGCTTCAGTAAGTTAAGCCCATGTGTGTTTATTCATTGGGTAGGATGGCAGCCTTTTTGCCTTTAATAATATAATTAGTACAGATAATTATGTATGTTATTATAAAAAGAGCTTAAGAAACAGATAGCACTGCATCAGTTGTGAATTGACCTCTGTTTAAGAAATTATTCTCTTAATTACAAGTCTCACATAGCATTGTAGAGTGCCCAACATCTACAGATGTTTAAATGAGCTTTGCAAACATTTTCCCCCCTATTTAGCCATTAATAACTACTAATCAAACTAGAACATATATAGGGGATAGTTTGATGAAAGGTGCTAGAATGGTAAAATGTTTCGGTGTCTAGTGTGTATTTAAATTTGTAATGTTGTAGAGGATTGTGAATTTATTGAATTCAGAAAATATGCAGAATAAACATACAAAATATTTTCAAATTTTAGCCCTCTGTCTAATACTATATATAAATATATAATATGTGTAGGTTATATATTATATACTTATATAAATTTTATATATAATAAATATATATATTTATGATATGTAATACCAAAATACAACATTTGGGGAAATATTTGAGAAATTATGTAAGATACATATGAACTACCATCTTTACATAATTATGATTTCTTTTATTATATTACCTAGTATTATGAAACCAGATGCAGGGTATCTATACCTTAACTCACCATTATCTCTTCCTTTTCTCTTTCTTACAAAAGTGATTAGGAACTAAATATCACATTATGATATTTGTGTGATTAATCCAACTTCTGTGTATTTATTTTTCTTCAAATAAAAACAAAGCCAAAAACACTTTTAGGTATTCTTCAATAAAAAAGCATAAAAATTTACACTTTTGTGTGACCAAACTTGAACTTTCTCACTGAAAAGCATGAGAAAGCTTATTGAAAACTGTTGAAAAGCATGGTTCCAAAGCAGCCTTCTAAGTCCCTGACACAGTTTGTTTCTAAAATAAACAAATAATGCAAAGTAATAAAGAATGATAGTTTGATGAAATTTTTAATGTAAAAGTAGAATAAAATTATTTTATATTCATACGAGCTTTGAAAATCTTATCATTCATGTGCTTTTTTTTTGAAAAGCTATTGAAGAATTTGCTGCAACAAAACAAAATAAGTCAAGAAGAAGATAGATGTGGAATTCAAGAAATAGGTCCACAACATGAGAATAAGAGATTCCCTCAATGATAGAAATTCCTATGATAATGGTGGAGGGAATTCTCAAGCAAAACTTGTGGTACCCTAGGGGCCAGCCAGTCTAGATTGGAATAGAAGCACAAAGAACACCAATACAGAGTATTTCTGAAGGGGAAAAGAATGAGATTGATATATTTCATAATACTTTTTAACATGTTGAGCATATACTCGTGAAATATTGTAGGAGAAAGGAAATATAATCACAGAATACTATGTGATTCTGCCATGAATAATTATATATGCATAATATAAACAATGAATAGTGCTGTAGCCCAAAGAGATGAAATTACTCTGTCAGAAGGATGAAGAAAGAAGTGTAAATTTGTATGTTAACAGGGAAGGAGGTGGGGGGCTTGAAAGAGAGCTTCTTTGAAACACTCACCTTCTGTTATAGTAAATGTATGACATCAACTACTGCAAAGCAAATTATTCTGAAACTTTGAGATTAAAACAACAGTAAACATTTATTATCTCACACAGTTTCTGTGGGTCAGGAATTTGAGAGTAGCTTAGTTGGTGTTCTGGCTCAAGGTTTCTCATAACGTTCCAGTCAAAATCTTGGGACTAAATGTAGTCAAATGTGGCTGGGAGACTTAAATAGGGCTGGAGGATTAACTTCCAAGATGACTCATTCACTTGCCTGGCAGGTTGGTGCTGTTGGCATGAGGCAAATACATATGGACCTTACCACATGGACCTCTCCATAGAGCTGCTTGAGTGTCCTCACAGCATTGAAGCTGGCTTCCTCCATAGTCAGTGATCCAAGAGTGAGCAAGGTAGAAGATCCAGTGTGTTTTATGACCTACCTATGTAACTCACACACCAGCATTTCCACTATATCCTGCTGGTTACATGAGCCACTCAGACCTATTCAAGAAGGGAGGAGACTGTACAAGACCATGAAATAGTAAGTGAGAATAACTGAGGGTCGTCTTGAAGGCTAGATACCACAGGAAATTTTTGGAAAATACCTAATTTTTTTAAAAAAATCAAGACATGTGTATTAGTTGAAAATATGGAGTAAACTGTCAAGGAAAACTATTAAAAGAGGTGAAAGTGGGAAGCAATCTGAATGTCCATCAACAGAGTAATGAGTAAAGAAGATGTGGCTCATATATACAATGGAATATTACTCAGCCATAGAAAAGAATGAAATAATGCCATTTTTAGCAACATGGATGGACCTAGAGATTATCATACTAAGTGAAGTAAGTCAGACAGAGAAAGACAAATATCATATGATATCATTTATATGTAGAATCTAAAAAGATGATACAAATGAACTTATTTACAAAACAGAAACTGACTCACAGACTTCAAAAACAAACTTATGGCAACCAAAGGGGAAAGTTGGGGAGGAGGGATAAATTAGGGGGTTGGTTTTAACATATACACACTACTATATATAAAATAGATAACCAATAAGGATCTACTGTATAGCACAGGGAACTCTACTCAATATTCTGTAATAACCTATGTGGGAAAAGAATCTGAAAAAGAATGGATATATGTATAGGTAAAACTAAACCATTTTGCCATACACCTGAAACTAACACAACATTGTAAATCAACTATACCTCAATATAAAATAAAAATTAAATTAAAAAAATAAAAAAGGTGAAAGTGGCTGTTTCTGGGGAGCAGAAATGTAGTGGAAGTGAGGGACATGAGACTAATGTATTTTTTTATTTTAACTTTATAGAATTATTAGACTTTTTTTTTTTAGAAGTTGGGGGTAGGAGTTTATTAATTTATTTATTTATGTTTGTTGTGTTGGGTCTTCGTTTCTGTGTGAGGGCTTTCTCTAGTTGTGGCAAGCGGGGGCCACTCTTCATCGCGGTGTGCGGGCCTCTCTTGTTACGGAGCACAGGCTCCAGATGCTCAGGCTCAGTAGCTGTGGCTCACGGGCCTAGTTGCTCCATGGCATGTGGGATCTTCCCAGACCAGGGCTCGAACCCGTGTCCCCTGCATTAGCAGGCAGATTCTCAACCACTGCGCCACCAGGGAAGCCCTAGACTTTTTTTTTTTTTAAAGAAGATGTTGGGGGTAGGAGTTTATTAATTTATTTTTTATTATTATTATTATTTTTTGCTGTGTTGGGTCTTCGTTTCTGTGTGAGGGCTTTCTCTAGTTGTGGCAAGCGGGGGCCACTCTTCATCGCGATGTGCGGGCCTCTCACTATCACGGCCTCTCTTGTTGCGGAGCAAGGCTCCAGACGCGCAGGCTCAGTAGTTGTGGCTCACGGGCCTAGTTGCTCCGCGGCATGTGGGATACTCCCAGACCAGGGCTCAAACCCGTGTCCCCTGCATTAGCAGGCAGATTCTCAACCACTGTGCCACCAGGGAAGCCCCGAGACTTTTTAAAGTATATACATTTATAACCTAGTTAAAGTAAAAATTAATCAACTAATACAAATTAATTTGGTAAAAAGTGCAGATTAACGTATGTCTACTGAGCAAATAAACACATGACAAAACTGGAGATGAAGATCAAAGTGAAACCACAGCTGAGTTTGCCTGGGCTCTCTCTCATTGGATTTGAATATGTTACAGGAGCTTCTAACTAACTGGAGCATTTTATCTTAATAATTCAATAGTGTCACTCCTAGAATAACTCTCCTATAAGTCTCTGTCTACCTTCCTTGTCTGAGTTTGAGGCTATGCTTTCATCTTTTTGTGTTTCAGTGGAGAAAATGAGGCTCTGAAGGAACATATATGTAGCAGTTGCTATTGTTTCACGGTCCTGGATAAAGAGGAGGTAGCCATAACTCTCATCTTTGGAACTTTAAAACGTTGTTGCTTTAAAACGAAGTGTATGAACACTGTAGTCATGGTTTCTTTCTTTTTTTTTTTTTTTTTTTTTTTTTTGCAGTACGCGGGCCTCTCACTGTTGCGGCCTCTCCCATTGCAGAGCACAAGCTCCGAATGCCCAGGCCCAGCGGCCGTGGCTCACGGGCCCAGCCACTCCGTGGCATATAGGATCTTCCCGGACCGGGGCACGAACCCGCGTCCCCTGCATCGGCAGGCAGACTCTCAACCACTGCGCCACCAGGGAAGCCCATCATGGTTTCTTTAGCATCAGTATTAAAGGAAGGCACACCTTCTGTTTTCTAATTAATCCTTAAAATGAGTACATACTTTTCTCTACTTCCTCTAGATATCCTTCAGAAATCTCAGGACTCTTAAGACCAAAGTGTCTGGTGAATCAAGAAGAATCTCATAGCTTAGCTACACTTCATCAATTTAGACTTTGCCAGCCCTGAAGGAGGACAAACATGAAGGGACTCTTCAAACGGCTAATGAGTTTGTGTTGATGTAAGAAAAATAGCCAGTTGGAGAGCTGTATTGTTTTCCACTAAGACACTTTAATGCATCTGAAAGATTGTATAACTGAATTTATAACTATCTGACTTCAGAAGGGATAAAAATCACATTCATGATTAGCAGATAAGAGATAAAGTTATAGTGGTAAATTCTGGTATGAAATATTGGTTATATCTGGCAAAACACACAAAGAGCCAAACATGTTAGAGGGAGTTGGTTGGAATTGGAGTATGAGTATTGGTTTCTTAATGAAGGGAAAAGGGACTTGGATATTAGGATCATCCAGAAATTGTATGGTTACCTTATGGAGATGAAAACCCCTAAACTTCTATGCTATATATACATATTTTTTCTCCCTAATGTTTAGGATAAAGTTGATTCTAGAAAAGAAGAACAGCACAGTGACCCAATGGTAAGATATTTCTTTCCATGTGCCAAGAGTGTATCAAAATAAAGGCCAAAAGGTCTGTGCTCTGGCCAAGTAGACAGAGAGATTTTAATGCACTTATTCATGGCATTATTTCAGACTTTGCCTATGGTTGGCATTCAAAAGATGTTTGTTAAATTTGATAAATAAACAAGTGTTATATCAGTATGGCCCTTTTCTAATCCAGGACCTTAGCACACAGCCAGAAATAACTTGCACGCTCCAAAAGCCATCTGCATTCTGGCCAGAGTCATCAATTCTGTTTGGTCCTTTCACAGTGAAGAAGGTCTGGATAAACTTTGTGGGAAAGTCTCGTTAGCTGCCCAGTAAAAATTTAGAAATGAACGTAGGAGATGGTGGTATTAGGATGCCTTGAGTCATTGGATAGATTATACATCACAAAGTCCATCATTGGTCATTCACAATGACCATGATTAAAGGTGTGCCATCAGGTGGCCCTTGTGAAGGGGGATGGAAAGAACATTAAAATCTCTTGAATGTGTACCATTCCACACATTGTATAGCAACCTCAGACCATCTGGTAATCAACAGTTATGAAAAATTCTGCTAAGTAAAATTATGCATAATGGGTTAATATTCTGAAAATAATAAACTGAAATAATTATTATGCTTCCCATTAATCATGTTCCCACAAAGCCTGACTGCCACTATGGCCCCAAGGAAGGGAATGGGTCACTGACACCTCAAGGATAAGGATGCCATCACAGAGCACAAGTCCCTTCTAGACAGAAGAGAAAGAAAAAGAAAGCCTTTCTTGTTCCAGAGAAAAGAAGAGAAACAGGAAGATAAGTGCAATAACTGTAACTCAACATTCTCGGTGACAGTCCTGGAAAATGAAGCATGGGTGACAAAGGATACATACTTCATGTATACAAAGCAGAGAGCCCAAAGTAGAAAGGCTTGAACTTACATCTAATTGGGGCTTTTAGGAGGAGAACCATTGCAGGGTGCCCAATACCAACATGCCATTCCCACTTCTGAATGGCGTGGTGGCATTGACAACATGGCATATTTGAGCAGAGAAAAGAGCAGATGTAGTATATGTCAAATCTCTTCCTGATCACAGGTATCACAGAAAGCAATCTTCAGCATGCTCCAGTGGTGGAGAGGATTGGGGGACAGAGGGCTGTAATGAAGAGTGAAGTAACGTTAACTGAGGCTGCAGATGGAGCCGGAGAGCCCAAAGCAAGAGTGGGGAAGAACAACCTGATTGAAATTCAGAAACCCTGCAATGCCATTGAGAGCTGAAGTGAGGGCAAGTCTACAAGAGAGGGCCACTGGATTCTCACTGTCCTAAGTGAGAGATTCAAGTTTCAGCACTACAATTTTGAGAGCAGATGTTAACATAATGCCCAACTACCAGATAGTACAGAGAGTTTTGACACTAAAGCAAATTAGCATCCAGGGGAGATAAAGACAGACACAGAATTTAAAATCTCTATCCTCTTGAAATTATCCAAGATTTACTCTACTCTCTAGTGTCATCTTGAGTAGGAGGATGAAGGAGAAATCCTGAACTACCGAGTATTTACTGAAGACATTGAGTTGCTCCTTTTGGCAAATTTAAGGATATGTTTACCTCCAAATCCAACTAGCAGAGTGAGGGCTTGGGGGAAGATTTAGGAAAAGAAAGGAGCTAAAATGTTTTGGGAGCAATCCTGAATTGTGATGTGTAACTTTCTAATACACTATAGATGTTTAAGTAGGATTGTTTGGAGGACCTATCTAGATTGCTTAGGTGTTATCTCTGTATTAAGCTAAATGTCAACAGAGTGCCACACTTTTGGGGCACATTTCTTTTAGTGCTTTCACTGACTTGTGCATCGGTACTGTGCCTCAGATGTAGAAGTGCTAATGGAAAGGGAAATGGCGCTATCTCAGTAATTCCAGGGATATTGCTAAGGGTGTTGCCAACCACATCAGTGTTTCCAACAGAAGTCTCAGCATGAAAAGTTTATTTCTTATAGCTAATAGGAAAAGCTTCACTTCTCTAGCAGAATTTGTATGTTTTTCCTTTATGACCATTTCGAACCTTATAATTCTGCTTTGGTTAACAGAACCCAGATAGTCAATTTTAGCGTCCAACATAGACTGTAGGTTTACATATCTACATATTCATCTGATTTTATGTTCCTGATCTATTTGAGTTTTTGCTGGCCGTGATTTTAAATTATTATTTTCCCTTTAACATTGTTCTGAATCATTTTAAAACATCACTCAATATTCTTGAATGACAACATATAATGATAAAAATAATAGTTTTGATATATTGAGACTTCCTATGATAGGAACTTTTCTAAGATTAGATTTAATTCTCACTACAAATCATAACCTGTGAGAAAGTTTCCACACATCTCTATTTTACTGCAAAGAAAATAGGTTTAATTAGATTGGGCAATTTACTCAAGTACAAAGCTAGAAAATGCTAGGCTGGGATACAAACCTATATTTTCTGAGGACAAAGCATGATCTCTTAGTCGCTGTAGTACACCATCATTTTGGAACAAAGTGAGGTTTATATAAAAAATTATCAATTATTAAACAATTATTAGAAACTTTCTCAAATTTCAATCCTCTGTTGAGCACTAAAGATAACAACAGAAATACTCATAGAAAATCAATTACCCTATGCTCTTAAAGGTCTTATATGTTAGTTGTAGAAATAAGACATATGTATTGAATTATTTAAATTTATAGAAGATAATTTATAAATAAATATATTCATATACTAAGTAGTAGAAGAAAGCCATCTGGAAATTTTTAAATGGAGGAAAATCTGCAAGTATTAATTGTGGATTTCTTAGCAAAAGATGAAAATTAGGGGGGCTTCCCTGGTGGCGCAGTGGTTGAGAGTCCGCCCACCGATGCAGGGGACACGGGTTCGTGCCCTGGTCCGGGAAGATCCCACATGCCGCGGAGCGGCTGGGCCTGTGAGCCATGGCCGCTGAGCCTGTGCGTCCGGAGCCTGTGCTCCACACGGGAGAGGCCACAACAGTGAGAGGCCCGTGTACCGAAAAAAAAAAAAAAAAAAAGAAAGAAAGAAAAGAAAATTAGGCTGAATATAAAGGTGGCTAAGAATAAACTGATGTAGGTAAAGACAGAGCTTCCACATAAAAAAAATAGAAAAAATTAGGTATAGAAACAAAAATAAAAGATAGCACATTTGTGGGACAGAGGAATTAGATGTAGTCAAGGAATAGGGCTTAATAAGTAGATCAATAATAAAATTTAAATGTCTCAAAAGTTCTAAGCCTAAAAGCTTGGGGAAGGTACCTTTGCCCAAGAATTTGGGAAGAAAATCCCATCTGGGGAGTAAAATGAAAAGCTTACTATGCAAGTGTTGAGTTTGAAATGATATTCAATTGGAACTATCAAGCTGTGGAGTTGGAGACATAGTACGGGGAATTGGGTAATTGTCAGGATTTATGACACTGGGACAGACGGGAGTAGGACATAGAATATACTGCAGGTCAGGTTCTGTCCAGAAACCAATCAACACTAGAGAATTAGTTAATATGTGAATAAGTAACTTAGTATATCTTCTTACTTCAGACAAGGAAGCAGGTATAAATTTGAGAAGTCTACATAAATGAAAAGAAGAAGTGGAAACAAATTTAGGGGTAAAAAGCAAAACCGAAATATACAGTCTCTGGTGTGAGGCCCTATTATATGTTGTTAGCTATAGGTGGGTGGTTAGATAAGAGTGTGTGCATGCGGAACTAAACAAAGACTGAGTCCCGTGAGACTTAGTAGACTATGATCATAAAAAAGAGCACTAGACCTTCAAAAATATTCTTATAATACTAGAAATAAATATAATCTTCAAAATCTAGATGCAAGTGAAATCCTTGAAAGTATACTAACTATTTAAGGTAGTGATGGTAAACAGAAGAATATATAAAAATAGGTAAATATAAGCTATACAATCTAATATGATAGAAAATAAAGGTCTTGACTAATCTGAAGATGCTATTGTGTAGGACTGGATTTCCATGCACAAATAGTGACTGATTATAATATATTTTGAAGAAATTTCAAGACTACTTATCACTTAATCTCCCCACTCTCTACTGTGGTGTAACCTCCTGACCTTTCTCTGATAAGAATACCCAAACTAGAGTTGCTAACAAAACAAGCAACAAATGCAAGGTGAATGTGTCCATAGGCCAATGGTGACATGCATTTATGATAGCTAAAGCAAATTTTTATCTCTTTTCCAATCAGCACACTCATATCATAAGTTGATTTTGCTATGTAACCCTTGAAAGGCATAGATGGTCTGCCCCAAGCACATCCCAAACCCCACCTCATCCTAACTCCAGCTTGTAATTCACCTTATCTTCCTAATTCTCTCAGAATAGAGGCTCTCCAACTTTAGCATTATTAGAATTATCCAGAGGTCACGTGAAACCACAGATTGCTGAGCCAGAGTCTCTGACTTAGTAGGACTGGAGTAGACTCAAAAATTTGCTTTTCTAATATATTCTCAGATCATAGTGATCCTGCTGGTTGGGGAAGCATGAGAACCACTGACTTAGAAGAAGACCGTAGGTATTTGTATAGTTAGAGTTGCTAGTTAATTTCATATTGATTTCCCTCACAAGGTAGTGAGGTAAGGAGAAGACTGTCTCTGGTGCATCTCTGAACTCCCACTGGGCTGGCACACTACCCAGTACAATAACAAACATGGACTGAACAGATGGATTCACCTCTCCTTTTGAACCTTGATTACTCCATCTTAGGCATTCATGAAATGGATAGTCAAATAAATGCTTAACTACTTGACTTCAGTTTTCCCTAATGCTTATATAACTAACCCATTATTTACCAGAACTTTATAAACATCCTTATTTTTTATTATTAATTTCATAAACACCCTTGTCTTATTATTCCCCTATTTACAATTGCAAAAGTCTCTTACTTCAGAAATGTAAATCCTTCTTTCTCCATCATACTGTCTATTCCTATTTACTGTTAGTATTAGGCTAGTCAAGCCAGTTGCCTCCACATGAGATGGTGCCTATGCTCATTGCAGCTTTGCTCAGAATGTGTCCCCAGTGGCATAAACTCACTCCCTCCTTACCTCTGCAAATCCTATCTACAGGCTTTCTAGAGTACTTCAACAAATTGTCTCAAATCCTTTTGGAGACAAGATGAAGAAGTGCAAACCAACACTTACCTCACCTATAACTGATGCCATTTTTATTCTGTATTAGATTATATCTTTTATTATTCCTTATGTGTCTAATGTACATTAGTCTTCTAGCTACCACACAATCATAAATTCCTTGTGGACAAGGACTATATCATCTGTAACCCCACAGTACCTAGAAAAATAATTTGTACTTAATATGGATTCAACAAGTACTTTTGGCTGTTGAATTGTTTAGACAAATAAAAGTCAAGAAGAAGATATCTTACCTTAATGAAAAGTACAGATCATAATATGAGTGGGAAAGAACTATATAAAAGGTTTGAACTGTGATTAATATAAACCCTTAAAAATTTAAATAAAAGGTACCTTTTTTTTAAAGTGACTGCCCTTTAATATTTGAAATTGTCTTGCACAAACCACTATGTGCAATCTCTAACAGTAACTAAAGCAAAAAGAACAATTTCCCAACATTGTGGTGGGAAAATCATCCCATAATACCCACTTTTCTGTAATTTTCTATTGTTTATTAAACAGTTTTTTTTGATGTGTACATACTCCCACTACAGTTTAACGTCAGCCGGGTAATCTCTTAACTCCTCCAAGTTTGTGTTCTTGGCCCAGGGCCACATCTTCAAGCCAACTTTTCAAAGATCTGAAAAGTAACAAGTGGCACCCAAAGCTGAAAAGTCCTATAACACAGAAAATTATATTTTACTTTCCCAGAAAATGGTGGGAATTGATTGGTGAGATATGCAGTAACGCTTCTTCCTTCTTATCTCTTTCTAGCTCTAAAAAATCTCAAGCTAGTACAAGTACAAGGCTCACGTTTACCACAAGTTTTCCATATATAGTGAGAAGAAAAATGAGACAATATAGCAGGGCAGCTGAGAGCATGTACTCTGAAAATACACAGCCACACTCCAACATGCATCTTTCTCCACGACTCCCCACCTCTAGGATTGTCAGCCAGTTACCTAATCTTTCCTAAGACTACACTTTTTTATCCTTAAAGGAGGGATAATAATCTACCTCACAGGGTTGTTGTGAGAATTAAGAAAAGAAACCTATGGAAAGCATTTAACAGACAATTTTATACACATACATATACATATATTACATAGGACATTTAGGACATTTCTGCTTCTGCCCAAGAACCCTGAGAAGAGGGTAAAAACTGTGGGAGTTGGGGCCAGGGGTGTGTGTGGAGAAAGCAAGGGAGGAAAGGAAAGAGAATACACAAATTGTTGATAAAAGGAAAAAGGAAGCATTTCTTACAATTTCTGAATTTTCTTCAAATGGTATGGAGTTGAGAAGACAATCATAAAGAGAGTAATATAACTAGAATTTAAATTTAATGTGTGCAGATATAAAGTATGATTTTGATGCAATGAAAGAGAGAGGAAAGAAGGTTAAAAGGAAACAACTATAACTAAGGGATGCAGTCTCCCACAGCTGTTCAGAAGTTCCATTCTCAGCCTCAGGGTGAGGTGTTCAGACCAGCTGCCATAGAAGCATGTGCCAAATTTTGAAGAAGGTTGAGATGGGAAAGGTGAAGATGGAACTATTAGGGATAAAGTAAGCAGTAATGTGTAGGACACATGGGTAGTAACAGGCAATGATGCAATTCATTATAATGTGTGGGAAAAGCCTGGATGACTGAACACACCAGTGAAGTCTTGATGTCACACTGTCTTAGTACATTGAGTAACATCTAGAACAGGACTCAAATGTCTTTTAGATTTTCCCCTTCTTCCATTTTCCCACCATAGTGATTGCTTCTGTGCTTACAAAATATCTGTGCATCATCTGAGCTACATGAGTCCATTGAATGATGCACTTGTTCAGAAAGAGATACATGTGACTGTCCAAATGTTTAGGCCAACTTTAGAGAGTGCCAAGCAAGATCCACTTCAACAGATCATAATTTATACTGGCAGCTGGACAAACAAAAGCAGAGTGACGCATGAACCAGCTTAAGAAAATTGCCAGTCCTCCACCAACTGCTTGTTATATTACTCTTAAATGTTTCTAAATAAGTCAGTTAGAATAACATCATGTGGGCCATGGTAAGTCAGAAGAAAATAAATGTCACTTTCAGCAAGTTGAATTCTATCTCTAAATGCCTTCTCTTTGGTCCTTTTATTTAACCATCATCTGGCAAAAGGTAAAAAACAAAATTGTCATGGTTTTGTAGTGGTCAGCACTTTCAGTGATTCACATTTCAACGTGGCCTTTTGACAACTATGGGTCTTTTCCAGGTGGTTTTTGGCATTACCTACATGGCTGGTCACACAATGTATTTTGCCTTGGAGACTGGAAGAATAATAACAATGACCCCATCTTTCAGAGAACCACAACCTCACTCTGGCAGAGGTTCTGAGCCAAAAGCTCTGAAATCATGAGCTCTAGGACAGTAAGGAGTTCCAGAGTCTTGGGTCACCCAGCTTCTCCTTCTTCAATATTCAAAAAACATGATAATCCCTGGAAGTATCGCAAATCACTTCTTCTGGCTGAGGTTGGATATCATGTCAGAAGTGCCCTCTAATAACATTTTAGCCAGATGGAGTTGGGTTTATGGTTATGCACATCTGGAAATGCAACCAGAGGAAATTTGTCAGCAATGAAAGCTTTATAGGGCAGCTGACTTCTTTTTGCTTGTATATGCTATTGGGGGGAGGAAACTACCAGGGTTTATCTTTTTTTTGTTGTTTTTTTAGCATCTTTATTGGAGTATAATTGCTTTACAATGGTGTCTTAGTTTCTGCTTTATAACAAAGTGCATTAGTTATACATATACATATGTTCTCATATCTCTAACATCTTGCCTCTCCCTCCCTCCCACCCTCCCTATCCCACCGCTCTAGGTGGTCACAAACCACCTAGCTGATCTCCCTGTGCTATGCGGCTGCTTCCCACTAGCTATCTATTTTACATTTGGTAGTGTATATATGTCCATGCCACTCTCTCACTTTGTCACAGCTTACCCTTTCCCCTCCCCATATCCTCAAGTCCATGCTCTAGTAGGTCTGTGTCTTTATTCCCGTCGTACCCTTAGGTAATTCATGACCTTTTTTTTTTTCTTAGATTCCATATGTATGTGTTAGCATTCGGTATTTGTTTTTCTCTTTTTGACTTACTTCACTCTATATGACATACTCTAGGTCCATTCACCTCACACCAAATACCTCAATTTTGTTTCTTTTTATGGCTGAGTAATACTACACTGTATATATGTGCCACATCTTCTTTATCCATTCATCTGTTGATGGACACTTAGGTTGCTTCCATGTCCTGGCTATTGTAAATAGAGCTGCAATGAACATTTTGGTACATGACTCTTTTTGAATTATGGTTTTCTCAGGGTATATGCTCAGTAGTGGGATTGCTGGGTCATATGGTAGTTCTATTTTTAGTTTTTTAAGGAACCTCCATACTGTTCTCCATAGTTGCTGTATCAATTTACATTCCCACCAACAGTGCAAGAGGGTTCCCTTTTCTCCATACCCTCTCCAGCATTTACTGTTTCTAGATTTTTTGATGATGGCCATTCTGACCAGTGTGAGATGATACCTCATTGTAGTTTTGATTTGCATTTCTCTAATGATTAATGATGTTGAACATTCTTTCATGTGTTTGTTGGCAATCTGTATATCTTCTTTGGAGAAATGTCTATTTAGGTCTTTGCCTATCGTTAGATTGGGTTGTTTGTATTTTGTTACTGAGATGCATGAGCTGCTTGTAAATTTTGGAGTTAATCCTTTGTCACTTACTTCATTTGTAAATATTTTCTCCCATTCGGAGGGTTGTCTTTTGGTCCAGTTTACGGTTTCTGTTGCTGTGCAAAAGCTTTTAAGTTTCATTAGGTCCCATTTGTTTACTTTCGTTTTTATTTCCATTTCTCTAGGAGGTGGGTCAAAAAGGATCTTGCTGTGATTTATGTAATAGAGCGTTCTGCCTATGTTTTCCTCTAAGCTTTTGATAGTGTCTGCCTTTACATTTAGGTCTTTAATCCTTTTGAGTTTATTTTTGTGTATGGTGTTAGAGAGTGATCTAATCTCATACTTTTACATGTAGCTGTCCAGTTTTCCCAGCACCACTTATTGAAGAGGCTGTCTTTTCTCCACTGTATATTCTTGCCTCCTTTATCAAAGATAAGGTGACCATATGTGTGTGGGTTTATCTCTGGGCTTTCTATCCTGTTCCATTGATATATATTTATGTTTTTGTGCCAGTACCATGCTGTCTTGATTACTGTAGCTTTGTAGTATAGTCTGAAGTCAGGGAGCCTGATTCCTCCAGCTCCATTTTTCGTTCTCAAGATTGCTTTGGCTATTCGGGGTCTTTTGTGTTACCATACAAATTGTGAAATTTTTTGTTCTAGTTCTGTGAAAAATGCCTGGGGTAGTTTGATATGGATTGCATTGAATCTGTAGATTGCTTTGGGTAGTAGAGTCATTTTCACAATATTGATTCTTCTAATCCAAGAACATGGTATACCTCTCCATCTGTTTGTATCATCTTTAATTTATTTCATCAGTGTCTTATAAGTTTCTGCATAGAGGTCTTTTGTCTCTTTCGGTAGGTTTATTCCTAGATATTTTATTCTTTTTGTTGCAATGGTAAATGGGAGTGTTTTCTTAATTTCACTTTCAGATTTTTCATCATTAGTGTATAAGAATACAAGAGATTTCTGTGCATTAATTTTGTATCCTGCTACTTTACCAAATTCATTGATTAGCTCTAGTAGTTTTCTGGTAGCATCTTTAGGATTCTCTATGTATAGTATCATGTCATCTGCAAACAGTGACAGCTTTACTTCTTCTTTTCCAATTTGGATTCCTTTTATTTCTTTTTCTTCTCTGATTGCTGTGCCTAAAACTTCCAAAACTATGTTGAATAAGAGTGGTGAGAGTGGGCAAACTTGTCTTGTTCCTGATCTTAGTGGAAATGGTTTCAGTTTTTCACCATTGAGGATGATGTTGGATGTGGGTTTGTCATATATGGCCTTTATTATGTTGAGGAAAGTTCCCTCTATGCCTACTTTCTGCAGGGTTTTTATCATAAATGGGTGTTGAATTTTGTTGAAAGCTTTCTCTGCATCTAATGAAATGATCATACGGTTTTTCTCCTTCAATTTGTTAATATGGTGTATCTCATTGATTGATTTGCGTATATTGAAGAATACTTGCTTTCTTGGAATAAACCCCACTTGATCATGTTGTATGATCCTTTTACTCTGCTGTTGGATTCTGTTTGCTAGTATTTTGTTGAGGATTTTTCATCTATGTTCATCAGTGATATTGGCCTGTAGTTTTCTTTCTTTGTAACATCTTTGTCTGGTTTTGGTATCAGGGTGATGGTGGCTTTGTAGAATGAGTATGGGAGTGTTCCTCCCTCTGCTATATTTTGGAAGAGTTTGAGAAGGATAGGTGTTAGCCCTTCTCTAAGTGTTTGATAGAATTCGCCTGTGAAGCCATCTGGTCCTGGGCTTTTGTTTGTTGGAAGATTTTTAATCTCAGTTTCAATTTCAATGCTTGTGTTTGGTCTGTTCATATTTTCTACTTCTTCCTGGTTCAGTCTCAGAAGGTTGTGCATTTCTAAGAATTTGTCCATTTCTTCCAGGTTGTCCATTTTATTGACATAGAGTTGCTTGTAGTAATCTCTCATGGTTCTTTGTATTTCTGCAGTGTCAGTTGTTACTTCTCCTTTTTCATTTTTAATTCTATTGATTTGAGTCTTCTCCCTTTTTTTTCTTGATAAGTCTGGCTAATGGTTTATCCATTTTGTTGATCTTCTCAAAGTACCAGCTTTTAGATTTATTGATCTTTGCTATTGTTTGCTTCATTTCTTTTTCATTTATTTCTGATCTGATCTTTATGATTTCTTTCCTTCTGCTAACTGTGGTTTTTTTGTTCTTGTTTCTCTAATTGCTTTAGGTGCAAGGTTAGGTTGTTTATTTGAGATGTTTCCTGTTTCTTAAGGTAGGATTGTATTGCTATAAACCTCCCTCTTAGAACTGCTTTTGCTGCATCCCATAGGATTTGGGTCGTCGTGTCTCCATTGTCATTTGTTTCTAGGTATTTTTTAATTTCCTCTTTGATTTCTTCAGTGATCACTTCGTTATTAAGTAGTGTATTGTTTAGCCTCCATATGTTTGTATTTTTTACATCTCTTTTCCTGTAATTGATATCTAGCCTCATAGCATTGTGGTCGGAAAAGATACTTGATACGGTTTCAACTTTCTTAAATTTACCAAGGCTTGATTTGTGACCCAAGATATTATCTCTCTTGGGGAATGTTCCATGAGCACTTGAGAAAAATGTGTATTCTGTTGTTTTTGGATGGAATGTTCTATAAATATCAATTAAGTCCATCTTGTTTAATGTATCATTTAAAGCTTGTTTTTCCTTATTTATTTTCATTTTGGATGATCTGTCCATTGGTGAAAGTGGGGTGTTAAAGTCCCCTAATATGAATGTGTTACTGTCGATTTCCCCTTTTATGGCTGTTAGTATTTGCCTTGTGTATTGAGGTGCTCCTATGTTGGGTGCTTAAATATTTACAATTGTTATATCTTCTTCTTGGATCGATCCCTTGATCATTATGTAGTGTCCTTCTTTGTCTCTTGTAATAGTCTTTATTTTAAAGTCTATTTTTTCTGAAATGAGAATTGCTACTCCAGCGTTCTTTTGATTTCCATTTGCATGGAATATCTTTTCCCATCCCCTCACTTTCAGCCTCTATGTGTCCCTAGGTCTGAAATGGGTCTCTTGTAGATAGTATATATATGGGTCTTGTTTTTGTATCCATTCAGCCAGTCTGTGTCATTTGGTGGGAGCATTTAGTCCATTTACATTCAAGGTTATTTTCGATACATATGTTCCTATTCCTATTTTCATAATTGTGTTGAGTTTGTCATTGTAGGTCTTTTCCTTCTCTTGTGTTTCTTGCCTAGAGAAGTTCCTTTTGCATTTGTTTTAAAGCTGGTTTGGTGGTGCTGAACTTTCTCAGCTTTTGCTTGTCTGTAAAGGTTTTAATTTCTCCATCAAATCTGAATGAGATCCTTGCTGGGTAGAGTAATCTTGATTGTAGGTTTTTCTCCTTCATCACTTTAAATATGTCCTGCCAGTCCCTTCTGGCTTACAGAGTTTCTGCTGAAAGATCAGCTGTTAACCTTATGTGGATTCCCTTGTGTGTTATTTGTTGTTTTTTCCCTTGCTGCTGTTAATATGTTTTCTTTGTATTTAATTTTTGATAGTTTGATTAAAATGTGTTTCTCCTTGGATTTATCCTGTATGGGACTGTCTGTGCTTCCTGGACTTGATTAACTATTTCCTTTCCCATATTAGGTAATTTTCAACTATAATCTCTTCAAATATTTTCTCAGTCTCTTTCTTTTTCTCTTCTTCTTTTGCTACCCCTATAATTCGAATGTTCGTACATTTAATGTCGTCCCAGAGGTCTCTGAGACTGTCCTCAGTTCTTTTCATTCTTTTTTCTTTATTCTGCTCTGCAGTAGTTATTTCCACTATTTTATCTTCCAGGTCACTTATCCGTTCTTCTGTGTCAGTTATTCTGCTATTGATCCCTTCTAGAGTATTTTTAATTTCATTTATTGTGTTGTTCATCATTGCTGATTTCCTCTTTAATTCTTCTAGGTCCTTGTTAAATGTTTCTTGCACTTTCTCTATTCTATTTCCAAGATTTTGGATCATCTTTACTATCATTATTCTGAACTCTTTTTCAGATAGACTGCCTATTTCCTCTTCACTTGTTAGGTCTGATGGATTTTTACCTTGCTCCTTCATCTGCTGTGTGTTTTTCTGTCTTCTCATTTTGCTTATCTTACTGTTTGTGGTTTCGTTTTTGCAGGCTGCAG
Organism: Mesoplodon mirus; assembly: GCF_964341445.2. Lineage (NCBI taxonomy): Eukaryota > Metazoa > Chordata > Mammalia > Artiodactyla > Ziphiidae > Mesoplodon > Mesoplodon mirus. The sequence continues at coordinate 60,134,705 of NC_138992.1, forward strand.
TTTCATAGTTCCCTTTGTTTTTGGTGTCTGTCCCCAGTGGCTAAAGTTGGTTCAGTTGGTTGTGTAAGGACTCCTGGTGGAGGGGACTAGTGCCTGTGTTCTGGTGGATGAGGCTGGATCTTGTCTTTCTGGTGGGCATGTCCACGTCTGGTGGTGTGTTTTGGGGTGTCTGTGGCCTTACTATGATTTTAGGCAGCCTCTCTGCTAATGGGTATGGCTGTGTTCCTGTCTTGCTAGTTGTTTGGCATAGGGTGTCCAGCACTGTAGCTTGCTGGTCGTTGAGTGAAGCTGGGTCTTGGTGTTGAGATGGAGATCTCTGGGAGACTTTTGCCATTTGATATTACGTGTAGCTGGGAGGTCTCTTGTGGACCAGTGTCCTGAAGTTGGCTCTCCCACTTGAGAGGCACAGCACTGACTCCTGGCTGGATCACCAAGAGCCTTTCATCCACACAGCTCAGAATAAAAGGGTGAAAAAGTAGAAGTAAAGAAAGAAAGAGGATAAAATAAAATAAAATAAAGTAAGTTAAAATAAAATAAAGTCATTAAAATAAAAATAAGAAATAATTATTAAGAAAAAAATTTTTAAGTAAAGAAAAAAAAAAAAGGACAGACAGAACCCTAGGACAAATAGTGAAAGCAAAGCTTTACAGACAAAATCTCACACAGAAGCATGCACATACACACTCACAAAAAGAGGAAAAGGGGAAAAAATAATATATCTTGCTCTCAAAGTCCACCTCCTCAATTTGGGATGATTCGTTGTCTATTCAGGTATTCCACAGATGCAGGTACATCAAGTTGATTGTGGAGATTTAATCTGCTTCTCCAGAGGCTGCTGGAGAGATTTCCCTTTCTCTTCTTTGTTTGCACAGCTCCTGGGGTTCACCTTTGGATTTGGCCCTGCCTCTGTGTGCAGGTCGCCTGAGGGCGTCTGTTCCCGCCCAGACAGGACGGGGTTAAAGGAGCAGCTGATTCGGGGGCTCTGGCTCACTCAGGCCGGGGGGAGGGAGTGGTACGGAGTGCGCGGCGAGCCTGGGTGGCAGAGGCCGGTGTGACGTTGCACCAGCCCGAGGTGTGCCGTGCGTTCTCCCGGGGAAGTTGTCCCTGGATCACGGGACCCTGGCAGTGGCAGGCTGCACAGGCTCCCAGGAGGGCAGGTGTGGATAGTGACTTGTGCTCACACACAGGTTTCTTGGTGGCGGCAGCAGCAGCCTTAGCGTCTCTTGCCCATCTCTTGGTTCCGCGCTGTTAGCCGTGGCTCGTGCCCATCTCTGGAGCTCCTTTAAGCGGCGGTCTTAATCCCCTCTACTCGTGCACCAGGAAACAAAGAGGCAAAAAAAAGTCTCTTGCCTCTTCGGCAACTCCAGACCTTTTTCCCGGACCCCCTCCCGGCTAGCCGTGGCGCACTAACCCCTTCAGGCTGTGTTCACGCTGCCAACCCTGGTCCTCTCCCTGGGATCTGACCTCCGAAGCCCGAGCCTGAGCTCCGGACCCCCATCTGCCCTGGCAGGTGAGCAGACAACCCTCCTGGGCTGGTGAGTGCCGGTCGGCACCGATCCTCTGTGCGGGAATCTCTCTGCTTTGTCCTCCTTACTCCTGTTGCTGTGCTCTCCTCCGCGGCTCCGAAGCTTCCCCCTCCGCCACCAGCAGTCTCCGCCCGCAAAGGGGCTCCTAGTGAGTGGAAACCTTTCCTCCTTCATGGCTCCCTCCCACTGGTGCAGGTCCCGTCCCTATTCTTTGTCTCTGTTTTTTCTTTTTTCTTTTGCCCTACCCAGGTACGTGGGGGAGTTTCTTGCCTTTTGGGAGATCTGAGGACTTCTGCCAGCGTTCATTGGGTGTTCTGTAGGAGTTATTCCACATGTAGATGTATTTCTGATGCATCTGTGGGGAGGAAGCTGATCTCCGCATCTTACTCTTCTGCCATCTTCCTCAACTCCCTCAGGGTTCATCTTTGAGATAAGGAAATAACAAAACTGAAAAGGAGGAAAGGAGAACTGAAGTGACTTTTTTTTCTTTTGATATACTAAGATGGTGTATGATAATCATGTTCTCTTTTCAATGTGGGAAGACAGTGGTCTCTAACCATTCCTGAATACCACCAATTCAAAAGTTTTACTAAATAATGTTTATTGTCAATTTTCAGGGTGTAAAACTTTCCTATTCTATAGTCTACATTTTTGCTAAAAATACATATGTAAGCAAGAGCTAATATAGACCTACAGAATTAGTTTACAGCTATGACATGGGCCCACCATTGCCTTATCTACATTAAAGCAAGCTCTATCAATAGTGCAATAGACTATGAATAGTTTGTTCTTCACAGATACCTTTAGATCAAGCCAAACTTATTAGTGTGACTGCTTTTCAATAGATAAGCTATTCTTTACTATATTTCTAGGCAAAATGCTTAATGTATATTGTGAATATGATACCTTTGAAAAGTGTCATTTAAGCAGCAATTGGAAACCTTCAGCAAACATGCATTGACAGTCTTCTCTGAATTAGAAATAAGTGCTGGCCACTGTAGATACCCTTGTGAATAGACCCAGTCTATTCTTTCAAGCCACTTGTACTCTCGTAAAGCAAAAGATACGTTACCACTGTAGTCACAGGTCAAGCAAAGGTCAGTTTATGAAATAGTAAAAGTACTAACACAGTGTTACCAAAAATATGAATGAGAATTTCTGACTACAACAGTAGGGATAGTTTGTAGGAAAGAAGTATTTGGTATGAATCTTGAGAGAAAAGTAGAATTTCATCAAATAGGGGGTGTAGATCAATGGCAAAAGCAAAGGCGAAAGGCTTTAAAGAATCTGAAGTGTTCCGGGCATAGAAAATAGAATTGTGTGATTAGATTGTAAGGTGTATAGAGAAGAAGAAGGTGGGGAGTTGAGACTGAAAAGTTATACTAGGTCCAAATTACAGAGGGACTTTCTGTTATGCTAAGACATTTGAACTTTATTCTCTACTAAATGAGGAACCACTGGTGGTTTTGAGTGAGTGAATGGCATGATGACGATTGTGTTAAAAGAAGATAACTCGTGACAACATGAACAATGGATTGAGAGAGAAAGACAGGCAAGAAAGCATTTTAAATGATTATTGTTATAGTCCAGGTGACAGATCATGAACGACTGAACCAAGAATGTGAGAGTGTGCTGTTCAGTGGGACAAATTCCAAAAAATTTGCATAATGGTAGAGTTGATTTAACAAGAAGTTATCTGAATGAATGAAACGAAAACAAGGGAAGAGTTCAAGGAACAGCTGAGTGAGAAGATGGTACTTCTTAGTTAAAGTGCAGAAGCCAGTTGGGGTAGGGAAATCAGAATTTGGCTTTGGTCCCATTGGATAACGTTTGAAAAGGAACAGTCGTACTTAGAAATAATAACTTCCTTTATAAACTTAGCATCAGTAAATTAATGGACAAAAACCAGATTGCAGTGAATACAAGGAATGAAGAGTAGAAGTTGTCAAGGCATCAGATGTAGGCTTCTTTTGAGAGACGTATAACTAATTGGTCTGGTAATGCATTCTTGGATCTGCTTGTCAAATATATTTCTGATATTCTTTTATCTTAAAATTATTTTGAGTGGGACTGTTAGGGAATAAGTCCAATAAAGTATTATAAAAAAGTATGAGGTTAGACAAAAAAAAGGTAACAAACAAAATTAGTCCAGACAGTAATGAGCTTAGGAAGATAGTGCTATGAAAACCATGGCTGCTTAGCTAATGCTACTGAGTTTGCTTGCATAAAATTAAAAATGGAAAAATAGTGTACTTTCAGAGAAAAGGAAAAGAAACCTACTTTGCATTCACCTTAAACACTTATATGTGAGAGCTGGAAATTACCCTAGAGATTACTCCATCTCATTTTACTTGGGAAACCTGAGGCAAAACAAACATCTCTTCCCAATTCAGTTTAAATTTCTCTCCATAATATAAAAGAACTGCATGTAATGCAGGCTCAATAAATGTTAGTAAATGGGAAAATATCTATGACACAGAAGCCTCTGGTTTGTTCCATTTTTATCTATAGATGGGATATAAATGATAAGAAGGCAATCAGACTTGTGCTGTATCTTAAGGGGAGAGGAGAAAACCCAAGACACAACATCCAGTTACACACTGCAAAGAAACAGCAGCTTCAGACAAAACAGTGTGACCTGAGGAAATGGGAAGTCAAGATGCTGAGAGAAGACAAGTAATTTGGGTGACCAGAATTTGTTTGGTGTCATATGATGCTGAAGTTTAGTCTAGGAATATTTTAGGAAGGATGTTAATTTACATACAGTTTAGATTAATGAATTAGGGAAGATTTAGTAATAGGTTAAGGGGACATTTCATACAGAAAAGTTAGAATGTTTATGATCCAGGTGGATGGAAAAGAAATTATGAAAGGTGGGAAATAAATTGCTAATCTTGGTTCTAGTTTAGAGCATGGAATGGGATGTTATCAGATGGAAAGATATGATTGCTATAGTGTCAGCATATAGAAAGTTGCTAAAAATATTATTGGGTTAAAATTGGATATGATAGTTGCTCATAACTTTCAGCAGAATCATGCTTTTTAATATAAAATCGTGTTGAAGGGGCAAATCTGCTGAGTGTAGAAGGCTGCAAAGGAAATCATTACAAGACAAAGGAAATGGCCTTTAGGAGGAGACAAAAATAGAAAAGTAGATCACTCTTAAAGGATTCCCAATAAATACTTTGAATAAATCAATTAATAAATAAATTATTGAAAACTAGTGATTAAAATGTATTTGATTTAAAAGCCAAGGCATAATTGGCTTCCTCAACATCACTGTCATGTTCTGACCTTTTGTCAACTCACCCTCATTCACTGGGAAATTGGTACCTGATTCGTTGTCTTTCTTTCCATTCAAATTTCTGATGTATATCCTAGGAGAGTTTATCATCTTCATAGAAAATTTGTCCCAGTATCTTTGCTTTGTAAAATATCTTTTCTAAGTCTAGTATCTTTACTCCTTGACCTTAGCAGCTTTCACTTTTATTCCACATTCCACCACCTCCCATTCCCAAAGTCACATTTTGGGTCTTGTCATCAACAGGAACTGTTGCATGACAAAAATCATAATCTCAAATATCCCATTTTGTGGCAACTGTTCATGTAGTAAAAACCTCAAAATGTATGAAACAAAAGTGTTGCTGGGAAAACAAAGCTAAAACAATCCTGGATTGCACTGTGAATAACATGATGTCCACACTAAGAAATACTGCGGTCTCACCTATTCAATAACTTAAAATTATTATCATTATGATTGCTATTATTATTTCTTTTTATTATGGTAGTTATGAAGCTAGATTTTTAAAATTGAAGTATAGTTTACTTACAATATTATGTTAGTTTCAGGTGTACAACATTCTATATTTTTATAGATTATACTTCATAAAAAGTCTTTATGAAATATTGACTATATTCCCTGTGCTATAGATTACATCTTTGTAACTTATTTATTTTATACCTAGTAGTTTGTACCCCTTAATCCCCTTCACTTACTTTGTCCCTCCTCCCCTCCCCCCTCCCACTCTTCCCTCAGGTAACCACTAGTTTGTTCTCTATATACGTGAGTCAGTTTCTATTTCGTTATAATTGTTTACTTGCTTTATTTTTTAGGTTCCACATATAAGTGAAAACATAGTATTTGTAGTTCTCTGTCTGATTTATTTCACTAAGCACTCTACCCTCCAGGCTCATCCATGTTGTCCAAATGGCAAAATTTCGTTCTTTTCTATGGCTGAGTAATATTCATTATACATATATATATATATATATATATATATGATATACATATCATATATATCATATCATATATACATACATATCATATATATATCATTGTACATACACATATATATACATACATATATATATATATATATATACATATATATATATATATCACATCACATCTTCTCTATCCATTCATCTGTTGATGGACACTTAGGTTGTTCCCTTATCTTGGCTATTGTAAATAATGCTGCTATGAACATTGGGGTGCCTGTATCTTTTCAAGTTAGTGTTTTAGTTTTCTTTGGATAAACACCCAGGACTGGCATTTCCGGATAATATGGTAGTTCTATTTTTGATTTTTTGAGGAACCTCCATACTGTTCTCCATAGTGACTGCACCAATTTAGACTCCCACCAGCAGTGCATGAGGGCTCCCTTTTTGCCACATCCTCGACAACACTTGTTATATCTTGTCTTTTTGAAGATAGCCATTCTGACAGGTGTGAGGTAATATCTCATTGTGGTTTTGATTTGCATTTCCCTGATTTGCATTTTCCCTGACTAGTAATGTTGAGCATGAACCTAGATTTTTATGGCTAATTCTGGGAAACATTCTTGTACTAACAACATCCTACTGATTATCTAGAGGAGGGGACCAAAATGGTTAGAATGTAATCTGAAAGAGCCTGAACCTCAAAGAGGCTCGAGAATAAATAGAACCACACATAGACATAATATAAACTGATGAAAATGAAGGGAAAAATCTTAAAAGCAGGCAGAGAGAGAGGGAAAAAAAGACAGTATTACTTAAAGGGAAAATGACAACACTAAAAGACCGAAAGACAAGTTAATGAGATCTTTAAAGTGCTGGGGAAAAAAACTTATCAACCCAGGATTCTATATTTAATAAAATCATCCTTTAAATATAAAGAGGAAAACATTTTCAAATCAAAGAAACAAGAAAATACAACATTAGTAGACCTTCACTGTAAGCAATACGAAAGGAAGTTATTCAACATGAGGGGAAATAATACTTGATGGAATCTCAGATTCACAGAAAGGGATAAAAAGTAATGGAAACAAAGCATTGTAATTCAACTACACTTCAATAAAAAATAAATTTTAAAAAAGCAATGAAAATGTTCAGTATCGTTCCTGAAGCCTAAGATCTTCTGACAAGCAATGGTAGAAAAATCATAACATTTTAAAATAATTTTCCTTGGAGTTAGTAGAGTTGGGAAGATTTCTCTTATGGATAGATATATAACTAATAAATTTTATATGCAGGTGTTCCACAAAAATAACTGAAATTGAAAAATACAGTTTGAAAAGTGGATGGGAATTTCTTTCTACACAGATTGGGACAAAGCCAATCAAAATGATTCAGAAGCTCAAGAACATGAGGTTATAGAGGATCTGACTATTGCTTTCTTAACGGTTGCATAGATAATATTCAAAGCTTCCAGAATTTAGGCAACCACAGGAAATAGTTCATACATTATGCAGTTGTCAAAGACCCTAGAATATTTTATTTTGTGGTTTTGGGGTAACAAGATAAACCTAAGTGACGGTCAAGATTCTGTAGGAAAAGCCGTTTCCAGCACAGAAACAACAGCAACTATCTGTACTTTGAAATGAGTGCAAAAGATGCCAGAAAATGTTACAGTGAGCTTTAAGGAAGCCAACTTGAAGAGTTCTTGATACTTAGAACAGGTCATATTTACAACAGACTGTTAATCTCTACTAAATCCTAAACCTAGTTTATCCTACTGTTGACTGATACAGAGTGCCAATGTATTCTAACCAACTCGCACACACACACCATATAACTACAAAAGGGGATTGTAGACTATATATTTGCAGAAATGTACCATCAACTAATGTCAATAAACTAAACTATACTGTTGCTTCATTCGTGGTTGGGAAAAAGAACATCTGCTCACTGAATAGTCTGCTTACTGAATCACAGAACTTCATACTGATAAACTTTAAGGGGTGTCTAATGGCAACAATTCTTTAATTATCTGACTAGAGAGCTGATAATCATAGAGAGAACCAAAATATTAATTATTATTAAAAGACTAATATCGTAAAAAGGATAAAAGAATAAAACCACACATTATAAACTTTTTTTAACATCTTTATTATAGTATAATTCCTTTACAATGGTGTGTTAGTTTCTGCTTTATAACAAAGTGAATCAGTTATACATATACATATATCCCCATATCTCTTCCTTCTTGCCTCTCCCACCCACCCACCCTCCCTATCCCACCCCTCTAGTTGGTCACAAAGTACCTAGCTGATCTCACTGTGCTATGCGGCTGCTTCCCACTGGTTATCTATTTTACATTTGGTAGTGTGTATATGTCCATGCCACTCTCTCACTTTGCCCTAGCTTACCCTTCCCATTCCCATATCCTCAAGTCCATTCTCCAGTAGGTCTGCGTCTTTATTCCTGCCTTGCCCCTAGGTTCTTCATGACCATTTATTTTTTGTTTCTTAGATTCCATATATATGTGTTAGCATACGGCATTTGTTTTTCTCTTTCTGACTTACTTTACTCTGTATGACAGACTCTAGGTCCATCCACCTCACTAAAAATAACTCAATTTCGTTTCTTCTTATGGCTTAGTAATATTCCATTGTATATATATGCCACATCTTCTTTATCCATTCATCTGTCAATGGACATTTAGATTGCTTCCATATCCTGGCTACTGTAAATAGAGCGGCAATGAACATTGTGGTACATGACTATTTTTGAATTATGGTTTTCTCAGGGTTTATGTCCAGTAGTGGGATTGCTGGGTCATATGGTAGTTCTATTTTGAGGTTTTTGGTTTTGGTTTTTTTTTGCGGTGCACTGGCCTCTCACTGTTGTGGCCTCTCCTGTTGCAGAGCACAGGCTCTGGACGCGCAGGCTCAGCGGCCATGGCTCATGGGCCCAGCCGCTCTGTGGCATGTGGGATCTTCCCGGACTGGGGCACAAACCCGTGTCCCCTGCATCGGCAGGCGGACTCTCAACCACTGTGCCACCAGGGAAGCCCTATTTTTAGGTTTTTAAGGAACCTCCATACTGTTCTCCAAAGTGGCTGTATCAATTTACATTCCCACCAACAGTGAAAGAGGGTACTCTTTTCTCCACACCCTCTCCAGCATTTATTGTTTGTAGATTTTTAATGATGGCCATTCTGACCAGTGTGAGGTGATACCTCACTGTAGTTTTGATTTGCATTTCTCTAATCATTAATGATGTTGAGCATTCTTTCATGTATTTGCTGGCAATCTGTATATCTTCTTTGGAGAAGTGTCTGTTTAGATCTTCTGCCAATCTTTACATTGGGTTGTTCGTTTTTTTGATATTGAGGTACATGAGCTGCTTGTAAATTTTGGAGATTAATCCTTTGTCAGTTGCTTCATTTGCAAATATTTTCTCCCATTCTGAGGGTTGTTTTTTCATCTTGTTTATGTTTTCCCTTGCTGTGCAAAAGCTTTTAAGTTTCATTAGGTCCCATCTGTTTATTTTTGTTTTATTTCCATTTCTCTAGGAGGTGGGTCAAAAAGGATCTTGCTGTGATTTATGTCATGGAGTGTTTGCCTGTGTTTTCCTCTAAGAGTTGTATAGTGTCTGGTCTTACATTTAGGTCTTAATCCATTTTGAGTTTATTTTTGTGTATGGTGTTAGGGAGTGTTCTAATTTCATTCTTTTACATGTAGCTGTCCAGTTTTCCCAGCACCACTTATTGAAGAGGCTGTCTTTTCTCCACTGTATATTCTTGCCTCCTTTATCAAAGATAAGGTGATCATATGTGTGTGGTTTTATCTCTGGGCTTTCTATCCTTTTCCATTGATCAATATTTCTCTTTTTGTGCCAGTACCATACTGTCTTGATAACTGTAGCTTTGTAGTATAGTCTGAAGTCAGGGAGCCTGATTCCTCCAGCTCCATTTTTCTTTCTCAAGATTGCTTTGACTATTCGGGGTCTTTTATGTTTCCATACAAATTGTGAAATTTTTTGTTCTACTTCTGTGAAAAATGCCAGTGGTAGTTTGATAGGGATTGCATTGAATCTGTTGATTGCTTTGGGTAGTAGGGTCATTTTCACAATGTTGATTCTTCCAATCCAAGAACGTGGTATATCTCTCCATCTGTTTATATCATCTTTAATTTCTTTCATCCTGTCTTATAGTTTTCTGCATACAGGTATTTTGTCTCCTTAGGTAGGTTTATTCCTAGATATTTTATTCTTTTTGTTACAGTGGTACATGGGAGTGTTTTCTTAATTTCACTTTCAGATTTTTCATCATTAGTATATAGGAATGCAAGAGACTTCTGTGCATTAATTTTGTATCCTGCTACTTTACCAAATTCATTGATAAGCTCTAGTAATTTTCTGGTAGCATCTTTAGGATTCTCTATGTGTAGTATCATGTCATCTGCAAACAGTGACAGCTTTACTTCTTCTTTTCCAATTTGGATTCCTTTTATTTCTTTTTCTCTTCTGATTGCTGTGGCTAAAACTTCCAAAACTATGTTGAACAATAGTGGTGAGAGTTGAGCAACCTCATTTTGTTCCTGATCTTAGTGGAAATAGTTTCAGTTTTTTCACCATTGAGGACAATGTTGGCTGTGGGTTTGTCATATATGGCCTTTATTATGTTGAAGTAAGTTCCCTCTATACCTACTTTCTGGAGGGTTTTTATCATAAATAGGTGTTGAATTTTGTCAAAATTTTTCTCTGCATTTATTGAGATGATCATATGGTTTTTCTACTTCAGTTTGTTAATATGGTTTATCACATTGATTGATTTGCATATATTGAAGAATCCTTTCATTCCTGGGATAAACACCACTTAATCATGGTGTATAACCCTTTTAATGTGCTGTCACTTATTCTTAATCTTGTTGTCTCTGACATTGCCTAGCATAGTAGTAATAACAAATGGTCAAGTCAGTTTTGGAAAATAAGTCACCCAATGAAGACCCAAAGTTGATTGAGTCCTAAGGAATGGATATAATTTAAATAAAGATAATATGAATGAAACATATGCTGTAAAATCAGTGCAATATGGAAAGTTCTATGTATTTATTTTTGAACAATTAGAAGAAATATGAAATTAGCAAGAAGGAGTAGGGCAGAGAACAGTAAAGTTGAACAATATTTCTGGTTGACAATTGGCTTCCTTTCAAGTTTTCATTTCTTGTAGTACAGAGGAATAATATTGCAATTTTTGAAACAAAGAAGGGGAATGGGGAAAATGTGTGAATAGGAAAAGTTAAATTGTAAAGTCAGTAGCATTTTCTCATTTGCTTTTTATGCAAGCCTGCATCTAAGGTCTTCTTTTAAAATGGGTATTCCTTTTTAGTATAGTCTGAAGTCAGAGAGCCTGTTTCGAAACTCCAGCTCCATTTTTCTTTTTCAAGATTGCTTTGGCTATTCTGGGTCTTATGTGTTTCCATAAAAATTGTAAATTTTTTTTTTTTGTGAAAAATGCCATTGGTAATTTGTTAAGGATTGCATAGAATCTGTAGCTTGCTTTGGGTAGTATAGTCGTTTTCACAATATTCTATCTTCCAATCCAAGAACGTGGTATATCTCGCCATCTGTTTGTGTCATCTTTGAATTCTTTCATCAGTGTCTTATAGTTTTCTGTATACAGGTCTTTGGCCTCCTTAGGTAGGTTTATTCCTGGGTATTTCATTCGTTTTGTTTCAGTGGTGAATGAGATTGGTTCCTCAATTTCTCTTTCTGAACTTTCGTTGTTAGTGTATAGGAATGCAAGAGATTTCTGTGTATTAATTTTGTATCATGCAACTTTGCTAAATTCATTGATTAGCTCTACTAGTGTTCTGGTGGCATCTTTAGGATTTCCTATGTACAGTATTATGTCATCTTCAAACAGTGACAGTTTTACTTCTTCTTTGCCAATTTGGATTCCTTTTACTTCTTTTTCTTCTCTGATTGCCATGGCTAGGACTTCCAAAACTATGTTGAATAATAGTGCCGAGAGTGGGCACCTTTGTCTTGTTCCTGATGTTAGAGGAAATGCTTTCAGTTGTTCACCATTGAGAATAATGTTTGCTGTGGGTTTGTCATATATGGCCTTTATTACATTGAAGTAGATTCCCTGTATGCCCACTTTCTGGAGAATTTTTATCATAAATGGGTGTTGAATTTTGTTGAAAGATTTTTCTGCATCTATTGAGATTACCATATGGTTTTTAGCCTTCAATTTGTTAATATGGTATATCACACTGATTGATTTGCATATATTGAAGAATCCTTGCATCCCTGGTATAAATCCCACTTGATCATGGTGTATGATCCTTTTAATGTGTTGTTGGATTCAGGTTGCTAGTATTTTGTTTAGGTTTTTTGCAGCTACGTTCATCAGTGTTATTGGCCTGTACCACCACTATGAAGAACAGTATGGAGGTTCCTTTAAAAACTAGAAATAGAACTACCATATGACCTAGCAATCCCACTACTGGGCATATACCCAGAGAAAACCATAATTCAAAAAGACACATGCACCCCAATGTTCATTGCAGCACTATTTACAATAGCCAGGACATGGAAGTGACCCAAACGTCTGTCAACAGAGGAATGGATAAAGAAGAAGTGGTACATATATATCATGGAATATTACTCAGCCATAAAAAGGAATGAAATTGGGTCATTTATAGAGATGTGGATGGACCTAGAGACTGTCATACAGAATGAAGTAAGTCAGAAAGAGAAAAACAAGTATCATATATTAACGTATATGTGAAATCTAAAAAAATGGTATAGATGATCTTTTTTGCAAAACGGAAATAGAGACACAGATGTAGAGAGCAAATGTATGGGTACCAAGGGTGAACGGGGATGTGGAATGAATTGGGAGATGGGGATTGACATATATACACTATTGATACTATGTATCAAATAGATAACTAATGAGAACCTACTGTATACCACAGGGAACTCTACTCAGTGCTCTGCAGTGACCTAAATGGGAAGGAAATCCAAAAAAGAGGCGATATATGTATACATATAGCTGATTCACTTTGCAGTACAGTAGAAACTAACACAACATTATAAAGCAACTATACTCTAATAAAGGTTTTTTTTAAAGTAAAATGTGTATTCCTTCTTTTAAGTCTCAGTAAATAAGGTTGACAGTTAATGCTGTCTGGTGTTAGCAATGTAGCAAATCATGATTCCCACTTTATAATGTCATATAATTATCTTATTAATAATACTAGTCCATTTTTTTTCTATCGACCACACAGATGTAAGAAACTGAAATGACTTAAAAGCTTCTAGAATTCTGGAAAAGATAACAGAAATGTTTAAAACAATAGAGATATTTAGTCATCTATCCAAAACCCATGGGTTTAGATAACAATCAAACAAATGTTCATTATCATTAATTCTCCAAACCAAAGAATAACGTGAATTTTGTAATCAAAACAACTTAATATATGTTTATATTTATGAAATTTAATATTCCAGATGACTCAAAGTAAAGAATCATAGTACACAGAAAATGAGATTGCCTAATATCAATCTTATTGGATATTTCAACTTTGCATCGGACTAAGATTTAACTACCACATATTGAGTATCTAGTACATAATAGGCCTATACCAGCAATATCTTGAAAATTGCCCTTTAATGTAAGTATTGTTATCCTAAATTTACACTCCAGTATACTAATGTTTAAAAAGGTAAATTAACTTGTCAAAGATTAAATAAGCTAATAAATTTTAAGCTGGGATTTAAGCCAAGTTCTTTTGACTCCGAATCCAGTGCTTTTTCTGATTATACTTTGCTGCATTGGGTATAACTGGAAAATTTTGTAGATGACTGGGTCTTTTGCGATGCCAAAAAAGAGATTGTTTTGATATGTGTTAGATAAGTATGAGAACCTTGCCTGCTAATGTATTCCAAAAAACCATCTTTAGAACTCTGCACAATGCTAATCCTAAATCTCTGCTATTGGGAAGCTATATCTCCCAAGTGGGATTTTTGCTTGTGATCACAGATGTAAGCAATAGCAGGGCCACAGCATATTGGTCACCCCTAGACAAACTGTTGGTCAAAGGACAGTTACTTATTTGACAAATAATTCTTACCAGCTTTCAAAAATATAAGTAAGTTATGAAGTACTGGAAACATTTGCAATTAATTTAAAACTAAAATTTCTGCATAAGCTTAATTCTGCAGGAGTTTAGAAATAAAATATTAAGGACAAACATTTACAATTTGCAGGGAATAATTGTACCAACTTTACAATACGGTCTAAAGGAAGCAAGAATTTTCTTCTTGGATCTTTTATAGAATTGATTATCATTATATTCAACAGAATCTATAAGGGTAATGGATCAGTGTCTAAGAAGCAAACATGACTAGGACACCAAAATTACCTCAAAATTCACTAATAACAAATCAAAATAATTAGGCTTATCACAGTTGTTTAGGTATGTCAAATTAATAAATTCATGGTGTTTTTATGTGGATTCTATTGAGAAAATCAAATTGACCTTTCAAAATATGCAATTCAGGGGCTATAGGAATAAATGACTATGATAAAATAAATGGCTGACCAATAAATGTTTCCTTACTTTTAAAAACGTCTTCACACCTGAATGACCAGATGATGCAATTCTTAAGAACAAACAAAAACTCTAATAAAATAGAGGAGAAGATCAACACTACATTTTTTAAGAAACTGATGATCTACTAATGCAAACCCATTAGTGATATTATCACTGCATCATTTGAGCATTAAAATTTGCCTTATACCTGTCTCCGTCAACCTTTTTCTTTGATTCTCTTTCCTCTGTCTCTTTTTTTTCCCCTTCAATTGACTTTCTTCTTTACGCTGTCTCCTGACATTGCCTTCTGGAAGCACTTGGGGAAAGGCACACTTCGTTCTCTATGAAAACCAATTAGGCAACATTAGGAATTCTCCCTCTAAGAAATATTTTCTTCAAATACATGTGACTTAGTAAAGAGTTTCAGATGAACATCACTTTATCCTAAGGGGAGAATCATATATTTCATTAATTTGAATGTAAAGCAGAGATATAATTCAATACATTTAATTCTGAAATATTCGCATAATAGAAGTGAGCTGTAGTATATTGAATCCAAACAGTGACTAGTACAAAAATAATCTACATTGAGCTAATAATTTACATTTGTTTTTAGTTTGGGGGTTTTGTTGTCAAAGTTTATTTTCTCATTTCTTATTTCTTATGCAAGTAATTAAAATTAATGTTCACTTTCTGAATTAGGATCAGTTTAAAAAAAAGAATTAAGATTTTTCCCACAGAAGAATTCATCCAGTAAGTAACTCCACATATTTGAGTTGAATGTGAAACTTTAATGGAATGGTGGTTGCAGAAACTCTCAAAGAGCAAGTCCTAACATTAGGAGAAGCATTCAAAGAGAAAGCCAAAGAGAAGCTATAACTTGTAAAGCATGGATAATAGAGTCTAGAACTTCATGAGACTATATGAATCTTCAAGGAATAAGAAAAATTAGAGACTCAAAGGAAAAGCTATGAATCTTTAAATATTTTCAAAATCTGGCTTGCTCAACTTCTCCTGAACATTATTGAAAATGCACAAAGAATGTATGAGGGGAGAAATGATTCATTCTTTTAGCTCTTACTTATCATAAATGGATTAGCAATATACATGGGAAACTTTGTAGACTTTAAGAGTCAGAACCAGGGTTTATCAATCTACAGACATCTGATGACAAGATGGGAAAGCTCCCTTGAATCTTAGATTAGTCTCCTCGGCTTTTCAGTGTTACTCAGAACCAGGAAATTACACAAGTTTTCTTTTTGTTGCTAAAACTTGGCTTTTAGTCAGAGTTAAGGGTAATGTTAGGTGTAAATCACAAGAGCATTTGGTCCAACTAAAATATTATTTTTGAACTGGGTCTTAGACTAGACCCTCATATATATCAGCTGTTCCCAGGCAGAGTAGTAAAAACATCTGTTTAAAAAACATTGTTTATTTTGTCCTATCTCCTAATGCTGTACTTAAAAACAATTATGACAATACTGGGAAAAAGATTGGGCTTTTCTGTTTTGCATTCATACCAGGGAATTTTTTATTTAAATAATAAAGCAAAGCAACATAGGATCAAAATTAGTTCTATTACTTAGTTTCTACGAGTTCTGAACTTTTAGGTGCAAACAGTTTCTGTGATATACTGTCCCTTATATTAGAGCTTCCTAAGATTGTTCCCTCCTCCCTTCCCTCTCTCATTGCTACCCCCAGCACTGTTCCCTTTCCTTTTGCCTAGCCAGGTCCCCTCATTAGGATCTGTTTTAAAAATAGTTCTATCTGTGTGCCCAGATGTATTCCAGACTGGGACATTAAGTATGGATGTCAGAAGCTTCATGTTCTATATCTAATGGATCTTGAAATTGGATCTTGTTGTCCTTAATGGTGAATTCTAATTACTGACTCTGTCCCTGGGTCTCAGGATTCTGGATGATCTCTCTCTACTCCTCTTTTGAACCAGGGCACAGTTCCTGTCATGTGATTGACAAGTTCATTCCCCTTAAGGAATGAAAACATCTTGAACACAGATTGTTTCTAGTTTTGTTAGCCTCCTCCCCTGTCAGGCTGGATTCTGTGGCCTGTTTCTCTTCTTGTGAGTGGATGGAGTTCCACCATCACCATGAGTGTAACTTTGAGGATAGCATACTCCCTCTGTGAGTCTGCTTGTAAATCAGTGCTCTTCCATGGCCACTGAAAGCTTGAACTGGGTCTGAAACCCCTACTCAGTGTACTCTGTGCAATTGATCACCCTACTGCTCTTATTAGGGCCAGCCCCTTAGATCTGTCAGTTTTCCTGGCCTCACAGGTCTGGCTTCTTTTCTTTCTGCTCGCTTCTCTCTACGAACTGAATTACTGACGCCTCACTTGCCACAACTTATCCCTGCATGTTCTCATTAATATATCGACACACCTGGACCCTTGGTGATATTGTAGAAATATTCATACTTGTATTCAGGAAACATGTGTAACGCTCTGCTTACTATTGCAGCCCTGCTCCTCCTCTTCCAAACTCAAACAGAATATTTTTCTTTCCAAAGCCAATCAACAACAATCATCAGGAAAAAGAATTCTCTCCTGCTCATTTCTTTGTGCTCAACTTCTCCATCACCCACCACAGCAGCACACAGTGTCACCACCCTCCCACCAAAAATCACAAGCGCTATGGAGACAGTCAAATAAATAAGAGGGTCTTAAGGGAGGCCAGGGTGGCTGCAGCAGAGAGAAAAAAAAGAGAACTAGAACTGAGTTTAGGGATGCACATTGAAGCCAAATAGCCAAATAGACTAAATCTCTTAAAGCATAGAAATAGACTGATGTAATTTGTCACCCAAAGAGGATCCATTTGAGAGTAGAAATGAACACTATCGATAACTTTACAGATAAAGTTAGGAAAATGATGTAAAATGAGACTACATAGGACTGATTGGAACATATGGTCAACTTATAAATAAGGGAATTTTGTTTCTAGTCTAAGAACAATAAGGAAGCAGTTGAAGTGTTTCAGACTTGTGCATGATTTGATTGGCATTTCAAGAATGCATCTGTGGTTAAAAAAAAAAGTCAGTCCACACTATGGCTCCAACCCCTCTCTCTAAAATCGATCTTTACTGTGGGAAAGTCTCTTGGTAATTATCACCAACATGCCTGTTCCAAGTTGTGCTACTACCTGGGTAATACTCCTGGGACCACCAGCGGTATATGATTTTTTTCCCTTCACACTTCATAAGGCAATTGAGTTAAACCTGAAGCATTTAAAGATGGTGTGATGGCAGGATCTTAACAGCACTTAATTTTCAAGTGAAAACGTATGTGTTTTAAAAAATAATTATTATGTTATTTTTTCTTCAATACTATATACATGTTGAAAGAACTTTTAAAATATGATAATTATAAATATATTTGAGCCCCTTTTTCACATTACATTACATCATTTTCATTTTCCCATGTCATTAAGATATCTTGGTAAATATTATTTTAATTTCTGCGTACTATGCCATTACATGAAGATAGCATATCTTAATTTCTCAATTGTTGAACATGTTGATAAAAACTCTGGCAAGTATATGTAGCCATATTTCAGAACATTGTTTTATAATGGATTCCTAGAAGTGGAATTAGTCTATAAACAGATAAAATCATGTTGAAACCTCTTGATACATATTGCCAAACTGCTTTCCAGAAAGTTTAAAGTGATATGATTTACAATCATATCAGTATTGTATTAGAAAGCACAAGTCAACAACACTGTCTTACCACCACTGAGTATGTGTATTATGTTTTTAAAAGTTTGTCAATCTTATAAGAAAATGCATGGCATATCATTACTGGTATAATTTGCATTTCCTTAATTCATGGTAAAAACAGGATCTCACACATATAAGCTATTTGCATTTTCTCTTTTGTGAATTGCCTATTCACAATGCTTACCCATTTCCTATTTTTTATTAAAGTTATGTTTCTTTTTCAATTAATTTGTGTGGACTTTAGAAAAACTTTTTTTAAACTTTCCTTCCTTTTGCTTTCCTTGGGTTTATATGATTTTTTCTACATTGTTGAATCATTTTAAAAAATTAAATGGTTTCAAACATAAAAATCTTACTTTTTCATTAAAATATGTACTGCATGCTCAGTGAAAACAGTTGAAAACATGGAAGAAAGAATTTAAAGCTTCCCCTTATTTTTCTATTTTAGTAATAAAATTATTTAAGATTATAATTTGCTTTCTATGCAAAGCTTTGACGTGTGGTATTTCCTTGATATTAATGTGTCATTAAAATTTAATTTAGTCTTTGCTCTAATAATCATTTAAGGGAGTGTTATTTTGTAAAACTTCTCATACCTTTAAATTTATTGCAATTTTCTAGTTTTGTCACTTAGTTGGAAACACTGGCCTGTACCATTACAGCTTTACAGAGTTTAATGTGGTTTTCTTTGTGTCCTAGTATGTAATTTAGTTTTGTAAATGTCCCATGAACAACAGAAAATATATCTTTTTAAATTTCCAATTTATAAGGAAGAGTTTATACTCATAGACTAATCAACTTTATTATGTATATTTTTCAAAACTTCTATGATATCATTCATCTTGTTCTGCAATAAACTGAAAGTAGGATACATTTTGGCTCCTTGACCAGTAGTAAATTAAAAATACACTAAAATCTTCCACCAGAATAAATTTGTCAATTTTTCCTCATATTTTATATGACCTTTGATTTGTCCTTGTTTAGGTTCTACTTCTAGATACATGAACATGATCGTGACCCTTGTGTCTCCATTAGGAATTTTACCCTTTAGCAGTAAAAATACTTTATGTCTATTTTAACACATATTAATGTTTCTTAATTAATTATTTCACACATCTCTGACGATTTAATTTTTTTCCTTAAGGTTTCAACTTTGTTCAACAGCTTCAAGTTCATTTAACTGGTTCATGTAGCAAACATAACGTTGGATTAACTTAACACAATCTGACAGTCTTTTACTTAATAATTTGATCCTTTCATATGTATTATACTATCATAATTTTATATTCATTCATGTTTCTGTCACTTTGTATCATATTCTCTTCATTAATGTTTTCTTTCTGTTCTGTAATTTTTAAATTTCCTTGTGTGTGTGTGTGTGTGTGTGTGTGTGTGTGTGTTCTTAGACATCCTAACTCTAGCTGCATAATTTGTTCAAAGACATTTTACAAATATGTGTTTAAATTGAACGTCAAAGTCAATAACATACACATTTTTAAATCCTCTTTTAAAGTGGGGGGTGTTCACTACCAAATGTAAAATAGATAGCTAGTGGGAATTAGCTGCATAGCACAGGGAGATCAGCTAGGTGCTTTGTGTTCACCTAGAGGGGTGGGCTAGGGAGGGTGGGAGGGATTGTGACAACAAATAAGTATGTTGTTTTTCTCTCTCCCCTTTACCAGATTTTGTTAATTCAATTAGAGTTGTAAATACCACCAATTTTCTTAAAAAGCATTAATCTTCCTAAAGAAGAATAAAAGGTAATTGTGTTATTTATCTCTATGTGGTCAGTTGTTTCAGTGCTCACTCAAACCATCTCAAGCATGACTCTCTCATTCCTCTGTTCCTTACTTTGATTTGCTCATCATCTGCCACCACCAGAAACACACCAACTCTTCAGGTCTTAGGGCTGAAATTTGAGAAATAAAAATAAAAATTTGAGAAATAAAATCCCCATCTCTCCCATTATCTCCCACCTCAGGCTGATATTAAGAATCTGTACTTGCTTTAGAAGACATCTCAGCTGTCCCGCTGTCCCTTCGATAGATGTGACTGAACCCCCAGGGCTGTGTTAAGGGCTCTTTTCCTTAGGGCTGGAAATATAATGCAGATATGTAGTTACGATATAAACTGATATGTTTCTTTGGATTAGAAAAATATTCTTTTCCCTTGAATGTTATTTTTCTTCCATCTTTTCTATTCTTTCATTTGTATGTTGGGTCTCAGGTTGAACCTTCCATACTTATTATAATTTTAATTTATTATCTTATATACATTGCTGGGTGGCACAAGGTCTGTTGAGTCAACACTGGCTAGATGGAGTCCATGGAATGAGTCTCCTGTTTGATTCAGTACATTCTTACCGTAAACGTTGGCCACTCTGACTTGGAAGGGATCTATAGGGAATTGCTCAGGTTCAGCTCCCACTCGTTTTCAGGAGTGCCAGGGTCATGTATCAGTATTCCAGTGTGATTCTTTCCATTCATCTAATACTGTTTGTGATAGCGAAATTTACGTGTCAACATTGCTCAGCTATGGTGCCCAGTGGTTTGGTCAAACACTAGTTTAGCTGCTGCTGTGAATGCAGTTTTTCAATGTAATTAACATTTATGATCAGTTGAGTTTAAGTAAAGCAAATTAATGTGCTTTACTTCCTAATGTGGATGGGTCTCATCCAATCAGGTGCGGGCCTAAAGAGCAAAGACTGAGGTTCCCCAAAGGAGAAGGAATTCTTCCTCAAGACTGCAACATAGAAATTCTACCTGAGTTTCCAGCTTGCTTGCCTGTTTTTAAGTATTTCAGACTCAACTCTGCAACTCTGCAACTGTTTTTAAGTATTTCAGACTCAACTCTGCAACATTTGCAACCCTACATTTCTAGCCTGCTAAGCTGACTTACAGATTTTAGATTTTCCAGTCCCCAAAATTACATTAAAATAAAACCAGTTTGTTAAAATACATCTTTCTGTCTCTCTCACCCTCTGTCTTTCTTCACATACACATATGCATATGTATATTCATATATGTGTGTAAATACTTATATAACATATATTTGTAATATAAATATTATACTTAATATAAATATAATATAAATTATATAAATATATTTACAAATATAAATATATGTAATATAAATATATGTATATAAATATCCTATTCTTTCTGTTTCTCTGGAGAACAATGACTAATATCGATTGCAGCATGCTACCCTACTTTCTAGTGCTGAGGTTGATGTAGATTTTTATCCTAATTCTATATGGTATTAGATGTCTCAGTGGGAATTTGGGAGAGACAAAATACAGTATCATGCTGATCTATTAGACCTAAGTGTCAATTTGGTTATATTTTTCCTTTTGTTTTTTTCATTTTTAATATTCTCCCTAGGATAACTCATCCATTCCCTTATATAATTATTACCTACTTGAAAAAACATTCCAGAAAGTATATCTCAGGTATCAACAAAGTACTTCCAACTGCTTAGCTATAGTTTTAGCAGAACTGTATCCTCCTCAAATAATATTCAGTGCCTGCTTTCACAGAATACTAAATTTGCCCTAATAGGACATGTAAGGTGATTATGAAATGTGCCCTGTCCTCAAGAGGTATAAAGTATAATGGAAGAAAAACTAATCCTGTGCATGAGTAAGCATAACACAAAGTTGTAAATGTTACATGTCACAAAGAAAAATGTATATTCATTTCTCAGGAATTTCAGAGAAAGAAAAGACTAATCTGGTTCTCAAAGATCAGAGAATTCTTTGTGATGCTAATATCTGAGCTGGAGTTTAAAGGATAGGTAAGCTTTTAGACACATGGAGATGGGGGAAATAATAATACAGGAAAAGGGTAGAGTTTCAGTTAAGACACAGGTACGGATAATATACAGGTAACTATATATATGCCTGATATACTTGGTATAAATGTAAACTGTTTACAGAAAAATAATGGGAAAGGCATTTGGAAAGGTAAATGGAAGCAAAATGATGCAATGGAAAGACAATAAAGTTTTCTGAACAGGAAAGAGAAAGGAGAAGACTACAGAACCAATATTTTGAGTGCATGTTATGTACTTGGCACTTCTGTGCTATTTTATTTAATTTTTGTCCCTTTGGTGAACATTCAAATATTTATTTTGACCTCTTTCTCTGTGAAAAGCAATATTGAAGTCAGTGGGAATCATAGTGAAATAATAATAGCATCAATAGTCTCATTTTGTAGCCGGAGATGTCAGTCTCACACAGGTTAGGCAGTGCACCTAAGATAGTACCCTGCTAGTAAGAATCAATGCCAAGTTTAGAAGCTGTATCCATCTAAGTCTAAAACTAGTTTATTGTTTGTCTGTTGTTTTCCACCATAACATGCCACCTTAACTTGTGCTTAGAATTGAACTTTATGACAGCTTATCTCAAAGAAAAAGATTAATTTTCCATTTCCTGTGCCCCCTCCTTATTTCAGGCTGTTATTATTTGCTTTACCTCTTGACATCCCACCTGTCTCTCTGAGTGCCCAGTGTAAGCATCACTTCCTTTTGAATATTTCCTGATCTCCCCATCGTCCTTAACCCAGCAGCCATCTCTGAACCTTAATAACAGAGATTGACCACACCAGTAACATGGCTCAATGTTTTGTAACTAGTTCCATGTTTATTATCACAAATATTTAACTCTCCTATTTGATGGTAAGTCCTGGGAATTTCAGGCTTTATAAACCAATGAAGATGCCTTGGGTTATGGAAACAGTAAGTGGAATGGGCCCTCCATTGCTCCAAGTGAAGCCTTATCTGATTGAAGAGTCACATGTGAACACAGATAGTGACAATATAGTGTGATAACTCCTTAGAGCTGGAAAAAAGTGACCCTTCTGCACCTACAAGAATACCTCACATATAAACAGATAATAAGTAACTATTTTTTGAAAAAAGGGGTTAAAACATTCAAGTACTTGTTCATGACAAGATAATTTCTGATAAGTTCCTCTGGAGCTATTCACTTAAAAAATTCAAAATGTGACATATTTCATTTTAAAAACATGAAAAGAGACATTACCTTAAACTTTTCTTGTTGGAAAGCAGGGATGTTCTTCCTACCGTCTCGGCTGTGCTTACACCTTTCTTCTTCAGAGGTCTAGATTTAAGATTACCATAAAGTTGGCCTTCATTCTGTTTGCTTTTTCCATGCCACTAGAAACAGCATTTTTTTGGTATTTCTATTGAAAATACTTTCGGCTGATGTTATTTGTCTGTCTTGCCACAGGGTGTGTGCATGTTCGGGGCAGGGGGGGCGGGTAGAAAATGGGCAGCGCTACAGACTGGCAACAGAATTCTAGAGGAGAATGCTTTAAAACAAACCACACATGGTATTTTCCCAAGTCCCCAGGTGCCTGGATTTCGTCTCTACTGAGAATAGGGAAATAAAGACAAATGCTAACACTGCTTGCCTTTAGAAAGCAGAGCTCCTTAGTGGTCTTAGTGTAAAGAATTTGCTTCTAATGCTTTTAGAAAGCATCATTGTAAATAAATACATTCAAGGGCCCTCCTTGAATACATTTAGTGACTATGCCCATTTATTTGCAAGGAGGGCCTTTGGGTTTCACTGACTGGTTTCCAAGATACTGGTCCTCTAAAAATTTGGCAGAGAAAAAGAAGAAGGTACAGCCAAAAAGACCTTTGTTATCAAAGATCTTCTTATACTGAACAATGCAGAGCAAAGCAGATGAAACGTAGACATCCTTTCTTTCACTATTCAAAAGATTCTGATGTGGCTGGAGAAATATGCACACCCTTCTTGACCCTTTTCTCAGTTTTTGGAACCTGTTCTCTCTCTTTGGGTATGTTTTTCCCTTAGCTTTGATTTGTCCTTTAATTTGACAACAACTCTAGGCCAACAATTTGAAATAGTTTTAAATATTATTTGGTGACAAGTTGTTCCAATTTTGAAAACTTGAAAAAAACCCAAAAGCCTAAGGTATAAAAAGAGCATATGGTAAGTTAACATCAGAGCTAAAGTGTTCATCTGTCTCTAGTACATTATGCCATAAAACTGTGTATAAATATTATATATGTATATATGAATATGTTATATATTCATATATTTTTATATATGTATGAGCATATACATATACATTCAAACAGGGCTGTGGCAATGTACCATAATTTGTATAATAAGATAGATCTAGTATTGAGTCTTGGCTCTATTACTACTTGAGCAAGCAACTTAACCTGAGCTTTACTTTCCTCATCTGTAAAATTTGCATAATGATGTTCACCTGTTATTATTAGGATAAAATTTAATAACATGTATAATCCCCTATCAGAAAACTTGGTTCAAATCAGGAGCTCAATATAATCGTTGATGTTGCTTTTGTTAAAGTTCCCAAATTTACCCAAGAAGATAGCTGTAAAAGTTATCCCAGTTACACAACCCAAAAGAATACAAAAGTTTTCCTGGTAACTTTCCAATAAGCTTTTTTTTTTAAATTTCTTTCTCTTCCCCTGCTTTGACTTCAGTGTTCACCACCAGTATGATTCCAAAGCTAAAGATGGTTGGTCGGCTGGATGCCAGGAGAATAAGATTATTTCATTGGTTAAATGGTGCTTTTTTTTCAATGTTTTTCCTCATGTCTCCCTATATCATGGTCTTTGGTTTTACAAACCATTCTCACAATGAAAAAATAATCCATTTAGATAATACAGTTAATGAGCAAGTCAATTCCATGTTTAAAACCATTAATTCTATTGCTTTACAGAATTGTGTTTTTTCTCTCCCTCTGGACCAATCAATTAGGTTATAATAATACACTTTTTGTGGCTCAATTACACAAAATTTCTCTGCCATTTGCTGTCAAAACAAAAACTGTATTCTTTTACTTGACAACTCTGAAGAACTTGTTTTCTTCACTAGTTTGGTTTCCTAGTAACACAGAATCATGATGTAAGTGTTCACAATAGTGACTTGATTTTAAGCAATTATTACTATGGTAATATCACCAAGCATGAGTCTTGAGTCTTGAGTGGACTCACCATTACCTTCCAGTAGCAGTGCGAAGAGCACATAGAGATTATCTTTTCCTACAGGAACCTGGTCTTTTCTGTTTCAGCTATAGATTTAGGGAATGTGAAAACTCTTGCCAGTTTATTTTAGTAACAAGGGGTTAAAGGTTTTGCTCAGCTTTTCACATTTGAGAGGAAGACATTGGCATGGATTTTTCCTAGACTTGTGGAATGCTTTGATAAGGACTGGCCCATTAACAAAGTAAAATATTTGCCAATATCCATTTGACAATGGATATCTCCATGTTTACCTTGTATTATAGGCATCTTTAAGAATTTTTCTAACACTCCATATTTAATCTATGCTTTGGAGACCTAAAACTCTCATTACTTTTGAGGTCATTGCTTTTTCCTCTATAATCTCTCCACTTTAAATTCAGTGTGTGAGTTTAAAGTTTTTACCTAGAAATCACGTGCCTCTCTGTGGTTTATTCCAATGGCCTATGGCCAATCAACACAAAGATTAAGGCTTGAAATGTAACATTTTTTTCCTCATTAGTATCATTGGATATACTCTGAGGGTGGCACTAAATTTCCTTACCTTCCCAACTTTTTCTTGGAAGAATAAACTTACTAAATGCATTAGACAAAATTAAGTAATGGTGCCAGCATTGTTGCTCTTGTTATTTCAGTGAGAATATGCTACGCTTGAGGAGGACTACTTCCAGGGATGGCCAGAAAAAAATAATTAAAATGCCCCTGTTTTTTAGCTGACTTAACTGGGTAATGCCAGTAACTTTTTTTGTTCCTCTGTAATATACAAATAATTTCCTTTCTACAGTAACTTAATATTTCATAATGGATGGCACAACACAGGCTAAAATTTCTTGATATTTTCTTGATACTTGGCATGGAATAAACATTTTCCTTCACAATAATGAGGGCTGGGAATCTCTTGATTAAAATCTAATGCCTCCCAGTCATACTTGATATACAATGATGTGGGTCATTTCATAATTACACTAGCTGGCCTAGAAGTGAGGATAAGGGAGGCAATATTGTAAAAATTTTTGCATCCTTCATAGTTGATGATAGTTCTACACCCCCTGTCACTTACTATGTCATTCCCCACAATCACTAAAAACGACCTATCTAAAGAACACCAAGAGTCACCTAATCTTTAAGGAGTTCTGATTGGTTTTTTGCTAGCACAAGTCAATGTGAGATCTTGGAAGCTAACTGAAGACTGCCTACCACAGCCTACAATCTGCTATTCAGTGTCCAAAAAGTCGTCAGTCATGCAATCCTCTAAAGGGGCCTTAGAATTTATATAACATCCTAGGGAATTCTGCTTATTTAATAAAACACAGACAGGAGTTTTAAGTAAAACATTTCTATATTAACTATCAAATTAAGTGATTTTCTAAGAGGTTGAAATGGGAGATCCTTTTGGATTTGAGTAGTTATGGAAATTTTCATGATTGTAATTAGATATGAGTGAACAATTCTGACCACATCATTGTCTATTGAACTTAATTTCTATTGCTTGCAAGAGTCCTTCACATACACTTTTTTTGTAATTGCAATTAAGCAGATGATGTGTCCTTCCTGAATGTGGTAATTGATTAAAGTTCTTATAATTAGAGCAGTGGTTCTCCACCGGGTTGATATTGTTCTGCCGTACGCCCCGCCCCACCCCAACCCGAGATATTTGCCAAGACACTTTTGGTTGTTGCACCTGGGAGGGGTGATGCTTCAGTCATTTAGTGCGCAGAGGCCAGGAATACTGCTAAACATCCTACAATGCACAGGACACACACACACACACACACACACACACACACCAGAAAATTATCCAGCCCAAATGGCAATAGTGCTGATATTGCAAAGCTGAGTTAGTTATAATAAAACAGGGTAGGTCGTGGGAGAAGACTTACTTCCTAAATTTATTCCACTCATTTGCAACTCCACAGCCTCAGTAGGATCAATGGTCACACTATTCATTGGGTTTCTATTATTCCTTCCACAAGATGTTTTAGGGAATCTACAATGTCCCAGGTGCTGGTCATTTAAAGATGAGCAAACACAGACTGTGTCCATGCTCTTATGGAGCTTAAGTCTGGTGGGGAAGTCAGATCAAATTAGGACACTAATGAATAAACAATTGCAAATAGGAATCTTTAAATTAATGGAATTTGATTCTATGAGATGACTTAACACAGGAAACACTAAATCTATAGTGCTAGTGAAGGCTCCCTTGTGGAAATGGTGCTTAAGGTGAGAGCTGAAGGCTGAGTTGGGGAAGCACAGGGGAGGAGTATTCCATATGCAGTCGTTGGTGGCTATAACACAGAGAAAAGGGAGAGAGGGCCCAGAGGAAGTAGAAGAAAGAACAGGCCAGACAGTGCCTCGCTGTGAGACACATTAAGGATGTGATCTCTAGATGAAGAGCAAGGACAAGCCATTAATGGTTTTTATGCAGGATATTGGCAAGATCGGGCTTATTTTAAGATGGCTAAGAGGTGGAATTCAGAGATGGTTCTTCAATGACCCAACATCAACCTTGAAGAAAGATTGGTAGAATGTCACAGTGCTCTGTTGTAGTCTTTTCCTATTCAATAATTTATCAGAAAGAAGATATGACACATATATACAATGGAATATTACTCAGCCATAAAAAGAAATGAAATTGAGTTATTTGTAGTGAGGTGGATGGATCTAGAGTCTGTCATACAGAGTGAAGTCGGAAAGAGAAAAACAAATACCGTATGCTAACACATATATATGGAATCTAAAAAAAAAAAAAAAAGGTTCCAATGAACCTAGGGGCAGGACAGGAATAAAGATACAGACATAGAGAATGGGATTTGAGGACACGGGTAGGGCGAAGGGTAAGCTGGGATGAAGTGAGAGAGTGGCATGGACATATATACACTACCAAATGTAAAATAGATAACTAGTGGGAAACAGCTGCATCACAAAGGGAGGTCAGCTCGGTGCTTTGTGACCACCTAGAGGGGTGGGATTGGGAGGGTGGGAGGGAGATGCAAGAGGGAGGAGATATGGGGATATAGGTATACGTATAGCTTATTCACTTTGTTATACAGCAGAAACTAACACAACATTGTAAAGCAAGTGTACTCCAAAAAAAAAGTTAAAAAAATTTTATCAATAACTTGGATGAAAATATAGATGTGCCAAACAAATTAATAGGTGGCACAATCCTGGAAGGAAACTCTATTATCATAGACAATAAAATGCTTAAAACCCCAAATTATCTCAACACACCAGATCATTGAGCTAAAACTAAATAGATGAAAGCTGGAGAGAAGCAAGTAAAAACCTCAATTTGGTCTTCTGAATAACTGAGTTTAGAGATTCAGTTATGGACTAGTTTGGTAGTAGTTCATGTGAAAATATCTAAATGTTTTAGCATACTACAAGTCATAATTATGCCATGATTGCATGAAAGAGCCAACACAAGCCCAAGTTAAATTAATAAAGTAAGTAGCCTCTACTTTTGCCAGCCCCTGTGGAGAGTATTATAGGCATGTCTGAGTACCATATCAAAAGCAAGACATTTAGATACTACAATACATCCAGATATAGACAAATTGTATGGTAAAGGAAACTGAAAAAAATGATTCCATGAACCGGAAATCATAATAACATTTTCTGAGCGAGAATTGCAGAGGATTAAAACATATTACCTGGTAGTGTGAAAAGTTCCCTATCATTGAAAAATTCAAGCAGAAGCTATAAGATTGTTTTCCAGAGCACCCTGAAGGAGACCACTTAACTGGAAGGGAGGTTAAACTAAATAGATGAGTTTGGCTTTTTTTTTTTTTTCCATTTCGAGCAATCACTGAAGTCTATGAGCATGAATCCTCATGAATCCAGCCTTTTCTGGCTACCAAACTTCTGAGCCCTGTCTATACATGTGGTAAAGGTCTCACTATATGAGTCTTGGTGGGAGACGGAGCCTTCCTTCCACTAGAGAAACCGAAAGTGGCAAATCCTTATTTTTACAACCTTCCTTGCATGGAGGACATAGAATTTATCATTTCACTTCAGTTAATCAGAGGTACCTGCACTGGACTTTGTATAGTGAGCTGACAAAACAAAAGAAGAATCCCTTTTGGGAGCAGGTCCATCAGCTCGAGAAAGCAATAAACAGGACAATGGCAGCAGCTCAGCCATGGGCAGTGGTAGCGGTGCTGGTGTCATTTGTAGCCTCTTTTACAGTCCTGGCTGCTGCCCAAGCTCCCTTGCTCCTGCCTGTTTTCCAAGCCCATTGCCACAGCTTTGCCTAAGATTCTGTGATTTTCCCAATATCATTTTAATAAGTGCCGTTTCAGCTTAAATCATCCAGATTTGGTTTCTGTTCCTTGCAATGCAAACTGATTGGTACAAATTGGTACAAATTTGTATTTCGCTTAATGTTAAAATCTATGTTTCTATGAGGCTCTAAACGGCAATAGATGTCAAATTCCAAAGTGAGGCTCCCAATCACCATGATCAGTTTTACAAAAGGAGTGGCCCCAAGCCTTCATTCCTGACTCTGGGAACCTTAAACCAGATCAAGAATATAGATACAAAACAGAGAGAGGAGAGAGGTGAGAATATGGTTGAAAATATTTACAGTGGATTCTTATTATTTGTGGATCTTGTATTTGCAAACTTGCCTACTCACTAAAATTTATTTGTAACCCCAAATCAATAGTTGCTTCACTTTTGAGGTCATTCCTCAAGAAATGCAGAGCAGCAAAAAAATTGAGTCACCTTATGTGCACGTTCCCAGCTGAAGTCAAACAAGGCAATGCTCTACTTTCTTATTTTAACTCCCATAGTGTAAACAAACGTTCTTTTCATATCTAGTGCTATGTTTTTCTTTTTTGTGTGCCTTTTGTGGTTGATTTCACAGTTAAAATGGTGGGAAGCGTAGCACTAAATGCTGTCCAGTTTTCTAAGCACAAGGCTGTGATGTGCCTTACGTGTGTTAGATAAGCGTCTTTCAGGAATGTATTATAGTTCTGTTGGCTGTGCGTTCAATGTTAATGAATCAACGGCATATAGTTAATAAGGGGTCTTTAAACAGTAAAACAAGTTTATGTATTGATGGGTTAATGAAAATACTGTGACCAGAGATTCAGGAACCTAATCCCTGTTTCCCCTACTGTTTGTGGTGACTTTATAGAACGTAACAACCACAGATAATGAGAATTGACTGTATCTGGAGAGAACAATTTTTGTACTATGAGTTCTCATCACACCACAAGGGTGAGAGGGAAGGATGGGCTTCTTTTCTCACCTCAAGCTGAGGGAGGGGTCCCTTATAAGACCGTCTGAGAGTTTGCTATGTGTTTTCCAAATCTGTGGACATGGTGCACTGGTGTCTGACCCCAGGACATCAAGATGATAGAGAAGAAGGGCTGGTTACTGCAGTGATGACATCCAAGTGTTGCTGTATACTGCCTGTGTGGCAAAGCATAGAACAAATCGATGTTTCTGTCTCTCACACAAGAGAAAGATTGCCAGAACACAGGTATCTTAAGTCTTATCCAATAAGCCTATCTACAGGGGTAAAACGGCCTCAGAAGGAAAAGGCTAAATATGCACTGCCAGATAGACCAGGAGCTGTGGATGCAGTTGCAAGTGGCCATACAGGATTGAAAAACTGTGGGAGAGAGAGGCCCAGCGAAGAACTTCTGGAGGATCTACAAAGTGTCCGTGGACAGAGAGAGTCAGTTTGCCAAGCCCAGGTAGCGCAAAGCCCTATTGTACCAGAAAAACGTGTCCTGTCCCTTTTTATTTTCTCCCTCTTCTCCCCTAGCTTCAAACGTGGTGGGAGTTTGGAAAAACAGATAGTGAGAGGAAGCCAAGAAGCTCAAACTGGGAAGCAGAGAAGCCAATACAACTTCCTTTCCCAATAAGGGTCTCCAGCCCAGAGCAGGACCAAGCTGGGGTGGTATGGTTTAACATCAAGTCTGTGCTTTTTTTTTTTTACATGCATGGAATTAGGCATTTCAGTTTCTGAATCGAGCTTATATTTGTGACTTAATGTGTCTGTAGGCTATCATAGACCTGCCAGAGCTTTCATACAGGAACACCCCGGCTGAATGGGAGTGGTAAGGAAATAAGGATTGAACTGCAGTTTAATTAAGTTATGAGTTCATGCTTGTGTAACCAGTTATCTGCTCACATAAGATTTTGCCGCTGCACTATGAGATACCTGAGTGCTGGCTCCAGTTCTGGGTTCAAATTCTGCTTCACCACTTGGCAACTGTGGCCAAAGTTTAGTGTGATTAAACACCTCACTAAACTTGAATTTAGTCACATATGAAGGGGAGATGACATTAGTATTTTAGGAATATAGGTTTGTAAGCATTGTCCTTGGGCCAAACCCAGATAAGAGGACAGTGGCATGCCTGGAACTTGGCTGTTTTCTCAGACTCTGCAGGATATGGTGCTCATGAATAGTATCACCAGAAACTGGTGATACTGTTTTTGGGGGTTTCTTTAAGAGTAATTTGAGGTTTTACTTATTTATGTATTTATTTTGGGCTGCATTGGGTCTTTGTTGCTATGCGTGGGCTTTCTCTAGTTGTGGCGAGCGGGGGCTACTCTTCATTGCGGTGCACGGGCTTCTCTTTGCAGTGGCTTCTCTTGTTGGGGAGCACAGGCTCTAGGCGCACAGGCTTCAGTAGTTGCGGTGCGCGGGCTCAGTGTTGTGGCTTGTGGGCTCTAGAGCACAGGTTCAGTAGTTGTGGCACATGGGCTTAGTTGCTCCACGTCATGTGGGATCTTCCTGGACCAGGGCTCGAACCCTTGTCCCCTACATTGGCAGGCGGATTCTTAACCACTGCACCACCAGGGAAGCTCATTAGGGAGGTAAGGGCAAAGTCAAGTCAAGATAGAGCATTCCTTCCTCTGTGGGTCACCTGCTTTCAATATGTTTCTATGTTTTTGGAAAAGTAAAAGGGGAATTCAATCTACTGTTACCATGGATATGTATAGAGTATCTTCCCAAGAAACCATGACCCACCTGAACTGTTGAAGAAAGCACTCCATAGGTTAGTGTGAGGATACAATAAAATAGAAATAATGCATATAAACTGCTTCATGGCATTTGGCATATAATAAATAACTTAAAATTAATCTAAAATTATTAATAAAATTAATATGATTTTGATATGTTACATTTCCAGGGTTTAATACGTTTAAGTCTTTTTTCCAGTTCAACTGGTTATCAGAAAATACAGCTGAAAGAGGCACGTAGGGATTATTTTTAATAGCCTCCCTCCCCGTGGCCAAGTTAATTCTCCAAACATCCAAGATTTTCACATTTTATAATTTACTATTATTGGTAGCTCTACAGTGATGTTCCTTAATAATGTACTTGTATAGCACAAGAAGATATTTCTTAAGATATCTATCTACATTTTCTCTCAATAAAATTTTAACGTATATTATTTTTAATACCTATAGAGATAAAAAATTGAATGGTAATTGAAATATTGGAGCCTCCCTCTCCCCCCACTGCACCCTCTAAACTCAAACATACTGTCACTAAGTTGCCACAGCACTTCTTATTCAGGCTCATAAACCAAGTTCTTTCATGCATTACTTTACATAATTTTCCACCAGTTTATCCTTTCTTTATTCCAGGCTTTTCACATTTAATTTATAATGTTTTGCCAAACTTGGGTATAGTACTTTAAAGGTCCTGACCATTGTTAAGTATAATGAAAGGATTATTTCTTAGCATTTAATAATGTAGCATTTAATACAATACTGTACTGTATTTTTTTACAATATCCTCCATAATAGTTATAATAATATTATATTATATTAAAATATTATATTAAATTATAATATTTTAAAAAGAAAGCATCTGTTTAGCAATTATTGGCTGTCTACACAATCGCATGGGTTCCATTAACTTTCCTTGAGCGTCAACAGATACATAGCCAAGTCTGTGTTTATCAATATAAAAAGTTTCATTGAATGGAATATTTAACTTGAATGTTTAATTTTCACTTTAAGGGAGTCTACAACTAGGGTCCAAAGCAAAAGGTATAAACAAAGGAGAAATTTAAAATGCAGACAAATGACTGAGAAGAAATCAATATTGTAAATGACAAAGTATCCAAATCCCACTGTAAGAACACAGATCCAAGAAGGAAGAGAAGTCAAATGGGAAAGCATTCATCTTGATTTCTCTGACGTGTGGCAATTTTTCTGGAGAGAGAAGAGGTTTAAAGGAATTCAAACATCAAAATACTCAATTTACCCAGCAGTTAGGTGCAATAGAAAAATAAGCTTAGTTAAAGGAGAGCTAGTTTTGACCTTTTGGCTGACCTGAGGGCAACTTAATTTTATAAATGCATTTTAGTTACAAAAGTTTTAATTTTCCTCCAAATGAGCTTTTATCTCTTAAAAAAAGGAGGAATCAAATGAAATAATAGTTCTTAAGAATATGAATCTTAGTTCTAATGAGATCTGAACCTGAGACTTGAGCTCTCATATGAACTCAGGGATCCTCCTGTAGTCTGCAAAATCTAATCAGCTCTTGGAAAAGAAACACAATCAGTGTTATTTTTTTAAGTCAAAATTTGAAGTGGATGAAAAAGAAAAAGTCAGAATACTCACAGTAATTGTAGAAATAAATTTCAAAATACTTTAGAAATAATTTTTCTAACTTGCAATGCATTCCCAGGTCACTAAGGAAACAAAATAGCACCACTGTTTTACTATTTAATTGGTCAAATGCATTGGAAAGAAATACTTTATATGCTCAACAGGCTCAACTTCATTCCTGTTTGCATTGGCAGATCAAATGCACTTGACAATGACTACATCCAACAATCAGAAACTGGGTAAAAATTCTAGAAGATGCTATAAAAGAAAAAAGAAAGGAATGTTGTAACAAATTCATAACCAAATCAAAACAGTAAGGAATATCTAAAATTCTTCTTCCACAGTGAAAATGAATGAGTATTTGATATATGACCAAGGAAAAAAGATCATTATAAATTTTAATATTGACTTGCAGGAGGGTACAGTATAGCAGGGGAATAAAAAGCCATTATTACGTGTATTGAAGAATAATATTTCTCAGTGCTCTATTATAAAGCAGTATTCCTTTATATAGTTCACCTTGTTGTACTCTTTATATAAATCCTCTGTCAGATAATAAAAGTCTCAAAAATGATATCGTTTCAATACGGAATCTAAAAAAAGGGTACAAATGAACTTATTTACAAAACAGTAGTAGAGTCACGGATGTAGAAAACAAACTTATGGTTACAGGGATAAGGGGGGAAGGGATAAATTGGGAGATTGAGATTGACATATACACACTACTATATATAAAACAGATAACTAATAAGGACCTACTGTATATCACAGGGAACTCTACTCAATACTCTGTAATGGCCTATATGGGAAAAGAATCTGAAAAAAATTAAAGGTAGATATATGTATATGTACACCTGAAACTAACAAAACATTGTAAATCAACTATACTCCAATAAAAATATTTTTAAAAGCCTCATAAAGAGGTGTTTGTATAATGCACCTTTATAGTTCTAGTTCCTTATCTGCCTTATAGAAAATGTTCAATACATGCTTATTAACTTAATTGACAATAATATTTCATATTGATGTCTTAATTCTAAAGGGCGTTAAGTATCTTGATATAGAAAAATAGGGAGACTTGAAGCCAGGAAAGCCTGGGTTCTAATTCTAACTTTTCAACAAACTAATTGTATGTCTGTTCTTTTTCTTGATTACATGAGAATAATGAAAGAGAAACACAATAAAATGTAAATGGCTCAATAAAAAGAACACGTGAAATGCTAAATTAAAATATGATGCACCTAGAATAATAGTATGCAACTTCAAGAAGAGTTGCACAATAAAGAAGAAAATACAATCATTTGTCTAAATTAGAAATAGACCATGTTCAATAAAAATATTTATTCTTTCTGGGCTGAAGTTTTGGGACACTTTCAACTTTGAAATCTTGAGGGAGCCTCTTAGCACGGAGACCAGCCAGGATTCCCAAATCAGCTGCTAGAATCATAGAAGCATGGGGGAAGGGAATGAAATATAAGACACTGACAGCAACTTCCTCAGTTTTTGCTAGAGAACACTGTTACTAAGGAATGGTAGGAATGTAGGTTTGTGGGTGTTTTTTTTATTACTTTGTTTTGATTATCTATAATTTCTAATTTCTCAATACTAACTGCATTATTTATTTAAAAAGCAATCACAGGGCCTCCCTGGTGGCGCAGTGGTTGAGAGTCCGCCTGCCGATGCAGGGGACACGGGTTCGTGCCCCGGTCTGGGAGGATCCCATATGCCGCGGAGCGGCTGGGCCCGTGAGCCATGGCCGCTGGGCCTGCGCATCCGGAGCCTGTGCTCCGCAACGGGGGAGGCCACAACAGTGAGAGGCCCGCATACCTCAAAAAAAAAAAAAAAAAAGCAATCACAAAGGCATTTAAATAGGGATATTGTTGGGAGGGCACACATCTGTAAAACAGAAGGTACTTTATTGTTAAACAAGGAAAAGGCAGTGCTTCACAGACAATCTTTTCAATGTGGAGCATTAATACAAGTTAGACATAGATTTGCTGGGAGTTTTGCTGGTATGGTAGACATAACAACGATTTGCCAGTACCCACGTCCTTCTCTTTTTCCAGATATGTGGAAGAATCACACTTCCCCACCATTTTGAAATTGAACATGGCTGTATGATGTGTTCTGGTGAATAAAATATGAACAGAGTTCATGAGTGTCGCCTCTGGGTAGAAACATTTAAGAGAGCTGATGTGCAATTCTGTTTGTTCTCTTCCCCAGCTCCCAGTGAAGAGGCTGTGTTTTGGACATGGTGTAGCACAAGATGGTGAAGTGTTGCTCAACCTGGGTCATGAGATTGATGTGTAGAAGAGTGTTGACGTGGAGAGTTGCCTGGTCCTACAGCAGACCTTACATGAGCAAGAAATAAACATCTGGTAGGTGAGCCACAAAATCATGGTGTTGTCTGTAACTACATCACCTAGACCTCTGATCAACATAGCTGGCGTATGCCATAGCCCAAAATACAAAAGGTTTGAGTTTGGTATGAGCCCTTTAAAGCTGGCTAAAGTTAAAACCAATAGATAATCTATGGCAAGAATCAAGAGTAAAGGATTCTCTTGGCTTACTTGGTAAAGTGAGTTGTGAATCGGGTGATACAAGTCAGCCCACGTTTCAGTTCAAGCTTTGCTACTAGTTAGTGCATGGTTTTCTCTCAGTCTATTACCTCACTTGTAAAATAGAAATAACAACCTAACAATAGACTGGGGTTATGTCTATGTTGAGATTATCTAAAGGGTTTAGTACAGCTGATGCTCAACACATTTTGTTTTCTTCCCGTATTCTTCCTTCTTTCATATGAGCAAGCACCATATTCCAGGAAAGGAAAGGTAGTATTCTAGGCTACGAGCTTCCAGCAATGGACAAAGCAAAAAACCTCTGTCCATATACAGAAGTGAGATGCAAGAAGCCAGACATTCAATCAGAGGAATTATATATCTGTGACTTTCCTCTGGAGATATTCAATACGACCTTTAAAAGCTTTTAACATTTAGTATAATGTGTAGTCTAGACAATAAATCTACCTTTCTTTGGTGGGAAATAAGACCAGACTGCCAGCTGCAGGAGGTAAGATATAGTATTCGCCTTATTCATAATTGTGTCTTCAGTGCTTGTCACAGGTCCTAGTGAAAAGCAGAAATGTTCTAAGCATTTGTTGAATTAATGAATAAATGAGTGAACAAATTAAGCGTGCACCAGCCCAGAGAACAGATTAAAATGTGATGATCATAGATTATTTTATTTCTTTCATTCATTCACTCATGCACTAAATATTCAAGGTCTGCTTTGGGTGTTGAAGGTAGAGCAGTGAAAGAAAACAAGTCCTATCACCACTGAGCTTACACTTTCTGGGTCACTAAAATTATTTTTGATGACAGATGGATGGGTAGGCCGATTTATGTTGCGAAAATCAGCTTATTCAGTGATCACACTTCAGTAGACTTTGGTAAATCGGAGTGTCATCAGAGATTAGTCTAAATACTTACAAAATCTTTGGCAGAATAGTACAAGATTTACTGTGTCTATGGTTTCATTTTAAAAAAATGGGTACTGAGATTTGCATTCAAACTACATTGCTACATCTGTCATTTGTTTTCACATTATTAGCCCATGTGTTAGTAATTAAGAATGCTTTGGCTGGAGAGGAAAAAATTAATCGGTTTGTTTTCATAACTGATTTAATCTTCGGCTTTTGATAGAAATAAACAATAACAAAAGAAAGAGTAAAACCTTAAAATAAACTACATGGTGCCTTGAAGGTAAACAAGTCAACTGTTTCAACATAAATTGTGTGACGGAGTGGGTGTGGAGGTGCTGGGGAGTAGTGCTTTAATCTAGATATACTTTATGTCCTACAAATAAGTGAGTTACTGTTCTACCCTGGATGCTCAATATAGAACTTCCTGACCAGTGTCTTGTTTTCCCCATACATTCTCATCTGCTTCATGAAGATGAGAAAACACCCAGTATAAAATCTGTAGACAAGGTAGACAATTTCTACTCGTTTGTACTCCAAAAACATTGTAAAGAGTTAATATAATATATAAAGTGCCTTGGCCACTATTTCTACTATCTATTTTTAATATTAAAAAATTACATTATATTGAAATAGAAGGGATTTAATCCAGATTTTAAAATGTACTGTATTAATAAACATAAGATCTGCTAGTTGCTTGTAGCTAAGAGAATTTTGGGAAAATGCCAACCCTCTGCACTTATATAGTAATGTTACTTACTCCAAAATATTACTGAGAGACTAAGTAAGGTGATCCACACTCAGTGCTTAGCACCATACCTCACACAAAATGCATACAAAATTTTCAATAAATGTTAGCTGCTTTATGGTCATTTTTGTTACGGGTTCTCAATAACAGGAGAAAGAATATACTAGTGTAAAAAGAAGTCATGTGTCTTACTCATAATCAGAAAAAGGAACTGAATTATCTTTTGATGACTCTTACAGCAATAGAATAACATTAATAACTTATTATTACTATTATAACAATGTAAGCCTAGCAGTAATACTTATTTTGCCACAATTATTAAATGCAAATTTCTAATTTCTAATAACAAATAACTTCTAAAATCTTTACCTTCTCACTCTGCATGTAAAGCACCACATTCCAATCTTCACTCATTTTTCTAGGGATACTAAGTTTGCTGCTTTAGCAGTTATTTTACTAAACATGTACAAGTGTAAACTTGGTACGGTGCTGTGAAGGAGACTACCAGTCAATATCCTTCATGTCAAAATTTCACGCTGGAGTCGGATCCTAAGTGATGAAATGGATGGGGGCTAGAGGCATCTCTACAAGCCCTGTCATCCCCAAAACAATGCTTCATTCCATAGAGTCTACAGGAAAGCAGTCCAATTTGCAAACCAAACCAATCCTGGATAAGACTCCAACAATGACACAGCCCAGAGTCTTAAACTCTCTAGGTATAAGAATACACCATTGACAGCTTTAGGTCATTTGCCCAACTTTGGTGAGCCACAGTCTTTACTTCTCATGTCTATTGAAAAGGAAAGGTGAAAACCTGAAATCAGCATTTTCTTGACAGACACATGCTGTCCTGACATGTAAGCTATTTCCCCCAAATTGAGAGAAACTACAGATTTGCTAAATATCTCTGGGGAGTGAAAATGGTATTTGCCAATGGATCAAATACAACAATAGTCACTTACAAAGTGCTACTCTACAGAAGACGCAATCCCTGAAAACAAGAGAAATCAGAATTCAGAAAAAGCATGTGATGTTGTGCCTGCCCATCAAAATGTATTTCGAATGAAACATTAGCACTTAAGAACAAAGGGATTAAAGCAAGTTCTTGGGGGAGACCTTCAAGATGGCAGAGGAGTGAGACCTGGAGATCGCCTTCCTCCCCACAAATACATCAGAAATACATCTACATGTGGAACAACTCCTACAGAACACCTACTGAACGCTGGCAGAAGACCTCAAACCTCCCAAAAGGCAAGAAACTCCCACGTACCTGGGTAGGGCAAAAGAAAAAAGAATAAACAGAGACAAAAGGATAGGGACGGGCCCTGCACCAGTGGGAGGGAGCTGTGAAGGAGGAAAGGTTTCCACACACTAGGAGCCCCTTCGCGGGCGGAGACTGCGGGTGGCGGCGGGGTGGGGGGAACTTCGGAGCCACGGAGGAGAGCACAGCAACAGGGGTGCGGATGGCAAAGCGGAGAGATTCCCTCACAGAAGATTGGTGCCGACCAGCACTCACCAGCCCGAGAGACTTGTCTGCTCCCCCGCCGCGGTGGGCGGGGGCTGGGAGCTGAGGCTCGGGGCTTCGGTCGGATCCCAGGGAGAGGACTGGGGCTGGTGGCGTGAACACAGCATGAAGGGGTTAGTGCACCACGGCTGGCCGGGAGGGAGTCTGGGGAAAAGTCTGGAGCTGCCGAAGAGGCAAGAGACTTTTTCACGCCTCTGTGTTTCCTGGTGCGCGAGGAGAGCGGATTCAGAGCGCCACTTAAAGGAGCTCCAGAGACGGGCACGAGCCGCGGATAACAGTGTGGACCGCAGAGATGGGCATGAGACGCTAAGGCCACTGCTGCCGCCACAAAGAAGCCTGTGTGCGAGTACAGGTCATTCTCCAAACCTCCCTTTCAGGAGCCTGTGCAGCCCGCCACTGCCAGGGCCCCGTGATCCAGGGACAACTTCCCCGGGAGAATGCACGGCGCGCCTCAGGCTACTGCAACGTCACGCTGGCCTCTGCGGCGGCAGGCTCGTCCTGCCTCCGTACCCCTCCCTCCCCCCGTCC
The DNA here is from genome assembly GCF_964341445.2 of Mesoplodon mirus. Taxonomy (NCBI): domain Eukaryota; kingdom Metazoa; phylum Chordata; class Mammalia; order Artiodactyla; family Ziphiidae; genus Mesoplodon; species Mesoplodon mirus. The sequence continues at coordinate 60,174,683 of NC_138992.1, forward strand.
TGAGTGAGCCAGAGTCCCCAGATCAGCTGCTCCTTTAACCCCGTCCTGTCTGAACGAAGAACAGATGCCCTCAGGCGACCTACACGCAGAGGCGGGGCCAAATCCAAACCTGAGCCCGCAGAGCTGTGCGAACAAAGAAGAGAAAGGGAAATCTCCCCCAGCAGCCTCAGGAGCAGCAGATTAAATCTCCACTATCAACTTGATGCACCCTGCATCTGTGGAATAACTGAATAGACAACGAATCATCCCAAATTGAGGCAGTGAACCTTGGGAGCAACGATATATATATATTTTTTTTTTTTCCTTTTTCCCTTTTTGTGAGTGTGCATGTGTATGCTTCTTTCTGTGATTTTTGCCCGTATAGCTTTGCTTTTACCATTTCTCCTACAGTTCTCTCTGTCTGTTTTATGTTTTTTTCTTTAGTATAGTGAGTGCTTAGCACTTGATGAAATTGGTGGATTTGTTTTTTGGTTTGGTTGCTCTCTTCTTTCTTTCTTTTCTTTTTCTTTTTTTAAATTACTTTTTAATTTTTTTATTACTTTTTAATTTTTTAAATTTTAATAATTATTTTTTATTTTAATAACTTTATATTGTTGTATTTTATTTTTTTCTTCCTTCCTTTCTTTCTTTTTTTCTCCCTTTTCTTCTGAGCTATGTGGCTAACAGGGTGTTGGTGCTCCAGCCGGGTTTCAGGCCTGTGCCTCTGAAGTGGGAGAGCCAAGTTCAGGACATTGTTCCAGCAGAGACCTCCTGGCCACACGTAATATTAAATGGGGAAACTTCTCCCAGAGATCTCCATCTCAATGCTAAGACCCAGCTCCACTCAACGACCAGAAAGCTACAGTGCTGGACACCCTATGCCAAACAACTAGCAAAACAGGAACAGAACCCGACCCATTAGCAGAGAGGCTGTCTAAAATCATAATAAGGTCACAGGCACCCCAAATCACACCACAAGATGTGGTCCTGCCCACCAGAAAGACAAGAGCCAGCCTCATCCTCCAGAACACAGGCACCAGTCCGCTCCACCAAGAAGGCTACACAACCCACTGAACCAACCTTACACACTGGGGGCAGACACCAATAACAACAGAAATTACGAACCTGCAGCCTGCAAAAAGGAGACCCCAAACACAGTAAGTGAAGCAAAATGAGAAGACAGAGAAATAAACAGCAGATGAAGGAGCAAGGTAAAAACCCACCAGACCAAACAAATAAGAGGAAATAGGCAGTCTACCAGAAAAAGAATTCACAGTAATGATAGTAAAGGTGGTCCAAAATCTTGGGAATAGAATGGAGAAAATACAAGAAACATTTAACAAGGACCTAGAAGAACCAAAGAGCAAACAAACAGTGATGAACAGGCCAGTAAATGAAATGAAAAATTCTCTAGAAGGAATCAATAGCAGAATAACTGGGGCAGAAGAACGGATGAGTGACCTGGAAGATAAAATAGTAGAAATAACTACTGAAGAGCAGAATAAAGAAAAAAGAATGAAAACAATTGAGGAGAGTCTCAGAGGCATCTTGGACAACATTAAACACACAAACTTTCGAATTATAGGGGTCCAAGAAGAAGAAGAGAAAAAGAAAGTCACTGAGAAGATATGTGAAGAGATTATAGTTGAAAACTTCCCTAATGTGGGAACGGAAATAGTTAATCAAGTCCAGGAAGCACAGAGAGTCCCATACAGGATAAATCCAAGGAGAAACATGCCAAGACAAATATTAATCAAACTATCAAAAATTAGATACAAATAAAAAATATTAAAAGGAGCAAGGGAAAAAAAACAAATAGCATATAAGGGAATCCCCATAAGATTAACAGCTGATCTGTCAGCAGAAACTCTGCAAGCCAGACGGGAGTGGTGGGACATATTTAGAGTGATGAAGGGGAATACCCTACAACCAAGATTACTCTACTCAACAAGGATGTCATTCAGATTCGATGGAGAAATTAAAACTTTACAGACAAGCCAAAGCTAAGAGAATTCAGCACCACAAAACCAGCCCTACAACAAATGCTAAAGGAACTTCTCTAGGCAGGAAACACAAGAAAACTAAAAAACCTACAATAACAAACCCAAAACAATTAAGAAAATGGTAATAGTAACATATATTTGATAATTACCTTCAATGTAAATGGATTAAATGCTCCAACCAAAAGACATAGACTGGCTGAATGGATACAAAAACAAGACCTGTATATATGCTGTCTACAAGAGACCCACTTCAGACCTAGGGACACATACAGACTGAAAGTGAGGGGATGGATAAAGATATTCCATGCAAGTGGAAATCAAAAGAAATCTGGAAAAGCATTCTCATATGAGATCAAATAGACTTTAAAATGAAGACTATTACAAGAGACAAAGAAAGACACTACATAGTGATCAAAGGATCAATCTAAGAAAAGATATAACAATTGTAAATATTTATGCACCCAACGTAGGAGCACCTCAATACATAAGGCAAATGTTAACAGCCATAAAAGGAGAAATTGACAGTAACACAATCATCGTAGGGGACTTTAACACACCACTTTCATCAATGGATGGATCATCCAAAATGAAAATAAATAAGGAAACACAAGCTTTTAATGACACATTAAACAAGATGAACTTAAATGATATTTATAGGACATTCCATCCAAAAACAACAAAATACACTTTCTTCTCAAGTGCTCATGGAACATTCTCCAAGTTGGATCATATCTTGGGTCACAAATCAACCCTTGGTAAATTTAAGAAAATTGAAATCATATCAAGTATCTTTTCCAACCACAATACTATGAGACAGGATATCAGTTAGAGGAAAAAATCTGTAAAAAATAAAAATACATGGAGGCTAAACAACACACTACTTAATAACCAAGAGATCACTGAAGAAATCAAAGAGGAAATCAGAAAATATCTAGAAACAGATGACAATGAAAACACGACTACCTAAAACCTATGAGATGCAGCAAACACGGCTCTAAGAGGGAAGTTTATAGCAATACAATCATACCTCAAGGAACAGGAAACATCTCAAATAAAAAACCTAACCTTACAACTAAAGCAATTAGAGAACGAAGAACCAAAAAAACCCCAAAGTTAGCAGAAGGAAAGAAATCATAAAGATCAGATCAGAAATAAATGAAAAAGAAATGAAAGAAACAATAGCAAAGATCAATAAAACTAAAAGCTGGTTCTTTGAGAAGATAAAAAAATTGAGAAATAATTAGGCAGACTCATCAGGGAAAAAAGGGAGAAGACTCAAATCAATAGATTTAGAAATGAAAAAGGAGAAGTAACACATGACACTGGAGAAATACAAAGAATCACGAGTGATTACTACAAAAAATTATATGCCAATAAAATGGACAACCTGGAAGAAATGAGCACATTCTTACAAAAGCACAACCTTCTGAGGCTGAACCAGGAAGAAGCAGAAAATATAAACAGACGAATCACAAGCACTGAAATTGAGACTGTGATTAAAAATCTTCCAACAAACAAAAGCCCAGGACCAGATGGCTTCACAGGTGAATTCTATCAAACATTTAGAGAAGGGCTAACACCAATCCTTCTCAAACTCTTCCAAAATATAGCAGAGGGAGGAACACTCCTACACTTATTCTACTAGGCCACCATCACCCTGATGCCAAAACAAAATAAGGATGTCACAAAGAAAGAAAATTACAGGCCAATATCCCTGATGTACATAGATGCAACAATCCTCAACAAAATACTAGCAAACACAATCCAACAGCACATTAAAAGGATCATACACCATGATCAAGTGGGGTTTATCCCAGGAATTTAAGGATTCTTCAATATAGGCAGATCAATCAATGTGATAAACCATATTAACAAATTGAAGGAGAAAAACCATATGATCACCTCAATAGATGCAGAAAAAGCTTTCAACAAAATTCAACATACATTTACGACAAAAACCCTCCAGAAAATAGGAATAGACAGAACTTACCTGAACATAATAAAGACCATATATGACAAACGCACAGCCAACATCATCCTCAATGGTGAAAAATTGAAACAACTTCCACTAAGATCAGAAAGAAGACAAGGTTGCCCACTCTCACGACTCTTATTCAACATAGTTTTGGAAGTTTTAGCCACAGCAATCAGAGAAGAAAAAGAAATAAAAGAATCCAAATCGGAAAAGAAGAAGTAAAGCTGTCACTGTTTGCAGATGACATGATGCTATACATACAGAATCCTAAGGACACTACCAGAAAACTACTAGATCTAAACAATTAATCTGGTAAAGTAGCAGGATACAAAATTAATGCACAGAAATCTCTTGCATTCCCATACACTAATGATGAAAAGTCTGAAAGAGAAATTAAGGAAACACTCCCATTTACCCTTGTAGCAAAAAGAATAAAATATCTAGGAATAAACGTACCCAAGGAGAGAAAAAACCTGTATTCAAAAAACTACAAGACACTGTGAAAGAAATTAAAGATGTTACAAAAAGATGGAGAGATATACCATATTCTTGGATTGGAAAAATCAACATTGTGAAAATGACTATACTACCCAAAGCAATCTACAGGTTCAAGGCAATCCCTATCAAATTACCCATGGCATTTTGCACAGAACTAGAACAAAAAATTTCACAATTTATATGGCAACACAAAAGAACCCGAATAGCCAAATCAATCTTGAGAAAGAAAAACAGAGCTGGAGGAATCAGACTCCCTGACTTCAGACTATATTACAAAGCTACAGTAATCAAGAAAGTATGGTACTGGCACCAAAACAGAAATAAAGATCAATGGAACAGGACAGAAAGCCCAGAGATAAACCCATGCACATATGGTCACTTATTTTTGATATAGGAGGCAAGAATATACAATGGAAAAAAGACAGCCTCTTCAATAAGTGGTGCTGGGAAAACTGGACAGCTGCATGTAAAAGATTGAAATTAGAACACTCCCTAACACCATACACAAAAATAAACTCAAAATGGATTAAAGACCTAAATGTAAGGCCAGACACTATAAAACTCTTAGGGGAAAGCATAGGCAGAACACTCTATGACATAAAATACAGCAAATCCTTTTTGACTCACCTCCTAGTGAAATGGAAATAAAAACAAAAATAAACAAATGGGACCTAATGAGACCTAAAAGCTTTTGTACTACAAAGGAAACCATAAAGAAGACAAAAAGACCACCCTCAGAATGGAAGAAAATATTTGCAAATGAAGCAACTGACAAGGGATTTATCTCCAAAATTTACAAGCAGCTCATACAGTTCAATATCAAGAAAACAAACAACCCAATCAAAAAATGGGCAGAAGACCTAAATCTCCAAAGATATCCAGATTGCCAACAAACACATGAAAGGATGCTCAACATCACTAATTATTAGAGAAATGCAAATCAAAACTACAATGAGGCATCATCTCTCACCAGTCAGAATTGCCATCACCAAAAAATCTACAAACAATAAATGCTGGAGAGGGTGTGGAGAAAAGGGAACCCTCTTGCACTGTTGGTGGGAATGTAAGTTGATACAACCCCTATGGAGAACAGTTTGGAGGTTCCTTAAAAAACTAAAAATGGAACTACCATACGACCTAGCAATCCCACTACTGGACATATACCCTGAGAAAACCATAATTCAAAAAGAGTCATGTACCAAAATATTCATTGTATTTGTATTTACACTAGCCAGGACATGGAAGCAACGTGTGTCCATCGACAGATGAATGGGTAAAGAACATGTGGCACATAAATACAATGGAATATTACTCAGCCATAAAAAGAAACGAAATTGAGTTATTTGTAGTGAGGTGGATGGACCTAGAGTCTGTCATACAGAGTGAAGTAAGTCAGAAAGAGAAAAACTAATACCATATTCTAACACATATACATGGAGTCTAAAAAAAAATTGGTTATGAAGAACCTAGGGACAGGATAGGAATAAAGATGCAGATGTAGAGAATGGACTTGAGGACACGGAGTTGGGGGAAGAGTAAGCTGGGACAAAGTGAGAGAGTGGCATGGACTAATATGTACTACCAAATGCAAAGTAGATAGCTACTGAAAAGAAGCCACATAGTACAGGCAGATCAGGTTGGAGTTTTGTGACCACCTAGAGGGGTGTTATAGGGAGGGGGAGAGGGAGATGTTAGAGGGAGGGGATGTGGGGATATATGTATAGGTATAGCTGATTCACTTTGTTATAAAGCAGAAACTAATACACCATTGTGAAGCAATTATACTCCAATAATGATGTTTAATAAATAAATAAACAAACAAACAAACAAACAAACCAAGTTCTTGAAGACTGTACTTCCACATAGTTAGGTCTGAAACGTAATCCTCTAGTTGAACTCTTTCATTATTGAAAAGCATCAGCAACCTCATAAATGTTTCCCATGTCTATGCTAAATATAGGAGCAATAAAGCAGTAAGTAAGATACATGTTAGGAAATAAAATTACAATGTTATTATCTAAATCCAATGGAGACATTTATTAAATGTTATTTAAATAAAACATTTATTAAAATGTTAACTTTAGCTTTGAAGATTGTTTCCAAATATCATTAAGTTCAAAAAAGTATTATTTAGCCACAAACTATGTAGTAGTCTTGCCCTCAGCTATAATGAGTATTAGATGCCTCCCCACCCCACCTCCCTCCATCTACCATCTGGATTTTCTTTACTCACTCCCCACATCAATATGTTAACCTAAATAGAGAAGAGATCCTGCACCACTAAAGATAGTTCTAATTTCAGAATCTTTCCCTCTTTATACTTTTCATAATATCCTTAATTGACACGTTTTTATTATTCTAACACATGATCCCCTTGTTTCCCCATTATTCCTCCTATTCTTTTTTTTAATTTTAGAATTTTATTTTATTTTTATACAATGGGTTATTATTAGTTATCCATTTTATACATATTAGTGTATATAGGTCAAACCCAATCTCCCAATTCATCACACCACCATGCCACCGCCCCGCCACTTTCCCCCCTTGGTGTCCCTACGTTTGTTCTCTACATCTGTGTCTCAATTTCTGCCCTGAAAACCGGTTCCTTTGTACCATTTTTCTAGGTTCCACATATATGTGTTATTATACAATATTTGTTTTTCTCTTTCTGACTTACTTCACTCTGTATGACAGTCTCTAGATCTATCCACGTCTCAACAAATGACTCAGTTTCATTCCTTTTTATGGCTGAGTAATAGTTCATTGTATATATGTACCACATGTTCTGTAACCATTCGTCTCTTGATGGGCAATTAGGTTGCTTACATGTCCTGGCTATTGTAAATAGTGCTGTGATGAACATTGGGGTGCATGTGTCTTTTTGAATTATGGTTTTCTGTGGGTATATGCCCAGTAGTGTGATTGTTGTGTCATATGGTAATTCTATTTTTAGATTTTTAAGGAACCTCTGTACTGTTCTCCATACTGGCTGTATCAATTTACATTCCCACCAACAGTACAAGAGGGTTCCCTTTTCCCCACACCCTCTCCAGCATTTCTTGTTTGTAGATTTTCTGATGATGCCCATTCTAACTGGTGTGAGGTGATACCTCATTGTTGTTTTGATTTGCATTTCTCTAATAATTAGTGATGTTGAGCAGATTTTCATGTGCTTCCTGGTCATCTGTATGTCCTCTTTGGAGAAATGTCTATTTAGGTCTTCTGCCCATTTTTGGATTGGGTTCTTTGTTTCTTTGATATTGAGCTGCACGAGCTGCTTGTATACTTTGGAGATTAATCCTTTGTCTGTTGTGTCATTTGCAAATATTTTCTCCCATTCTCAGGGTTGTCTTTTCACCTTGTTTATGGTTTCATTTGCTGTGCAAAAGCTATTAAGTTTCATTAGGTCCCATACATTTATTTTTGTTTTTATTCTCATTACTCTAGGAGGTGGCTCAAAAGGGATCTTGCTGTGATTTTTGTCATAGCGTGTTCTGCCTATGTTTTCTTCTAAGAGTTTTATAGTGCCTGACCTTACATTTAGGTCTTTAATCCATTTTGAGTTTATTTTTTTGTATGGTGTTAGGGAGTGTTCCAATTTCATTCTTTTATATGTAGCTGTCCAGTTTTCCCAGCACCACTTATTGAAGAAGCTGTCTTTTCTCCATTGTATATTCTTACCTCCTTTATCAAAAATAGGGTGACCAGATGTGCATGGGTTTACCTCTGGGCGTTCTATCCTGTTCCATTGATCTATATTTCTGTTTTTGTGCCAGTACCATACTGTTTTGATAACTGTAGTTTTGTAGTATAGTCTGAACTCAAGGAGCCTGATTCCTCCAGCTCTGTTTTTCTTTCTCAAGATTGCTTTGGCTATTCATGGTCTTTTGCGTTTCCATATGAATTGTAAAATTTTTTGTTCTACTTCTCTGAAAAAGGCCACTGGTAATTTTATACAGATTGCATTGAATCTGTAGATTGCTTTGGGTAGTAGAGTCATTTTCACAATATTGATTTTTCCTGCCCAAGAAATTGGTATATCTCTCCATCTGTTAGTATCACCTTTAATTTCTTTCATCAGTGTGTTATAATTTTCTGCATAAAAGTCTTTTGTTTCCCTAGGTAGAATTATTCCTAGGTATTTTATTCTTTTTGTTGCAGTGGTAAATGGGAGTGTTTCCTTAATTTCTTTTTCGGGTTTTTCATCCTTACTGTATAGGAATGCAAGAGATTTCTGTGCATTAATTTTGTATCCTGAAACTTTACCAAATTCACTGATTAGCTCTAGTAGTTTTCTGGTGGCATCTTTAGGATTCTCTATGTATAGTATCATGTCATCTGAAAACAGTGACAGTTTCACTTCTTCTTTTCCAATTTGTATTCTTTTTATTTCTTTTTCTTCTCTGATTGCCGTGGCTAGGAATTCCAAAACTATGTTGAATAATAATGGTGAGAGTGGACATCCTTGTCTTTTTCTTGATCTTAGAGGAAATTCTTTCAGTTTTTCACCATTGAGAACGATGTTTGCTGTGGGTTTGTCTTCTATGGCCTTTATTATGTTGAGGTAGTTTCCCTCTATTCCCACACTCTAGACAGTTTTTATCATAAATGGGTGTTGAATTTTGTCAAAAGCTTTTTCTGCATCTATTGAGATGATTGTATGGTTTTTCTTTTCAATTTATTAATATCGTGTATCACATTGATTGATTTGCATATATTGAAGAATCCATGCATCCCTGGGATAAATCTAAATTCATCATGGTGTATGACCCTTTTAATGTGTTGTTGCATTCTGTTTGCTAGTATTTTGTTGATGATTTCTGCATCTATATTCATGAGTGATATTGGTCTGTAGTTTTCTTCTTTTGTAGTATCTTTTTCTGGTTTTGGTATCAGGGTGATGGTGCCCTCATAGAACGGGTTTGGGAGTGTTCCTTCCTCTGCAATTTTCTGGAAGAGTTTGAGAAGGATAGGTGTTAGCTCTTCTTTAAATATTTGATAGAATTCACCTGTGAAGCCATCTGCTCCTGGACTTTTGTCTGTTGGAAGATTTTAATCACAGTTTCAATTTCATTACTTCTGATTTGTCTGTTCATATTTTCCATTTCTTCCTGGTTCAGTCGTGGAAACTTATGCCTTTATAAGAATTTGTCCATTTCTTCCAGGTTGTCCATTTTATTGGCATAGAGTTGCTTGTAGTAGTCTCTTAGGATGCTTTGTATTTCTGCAGTGTCCATTGTAACTTTTCCTTTTTCATTTGTAATTTTATTGATTGGAGCCCTCTCCCTCTTTTTCTTGATGAGTCTGGCTTGGTTTATCAATTTTATTCATCTTCTCAAAGAACCAGCTTTTAGTTTTATTGATCTTTGCTATTGTTTTCTTTTTTTCTATTTCACTTATTTCTGCTCTGACCTTTGTGATTTCTTTCCTTCTGCTAACTTTGGGGGGGGGGTTTGCTCTTCTTTCTCTAGTTCCTTTAGGTGTAATGTTAGATGGTTTATTTGAGATATTTGTTGTTTCTTGAGGTACGATTGTATTGCTATAAACTTTCCTCTTAAAACTACTTTTGCTACCTCCCATAGGTTTTGGATCGTCATGTTTCCATTGTCATTTGTCTCTAGGTATTTTTTGATTTCCTCTTTGATTTCTTCAGTGATCTCTTGGTTATTTCATAATGTATTGTTTAGCCTCCATGTTTTGTGAAAAAAAACGTAAAGGTTTTTTCCCTGTAATTGATTTCTAATCTCATAGCATTGTGCTCAGAAAAGATGCTTAATATGATTTCAATTTTCTTAACTTTACTAAGGCTTGATTTGTGACCCGAGATGTGATCTATCTTAGAGAATGTTCCATGCGCACTTGAGAAGAAAGTGCAATCTGCTGGTTTTGGATGGAATGTCCTATAAATAACAATTAAATATATCTGGTCTATTGTGCCTTTTAAAACTTGTGTTTCCTTATTAATTTTTTGTTTGGATGTTGTGTCCATTGGTGTAAATGAAGTTTTAATGTCCCCCACTATTATTGTGTTACTGTCGATTTCCTCTTTTATAGCTGTTAGCAGTTACCTTATGTATTGAGGTGCTCCTTTGTTGGATGCATATATATTTATAATTGTTATCATCTTCTTGGATTGATCCCGTGATCATTATGTAGTGTCCTTCCTTGTCTCTTGTAACATTCTTTATTTTGAAGTCTATTTTATCTGATATGAGTGTTGTTATCCAGGTTTCTTTTGATTTCCATTTGCATGGAATATCTTTTTCCATCCCCTCACTTTACATCTGTATGTGTCCCTAGGTCTGAAGTGGGTCATTTGTAGACAGCATATATATGGGTCTTGTTTTTGCATCCATTCAGCGAGCCTGTGTCTTTTGGTTGGAGCATTTAATCCGTTCACATTTAAGGTAATTATCAATATATGTATGTTCCTATTTCCATTTTCTTCATTGTTTGGCGTTTGTTTTTTTAGGTCCTTTTCTTCTCTTGTGTTTCCTGCCTAGAGAAGTTCCTTTAGCATTTGCTGTAGAGCTGGTTTCATGGTGCTGAATTCTCTTAGTTCTGCTTGTCTGTAAAGCTTTTGATTTCTCCATCGAATCTGAATGAGATCTTTGCCGGGTAGAGTAATCTTGGTTGTAGATTTTTACCTTTCATCAATTTAAATATGTCATGACATTTCCTTCTGGCTTGTAGAGTTTCTGCTGAGAAATCAGCTGTTAACCTTATGGGAGTTCCCTTGTATGTTATTTGTCAATTTTCCCTTGCTGCTTTCAGTAATTTTTATTTGTCTTTAATTTTTGCCTATTTGATTACTATGTGTCTCAACCTGTTTCTCCTTGGGTTTATCCTGTATGGGACTCTCTGTGCTTCCTGGACTTGGGTGGCTATTTCTTTCCCCATGTTAGGGAAATTTTTGACTATAATCTCTTCAAATATTTTCTCGGGTCCTTTCTCTCTCTCTTCTCCTTCTGGGACCCCTATAACGTGAATGTTGTTGCATTTAATGTTGTCCCAGAGGTCTCTTAGGCTGTCTTCATTTCTTTTCACTCTTTTTTCTTTAGTGTGTTCCACAGCAGTGAATTCCACCGTTCTGTGTTCCAGGTCACTTATCCGCTCTCCTGCCTCAGTTCTGCTATTCATTCCTTCTAGTGTATTTTCCATTTCAGTTATTGTATTGTTCATCCTCTGTTTGTTTGTTCTTTCATTCTTCCAGGTCTTTGTTAAACATTTCTTGCATCTTCTCGATCCTTGCCTCCATTCTATTTCCATGGTCTTGGATCATCTTCATTATCATTATTCTGAATTCTTTTTCTGTAAGGTTGCCTATCTCCACTTGTTCTCATTGTTTTTCTTGGGTTTTTCTTGTTCCTTCATCTGGTATATGGCCCCCTGCCTTTTCATCTTGTCTGTCTTTCTGTGACTGTGGTTTTTGTTCCACAGGCTGCAGGCTTGTAATTCTTCTTGCTTTTGCTGTCTTTCCTCTGGTGGATGAGACTATCTAAGAGTCTTGTGCAAGTTTCCTGATGGGAGGGACTGGTGGTGGGTAGAGCTGGCTGTTGATCTGGTGTGCAGAGCTCAGTAAAACTTTAATCCACTTGTCTGCTGATGGGTGGGGCTGGATTCCCTCCCTGTTGGTTGTTTGGCCTGAGGCAACCCAACACTGGAGCATACTGGGCTCTTTTGTGGGGCTATTGGCAGACTCTGGGAGGGCTCACGCCAAGGAGTACTTCCCAGAACTTCTGCTGCCAGTGTCCTTGTCCTCACAGTGAGACACAGCCACCCCCAGCCTCTGCAGGAGACCCTCCAACACTAGTAGTTAGGTCTGGTTCAGTCTCCCATGGGTTCACTGCTCCTTCCCCTGGGTCCTGATGCACACACTACTTTGTGTGTGCCCTCCCAGAGTGGAGTCTCTGTTTTCCCCAGTCCTGTGGAAGTCCTGCAATCAAATCCCACCAGTCTTCAAAGTCTGATTCTCTAGGAATTCCTCCTCCTGTTGCCAGACCCCCAGGTTGGGAAGCCTGACGTGGGGCTCAGAACCTTCACTCCAGTATGTGGACTTCTGTGGTATAAGTGTTCTCCAGTTTGTGAGTCACACACCCAGCAGTTATTGGATTTGATTTTATTGTGATTGCACCCCTCCTACCATCTTATTGTGGCTTCTCCTTTGTCTTTGGATTTGGGGTATCTTTTTTGGTGAGTTCCAGTGTCTTCCTGTCGATGATTGTTCAGCAGTTAGTTGTGATTCTGGTGCTCTTGCAGGAGGGCGTGAGAGCACATCCTTCTACTCCGCCATCTTGAACCAATCATCCTCCTCTTCTTGCCTTTTTATCTTAGCTCAATAAGTTGTGTTTACTTTCAGTTCTGTTATTTCTTTTCTATACCTTAAAATTTCCATTTTTCAACCTCACTTTTGTAGTTTCTTCTGTGACCCACCTTCTCTAGATTGGTCCCTGGATTTTGCATCTAACTACTTTATCTTACCTAGTCTGTGTTTTTCATCTGACCTTAACACCCCAGTGAATATACTTGGAAATTCCACTACCTCTAACCTTTGGCATGTAGATAACATTTTCCAATTTGGAATAACAAGAATGCATGCCTCTGTTCAGAGAGCTCTGCACTAATGCTGACCAACCAAACAGCGATGGAAAAGCATGGATGAGCTTATTACACTTATGTTAGGTCCTTAGCCTGCTTTCCATTACGACAGCTCTGCTTTCTTATATGCTTTGTGCATTTGGACCAGCAACTATTTTCATAAGTACACTAGCTGCAGTTTATTAAAGTTCAATGCAAAACACCTATCGCCCAGATCTTGGTTTCTAATATCCTCTGCAATAAAAGGAACCAAAGTTCTTGAAGTAAAGCCTGATTTTAGGACTAGTGTAGGAGGTATAGAAAATGAGCCTGGAGCACTAGTAGTGCCAGAAAAGAAAAGAAAAGAAAAAATCTACCTTAATGGGGGTATGTCACAGGGACACAGAAGCCATGTGAAAGAGTTTCCAATGGCCAATATGGAATAATATGAGCAAAAAAATAAAATAAGTAGTATTGGATTATAATCCAAAGTGTAAAATAAACATCCATGAGTCCACACTGACATAAATAAGTGATCAATTAATAAATAAATGAGGAAAGACAGATCTTCCATACAGGAGAATCCCAAATAATTTATGCAGCTACTCTGCCCACAAGGAGGAAGAGAATATCTCTGCATTCCTTAGGTGTTGACTGCACGTGGTGACTTCCTACCAAAGAGTACAGTATGGAAAGGGGGGAGACAGATAAATGTTACAATGGAGAAAGTTGACACCTCAGCCAGGATCATGATCAACATCAACAGTGATGTTATATTGATGTTATTAGCATACACTCTTGATATGACATGATGAAATGGCCCTTTACCTTTATTGTCTTCTCCCTTAAACATATGATTCCAGTCTATTCATGAAAAAACAATCAACCAAATTCCAAAAGGAGGGCATTCTAAAAAAAAACAAAAATAAAAAATCCTGAACAGTACTCCTCAAAACTATCAAGGTAACCAAAAGGAAGGAAAATCTCAGACATGGTCACAGTCAAGGAGAAACCAGGAACCCAAGGAGACATGACACATAAATATGTCCTGGATGACATCTTGGAACAGAAAAGGGACATTCAGTAAATACTAAGGAAGTTTGACTAAAGTGTGGTTAACAGTCATGTATGAATATCGATGCACTCATTGTAACAAACATACCATACTAATGTAAGAGGTTAATAATAGAGGAAGCTCTGTGTAGGATATATGATGAATGCTGTACTATCTTCTCAATTTTTCATTCTAAAACTAACCTAAATTTAAATCTAGAAAATAAATTATCTTTAAAAATTGATGGGATACAAATGAGGAAAGAAGAGAACAAGTAAGATTTTTAGGAGTTGTTGATGGGAGACAACTTAGAGCCAGAAGGAGGCATCTGCAGCAAAGGATGGATCCCAGAGATGTTTTTCCCAAGAGTGTGTGACAAGTCTGGAGAATGTTTGTACTTTGATGAAAAGATGTTAATGCCTGGCCTTCTCCCACCTGAGGGATGCATCAGCACTGTCCTCCTGCCTACAGCACTCCCACCCATGTCATGCTTTGGGGCTAAACTTTAACTTCACATTCTTGGAACAGTTTTTGCAGACCTTCAGATGAGGTTAGGTCTCTCAGTATTGCTTCTCAGCACCTTCTACCTCTCTTTCGCAGCATATTTGTAAGGAAATCATTTAATGCCCTTTCTCATGGGGCTGTCAGCTTCATGAAAGTAGAAAATATGGAGTTCAGTAGACAATAAGTGCCTAACACACTTGTGTGTTCATTGATAGATTAATAAGGTGAATTCCAGGAGTAAGGAAAGTGAAGTCATGCCCATGTGGAAGGTGAATGACCTAGAGATAATTCCAGATTAGATGTGTAAGACACAGAAATTTAAAAATATTGGAAATCTACATTTGGTTTGATCACCCAACCATGTGCTGTGTTTCGGATGTGACATTGGTAGTGAAAAATACTTGCAAAAATCGTGGTGGGCAGTCTTGGTTGGTCAAGAAAGCCTTCTGACTTCAATAACAGAACAACTTGGAATCTATTTATGAAATTTTATAATAATAATAGTGGCCATTATTTATTTAGTAGTTACTCTATACCAGGCACTGTGTTAAGCACTTTGAAAATTATTTTGTTTAATCTTCACAGCAGCCCTGTAATGATAATAGCTAAAAAGTATCCAGTACTTGCCCTGTTCTAAGCACCTTATACACATTAGCTCATTCAGTCATCCCCAAGATTCTACGAGATCAGCACTATTATAACTGCTATGTAATTATGGATGATACCAAAGTACATAAAAGTATAATGACTAACCCAAAGTAATAGAAAGCCACAGAGCTTGGATTTAAAAACAGAAGAGAAAGAAAGGGAATCTTGGCTCTAAATCAGTTTCCTATGCTGCCTCACCATTCACCCCTAGACTAAGTTTTATTTTCTGAATTTTTCAGATTTTCAAAAATCAAACAAAGTCTTAGGGAGACTAAGTTATTTGCCTCCTCAAATCACATAAGAAGTAACTCCAACCCAGTCTCCAGACTCTGTCTGTCAGGTTCTTAATCAAGTATGACATAATGTCTTGACATTATAGTTTCCTGGATCAACAAGATCTGCATACTTCCCACATACCATGTAAGCCACTCATTCTGCTATGTACCCTTAACTTACCTTGTTCAAATTCAAAACATTGTTTCCTATTTAAGAGTCCTAAGTAGGATCAGTACACCTTACTGAACAATAAGCTTTACCTTATTCATATCCATTGGAACTTTCAAAGAATGACTTAATGGTTTTCTTAGTCTTCTCCTTTCAGGACTTGTGTTCCACCAGTACTAATTACCATTGTATTTATCCCTTTCATCATTTGTGTTTACCAGAGCCTGTTCTACTCTGCTCGTTCTAGTTTGTCCTATAAAAGAGAGTGACTAGGATTGTATACTATATTGAAATCACTCATGACATATGGCTTTGAAAAAAGGAAAAACTTACTGTCAGCTTTTTTTCCCATACATTTTTTGGTGATTCACTTTAGAATCACACTGGTTAAACTCTTCAGGAAAAGTTTGTTTTCTTCTATGCATTTACCCCATAGGACCTTTTACTTGTACTAATACTAGGCAGTACAAGTAAATGTAGGCTCATTTTTCTGCAAGCTTCTTGAGCGAAAGATGAATTATTTATTTTTGTATTCTTCATAGTGTCTAGTACCATGCCTGGTATACTGTAGGTGTTCAATGAAAGTTTACTTTATGAAAGATGTTTAACGACTGTTGAGGATAGAGTCCTTCCTCTTGTTGACAGAAAGCTCCCTGGCACACACTTCAGTGACCTCTATGTTCCCTTCCTTAGCTTAGCACCAGATAACAGATGGTAGCATTGGGTAAATGTTTATTGAATTGAATAAACTGTTGCCTCAAATGATTTGTCTATGCTTTTTTTTTTTACGCAATCCATTGTCACACATTTCACACATTATTCAATTTAACAAACATTTGATAAAAGAAAATAAGATAGATAATCCTGGTTTGCTTCTCAGCTCTATCACTTGGTGTATAACCTTGGAGAAAATAATTAGCCCCTCTGAGTCTCAGTCCCTTCACCTGTAAAATGAGGAGAATAAGATTAAACACTTTATAGAATCACTGTAAGGATTGTATAAGATAATAAATATTAAACACTTAGTACTATGTCTGGCACGTAATAAGTGCTCAGTAAGTGTTTCTTAAATCATCTTAATATTAGGTATTCAGTAATATAAAGACATCACATTTAGAGGCAGGTAAGTGAATATTGATTGTTTATAATATACATATGGTTCAAATGACAGTGATGCTGGTGACGATGGCATAGAAAACTCATAAACTAGGGAAACAAAGGAAAGAATGCACCAGGAAACAGCAAAGAGAGTTCTTATGACCATTTATTGGCAAAGAGAGTTATGTCTGTCCTGAAGGGGCTTCCAAAGTCAGGACATGCCCATAGGAGACCTCTGAATTCCTCTCCTCTCTTACTCACTAAGCTTTCCCTTGGCCGCCTCTGCCTTGGTTTCCTTGCCCCCTGCATAGATACGAATTCTTTTTCAGAATGGCGTGGGCTTGTTTGTCCAGGCTTAATTCTTAGGTAAGCAATTCCAAATTTGCTGCATTTTTCAAGCAATCTGTAGAGACTGGAATAATAGAGAGCAATTGTGTTGCTTAGCCAAAGAATAGCTTTTTCCTTTGTTTTTATCCATCAAAGAATGAATACCATCTGAGCTGAACTGAAACGCCTGAGTCACTAAGTCACACATTCTGAGCATTTTTCCAGGACCATGAAGGAAGCCATGACTGCTGACTTGAAAAAGCAAGGGGAAATTAGTTGCTATTAAAATATATAAACATTTTAATGAATCTTCTGAAATTTCATGCTGTCATTAAGCAGGGCCATGTAAACTATCAATGTATTAGAAATCATCAAGTGTTTTGAGAATGTAAGAAAACAAAATGCTCCTATATTTCCACCAGGAATCTGATTAGGTAGATCTTTACCATGTTTGTAAAACACCCATTTCTATGACATAAACACAATATAGCAGAGGTCAGTCCACGACCTGTTTAGGAACTGGGCCACACAGCAGGAGGTGAGCAGCGGGCAAGCAAGCAAAGCTTCATGTGCCTCTCCCCATTGCTCGCATTACCAGCTGAACCATACTCACCCCCCTTCCGTGGAAAAATTGTCTTCCATGAAACCGGTCCCTGGTGCCAAAAAGGTTGGGGACCACTGCAATATAGAATATAGAACATTTAAAAAATAAGAGACAGGAAAGCCACGTTCAATAACGTGAACAATGATATTCTTTGAGTAAAAAAGTTAAGTGTAGCTTTAATTTTTACTTTGTGTTTTTTCAAATTGTCAACAATAAACGTATTAAATGTGAATGCTATTGCTACTTTGGCTATTGCTATCTGTCACTTTGACATTTGTTCAAGAGACAAACTAAATGAGAAATTGTGAAAGAAATGACGTAAATTAATCACACCCAGTGGAAAAAAAAGAACTCAAAATTTAGGCTTTACTGAGGATGGCCAATACAATAATGCCATCTCTAGAAATGTGCATAACAGTAAATTAAAATTCTTGAAATTTGGTAATTTAGCTGAAATAAATGCAGGTTAGCTCTAGATAAATGGAAAAGAAATGTTCTGGGAAAAAGTTTTTAAGGAAGAAAAAATATCTGCATGTTGTAGGTTGTTTTTCCCATTGGTTTTCTATGTGCAGGGGAGACATATGAGAAACATTTTATTCAACAGAAATTTTCCTAGCAAGGAAACTACATTTTCTTGGGTGAAATAACTTGATAGGTGCAAGAGTGTAATGGGAAGAGCCTGCCCTGCACCAAATTAGCCATTAAACTGAAGAACAAAGGGGAGAAGTGAAAAGGGGCACAGAAACAGATATGGTAGAAGTCTACTGTCCTGATATTTGACCCTAGAATATTAGTTACCAATAATTATAATAGTAATAATAATCATAGCTAATAGAAGTTGAGCATTTACCATGTGCCAGGCATCATACTAAGTCCATTATGCATATTAAATCATTTAATTCTTCTAACTACTCTAAACGGTTGGGTTCACAAATGCTTGTTCTGGGGGTTTAGTATTTGGATTTTTTGTGTAACACAGGCACCTGGATGCAGAAACAAATATGGGCAAGGAAGCCTGGTGACCATGGAAAACCAGGGGAGATCCCTAAAATCTTACACATTTGGGATTAGGGGCAATTATACTTGGATCTAAAAGAGAAAGGAGGTTCCAACTGATACAAGGGATACACTTATTTGTAAAAAAAAAAAAAATAGGCTGGAGAATAACAAAAGGAGAAAATTTGCCCAATTTTTCCCACTAGGAGAGACAGAGAGGTCTGGTGGAAAGAATACTGGCTTTGGAATCAGGCAAACATGCATTCCAGGATTTAATCTGTCCTTCTCCGAATGTGTGACCTTAGGCAAATCACGTAACTTCTGTAAACATCAGTTTGGCTACATGTGGGACTGGCTTTATGTGCATACTATCTGTGCAGTCACAGAGGACCCTGTGCTTCAAAGGGCTCCTTGCTTGGTTTAATGCTCTACTATCTTCGTCTTGAAATTCTTAATAATTTTAAACAAAAACGTCCGCAGATTTCTTTTTGCATAGGCCCTGCAAGTTATGTAGACAGTCCTGCCTATCTACAAAATGAAGATGGCAATTCCTGCCTCACTGATCAGCATGAAATTACCTGTGCTTAGGACGTATCTAGGAACCTGGCATATAGAACTCAGAATTACTCTTTTAAGCTTAAGCCACAGAACAACAAAGACCAATGTACTTTTAGGCCCCAGGTTACATTTTGTCAAAAAAATTGATGGGAGGAAAGAGAAGAGGAGAAAAAGACCGTGATTATAGTTACTGTGGTGGTGCTACCTACAGTTCTCTCTTCTGTCCAGCTGTAGAAACGAGGATATTTCCCAAGGTACTCAGACCACATGACCAGCAATATTCTATAAGTAAAATATTATGGTATTGCATAGAGATTTGTTTTCTGAACTGCAAACTTTATACCAGGAGAATTTTGCAAGTGATAATTCCATAAATCCTACTCCTACTCAAGACTATGGAAATGTAGTGTCCAAAATCATACCTGTTAATAGGGCCTGGTGAATTGCAGAAGTATTAGGGAGGTCAACTCAATTCAAATCACTTAATTCACCAAATATATTCTTAAAACTTAATAGGTACTGAGTCTCTGTAAATGCCGTGCAGTGTTCTGGAGAAACGCATAGTGAATGAAGATGAAAAGAAAATTATTCATACATACGATAACTTTTTTAAGCTGGGTAGGAACCTGGAGAGAATTTTGTGTGTGTCCTGATTTCACACTGTCCAGAGAGCTAAAAAGATTTAGTTTCGGCAATGTAACTAGTCAAGGAGAGATTAGAAACTAGAATCCACATCTCCTTTGTGCTAACCCAGTTCTCTTTGGCTAGTCCCGTCTCTACGGGTCATCCAATGTAGTTCACAATGACCTTGGAAAAAAGAAAGAGGCAATCAGTGCACTGTGCATTATTCAACAGTGTGCTTTAAAGAGCTCACACTCACAAGGTTACTATAGGTTTTCAAAGTCTGAAGAAATTTGCTATTCTCTGCATGTGAATACCAATCCTTCTATAAATAAGCCATAATTCATTTCAACAAATAATGTCAATTCTATAATAGGAACAAAAATGTTGTAGAAAAAAGTGCAGCTTTATTTTTGGAATAGTTTGAATTGGCCACATCCTATTTTATTGGAGATGGAGTATAGTATAATGACTAAAGCCAGAGCTTGAAAGGGAAAGGTTGAAGGCTGGGGGAACCTATCCACTTACCTCTTGGTACCTCTACTTCTCTTCCTGTAAATTAGGGCCAATAATGTAAGAATAACTGTAAGAATAACATGATTTTCTCTATGTGAAGTATTTAACCTAATGTCTGCCCCATAGTAAGTTCTCAATAAATGGAAAATATTAATATTATCATTATTACTCTCACCAATAATGGCAGCAGTGAGAGTAGTTGAAATATCATAGTTCTGGAGAGTCCTGGCACACAAGACCAGAAGGCAATGAGAGACTTGAGAAACCTTTTTAAAAAAATATATTTATTTATTTATTTATTTATTTATTTTTGGCTGTGTTGGGTCTTCATTGCTGCCCACAGGCTTTCTCTAGTTGCTGCAAACAGGGGGTACCCTTTGTTGCGGTGCACGGGCTTCTCATTGTGGTGGTTTCACTTGTTGCAAAACAGGGGCTCTAGGCACGCGGGCTTCAGTAGTTGTGGCACGCGGGTTCAGTAGTTGTGGCTTGTGGGCTCTAGAGCTCAGTCTCAGTAGCTGTGGCTCACGGGCTTTGTTGCTCTGCGGCATGTGGGATCCTCCTGGACCAGGGCTCGAACTCTTGTCCCCTGCATTGGCAGGCTGATTCCCAACCACTGCACCACCAGGGAAGTCCGAGAAACCTTTTAAACATGAATTTTAGATCATTTAAAACTGTATTTCACAGTCTGAAAAACATTTTGAAAACTTATTTCATAATGTTTTCTTTCAGACTTTAGCCCCTTTTGAGGGTGGATAATCTAGTGCTTTCCCTTGTAACCAGAGTGCACCATCCAGGGATTTAATTCCATGTGGGTAGTTAAGATAACTCAAGCTACATGAACAAATAACTCCCTATAATCTAAGGAAGACCGAAAGGCATTACAACCATTAAACTTAAATAATTCATTTTGTTCAAGTTTCTCCTAAGCAGTTTATTTTCCCTCATGTCTGAAGTTACATCTGAAACATGATTAAACCATTGTACATTTAATGGATTTTTAAAGCAATTAATGGTATTCAGATATATTTGTTCTACAATGTAAATACAATATGCAGCAAATAACCAGTTTGAAAAATTCAGTGTTGTTTGGGTAATGGGGAATACTATTAATGTCTCACCAATTTTAATATTTAACTAAAAATCCAGGAATCATGAGGGTATACTGGGGTGTTTACAAAAAGACTGAAATACATTCAGTGCTTTCATACTGTTTTTAAAAGTTTCTAATTTGCAAGGTCATAATAAAGTGTAAAGGTTAGATAATAGTAAAGTACTAATTTTGATAATTTTACAGTGGTTAAAAAATACATTGTAAATTATTTGGCGGCAAAGGCATCATGTATGCTACTGACTCTTAAAATAGTTTTTAAAAAATCTATCTCACAGAGAACAAGGGATAAAACAGATGTAGTAAAATGTTAACATGGGAAATCCAGGTGAAAAGAACATGGGAATTCTTTATATTCTTCTTGCAATTTTTCTTTAAGTCTGAATTAATGTCAAAATAAAAAGTTAAACAAAAAAAGAACTAATTTGTAACAATGGTCTGGGTAGGCTTTTACCAGGTAGACAAAGGGAAAAGGACTTTAATGGAAGTAAAGGTATAAATCAGAGAGCAGGAGCATTGAGAAACATAAGTAGTTCAGAAAGCCTTGGGTGCAATGAGAGTTAAGGCTAGAGAACGAGAGAGCCTAGGCCAGTGTTGTCCTGTGGGAAGCTAATTTAGGGTGTTATAAGCAGAAGAGTGAAAGAAGATAATGTTTTAGAAAGATTGCACTAGCAGAAGTGTGAACCATTCAAGACAGAAGTCAGGAAAGTCAGTAATTAGTATAATAATGTAAAGAATGAGTATGAGGGTCTGAATTAGAGTAGTATTTGTATGGACGGAAGAGCAAGTATCATAAAATGTAGTAGTTACAAGCACAAGCTCTGGTTTCAAATCCCAGTTTCTGCATTTCCTAGCTATGTCACCTTTAGTAAAGTTACTTAACCTCTATGAGCTTTAGTTTTTCTCATCCACAAGATGGGCAAAATAGGAGCAGATCTCTCACAGAGTTGTTAGGATTAACAAAGGGTACAAATAAATGTAAAACACTTAAGACAATTCAGTGTCACATAGAATGCTCTCATAAATTAAAAGGATTCACATGAAAATGTTATCATAGGCATTATCAAAAGCCACTGACTAATTAGTTGGGTTTCTAGCCTGGGAGAATGACAATACCATTCTCCTGACAGTACCATCTCTCAACCTGTATATTATAGGATACTTAGCATCCTAGCTTCTACCTACTAGATACCAGTAGCTGACCTCCAGTTACAAGAATCAAAATGTATCCAGACATTGTCAGATACCCGCTGGGGGGAAAAGTCACCCTCTGTAAGTGAGAACCAGTGACCTAGAGGATGAGTAAAAGAGGAGACGGGGCAAGTTTGGCACGAGACACAAGCAACAGGATCTTCCACTGAGATCAGCATATAGAGTGTTGGGCTAAAGAAACATTACTACCCAGAACTTTCCTCCGATCTAAGCTCTCCCAGCATTACTCCCCTACATAGTCCAGGGGTTTGATGAATAACAATCTTCCACCAGGAAACCACAGCTATGGACAAAAAGGGTACTTTGCTGAGCTGACATAGAAATAACATGTTTTAAAGGATGTTTAAAAATATAGAAAGTGAAAAAGGCAGATGTTTTTGTTTATATATATATATACATACATACAAACACAGGCATGGATAAAGAATGGTGGAATATACAATGAAATTTTAATTGTTTTTCTTGCTAGGTAATTTTTTGGAGGAAAATCTACAATAGATGTCATTTTTAAGCTGGAAAATAAATGGAATTTTAAAATTTGGACCATTTTTCTTACAGTGAAGGATTTTTTTTAAATTCTTATATTTCAGAGTATCACATACTCAAAAGAGGTAGAGTCAGAATTACATTTTAATGAATCTTAACCCCCCTGAAAGAGTTGACCCTATGAGCCACAACTATTTCAACATTTGGAAAGATGAAAGTAGAATAAAGCTTTTCTGCATTATTTCCAATAGATTAAATTAAATGAAAAGTTATATATAAAAGTCAGCAGGACCTGGCCATAGAAGTATCAGTATTTATGATATGGCCCCTATCTTGTTATTTATTCTTTGTGGTGTCACTATGGACATGTTATGTCAGATTGTCTAAACCTTTGACAAATTTCTCAGAAGGTCGGGCTGACATTTTTTTGGTATTTTGGAGAAAGATGAATAACCTTTCCTTTTTCTCCCCCCAAAGGAACTAGAGGGCTGAATGTTACAAACTGCTTTTCAAAGAGAACTAGAGAGTAAAGACAACCCTGCCTAAGTAAGGATTGGTTAGTGGTAATGAAAACTAAGGGCTCTTAAATATTTATATCAGTTCTTTCTCTGAATGTTCTAACATTCTTACTGAAGAATCTGACTGTTGATCAGATCTAGTTTAAAGTTTTGTGACTGATCATCATTAGTTATGTGACTTTGGGCAAATGACTTAAGCTCCTCAAGTCTCACTTTCCCCATCTGTACTAAAGGGACAAAATTGTTCCCCATGATTAAGTTATTATGAGGATTAAATAAGATAATTCAAGTAAAGCACTCAAGGCCTTAATAATTATTATCATTACCATTATTATCATATCCAGAAAAAAAGTCAATTTATTGGGCAAGGAACTATTACCAAAAAGGCTGTCACAGAGAAGGGATAATCCTAAAATGCAGATTCTCATGGTAGTGTCAGTAACTCCCATGATGCCCAGAGAATCTATGTGAAGCAAGACAAGAGCTCATAATAAAGCCAACTATTTTTGGCAGCCGTGAACAAGCTCCTAGGTAATCCTCTCCACCTTTCACTTTTCTAAGCCTCATGATTCTGAGGGAAACAGGGTGAAGAGGAGGATTAAGTCAGTGATGCTCATACAGGTAAAACATGCTTATAGTAGCGTCAAAATCTCTGAGTGAGCTCCAGTGCCTTGAACTACATGCTCTTCCTCTGCCATACAGTCCTCATATTCATGCCTCCAATTCCAACTTCACTCAGCCTGGACCCCATAGTTATTCATCTCATCTACATGTATGCTACCAACTGCAAATGCTTCACACTTTGGAATCTCTGCTCTTCCCACCTGGCCAGTCCCCACTCTCTTCAGTACATTGTAGGACTGGGGAGTATTGCTTTAGCTGGATTCACCTGCTCTTTTTTTTTTTTTTAATCTTTATTGGAGTATAATTGCTTTACAATGGTGTGTTAATTTCTGCTTTATAACAAAGTGAATCAGCTATACATTTGATAAATATTTACCTAACACCTTGTGGGAGTTGGGGTGTATTAGGTGCTGGGGGGGAAGTAGCCATCAGTAAAGATACTACATATTCTTTCTTTCAAAACTGATGGACTACCAGGGAGTAATAGACATTAAGCAAGTCATTGTAAGCAGGTCTATCTCTCAATGTGGAATCATGGTTCATCTGTTTTTCTTTAGGGTAGCAGGAAAAGCATAGCTTTTGAAGTAGACATAAATGGAATCAAATCTTGGCTCTGCCATGCTCTTGCAGTGTGAACTTAGCATATAATATTACATTTCTCATCTTCAGTTTCCTAATTTTTAAAGTGTGGATGAAAAAAGACCTATCTCATGAGATTTCTGTAAACCTTAATAAGACAGGGCAGGTGAGGAACTGTGGTATAATTAAGATTTTGTCTGGTACATTTTTTCCAAGGGATAAAACCCTTGGGATTTCCAGAGTGATAGGAGTGTCTTTGTTATCCAATGAGGTGAAACATGGTGGACCTCTAGAAAGCTTCAGGACAGACTGGGCACTAGAAAGACCAATCACATGATTAGAAATTTGGGACTTTCCAGGGAGGGGAAGGGACTGGAGATTGAATTCAATCACCTGGCCAATAATTTAATTAATCATGGCTACATAATAAATGCTCAATAAAAACTCTAAATGCAGGGCTCAGTGAGGCTTCCTGGTTGATGAACACATTAATGTGCCAGGAGGGTAACATGTCCTGACGCCACAAGGAGAAGACACAGAAGCTTTGCATTCCCTCCCAGATTTCATCCTATGTGTCTCCTTATTGGACAGGTACTCCTGATTTGTATTCTCTGTAATAAAATTATAATTGTAAGTATAGTATTTTCCTAGTTCTGTGAGTCATTCTAGCAAATTATTGAACCTGAAGAGGTGGTGGAAAACTTCAAATGCATAGCCAGTGATTCAAAAGTGCAGGTGGCCTGGGAACCCCCCTATGTGGCTAGTGTCTGAAGCAGGGCAGTCTTGTTGGGGGCCGTGCCCTTTACCTTGTGGGGTCTGAGCTAGCTTTGAGTGGTTTATGCCAGAATTGAATTGTAACACATCCAATTGGGGTTGAAAAGGAATAGGGACTAGACCAAGCCACACAATTGGTCCTTACTAAATGCCAATTACCTTATGACATCACTCCAGTTCTTCCATGTCTACCCCCATCCCTATTTCCATTATCTTTTATCTCAAGTGGCTGTTTGAAGAGTTCTCAAACACAATGATATCGATAGGGAACATGCTTCATGAGCACTACATTTTAGTGCATGAACCAAGACAGGGAAACAGGTAGACAGAATGCTGGGAGACAGTGCATCTGAGAGTTTAACTCTTAAAAGTGCCAGAAGAAACTTAAAGGCTAGGAGCCAGCAGAACATTTTGTGACTTTTGTTATTAACTGTTTGATGTTGAGAAAATCTCCCATGTCAACTGTATCCATTCTATAAATTCAACTATGGTTCTATAAATATTGCATATTGGCCCATAACCAAAGTATGACTTTCCCAGAGTCAGTGTTAACTACAATGGCTAATATGGTCAGCTACAAATAAATCTTCCTAACTGAAACCATGTATTTGTGGTTAAAAGTTTAATCTTTTTAGGAGTCTTTTGGCATTGTTTATCTTAAACTCTGCCAATATACACATAACCCATCACTTCAAAGACTATTCTACTGCTGTTTCAGCATCAGATGAACTGTAAATATATAAACACCATTGTAAAGACCAAGATAAAATTGTGTTCGAATTTTTTTTTTAAATCACTTTTATTTTGGAAGATATCTTCAATCTCTACAAACCTGTTCACAATTATTTTCTCTTGGGGTCTATTATGATTTAGAAGATGTAGGGGTTAGAGAGGGAATTAGGAACTGTTAATTCTCATGCTGATTCAGCTGTGGATCCCTGGATGACCTCGTTCAAGCTCCTTTATTTCTCTGGTTGTCTCAGAAAGTGGAATAACTAATCACAACATGTCATGCTGGGACACTATGAGAATGAAGAACAGCCAACTCTAAGATAGCAATGGCTCATAAAATTGACAGATAACCCACATATGTTACTTTAAAGATACTTTTAGTTATATACATATATTCCCCTTCATCCTCCTAACTGATCTTCTAGCAAGTAGACCCATTAACAAATATAAATGTAGGGTGATTTACTATTTATTTCTTTTGCTTAGTTTGTGGTAGAGTTGTTGACAATAAAAGCTCTTCAGTGGCCAAGAGACAGATACAACGGAAAAAAATAAAGAAATTTAAATAATCCAGGTAGCATTGGCTCTTAAATAATTAAAAATGTACTTAATCCTGCACCTCCTCTTCCTTTCCCATTGCCTACTATTTTTAAGGGATCCCGCAAGGACACTTAGCTCACAGTTCTCTTTCAGGGTTTTATTACCTATCATCAACTAGGGATGAAAACCATTCTAAAACAATAGCTTTACAGTTTGTAAGCCTTTTCAACTCCAATTCTTGCTCTCTCCACATTAATCACCATTTCCACAGAATCTGTTTTTGTAATGATCTCTAAACTCTCAACATTCTGTGTCCTAAATTTATAGCTCCAGTTCATCCTTTACATATCTCTCTACCTAAGCTGAGCCCCCATTAATAAATTTCAATTAAACAGTAACTGCCGACCAAACATTCTCAACACCCTGTATCTTCAGTTGTTTCTACCAGTTCACTTGCCAGGCTGCACAATTTCACCACGGGTGAAGATTTTCTATGGGGGTAACCAATAATAATAAATGCTTCTGAGAGGCTGGGAGAGAGGAATATAAAGAAAGAATGCATAGTGGGTTTATTTTCTTGACACTTTATAGTGCTTACTATGTGCTAAACACTGTTCTAAGTGTTTTACAAATATTGTCTGATTTAATCCTCATAACAATCCTATGAAATAGGTAGTATTACGTTCTTCATTTTACAGATAAGGAAACTGCAGTATGTGTAGGTTAAGAAACTTGCTCAAGGTATTGCAGAAAGTGACAGTTAAAACACAGGTTGATTCAGAGCCTATATTAGTAAATAACAATCTATGCTGCTTCTCCCTCGATATCAGGCAGTTATTTTAACTTTTTTTTTTCCAGAAAGAAATTTCAACAGAATGGAACTAGATAGAACCTGATTGTAAAAGGGAAATAGGTGTAACATCAAAGATTTTTATGTCAGTAAATTTCTTGCTACGGGAAAGGAACCATATTAAAAGAGCTTTTCTAGGCAGAATACTGTCAGTAGATAGAGATGGAAGTTACTAGAAGACAATGAATAATTACTGGAGTGAGGTTTTGGAAAAAGTGAAGGATATGTGAGATGACTGAATCCAGACTGGGGAGAAAGGGTGTGGGGCATTTCTCATTCAGCACCTGCAAAAAAGGCTTTTGGTTAATTGAGAGTAAGAAGGATACAAAAAAGATTGGTTATAGTGGAAAATGTAAGGAGGAGTCCATTCAATGACAGATGAATAAAAGTATCATGAAGTCAAGATAATCTCCATATGATTAGAAGGAATTGACACAGAGTCAGTTCAGTGCAGTCTCATAACTCCTAGAAACATTCCTCAGTCTCAGCATGAAATTGGAGAAGATATATGGCATTTAACACTTCTCAAATGTTGACAACATGTATTTTATGATCAAAGATTCTTGGAGTAAGCCAAATGAAAATAACCGTTGTACACACTTTGCAATAGTAAAAATTAAAACCTAATTTAGAATCTTAGCAATACATACTGAAAAATATATCTAGGAACTCACCTACATGGCAAGTCATGTCTATATTAAAAAGCAGAGTCATTAGACTTAGTTAATGCAACCACTTTGACTTTCACTTAGAAATCTGTTTATCTGGACCCTATGCACCACATACTAACTGGAATTATTTTAACTTTAAGTCATTTTAATTTTAGACTATCTAATAAAGTAAACCCAGTAAACTCATAATTCTAAATGTATTCTAACAGTTTTCTGTGTTTTAAAAATGCATTTCTTCTGGTGAGTTGCATGGCTGGAAATTCATTTCTCCCATTTAACGTGCTTTGTAATGCAACATAATTTTTTCAGTCCTTGGAGCTAAATATTCACTTGTGTAAAGTTGCCATTTTAGGGAATCATGCAGGTGAATCTGAGATGCTCTCAAGGACAATCTTTGAAGCCAAATAAAATTGAGCCGGTTTTAACTGAAATTTTTTTCAGCTGCCACATGCTATGAAAATTATGTCTGTTAAACTTTAGTCCTGGCCCATAGCCAAGAGAAAATTAATCATTGACTTATTCCTATTTTGTTCATAATAAATGACAAGATGCTGTTGCTATCATTCTTATTTACTAACAGTCTAGCATTTTCTGGCATATGCAATCAAAACCCATGTCTTTAAAAATGAAACACATATATAATCAGATCCTTGTTGAAATGGCTCAGGCACTTAAACCACAGTACATAAATATTGAAAAGAGCTAAAATGTCAGAGAGAAAATATCTTTCCTGCTTACTTTCAGATGAACTCTTCAGGAACTCTGTGTAGGCTTTCAAAATTTAATTAGTTTAGAGAATGTGTTGATCTGGTAGCTGGGTTGAACACTGACCTAGTGCATGAAATTCACCTGACAGAAGATGAAAAATGCTCTCAAGTTAGAGCCATAGTGAGGATTACCAAATTCCCTTAGCTGAGAACTATGGTTTTGAATTTCATAATTGAAAATTGATCTCTTAAAATCCTAGACTATTTTTAATAGCAGTTTTTGAAAAGTCTGCTGAGAATGTATTTGAGTTGGGTGAGCCTTTAAAAGAAAAGACAGATACGGGCTTCCCTGGTGGCGCAGTGGTTGAGAGTCCGCCTGCCGATGCAGGGGACGCGGGTTCATGCCCCAGTCCGGGAAGATTCCACATGCCGCGGAGCGGCTGGGCCCGTGAGCCATGGCCGCTGAGCCTGCGCGTCCGGAGCCTGTGCTCTGCAACGGGAGAGGCCACAACAGTGAGAGGCCCGCGTACCGCAAAAAAAAAAAAAAAAAAGAAAAGAAAAGACAGATATATTAACAAAGATATTAATTATATCCCATTTAGTTGAATTAAATCTCTCTATGAATCAACCTTCTTCATGATTATCTGTACAATGTTCTGTTTATTTAGTGTCTCTAAGTAAACTAACAATGATTGCATCTTTCTCAATTATAGGCCTATGTATTTCACTAAATTTAATTTGTTGCTGTAATTATGAATATTTATATGCAAGCAAGTTCTTTTAGTTCATTTTTATTACAATAAGACAACTTTTTGCTTGCATTTGTGAAAAACTTATGGAAAAAAATGACTTGTGCAAAAAACTTATGGTTTGTGTTTGTGATATAGTCAACTCTTGTTTTTCATGGCACTTATGTTCTATGAAGTTGCCACCAACACTGAAATAGTGAATTCTGAACCATTGCAACTAGGAAAATATATGATAAGGTTGCTGTGAACCTCTGGTCACAACAAGTTTGTCAACTGATCAGTACATAAATTTGTTTTAGGTACATCTCTGTTTAAAGACCCCTTATTTAAT
Source organism: Mesoplodon mirus (assembly GCF_964341445.2). Classification (NCBI taxonomy): domain Eukaryota; kingdom Metazoa; phylum Chordata; class Mammalia; order Artiodactyla; family Ziphiidae; genus Mesoplodon; species Mesoplodon mirus. The sequence goes on from NC_138992.1 coordinate 60,204,966, forward strand.
ACATGCTGTTGATTCATTAATGTTGAATCCATGGCCAAAAGCACTATAACTCATGCCTCAACAAAGCTACCTAACACCCATATTTTCTCTGTAAGGCACATCACAGCTTTCTTGCTCCTAGTAACACTAGACAGCACCTCAACACTGTGTTTGGAGGCCAGTTTAAGGAGCAAAATCACTAACAAAAAGCACAAAAATGAGGGAAACATAGCACCGAATAGATGGCAAAAAGGACATTTGTTTATAGTATAAGAGCTGAAACAAAAAGGCAGAGAGTTTTTGCCTCATTCAACCTCAGCTGAGAACATACCTATCAGGCAACTCAAAGTTTTTGCCACTCTGGACATGTGTGTGTCCAAAATGACCACAAAAGTCTCACAAATATTGATTTGAGGGTTGCAAATAAATTTTAACAAGTAGACAAATTTGCAAATACAGAATTCATGAATAATGAGCACTGACTATATTTTTTAAATTATATCTAGGATACCTAGAATTCTTAATAGAATTTCAATAATGTCATGAACAGTGCATAATTTGGAAGGGAAAATGTCTTTGTCTTTTTCCTCATCTTTGGAGACAGTGAAGTATAGTACTAGATAAAATTTTGCCCCTTCCTTGATACTATGAAACTAGTAACACTATTCACATGATAACATGTTGAAGCATAATTAACAGCAAACACCTTACAGACTCTTAGCTCTCTTTATCTAATAAAACTATGCTTTATCTATATTCCTAAAGAAATAGAAAGTCATAAGAACAAGTTATGATGGTCCTATTTCTCTGAAACTGTGGGAAGAAACTTTTCTCACACTCAATTTGACATTAGGTGCCCTTTCCAAGAGAAAAACTCAGACCAAATTTGCTCAAGGCTCTCAAAACACAACTTAACTCCTGCTGATGACCTCTTACTTATTTTTATTAAGTTTAATAGTTGACATTATAAGCTGACATATCTATCTTTAGCCTTTCATTTACAAGTCTTGTTCTTACTTTATCTGAGCAAGTATAATATACACATTTAGGATTTGTTTATGGTTGTAAAATCTGCTATTACAATGTGCCTCAAATGCTGAATCTTTCAGAGAGAGAAAGAAAAATTAGACTTTCATTTTGAGAAAGTGAAGTTTTTCAGTTGTCCCTATGCAACTGAACTATTATCTTCTTTAGGGAATAGGACTTGCTAATGAGAAATTCTAATTATAGACTTGATTTTTATTTAGCTATTTAATGGATTACAAAGAAGGCATATGTGACCAAACCACTTGCTTGGTATAAAATATTACTGCTAGATACCACCTCAAAATTATCAGATAATTATTTCTGAGAATGCTTTGAAACTGATATCATTACACCCAAAATGAAACAATCATCTTCCTCTGTAATATGAGAATAATTCAACAAGCTTGTTTCAACAAAGTGCTTTTACAAAGCAAAATATCAAGCTGACCCTCCACTGGGATCTGTGACTCTAAGAGAAAAGGAGAAATAGAACCGGTTTCCACTGTAACTTTCAAAGTCTAGGCACGATAAGAAGGACATGCACTGGAATGAGTTTGGTATGGACTATTAGTTCAGAAACGTCTCAAAATGCATGTCACAGCTACTCCAGATATAGTCTACTGTGTTTATTTAATGCCCTGTTCACTTTATGATGTCTAACCTGATAATTATCTTGAGACATTTTCACCAGCTAGGCAGTCATTTATTTTGAAAATGACTTAACAGCTGGCTTTCATCAGAATTCTACTTCAACTTAAAAGGCACTACAATTTTTTTTTTTACTTGGTGATCAAAAGTGGCATCATCCATTCCCCTGTGAGATCCTCCTGGGTAGTGATAGATTTCTTATGTCCATAATGCAGCTTACAGAGCTTTCAGTCTTAAAAGAAAATCTAAATGAATTCTGGAAACTGCAAACGTGGTTTTGCCATTTGGGATTTTTATAATTAGAAAGACATGTTTGCTGATAGGCTGATGACAGTATGCTGCAATTTAAAATCGTCTTATTATACATTTATGCTAACACCTTTCAATATCTTATGTAAATATGATAAATCTTATCTTTTCTCCTTTCCAGATACATTTATTGTAATAGAAATTTTGTACAATCATTATAACTCTCAAAAAAGCAAAGCCATCAAAAATGGCATCCAACCGGTATACAAAGTTTAGAAAAATTATTCTCCCATATTTCACAGTTAATGCAGAAAGGATAAACTAACCCATCAGCTTTGTAACATTTTAAAACTCAACAAACCTGATTCTCTCCATCCCACTATGATGAAAACGTAATTATACTCTCCACAGAGGAACATCATATATATATGGCTTTTAGAAATTCATGGAAGTGGTAGAAAGGAACTATATGTTCAAATATTTCTCATGCAGAATCTACACAACAGTCTTCCATGGTAAAAATTTTTACCTTTAGCCATGGAAGTGGGAGTAGCCAAAGAATGGAAACAGGAAAAAGTCAGGGAAACCTTCTCTGGGTAGTGTCTATACTGCTGATTTTCTATTCAAGAAGGTACGTTGCAGTGTGTTCTTAAACTCCAAGAGAGAAGACTCAAGCTGGCCTTGAACTGCAGCACTTCATTATATAGTTCTTACAATCTACAAAGCCATCATAACATAAATGTGAGAGTAGAAAAATATTTGATACAAATCCATGAATTGTAACATAGGTACATTGTGTTTGTCTTTATTATTTGTCTCCACTATTGGTTTTCAACAAGAAAGGTTGAAAATACCTACTCCTTCCAGCTCTTCATTGTTTTCAACCCATTTATGGACAAAGCCAGTGCTCATAGACTTTTATCAAACCAAGAATACTGTTTTCTGAACTTACTCCTTCACTGTGTTTGATATAGTTGGAATCTGTTTTTCCTCAACAGGTCCACCAAGTCACAGGTAAAATGTCAACTTCTGACTGAGTTTCTGCCTTTGGATTTTAGCTTTTATTTCAGTCTTTCATCATGGGACAACTAGGAGAGAGTACCTCTGAACACTTCAAAAAAAAAGCATAAAATTTGTAATAGACACCATTGCCTTCTGAGATTAAGAATCATAGAAACACACTTTGACAATGAAATAAAACTAAGCCATCAAATAGCAAAACTGCTCATGTGTACAATAATTTGAAATATATGTATAGACTCTATAGCATATCAAATAGTAATTATAAAGAACATATACTGTGAGAAAAGTTTAAAAGAGGGGATGAATCTGTAGGACTTGACTGCTTCCCAAGGTATTATGAAGATAAATTATAGACTAAAGAGAACATAGAACTGAATGGAATCCATTTGGCTCATTTTAAATACTTTTTTTTCCTCTTAATATATTGTCTTCCAAATTGGAAATAAAAATCTCTTTAAAAAAATGTAGCTAAAATTTAGCTTCTGGATGAGGTCTACTTATTTTAGATATACTCTAGCTTTTAGCCAAAGATGTCTATCTGTTCTTTTCATCTGATTCTGCCACGTCCACATTGGTCAGGTAAGTAAAAAGATATGCCCAAATAAGTTTTCCAGAAAATAACATGATTCATTAATATACTTGCAGCTTTTTAGGACTTCTTGTTATATAAGGACTTGTTGCATCTTTTAAGCTAATATCTTCTAACTGGTAAAAAACTTCTATTGTGAGTCTCAATCTATTTTCCCAGTTTTACAATTGAGGGATGTAAGACTTAGAGAAATTAAGTAACTTCCCAAGTGTCATAAAGTTCATTTAGTGGTTGAGCCAGGATTTGAACTGAAGCTGAACTGAGATATTTTGTTTCCACGAATCAGCATAAATATCTAGATATCCACATCTGGATTATATGTGGACAAAATCCAAAACCAGATTAATGACTCTTAATGGCATTACTAAAGATCATTTTATTCTTTGGCAATTTTTCTCATATGATTAATAAAAAAACCTCATATAACACGGCTTGGGTGGTAAAGTAGATATTTTGAAGATCATGGTCATTGTTTTCTTAATATTTTCCTTTCTCTGGTCTCTTTTTTCCTTAATTTAGCTTTCAATTAATACCAAAGTTGGCTATTTAAGACATCTTGATCATGCCATTCCCTTTTTAAATTTTCCCATTTCTCTTCACCTCAAACATGATGAAATTAAAAATTTATCTTGGGCAATAATGCCTTCATAATCCTTGGTCCTAAGTCAAGTTCCCCCGTGACTTTTTCTTTGTTCGTGTTCTTCTCTCTGCCAAAAATCCCATTAACTATCTTCCCCCTCTTTTCCCCACTCTACCCTCCACTGCTCTTTCTGATTTGCATAAATATACTCTCTATCTCTGCCTCCCTCTCTCTATTGCTGTCTCTCTCAGCCTCTCTGTCTCTCATTAATACCTAAAGGAATTAGTTCCTTTTACAAATTTCCATTTGCATTCCCATGGCACTTTAAGTATCCCTTTGTTACAACATAGCATCTTCTTCTAGAGTTATTTATTTATGTATCTTACCCCCTTCACTGAGATGACCACCCTGATGTCTAGGGCTGGATTATTTATCTTCCTATATCTACCACCTAGGGCTTGGTATATAGGAAATGCTTAATCAATGTAGTAGCATTAAATTGAACTGAATCCAATTGAACTGAAACAATTTTATTCCTAGTACATGAGAGAATTAGACACTATGCACAGCTCCGATGCTTGAACTGTTTCTACCAGAAACTGATTTCAGTCATTTCATCCCTTTGCATCTTGCACAGTGCCTATCAGTGTTCCATAAACGTGGTGTCTGATACATTTTGAGTGATTAAGCAAATCTATCTGATTTACCCAATATCTATGGCAGAGTCAAGAATAAACCCACTTTTTTCAAGAAGCCATGGCATGGAGTTCACATGGACCTTGGGGCCAGTCTGCTTTGGTTTGAATCCTTGCTCCCCTACTTACTACCTGTGACCTCAAGGGAGTTAAGCAAAAGGCTTACTTTCCTCATCTGTAGGACAAAAATAACATTAGTGCTAACTTAATGAAATTGTTGGGAGAATTAAATGAGGTGATATGTGCAAAGTTCTTAAAAGTGAGCCTGGCATATACTGATCTTGGCAAAAGGGTTAGCTAAGGTTATTACTTGCTGTGACTTCCATTTTTTTATACTTAACTCTGTACCCCTTTATGTCTACTGCAAGACTCTCTCAAGAAAATAATAGTTTTCCATATGAGGAAATGCCAGTGTAGTCAGCATCATCCACATACAGTGGTTTTCCTTCTTAAAATTGAAAAAAATCTCAAACATATATTCCTTAATTCCCACAATGTCCCTAGAACACATGTTTTATTTTCTTTGTTTCCTTTAGTTTTGTTTATTGTAACACTTTTTCCAGTACAAAAAGAAAACACCATGATCTGACGTCATACACAAAACTCCTCTGTTTCTCTAAGTCAGAATCTATATTATAGTGAACTAAACAAATATGTAAAACAATTAAAATGGTAGTTTAATGGAGTCATAGTTAATGAAAAATGCTAATTTACCATTTATCATGAAAATATAATATTTCACTTCCATCAGTGTTATTGTTTCCTTGTAATGAGGTCTTAAACTATTGAACTTTGCACTTTCCACATCTTGTATTTCCAAAGCATTTCTATTAGACCCAGAAACTAACCTATAGTTCTCTTTCTCATCTCACTGTTGCTTGTTTGAACTTTTTGGAATTTTCTTTCATTTCCTGACCAGACTGCTTTTCTTTCCTGGTGCAATAAGATTTTCATTATAGTTTTTGGATGGTCACTTGTGACATAAAACCAAACCCAAAAGATTCATCACATATCCAAACAAATCTGACTGTTTCAACTTTTACTCTTAGCTTCTGCATAAAAGACAGGTGTGGATTTATTTCTTATTTGCAAGCACTCAATACAATTTGAGACTGCAGATTGAAACAGCAGAGTATGTGAGCTATTTGTACTAGTATGGTTTTCCTTTTTAAAATTTCTTTATTTAAAACACATTTACCTTCTAATCTGTTTCAGATTGTTCTAGTGTTTTAAGTTTTATGACATGAATTCATCTATTTGTCGCATCTGCTGACTCTTCCTCATGGTGATTTTCTCGTGAGGTTTGCAATCTATTAGAGTAGGCTTATCTTTAGCTTGATTTTTAAAATCCTGTTGGAGTTCCAAAATGCCCTGGGTTGTGAAATGATGGTTCATGGTTTGCTTTTGCTTGGGACCAAAGGGATTTCAGTGATTTTGGACTAGGTTTTAAGGTTAATTTCTCAGATCATGTTACCTGCCTCACCCAGGTAGTACAAATTTAGACCCTACATCAGCAGTGATTCAGACTTAACATTTTAATTTCTCATAGTACTTGTTTTTTCAAACGCAAGTCCCACATAAGTGGCAAGTTTGTTTACATTTTCCCTGGTTAATTGTTTGAATTTTTTCTAGGCTATTAAACTAGAAGTCCTTAGAGATTTTGTGTTTTATGTAAGACTCTAAGATTAAGCTTCCCTTTTTCATTGGTGTTTGCAACCATTTCCCCAGTCTCCTCTTTATTAAAACCCATCTGCAGTCAAGAGGGCCTATATCCTTTCTGAAATATGTGTGAAATGCCTTGGTATCACCTCTCTGTGACCTTTCTCACTTTGATTACTTTCTTTCTTGTTCTTATAGCAACTGATGGTTTTTGTCTTTAAAGTCAATCATTCTATATCATCCAATATTTTAGGTGGTTTTTTTTCAGTTGATCCACATATGCTTATTCTAACATGTGGCCGGAAGTCTTGTCGTTATTTGTTGAAATTCTGTAGGTTTCCTAGCTAACTGTTGGTTATCTTTCTTAGAGTTGAGAGTGCCCTCCTCCCTCTCCTGCTGTACCTTGTTCAGCTTCTTACATCATGTCTCATTTTTTCTGCCACAACCCTGGCACCAGAGGGATTCCAGACCAACACGTGGGCTTTATTATAGCTCAAACTCTGAATGAAATCTCTATCCAAACCTCTTCCACTTTGGTCAGATTTGTGGATTTGACAGTTGTTTGCCTATAATAGCCAGAAAAAAAGTATATTCCCAATACTTCAAGATAAGATGACTATAGAATCAAAAGAACAACAGCAAAGACATCTAGAAGAACTAGCATCATAGTAATTTGGGGGAAGAGGACTAGGTGGCACACCTAGGGGGAAGCATCATGATGTCAGTGCTTCCATAGTAGATGGAGAGGACATGGAGCAACTTCCTCATCAGAAAAGAGGTTCACAGAAATGATCATGAATGACTGAGATGCAAAAATGTAAAACATTTATTTCTAACATGGTTGGCACATCACCCAGAGATAGATTTGTGGCAACATTTCTCCAAAGAGCAAACAAAAAACAAGAAAAAACTAACCAGATATGGCTCTTCATAAGTTCTGAAAACCTGAACAGAAAAGTAGATAACACATTCAATTTTAGCCATGTTATAACATGTTGTTGTGAGAATATAACTGATTGACTACTTATAGGTAAGATATTACAGAGAACATCACTAGCTATGGACATCTATATTATTATTGACCTATTTGGAACATTAAGGCCCCGGTAGAAAAGGTATGAGAGCATTCTTGACAAAGGAATAGTACCATGCAAAAGGATCTTGAGAAAATCCCCCTTAAACTAGTCTTTTATGATCCTGTAGTTAGTTATCAGCTGGAGCCCTGGAAATCAATATGGCAATTGGGAGATAAGAAATGACTAGGAAAAGCAGGATTTCTAAATTATGTACAGTGGTCCTCCTCATTTGTGGCTTCCATATCAGCAAATTCTCCTACTTTCTAAATTCTGTTTCTAGGCCCCAAATCAGTACTTGCAGCACTTTCATTATTATTGACAGAGCAGTGAAAATTTTGAGTTGTCTCACACATGTTCCCAGATGAGGTTGAATAAGGCAACACTCTGCCTTCTTGTTTCAGCCCTCAAGCCATAAACAAATGTCTTTTTATGGTCTATTCAGTGTCACATTTTTCACATTTTTTGTGCTTTTTGCTGGTGATTTTGCTGTTTAACGTGGCCTCCAAATGTGATGCCAAAATGCTGTCTAGTGATCCTAAGTGCAAGAAGGTTGCTATATGCCTCACAGAGAAAATATGTGTGCCAGGTAAGCATTGCTCAGGCATGACTTCTAGTGCTGTTGGCCATGAGTTCAAGGTTAATGAACCCACAATACAGTAGATCTAGAGAAGGGAAGGGGAAATTCACTGATCTGCACATGTGAGTCTGCTCTGGGAAGTGCTAAAGTAACATCTACAGTGTGTGATGAAGGTATGGGAAAAAAACTTTCAAATGTATGGAAAAGAAGACAAAGTTGTATTGATGAGATGAATACCAATTTAAAAATGGCAGCATGGACAGCACTGTCGTGAAGCTGAAAGCCAAAAAAATTTACAGACATGTTTCCCAGGGTCAAGAATGTGTTACCTCCTTCTAAGCTAGGGATGACTGGTTTGTGCATTTGAAAAGGTGATACAGCACGGAAAATGTTAAACTTGCAGGCAAGGCAGGTTCCACCGATAAGTAAGTTTCAGTAAATTTTTTAAAATATCTGTTACATGTTACACAGCAAAAAGGATCTCTGGAAGAGCAGATTTACAATGTAATGAGACCAGATTTTTTACAAGGATATCAGCAAAGGAACGTATATAACACAAATGGCCTTCAAAGCCCCTGGATTTAAATAATTCAAAGACCATGGAGTTAACTATTTATAAGAGATATAGTAAATAAGGTGTCCATAAACAGAAACACACCTAAAACAACGTTATATATTGATCAGTTGACAGGAACCTAACTCCATATTTCCCCAGGAGCTGTGATTCTGATTGTGCTAAGTGCTTACAGCAACCTTATAGAACATTACTGTGAATAATGAGAACTGACTACAACGCAGGTATTTAATCTGAACCATTATAACAGTTCAGGAATAGCAAGCAAATCTTTTGTTAGTTACATTCAAATGGAAATAATATACTCGAGTGTTAAGACCAAACCTCAGATTTGAGAAAAATGCCATTACACATAACTACCAGGTATCTGGAGACCATGTCATCCACTTGCTAAAAGCAATCAGATTATTTTCTAAAAGGAATTGGCCATATATTCAACTTTGCATCTGGTATCTGGCTATCCACTGGGTCTCATCTCCACATTATCATTTATTTCATGAACTATTAAGAAGATTTAATAACTGCATTTTACTTAGCTTTCTATCATAGCAGCTATAGAACTTTGTTGTACTTATATCCTTCATATCTGTTTTTCATATTAAGCTATAAGCTTCTTAAAGGCAGGATCCATGTCTTACCCATTTAATATCCTTGATGCCTAACACAGTGTATGGTACATAGAAAGTGTTGAACAAATGTTTATTGAATGTAAATAATCAACAAGAACAAAAATAAAATTAATAATTTCAGGAAGTGATAATAATAGATTTTTAAATATCATGTTCAGAGTTCAATTTTAACTTCCCTGTAATTTCACAGACTTGTAATTCTGGATAATACTGTAGTATGTGCTTTAAAATTATTTTAATTGCATAAATAATACATGGATGCATAATTGTAGTAAAAAAATCTAAACATTAAACTAATGTGATAATGAAAGTGTATAGCCATTTGCCATTCTCGCCTTCTTACTCCCCTCACCCATTTTTATATAGTAATTTAGAAAGTATCCAATATCCAAAGGCATAGTTTTACTTTGAGACACATCCCCCAAGATAACCCACATATATATACTCCTTCTATGCTGTACACTCTCTCTGCAATCTATTCAAACTAAAATGTGTGTGATATTAAGTTTTTCCAATCAGTGAAGACATGATTATGACTATATTTACATGACCCTTGCATTCTCCGTTTCCTGTGAAGGTTCTGGGCAATTCATCAATCTGCCATCTCAGTACACTCTAAAATATTTGCTCCAAAGAAAATGTAATTTTATCACCCAAGAAATCTTCAAATTAGAAATAAAAGGTAGAAGCTTATCACAACTCGGAAGCTGTCAATAAAGTGTATCCAGAGTTTAAAGAGTCTTAGAGAAACCCTGGGGAACATTCATATGTCAATAATTCTACCCACCAGAAAGCTGAAAGGAGCAGCTTATAGTTCATATCTCAACTTGGAGGCAAACCAGTAAAAAGATCATCTGAACTGTAGAGCTGATGCCAACAAAGATATCACCATCATATTAGCCACAAGAACCACACAGAAATAAGGAAACAGCCCATGGTTCCTTTACATCTGCTTAAAAAGTCCACCACATCATCATTTGCCTATTACTAATAGCAAAAGAAACTGCTCTAATTTTTTTAAAGCCTGGCTTCAGAATGTTTGCCATTTTTTCTTACTGACCCCCTCCTTCCTTTACAGATTTGAAAATTTTATAACCTCAATACTCTTCTATTGTATTCATTATTTTGCAGGTGGAAAAAAAAAAACTTCAACTAGATCCCTTGGCCTTCTTTCATATCGTTTCCTCCAAAGTCAATCATTTTCAGCTCTTAATGGTCAACATCCTCTCAGATCAGAGTTAGGCTGGATGAAAGCAAGCCTCAGCACAATTTTCTGTGTGGTTTTAGCCTTCTGCCAGACAATTAACAGTGTCTGCCCACTGTAGGAAGCTACTCTACTTTCAATCAATAACTCCTCTTTTCCATGAGCCTAAAGTGAACTTATCTTTGGAGTTGATGGGTTTGGGGAACATTCACCAGTTTTGTGAAAATAATCTCTGCATATAGAGAACAAGATTATTAATGTGATTATTTCTTCAACAAAGTTTATTAAACACCAACTCTGTTGTGAGCACACAATAGATAAATGATGTGAATACAAAAAAAAAAAAAAGGTGAGGACAGTTCCTTCCACTAAAATGGTTTCTAAATATAGATCTCAAACTGCTGGGTGACACTTATTAAAAGAACTAAGTAATTGCAGAGAATAAGTAACACCAGGGATTGGGGAGACATCATTAGGAATTTAGACTTTCATGGATGCTTGCCTTGAAAAGGAGGGTTTAGACTGTGCCTTGAAAGAATATTAAGAATAAAATTCATGGAGAGAAGATGGGAAAAAGGTATTGGAGGCCTTGTGAGCCAGGGGCAGTGAGGATACCATGCCCACTGGTATGATGAGCAGAACTATCCCTGTTGAAGGGGAAAGTTGGTAGAAAAAAGAGAAATGGAAATATGGTAGACACAGGAAGGAGGAGGAGGATTGAGGACCTTGAATGTCAAGTGCCTATAAACTTCTAGATAGGTGGATAGATAACAATATTAACTCCTTTAATCACTATACCCAACAAAATATTTTTTGAATACTCACCAGATTGGTGTTGTGTAAATAAGCCTGATTCACTTGGATTGGAAAAAATAGGACAGAACTAAACAGGAACAAAACCTGAAGATTCTGTTGTTCAGGGTAGTTAACAAAAGAATATTAACCAAGTTTAAGAAGGAGAGTTCAAAATCTGAGCAGCTGGAGTGTAGGTTCATGAACAGCAGGCCAGGAGAACAAAGGATCAGAGTTTGGGCTATATGTGATAAAGACATTCAACCAGAAAGTGTGGGTTCCAAGAGGTATGAGGAGGTATGAATAGTAGGTAAGAGCCACCAGTGAATTTATAAGCATGAAGCTCCTACCCTGGTTCAGAAATAGCTCCTGAGGGCTCTACACAGCCTCTACAATGGTCAGGCCTGAACCTCCAAGTGTAGAAAATGAAGGATCCTGTATGGAAGAGGGGAGTCAGCAAGTCGAGATCAAGGTAGTTTCCAAATCCAAACATCCAGAAATCTCATGGAATTTTTTGCTGTTTATCCAGATCTTCTGGTGTCACGTGGACGCATTCATACTTAGAACAAGTGCCAGCTATGGGACTCTTGGGCAATTGTCTTCTTAACAATAATGTTTCCCAGTTCAGTTCTTGATTACAAAGTGCAAATCCCATGACTCCCAGGGCCTTCCCTGAGAAAAGCACACACATTTCTGGGAGCTGAAGTTTACGCATGTAATAGACCTGCATAGACTTCTTGTTTTCTTAGCAAATTGCTGCAAGTCTTGGCAAGCTTCTTCTTTTTTCCTACTCTACACTCCCCCACCCCCCAAAAAAACATTGTTAGTAATGTTATAGATGGACTTTCATATGACTCTTTCAAATGATTACATTATCATATTATAATAGTGTTTTTTAGATGTATGTACCCACCAATTAGAGATCCATAGATAGAAAGAATATGTATTCCTTGAGTAGAGGAATCTGAACTATTGGGTCTGTTTTAAATAAATGTAAGAGTGCAATGGAAAAAGAAAACGAGCAAAAGACTATTTTGGGAGTCAAAGTATTTTGGGACTCAGGGACTGTGTTTCTAAAACTGGGAATGTTTCACAGATCAAGAGACCTTAATCAGCTAGTGGGTTTGTGAATCTAGATATAAACTTGGAGTTCCCCACCCCTACCTTGCTACTTATTAGTTATTCACACTGTCTCAGGATATAAAATTAGAAGATACTCTCAATTATTTAAAATTACAGCAAAGATACCATTAAATTTTTATGCTAGAATGTGCTTGTTCCTCATTACTTGTTTTAAACAGGAAGTGAAGTGAACTTTGGTGTCTAAGGGTCAAGCCTATTGCCCACTGTGTCAAATGTCCATGTTGTCCTAATAGAGATGCTGTAAACTTCATTCTAAATGCAGGGGATGTGCTAAACTACCAATATCCTCTTTTATTTCACAAGCAAAATTTGGAAACAACATCAGTCATTTGGGTCTTGGCCAAATATTTCTAAATTCCCAGAATTTGAAAGGATCACCCAGAACTTTTAGTTATAATAAGTCAATGAAGTTATGTTTAAGGTCAGCACAATAAATAGGCCGCACTTTATCATGAATTTCATGAAGTAAATAAAATATATTCTTTTTGTGAAACGTCACTGTTAGATTTTGGGCATTCTCATGCTGCTTTTGAACAACCACAGCTGAGCAGTAGGCTATGAGACAGTATGGTAACAACGGATGCATGGGAGCCAAGAAGGCATGTTTCCTTCTAGTATCTGTGGGGTGTTGGCCAATTCACCTGCACTCACTGGACTGCTTTTTCCTTATTTGGAAATGATGGTTGGGGACTGGATACATTCTGAGATCCCTTTCTGTTTTAAAACCTTTGAAACAATAAACCCTACAGATAAGAGAACAACAACTTCTTAAGGGGCAGGGCTCTCTGTTTTCCTTGTCTATACCCAGCAATGAAAATGGTCCCTGACAGCCAGCTGAAAGGACCACAGGACAGAAGGAAGAACACAAACATTTATCATGTGTCTTCCATGTCTATGGCCAAGAATTGGGCTATGAATTTATTTTAAACTTAACATTGTGTTTCATCCTCACAACCTCCTTTATCTGTAGTGTTTTGATTGCAGTCCTTTTTTTAAAATTAATTAATTTATTTATTTTTGGCTGTGTTGGGTCTTCGTTTCTGTGCAAGGGCTTTCTCTAGTTGCGGCGAGCGGGGGCCACTCTTTATCGTGGTGCACGGGCCTCTCACTGTCACGGCCTCTCTTGTTGCGGAGCACAAGCTCCAGACGTGCAGGCTCAGTAGTTGTGGCTCACGGGCCTAGTTGCTCCGCGGCATGTGGGATCTTCCCAGACCAGGGCTCGAACCTGTGTCCCCTGCACTGGCAGGCAGATTCTCAACCACTGGGCCACCAGGGAAGCCCGTTGATTGCAGTCTTATACCTACTTCATGTTTGGGTAAATTGAGGCAGAGAGACACCAATTATATGATCTGAATTTACATAGTAAGGAGCAAAAATGTGATTTGGACAAAAATACAGATGACTCCGTGGTCATCTTTGCTGTCCAGACCATTGACAAATATGCTTGATACAATATTATTTTGCTCCAAGATAATTTATTTGAGAGCTGAACACATACACACATACATTGGAAAAAAAGAACTTAAAATGAGTTGAGAGGATGGATGTGATTTTCAACTCTGCTCTAAAACTTTTCCTCTCACTTGGATATCCTCTAAAACCACAGTAAATGAATCATCTGGCATCCTTGAAGGTCTCTCATGGGTCAGCAGGGGCTCCTGTACAGCTGTGTATTTCTGGCACAGGACAATGGAGCCTGCTCTGCAGTGGCCTCAGACCTGCTGCGGTAGCTGCAGGTGTCACTGTGCCAGCATGGGTTTCCTTTATCTCCTTTGCAACTTGAGATGTTCTAAAATCATACTCTGTTTCTTAAGCTTTCTTGAGCCATAGTTGAGAGGAAAGAGAAGGAGGTGGAAATTATGACCTATGGGACTTTATTTTGATATCCTCCTTGCAGTGTACCCTGAGCCAAATCCGATCTTGGATATCAGAGCCAATCTGCACTGGATATATCAGAAATCAGTATTCTCTAGTGGATATTACAGCCTCCTAACAATGTTTCTTATGCTTTTTTGGTGAAGTTACAGACCCATTTGAGAATTATGGAAATATCAGAAAATACTCTTAGGTATCAATATATACTTTCAAAATTTACCCTTGATAGGTCTTTTAAAATTATTATTAACTTTTATTGGATATAGTTGATTTACAATGTTGTGTTAGCTTCTGTTGTACAGCAAAGTCAATCAGTTATACATATACATAGATCCACTCTTTTTTAGACTCTTTTCCCATATAGGTTATTACAGAGTATTGAGTAGATTTCCCAATGCTATACAGTAGGTCCTTATTAGTTATATATTTTATACATAGTAGTGTGTATATATCAATCCCAATCTCCCAATTTATCCTCCCCCCCCATCCCCCTGGTAACCATAAGTTTGTTTTCTACATCTGTGACTCAATTTCTGTTTGGTAAATTAATTCATTTGTACCATTTTTTTAGATTCCACATATAAGCGATATCATATGATATTTGTCTTTCTCTGCCTGACTTACTTCACTTAGTATGATAATCTCTAGGTCCATTCATGTTGCAACAAATGGCATTATTTCTTTCTTTTTTATGGCTGAGTAATATTCCATTGTTTGTATGTAGCACATCTTCTTTATCCATTCATATCTCAATGGACATTTAGGTGGCTTCCATGTCTTGGCTATATTGTAAACAGTGCAGCAGTGAACATCAAGGTGCATGTATCCTTCAGATTATGGTTTTCTCCAGATATATGCCCAGGAGTGGGATTGAAGGATCATATGGTAATTCTGTTTATAGTCTTTTAAGGAACTTCCACACTGTTCTTCATAGTGGCTGTACCAATTTACATTCCCACCAACAGTGTAGGAGGGTTCCCTTTTCTCCACACCCTCTCCAGCATTTATTGTTTGTAGACTTTTTGATGATGGCCATTCTGACTGGTGTGTGGTGATACCTCATTGTAGTTTTGATTTGCATTTCTCTGATAATTAGCAATGTTGAGCATATTTTCATGTACTTTTTGGCCATCTGTATGTCTTCTTTGGAGAAATGACTATTTAGATCTTCTGCCCATTTTTGATTGGGTTGTTTGTGTTTTTGACATAGAGCTTCATGGGCTGTTTTTATATTTTGGAGGTAATCCCTTGTTGGTCTCTTCATTTTGCAAATATTTTCTCCCATTCTGTGGGTTGTCTTTTCATTTTGTTTATGGTTTCCTTTGCTGTGCAAAAGCTTTTAGGTTTAGTGGTCAGTGGCTTGCACCATAGTGTTAGAGGTTTACATTAGGGAAAAATTTCCTTCTAGGATTAAATGTGACTTTTGTAAACACTAGAAAATAAGTAACCTCTAGGATCATCTTGATGATCCTTAGGTCTGCTAAGGTATCAACCTGCTAAAAACTATCAAGGACCTAATTAAACTTAAAGCCCTTGATAATTTTTACCAGGTTGATACCTTAGCAGACCTAAGACATCATCAAGATGATCCTAGAGGTTATTTATTTTCTAGTGTTTACAAAAGCCACATTTAATCCTAGAAGGAATTTTCCCCTAATGTAAACCTCTAACACTATGGTGCAAGCCACGGACCATTATCTCTCAGCCTAGAATTAAGCAGGGGTCTCCTAATAGAACCTCTGATGTGGTCTATTCTCCAAAACAGCAACCAGAGTTCTTTCTGTTAAATGTAAATCATATTGCACCCTTCGCATGTGCAAAATCCTCTAGGGGCTTTCCAACATATTTAGGACAAACTCAAGCTCCAGACGTGGGCCTTCAGGTCAGCCTCTTACCCACCCCTCAAACCCCATCTTCTGTCACCTTTGCCCATGTATCTCTAGCCCCAGTGGCTTTTTGCTGTTCCTTGAATGGAACAAGTTCATTTCCTCCAGTAGAGCTTTGTAATTAATGTTCCCTCTGCGTGTTCCCTCCTGCCCTGGTAGTAACATAGCACATTCCCTCGCCTTATTCAAGTCACTACCAACTTCATGTACTCACAGAGACTTTCTTAATAGCTGTACAAAATGACATCAGTCCTCCAATCTACCTTTCACCAAGTATTCTTTTTCTCTAGCTTTAGTTTTATTCATAAAACTTCCTTCTGCCTGGCATAATCTGTTTGTATATAAATTTATAATCTGTATCCCTGCAATAAAAAGTAACTTCTGTGAGGACAGGAATGTGTCTGTCTTATAAACCAGTATATCCCCAGCCCCTTGAATAGTTATTATTTTTTAACCTTAGTCATTAACTAAAAATGTAAAATGTACTTTTTTACATATGTTCAGCATAACGTCTACCATTACCAACACTAAGGAAATATTAACCTCTTTGACATCCGTTTCCCTCTTTTAACTATTTTTTAAAATTATAACTACTTATTTTCAACTAAAATGAACTCGGAATAGGCTACACTGAAAACATAACATCCCAAGTAATACATGAGTGATTGCAAAACACTGACTTACAAGGCTCTATTTCTATAATTATTATTGTTTGGAATGGTCCATATGCTTCTGAAAGGCAGTCATTATATATCCACTATCCTACTTGATGTTAAGTCTTCAAAAAATTAGACCAATACATAACTCTTTGTAAAGTGTGCCCAAAGTAGAGGTGACAGAAAGGACAAGGACCCTTAGTAGGTCATTGATTGTGATTGTAAATGAAGTCATTCTTGCTCAACCACTAAATTTCTAAACCTTCCTTTTAGGGAGAGAATATCACATAGAGATATTTGACTTGACAAATACACTGTCATGTAGGATGACACCCCATTCTTTCAGAATGTTTTCTCCAAGCTGGCATTTCAGCTGCACCTCCAGAAAGCCATTCAAACATTCTATATGGCTGGCTGTTTCTGGACAATGTAGTACCTGATATGATGAAAGGATCCTGTGGTCATGGGTGCACTCCACACCTCCTTTACTACATAGGGGATGCCTCATCAGATGCTATGTGGTGTGGAATCTCGTGCTTGTGTATTAAATATTCCATAAGTTCCCATATAGTAATCCTAGCCAAGGCTCTATAGGTGGGAAAGGCAAATTCATACCCAGTAAGTATCTATGACTGTGATGATGAGCTGACAATTCTTCCAAGGTAAAAGAGGCCCAATGTATTCAACTTTCACTGAGTTTCTGGTTGGTCTGGATTAATAGTGCCATGTCTGGGGCTTAGTTTTGGCCAGTGTTGTTGGCATGCAGAGACAACTATATTGGACTTGGTAAGTGGAAGTCCCTATTATTTGGCTCACATGTGGCCTTTGTCTCCATCACTATGGTCACTCCATTCATGTATCTATCATTCCAATTCAAGGACAGCCGATGGCAAAAGCTGGGTAGTGTCAATTGGCCAAGTCATCTAATCTACTCAATTCTTCAGTCTCTCCATGGTGGATTCTTTCCAGTGGGAGTTGGTGGGTAATATAAAATTTTTCACACCCTGTGCCTACTCCCATTTGCCCATTCAGTTGCCTGTAGCCCAGACCTCCTTATCTCTAATCTCCTATGCCTTTTCCTTCTAAGGCCCTTGAGAAGATAGTCAGACCACTGACATGGTCCAGGAATCTGTATATATTCTCACCCTGGGCCACTTCTCCTTTCACACGAGGAGATAATCAGGTGCACTGCTCACAGCTCCATTCATAAGACAGCCCCACTGCCTGTCAGATTCATTCTTGAATGTGGCAGTAATTCAGCTACTATCCATTTCCAGCTTGCACCATCACTCTAATAGAAAGACCATGACCAATGTCAACCGAGATGCTGAGCCCAATAGTCAGGAAATATCTGGTTATTCCCCCTTTTTCCAGTGTACAATCACTTGAGGAAATGGGTTGTGGGTCCCTTTGGGGAAGGACTGAGAGAACTACTACAGTATATACTTGCCACAGTGTTGCAAGTTTCTTCTTCCTTCAGCAAATGGATATTCCAGATCTGAACATTGGCTCAGATCTCAAAACTTAACAAGGGATCCTGACTTTTTTTCTTTTTTATTATTGAAGTATAGTTGATTTACAATGTTGTACTAATTTCTGCTGTACAGCAAAGTGACTCAGTTACACATATACATACATTCTTTTTTTGTAATATTTTCCATAATGGTTTATCCTAGAGTATTGGATATAGTTCTCTGTGCTACAAAGATATAGTAGAACCACAATGTAGGACCTTATTGTTTATTCATTCTAAACGTAATAGCCTGCACCTACTAACCCCAAACTCCCAGTCCATCCCTCTCCTGCCCCCTTCCCCTTGGCAACCACAAGTCTGTTCTCTATGTCTATGAGTCTGTTTCTCTTTTGTAGATAGGTTCATTTGTGCCATATTTTAGCTTCCACATATAAGTGATATCATATGGTATTTGTCTTTCTCTTTCTGACTTACTTCACTTACTATGATAATCTCTATTTGCATCCATGTTGTTACAAATAGCATTATTTCATTCTTTTTTATGGCTGAGTGGTATTCCATTGTATATATGTACCATGTCTTCTTTATCCATTCTTCTGTTGATGGACATTTAGGTTGTTTCCATATCTTAACTATTGTGGGGATCCTGACTTTTTATTGGGGTGATAACTCTAAGCCCCCTGCTCCACCATTCTTGCTTATTGTTTTTTTTTTTGTTTTTTAATTACAAATGCTAAATAGCACCCTTTATCCCTAAAAACTCCTTGCTCTATTTATAATCTCCACAGTTTCCTGTTGGTCAAGGCCCCTTGACTGTCAACCTTGCTAGTCATTAAAGTAATTGCAGCCTTCTGAATTCTGGTGGTTAAAGACTACCAACTGTCCTCTGTTGCTTGGAGGACATGTCATCCTCATGGATGTTAACAAGCCCAGCTATGTGGCTTGCCTCCCTTACTTATAGAGGAGGCCACCACCAATATTCTTAGCAATGCCAGTGCCTCTCTCTGGAAGAGTCAGATCACTATGTAATTGTGACCCTGAGTGAAGGAGAGAACAAGGCCAGTTTGCGTGGAAGTGCCTTATACTGCTCTTCCAGCTAAGAAATGTTCATCAAGGCCATTGGAAAATTTTTGAGCCAAAGCTTGACAACAGAGGAATTCCTTGTCTCCCAGGACTAAGTCTGCCTCCACATTTTCACCACACATGGTCACTGGCTAGGAGTAACCCAAGGAAGCATAGCCTTGGTGCAAATGCAGTGATGAACTTCAGAGCACAGCAACTGGGACTCTGGATCAATCTTTTTCCTTATAGTCAGAGATATGTGAGGTGCATTCCCATGGCCGCCATATAACCTAAGTGTTTATCAGCAATAACATATCTAAATAAATGGTGATATGTTGATTCAGTGGAATACTACATAAGTTACTGCTACACACAACACCATGGATGGATCTCACAAACAGAATGTGGAATAAAATGGCCTAAGGACAAAAAACACATACTCCATGATTTCATTTATATGTTCAAAAGTGGACAAAACAGATCCATAATGTTAGAAACCAGCACTAGTGGCTACTTCTGAAGGGAAGGGTAGAGTAGTGACAGATATTGAATACATGGGGGTCTTTTGAGTGCCTAATACTTTACATTTCTTAATCTATGAAATAATTAAATAGATATGTTCATTTTGTGATATTTACTAAGCCGTACACCCAGGATATGAGCTCTTTTTTATGTTATACTCCCACAAAAAATTTATTTATATAAGCAAATATATATATACATACATATCACAAACCTCTCATTTTTAGCTTTTATAACATTTTTCAGTGATTACCCTCATACATATATCCATGTGAACTTTTGTGAATGTATCTGCAGATAGATTTCTAAAAGTAGATTGGCTGACAATGTGAAGATTTAAACTCCAATATTAAGTTGTCCCCCAATAATGCTATACCAGTATCTATCTACTCCTAATCACATCCTGACTAATATTGAATATTATCAACCATTTTAACTTTTTGCTAACCTTTGAAGCAAAATGGGGTCTTATCAAAGTATACAGTATACTTTGATGATCACTAATGATAATAAGCTTATTTTCTTGTGTCCACTGGAAATTCATATTTCTGCATCTGTGAACAGCCTGCTCATTCTCTGTGTGCATTTTCATATGGGGTTGTCTTTTTCTCCTGTGAACAGTAGGAGTCCTTTCCCTGTTAGGAATGTTTACTGCCTTATTTGTCTCCTAAGACTCTGATTCATAATACTACATATTTTATAGCCTAACAAGGAATACTATCTCTTGCAGCAATGTCAGGAGGGCATGTATCTGAATCTTCTAAAAGTAGTATCTGATTATTAAGGAAAAGTAAAAGACAACAGTGGCTTAGGAGTAAATCGTAGCCTTATTTTATACCATTTGGGACTACAACCTTTCCTTCTTCCAAGAATCCTTTGCCATATTGATTCTTGCAGTGGTATTAAAATGATTTTTAGTAGAAGCTTTAGAAGGCAGGGATGTGCATTAGATTTTCACGATTACTGCTTAATTTATCTTTGTCTATTGATTAGGAGGCTAGTAATAGAAAATAAAAGTTTATGTTTTGTGCTTCCCATCTTTTAGTTATTCTTACACCATTTTCCCAAAATTTCTCACTAATTCTTTATTTTCTTACAATCACTTCTCCATAACTGTTAGCTTTATATTCATACATTTATGACTGTGGAGCACAAAAGTCTGTTGGAGGGCTGAAGCTCAAGAATTTCCTTTAATTTAATGAGACTGTATGATCCTACTTGGCAGAGCTAAGAGGAAAATGAAGATATATGTATAATGTTTCCTTACCCATATTATTCTTCACAGATTCAGTGTTTAGCAAATTTCCCTTAGGTAATGGCCCTTTTATGTTCAAAATGCTCATAAAACTGGGATGTACATTTCAAGATCTAATTTTCTATTTTGTATCCTGTTCCCTCCAATACTGAGAATCTGAAACAAAGGGTCTGACCTAATTTTCTATTTTTCATGATTTTGTAAAATAAATCTTATGGATAAAATAACCATCAGGCTTTCAATAGAAATACTTATCATTGTTAACCATAATTCCCCAGTTCTAAGATACACTTTATTTCACATTTTAACATCTCTGAAATTTGAGGGTGCCCTACAACTGATAGCACATCATAGTTTAAATGATAGTTTTTATTTATTTTGTTTTTAATGTTACCTAAAATAACAGCGCACATTGCAATTGATAGTGTCTTAAATGTGATGAGATTCAGTAATAGCATTTTTTATAAAGTCCTTGAACTTTTGTTCAAGTTCAGCCTTTCTGTCTAACTTTTGCTCTTGTGATTTGATTTTTGGCATTAAAACAAAAAATTAGTCTGTCTAGCAATCAAGTCAAAGGAGCTTAGCTGTTGAAATTTTTTTGTGGGATTGTTAAATGCCTTCCTGAAATGTGTGAACAATTATAGAGATGAGATTGTTGGAGCCAGTTATTCGTTTGCAACTTGGGAAAGTATTATTAAAGTAATGATAATATTTTTCTCTTTAATACTTAGAGGTCTTTAATCCAAATAATCCCTTGAATATTTTACAGGCTCTACAGATTAGAACTATATCTGCTCCTAATGAAATCCATTTACCTTCAGTGACTATTTATAACAACCAAAGGCAACACTATATAGTAAGAATAAGTATGCAATAAGGGTTAATTCTGACCAAAGCAATAAGAAAAACTGGGGAGAAAGTATATGTTTGTTATCGGAACTTAACCAGGATACCACAGCAGATTTTAAATCTTAACTATTATATCTAGGTTTTTGCTAAACTAAACTCTCTGACTTGAATATTCAATTTTTTTCTCCTTCTATCTCACCTCTTTCACTTGTTAGTTACTGCTATTTGTCTCAGGTTGACTCTCATTTATTTTGGGTAACCTCCCCAATTTCTCCAAATAGGTCTAGTGCCCCAATTAAACACTCTCTGGCATCCTGCACTTACTCTTCAGCAAACAGTATTGTAATTGTGTGTATTGGTCTATATTCTCCACTAGACCAAGAGCTTTGCAAAGACAGGGAAGATGACGCACCATTGTATATCATTTGTCTAGCACAGTCCTGGCCCACATAGATGCTAAACAAATAGTTACTGAATGAGTGCACAAATGTATGACTAGCCATCTGGTCTGGAATTCCTTTCCAAAAACAAAGAAAGAAAAGAAAAACCCACAACTAACTCTTTTTGACAATCTCAGATTCTTGAATCTATATCACATAGGTCAAGCCAAGGAAAGCAGATCAAGTCAGTTCGTCTCAACCTGGCCTCAGTAACCTTATAGAGTCTTGTAAAGGTAGGCACTACCTAAGGACAGAAGGTAGCTGACCACACCAAGTCACTGTCAACCTCTTTCAAACCTTGAGCAAATATTTGTTTTATTATGATACTCGCAAATAAATAACTACCTTGGGCAAGTGTCAAATGTACTGTTTTCCTCCTACTGATCTACTACAAAACTCATTCCAAGGAGAGCCCCTCAAAAACAAGCTTCTATTGCCTAAGCCCCTGCCTGATACAATAATTGAGAGTATGTAAGTATAATAAATATAAAAGAAGGATCCAAGCCAATTGGTTGGCACTTTACAGATACATGGCTTGTAAGAAAGTTCCTCCCACAATCACAATGAACTCCTGGTACAGCAGAGGCAAAATGCCATAAGCTGAACACCATAGAAATATAGAACAAGGTCCTTGACAAAACAATGGAGAGAAACCAGCAAGTGTCACCACACCCAAGAATCATAACATTAAAATAATCCAAACACACCCGACAGCTGTTTAATTTGTTGTTTTGTTTTTAGTATTTTCTCTCAGCTTAAAGGAGTCTTTTTTTTTTGATGTTTTTTTTCAGCTTTATTCAGGTATGATTGACAAATAAAATTTTAAGGTATTTAAAGTATACATTGTAGTGATTTCATACATGTATACATTGTGAAAAAGATTCCCACCATCTAACTAATTAACACATACATCATCTTATTTAGCTAGTTAGTTAGTTTTGGTGAGAACATTTATTTTCCACTTTTTTAGCAAATTTCAGTTGTATAATACAGTGTTATCAACAATAGTCACCATGTTTTGCATTAGATGCTCAGACCTTATTCATCATAGAGCTGAAAGTTTGTACCCTTATACCAGTCTCTTCCTATTTCCCCCAACCCACAGTCCTGGGCAACCACTTTCCTTCTCTGTTTCTATAAGTTTGACTTTTGTTTTTAGATTTCACATATAAGTAATACCTTGCAGTATTTGTCTGTCTCTCTCTGGCTTATTTCACTTAGCATAATGCCCTCAAGGTCCATCCATGTTATTGCAAATGGCAGGATTTTCTTCTTCATGGCTGAATAATATTATATATATTATATTAATAATATTATATGTATTATATTAATAATATCATATAGAACATCTTTATCCATCCATCCACTGATCGACTCTTAGGTTGTTTCCATATCTTCGCTATTATGAATAAAGTTTAAAGGATTCTTGATTTCAGTAGTTACCCAAGTCAGTAGGTACATACTGTTAAACTAGAAAAAATGCAATATTTTTAATATTCAAAACTTCAACACATTAACTTGTCTTTTGTTGTGATAATTGTTCCCAAACCAAAATTGCAAAATTGCCCACATGTGGCAAAACACAATTATGGCAATGATGTCACAGAATATTTGAATCTAGTGTCTTTGGTTACCTTAGGTTACAAAGTATGTGACCTTGTACAGTGTTTTTTACCTCTAAACCCGTTGAGCCATACAATTAATTAATATGCAATCCTGGAAATAAGTGTAATAAAGGATCCATGCAAATCCACTTTTTAGACACTGTTTTGGTGCTTTCCCCATGAGACTTTCTCAATCAGGATCATGATGACTAATTGGCTGATTGTCACAGAATAATTAAATTCTTGCCAAACATTCAGTATAAGAATATGCTTATGTAAATCATTATTCTTGTTGTATGCTCGGTAGTTTTAACTTAAAATTTTAAAACGTTCGTACGTGTGTCCAAGATTGGGGTGGGTTCCATGCTGTATTCCAAACAGAATGTGTAAAACTTGATACAACACTTTTTAACAGACATCATTTGTCTCTTCCCTTGGCATCTTTTTGAATTTGTCCATACGGGCTGGATTTTTTTCCCAGGGACCAAGTAACAAGCTGATGTAATGTTCATTTTCAATTCAAACTTGGCATTGGAAAGATAGCGAAGTGAAAGCCAGTTTCTTCCAAAAGCTAATAAAAACATGAGTTACGCCAAATACCCCTCAAATATACTAGGCAGCCCAAGAACACTGTCACTTAGTGTTATAAACACGGGAGATTTTGCCCCTGCTCCTCAATAAGACCCTGTATTTACATGAAGTGTATTCTGCATGAAACCCAGAAGGTCCCACCATACACAGTATAGCTCACCCAAGCCATGCCATCTAATGTTTGCTTTTCCTGGTCCATAAATGAAGACAGGGGACACTCTGAAGTTGAGTCTAAACCCTCATGGTACAGGAATGCTATTGTAAATCATTCCAGTCCTGTGTTGTTTCCTCCACCAAGTTACTGGTTATGCCCTGGGGTATTTTCATCTCATTTATTTTTGTGTGACTCCCACCCCCAACTATGTTTAAATAAAAATTGTTAGATGGACATCTTGAAATAACACCTTTCTGAGGAGACAAGCCTTAGAACTACGAGATTTTAAGAATCAGGGAAAATGGACTTTGGGGGAATGGGGATGGAGGGTTGAGGACTCCAACCAATTGCCTGGTACTTGCACAACCAGAGATTTAGAAATAATGTTTTAGATCTCAAAAGTCATGAAAGTAAAATAATTGGCAATCACACCATTGAATCCATTTCAGTTTTAACAATATTGAACAAGCTCTAGATGCTCAGGAGAGTGTGTGCTGTATCCAAAGATGTGTTGAGCTAACTTTGCAAACATGGTTTTAGAGTTTAATTTTTGAGGCAAATTATAGTCATGGTTTTGGCTATTGATTATAATTATCAAGATTATACCTATATATACAATTAGTAAGTAGCTGCCTACTTTTTTCTTCCCCTTATAACAGCTCAAGTGTTTCCCATGCTAAGAGGTAGTACTACTTACCCCACACTCTGGCTTGAACTAGCATTCCTGATCAGTTAGAATAGGCAGGCCCATGATCTAAAATGCACTTTGGCCAGTGTGGGCTATCAGAGACAGCAGAAAAAGGACCTTTTATAACCTTCCAACTGTTAGCGTAATTTCAAAAGTGCTTACCAGATTAGTAAGTTCAAATGTGGGAGCCCCAGGTCATCTAGTACATTTAAGAGGCTTCAGGAAGTTAAGAGTCCAGCATCCTTCAGACCAGAACATAACTACATCAGAATTCCAATGTTTGCCATTTAGGCAAAGCACCTGAATCGAGGGGGTTATGAAAAGATGGTCAGTTCTGTCAAGTATATTTCCTGTCACCATTATTCATTCCAAATCAGCACGATGAGGAAAGCATGTGGTGTCAATCTCTCATTTTAGTAATTGTGAACCCAAGACAAAACATTTATGTGACAGTCGTCCAAGGTTGCAGGTTACTGAGAAGGAAAGCAGTACGTAGCCCTCAGGACTCCTAGACACTAGTTGATGATTTTGCACTCCATCCTTTCTCACACTGTTACCAGGAGCCAGCTGTGAAGAGTCAAAGCCACGTGGGCAGGTAATGAATAGGACAGGATGATGAGGTTTCACATTTCCACCACCACAGATAGGAACAGCACTGTTGATCAATTCCTAGACTGCTATGCTTGTTTCTTGGTGTGTTTGTTTTACTTTGTTTATATACACCTTTCTGCAATCTGTGAAGCTTTTATAAACTTTTCTCTTCCATATTCTTCTGTTTTTCTTCCATTCTTGCACCAGGGGATTTAATAGGACTTGTCACAAAAGTCATCTACACAGAGAAGGGAACTTTGAAAATGATCTGGGTAATCTTCTCACAGGGAGTCCCACCTACCTCCATGGAATATTTTTCCTAATCTGGAGATATGGTGTTTAGTGTTTTCCAACAGAAATAGGAAAGCCAAGAGGAGTGGTCAGTGCAATACAAGTGACAGCTAAAGTTGGAAGAGGAAAAATATCCACAATATCACTGTAAAATGAGGGGGCAGACGTGAGACTAGAATCCTGAATCTATTTTTGTTTTTAAGTCGAGGTCTTGACAGTTTACTTAATCAAAATAAAGAATTAATGAAAGAGGAAGTAACATTAAAGGCAAGAACTAAAAAAACCAGAAATCGAGAAGTTGGCCTGTTAGAACAAGAAATATCAAAACTGGAGGAATTTTTTTTTTTTTTCTTTTTGCGGTATGCGGGCCTCTCACTGTTGTGGCCTCTCCCGTTGCGGAGCACAGGCTCTGGACGCGCCGGCCCAGCGGCCGTGGCTCACGGGCCCAGCCGCTCCGCGGCATATGGGATCCTCCCAGACCGGGGCACGAACCCGTATCCCCTGCATCGGCAGGCGGACTCTCAACCACTGCGCCACCAGGGAGGCCCAAAACTGGAGGAATTTTAAATTCACATCTCCAAATTAAATTCCATGATATATTTGAAGGATTTACCAAAGTAACAAACATGAGATGTTCAGAAGAGTTCATCTGTATCAGCACCATATGAGTACAGAAGATGTTATGTCGCAACCTTTTTATGGTTCTATTATTCTCTCTGAAAAGCAAATGTAATGGGTGCTTAAGTTCTCACATTTAATTCAGATTTCTGTACATGGAATTTCCCTGGCAAAGCAAGATAAGTAAACACCATAAATGAGCCACTGAGAGGGTCACAGATATCGCTTTAAATTAGCCTAAGTTCCTTCCGGCTAGTCTTTCCTATTATCTCAGGGAAAATGTTGCAAGTGAAAGGAAGATTTTAAACAACTGTCACATTCTGCATCCATTAAAATATATGTTTCTGTCTTTAACTTAATACTATTGCTAAATCACATCTTTTTTTCACAAATATGGAAAATGGCAAGTGTTGTCTTACTTAACAGTTTATTAGACAATATTTGAAGTTGACAGATAACTTTAAAAGTGAAACAAGAACAAACCCATAATTTTTATTTAAAGTGGACATATTGGAACACAGTGAGGCATAATTAAAATAATGAATGAGAACAGACTGTAAAGAACACAAACATCAAAATTTAATTGCTGGACAATAAAATACCCATAAAGTTTAAGTGGCACAGAATCTTAGAATCAATTGGATGCTGAATGCAAAAATGCTAGTATATCAGCCTTCCAAAATAAATAAGAAAACTACCCCATTCTTTTAATTATTGTTGAGAAATAAGATTCCTAGTGAGTCAAATTCAGGATGATAGCCTTCCCAAATATTATGCAGAAATTAAACTGACCTGACCCCAGAGCTTTTTTTTTTTTTTTTTTTTTTGCGGTACGGGAGCCTCTCACTGCTGTGGCCTCTCCCGTTGCGGAGCACAGGCTCCAGACGCGCAGGCTCAGCGGCCATGGCTCACGGGCCCAGCCGCTCTGCGGCATGTGGGATCTTCCCAGACCGGGGCACAAACCCCCGTCCCCTGCATCGGCAGGCGGACTCTCAACCACTGCACCACCAGGGAAGCCCCCAGAGCTTTGACTTACATGAAGAACTGTAGTATTTTCTAGCTTCACAACAAACTCTCCTAGTTAACATTATCCTAAAGTAGTTGGGCACATTCTTTTTTTTTTTTTTTTTTTTTTTTTTTTTTTCCTTTTTGCGGTATGCGGGCCTCTCACTGTTGTGGCCTCTCCCGTTGCGGAGCACAGGCTCCGGATGCGCAGGCCCAGCGGCCGTGGCTCACGGGCCCAGCCGCCCTGCGGCATATGGGATCCTCCCAGACCGGGGCACGAACCCGTATCCCCTGCATCGGCAGGCGGACTCTCAACCACTGCGCCACCAGGGAGGCCCAGTTGGGCACATTCTTGACTTCTCTAAATATGCCTTATACCTGGAGAAATGTGCAAGAGGACCCTAAAATGGTAATGATAAAACAGTATCTTTCCTAGAGTACAAACACTGTGCCAGTCACATCCCTTACATACTACCTCATTTAATCTTTATAATACCTTGTAAGATGGGTATAACTTGCCCCTACTTTCCTAGTAGAAAAAAAAAAAAAGTAGAGATGAATGTTTTCCCCAAAAACACAGAGCGAGGAGGTAGCAGAAATAGTACAACACTGACTCAGATTTAGGTCTGTCTGATTCCAGAGCTTTGGTTCTTTCCATTATATCGTATTATCTATTAGGCAGAGTATTACCTATTAAGCAGAAGGTGCTCATGTGCTGTAATCATCACTAGCCAGCCCATCACTAATGGATTTCATCAATTTGGAGCACCATAATTTACCAAAGCACCACTGACAAATGCTGTATATTCAAAGAAGAATGATTAAAAGAGTTAGTAACTATCACATGAAAATTTGCTGATAGAATTGGAGCAGAGATGATGAAAGAGTGTTAGACCACAGAGTGATAGCTGTCATCAAATATTCAAAGGTTTCTTTATGACACTGAAGAGCTTGGCTAAAACCAATGGATGATGGTAGGGAGATGGAGTTGTTTTTAAAGTTAATTTTTTCTACCTATCATGAAAATCAAGAAATGGAATTTGATACTCTGAGACAGTAGAGAAGTTCCCATCACAGAAAGTGTTAATAGACAGGTTGGACAACCTCTCAGAAGACAGGTTAGACTATAGGAAGTGTTCAAGTGCATGGAGTTAAGAACATGGACTCTGTGGTCAGTCAGCCCAAGTTCAATTCCCATCTTTGCTACTTATTAGCTGTATAACCTTGGGCAAGTTGTTTAACCTTTCAGCTATCACATGAAGGTAACATTGATAATTAACCCACAAGAATTTGGGTGAAAATTAAATGAGATGACCACAGACTAACACGAACTCTTACTAAATGTTAATTATAACTGTTGTTGTGATTATAGTTAATATGGCTAGATAAATGCTAACTCCATCCCAATCTCAAGTGCCCATATGTTTATGAACATTGAGAGTAAAGTCAAGTAGAGATTTGTATACCAAAGAGATTCTTTCAATATAAAAGACACAATTTCAATATAAAAATAACACAATTTTTAAAATAGTTCTATAACAAAGAGAAAGTGGGGTTATAGTAGGTGAAACACTTCAATATGGAAAAAATGTTAAATAAGAATAATAGCAATATCTTTTGCAAGAATTGATTCCTACAAAAATGCATAGCCATCAATATCTTTCAGGAAAACTGAAAACAAAATGATATTTCATCAATTTTCAACTCTATTAAAATATATTTAAAATATAGTACCTGTTTTTAATCTTTTATGATTTCTGAGTATGCATGAATATTTAGGAACAATGACTTAAACCTAAGGAAAGAACCTTCCGTCAGAGGCTGCTGGATGTCTCCCATTGTCATTCCTCCCCTTTCTTTTATGAGCATAAAGACCTGATTTTTATCTGGCACATTGCCATCCAGGATGTGGGAAGTAGTTTCTAAAGAAAGTCCCCAGCAACTCCTCCCCTCCGTGTATATGCATGTCCCTCCTCCCATTAAAGCTGGAGCCTATTTCCCCTCCCCTTGAATCTGGGCTGAACTTGTGACTTGCTGTGATCAAAATACTGTATATGGCAGAAAGGACCCTATGCAGTTCTAGGCCTAGTCCTTAAGGGTTCTGGCAGCTACCCCTTTTATTCTCTTGGAATCCAGCTGCCAGGCTATAAGAAAACTATTCTTCAAGAGAGAGAGGCCTCATGGAGAGATGCTAAAAGATGAATGTCAGGTGGAGACAGAGGCTTCATGGATGAGAACTAAGGCACTGGTTAACAGCACCAATGCCCAGATATGTGAGAGTCATTTTGTACCTTCTAGCCCAGCCCAACTGTCCACTGAAAGCAGCTGCACAATTAACCAAGTCAGTACCATATGGAGCCAAAAACTGCCCAGCTGATTCATAAAAACATAAGCAAATAAATAACTCTTATTTTAGCACATTATGTTTGGAGTTATTTGTTATACAGCAATAGATAAGCGAAACAGAGAATAAAGACTTCTTTTTGTAGCCTTCTGTGCAGCTAGGTGTAGGCATATGACAAAGTCTGGCTAAAGGGATACAAGTAGAAATAAAGTGCTCATCTTCTGGGGCTATCCTTCCCTTCCCACTGACTGGAATGCATGTGTTAGGGTAAGTTATCTTGGACCACGCTGACAAGAGCATCTCCCTTAGACAAAGCAGAGAAAAATGGTCCAGGTGCCATGTGATCTCTGGACTGTTCAATAGCATTTTCTCTTAAGTCAGCTACCATTATTTCTGTTCTCTGCTATAACAGCCAAACTTATATAATAACTAATGTGAATTTTGTCCCAAAAGTAAGATACTTCTACTATAGTGGATACTCAACACTGGATTAGAAGTCAAGTGGAGAACAGAAATGACACAAACAACGCAAGCTGCAATGCAACTCTCCATGGCAAAACATCTGGCAAATTCATCACTTGTGATACCATGATAGATTTACCATATGTTAACTAACTTTATAATTTTAAGGGAAATCACTGGGAAATTTTCAAATTTTGTTGTGTATTGGCTCCATCTTGCCACTTTCAGCAAAGCC
This sequence comes from Mesoplodon mirus, assembly GCF_964341445.2. Taxonomy (NCBI): domain Eukaryota; kingdom Metazoa; phylum Chordata; class Mammalia; order Artiodactyla; family Ziphiidae; genus Mesoplodon; species Mesoplodon mirus. Next base: position 60,236,011 of record NC_138992.1, read on the forward strand.
TTACGAAAGAGAAAAACTTAGGCTAGGTCTGGCCAGTCTGTAGACAGATATTGCAGAGAACACAGAACTGCAAAGAGTGACTCATTCTGCCGTGGCCTAAATAAGCAATCAAAATTGACTGATAGTTCAGTAATTCGAAATTTCACAGGATTAAAAAAAAAAGTCTAGCTACTTCTACACACAAATGTCAGGAGATATAAGAAGGAGCACTAAAGAAGCATCCTTGTAAGGAGTTACGGCTGGGATGTGAAGTTTTTCTCAAGTACCTCTTGCTAGAGGTTCTCCATTACATGATAGGAACAAGCCCAGAGATCAAAATGAGACTAAAAATGTTGCCTTCAAACCCAAGCCTTTTTTTTTTTCTGATGACCTCAAAGTAGCCACAGTTAAGTGGGAAAAGAGGAGGGCCAGGCCAAGCACAGAGGCAAATAAATAAAAGATCAGTGATTTCAGGCTTAAACCTAATATCTAGAAACTCTAATTGGCTGCACATGATATGGACCAGAAGCAAAAGTCTGAAGTTGGTTTAGTTTTGATGGAAATTGCAATGCTGAAAACCACACCCGGACCTACAATCTGCCTGAGCAGAATGTGAGCTGTGAGAGATGGGCAGGCCTGTATACAGCATCCTCCCCATATCCAACTTCAGACATGGCCAGGGAACGAGAAGAAGCAATGAAGAACTTCCCGGGGGATAAAGTCAGGGACCAGGAGGGACAATTATTTGCCCATCGTAAAATAATGAGCTAAATTAACCTAAGATATGGGTTAATTCTTTACATTAGTATATTATTCTATAAAGGGCCCAGCTGTAGAGACACTTCAAGGCTGGATTTAAAGCTTGCTTTCAAGCCAACTTCTGTCTCATGATGATAAGCAATTGTAGCAGCCACTAGGGATACCTTTACCACGTCTGCCCAGTTCTCAAGCTTCTGGTACACCCTCAGAAATTTTATTGCAAGCACCCATTTCCCTCTGTCTAAGGGACTCCTTTGGTGTGTATGGCTAACATTCCAGGGCAGGCCAAAGGTGTTGGAACATTGACACCTCCAGGTTCAGCCCCAGCACGTGGCAGGTGGGAAAGGAGACTACCAAGTTCCTCAATGTTTACAAGGTACTCTGTACACTGTCTTCCAGAGATATGCAGTGAAAGTGAGCCCAGCTGTGCATGGCAGTAATCTGCTTATTAACATGCACTGTATTGGCCTCATTTTCTCACTCTCCTACCAGAGCCTTCTGGAATCTTTTAGAAAAACGATATGCATTAAATTCCTTTTCTCAGGGTCTGTTTCTGGAGGGACCCTACCTAATACCCCAGCATTTAAAAACTCTTTACAGTTGACAAACCAGTTTTTCATACATTTCTAATTTGAACCCTTTAGTGGAAAGAACTGGAGGACATCATTTCAAAGATGGGGACCAGAGAATTTAAGTGACTTAGTTACAACCCTTCCCACTAATTTTTCTGGCAAGTGCAAAGATTGTCTACTCAAACCAACATGTTACTTTTTTTGCAAATGGCTTTTATTGGATTCTCCAATTCTTTCATCTCTGTGGAAGATGTGTTTTGTAACAGTAAAAATAATAGAGAAGGAAAAAGTAGGCCTCCAAAAAGGAGGCTTTTATTTCTAACAAATTATTCTAGAATAACCGTCCCACTCTTCACATCCTAAAATCCAAGCACATGCAATTGCAGAAACTTTAAAGGAGAAAAACAAAGACAGTAGAAAACCACACTAGCATTAGCTGTCTCGCCCTCTGGCAGTTACCTGTCTTTTTAATCATTTAATATAGAGCCGGATTTATTGAAAAGATCTATGTGACTTTTATTCAACTTATGAACTTATGCTTTATGTTTTTAAATTTTTTCCTCTTTTGTAAACAGATAAAACCCATACAAGGATACTCATCTCACACACACACACACACACACACACACACACACACACACACACGTTATTGTTAATTTTACAACGAACTAACATTTGGCAAATATAATTTCTGATTCATGAGATTGCGTGAAGGACCACCCAAGTTCATATCAATACAGTAACCGCCCTTTCTTACTGGAAAACAAGAAAGGAAAACAAGAAAGTAAATTTTACAATGCCCCCCACCCTGGTGGTTCTGTCTGCCAAGGAAATTTTCCAATCATAGACTCATCCTTGTTGATCCTCAAGAAATTCTTAGTGAACTTAATTACCTCAAAATAGTGACTCAATTTCAATCCTTAGAATCCAACTTAAGAACATGATAGAAGCCCTAGTTATTGAATGTAAAGGTAAAGGAGATTTCACTATATCTCTTGGGAATTGAAATATTTTTATTAACATTTGGAAAATATAATTTCTTATTATTAACTGTGTTCCATCTGTCTTTTCTCCCTAAATATAAGATTTAGGAGGTCTTAAACTTGTTTACCTTCTGAACCCAATTTAAGGTTGATCAATTTAATACGGCTTTTATTTAGGATGAGGTGTTTCTCAAAATATGTTCTAAGAGTGTGTTCACATAAGAATCACCTTGAAAGAACTTTTAATGAATAAGGTTAGATTAGAAAATATGCAAGATTTACAATTTAGTATTTATAAGGCTCTACAAAGTACAAAGCTACCATCAAAACAAAAGCCATCTTTGACTCTATATTTTCCAAAACTATCTTAGTGTAAAGCCGTATTCCCTTTTTAAGAATCACATATTAGCATTCCATAGTATCAGTGTTCTATGCAGTATGTACAGTGACTTGAGAAAAGGTAGCAATAGGAGATAAAAGAAGAAATTAGAGAAAAAAGGAAGGGAGGAAGGAAGGAAAAGAAAGACAAAAAAAAAAAAAAGAAATGAAGATAAGGGAAGGGGAAGGAGCCATAGCAGGCAAGGTGTTATAGGCCATAAAGAAAATTAGGGGCTTCTAAATAAACTGAGAAACCATTGTGAGTTTTAAGCAGGGAATTACATCCATTCTATCATTTAAGAAGTGAATTCTGGCTGCTGTGAAGGAAAGGCTTGGACTGTGGTAAGAGTCAGGGGCTGGCAGCAAGTTGGGACATGACATAAACTGTTGAGAACAGAGATGATAGTGGCACTGAAGGTGGAGAGAGTGAACAAATTTAAGATACATTTTTGAACATTTGTATTCAAAGTTATGATACTGTTTAGTAGTGCTGCACTTCTTTTGTTAGTACATGCAAAGGACTTAAAACAGTGCTTGGCATATAAAAAATATCAATTCATGTGAGCTCTTTAGTATTAATATTGGGTAAGTCCTAAACTGGACATGAATTCTGCTTGGATGCCTTTCCTTAACCACTGCCCCCTTTCTTCTCCAAGCTGAGTTATTTCCCCTATATTCTTAGCATACATGCTTCCCCATATTATTAACATATACTATATCTTAGTTCATTTTCTATCTGCATTCCCCACTGTAATATAAATTCTTTCCATTGTAGGTCGTCTTCATTTCGATATTTCTAGTGCTTAACACTTTGTAACTATTTATTAAATATAGATCAAAAATCCACAGGACACAGAACATTATATCAACTAACAGCGCTATCCATTCAGTAGACATTCAAGTACATTTGAATGACCAGAATGAATAGATTCATGAAAGAATAAAGGCAGAAAAAGTTAAGAGTTTTGAATCTGAAGCCAACCTCAGAGCAGTACCCAAGTAGTGAGTATGAAAGTCCTGGACTAGATTTCAGGAGAACTAGATTGTAATCCCTGATCCACTGCTTATAGGCCATTTGATCTTGGTCAAATCACTTAAATTCTTATCTTTAATTTCCCTTATCTGCTGAAGAGACATATATATCAATACTTCTCCTTCCTGCTTATAAGACAGATATTATAACTAAATAGGATGATATCGGTGAGACCACTTTAGCAACTATAAACTACACTACAGATTCCAACTATTATTATTTCTTGCAGATAGTTGAGAAATACAGGTTAACCTGAGTTCCTATTTTTCAATTTCTTTAGCCAGAATGAGCATTTGGAAATCATGCTCATATTATTTGCTTAGTGTTGGCCTCCGCCACTGTCCAAGTTCCATGCTCTGTGATAGTCATAATAAAACTGTATTTCCTGAACATATACTCTAGCAAACTCTTCCACATACTTTACAGGCATTAACTAATCTAATTTCACAATAATGATTTACAGTGGGTACTACAACGATCTCTGTTTTAGAGGTAAAGGGAATGAGGCACAGAAAGTCTAAGTAACCTGCCCAGAAAAAACAAATAGCAAGTGACAGGTATGAGCTTTGAATTCATGTAGTCTGGTTTCAGGGTCTGCACCTTAAATGCTCCAGTCTCCTGCCTCTCATAGTAGAGGACCCACCAACATGGGGCACGGGGAGGCATGGTATGACCTCTGTGAAAGCCTCCAATTTGCAAGTTCCAGCTGCAAACATTATACAGTGTATTCAGTGCCATTTCACAAGGCATCCAGAGGAGTTCAGCCAACTTCCATCACATGCTTGCTGCACACCCAAATGGGCTTATATCTGTGGTTATAATTTCCACTTTAATTTAACCAAAGGCATTCTGAATTTTCAGAAGCAAAGGAGATTAATTTCATCCTTTTAATTTTCTCTAACATCCAGCCATTACTCCATTTGGTTAGCAATGTACAGATGTGAAGGGAAATTAACATGGTCTGGAATAAAGCAAATCCTATGAGCACCCATTGACCTAATACCACATTTGGGAGGAAGGGCTTGTGTTGTAATTGGAAACTAGGAACAGCTTTATACAAATGGTAAGAAGGACTGTTTCCCCACAGAACTGTCACTGGGACTGAACTTCCCACCATTATTCCTCAAAAGCTACCTTGAGGAAAGGTCTTATACTGAATTGAGCCATTACTCATTTCAACATTTATCAAGTGCCTACTACTATATATCTAGCTGCAATTCTATTTATTCCTTCAGCACAATGATTAAAGTCATTATACATGCACCAGACATTGTGTTAGAAAATGGGTATATAGCATTGAACAATACAGCAGGGAAAATGTACACTAAACAAGTAATTACATAAATACTTATACCTGGGGAAAGTGTTATGCAATGAAAGTATATGACAGGAGGAATCTAACCTAGCCAGTGGGCCAAGGAAAGTTTCCAGAGGAGGTAAAGTATGTTCATATTTTAATTTTCTAATGGACTTATATATTAACAATATACAATAGACAAGGATAGATTTGTATCAGGATGAGAAAGGATGGAAATGTCAGGAAGAGGGATTTCTACTGAGTCGTAGAGAGGCATAGTGTTGGAATAACTAGGCAGGTCATCAGCAGCACCAAAATATGGGTCAGTTTGGGTCAGAAAGTGAGGCATAATTTGCCCACATCTGGAGGAGTAGCCCAGCACTAGCAACTGCCTGACCCACCTCAAACTAGTTGTCAGATATTATTGTTAATTTGAAGTATGACTCAAAGAGTTCCCTAATGATCAGGTAAAATTGGTAAATCTATTAAGTGAAGAAAACCTGATTGAAAGCACTAAGCACAGAGACATACTGGATCATCTTCCAGCTTGTTGTATGGATTCCAAAAGAAGACTCCAAAGTATCCTTTAAAACACAGGCAAGCCTCCATTAGTCAAAACTTAATAATGATCTCTAGGCCAAGGACTATGAGATTTAGGTAGTCTAGGGGCTCTCAGTGCAAAAAGTTTCTACCACACTACCCTAATATAAACACCATACTAAATTTTATGATGGCTTTTGTGTGATTTAAAGTGTTAAAATATCTAAATTAAGGAAATCATAACCTTTCTTTTATGGTCTACTGAAATATCATGGTACCAAAACTATCCCTAAGAGCAATCACATCATATTGCATGATCCCCAAGTTGCCTCACCTTTTACATAAGCGAAATCAGTTTGCAATAAAAATCTTGGAGAAGCTCGCTACAGAAGTGAGATCACACAAAGACTAATACACGGCTTTTACCTTTTCTGAGGGTAAATTATGAGTCTTGAAAATATAATGGAACTTGATGTATCCATCTTCATCATCTTTATTGACCATCCGTGATCTCCACTGGTTGTGTCCTCTGTCATTTTTGCTCATTCCTTTATCCTTAACCCCAGAGCAACCACAGGATTTTCTAAAGTTCAGATCTGCATATTCTAGGGAGAATAATGCAAATAAAACAGTTTAAGTTAACAAGTCACTACTTAACTTGACATAATCAGAATTTCTCATTATGAACATGGAGAATTTGGCAACACAAGTGACATGGAATACTGTTGGCTACAAACTATTCCTTGAGGGAAATACAGATTTCTAACTTTAAAAACTATGTGGATGTGTACTGCATAATTTTTTATTTACCATTGCCAAGAAAATGTGCAATGCTCATACAAAAATACAAGTTCTGAAAAAATCATTCAGCCCCAAAAGTAAATGGACAGATCTGTCCAGAAATGAAAGGATCTTATCTGTCTTGTTCCTAGAGCTCAGCTCAAGTCCTTAAGCATAGCATACATAAAATACTTGAGGATAAATAACTGTCTTCTAAATAATTATCCTAGTCAATTCAGGCTGCTATAACTGAATAACATAAAATGGGTGCTTTATAAACATCAGAAATTAATTTCTCACAGTTCTGGAGTCTGGGAAATCCAAGATTAAGGTGGCAAGAGATTCAATGTCTGTTAAGAGCCCACTTCCTGGTTCACAGATGGCCATCTTTTCAATTTGTCCTTGGCAGAAGGGGAGAGAGAGCTCTCTGGGGTCTCTTTTATAAGAACACTAATCACATTCATGAGGGCTCCACCCTCATGACCTAATCACCCCCCAAACACCCACATCCTAATATCATCACATTGGAGGTTAGGATTTCAACATATGAATTGTGAGGGGACAGAAATATTTAGTCCATAGCAGTAAGGTGGGACACGAGGAACAAATTCCCTGATTAACCCCAAATTAATCAGATACATTGGTTAAATAATAAAATGAAGAAAGTTGAGCTAATGTACAAAGATGAGATCCTACATCTTGCCCCAATGCTACAATCTGATATGGAATAAAAACTAAATAATCAAATGAATGCTTTAAAATAGAGTTGACTCTTAGTTGTCCATGCTGTTGGAAGCAAACAAAAACTGGCAGGTAATAGGAAAGGAATAACACTTTCTTTTCCAAAAGCTTTTTTGCATATGTAATTCTACCCACACAACCAACACTAATAAAAACAAAGTTTATGTGCTACTATTTTTTTAGGGTAAATTTTGTATATCCAGGCACTATAGACTCTCTAAAATTTGGTCTCTAAACTTCATGCTAGCTTCTCCCAAAGAAATTCTCTATGATGCCATTTAGTCTGCTTCCTGATTTCTCAACACACCTTGAGCTCTTCTTCCTCCATATGTTCACTTACGCCTCTATGCCTTGAATGCCCTGCAATTCACTTTCCAAAATTCTGACCACTTTCAAGTCCTAGCTCGGATCACACACCCTCCATGATTCTATCCTGCCATGCTGGTTAGAACTGATACCTCTCTCCTTATCTAACACAGTAATTCAGCACTTAGCAAACACCACTTTATATTGCTGATTATTTCTAATCTGAGGAAAAGGAACATATTATATTTAGAATCAAAGAATTTTAGGTCCAGAAAGAATTTACAGATCAATTGGGTCAATTCTCTCATTATACAGATAGAGAGATGAAGCTACTGATCTAAAATAATTAATGAAAAAGTCAGAACTCAGTGTTCCATCTTCAGTTCAATAAACTTTCCAATATAACATGCATTCTAAAATTTAAACACTTAAATTTTTAAGTACTAATTTTATTTAAAATTTTTTAAACTTTCTAATATGTCATGCATTCATAACGGTATAATTAATCCAAACGTCTCATTTAAAAAATTTTTTAAGTTGTCCTAATTATATAATAGATTTAAATATTCAACTAAGCTTTGTTTAGCCTGTTGATAAAACATGCTTTCACTTAACAAGTGAGAGCACTAAGAAGAGATGCGTCCAAGAGTGATGAGGAAGAGATCTCTTGGGATTGAAATTTTGCTGTAAATATTCTACAATCTAGATAATCCACAGAGAGGTTAGGAAAATAATCTGTTCTTTTAGAAGCCCCATCTCCTTCTCATCTTCTTGAAAGCAGGCAATTTGGATTCATAGACAAGTGGCACAGAGCACTCTGGTTTGGTTCTTGTGAGGAAGGTTTTCATCTGTTGGACTGGAATGCCCCACTATTTCTAGGAACTGTGTCTGGAACAAAACACTTCCTTGTGATGCATCTAAAATTAGGCATTCTTGTTAGACTAAGGGAAAATTTTGCAATGGTTTTTCCCATTCAGATGATGACTCCCCTGGCAGAGAAGGTTAAGGTCCTGTGAGTGGGTTGAATTGTGCACCAACTCCTGGTGCCAGATCACAGGGTCTCCTCATAAAATTTATGGCTGGATATATCGTCTGGAGCAAAATGGTCCATGGATGGAGAGAGCCAAGATCTCTCTACTGAAGAATTTCCCTAGGTCTCCCTTTTTTTTTTTTTTTTTTTGGCTTTTTGGGGGATTTCCATTTCCATTTGGAACCTAAGCAAAGTTCTTTCATCTCGTCTTTTTCCAAGGGAAGTTCTCTTCACTGCTGGCATCCTGAAGACATCCATCCTCAAGAACATCATGATCACCTTCTGCACTCATCTAACTCTTTTCAAGACTATCTAGGCCTCTCTTAGTATATCCTTGCCTGCAGCTGATTTCTGCAACATTAACTCAAGCATCAGAGAATTGCTTGATTCTCATAAGAATTTTTGTCCATTGTTTCTCCGCTGTCTTTTAGGCCAACTTCTATCTTCTGTAAGTAACAATGTCCACTCAACAGTTTATATTGAAATTACAGACAAGACTTAATAAGCAGACAATGCCTCATACACAAAAACACTCCAGCTAAACCTGGCCAGGAGTTTTGTCCAGTTAAGTGACAGCTTATGAAATGTAGCCCAACAGACGAAGTTGCATTTAAAAAAAAAAATCCAAAGAATCCAAAGAGTTACAAACTATGAAGACATCACACAAAGCTATGAAACTAGTTGCAATATTATGGCTAGAGAAAGAAAATTTTGAGTGGCAAAATAGGAAAACAATTCTGGTTATTTACTCTATCTGAGCATGTAGTTTTCTTGACAACTTTCAGACTCTACCAAATAAAAAATACTATCCTAATTGCTTATACATATTTCACTTTTGTTTCTGTTGATTTACTTATAACAGTGGCTACCTCTATGTCAGCATGGGTATACTCTGAATAAGATTTCAAGTCTCTCTAGGGCAGATGTGGTACTAAGACTCAATGGATTTTAAGATTCTTTCCAACCTCAAATACCATACTTCAACTCAACATGCTTTACATGGCACCCAGCGGGGTGTCTTTTTACATATTTAGGTCAGATAATAAGTGCTTTAAGGTAATGACAGATATTCAAATCCAAGCAAATTTTGAATCACAAGTTCTCCGATTCAAACATTGACTGAAAATTCATAGGCTTAGAGCAGAGTTATTTTATAAATACTATTGAATTTTCACTGGTTACACTGACAATACCATAATGAGAAAATGCAGTACTGTGATGTGTTGAAAATGTTGTGTGATACTCTTTTTATTATTTTCTATCCAACACATTCTGGAAAAGTGCACATGACTTAAAATAGGCACGCCTCACCCATATGTGTTCCCTTCATGCTCTTGCACTCCCCCTGTGATTTCCTTTCTGCCTAGAACCAGAATATGTCCCTCCCTGCCAAGAAATTTGTGAAGAAAAGATTTAAGAGGGCTTTCCAGTCCATATAGTAAGAAGTCATTTTCCAATTTTTACGTGTATAAATAGATTACTAATTGTTTTCAGGTTTTTCTTGTTTTTACAATTGCTTAAGCATGGATTTTGCTGTCTGCACATCTTTAAGAAGTCATCTTTTAAACTACACAAACAGTATGGTTTTCTTTACCTGCCAGCAAGTGTAACCATGATATGAGAGGACTAAAGAACAAGGAGGCCCCTGGTGCTCTGGTTTCAGCAAGTAATAACTTTGCACATAATCTCTAGAATTGGACTAAAATTCAGGGGGGTAGCAGCTCCAGAAATTCTCTATAGAAGGACATCAAGGTGAAAAGTTTTTTGGAAGTGGAGGCTAACTGATTTGTCTTGAAGCTACTTTGAAGAGCAAGCACACTTGATTTTACTTAGGTTGCTTAGACTGTGAATTTATTAGAGGTGACTTGGAGGAGATCGTGCATGGAAATATATGATATGGTCAAATCCCCTCTCCCCCAAGTGCTACACCTTGGCAATGCCACTGCTAAAGCTCTCAGAAGTACAACTACTCAAAGTCAGTGTTTATTTAATAAATGAGAGTCAGGTCAAGTCCATTGCCCACCCACATGGTTCTGCAATTTCATATTTCCTTGTGAAATGACTTGGAGGTTCAAGCTGGATCCTACCCTGGCTCTGATGCCAGACAATAACACTTCCTGCTCAAACCTCATACCAAGCACAGAGCAGAGCTTCTTAGCTGAAAGTTAACACATGTGATGGAGCAAGAGTGAGTCTGTATTTTGTTTTGATAGATGATTGCTTTCTATTACTCTATCTCTTTGATGAGTCATCTTTTAAAATATCATTTCCTTCTAATACAATTTTTCTCATGACTTCTTCTTAGTCCTAAGGATATAAAGTGTACATGGTGAAATATTTGCCTGAACATTTCAAAAGCTTAGCTTGTTGCTAATTTCTGCTTGCTCCTCATGGGCCTAGTTTTCTCTGTAAATATATTTTTATTTGGACTCAATTACACTAGGATCTGCTTCTCCGTAATGGAAAGGAGTTAGTCAGCTGTGAACTGCAACTTGTTTTGATAGCTGGTAACTTTGAACTAAAGGGACATTACTGTTATCTAAACAGCAACTAGCTTTTCTTGGAAGTAGAAACTGACATGGTCTTTTTTCCCAGATTTTTTTGCCTGAGGTCGTATCCCTTGACTACAGACACACTCTCTATGCTTTACTTGAGCCTTCTCTCTTTCAAATCTCATAGGCCAACTATAGAAAGTTCAGAGTCCTCAAAAGGAAACAGTCCAGGTCATCAAAAGGCCATAAATTCAACCAGGGTAGTGGTATTTGGAAACAACCTTAAGTCCTAATCTTGGAATGAAAACATCTGAATTTCAGATCCAGTACAATTTTTGAGGTTCTTTGTTTTTTAGATAGGTTGGAAAGAGAGAGCTAGCACATATACTTTCAACTTGAACTCTATGGAAGAACATTAAGTTCTCTTAATTTTACTAGGAAAAAATATCTGCAGAAGTATTTTAACTAAGTTACAGCAAACATAAAAACCCAATTAACTTTTTCCTATGAAGCTTTTGTCATGTATATATTCTAGATTTTCTTGTAATGTCAAAATTAGAAGTTGAAATTGGGTCAGACATTAACAATAGCCAATCAAACTCTGATACAAATGTAATCCCAATAACCCTGACACCTTCCACTTAAAAAAAGGGGAGCCACTATACCATCATCAGCAGTGCAGATGTTTTAGTAATGATGTGGTCCTGCACTTTAGAGTACAGTGATATTATTCACAGTCAAGTTCTGGACACATATGAAAAATTGAATCATCCTGCTTGCTTACCTTAGCCTACTTAAAGGGGATGGCTTGTGAGGATCACAATGTTGAACATGGTATATTGACAAGATGTATTTATCTTCTATTCCTCTTGACACTCTTCCAATATAGTATTAAAGAAATAAAAATGTATTAAGTCAAAAGGACTAGGTGTATAGGAGACCTCAGTGGATGAAACATTTCAACCAAATTTAAGAAGATAAAAATTATAAAGGAGTGGTTAGTGAGGTAGCTGAGTGAAGGAGCTATAACTGACAGCACAGTTATCTGCACTTTAGGATACCCAAGAGAATCAAGTTGATTTACTCTATGGGAATCTGAAGAGGCATGTAGGTACCAGATTTAATAGAAGAAGAATGGGGTGAGGTTCAGGGCTGAGAACAGGAGGAATGGAAATCTATCAGGAAAAAAATTGTCCATATGACCAGATAACTACCACCTTTCCCACAATTCTCAGGAGACCAGAGTTTTAATTTCTGTAGATAGTACCTAGAAAGGCTTTATCTATCCTAGGAAAACACAGGACTTCAGTGAGGTAAGAGGCAGAAAATTACTGTATGTCCTTGAGCCACTTCCTCATGATGCATTGTCCACAGACACATGCCAATGCTCTCATTACCAAGAAGCAAACCTAGAACATATTTGTCTCCATAAGGCTTTCTTAGTAGTTAAAGGGGCCCTGCTTTCCACTGAGTCCCACACATTGGGGAATTCCTGAAAACAAAGACAAAAAACACAAAAATATCTACACCTTTAGTGACTCATCCATATGTTCCCTTCTTCCTATTCTTACCTTTCCCTCAAAAAGAGTTACTACTCTATGTAATTCAAATACCCTCTTATAACCCAAGATACACCAACTCCTCTCTAAAAGGGTGCAATCCACAGTCTGATAAATTACTACATTTTTTTCAAGTCCAGGATTTCCAATTGTCTTAAGCAGGCAGCACTTATTAAAACTCCTTATCCCATTGGAAACACACATTTATTTTCCTGAGGGAACCAAATCCTTGGTCAACCTGAATATACTATATCAGGTTGTACTAGTTGTCTATGAATTTCTACTAGAGATGTGATCATATGAGAAGAAACCCCAAGAGATGACTTATTGGCTTCCATCTGTACTTCTTTCAGATCACACAAATTTTATTCACCTTTGATGAACAAGATCAGTCACTCCAGACTATACCTTTCCCAATTTTCCTGTTTTCCAGTGACATGCAATAAGCAACTTTGAAAACATCTACAGAAAGTAGCTGAGGTATTATCGATCCTATCATGAAGAGAGTATTGGTGACAATTCTATTTATTATCAGATTGCCCTATACCCTGCTCTTACCAGCACAGTATAGTTGTCCTCTGAATGTCTAGGAATTACTCTTTGCTCAGAGCCAGTGTCCAATAAGTTCTGAAAACATTTGGATATTTCCTGCACCTGAATACATAATTATTTGGTAAAGGGTTACAGGTTTTTTTTGAGGAAGACTAGAATGAAGATTCACAGTACCTACTTGTGATATTGAAGCATCCCTCCTCAAGTGTATGTTTATTCTAGGAGCTCTGGGTCTGTGAACTGACTTAAATCTGGGAATTGCATTCTCAGGACCTAGCAGAATTCTAGGCATCCCAAGGTTAAGTTATGTCCAGTCCTATCTATTCCCAGGCTACCACCAATAATACCTGAGGGCAAGGCCCTTCTCATTACCTATTATGGTAGCTACATGCACTTTTCCTCTGATTGTTAAGTACCTCATGTGTCTTCTGCTCCCCTAGAATCTTTCCACTTCATTGATATCAGGAAGCTCATTTCAATTGCAGTTTGCCTCCAACATCTGAAATATTACAGGATTTTTCAGAGACCTTGGCATCCCTTCACCAGTATGTTTATCAAGACCTTGGTGAAGAGAATATCTTTTGAATCTCTTAGCCCTCTTAGCGTACATGGATAGGATGGGTGAGTGTATTCCAGAAATTCTATCACTCAGAACCTTTGGATCCTTTCCTATACATTATGCCAAGGCATTTTTGGTCTCTCAACTTTATTTAGCATAAACCACCTTAATCCAGGTTTTAGCCATTCAGCCAAGAAAACCTTCTGCTTAAACTGATAGTTAAATTCAACCTGATCTAATGTGTTTCCTTTCTTGGTACCTCAGAATCTTCCCATACATCTCTCCAAAATTTTTGTTAAAGGATTTTCCTGATCTAACAATTCCTTTGGGATTAAAATCTTCTCCTCTTAGTTTAGCTTTGAATCTGGTCTCCATTTCCATTACTTTCCCCAATTCTGGTAATAAGTTTGCAGACATTAAGGTATAGATAAGTCTTCGGAAGAAATAGCTTTCTTTGCAAGGAGATTTTCTCCCTAAAAATTGACTTCATCCTCAAATCGGGGGTGAAACAACCTTATCAGACATGGAAGATGACATAGGTATGGCCAGCAAGGGAAACTGGTGAGAGTTAGGGTTTGGGGTATATCAAGGCCTTTGCATCTTCCCATAACATCCAATGTACTCTATTCATATTCTTTCATTCCTTCTTAATCAAAATTCACTTTCATATAGGAGACGTGGCATTGCCGTGAACTCAAATGAATGTATTTGATAATCTGCATTTTCAAATTTTACATTTGATTTCCAACACTGCAGCTGCAAAATAAATTAATTAATTAATTAAATTATTTTAAGTATGGTGGTAAAGTTCCTGAGTTTTAGTTAATACCTTGAGCCAAGAAGTTTGAACCTCAACCTATTCCTTCTCTTTCTTTACTCATCTCCATTAGAAGCAAACATCCTTCCCTGCATCCTTGAACTTGCATGACCTTAATTCTGTTCTATTACTGCATCAATATTATAACCTCAAAGATTTGTTTTTAATGGACATTTTATTAATGATAACCACAGGTGGTAATTAATTCTTTTGCCTTTGTAGGTAATAGGTTACCAGATACTAACTGGGCATTAACTGGATTTTTCACTGCCTTCAACCCAAATTTAACCAGAGATAAGATTCTGATCACCCTGAGGCTTTGGGGCCAATGACCCATTTTCTGGTACCATTTCTATACAAGTCAGATCCTTCATTGTAAACACTTGAAACTGACTTTCGCTAATTGATTCCAAAATCAAACTAATTGTTAGACTAATAGTAGTTCAGAGAATCAACAAGAGTGCTGAAGAATCAGGCTCAGAAAATGATGGGAAGAAAGAGAGACTTGGCAGCCAAGAAAAAAGCCAAGGTTGAAATACGGAAAGTCTTGTTAGGATAGCACCACTGGTACCACAGCCACTGGACACCTCCTATGGAGCCACTAGGCTCTACCTTGACCAAGCTTAGCTTACATGTTCAAGTCTTGCCTGCTCAGGAGTATGGAGAAGAAATATTCCTTTTTGAATCCTAAGCCCCACACAATGAAGAAGTCTCTTCAAATAGAAATGGTGTTTTGAATGGTGGATATCCCAAAATAACCAATATTTACTACATTTTTTAAATAAAAACTAATACTCATAATGTGCAAATAGTTTTTCTAATCCAGTTCTTTTCCTACAACTCCCTTTACTATCTCTATTGTGTAACTGACCAAGTTTAAAAGTTGATAATAAAACAGTACTTAATACTTACACGCTGCCTGTATCACTTTAAGTTTTAAATGTATTAAAATCTGAAAACATATCAAAATTCGAGTTTATAGAAGATGCTAAACATTTATCAGCTTCTCATTTGACAAAGCCTCAAACTTCATTCCTTTCAGGCAATGGCTACTATTTTCTCTATCCTCTAAGCAACTGTGTCTTATCCTCTTGTTTAGTAAGTTTGAAACAAGTAAGAGAAAAAGAATGCCCATACACTGTATCCATTTGTAACATCACAGAAACAAATCACTCATTACATTTTGTTTTACATACTTGTTTATTTGTCTGTCTTTCCTCTAGCCTACTCTATGCACTACAGCTGTGAAAGGATTATTTCATAATTATATTTAGAGTTGGTATATAGGAGGTAATCAATTCATATTTGCTGAATTTGAGTAACTAATAACCACTTTGCTTTGGAATTTAGTTGGATAGAACATGTCTCTAGAGAAGATATGCTTATGGGTTGGAAACAAATATTGTTCAGGAAAAAATTGAAGATAAATTCATTATTTATTTCATCAAGGATTGCACATAAAATACAGCCCACTATCTCCAAAATGAGAATCCTCCAACACAACACTGGTGAACTGCAAGTGTAGATTGCCCAAAGCAGCTCAACAGTATCAAAAGTAGAAACTTTTTTAAAGATATACTTGACATATAATCTTACATTAGTGTCAGGTGTACAACATAATGATTCAATATTTAAATATATTCCAGAAGGGTCACCCCAATAAGTCTAGTTAATATCCATCAACATACATAGTTACAAAATTTTTTTTCTTCTGATAAGAACTTTTAAGTTCTATTCCCTTAAGCTTTCAAATATGCAAAACAGTACTGTTAACTATAGTCATTATGCTGTACATTACATCCCCAGGACTTATGAATTTTATGGTGGGAAGTTTGTACCTTTTGATGCCCTTCACTCATTTTGCCCAGCCCCACTTCCCCCAGCAACTACCAGTCTTTTCTCTGTTTCTATAAGCTCAGTTTTATACTGTTTTGTTTTGTGCTTAATTTGATATTTCTCTGCCTGACATACTTCATTTAGCATAATGACCTCAAGTTCCATCTGTGTTGTCCCAAATGGCAAGATTTCATTCTTTTTTACAGGTGAATAATATTACATTGAATATACAGAGTTTATACCACATTTTCTTTACTCACTCATCTATCAACGGACACTTAGGTTGTTTACATATCTTGGCTATTGTAAATAATGCTTCAGTGAACATGGGGATACATCTATCACTCTGAGTTAGCATTTTCATTTTTTTAGGATAAATACCCAAAGACAGAATTACTGGATCATATGGTGGTTTCATTTTTAATTCTTGAGAAACCTCCATACTGTTTCCCATACTGTTTTAATTTTTGAGAAACCTCCATACCGTTTCCCGTCAACAGTGCTTAAAAGTTCCCTTTTTGCCGCATCCTTACCTACACCTGGTATTTCCTATCTTTTGGATAATAGGCATTCTAACAGGCATGAGGTGATAACTCATCGTGGATTTGATTTGCATTTCCCTGATGATTAGTGATGTTGAACACCTTTTCAAGTACATTTTGGCCATCTGTATGTCTTCTTTGGAAAAATGTCTATTCAGGTGCCCTGCCCATTTTTATTTATTCATTTTTTATTGGAGTATGGTTGCTTTACACTGCTGTGTCAGGTTCTGCTGTACAGCAAAGTGAATCAGTCATACATATTCATATATCCCTCTTTTTTGGATTTCCTTCCCATTTAGGTCACCACAGAGTACTGCATAGACTTCCCTGTGTTATACAGTAAGTTCTCATTAGTTATCTGTTTTATACATAATAGTGTGTATATGTCAACCGCAATATCTCAGTTCATCCAATCCCCTTCCCCCTTCCCCCTTGGCTCTGCCCATTTTTAAATCAGATTATTTGGTGGGTTTTCTTTTTGCTTTTTTGCTTGTTTGTTTTGTTTTTTTGGTCGTTGTTTTTTGTGTGTGTTTTTTTTTTTTTGCTATTGAAGTGTATAAAGTAGAAGCTTTAAAACTAAAATTTTAGCCTTGATTTTTTAAAATAGGGCAGTGATTTAATTTTTCTATGAATTCTTTTTTCCTCATGTCTGCAAGGGAAATAGGGAATGAAATCATTTGGTATATCTAGTATTGTTACCAAAATTAATTTCAACAGTTTCTTTTACTCTTCCAATGTGGCTATTAGGAAATTTAAAATTACATGTGTGGCTCTCATTATATTTCTATTGGACAGAAATGCTCTGGAGGATTGAGCATGGTGTTTCACACATAGTAGATTATTTCCAAATACATTACTTCAAAAGAAAGAAGGTTAGGACTTCCTGGTGGTGCAATGGTTAAGAATCTGCCTGCCAATGCAGGGGACATGGGTTTCAGCCCTGGTCTGGGAAGATCCCACATGCCGTGGAGCAACTAAGCCCGTGCACCACAACTTACTGAGCCTGCGCTCTGAAGCCTGTGAGCCACAAATACTGAGCCCGCGTGCCACAGCTACTGAAGCCCACGCGCCTAGAGCCTGTGCTCCGCAACAAGAGAAGCCACTGCAACGAGAAACCTGCACGCCTCAATGAAGAGTAGCCCCCACTTGCCACAAATAGAGAAAGCCCGCACACAACAACAAAGACCCAACGCAACCAAATAAATAAATAAATAAATACAATTATTTTTAAAAAGAAAGAAAGGTTAGGCTGGATGCTTATTATCTTTAGTTATATACACCCTCAATGTCTGTAGCTGCATACTTTTCTGATGATCAAGTTTCCCTCTTGTACATATTTACTTATGCATGCCTATATGTATGATAAGCATGCAGACACACACGCAACACAATACATGTTCACGAGTTAACTCCATCCCTGTCAGTCTCTATACATGTAATAGTGTAGTATATTGCTAGGTGTTAGTAGTTTAGGCTCTAAAGACATGTAGATATTATCTGCCACTTAATAACTCTTTGAAAGTTATTTTGTTTTTCTAAATGTATTTTAGTTTCCTTATCTGTAAATAAGGAAACTTCTCATTCGACAAAGCCTCAAACTTCATTCCTTTCAGGCAAAATGATTTTACCTCCACCATAGGGTTGTTAGGAGAATTAAATGAGATAATTCTCAACACAGTGGTTGAGAGTAAACACTTAATGAATTTTAGCTATCATTATTATAACTAAGCAAATACCAAACACAATGTATTCTAGTATTGAAGTCTATTGTTCTACTCATATGTTGTTTCAAAACATAAATATTTGGAGGATAAACATTACATGAACAAAGAATTACATAGTATTTTACAGTGTAGAAACTATTTCCGCTTAGTTGTATCCTTAAATCATCCCTTTGAACCAGTTACAATAGGAAATAGTGTTATTTCAATTTTATTGTGATTAAAAATAAAACATAGGGACATTGAGTTGTTCATGGTCAGCTTATCAATCTGTATGTCCTGATGACATCCCATGCTTTTCCCACTACATTTTAATGTCTTTTTTCACAGATAAAATATGCACCCTCTCAACTTTGGAAAACTTTCCCCATTTAAATCAAAATCTTTCTCATGTTCCAAGACATACTTTAATTATTTATGCCATACCTTCTTTTGACCAATTCATACCCTAGACAGGAAAATATTTCACTGTTGACTTTCTGGGCATCTTGACAGTTTTCTGGGGCCCTAAGACCTTGGCAGAGTTGGCACAAGAGTTGGGAGCATTCAAGCTATGTTTTCTTAGGTCAAGGCAATAGAAGTAAAAGCAAAAATAAACAAACGGGACCTAATCAAACATAAGCTTTTGCACAGCAAGAGAAACCATCAACAAAATGAAAAGACAACCTATGGACTGGGAGAAAATATTTGCAAATGATGTGACCGACAAGGGCTTAATTTCCAAAATATACAAACAGTTCATACAACTCGATAACAAAAAAAGACAACCCAATCAAAAAAATGGGCCAAAGACCTAAATAGACATTTCTCCAAAGAATACATACTGATGGTCAATAAGCACATGACTAAATGCTCAACATCACTAATTATTAGATAAATGCAAATCAAAACCACAGTGAGGTGTCACCTCACACTAGTCAGAATGGCCACCATCGAAAAGTCTACAAATAATAAATGCTGGAGAAGATGTGGAGAAAAGGGGGCCCTCCTACACTGTTGGTGGGAACGTAAATTGGTGTAGCCACTATGGAGAACAGTATGGAGGTTCCTTGAAAAACTAAAAATAGAGTTACCATATGATCCAGAAATCCCACTCTTGGGTGTATATCCAGAGGAAACCATACTTTGAAAAGATACATGCATCCCCATGTTCATACCAGTACTATTTAGAATAGCCAAGACATGGAAGGAAGCAACCTAAATGTCCATCAACAGATGAATGGATAAAGAAGATGTGGTATATATATATATGTAATGGAATACCACTCAGCCATAAAAAAAAGAATGAAATAACGCCATTTGCAGCAACATGGATGGGCCTAGAGATTATCATATTAAGTGAAGTAAGTCAGACAGAGAAAGACAGATATCATATGATATAATTTATATGTGAAATCTAAAAAAAATGGTACAAATGAACTTATTTACAAAATAGAAACAGACTCACAGATTTTGAAAACAAATTTATGGTTACCAAAGGGGAAAGGTGTGTGGAAGGGATAAATTAGGAATTTGGGAGTAACAGGTACACACTACTATATATAAAATAGATAAACAACAAGGACCTACCGTATAGCACAGGGAACTATACTCAATATTTTGTAATAACCTATATGAGAAAAGAATCTGAAAAATAATATATATATGTACAACTGAATCACTTTGCTGTACACCAAAAACTAACACAACATTGTAAATTAACTATACTTCAATTAAAAAAAAAAGTTGGGGACATTCATTTGGAATATGGGCAGAAAGACATCTTTCAAAATCAAAGTTTCACTAAGGCATCAATATTACCTGATCTTTAAAGCCTTAGGTAGGCATGTTACAAAACAACATTAGTTTAAAGGGTTGAAACAACTTGCAACATATCTTTCTTCTTTGTTGTGTGATAGGAAAAACAAAATCTGAGAAACTTATGTAAAGATGTGATGTGGAAAACTCGACCTCTGTGCACTGGTGCTGAATTGAATCTCAGAGACAGAGTTTTGGGTGAAGTAGAAAAGAATAGCTTTATTTCTTTGCCAAGCAAAGGGGGACACAACAAGCTCATGCCCTCGAAACTGTGTGTCCCAACCCAGGAGGAGATTTGGTGAAGAGTTTTATAGCAGTGGTTTAAGGGCTGGGTTGCTGATAAGGATCAGGGTGTGTGAAGGGTCTACATTCCTTTAATCTGGGCTTAGGTGGTCTCCTGATGAGCTTCTGTGGTTTTCCAAGTTATCAAACTGTGACTTTCTCTCTAGAATGAAGATTGCTTCATCAAGTAGTTAACATCTTCCATTTGTTGGGGTTTTAGTTCTGCAGAAACCTCAAAGATGTTGTTATGTGTATCACTTGAGATGGTACCAGGACCCTGCCCCAAGACTGCACTATTGTTTCTTGACTGCTCCTCCCTTGTCTCTGCATCCCCTCCCTTCCCTGATTAGCAACTGTTTGAACCTGCCCTTTGGAACTCGGAGAATGAAGCCTATTTCCTACAAATGAGAAACTGGGGACACAGAAAGGCTTCTGTGCCCAGGAGCCCCACTGGATCCTGCTCAGTTTCAGAGGGAAAATGTTTTAAGAAATGGCCCAGGAAATGTGCCAAATAAATATATAAGTACAAATGCACTCTAGTAGTTGTGTTTCAGTGTATGTGATATACAAATAGTGTCTATGACATGGAAGTTATGCCATAGTCTCGAAAGCTATTCCACACATTTCTACCTCTGCAGGGTCTCCCTCATTGATGCCATTCTCTTCTTCCCATTACTGCTGACTCCATTTTAGAAACTCATCATCTCTTCCCTGAACTGTATAATTCAAAATGCTTTTATTAAATTCTATTCATGGCTCAATGATGGTTTCCTGGGAGGTGCAGATACGAGCAGATGTCTACTGCCTCAAAAGAATTCACAGTCAATAGGGAAACACACAGAATCAACTACTGATGATACAAAATCAGACTGTAGATGGGGATAAAATAAAGTTATCACAAAATGGCTATGGAAGAATGGTAGAAAAAATGACTGTTCTGCTTGGGGAGATGTGGGAAAAACTTCACACAGGTTTGAATTAGGCCTTAATTATTTTGAACTGGGCCTTTATTCTAATAGCCTCCAAACTAGTAGTTTCACTTGCAAGCATCTATTACCTTGCCAAATTGCCCATTACATTGCTACAGAAATAACTTTCTAAAATCAGAATCAATGTACACCACCTTACCTTCTTAAAAATTTTCTATCACTGTCTACAGCCCACAGTGGAAAAACTAAAAGGAAACTCTTCAGCATGGAATCTGGTTTCCACCTACCATCTTGGCCTCATCTGAAATGAAGAGTTGCTGACAGCTCCCAGCTGTATCCATCACTGGGAATTGCCCCAGCTGCAGGCAATTGCCTCACCCAAGGTTATACCTCTTCCAGGGACTACCCAGCTGCCAATGATTGACTCATGCCACGATGCAAAGGTCTGTCCTAATTACCTCAATTTAGCCCATTTCTGAAGGACCTTCCCAGCTCCAAAGGCTTTCCGTAGAATCGACCGAGTCCTCGGTGCAACCACATCACAGGTTAGTTTTTCTTTCTCTTTTTTTTCTCTCAAAAGAACTACCCTATAAATCTTCTGCATGCTGGTTTCCAGGGAATTTATAAGACAAGATGCTAAAGAACCACAACTATAGTGAAAACGCTTCACAGACTGCAGGCTCTAAAGTCAGCCTGCCTATGCATGAATCATTTCGAAATCACTCTATTCAGAATTAGCTACATCTTTCTGTACACATTGTGTGTCCTCTACCTCAACAATTCTTTATACTGCTTGGATTACTGTGGGTTGTTAATATATTTACCTGCCTTGCGTCCATGCCTTATTATTTATTTCTCCCTACCTAATAGCAGTAGGGTATGTGGTACTTCATTTCTAAACAAAAAGCTAAGGATTCAGTGAATAAACATTATACATAGGTTTAAGCAACTTTGTGAAACTGCTAGAAGTAAACATTATACTGGTTTCCCTGTGCTCAGCCTTTATCACTCCTTTCTGGGTATCTCTCTGACACCTTAGCACAGGAACCAGGTGTCCTCCCTTTATGTTCTCCCATAGATAAGGCCAGAATTTTTCATTAAAGCCATACAAGACCTTTCAAGACCTGAAAAAGCAGTCAGTAAACACTTTTCTTGGCTTAACAGTCTTTAATCTCAAAATCTAGCCACGTAGGACTATTCACCATGTGCTAAAGACCTGTACTTCCCTGCCTCTGTAGACTAGCTCACACTGATTCCTCCATCTGGAATCCTCTCCTGGAACATTAGGAATCCTTCATTAAGAGCTCAGCTCACTAGCTATCTATTTTACATGTATGGAAACTAGAGAGCTAGTGGGAAGCAGCCACATAGCACAGAGAGATCAGCTTGGAGCTTGGTGAACACCTAGAAAGGTGGGATAGGGAGGGTGGGATAGAGACGTAAGAGGAAGGGGATATGGGGATATATGTATATGTATAGCTGATTCACTTTGTTATACAGTAGAAACTAACACAACAATATAAAGCAATTATACTCCAATAAAGATGTTAAAACAAACAAAAAAAATCAGCTCAAATGGCATCTCTTTCGTGAAGCTATCCCAGATGATACCAAAGAGAATTAATAATTTCTTCCTATATATTCTCATTTCCTCTGTGCCATTCAACACAGAGTAAGTTGCTCACCAAGCATGTATATTAGCTGTGCTACAAAATGTTGCCCATATTTATATGGCACATAATAAAACTCAGAAAAGAAACTTATGATTAGTAAATAGAATGATAACTGTACTTTCTCTTGGCCTCTCCTTTGTCCTTCTGTAGTGTCTTGCCTACATTTCTATTAGTGCTCTTATTATGAAGCTTAGTCATTGCTTAATTTATGATCCATCTTCTTCATTAAACTGTCAGCACCTGCGGCAGGATCTTCTGTCTTTGGTTTTGAAGTGTTTGCCCCATCGTGAAGGTTCATAATTACTTGGTAAATATCTGTCAGCCCCACCAAACTGTGAGGCCACATAATGTGCCTGCTTTCTTCATGGTTGTATCCCAAGAATCTCACATAATGTGTAGATCATGGCAGACATGTAATACGTTTTTGTCTAAGGGCTGAGTAAATCATCACTTTTTTTTTGTCAGTTGTATTTTAGATATTGTTCACATTCAATTCTCTCTTTTCTAGATGGAAAACCACTTAACTGCAGGAATTGTGACTCATTCTTCTTTAAATTTCCTACCCTGAATACCATATTATGGGCTATTAGTACAGAAGTGTTCAATTAAAGAGCACTGGTTTTCTATACAAAACAAATGTCCAAAGATTATAGTATAAATCTTAAATAAAAAGAATTAAATTCTGTTAAGATTTTCAGACTTAGCAAACTAATAATTTGGGGCAGAGAAAAAGAAGATCTTAAATATTATCACTTAGTCCTACATGAAATATTTATTGAGTAACCAAAATGACCTTCTGAAATGAAAGGGTTTATGTTGCTTATTAATAGAGTTTCACAGTCATACCAAACTAAATTGGCAAGAGGAGAGGAGAATCACACAATTCATGGTATAATGAAAATCGTATTTTTTCCTCTAATTACTTGGTAGTTTTTTATGACTTAAGAACTCTGATTTCTCATAAAATTGCAAATAAGAGATGACTCTTCCCATTCCAGTGGTCTTTTTTCTCCCTACTTATTGCACACCCTCTTCCTGTGAGACAACCCAAGCATACATCATCTTGGACTTTTTCAGACTATGCAAATATCTGTGGTTGTGTCTACACAGCACCAAAAGAATGAAACAAGCAAGTGAAAAAATCAGTTAGTTTAGAAAAAAGTCTTTCATTTGATACAAAGTAACCCATTGACAATATATTTTCAAAATTTTTTTATAATGTGAGGAACCAATCCTTATTAGCTTCCTCGGTTTGAAAAGCAAGATCCAAATTTGTGCACTTAGCTCTGTTGAGAATGTTGTCCATATTTACATAGCATCTGCTAAATCAAAGAGGAAAATTCAGTGACCATAAAACATTGCAAAGAGTGCACATTTCCTTGGCTTCTCCTCAGTTCTTCTTTAAAGCTCTGCATATACTTCTACTAGTGTTATCATAAATTTAGTAAATGTTTATCTCTGGTCTTTTCCATTAGATAACCAGTTCCTTGAAGACATGAACTGTCTTCTACATTTGTATCTTCTATATCAGTATCCTGAGCACCTAGTTTATTATAATAACTGTTTGTCAATTTCATAAATTAATGAATTAAATAACGTTTTTGCTACAGTGTATACAAATATGGTGATACGTTTGGGTCATGGGGATAGATCTTGATTAGTAATTTAAAACATTTTAATTCTCCTAAAGCACACACAGCTGAATATTCCTAGGCCATTACTATTGAAATACTATCTCATTATGCTGTAAGATTGCATAAACATAAGGCAAAGAAGTGTAAATATATGAGGGTCATGTGAAGACCCAGAAGCTAAAATTAGCCTTTGTGAAGAGTCCTCATTATCAAGTGAAACAAAATTTTAAGGCTACATAAGCCTATAACATTTTTAGCTCTGATATAGGATATACCATAATGTGACCCCTTGTAAGTCAGAACTGAAATATGTCTTTGACCTTTGAGGTCCATCAAAAAAGAGATTCTGAAAATAAGAACCAGATTATTATTAACCTTTTAATAGGTTTTGTGATGTTTGTGACTACTTTTCAATATGAACTGCCCCTCTTGTTTTTTCATACTGGGTGGTCAGTCTAGTGAAGGCCAAGGACCAGGACAGGAGTAGTGACTAGATAGGTCTGAGGCACAGGACTAGTATTGTTTACAGAATAACCTATGGATTCTCTAAGCAACATACATGTATGCATTATTTAATCCACAAAACAAGTCTATGACATAGGGCACTATTACTATTCTCATTTTACAGATGAGAAAACTGAAGGACAAGGTTCAAGGAATTTGGCCAAGGTGACACAACTGGTAAGTAGCAAAGCCTGGATCCACGTGTTGACAGGCTTTAATTGCTGGCTTTCTGGTCTCTTTTTTCAATGTTTTGGGGCTTAGCAGAATGTCTGGCACATAACTGGTGCTGGATGGATGGATGGATGAATGGATAGATAGAAGGAAGCTTGGATGATAACTGTGGAAGCTAGAAAGTCCCACAAATCATGCTCTCTATTAAGTCAAACATAATAAATATAACTTTGGATTCACAAAATAATAGTATTTTTATTCACAAAATTATTAGTCAGTCAGAGGCAGGTACTATTTTACTAGAGAGAAGGAGTCAATATCAAGGAGTAAGACAGTAAGGATCAGAGTTAGACCTAGTAGACTGTAAAATACAAAGTTCACAAAGGGCCCTGCAAGGAGATACAGATATGAAATTCAGCTTTGAGAATGTTGTAGTCAAGATAAAGGCAAAAGAACCAGGGAAAAGCTCCAGTAAGGAGGTTTTTTGGTTTCATTTTTGTTGTTGTTGTTGTTTTTTAAACCAGAAAAGGAAAATCTTCTGAGATTTTAGTTTATTTAGAAACTTCTTTCTAGGATCACTTTTTTTCTCGAAGTATAGGCAGAGCAGTTGTCCTAGATGTAATAAAGGACTGACAGGACAAGGAAATAGATGTCTGATGCCAACTCACGTCACCTGGATGACCTTAAAAAGCTGGTTTTGAAAGTCCTTAAAACAAAAAGTAAAAGAATTTTAAAATTGGTAGGATTCATCTGGCCATTTAGAAACTGGTATGTTTTTTCTGTATATGAACTGTACATATTTTTTTATGCTTATAAAGTCAGTGGTTATAAAATTCATTTGGCTGATTATATTCATGCACTCACATGGTCATTCATGTAAGACAATCACTTATGCTAGTTTTTGTTTCCTTATTATTCGTGAGTTATCTGGCTGTATAAACTCTTCTAATCCATGGGCAATTACTATGCTTTAACTCTTGCTATGTAGACACATTATGGTATATGGGGTTTTCATACTGGAAGGAAATTATACAAGTGGAAGACTGTGACCAAGAATTGAAAAGTTATCTGACCCAAACCAAATGCTAGGGAACTGTGTAAATTTCCAGGGTGGAAGCAAAAGATAAATGCCAGATTACAACCACACATGGTTGTGAAAATTTTGAAAGGAAAATTCCAAGAAGCCAAAATTCTACTCTTTCCTTTGTAGTTGTTTGAAAACAAAGCAACCAGCTGGGTTCCCTTTATTTGCACATCTGAAAGTATGCAGCAGTGTAGCAAATGACTTTCTGAAATAAATAAATAATATCCTTTTTGGAATCACTGAATCATAGATTTTGAAGAGTTCTTAGCAGGATATCATCCTATTTCAAGTGAAATTACACTTCAGCCATTTTAGAGGAAAGAAATTCTGTTTTAAAGACATCCAGGAAAGTTTAAAATACTCCTTAGAGTATATTATAAATGTTTCCAGAATGATAACTGCAACTTCTTGAGTGTCAAGTATCAGATATTGTGTTAAGCATTCACATACTTGTTCAACAACATCTCAAGGATGATATTGTTGCCATTTTATAGACTAGGACATGAGTCTTAGAGGATCTAAGCAATTTGCCAGCTCAAACCTGGCAATCATCAGGGGCCAGAATTCCAAACCAGTTATGTCTGGTTTCAAAGTTGGAGGTTTTCCCACCACATTTCCACTGACCGTCATTCATTAGATAGACCCCAAATTCATCATGCTGGATTTTAGATTATTCTCTCCAATCCTCAGAATGGCAGGAGAATATATTTTGTTTATTGTCACTGTCTAGATTAAATGATAACATAGCCTCATTTGAACATACATTGCCACTGAAGTGTATGTAAATTGAGGAAACCTATTGATTTCTATAATCTTAACGATGCTTTCTAACTCTAATAATGTAAAATGAGGTTTGGAAGTTGCAAGTCGGCGGAAAAAGATAAAAATCTTTTATATTTACTCTAAGTGCTTCGTTTTAATCTTCTAGTTTGATTTCGTATCATATAATGAGTGGTTCTGATGAATTGGATTATTGTTCTCATTTCTTCACTTGCTCATGTGATCTTGCAGTGTGTTAGAATAGGAGAATATCCCCTCCACACAAACGCATGCACACACACCCCATCAATGTTGGGTTTTGCTATATGACTTGCTTTAGTCAGTGGAATGCAAGTGACCATGACTGTAGTAAAGGCCATAAATGTATTTGGTTTGGTTTGACTCCTTGTACTCCTGTGATCTGCCATGAAAAGAAAAGGCTTGCCAAGGTAACCTCTCATCCAAGAAGAGGATGAAGACATACAGGGCTAAGCCACTGAATTTGTGGGCTTTTACATAACATCCTTGTGGCAATGGCTAACTAATGTGTTCATGGTGTAATCTAGCTGGTTGCATAGCTCAGGGACACTGGTACCTCTGGACAAGCCACCACTAGTCCTATTTACATAAGGACCCGTGGAATACAATTTTTAAAGGACGGGGTGGGCTTCCCTGGTGGCGCAGTGGTTGAGAGTCCGCCTGCCGATGCAGGGGACATGGGTTCGTGCCCCGGTCCGGGAGGATCCCACATGCCACGGAGCGGCTGGGCCTGGGAGCCATGGCCGCTGAGCCTGCGCGTCTGGAGCCTGTGCTCCGCAACAGGAGAGGCCACAACAGTGAGAGGCCCGTGTACCGCAAAAAAAAAAAAAAAATAATAATAATAATAATAATAATAAAGGACGGGGAATGACTGATTTTCTTACTCCAGACAACTCAAGAGAAATAAAGGCTTGCACATAAAGATATGGCAGGTGCTAGTTTAGAAGGCACCTTGAAGGCCAGGATATCTTGAGGCAGGAGTGAGATGTCAGGGGGCAGTGGTCACAGCAGGATCACTGAAATAAGACTAGAGACACCTAGGTACTATGTAAGAGGCGAGCTGGAACCAACCACAAGTTATGATAGGGAAGGACTATACAAGCTATAATTGGAGTCCCATAATAATCTAGATAAAGATAAAATTATCACTGATTATAGCACAGCACTTAGGTATTTGCTCTGATTGCTGTGGCCCAGGGAAAGAAGAAATAAAAACAGAATATGAAAAGACACATTAAGATACAAAGAATAGGGCTTCCCTGGTGGTGCAGTGGTTGAGAGTCTGCCTGCCGATGCAGGGGACACGGGTTCGTGCCCCGGTCCGGGAAGATCCCACATGCTGCGGAGCGGCTGGGCCCGTGAGCCATGGCTGCTGAGCCTGCGCGTCCGGAGCCAAAAAAAAAAAAAAAAGATACAAAGAATAGCACCAGCATTCTTTTTAAACCAAGAGGAACATTAGAGATCCACATGCTAATTTCATAGATGGGTAAAATAAATCCAAGGAAATTAGGCATGTTGTCCAAATATGTTCATAGTCCTGACACAAAGATAGACTACAACCTACTCAGCTGATTTTTCAGTCCAGTTCTCCTGCTACTCACAAGTAAGTGGTACTGTATTTCAAGAGCCTCACAATTATTTGTATTATGTAACTTAGAGTTTGTGTTCAGTTAGAGATCATGTTAGTGAGTTCATTCCAACTGGTATTAATGAAATTCAGGAAGGCCAAGTGATGAGAATATCAGTCATCTTCAGAATCATTAAATATATTACTAAATTCTTCATTCTCAATTCTTTCTTAAAACTCTGTTATCCTGAATAACAAATATTTCAGATTATTTTGTAATATTTGATACATACATAAGAATATATATGTACATAGTGTGAAGCCTAATGGGACTCCTTCCCAACCCGTCTGCTATTCTGCATTTTGTGTTTTTCACACCTCATTTTTATGCTTTTATAGCATGTGCATATGTATATCTGAACATATACTTAATAGTGCTTGCCTTTGAACTTCACAAAAGTGATATTGTACTGTACACAATCTTCTAAAACCCCTTTTTATTTCTAAATGGTTATTTTCAACCATGTTCTCTGTGTGACTGTGATTCTTTCATTTTAACCACTGTATAGTATTTTACTGTGTAAATACACCATAATTTATTAATTCATTCTCCCATCTATGGGTAGTGGTATCGTGTCTAGTTATGTTCTGTTACAAATAGTTTTTCTGTAAAAAATTCTTGTACGCTTCTGTTGGTGAACATAAATGAGAGTTTCTCAGGTTTATATAACTAGAAGTAGAGTTGCCAGGTTGTAGAATGTGCAAAAGATGATCCAAGTGGTTGCATCAATACACTGTCTTGCAGCAGTATGTGAGAATTCAAAACACCTGACATCCTCTGGTTTCTTAAATTTTTGGCAATGTGTGGGTGTTAAGTTGTATCTCATGTGGATTTTATTTGCATTTTCCTGATTTCTAAAAAGATTGAAAATATTTTCATAAGCATTTCTGTTTTCTGTTTTCCTATGCTTATGTTTTTTCCTTTGTTGAAATATTTGTTGATACCTTTTGATCATTTCACTATTGGGATTTTGTTAATTTTTAGTAATCTGTAGCCTTTCTTTATTCTTGATGCAAATTCATTTTCAGTTATATTTCTTGAAAATATATTCTTCAGGTTTTGACTTACTTTCACTCTCATCATGATGTAGCTTGATGAAAAGGAGTTATTAATTTTAAAGAATTTAAATGTATCAATCTTTCTTCCTTTTTTTTAGAGAGATTTTGCATCTTATTGAAAAATCCTTCTATATCCTGAACTCATAGTCAACCTTATGTTATCCTCTAAACATTTTAAAGTTTGCCTTTCCTATTTAAATTTTTAATCCATTTGGAAATAGTTTTGTGTGTACAGTGTGATCAGTTCCCCTACACAGATAACCAAATGTCTCAGCACCAGGTACTGAAGAGACGTAACTTTCCCCAGTGATCTATTGAGTTGGCCAAAAAATTCATTTGGGTTTTTCCGGAAGGTCTGAGCGAACTTTCTGGCCAACCCCATATAATGACATCTCTGTCAGATATCAAACTGCCATCAATTTATGGTTCTGTCTCTTGTCTCTCTATATTGTTCCATTGCTCAATGTTCTTATCACTATATTAATACCAGATTCTCTTAATTATCATTACTACAAAAATGCCTCAGTTTCTGGTGAGCAAATCTACAATTTTATTGCAATTCATCAGAAATGGCTTGGCTAGATTTTGACCCTGCTCTTCCATGTATATTTTCCAATAAATATATAAAGCTTTTTAAAAGTTTTAAAACAAATATTTTTATGGAATTGCATTGTACCTAAAGATAAATCTTCAGAAAATTGACACTTTGGTAACATTGATCTTTCTATCCATTAACGTGGTTTTATCTCTCCTTTGGTTTAGATCTCTGTAGTGTCTGTCATGAAAGTTTATAACCATCTTCACAAAAGCCTGAAGTATCCATTTTTAGGTTTATTCCTGGATATATATTTATTTATACAATGAATGATATACTTCTATAAATTACATTTTCTATTTGTTAGAAATGCAATTTGCTTTTGTACATAGATCTTACTGTATGACACCAGCATTTTAAACTCCTTTGTGAATTCTAATAGCTTGTATACAGATTTATTGGGGTTTTTCAAGTTGACAATAACATGACCTGGAAATGATATAATAGTTTTCTATCTTTCTCTCAATATCTATATACTTTATGCCTATTTCTTTCCTTTTCTTTTGTTTTTTTACCAAATGGCACAGTTCATGGTGTATCCAGATTTGCAAGTGGGCAGGCCACCCACATCTCGAGGTACCATCCTGGGGGTCTAGTATCAAAAGAATCAGGTTTAGGCAGAAGGGTGTATCCATTTTGCATTCTACTCTCAGCATACAAATCTGTTTGGGAGCTGAATGGCCTATTTAAATGTCTAGCCAGAAACCTCCTAGTGGGGCCTGGATCTCATCCAGATGTTCACAATTAAAAAAATGTGAGATAGAAAAACTTCAAACCTCTATGGTGGTAATTGTTAGCCATGCCTTCACTTAAGTCTTATGCAGAAGCTCTTAAAAATGCTAATACCAGGGCACTATCTTAGAAAAATGAAATCAGAACCTCTGGTAGTGGGACCCAGGGATTAGTATTATTTTTAATTTATTTAAACTATAAAGCAAACAAAAAAAAACAGTTCACTGTTTCTCCCACCTCCCACTTCTGCCAATTACCAATCTGTTCTCTGTGTCTATGAGCTTGGTGTTTGTTTGTTTGTTTGTTTGTTTGTTCATAGATTCCACATATAAGAGATCATACAGTATTTGTCATTCTCTGCTTGACTTATTTCACTTAGCATAATGCCCTCCAGGTTCATCCATGCTGTGGCAAATGGCAAGATTTTATTTCTTTATAGCTGAAAAATATTTCACTGTGTGTGTATGTATTCGTATATGTATACGTACATCTATCACAACATCTTCATCCACTCATCCTTCGATGGACACTTAGGTTGCTATCATATCTTGGCTATTGTAAACAATGCTGCAGTGAACATGGGGGTACATATATCTTTTTTGAGTTAGCATTTGGATAAATACCCATAAGTGGAATGGCTGGATCATACGATAGTTCTATCCTTAATTTTTTGAGAATCCTCCATATTGTTTTCCCCAGTGGCTGCACCAATTTACATTCCCATCCACTGGGCACAAGCATTCCCTTTTCTCTATATCCTCGCCCACACTTCTTATTTCTTGTCTTTTCAGAAATACCCATTCTGACAGGTGGAAGGTGATATCTCATGGTGGTTTTTAATTTGCATTTCCCTGAGGAGTAATGATGTTGATCATCTTTTCATGTTTGTGTTGGCCATAAGTATGTCTTCTTTGGAAAAATGTCTATTCAGAGTTTCTGCCCATGTTTTAATGAGATTGTCTGCTTTTGTTTTTGCTATTGAGTTGTATGAGTTCTTTTAATATATTTGATATGAGCCCCTTATCAGGTATATTCTGTGCAAACATTTTCTCCCATTCAGTCAGTTGCCTTTTCATTATGTTGATGGTTTCCTTGCCATGCAGGAGCTTTTTAGTTTGATGTAGTCCCACTTGTTTGTTTTTGCTTCTGTTGCTTTTGGTTTTGGTGTCAGATTCAAAAATCATTGCCAAGACCTATGTCAAGGAGCTTACTGCCTATGTTTTCTTCTAAGAGTTTTATGGTTTTAGGTTCTTACATTCAAGTCTTTAATTTGCTTTGAGTTAATTTTTGTGTATGATGTAAGATGGTCCAGTTACATTCTTTTTCATGTGGACTCCATCTTTCCCAACACCACTTATTGAAGAGGTTGTCCTTTCCCCTTTGTGTATTCTTGGTCCCTTTGTCATAAATGAATTGACCATATATGCATGGATTTATGTCTGGGCACTCTATTCTGTTCCATTGATCTATGTGTCTGTTAAGCTAATATCATACTGTTTTAATTACTATAGCTTTGTGATATAGTTTGAAATCAGAGCACATGATGCATCTAGCTTTGTTCTTCTTTCTCAAGATTGTTTTGACTATTTGTGGTTCCATACAAATTTTGGGATTGTTTGTTCTATTTCTGCAAAAAATGTCTTTGGAATTTTGACAGGGATTGCATTGAATTTGTAGATTGTTTTGGGTAATATGGACATTTTAACAATATTAATTCTTCCAGTCTATGAGCATGGAATATCTTTCCATTTATTTGTGTCTTCTTTACTTTTCATCATTAATGTCTAGTAGGTTTCAATATATACATCTTTCACCTCCTTGGTGAAATTTATTTATAGATATTCTTTTTATTACAATTGTAAGTAGGATTGTTTTCTTAATTTCTCTTTCTGATAGTTTGTTATTAGTGTATAGAAACGTGACAGATTTTTGTTTATTATCTTTGTGTCTTGTAAATTTATTCAATTATTCATTCTAACAGTTTATGATAGAGTCTTTAGAGTTTTCTATATATAATATCATGTCATCTGCATGTAGTGACAGTTTCCAATTTGGATGTCTTTCATTCTCCTTGCCTAATTTCTCTGGCTAGGACTTTCAATAGTATGTTGAATAAAAGTGGTGAAAGTGGGCATCTTTGTCTTGTTCTGTATCTTAGAGGAAAAGCTTTTAGCTTTTACCATTGAGAATGATGTTAGCTGTGGGTTTGTCACCTATGGCCTTTATTATGTTGAAGTATATTCCCTCTATACCACTTTGTTGGGAGTTTTTATCATAAATGGATGTTGAATTTTGTCAAAAGCTTTCCCTACATCCATTGAGATAATCGTATGATTTTTACCCTTCATTTAGTTAATGTGGTGTATCACGTTGACTGATTTGGAGAGGTTGAATCATCTTGTATTCCTGGAATAAGTCCCACTTGATCATGGTGTAGGTATATGATCATTTAATGTATTGTTGAATTTAGTTTGCTAGTATTTTGTTAAGGATTTTTGCATCTATGTTCATCAGAGATATTGACCTGTAATTTTATATCTATTTCTTATCTTACTCTGCTAGCTAGGACCTACATTAAAACACTTAAAAAAAAAAGTTGTAATAAATACTCTTGTTTTCTCCTGATTTCAGAGGAAACACTTCTAACATTAAAACATTAAAAATTATATTTCACATAGATTGTTGATGGGTTTTGGTAAAGATTTTCTCTTCTAAGTTTGACAAGAATTTTATCATAATGGAATGTTGAATGTTATGGAATATTTTACTCCAGTGATTGAGAGACTCATATAGTCTTACTCTTTACTCTTAAATGGTGAGTGAAACTTATAGGTTTATTATTACTTTTAACATGTATTTTTACAGGGATAAATCTAACTTTGCTATCATGGTTATCTTTTTTTTTTTTTTACATGACTGGTCAGACTTTTATCTATATTCTTAAGTGAGACTGGAATGTACACTCCTTTCTCATAATATCCTTTTATAATTTTCTTATCAAGGTTATACTGACTTCATTAAATGACCTGGGAACTACTACCATTCTTTCTAGTCTCTGGAAAATGTGAGAATTATTTTCTCTTCATTTAAAATTTAGTAGAACTTTTCTATAAAACATTTAAGGCAGTTGTTTTCCTTGTGGGAATATTTTTAATTATATATTTAATTGCTGACTATAAGACAATTCAGACTTTCTATTTTCCCTTTATTTGTTTTCAGTATTATATGTTTTCTAGGAATTCATCTATTTTGTTAGTGCTATCAAACATTTTCTGTTAATTTTCATGTAGAAATCTCATTTTTCCAATTTTTACTCTATCTTCAGTTATTAGATTTTTTAATCCATAATATTATTCCATAACTTCTTTCTTTTTTTACCTCAATCTCATCAGAGATTTTCTCAATTAGTCGTTTAAAGAAATCACTTTTTCACTTGCTAATTTCTTCATTTTTCTTTACTACAGCCATCATTATTTTCTTGGCTTTATTCTACTGTTCTTTTTCTTATTAATTTTGATGTCTAACTCACTCACTTTTAGCCTCCTTTACAAATATTAGCATATTTACACTGTTTTGCTGTCAATATGCTGCTTTTCCTTCATACCACAGATCTTGATATGTGGTAACCTAAACATCATCCAGTTCTCCATATTACTATATTTTATTTTTTATTTTTCTGATTCTGAATTTCTTAGAAGTATGATTTTTAATTTCCAAATTTTTGATATGTTCATTTATCTTGTTGCAATTTCCTTCCAACCTAATTGCACTGAGATAGGCTGTGTGACACCAGTGTCATGTGGTTTGCATGATACCAGGTTTTTGAAGTTTGTTGAAACTTGCTTTATAGTTTAATAATACATATATGGTCAGTTTTTTTAATTTTTTTTATGTGTTTGTGAAGAATGTATATTCTCTAATAATGAGTAAATGATTCCATACTTAGCCATTGATTTAAGTTTATTAATTATGTGGCTTAACTCTCATAATTTATTATATTTTGTTTCTTTGACCTTTGACAGTAAAGAACAGTATTGAAACTCTTCATAATGACAGTGTGCTCATTTATCCCTCTATAAATTTCTTGCAGATATATTGATGTGATTTTATTAGGTGCATATTAGTTTAGAATTATTGTATCTTCCTGGTGAACTGAGCTTTTTTTTTAATTGAACTTTTTAACATTATGTAATTACCTTTTCTATTTCTATTTTTTGGGGGGTTTAAGTATATTTTGTGTTATTAATATAGTCACACCATTTCTTTTTAACATCCTTTCATTTTTTACTTTCCCAAGTTACATTTTAGGTGTTGCTCTTGTCTCCTTATTCTTGGATTTTAACTTTTAAACCTGTTGAATAACTCTATTTATTGTGATTATTAGTATATTTGAAATGTTTTATCACCATCTTACTTTGTGTTCTGTCACAACTTTTTCTATGCTTTATCTATACTCTTGCCTTTTCTGGGACTGATTGAGTATTTTTGTTTGTTTTCATATTTTTTTCCTTCTACTGTTTGGAAGTTGTATCTTCTACTTTTTTTTTTTTTTGATGGTTACTTTTGAAATATTACCATGCAAAAGTTTAATTAATATGTCAATCTGCCACATGAATAATACAAGAACCATATATCATTTTAACTATAATGAAACTAATCTCAACCTACTGGGTAATTTTGCCCATATTTCAGTTTTTTTCCATTTTTAATCAGGAAAAATTGGACATTTTCATTATTATTTTATAAAGTGTTTGTTTATTCCTTTGTGCACCTACATTTTCTATTTAAAATCACTTTTCTCATGAAAAAATATTGTGGAAGACATTTCCCTGAGTTCACAATTCTAAGTTGAAGTTGATTTTTCTCGGCATATTGAAGATATTATTCCACAGTCTTCTGATTTTAATATTGCTCTTGAGAGGTCTGTTGTCTGAAAAATTGTTCCTTCAGAGATGATCTTTTTTTTCTCTCTGGCTGCTAAAAATGGCTGTTAAAAGTAGCTCCTTTAATTGAAGATATAATTTATTTTAACAAGTTAAAATATTGTAAAATTTTAGAGATGTATCAAATAGATACTAATTACACTTAAGAAGCATTTACTATTGGGGTATGTCATACATTTAAGAAGATAATTAAATGGTGTGAAGACAGGATCATTTAGACTGTTTCTATCCTCCTCAAATGCCTTTCTATCTATTTAACTGTGCCTAAAATTCTACTTAGGTTTAAGTTGTGCTTTTCATGAAATTTTGTGTGGCTGAATCTTTATTTTCATTCAGGTACTTTGAAAGTCATTCTTCAGAAAGGTCTTTCCTAACCACTCCACCTGGAGTGATTATTCACTGATCATTCATCCTAATTAAGTTGGCCATTCATCACCATATCATCCTAATTTAATTCTCTGTACAGTACTCATCACTATCTGATATTTTCTCTGTTTGTTTGCTGTCTGTCTTTTCACACTAAAACGTAAGACCCATGAGGGCAAAACTTTGTTATTCACCAATGCAGTCCTACAGTTTAGGAAAGTATCTGGTATGCAGGAAGTTTTCATAAGTTTGTTGAATTACTGAATAATATACATATAACATATATATATATATATATATATATATTCTTGAAAGTTATAACACTTGTAATACTTATCTACTACTTGTACTATCTACTTATCTAATACTTATCTGTTAATAATTTGTTTACCAAGATGAATGAACCCTTTAATTATGGTCTAAGGTATGTGTCAGCAGCCAGAATGTGAGAAAGATAAGGAGGGAAATATAAATAATACCAGTGGAAGATCACAAAGTGGGGAACACTAAAGAAAAGCTTACCCGGGCCTCCCTGGTGGCGCAGTGGTTGAGAGTCCGCCTGCCGATGCAGGGGATACGGGTTCGTGCCCCGGTCTGGGAGGATCCCATATGCCGTGGAGCGGCTGGGCCCGTGAGCCATGGCCGCTGGGCCTGCGCGTCCGGAGCCTGTGCTCCGCAACGGGAGAGGCCACAGCAGTGAGAGGCCCGCATACCGCAAAAAGAAAAAAAAAAAAAAAAAAAAAAAAAAAAAAAAAAAAGCTTACCCAAATTCTCTCATGATTCTTTAATCTTTGGCAGGGAAAATAAAGCCATGCTGAGCACATGTTGTTAGAAAACTAGAAATTCACACCTTTCAATATTATGTTTAATTTCATGTAAAATTCCTTCTCCTACTTTCTACAATTATTTATCACTATGGTGTCCTAGTTCTTTAAATAGTTAGGTACTTAATACTTAATTTTATTTAATAATTAATTACTTAATCACTAAACTAAATCATTCCTACCCAGATGTGGAAAGAGTGGCAAATGAGGAGTGGGAGATGAACCAGTTCTAGAAACCATTACTCTAGCTTGGGGGTAGCAAATATGTAGCTATTACTACCATTGATACTCATGGAGTCATAACTAATCAACTGTGCACTCATTCTGAGCACAGTCTTTCACAACACAGTGATTCAGGCACAGGAGATAAATTTTATTTGCCACCTCTATATAAGATGAATAAAGAAAAACCTTTAGTGTAACCAGTCTAAACTATGTATTACTGTAACTTCAGGTATGTTAATGATATATATAAGGGTAAACTATTAAACTGATCCTGATTATATTTGTAAAGACTTTGATTTTCATGAAAAAAGGATGTATTCTTTATAACTGTTAACCCCAAGCCCAGAATTTATGGAAAATGAATACTCCTAAACGTATCAGACACTGTACCAGATGGAAAATAAGCCATCTTGAGGGTAAAGGGAATTGACTTTTACAAATGTTTTCTTTGAACACATATTAGAGTTGTAAAAAAGGAACAAATATAAATGAACTACAGTATATAACTTAAACTTTCTTCTTGCCCAAACCAAAGATTGAGGAACAAAAAACTTTTGCAGTGACTGAGAGATAACTGAAAAAATTTATGTATAAGTCTGCCCTGCTTTGAGCTAGAAATAAAGTGTAACACAAGCTAAAAGGATATTTACCTCCACTTCAGTGCATCTACTCATGTAACTTAGTAAAAGGATGTCACTAAAGTGACTGGTAAGATATAATGCTAATTTCGATAGCCCACCATGGTAGTCATCTTTGGGAATGGGAGAGAATACCAGTGCGACAAATCACATCTGATCGGTGTCAGAATCAGCTGAGAAGGTGATTACTAAATATAGGAAGAAAAGAGCAGTTTAGCCCTCTAAGCTCATGAGAGACTCCCTGGGGACTCTTAAACCAGCAGAGAGGGACTTGAAAGAGAAATGGATTCCACGGATTCTGCCATTTCCTTATGATTATTGTGACCCTATTTTCCCTTCAGGCTGGGAGGCCTTGGCAAACATTCTGTAACATTCATGTTTTAAGAATATCTACTCTTTTTAATAATACATAATAATTCAAACAGCTGGACTTCTTTCCTCTCAATAAAAGCCACACTTGTTTTTTCGGTCTCTTCTTCCCTTACTAATTGTCTCATTATTGATGAGAAGTGTCATCAGTGGATTGAAAAAAGGCATCATCCATCTTGCAGCTGTGTGCTTAATTTCTGTCCTCAATGATGGATGTTGACCAAGAAGTCTATCAACCAAGAAGGCAGAGCAACAGAGCACAAAACTTATCCCACTGAACTCTGAATAATTCAACTTATATTTTAGGAAAAGGCAATCCTTTGTTAATGTAATAAACCTACAATTAAACTTTTCCAAGTTTTACCGAGATATAATTGATATTCAGCACTGTATAATGTGTACAGCAAAATGATTTGACTTAGATATGTTGTGAAATAATTACCACAATAAATTTAGTTAACATCTATCATCTCATATAGATACCCCCAAAAAAGAATTTTTTTCCTTGTGGTGAGAACAGTTAGGATCTTTCCTAAACAATGCTATATGGTATATTACAAGATTGTTAACTATAGTCATCATGTTACATGCCTAGTACTTACTTATCTTATAACTGGTAGTTTGTAGCTTTTGACCACATTTACTCAGTTCTCCCCTCCCGCCAGTTCCCATCTCTACTATCCACAATTCTGATCTTTTCTTCTATCAGTTGAGGATTTTTCTGTTTGTTTGTTCTTTTTTTTTTAGATTCCTCCTGTGAGGTCATACAGTGTGTCTTTCCCTGTCTAACTAATTTCACTTAGCATAATGCCCTCAAAGTCCATCTGTGTTTTTTCAAACAGCAGAATTTTCTTCTTTTTATGGCTTAATAATATTCCATCACATATATACATATATACATGTACACCACAACTTCTTCATCCATATTTCTCTCAGTGGGCCCTTAGGTTGCTTCCATGTCTTGGCCATTGTAAATAATGCTGCTATGAACACAGCAGATATCTCTTCAACATAGAGTTTTCATTTCTTTCAGATATATTCTCAGAAGTGGAATTGCTGGAACATATGGAAGTTTCTATTTTCAATTTTTTGAAGAACCTCCATACTGTTTTCCATAGTGGCTACACCAATTTACATTCCCGCCAACAGTGCACAAGTCTTCACTTTTCTCCACATTCTTGCCAACACTTGTTATCCCTTGTCTTTTTTTTTTTAACATCTTTATTGGCGTATACTTGCTTTACAATGGTGTGTTAGTTTCTGCTTTATAACAAAGTGAATCAGCTATACATATACATATATCCCCATATCTCCTCTCTCTTGCAGCTCCCTCCCACCCTCCCCATCCCACCCCTCTAGGTGGTCACAAAGCACTGAGCTGATTTAC
Source organism: Mesoplodon mirus (assembly GCF_964341445.2). Lineage (NCBI taxonomy): Eukaryota > Metazoa > Chordata > Mammalia > Artiodactyla > Ziphiidae > Mesoplodon > Mesoplodon mirus. The sequence continues at coordinate 60,276,124 of NC_138992.1, forward strand.
CTGTGCTATGCAGCTGCTTCCCACTAGCTATCTATTTTACATTTGGTAGTATATATAAGTCCCTGACCCTCTCTCACTTCGTCCCAGCTTACCCTTCCCCCTCCCTGTGTCTTCAAGTCCATTCTCTACATCTACATATTTATTCCTGTCCTGCCCCTAGGTTCTTCATAACCATTTTTTTTTTTTAGATTCCATATATATGTGTTAGTATACAGTATTTTGTTTTTCTCTTTCTGACTTACTTCACTCTGTATGATAGACTCTAGGTCCATCTACCTCACTACAAATAACTCAATTTCATTTCTTTTTATGGCCCAGTAATGTTCCATTGTATATATGTGCCACATCCTTATCCATTCATCTGTCGATGGACACTTAAGTTGCTTCCATGTCCTGGCTATTGTAAATAGAGCTGCAGTGAACATTGTAGTGCATGACTCTTTTTGAATTTCAGTTTTCTCAGGGTATATGCCCAGTAGTGGGATTCCTGGGTTATATGGTAGTTCAGTTTTTAGTTTTTTAAGGAACCTCTATACTGTTCTCTGTAGTGGCTGTATCAATTTACATTCCCACCAACAGTGCAAGAGGGTTCCCTTTCCTCCACACCCTCTCCAGCATTTATTATTTATAGATTTTTTTGATGATGGCCATTCTGACTGGTGTGAGGTGATACCTCGTTGTAGTTCTGATCTGTATTTCTCTAATAATTAGTGATGTTGAGCATTCTTTCTTGTGTTTGTTGGCAATCTGTATATCTTCTTTCGAGAATCTTCTGCCCATTTTTGGATTGGGTTGTTTTTTTGATATTGAGCTGCATGAGCTGCTTGTAAATTTTGGAAATTAATCCTTTGTGAGTTGCTTCATTTGCAAATTTTCTCTCCCATTCTGAGGGTTGTCTTTTCATCTTGTTTATGGTTTCCTTTGCTGTGCAGAAGCTCCCTTGTCTTTTTTAATGTTAAGCATTCTAACAGATCAGAGATGATATCTCATTGTAGTTTTTGATTTGCATTTCCCTTATGATTAGTGATGCTGAGCACCTTTTCGTGTACCTTCTGGCCATCTGTATATCTTCTTTGTAAAAATGTCTGTTCAGGTCATTTTCCCATTTTATTAATCTGATATTTTTTGCTATTGAGTTGTATGAGTTCTTTATATATTTTGGATATTAACCCCTTATCATATAAATGATTTGCAAATATTTTTCCATAATGTAGGGTGCCATTTTTTTTTTGCTTTTGTTTTGTTTTTGCTGTGCAGAAAGAAGCTTTTTAGTTTCATGTAGTCCCACCTGTTTGTTTTTCATTTTGTTGCTTGTGCTTTAGGTGGCATATCCAGAAAAATCACTGCCAAGACCCATATCAATGAGCTTTTTTTCCTATGTTTTCTTCTAGGAATTTATGATTTCTTGTTTTACATTTAAATCTTTAATCCATTTCAAGTTAAGTTTTGTGAGTGCTGTAAGATAAAGGTGTAGTTGCATTCAATTATACTTTAAAACAGTACTTACCAGGATATGAGCAGAATTCAGCATATAATATTAAAACCATCCAACATTGTGTCTTAAAGAACCTCCATAATATTAAGATGATATTTGTATGAATTCATGAATTCTGGAATGATATTTACACCTTGCTGACTGTCACGGTTCTCTTCCCATTCTCCCTGAAACTGCACTGGACATAACACCTGACTTTTCATTTTCCCTTACTGTAAGCCAATTACAGATCTAAGGAACAGTCAACAGGAAAGGTCCCTGAAAACCCATTTAACTATCATGACTCACAGTCAATTTCACTACTATTTACCCTTCACCTCTAAAATAGCCTGAGTCCATCCTATCACCATCACTGTGATATCCTATTGCTCCCATTCACCTGTATGTCTTCCTTATATTATACTGAGATACACCAGGCCAACGAAATGCCTTTACAACAACATCCTGCATTCCTATGCTTCAGAATCTTAAATATGAATGTGTACTATATTTCCCCTGAGTTCAGTGGATGCTAGACTTGCAAAACCCAGAGAAGAACGCTGTCAGTTAGATAACATCTGTGACATTTTCTATTTTCTAACATCTCTGGGAAAATGTGATACACAGAAGGCCAAGAAATATAAGAAAAAGGGAATTACAAGGATGTTGCTTAATAAATATTTTATATTAATATGTGGATAAAGTGGTAATCTTAGCTATGTAGTCACATGCTACCAATGAAATTTGGTGTTCAAAATTAGCAGGGATTATAGAAGAAGACTGATAGTGCTATCAACTTAAAATTCATCTATAAAAACATATCCTGCTTAGTGATATTTTTCTGCTTGTACAATAATAGCCATCTTGAAAGAGATCATTTTTCTTCTCCTGAGTTGACCTGAAAATGTTTGGTTTGGTAGACCACTGAAGCCATATAGTGCACTCCTCTTAGTGGGTTTTTGTTCGTGGGGACTGAATCTTTGATCAAGAAAATGATAAAATTCAACCTTAGTGAGCAGATCAGAAAATACAAAGAGTTGATATTGTGCAGAGCATTACCAAAGCTTTGTTAACCTTGACCGTGAAAGACCATGATTAAGTAAACCTCAACCACCACGGAGTGTACTATTCAAATCATTCTCTCATTTTCAGTCCTCATTGTTACCAGCAAATTCCTCTTCAAACAGCCTCACGTCCTAACTTTGGGTTTTGAGACCAGTTAGACCTTAACAGCATTTTTATATCTCCAGATGAGAAAGAACATAACTTCTACTTATAGTTCCTCAGCTTCTTAAATGAGAGTGCAAGTCCCTAAAGTAATAGTTGTACTAAACTCAAATCTACTACTTGACAAAAACCTATCTATTAAGATGAGAATTAGACTTGCAAGAACTACAAAGGAAGAGAAGCTATACTTAGAACATGTATTAAAATACCTCAAATAACAGAATCAGTTCTGGTCAACCATAAATGGCAGGCTTCCTTTAAGTGATCTACTTAAATCATAACAAACAAAATGCATAGGAGTCTTTTCTAGATATCCCATTGATAACTGACAGCAGAAGGAAGTGATAAACTTTAAACTTAAAAACCAGAACCATAAAGAACTTCTTTCTTCCTTTTTTTGCTTCTCTTCACTGCATACTTCCTCCCATAGGCATGTGTGTCATTTTTACAGACACACGTACACACACACCTGACTTGATCTCAGGCTCTTTACAGGTGGGGAGCAGTCATATACATTCATCTCTCCTGTAGTGTTGCAAATTTCAGGATTAATGAGTGCTGTGAAGAGGATAAAATCATCAAATGATAAAAGAGCCTGGGAGCTGCTTTAACCAGGTGGTTAGGATGACCTCTCTGAAGAGGTGACATTTGAGATCCAAGGGAGAAGAAGGTAGAGAAGGTAGCCAACAAAGATCTTAGAGAAGAACCTTTCAAGCAGCAGAAATTGCAAATGCAAATGCTCTGGGGCAAAAAAAAAAAAAATTAATGTGTGCAACAGACTGAGAAAGCCTGACATGGCTGGGAAGTAGTGAACTATCGGTAAATTGTGACATATGTATGTAGGGCCTCATCACGTGGAGATTCGGTGAGAAGTTTGGATCTCATTCTTGCAGGTGGAAACTATTAGAGTTAGAAGGCTGACAAGATATCATTTAAGTATTAGATGAAAGCTTTCTGGCTCTAGTGTAAGACACATCCATAGGGGCTAGAGGAGAGACAGGGATACAGTTAAGGTATTATGGGCATGTGCCATGTTAGAACTGAAGGTAGCATGGATAGGACTATAGCAGTAGAAATTGTGAGAGGTGATTGGATTTGAGATGTATTGAGGAGGGAGGACTGACAATAAGTTGATCAATAGGATGTGGGTTTTGAGTAAGAGATCAGAGTCAAGGATGATGGTTAGGTTTGAGGTAGAAGTATCTAAGTGGCTGGCAGTGACGTTCACTGAGCAGGGCAATTCTAATAGGAAGAGTAGCTTTTAGGAAATCAATTCTGAACATGTTAAGTTTGAGAAGACTTGCAGAAATGTTGATTTAACAGTTTGATTTATTAGTCTGAATCTCAAGGAAAGATAAGGTTAGAGATGTGAATTTAAGAGTGTTGCTGATTGGGTTCTCAGGGAAGCAGATTCTTAGATAGATTTAGTATGTACAAGGTTATCATGAGTGCTTTCCCATCAACTCCTGTAAAAAGGAAGAGAAGGAAGAAGTCTTGGGCAGGAGGAGAGGTTGAAATAAAATTTAAGATTAGCAGAGGAGTCCTGAGGATGGAATGAGTCTCCAGAACACTTCTGAGTTGAGGTAAACAGCATGCCTACAAAGCCAGTCACCTGACTTAGTCACTGACTACTCGATGCTCCACAGAAGACCTATGACTTTAAGGGAAGTGGTTCTCTGAAGGTGAGGCAATCCCTGAAGGTAGCTGACAACCTAACGCTACTTTGGAAGCAGCCCTGCCAGCAGCTGGCATAACAACCCCTTCATTCCTGAACTACCCCCCTCCACCTACCCACCAAGAGAGTTATCAGCTTTAACTGATATTTAGGAACAGAAAGCTGAGGGAAATTAACCTTGAGAAAGTGTGAATAGAGAGGCAAGGAAAGCTGACGACAAAAGCCATAGACAATAACCTATTACTTTTTTTTTTTTTTTTTTCTTTTGGCGGTATGCGGGCCTCTCACTGTTGTGGCCTCCCCCGTTGCGGAGCACAGGCTCCGGACGCGCAGGCCCAGCGGCCATGGCTCACGGGCCCAGCCGCTCCGCGGCATATGGGATCCTCCCAGACCGGGGCACGAACCCGTATCCCCTGCATCGGCAGGCAGACTCTCAACCACTGCGCCACCAGGGAGGCCCACCTATTACTTTTTGACATGCAGGAACAACTGTTCTAGTGCAGGCCTGATTCTATAATCACAGAAAGAACAAAGGTACTGCCTCCTGGTAGGTTCTTGAATTTTCTAAATTCATGGCAAACAAATAAACAATCCTCGTATCATTTTCTGGCATCCCTGAGCAGAGACAATTTAAAAGAGGGGGAAAAAGATATTTTCTTTATTTTCTTGGCATGTGTAGTTTGGAAAAATTAAAATTTCAAAATTAGGCCTGTTTTTATATTTCTTGTGTAATAGAAATGGGTATCATTTTTAAAGAAATTGTAGGGAAAAAATTGACAAAAGCAATGCATTAGCATCCTATGGCACTCAATTCTGCATCAGCAATGCCCCTCTTTTTGTCTTTCTTAACACCTAGTAGGAAAGAATTTTCTACAACCACAGTAACCTTTCCCTTCTCAGACCACACAGCTACTCCTGCAAAGGGTGTTATGGAGTTTCTTTTTTTTCCACTTCAGTCATTCTCTTTGAACACCTCCATCTCAATTTTATCACTTTCTAGATTTGCCAACCTTCATGCCAGACAACATCTAGACTTGTTGCACCAAGTATGTGTCATACCAATTACAAAATAAACCAAAACCAGCATTATGTGGAACCTTAATACCACCATCTCTCTCCTTTTGGAGGTCAGATAGTCAATTATAGTCCTGTCCTGGAGGGTTTCAAACCACAGTCACGGGGTGATGGTTCTCCTGAGCATTCCATGTCCACAGTTAATGGAGTGTTGCAGTGGTTAAAGCTATGGCTTTGAGTACTCAGTAATAAACATAGGAGGGCAGATTATCTATTGGGGGTTTCAGAATTATTCCACAAGTTTTAAAAGGAGATCTTCAGAAAAGCCAATGTCAAAAGCAGACCACAAAGAGGATTCCATCCATGCTTGTGGATTCCTGCAGTAGCATGCATGAGATGGAAGATACTTTTAAAATGGAACTTAATATACCTAGTGAAAATAAAACTCTAAAATAATGGTAGGATTTGGGTCTGATTATTAAGATGAACTTTAAAAAATAGTGTCATGTTCATTTACATTCCCTTTAAATAATAAACAGAACTCCTAGATTTTAGAAGCTAGCTAAATTTCAAGAGATCTATTTTCATATTAGTTTTCTTCATTGTCTCTTGTCATACAAGTTTCTTTCCTGACTTTGTATTTTATGGTAATGCTCTATCATGGAATTGGGAATTCTGGTTCAAAACCCAGGTGTCTCTTTGGCTCTTATCCCTTACCCCTAGTCCTGCTCTTTCACTTGAACCTGCCTGTGATACCTAGGTCCAAAGATGTCTGCAAGCAACCTCACCCCTCCATCCACATTCATGCTACTCCTCCCTTGAATCTGGGCTGAGCTCTGATTGCTTTGACCAAGAGAAAGTGGAGGCAGTAACATTACTAAGTTCGGAGGGCAGGCGTTAAGAATGCCTGGCAGGGCCTCCCTGGTGGCGCAGTGGTTGAGAGTCCGCCTGCCGATGCAGGGGATACGGGTTCGTGCCCCAGTCTGGGAGGATCCCATATGCTGCAGAGTGGCTGGGCCCGTGAGCCATGGCCGCTGAGCCTGTGCTCCACAACGGGAGAGTCCACAACAGTGAGAGGCCCGCGTACCGCAAAAAAAAAAAAAAAAAAAAAAAAAAAGAATACCTGGCAATTTCTCCTTCTTCTATGAGTTTTTTGGGATCCTCAGCAGTCATGGAATAGGTCCAGCTACCCTGATGGAGAGATCACATAGAAGGCATGGAGAGGAAAGACCCTGAGATGAACTCCAGCCCAAAAGAGTGGCCCAGCTTTCCCAGATGTTGTGTGATCCTCCAGGTGACTCCAGCATCTGTCTAACTACAATGTCACAAGAAACTCCAAGCAAGACTAGCCAAAGAGGGACTTCCTTGGTGGCGCAGTGGTTAAGAATCCACCTGCCAATGCAGGGGACACGTGTTCAAGCCCTGGTCCAGGAAGATCCCACATGCCATGGTGCAACTAAACCCGTGCACCACGACTACTGAGCCTGTGCACCTAGAACCCATGCTCTTCAACAAGAGAAGCCACTGCAGTGAGAAGCTCACACACCACAACGAAGAGTAGCCCCAGCTCGCTGCAACTAGACAAAGCCCGCGTGCAACACAGCAACAAAGACCCAATGCAGCCAAAAATAAATGCATAAATAAATAATTTTTAAAAAAAAAGACTAGCCAAAGAACCACCAGGCTGAGTCTTAGTCAGTCAACCAGGAGAGACAATACAAAGTTTTCATATCCAACGTGAGCAAAACTGTGATTAGTAGTCACTTTCTTATACTACTAAAGAGAGAGTAAATCTGTGCCATTTTCATGGATGGTAGTTTGATCCTATCTTTCAGAATTTCTGAATAAATATAATTTTGAGCAATCACAGAATACTAAGAATTTACTCTAAAGATACATCCTTAGATGCATTTTTTGCGAGGGGGCAATTAGGACACTTAACATGAGATCTACTCTCAACAAATTTAAAGTATATAATACAGTATTGTTCACTATAAGTACAATGTTGTACAAAAGATTTCTAGAACTTATTCATCTTGCTTAACTGAAACTTTTTTGCCATTGGTTAGCAGCTCTCCATTGCCCCCTCCCCCTAGCCTCTGGTACCCACCACTCTACTCCTTCATTATTTGAATTTGCCTGTTTTAGACATCTCATATAAGTGTAATTATGCACTATATGTCCTTCTGTGGCTGGCTTGTTTCACTTAGCAGAATGTCCTCAGGGATCATCCATGTCATCAGATATTGCAGGCTTTTCTTCTTTTTTAGGGCTGAATAATATTCTTTATACGTATATACTACATTTTCTTTATTCATCTGTTGACAGACATTTTGGTTTTTTCCACATCTTGGCTACCATAAATGGTGCTACAATGAACATAGTAGTGCTAACATCTCTTTGAGATCCTGATTCTAATTCTTTTGAATAAATACCCAGAAGCAGGATTGCTGGATCATATGATGGTTCTAGTTTTAACTTTTTAAGGAACCTCTCTACTATTTTCCATAATGGCTGCACTCTCACAGCTTCTGCAAGCTATTCATTCAGCCAGTATATATGGAGGCTATCAGGCACTAGGCAATATTCCAGGTCCAGCAGATACAATAGCTTTAAAAAAAAAAAAGGAGGAGGCTGCTTTTAGGGAGTATGCATTCTAGTGAGGAGAAGCAGGCTACAAAAAAAATGAAGACAGTGTTGAAACATATAAACCAGAAAAGGGTCAATCAAATCAGGATAAATGCTCTCCTAAAAACAGGGATGTGAAATTAATTGACAAGTTGTTACTTCAGATGGGTGGTCTGAAGAGGGCTCTCTGGGGAGGTGAAACCTAAGCCATCCAAATTGCAAGAAAAGCCATCCATGCTTGTCAAGCAGGAGGAAGAGTTGGTTCAAAGTCCAGGAAAAAACATGTAATATTTGAGAGATAGAGGCGCCAAAGTTCCTGAGGCTTATGGGTAAGGAAAGATGGAGGACAGGAGAATTTGAACAGGTAAGCAGAGGCCACTTGACATAGGGCTTTGAATTCAGTGTAAGAAGCTTCCATTTTTATTTTAAGTGCTGTGTGAAGCTGTTGGAGAGTTTTAAGTAAAAGAGTGATATGGTTTGATCTATTCTTTTTAAAGATATCTCTGGGTGCTGTGTAGGATATGGATAATGGGGAAGAGAAGAGTAAGCAGGGATAGTGGTCAGGAGGCTAGATCAGGAGTCCAGGTGAGAAATAATGGTGGCCTGGACTAGGGCGATGGTGGGGGAGATGGAGGGACATATTTAGGAGGGAGGGATGTATTTAGAAGTTACTATGAAAATGAGCTGCACACCATGGCAATATGGCCTTAAATATTATAGTAGAAGTGAGAATAAAAAATTAGAAATGTGGTCAAAGTAAAATGGAGAGGCAAATATGAAATGAGACTGAAGAGATGTGGAGAAAATCATGAGGATGAGAAGGTGGTTAGAAAGATAAGACAAGTGAATAGCAAGAGGGGAAGCGATGGCTAACAGTATTATATATCAACTGAAGCATCATCTTGGGGGAAAGACACTGATTTTGATAATTAAGTGAGTTAGTGACTTTCAAAACAAGAGCTTCATAGAGTTATGAGAAAGTTGAGATTGGCAAAGGGCTAGAGAAACATGAAAGTAAGTATGAAGAGCCAGCAAGGTCAGAGTACTCAAAGAGTTTGTCAGTTGATGAAAGGAAGAAAAGAAAAGAAAAGAATGGGTCATTCACTTGAAGGCCAAGCATGTCAATGTTAGTTTTGTGGTTGTAGCTGTTGTTACTTTTGGGTTTAAGGATATGGGGGAGTAACATATTAGGAAATTAGAGAGAAGAAGACAAGGGAAGCATGTTAAGAGCCCAGCAATATCCTAAAGAAGGTGCTAAGTATTGAGATTGAACATACAGTAAGAAGAGAAATAAAGGAAAAGAGAGAGGATTCCTGAGTGTTTCTTTTTAAAAAGCCATAATACAAAAGAAGCAATTCAAAGAAGATAGAAAATCCACTGAGAATAAAAGGAGTGAGAGTGAATTTTATTTCTTGAGAAAAATGAGAGATATTTGGAGGAGTCACTGTGATTCTGGTTACTAGGTATCTACTAGAAATCTTCAACAAATCCACATGGTGGATCAAAATTGAGTTATTTGTAGTGAGGTGGATGGACCTAGAGTCTGTCATACAGAGTGAAGTAAGTCAGAAAGAGAAAAACAAATACCATATGCTAACATGTATATATGGAATCTAAGAAAAAAAAATGTCATGAAGAACCTAGGGGCAAGATGGGAATAAAGACACAGACCTACTAGAGAATGGACTTGAGGACACAGGGAGGGGGAAGGGTAAGCTGGGACAAAGTGAGAGAGTGACATGGACATATATACACTACCAAACATAAAATAGACAGCTAGTGGGAAGCAACCGCATAGCACAGGGAGATCAGCTCGGTGCTTTGTGACCACCTAGAGGGGTGGGATAGGGAGGGTGGGAGGGAGGGAGGAGATATGGGAACATATGTATATGTATAACTGATTCACTTTGTTATAAAGCAGAAACTAACACACCATTGTAAAGCAATTATACTCCAATAAAGATGTTAAAAAATTAAAAAAATTACAGATACAAAATCCAGAAAGCTGTGGGGTTGGAAGGAAGAAAAGAAAGGAGAGTTGCTAAGGTAGGATGGAAAGGACAAACTGAAGGAAAAGAAAAATTCAAATAAGCCTCCTGGATATTTTTTTATTCCATATATTTGAATCAGTAATTGGTATCAGAGCCTTGCCAGGCTGAGTGAAACTGTTGAGTCCTGAAATCAATTTTGAATCCTTAAATGAATTTTGCCGTAAGCTGCCACCACAGTCCCTTGAACAGAAGACCTTTCCTTTCCCATCACCAATATAGCTAGCCAGTATTTCATGGTAGAATATGGAAAAGGAAATCATTTTTGTCTGGCGTGTTCAGTGTTCAGTTTAATCACCATTACCTTAGTTCACAAGTACCCTGTGCTTTATGAGTTCTGGCTCATGGAGATATAGTGCAGTGAGGGCATCCAAACTTATAAAAACACAAAATCTCCAATACTAACACTCAGAGGTAAATGCTCCTTACTTAAGTTTTTTTTCATATGCTTCCCAAATTCCCAAAGAACATCAAATAAAGATGATTTATTTGATTAAATGAGATCAAGTTCACTAAATTACTCTTTGCCCCTGAGATTCTGCAACTTGTAAAACTGAAATGATTTACTTCATAAAATTCAGGAAAGCCTATTGAGAGTGTTTGTAAATGGGTAGTGTGGGATTTATTTTTGAAAAAATACTTATTATAGACAGGAAAAGCTCAGACCTACAAGTGGCCACTCTTTCACTTAGTTTAGAAACTATCTCAAGCACATCCAAACTTTCATCCTGGCTCAGCAAATATTTCCCAAGAAACACTATGAATTCTCCTATTTTAGTTTTAATATCAGTAAGTTTACAGATTTGGATAGGTAAAACTACAGCAAACAGTTTAAAACATGGTGTTCTTAAACAAGTTATAGACGCCCTTTTAATCTTCCTGGAATGTACATCAAAGAATCAAAGTCAGAGAATTATTATGCCAGTATAAACTCAGTAAACTTTGTCATTACTCTAGCTATGGTATGATGTTAATTTTCCTTTCCTGGGCAAAATAAGTTGGTGTCATTTACATCTTCTGATTACTTTCTTTTCCTTTAAGCATCTATTTATCATATTGTCACTTCCATATTACCAACAGTTATTATGGATAAATAATGCTAAAGCACTTCTGGATTTTATGGTCAATAAACTTAGATCATATTTTATGGTTTATTAATTCAAGATTAAAATAGGATGGAATATTGTATTACTTTATAATTTTGGTTGTCATATTGGAGACTAGCATAATAAAAGTTTATGGTACTATTATGCAGCCTAAACAAGTATATTTTCAAAAATACCATATAGTTTATAAAATTATATCTGATACATACAAAAAATGAGTCATTTCTAGGGGGAAAAAGTGCCTTTTCCACATTTTTACACCCCCTGATTAGAAGCCAAAAGTGCCCAGACTGCTCTAAGCCCCTCCTATCATGAAAGAAACTATTGTAATAAGCTCATTCTTTACTAAGATGTTAAGGTGTTTTCCATTCTATAAGTATCTGGTTTCTTTCTTTAAAAAGCCAATGAGAAAACTTCTTAACCTAAGTAACAGTGATCCTTGGACATAGAAATAATTTGGCCTTTCTTAGGCCCTCAAATTATACCTTGCAGAGCATTGCCTCTTATAGAGAAGGCGGGTTCTGTTGGGGATCCACTGTTTCTTCCAGAGACTGAGATTTTACAATGTCCTTGGAATATCTAAATAGGCAAATACTCAATGAATATATTTTCAGAAGTGAACTGAGGCCTGTGGTTGATATTATTATTTTTTTTTTTAAAGAAGATGTTGGGGGTAGGAGTTTATTAATTAATTTATTTATTTTTGCTGTGTTGGGTCTTTGTTTCTGTGCGGGGGCTTTCTCTAGTTGTGGCAAGCGGGGGCCACTCTTCATCGCGGTGCACGGGCCTCTCACTATCGCGGCCTCTCTTGTTGTGGAGCACAGGCTCCAGATGCGCAGGCTTAGTAGTTGTGGCTCACGGGTCTAGTTGCTCTGCGGCATGTGGGATCCTCCCAGACCAGGGCTCGAACCCGTGTCCCTTGCATCAGCAGGCAGATTCTCAACCACTGCGCTACCAGGGAAGCCCCGGTTGATATTATTGTGGGAGAAAATGACTACTCAAGTCAACTACTAAGAAACTAAAAAAGACTCTAATAATACCATCTGGATTCTGAGAGCCAGGAATAAATGCCGATGGTAGTGACAGATTTCAGGGAATTCCTGTTTCAAAACTGTGATACGGGGCTTCCCTGGTGGCGCAGTGGTTGAGAATCTGCCTGCCAATGCAGGGGACACGGGTTCGAGCCCTGGTCTGGGAAGATCCCACATGCCGCGGAGCAACTAGGCCCGTGAGCCACAATTACTGAGCCTGCGCGTCTGGAGCCTGTGCTCTGCAACAAGAGAGGCCGTGATAGTGAGAGGCCCCGCGCACTGCAATGAAGAGTGGCCCCCACTTGCCACAACTAGAGAAAGCCCTCGCACAGACACGAAGACCCAACACAGCCATAACTAACTAACTAACTAACTAACTAAATAAATAAATAAATAAATAAAATTTAAAAAAAAAAAAAAAAACTGTGATACGATCTCACAGTGCTTGATTTGATGTGAGCAAACCTCCTGTTTCTTAGAATGAAGGGGAATAATTATGCCCAAAAGTAGGGTAAAGTTTTTAATCTACGTTTTTCAGGGTTTATATCCATTTAGAGCTATGATGGATGAATATTTTTGTCACTGGCAATAGTTGTCCTTTTTTCCCTTGCAATTAGTCTCAAGACTAAGTATGTTTGTTTTAATTAATTAATAAACATCCAGATAGAGTGAGTTTGCACCTCTTTTTGGATAATGGTTCCTATTCAACATAGGGCTGCATTGGGTTCTATTTTTCTTGAAAAAGGCCTAAAAATGTACCTAACTCTGTTTCTCAATTATAAGTTCAAACTTTGCCATCTGAATCAGATTTTCCATCTTTTTAAGTACAAATTGCAACCACTACATGAGAGAAAGAACTTTAAATTCTGGGTTGAACATGACACAAGATGTGGGAGAAATCCTTGTTCTTTATAGACTTCTACATGAATGTATTTACTCTGTAGGGCAGAAGGGAAGGGGGAAAATCCTCAGAGTGTTACTTCTTAGAAATGTACAATGAACCACTTGTACAGCCATGCCCAGAGGCCCTGGATGTCCCTTATTTAGACTTTAGTGTGGGGAAGGACCTGAGGTGGCATGCAGTCCAAGCTTTTTCATGTTACCAGGGAACCAAGGTAGCCCAGCTAGTACTGGCAAAGCCAAGGGCAGAACTCAGGTCTGCCTATCAATTTCATTTGGTTTCCCATGCGGGTTACTATCTCCCTTTTATGGTTTTTCTGAACTCCAGTCACTGACACAGCAGATTTTTGTCTAAATCCTACATCAGAATTATGTATTATATGAAATTATGGTTTCTTCTCTCTTCTGCCTTCTCCAGGCAAAACAAAACCTATTTCAATTGTTATCAGGGTTTTACTGGATAGCCTCCAAGTTTCCCAAGTCTGTCTTGGCTTTTTTGTTTGTTTGTTTAATGTAAAGCTTGTTATGAGATTAGCATGTATCAAATCAAAGATTACTTTTTCAAGGAATATTTCAGGGATCATGGGAAAATAAAAAAGAGTGACTATATTTAAAACAGTACAATAAACTGTCTCCAAAGACACATCCCCTAAGTGGTCATGTAACTGATGTTATTGTTGTTTCCTTAAAATCCAGACAGATTAGATGGAATTCTATACTTTGAAAGTCATCCACACCCTTTCCAATTTTGGCATCCTAAATTTAAAATCTAAAAAATTTCAATTCTTGAAAAGAGAAACGAACAATAAAATATTTTTTATTTCCCAAAGAACATATTTGGCCAAAATATTTTGCTGGAAATTATTTTCCTGCTGATGAATCCTGGAGTCTGTATTTAGAACATTTAAACCTGAGCCACCAATCTTGACGCCTATTCCCTCTTGTACAGGGAACCTGGCTTTCTCAGCCACAGCTGATTGCACCAGACAGCGCAGCCATAACATTGAGTGATCAGCAACTGGGTTCAAAATTTGAGCTGGGCCAATCAGAATCTTCTTTCAGGAATTTGAAACTATAGCGTCTAAGGCAGACAGTTGTGGCGGCTGAGCTGAAAGATTACAAAGTGACCCAGAGCCACTATGAGTCATTTGAAGCTGAAGCTAAATTTATGAGGTCAGTAATCAGCAAAATGAGGTAAAATGGTTCAGATGAGCAGAGAGAAGCCACTAGCAAAACTCCATGAGAAAGATCAGCCATTAGCCATTTCTAGTGGCTTTCAAATTCAATTTGCCTTGATGTTCTGCTGTGGAGATGCTCATGTATGCAGCCATGCTCAAGTACATGAATTTTTTCCTGTCTCTGTATCCATGTATTGTAGAAAGCTTATTTCTTGAACTAGTCTATGTACATCTCTGTTCCTTGTAACCAAAAGAATATTAAACAAAACACTAACTAGAACAAAGCAAATGCTTTGCTATCCGTTGTATTAAAACAGAAGAAAATGTAAGTTTAGACTATCTTGATTACATTATTAAAATATTTACCTTGGTTCAAAATTAAGAGATTAGAGCAACTTGATTACCCTGCAAATGTTATGAAGAGGAAGTTTATAAATAGGAAACATTTCGTCAAAAAGGCACATAAGAAACATGATCTTTGAATCAAAAAAGGGTAAAAAAAAAAAAACTAGAAAAGTTTTGTTTTAAACTATACATGTTATTTTTATATCTTAGTTACAGAACACAAATGTTTCACTTGTTTTTCAAATGTGTGGGTCTCAATGGCTATGTAATCCATCTGTTTCTGATTTACTTACACTTAACTCATCGAAATGCCGTGTTATAAAAATTAGTTGTTGTCCAAGAAGCCCTTTGAGTCTCCTTTATGAGCATATTTAGCCTTTCTTAGAAACAGGTCTGTTCGCCAAGAGCAAGAGAGCTCGTACAACAAAACATTCAAATTTGGATGGAAACTGAAAATAAAAAATCAGGTTAGTTTCTTTGGAAGAAAGGGCAATACACATAACTTTCAGACACTAGTCTTAATAAAATTGTTAGCTGAATCTCTTTGTGTTTCCTTAGACTCTCAGGAGAGAAGTTCATTTGGGTAAGTATGAAAGAATTAAATTGTTTTAAATCAAGCTTCCTTCATTGGAATTGTGGAGATGACTAAAACCTCATATTCTTCAATTAGGATAACTTGCTTATTTTGTTCAGTGGCCTTCTTGGTGAAAACATAAATGCCAATAAAATAATGTGCTTTACAGAGATTTTGCCTGCCTTAGTCATATGAAGCACTTAGAGAAACTGGTAATTTTTTGAAGTTTTAAATAGTTCATTCTACACACTCATTCAACACATATTTATTAAGCACCTATTATGTGGCAGGTACTTTTCTATGGACTAAGGAAACATCAGTAGGCAAAACAGACAAAAATCCCAGGCATTGAGGATTATATTCTCAGGGAGTCAGACAATAAACATAATAGGTAAATTCTACAGTATGTTAAAAGGTACTAAATATTAAGGGAAAAAAATCAGCAATGTAAGTGAAGTTTGGATCGCTGGCATATGGAGATGTAGTTTTAAATGCAGGGCTCATTATAAGTTGACCTCATTAAGAGGAATAAAGGCAAAGGAAGAGGGCCTCCCTGGTGGCGCAGTGGTTGAGAGTCCGCCTGCCGATGCAGGGGATACGGGTTCGTGCCCCGGTCTGGGAGGATCCCATATGCCGCGGAGCGGCTGGGCCCGTGAGCCATGGCCGCGGAGCCTGCGCATCCGGAGCCTGTGCTCCGCAACGGGGGAGGCCACAACAGTGAGAGGCCCGCATACCGCAAAAAAAAAAAAAAAAAAAAAAAAAAAAAGGCAAAGGAAGAGAGAATGAGTGTACAGATATTTGGGGAAGGGCATTCAAGGAAGAAATAGTCAATTCTAAAGCTCTGAGGCAAGAATGAGTCTGGTGTGTTGAAGAATCGCAGTAGTTGCTATGGAAAAATCGAGAGTATTGGTAGGTGAGCTATAAGAGATAACTAGGGGGAGGGGTTTCTAGGTCAGTGCTTTTCAGACTTTAATGAACATGTGAATCCCCTGGGGACCTTGTTCAAATGCAGACTCAGAGTTAGTAGGTCTGAGGTGGGGCTTGTGATTCAACATTTCTAATACGTTCCCAGGTGATGCTGATGTTGCCAACCTATGAACAGTTCTCTGAGTAGCAGGGTCATGGTCCATGAAAGAGAATGTTGGCTTTTACTGTGAGAGGAATGAAAAACCACTGAAGAGTTCTCAGTAGAGGAGTGATGGGAAATGACGTAGTACACTAAGTAAAATTCTCAACTTTGTCTACAGATTACCTTCTCACCCACCAGTCTCGTGCTGCTGCAGTGGAAACCTTGCAGCTGGGGAAAGTGATGTGTTTGGCTTCTTTTCTCTTTACTCTGATAGCCGCTCCCTGCCCATTTCTTCCCTAAGGAAAATGAGGTGAAAGCAGCAGCATTGAAGGGGTAAATGGCATACGGGTAACTGGCCTCCTCCCTATATGCTTTAGTGGCTGGACCAGAATTTGCAGATTTGCATCCTTGCAGTACCCCGTTGATGAGCACCAAGGTGTATGTGCCCCTCTCTTACTTATTCAATGCTCTACCTCTAGCTGGAGAGAAAGGAGAGGTTTTACTTTATTGATAGTTTTCAGCTGGCCCTGGTATTCTCTAGGATTATCAAGTGTTTAGAGCTGCTTATCTCTGAACTTGATGGACAGAGCTGATTCTTTTTCTTGGATGTCCTTAAAGATTCCTTGCCCAGCCACTGGAGATCTCCCAAATACAGTTTCCTTGACTTGTGTGAATGTTTCTCTCTACCATTTTCTTTTATCTTCTCCCTCAGCCCAGAAGTAAGCAGTTTTCTCTGGTGGGGTCACCTTGCCCCTCCAGGATATCCTCTTAAGCAGGATCAAAGGTGATCCCTCAGTCTCACAATATCACACAGCCCTCAACTGCTCAGTGGAAACACTCATGCATCCTTTGTCTTACGGCAAATAGTGAAGCCCATCTTCTTTCCTCCATAGTCTGAATAACCAGCTAGTCATAGTCTCCCCTGTAAATTTCTCATGAGAAGTGGGGTACCAGCCCATTGAGACCATGCACTGAACTCTCTCAGCCCTTTCACTGAAACCCCTGTCACCTGACTTAAGATGAAGAAAAAGCCTATCTACCCTGCTCCTCTATGGAACCAGCAATAACTGTCTCAATAGAAATGCTCTCTGTAGCCCTAAGCCTCCTGGTAGAGATGGGGGTCATCTACAGTTTATAAAACTGGTTCTGAGGTACCTCTATCTTCATGTGTAAGACTACATTATTATTAAATGTATGGCTTTGTTTAGTAGTTTGGGATAATCAGAATTTAAATATAATGCCTAATCTTCAAAGAAAACCTTCCTCAGCAACCAATTTTAATTGAGTATTTCTTGATAATTCTATGTGTCTTGTTGATTTGAAGTGAATGTTTGTATTGTGGCATTATGGGATTATTTATTAAAGGGATACATTTAATTATGTCTGGAATGAGGAATCAAAAATGCTTCATTGTATACTTACCACTGTACTTAGTTCTACTGAAAAATTGCAATTTATTTCACACTGAGACAGACTTTGTGTGTATTTCATGTAAAGACCCATTCTCCATGTACATATGGTACTGTTGATTTTAACACAGTTACTGTGAGTTCAACCTGCTGCTACTACCCTGTGCTATATGAGACTCAATCTGACACCAGTTTGGTCTATTGAAGCATAGCTGGAACCTTCATTTACATTGCATAACATGTCACTTAATCTTTAATTAGCACCAAACTAATGTATAAACTCAAACACTGCCACTGAAATCACATGGCCAGGAATCAGATTATTATGAAAATGAAAACACAAAGCAAAAAATTTTATGTGTGTTTAATAAATAACTACCGCAACTTTACAGAATACCGTGAACATCCAGTTTGAGACTACTAAACTATATGGTGAAGTAATAAATCCTGAAATATCAAATAATGAGACAAAGCCCTCAACAAGATAAACATCAGAAAGCTCAATTTCTACCCACTTTGCATTGTGATTTGATGTGGTCATTATGTGGTGAATGGCGATGGAATTAAAAGATAAATGGAGAAGAAATCATAACCCTACCATTTATAAAATATTGGTGAACACTTCTCTCTTTGAACAAGCACCTTGCAGATTCTAATGTGGCTGGTACTTGTGTATGTAAAAAGAAATGCAAGAAAACAGGGAAAAGAAAAAAGGTATAGCAACAGAGTAAGGTAAAGATCAGTATGGGCAGTAAATTGTGAATGCTGGGCTTCCCTGGTGGTGCAGTGGTTAAGAGTCCGCCTGCCGCTGCAGGGGACACGGGTTCGTGTCCCGGTCCGGGAAGATCCCACATGCCGCAGAGCAGCTGGGCCCGTGAGCCATGGCCGCTGAGCCTGCGCGTCCGGAGCCTGTGCTCCGCAATGGGAGAGGCCACAACAGTGAGAGGCCCGCGTACCGCAAAAAAAAAAAAAAAAAAATTGTGAATGCTACTAACGAAATGGAATGTGTTATGCCTTGCTAACTAGATTGCTTGCAGTTTCTTTGTTTTGAAGTGACTGCTCACTCAGAAGTCACTATTTAAATTTGGCTAACAGTCATGCTGTACTCATCTACCTACTCTGTCCCAAACTATAGTTCCTTCTCACTTCACCATCGAAACATACTTGCTGGTAACCAGTTCATATAAACTCTGATCTCTGCTGGGTTATCTAATATGCATGAGTATGAATGGTCAATTCAACTTTTCAGAATTAGGTATGTGTTTATGATCAACACTTACATTTAATGCAGAGGTCTTTCCCATCCTTACCTGCTCCAGAGAAATCTTTTCTTAAAATGGTGAGATCTCACATTTATACCAAAGTTCACAATGTATTTGATTAGTCAATCCTTGTCCAAGGAGTAAGAAACTGTGAATGAGTCAGCATTAGTACATATGCTATGCTAACCTGAAAAATCTCAGCAGCTTAAAGAAATAAATTAATTCTCATATGTTGCACATTTCATGCAGATTAGCAAAGGGCTTTGTTCCACATGGTCTTCACTCCAGGGCCTAGGCTGACAGAGGCTCCCTTTTAATACATGCTTCCATGATTGCAGAAGTGCTGGCTCGGCCCAGAAATATCATGTCACTTCCACTCACATATCATTGGCAAAGTGAGTCACACGGCCGCAACTAAACCCAACAGTACAGAATGTAGAGTGCTACCACAGGTAGGGGCACCAAATAGTTTGAATAAGAATAAGACAGCTTTCCTCGCTGACAGTTCAGTACAGGGGACAGACTTCAAAAGAAAGTATTTTAGCAACTTACAAGAGATGACACTTAGGCCACAGCCTATGTCAGTATAGCTCCTGATACCTACCATAAGTTGGAGTCTTTGAGGGGTTCCAATAAATGGCACCCTGTTTCCCATATGGATTCTATGTCAACTTAGAGATAAGACAAAAGAGTCAGCAAATGAAACCAAGATATCACCATCATTAATAATGAGGGCTAGATAGAAGATATAGCTCAGTAAGAGAGCCCAGGTGGGCTTGCTACCTTTCTCCCCTCCAGTCAAACCTTGAGACACCCACCCAAGGGAAACTTTGCACCCATCTTTTTGACTATCCTTACCAAAACCTTTGCTTCCCACTGGCCCAAAATGAGCAGAAAAACCATAATCCCCATGCTCAAGTCCTGTGGTATTTTCATTCCATCTAAATAATAAGCATGGACTAATGATAAATACCCAGCAGCAAAGTAGCTTACTCTGCCTCCTTGCAGAGTAGAAACAAGAATATAGAGGTACAAACTACTAGGTATAAAATAAATAAGATACAAGGATGTATTCTACAGCACAAGGAATATAGATAATTTTTATAAAAACTATATAAAATATCTATAAAAATATCAGATCATTATGTTGTACACCTGAAACTAATATAATATTGTAGGTCAACTATACTTTATTAAAAATTAAAAATAAATTTTTAAAAAAAGAAGGCCTCCAGGAATATTGAGTTCTTTTCATATGAAAGAAAAAGTCAGTAGTAGGGAGGAATGATTCCTCTCAACTTGAATTACTAGGGGTTTTGTTTGTTTTTGGGGGGTTTTTTCTCCTCCACTAAATTGTAGACTCTTTATAGAACTAGGATCTTGCATAGTTTTAAGATTCCATAATAAAAGAAGCCAAAAATATATTTGTTAAATGTTATACTATTTTATGACAAACAAAACAAACAAAAACAATTACTTCAAAATCATATATTCATACTGAGTTATGACAGCTACCTTTACTCACAGAAGAATTTTCTATAGGCTACTAACCGTTATCTGTCAAACACAATTATCTCATAATTTAGTGAAACACCATCTTTAAAAGTAAAATAAATATTCTTGAAGAGAATAGAAGCTTTTGACAATGTTATACATGATTAAAAACAATCAGTTCCCAACAATTCTAGCGGCCTTATATAGAATTGAAAGTATGCTAAGGAAAAAAATGAGCAAAAAAATTTATTACTGACCCATTCCAAGCATAAGAAAAGAAGAAAGAAACACACATTCACAATTTCCAAGTCAGAAAGGAAACAAAAGTATTTTTATCCAAAATATGAGGGATGACATAGAATGTAATAAAATAGATATATGATGAGACACATTAAAATGGCAGTATTTGAATTATCAAACTGAAACCAACACACTTTAATATTTCACTTTATGAAAAGGAAAGTATTTCAGTACAATAAAACCAGGGCTTGTATATTCCAAGTCTGTGCTGGTAGATGACCAGACTGAAAGTGCAAATAAAATTTACCTTTACTTTTTCACTTCAGTAGAGAAAAATGTTTAAGTCACACACTAATCCACAACTTAAAACTTCACTAATACCCACCAGAATAACTAAAATTAAAATGACTGACAATACCAAGTGTTGTGGAGGATATGGAACTCCTGCATTGCTGATGGAATGCAAAAGGTACAGCCACTTTGTAAAACAGTTTGGCAGTGTCTCACCTACCTCACTGTACACCTTACACACCTGTATACAACCCAGAAATTCTACTCCTAAGTTTTTACACCAGAAAGATGAAAAAACATATCTGCAAAAATACTTGCATTATAAATATACATTGCAACGTTATTCAAAATATATAATAACTGGTAATAAAAGCATTAAATGTCCATCAGCTGATGAACAAATTGTGGTATATCTATTCTATTAGAATACTGTCCCCCAATAAAAATAAACAAATTACTGACATACAAAACATGAATGAACCTCAAAACCAGTATGCTAAGTGAAAAAAGTCAAACACAAAAACTACATCCTGTATAATTTCATTTATATGAAATTCCAGAAAAGGCAAATTGTAGTGAGGAGGGAATGGACTATGGTGATGAAAATTTTCTGTATTTTCTATATCTTTATTGTGGTGGTAGTTACACAACTACATACAATTGCCATAGTTCATCAGCCTGTACACTTAATGGGTGAATTTTCCTTTGTATAAATTATATGTCAATAAATCTGGGAGGAAACTTTACTAATAAAATCAAATATAAAACAATATAGTCTACAGTAGAAATATTTTAAATCATAAAACTCATTGCTAACTTAGATTACCATGTTAATCATATCAAAATATGTAAATCATATTTCCAAAAATATATAAGGCATTTAATGGAAATGATAAAAGCAAGGATAATGAAGAGTAGGGCCAAATGTTAGTGAATGTCTGGATATATAGAGTTCTTTGAAAAAAATGTGAAGGATTATATAACCATACCAGAACACAAAAATCACTTGAACCTAATAATTGCTCTTCTGTAATATTAAAATTTGCATTTCTCTGAACTCTCCACATTCATCCCGCAAACTACCATGGGAAACTTACCTAATAGTGATTAATTCACAAAGGCATTAATTAGGTAAAATTGTGGACTCATAATACACGTGTATTTTTGTAAACATAAAATATTTTTAAGTGAATTACAGAATGGAAGTATTTTGGAAAAAATGCATGAAACTAGGGTATTTCTTTTTTAGAAGCTATCTTATTTTTATTGAAGTATAATTGACCTACAATATTATATTAGTTACAGGTGTACAACATAGTGATTCAACATTTTTATACAATACAAAATGAGCACCATGGTAAGTCTAGTTACCATCTATTACCGTACAAAGTCATTACAGTGTTATTGACTGTTTCTCTATGCTATATATTTCACATGCACATGATTTATTTATCTTATAACTGGAAGTTTGTATCTCTTAATCTCCTTCAATTGTTTCACCCACGTCCTCCCTTCTGGGAACCACTAGTTTGTTCCCTGTATCTATGAGTCTGTTTCTGTTTCATGTTTGTTAGCTTGTTTTATTTTTTAGATTCCACATACAAATGAAATCACATGGTATTTGTCTTTCTCTGTCTGACTTTATTTCACTTAGCATAATACCCTCAAGGTCCATCCTTGTTGTCACAAATGACAATATTTTATTCTTTTTTTATGGCTGAGTTATATTCCATTGTCTGTGTGTGTCTGAGTATACACACACAGCACATGTTGAGCAGTTTTTCCTGTGCCTGTTGACAATCTGGATGGCACTTCTTTTATAACCAGAGTGCCTAATAATAATAAACTTTGTGTGTTTGTACATGTGTATATTACATTCATGTTGGAAACACCATAATCAACACTTTTTTTTCTTGAGAGTTTATACACCCAGGATCGCCTTTAAAATGTTTTCATCTTTATTCCATTTAATCCTTAAACCCACTACCAAAATCTCAGCACTATTTTTGCAAAATATTTTTATATACACTAAATAACCCACCAGAAAATTCCACACCAAAGAAAATGACAGGAAAAATGTACTCAAGGTGTTATTTCCATAAAATATTCCAGACCACAGACTCAGAGCTCTGAGAAACCTGCATCAGTGCCTTGGAGTATGCATGAGGTTTTTCATTCCTGTCTCCTCTTTCTTAAAAATTGGTATTCATCATATTATCAACTTTATCTTTTAAATTACCAAAAGCAAGCTAAGCCATGAACATAGGAGTCCAGTAGCTGGTAGGACCTGAGAGTGAGCACTGTTGATTTCTATGACTTCATTATGATTTATTTACTGATGATAGTAACATTTGAATCCCCAGCATCATACATGATGCCCAGCAATCTACAGAACATATATTTTTTGTTGTCCCATAGGTAACTCAACTTTACCATGTCCTAAACCAAACTACTCATCTCCTCACTTTCACTACCCTATGATTGGCTCCTCTATCCACTCAGTTGTCCAAACCCAAAATCTGAGCATCATTCCCCAAAATACCTTCTCCCTCAGTGCTTATATCCAATCAAAGACTAGCACAGATTGTACCTCCCAGATCTTAAAACTGTTCTCTTTTCTCTGCTTCCCTATGCAGATCATCCCTTCTTGTCTAGATCGCTCTTTTGGCATTCTAAATGATCTCCCTTCCTCTACTTCCCTCCCACCAACCTACTGTTTACATTGTAACTGGAGTAACTGTGTAAAGACTTAAATGTAAGCATCTTACTTCCCCCAGGAAGTCTTCCTTGAATCCTCATATCTGGGTAAGGTACCCTCTTCTGTGCACCTATGGCATTCAGTGCTTCCCTGATCATGACAGTAATCATGCTATATTTTATGGATTGCATATTTATTTGTACACCCATTAGACAATGAGCTGCATGGGACAAAGACTCATCCACTCTTAAAAACTTTTGTGTTCCTAGTGATTAGTACAAAGCTCTACACATAGTAGGTTCACATTAAATATTTGGTGAATAAATGAACAAACAAATGAATAATTTCTATTGAAGGTCATTGATGAATAAACAGATTAGGAGGCAGTAAAAACCAGAACTTACCCCACAAGCACCATAGGTTTAGAGTGTGTAACACATTCAGGATTAAAAGGAATGTTTTCTCATGGAGAAAGCTGACCATTAAATGGCCTACTTTACTAACACAGATTAATTTGGGTGAGACATATAGCCCTGATATCAAACAGTAACAGTGGGTCTGATTAGTAGAACATAGCTGCAGTTGTTCTGGATAATTCTCCCAGCAGTAAGCCCATTGGTCTTTAAGTGCCAAGCTCTTATCTCTACTCTGGCTCACAAGTGTCAGCACTAAGGTGTCTACCAGTAAGTTTTCACTACGTTCCAGGTAAGATTGGGTCTCATTAGGATTTATTCTTCTATGAACTCAGTAGTGCTTCCTTGCTTAGAACTCACTTTCTTACTAACTGGGTTCATCTTTCTCCCCAACTTTGGATCTGAGATTGCAACTGTATTCTGATATCTTGGGTGGGAAATCCATCTGTATATTTTTACCCCATAGTATATTTCCCCTTACTTAGCAAAGTAATATTAAGAAGTCCTTAAAATGCAAGTCTAGGTACTACTGGAAAAAAACTTCTTGTAAATAACTCTTCAGTGTAATTAATTCCAGTGTGTTACTTCTATAGGCAAAGCATCCAAAATGAAGGCATTAGACTCAGAGAAAAGCAGTTTGTCTACAGGGCACCTATGTTTCAGAAAAATGTCCCTACTTACATATATGTAAAAATAGAATAATTACATATATAAGTCAAACTTCCCAAAATCTTCCTGAAGTTCCTCCAGACTTAAAAAAGACTTTGGCACAATTCCACCTTCTTGAAGTACCCAATCTTTGGAAGCAGCCAAGTGTCACACAATAACAAAGTCTGATCTAAACCTAGCAGAAGAAATTTGAACTTTGGGGTTGGGAAAACAGTGGTCAGACTCCGACTCCAGCTCACCAATTTGAGAACCTGAATAAGTTTTATGAACTCCAGTGTCTTTATATATGAAATGGAGATAACAAAATCTGTCTCACATTATAAAAGAGATGATTAACTAATGTAACATTTGAAAATTTCTTGGGACATATTACAGCACCAATCATTCACACCACCATCATCCATCACTACCTTTCCTGCCCCTGGCACTGCCTCATCAGCACCACTCAACCCCTAACTCCCAGCCTCACCAAGCATCTCTACCAGGCCCTTGTCCTCCTCCTTCCCCTAGAATGTTGCTGAGGCAATAAATTGGGCCAATGAGCACCACAAGAAATGCCTAAATGTTTTCACTCTCTAAACATTATTAATGTACTTTTGATTTAAAGGTATACTTTAGGTAGTTGGACATAACCTACCAGTATCTTATTTTCTATTACAATTTGTTTCAAAGGGATAAAGGTGAATAGGCTCAGGTAACTTGATGCAGAATTATTCACAAACAAATGTTGTTATATTGGCTTTTCTTTTGTGTATCAAACAAAACATGAAATATTTTCTCAATTTTTCTAATCATTTTTATACTGAAAAGAAAATTGAGCCACAATCTACCAGTCATAATACAAGTAATATTGAAGTAAAATATACCAACACAATTTCTGTACTTCACCAGAGAGAAAATAATTAATGTAACAAAATTAAAATGAGCTTCTTTTGTCTTTAATCAAAAACAAATGGAAGAGTTAGTGGACATTTTGGCTCAAAATAATCAATCAACCTATAATGACCTGAAAATGATCTTGCTTTTAATGCCTTAGCAGGTTGTTCTGACAGCCCTGAATTCACCAGATTATTATGCAACTCTTCATATCTTTTTGAATATATGAACATGGCCACAAATATACCCAGGATAAATGTGAAGGCCTTTAAAACTCAATAAAAAAAATACAATCGTTAAAGAAACGGCATTTGGAATATAAAGTCCCTTGTTTATCTGACAGTTTGATATCAGATAACTTCTGATAATAAGAAGGGTGTTTTTATTTCCAATAATTCATGGGTACAAATATATTAGCAGTTTCTTACACAGACTGTCTTCATTATAAACACAACTTTATAATTATCACACTCTCCCTTTGCATCTCGTTTATACTTAACACCATTAAAAAGAACCCATTTCAATGCTGCTGGCCACTAAAAAGTCTGTGACCTAAGCAAAACTGCAATTCACTCCAAGAACAGGTTGGCTCTGCTCTAAGTCTTTTGGCAAAGACCAAGATTTTAATGACCTTAAACAAGCAGGGCAAGCAGTCACATTGCCTGAGAACTCCAGGGTTTTTGTACAGTTTATTCTTGTTGAGGCAAGCTAAGGGAAAAGCCTTGGCAGCAATCTGAACATGGGGGCAAAGGGTTTCAAGTGGTTATTTTTCTGCATGTAACTCTTTATGGCTGGGTAGAAAAAGGAGAGTGTTTATAGAGAGCTTTGCCTGGGGATACTGTCAGATCTCTTTCCCTGGATAGGTTGCAAAGGAAAGAGTCCTCAGCTAGCATTTATTTTCCCTAATTTGTACCTAAGTCCTTATAAGAACATGAAGAGCAAGTGGATGCATGTTGGGGGTAGGATGTAACTTCTGGAAAGCTGATGATCTATCTCTCTTTCTCCTTGAGGAAAGCTGATGACCTATTTCTCTTTTTCCTTGGATTGTTTTCAGAAGTTAGAAGTGAAGACAGAGAGAGAATCATTGCCTACCCCTACACTCTAATGAGAGAATGTCCACGTTCAAAAAGGAATAATTAACTTAAACATTCTTGGTTTTCAAACTGTGGATTAAATAAGCAAGAATAGGATGGTGCTTAAGTGGTCGGACATAAATCAGTTAAGGCATAAGTAAGGACCTGCCTAAAATAGCAGAAATCATGATGGGACTGAGGCAAGGAAAACCCACATAAGTGCCACCATGGCTCCAGTGGCACCCATTCAAAGTGTTACTGGAAGGGGGGAATATTCATGTATACATCCTAATGCCATCTCACCTGCAGACTAGTACAATGGATACAAATGCCCATATTGTCTCTTAAATATCTCAGTGGAAATCCTCGGGAAAATTTTGTGTTTATTTAAAGAGGTAAAGATAAAGGAATATGCAGGCCACAGTGCAATTTAGAATGGGCCAAAAATATTGAAACTTCTAATAGGAACATAATTAAAATCATATTTTCTACAGAGAAAAATAAAAATATGAAAGAAAACACACAACCCTTCAATGAATGGGTTTTTTTTTTACATATCATGAGCTAAACGTTGAGGATAAAACCATTAACAGAAATTAAACATAATCCCTGCCTTCTCAGAGCCCTAGGACTACATCAGGATGGCTGTCTTAATATCCTGCAAAGATTAGTAAAAATTATATGCAGCAAGTTATACAATCCTGATTATTTGAACTAACATCCTCTCACTCAAGGCAGAGTTCCTGTCCTCAGTGAACTGTTCAGATTATTTGGAGATATATGCCCAAGTGATAGAAAGGAAAGAGAGCCTGTTACAAAACCACATAAGGTATATAAAATTACAGAAGTGCA
The DNA here is from genome assembly GCF_964341445.2 of Mesoplodon mirus. Taxonomy (NCBI): domain Eukaryota; kingdom Metazoa; phylum Chordata; class Mammalia; order Artiodactyla; family Ziphiidae; genus Mesoplodon; species Mesoplodon mirus. The sequence goes on from NC_138992.1 coordinate 60,303,670, forward strand.
TCAGAATGAGAGAACAGATCTCCAACTGAAAGATAAAAGAGATTTTTATGAAGCAGATTCTACTTTAACAAGATCTTAGAAAATGGATGAAATTCTGTGGCAGAATAGAGAATGCAATAGAAACATGTTTGGAAATCAAGAGAAATAGACTTTTAACACTGACCAAGGTCACCCATTACAGACAGAGCCCTCAAGAGAAAAGGCAATTTTCAGATATGTGTCGCAGGGCCTCTCAAATTTGTTGACCCATAGAAATACTTTTTCTTCTTGAAATACTCCCTTATTTGGTCTTTCAAGGCGTCATTCTCTCCTAATTCTCCTCTTACCACTGGTGGCTCATTCTCAGGTTACTTTATACAGTTTGTTTTCCTTTGTTCATATCCTAATGTTGATGTTCTTCCTAACTTGGTCCTCAGCCCTTCAGTCTTCTCACTCTACGTGCTCTCCCCAAGCAATCTCATCAACTTCCATGGCTTTCATTTCCATCCATACAATGATGACTCGGACATAAAAATTAAGCCAGATCTCCCCACTGAGTTCCAAACATATCCCTTACTCTATATTTTTATTTAGATATTTCAGAAGCCCCTCAATCACATGTCAAACGTGAAGTATCTTCTTCCCTCAAAGTCTGTGCTTTTTCTCCAATGTTCCCAATTTTAATAAATAGCATCTTACCAAGACTGAAATCTTGGTATCGTCATTGACTTCTTTGTCTCCTGTGTTCCCATTAGTCCCAAGAAACCCTTAAATGTGAAATTATCTTCTCTCAGTTTCCACTGCCATCACTCTCATCCAAAGCACCACCATATTTCACCTGAGCAATTTCAAGAGCTGGTCTCCTAACTCTAGTTTCATCCCCTTTAAGTCATCCTCCATCCTGCAGCCAGTAAGATAATGTTAAAATGTGAAATGTAAAGTTATTCTTATCATTTCCCTGCATAAAACCCTTCAGTGGTTTTTCCACTACATTTGGCATGTTTGTGCTCATTAACAGAGTACACAAAGCCTTTTGCAATTGGCCTCTGCCTAGCTCTCATTTCTCACCATTTCCCTCTCATATTCTAAGGTCAAGCATGTTGCATTTCCAACAGTTTTTTGAAGACTATACTTTCTCACTAGTCTATGGTGTTCCACTTTGTTTATGTTGTTCTCCCACCATCTTTCTCCATCCCTCCCCACTCTCACCACATACTCTCTGGTTAATTTCCCTTATTTCTTCAGGTCTCAGCTCAAAAATCACTTCTTCAGGAATGTCTATACTTATTCCCAGTATAAGTAATATCCCTGTGATTTTACATTCTTTTGTAACACTCATGGCAATTTATTGCATTTACCTGTGTAAGTATCAGTCAGCCCCATAATATTATAGCTCTTTTAAGTTAGGTTACAGGTCTACTTTTGTTCAAAACTGTGTCCTCAGAGTCAAGCACATTTTCTGGCACAGAAGACATAACATGCATTTCTTATTCAATAAAACAAAGATAAATATTTTGCTTAGATGGTAAATAGAGCATTGGGGAAAAATGCATTAAGAGATATGCTAGAAAGGTACATTGGAGCCAAATCATACAGGATCATTAATCCCATACTAAAAAATGTAGATCTTAACTGGAAATATGGGGATCCACTCACAAAGAAATTAATTCTAATGAGGCAGGAGAATGTGACAGATTTGAAGCACTCTACCTAGAAGAATCTCGAAAAGCTTATGTGTGTTTTACAAAGTAATATTCATGAAAGTTCTTCAACGAGGGCTATTTATGTTCCTGTACACACTCCAAGTTATAAAGTTAAAACATGGCTAGGGACAAAAATTCACTGTTCAAATTGACTGTATTTGTTCTAAAGATAAAATTGATCTGTGAGCAAGCAAAATGGCATTTTTGATCAGGACCCTTCACTTGTGTACGTATGTGTGTGTGAGTGTTGTGTGTTTTATTTCAATTTTATTCCCTATCTCTTAGCCTACAAATACCTGCATGTGCTTTTATATGTGTACTGTTAGAACTAAACTAACTAAGCTTGCTCTCTTTCCCATCCTATCTCCAACCTCTTTTCAATGTACAACTAAGTCCCAGCCACATGAGTCTATGGAATCCCATGAATTCTGACATATACCCCTTTTGTCTAGAATATCCTTCATGCCTGCTGCAATCCTTCACATCTTCCTCGACCCAGTTTAATTGAGCCTCCTCTTCCCTGAAACCTTCCTGAACTTCTACTATCCACAGAATGAATCCCCACTTCTCTATGTTCTTAATGAAATATGTGTATCACTATTTTCAGATTGCATCATATTTGTTTTTTATGTGCCTAATGTCCCCATTTTATCATGAGTTACTTTAGTAAAGGAAATCCCAAAGAGCATTGCTATTCAGTGTGCCCCCTCCCCCCACAAACAGTATACCTGCGAGCTTGTTAAAAATGTAGACATTCAGACCACAACCCAGACTTCTGAATCCGCATCATATTTCCAGTTTATTTTATCACAGCAAAGTTCTAAAAGTCCTGCCATAGAGTATCTAATACGGTTAATACATGAAAGGTGTTCAGTACAGGCTTGCTTGTACTGATGGATGGATAAAGCATAGAAAATCAGAGAGAGGCATTTAATACACTATCAGTATACAGATGTGGTTTAGGAATTTGTCTCAGGGTACACAATAGATAACCTGGATAATGGATTAAAGGTATGTGCCATGAAATATCACCAAGAGCCATAAATTGATAAAAGACACTGATGCATACCTGGAGTTTTGGGCAGAGAATGTCATAAAGTAGTCTGCAAATTGAAGATCTTTTTAAAAATCACTATACCTTGACAAACTTTGGATTAGAACTACTTCACTGCTTTCAAATACTTGTTTTCATTCCTGCATATTTTCTTCTGCCTTTCCTTCCTGCATAAATTTATATATGGAAGTTAGTTAACTCAGAGTGTCAGCTGGTAAAACTGTCTTCAGAGAAAAATGTGAAAGTATACTAAATTCAAGGACAAAAATTTTCAGGATTGTTGGATTTATTGGGACACCGCACAGTCAAAAACACACTATGAGCTGTAACTCCAGCAGGACTTGGAACAAGGTACAAACTACAGAAAGGTAGAAGAACAGAAGTCAACCTGTAAAGCTTCCAGATTCTTGCTGTAGAAAAAATAAAATCACTCCAATTATTTTCAGTCACTGAGGCCAAGAGAGTCTTACTAAAGTTCCAAAATGGTGTCTCACTCCTTATGGAAATCAAAAAGCACTGAAATAGAGGCAGCTGAGGACATCTCAAAGGACAAGACATGAACAAGCAAGGGGGCCTGTCACAGAAAAAGAGATAAGGAAAGAAATGATGAGTTTGTTTTCTTTTTCTGTGAAAGTTTTAATTCCCACATTTCCATTACTTAATGTGTCATTATTTCACTTTTCAGCAGTTGGCAAACAAAAAGCATTCCACCATTTATTTTAAAATTGGTAGTCAACACACAATACATCAGATTTTTATATTCTCTCAAAGGAAAATTCTCAAAAGAATCATATCTGGAACCTTACTATAGATTTACCTTGGGAAGTTAATCCTAAAGTCCTTAGACATCAGCTATATACTCCTGACCAAAAGTTTAATTCCACAGGTTATGATGACACACTGATCATATCCAGCTACACATTCCAACCATAAACATGTGCCAACACTGATGGGTAAGAATTTTCATTGCCTATTAAATAAAGGCTAAATCCCCAACCTGGTATTGAGGGTCTTTATGGTGTGATCCCCATTTGAATTTCCAATCTTATTTCTACCATGGCCCTACACTCTAGCCAAGTAGGACAAATTGTGTTCTGTATACATACTTTAATTTATTGCATTTGCGATTTTGCTTACAGCTCTTTTCACTTATAATTTTCTTTCTTCCCACATCTCTTGATCCAAAACCTATCCAATGGTTAAGACCTAGAGCAAATGACACTTCCACTGAGCCTCCAAATATCCCCAACAACTGAAAAGGACTCTTTCAAATATCCCATAGAGACTCTGTAAGCTTCATCTCACAATATATTTATTTCTGTGCATGTTGGATGTAACTTACTAGCCTGAAAGTTTCCTGATAGTGGGAGATTATCCATCTTTGTGTTCTTTTTTGAACCTGATATAGTGATTTGCACATATGGAATGATTTAAGTATTCAGTCAAATGATGAGACAATTATAACATTTTGGTGAGTCAGTCTCCCTTATTCTCAGATAACCATTTTTATTCCCCAAGTTTTCTAAAATCCTAATACAGTTGACCCGAGAACAACATAAGTTTGAATTGCATGAGTCCACTTATACACGGATTGTTTTTTTCATTAATACATACTACAGGACTACACGACCCACAGTTGGTTGAATTCTCTGACATGGAACTGTGTATACAGAGGAACTCAGTACAAGGAAGGCAGACTATAAATTATACTCAGATTTTCCACTGTACAAAGGGTTGTTGCCCCTAACCCCCTGTGTTATTTGAGTCAATCATTATTACTGTAACTTGCCTGGTTCCTCATGGAATTCTTAAATGAAACTGAGCTAATGCATAGCATAATTTCCTTCCTTTGAATAAAATTAGACTATATTCCTGGAACAATGATACTACCTGAAACTTAGTTTGCATTCAATAAATATTTGAAGAATGAATCAATTAATCAGTTATCCCACCAAAACATCAATAAGTCTAGCATGATTAGCATAAAGTTATGGGACCACTCTGCGGTTTTGTTGGCCATTTCTGCCTTGTGGCACCTGTGAAGTAGCCCATGTCTCCAGATAATATGAATTGGTCTTTTTTATTTCCTCCCAGCTTTATTGACATATAATTGACATAAAACATTTTGTAAATTTAAGGTGTACAATGTGATGATTTTTATACATATATAGATAAAAAGATTACCAAAATAAGATTAGTTAACACATCCATCAGCTTACTGTAACTACTACTTTTTTGTTGAGGATTTTTGCATCTGTATTCAACAAAGATATTGTCCTGTAATTTTCTTTTTTTGTGTCTTTGTCTGGTTTTGGTATCAGGGTAATGGTGGCCTCACAGAATGAATTTGGGAGTGTTCTGTTCTCTTCAGTGTTTTGGAAAAGTTTGAGAAGGATAGGTATTATCTCTTCTTTATATGTTTCGTAGAATTCCCCTGGACTTTTGCATGATGGGAGTATTTTTTATCACAAATTCAATTTCACTACTAATGATCAGTCTGTTCCAATTGTCTGTTTCTTCTTGATTCAGGCTTGGCAGGTTGTATGTTTCTAGAAATTTGTCATTTTCTTCTGTGTTGCCCAATCTGTTGGCATATAAATTTAGTATTCTCTTATGATTTTTGTATCTCTATGGTATCAGTTGTTATTGCTACACTTTTCCTTTCTTATTTTGATGGTTTGGGTCCTTTCTCTTTTCTTCTTGGTGAGTCTGGCTAGAGGTTTATCAATTTTATCTTATCAGAAAACCAACTTATGGTTTCATCTTTCTTCCTTCCTTCCTTCCTTCCTTCCTTCCTTCCTTCCTTCCTTCCTTCCTTCCTTCCTTCCTTTCCTTTCCTTTCCTTTCCTTTCCTTTCTTTCCTTTCTTTATTTCTTTTCTTTCTTTCTTTTCTGTCTTTACTTCCTCTCTGATCTTTATTGTTTCCTTCCTTCTGCTGACTTTGGGCTTTGTACTTTTTCTAACTCCTTTAGGTTGTAGGTTATTTAAGATTTTTTTTTTTGTTTCTTGAGATAGACCTGTATCACTATATACTTTCCTCTTAGAAATGCTTTTGCTGTATCCCATAAATTTTGAAAATTGTTTTTCCATTTTCATTTTTCTGAAGGTATTTTCTGATTTCCTCTTTGATTTCATCATTGACCCATTGTTTGTTTTTAGTAGCATGTTGTTTAGTCTCCACCTGTTTGTGGTTTTCCCTTTCTTCTTTCTGTAATTGATTTCTAGTTTCATACCATTGTGAAAAAAATGCTTGATATAATTTCTGTCTTCTTAAATTTAAGACTTGTTTTGTGGCCTAGTATATGATCTATCCTGGAGAGTGTTTCAGGTGCACTTGAAAAGAATGTGCATTCTGCTGTTTTTGGATGTAATGTTCTATAGATATTAAGCCAACTGATCTATTGTCTCATTTAAGACCACTGTTACCTTATTTATTTTCTGTCTGTCTGATGATCTGTCCATTGATGTCAGTGAGACATAGTCCCCTACTATTATTATATTGTCAACTTCTCCCTTTATGTCTGTTAATATTTTCTTCATATATATAGGGGCTCATGTATTGGGTGCATATATGTTAATGAGTATAATCTTCTCTTCTTGTATTGATCCCTTTATCATTATATAATGCCCTTCTTTGTCTTTTGTTATAGCATTTGTTTTAACGTCTGCATGTCCATAAAATATCTTTTCAATGGAATATCTTTTTCCATCCCCTTACTTTCAGTCTGTATGTGACTCTAGGTCTGAAGTGGGTCTCTTGTAGACAGCATGTATATGGGTCTTGTTTTTGTATTCATTCAGCCAGTCTGTGTCTTTTGGTGGGAGCATTTAGTCCATTTACATTTAAGGTAATTATCGATATGTATGTTCCTATTCCCATTTTCTTAATTGTTTTGGGTTCGTTATTGTAGGTCTTTTCCTTCTCTTGTGTTTCTTACCTAGAGAAGTTCCTTTAGCATTTGTTGTAAAGCTGGTTTGGTGGTGCTGAACTCTCTCAGCTTTTGCTTGTCTGTAAAGGTTTTGATTTCTCCATCAAATCTGAATGAGATCCTTGCTGGGTAGAGTAATCTTGGTTGTAGTTTCTTTCCTTTCATCACTTTAAGTATATCATACCCCTCCCTTCTGGTAGAGTTTCTGCTGAGAAATCAGCTCTTAACGTTATGGGAGTTCCCTTTTATGTTATTTGTCGTTTTTCCCTTGCTACTTTCAACAATTTTTCTTTGTCTTTAATTTTTGCCAATTCAATTACTATGTGTCTCGACATGTTTCTCCTTGCGTTTATCCTGTATGGGACTCTGTGCTTCCTGGACCTGGGTGGCTATTTCCTTTCCCATGTTAGGGAAGTTTCCGACTATAATCTCTACAAATATTTTCTCAGGTGCTTTCTCTCTCTCTTCTCCTTCTGGAACCCTTATAACGTGAATGTTGCTGCATTTAATGTTGTCCCAGAGGTCTCTTAGGCTGTCTTCACTTCTTTTCATTCTTTTTTCTTTATTCTGTTCCGCAGCAGTGAATTCCACCATTCTGTCTTCCAGGTCACTTATCCGTTCTTCTGCCTCAGTCATTCTGCTATGATTCCTTCTAGTGTATTTTTCGTTTCAGTTATTATATTGTTCATCTCTGTTTGTTTGTTCTTTAATTCTTCTAGATCTTTGTTAAACATTTCTTGCATCTTCTCGATCTTTGCCTCCGTTCTTTTTCTGAGGTCTTGGATCATCTTCACTGTCATTATTCTGAATTCTTTTTCTGGAAGATTACCTATCTCCATTTCATTTAGTTGTTTTTCTGGAATTTTATTTTGTTCCTTCATCTGGTATATATCCCTCTGCCTTTTCATCTTGTCTATCTTTCTGTGACTGTGGTTTTTGTTCCACAGCCTGCAGGATTGTAGTTCTTCTTGCTTCTGCTGTCCGCCCTCTGGTGGATGAGGCTATCTAAGAGGCTTGTGCAAGTTTCCTGATGGGAGGGACTGGAGGTGGGTAGAGCTGGCTGTTGCTCTGGTGGGCAGAGCTCAGTAAAACTTTAATCTGCTTGTCTACTGATGGGTGGGGCTGGGTTCCCTTCCTGTTGGTTGCTTGGCCTGAGGCAACCCAACACTGGAGCCTATCGGGGCTCTTTGTTGAGGCTAATGGCAGACTCTGGGCAGGCTCATGCCAGGGAGTACTTCCCAGAACTTTTGCTGACAATGTCCTTGTCTTCACGGTGAGGCACAGCCACCCCCTGCCTCTGCAGGAGACCCTCCAACACTCGCAGGTAGATCTAGTTCAGTCTTCTATGGGGTCACTTCTCCTTTCCCTGGGTCCTGATGCACACACTACTTTGTGTGTGCCCTCCAAGAGTGGAGTCTCTGTTTCCCCCAGTTCTGTTGAAGTCCTGCAATCAAATTCCACTAGTCTTCAAAGTCTGATTCTCCAGTAATTCCTCCTCCCATTGTTGGACCCCCACGTTCGGAATCCTGACATGTGTTTCAGAACCTTCACTCCAGTGGGTGGACTTCTGTGGTATAAGTGTTCTCCAGTTTGTGAGTCATCCACCCAGCAGTTATCTGCATTTACAATTGTTAAAACTCTTGAGGAATTGATTTCTTTATCACTATATAGTGACCTTGTAAGTCTCTTATGACTGCTTTTATCTGGATGTCTATTTTATATGATGTAAGTATAATCACTCCTGCTCTCTTTTGGTTAACATTTACATAGAATATCTTTTCCATCCCTTCACTTTTAGCCTATGTGTGTCCTTAAATCTAAAATGAGTCTATTGTAGGTGGCATATTGTTAGATCTTGTTTTTTAATTCATTCAGCCACTATGTATTTTAATTATTGAATTTAGTCCATTTAAGTTTAAAGTAAGTAATGATAGCTAAGGAATTAAAATTGTCATTTTTTAAATTGTTTTCTAACTGCCTTCTAAATTCCTTTGTTACTTTCTTCTTCTCTTGCTGTCTTCCTTGGTGGTTTTCTTTATGTTTCCCTCTGTGGTATGCTTTAATACCTTTCTCTTTTATCTTTTGTGTATTAAATATAAGTTTTCTTTGCAGTTTCCAGGAAGCTACATAAAACATCTTATAGTTATAATGGCCTATTTTAAGATGACAGGAACTTATCTTCAATTGCATGCAAAAACTACACTTTTACTTCTCCTCCTTCCACATTTTATGCAACTTTACATCATTTCCTATTGTGCATCAATTAACAAATTATTGTACCTATTGTTTATAATATCATGGTGTTTTAACTTTTATACTAGAGATAAAAGCAATTCACACACCACCATTACAGTATTAGGGTGTTCTGAACTTGGCTATATATTTAATTTTACCAGAGAGTTTTTTGTTTTTTTTGTTTTTTTGTTTTTTTTCTTTTTGCGGTATGCGGGCCTCTCACTGTTGTGGCCTCTCCCGTTGCGGAGCACAGGCTCCGGATGCGCAGGCCCAGCGGCCATGGCTCACGGGCCCAGCCGCTCCGCGGCATATGGGATCCTCCCAGACCGGGGCACGAACCCGTATCCCCTGCATCGGCAGGCGGACTCTCAACCACTGCGCCACCAGGGAGGCCCTACCAGAGAGTTTTATATGTTTTTATGTTATTACTTTACCTCCTTTCTTTTTTTTTTTTTTTTTTTTTTGCAGTACATGGGCCTCTCACTGTTGTGGCCTCTCCCGTTGTGGAGCACAGGCTCTGGACACACAGGCTCAGCGGCCATGGCTCACGGGCCCAGCCGCTCCGTGGCATGTGGGATCCTTCTGGACCGGAGCACGAACCCGTGTCCCCTGCATCGGCAGGCGGACTCTCAACCACTGTGCCTCCAGGGAAGCCCCTGCCTCCTTTCATTTTAACTTGAAGTATTCTCTTTAATATTTCTTGTAAGGCTTGACTAGTGGTAATAGATTACCTTAGATTTTATTTGTCTGGGAATGATTTTATCTCTTCTTAGTTTTCCAAGCACAGGTTTGCCAGATATATTCTTGATTAGCAATTTTTTCTTTCAGCACTTTGAATATATTATCCCATTCCCTCATGGCCTCTCAAGGTTCCTGCATAGAAATTTGCTAATAGACTTATAGCAGTTTTCTTCTATATGATGAGTTGTTTTTCTCTTGCTGCTTTAATAATTCTCTCTTTTTGTCTTTGACTTTTAATATTTTGATTACTCTGCATCTCTGCATATTCTTCTTTGAATTGATCATTCTTGGGGTTCTTTGATCTTCCTGTACCTGAATATCCATATTTCTCCCAGGATTTGGGAATTTTTCACCTAGTATTTCTTGAAATAAGTTTTCTCCCCCTTTCTATCTCCTCCTGGGATCCCATAATGTAAGTATTCATTCACTTTATGCTGTCCCATAATCACATAGGCTTTCTTTACACTTTATTCTTTTAATTTTATTCCTCTAACTGGCTAATTTCAAATGATCTATCTTCAAGTTTTCTAATTCTCTCTTCTGCCTGATCAAGTCTTTTGTTGAAGCAGTATTAAATTTTTCAGTTTTGTCATTGTGTTCTTCAGCTCCAGTATTTCTGTTTTGTTCTTTTCATATTTTTTACTTATTAACTGATTTCTTCATGTGTTGTTTTTCTTATTTCATTTAGTTATCTGTGTTCTCTTACATTTCATTGAGTTTCTTTAAGATGACTGTCTTGAAGTTTTTCTGAGGCAAGTCACAGACTTCCATTTCCTTGGGTTCAGTTACTCAAGCTTTATCAGTTCCCTTTGGGGTATAATGTTTGCCTAATTTTTCATGATCCATGCAGCCTTGCACTGGTGTCTGTGCATATGAAGGAGCAAACACCTCTTCCAGTATTTTCATTATGGTTTTGGCAGATAAGGACCTCATGTCAGCTCCCCAGGCTGATGCAATTACCTCCAAAATTGCAGTCATGCTGAGTTGGAGCCAATTTCAAGGTTATCTCTTGGTCTGCAGTGGGGTACACAGTTGACAGACTTCTTACCAAGGGTTTGGTTGGATGTGTATCCTTTCTTGTCCCTCAGTAGATGGGACTTCCTCCAATACCTTGTTAAGTAGGGTGGCACCAGGACCTAGGTCTGCTTCAGGATCCACACTTCAGTCCTCAGATGTTCTATTACCAAGTACACAGGTGGATATAGCTACCACCATGTCTCTGTGAATGTTTTTACTGGATTGTTGGATGGGCCCGTGGCTGAGAAGGACTGGTGCTGGGCTGTGGCAGAGATGAGCTGGAACCAATCCCCAGAGACGTTTTAGGTTCCATATCCCAGATTGAGGTCTGCAGATCTGGCTCTGGAGACATTAATGGGCATGTCTCCCACTACATCCCTTGCCTTTGACTGCACCAGGGTAACACAATCTCCTATCTGGATCCCAAAGTTTACATAAAAGCACTTTGTGAATGAATGTAAAATTATTGTTGTTCAGAGGGGCTATGAGAGGGGGATATCTTATTTGATCATCTTGCTGATGCCAGTTCCCTAAGTGGTGTTATAAAGTAGATAAATGCATGCAGATATCATGATGTTGCTTCCTGAAAGATCATGTCTTATACCCACCCATAATGGCAGAAGTGTAGGTTTGACTATATTGAACTAGATAAGTCTTCAGTGGAACTTAATCCCAAGATTAAGCATTGTGCAAATATTACACTAGTTGTCAAATCTACTTGAAAATAATAGGACTCAAAACTTTTTTGAAGATGAAAATATATTAAGAGATTACTTTCTAAGAGTTCCAGATTATTTTTGACAGAATATTAACAAGACAGGTTATAAACTTTCAAATACTATGTATCAGCAACAGATTTCTCCTGCCTATGGCTCAGCTATGACTTTGTGCACAGACTGTGGTATCCAAACTTCTGCCTCATTTTCTATGCCTAAGTAAATATCATAATGATAACACTGGTAATCTGGACCCTTTAATTCTGGAAATTGATCATTCTTGTCAATCCCTGCCTCCTCTCAAAGCTGAAGTTGCTTACCTGAACACTAATTCCAGGTAGTATTAGTTCATGATGTCTCCAATACCATAACCTTCCTACATTTTAGGAAACTTAAATGTGAAAAGCAAGTATGTCTTCACAAGTACTACAATACATGGTAAAATGTCAGTCAACCTTATTACAGCTTACTAAAAAGATTTACACGTTTGTCTCCCCCATTAGACTTTTAGATAATTAAAGAAAGGAACTGTCTACTAATAATTTTTGGTTCCCCTCCCCACTTCTTAAAAGAGGCATGGCACATCCAATCTTCTCTGACTGCTTGATGAATAAATAAATGAGTGGCTGCATTAACCAGCTTAGAAATACATAAATCATTCATGAGTTTACAGAGCATCATATCTCCATTATGTTCTTTATCCTTCAAGCAGCCAAAAGCTCATACTCACATCTCCATGTGATTTCTTTTTGATCTTGTATATTTCTTTATATTTCTAATAGGCCTATCAGGACTATCAACAATAAAAGCCTGAAATAAAGTTACTCTCATTAGCAAGTAGAACCCCAATGGGCAGTACATGTGCAAACAGATATCTAAGAAGATACAATAGAATTAGCATACTCTGGACCCAGGAAACACCATGACAATGAAGTGCAATTCATGAAAATTATGTGGCAATGTGGAAACCAATCCCTTCTGTCACTTAGCAAGATGAAGTAGCATCTGAATAGGAGACTTAGTAAAAGATGGGACTAAAGCAGAACAACAACAGCAGCGACAGTAAAAACAACAAAAGTAGCTTGTGTGTTCCTGGGACCAGAGCATTCAGTTTTTCTAATTTGTGCCTGACAAGTCAGAATGCCTAAGTAATACCACTAGGGTTATCACGATGAATAGTAACATACATTTGGCCCTGGAAGAAGAAATATCAAAGTTGAGCCCTAAAGGTCAGATTCTACAGATTAATGTTGGTAAAAGCTGAGAGCCAGGTAACAGACACAGAGAGCTGGAGAGTAATTGGCTGCATCAATAAACAGAGACTGTTGTGGAAAAGAGTGAGACAGGGCTCTGATTACCAAGAATTCTGTATGCCATGATGAGAAGTCTGACTTCAGAGAAGAGCCATGAGGAATATTTCTTCCAGTTCCCATCATACTTATCTCACCCAGGGAATGAGGAGAGGAGAGCACATGACAATCTAAACATTCAGAATTTCATACAGAATATTGGTGAAGGAAAACACTAAAGTCCTATCAAATATATACCCACTTAGATGTGTATGTTTTGCTTTAAAATGTGTAGTAAATTAGAGATAATTTTGAGACCAGATAAATAAAAGCTTTGATTTCCAGAATTAACATAACTTTTTCTCCCTAAGCAATTTTTTTTTATTTCTAGGTAAATATCAGTCCCCAGTTTTTCAGACAGGGCTTTAGGGATACACGAGCCAGTGAGAGGTATGCCACTGCTTCTTTTGTAACAACCTTGTGGAGAGACACAAGGCATAGCAGTCCCTCCCCTGAAAGAAACTGCAGGGGACAGTACAGGAGCATAAGAACCAACCACAAACCCAGACCCTGGTGGTCACTGCAACCTATCCTACTGGTGACATCCTGAGACCAAACCTGCTCCTCTAGATCTCCCAGGAAGAGTCTTGGGAGGAACCTGTGCATCCATACCATGATCCAGAGGAAGCCATAGTCTTCTCAAGATGAGAGTCCTAGACCAGAAGCATAGCCTGCTATGGATCCATGCACAGGAAAATAGTCTCATAGTGGAGCCTTAACACCTAATATATAGGGTTCTCATCCTCTTAAGTTTCTCTTGTTGAATGTGCTCAGTATACGCCTACAGAGAATAAGGAGGGTTTGAAACTGTGTTTCAACCTGTCCAGATTCTTTCCACCAATTCACAGGGGTCATTTACACCAACAGCTGTTGAAGTATCTTAAACAGGAAAATATGCAATTAGGTAATTAGATTATGATACATTAAATCTTCTATGTAAGACAAGGTATAAAGATTTTAGATATTTAAAGTCAAAAGAAGAAGGATAAACATCTCTAATTTGTGTCAGAAGAATAAGGACAAATCTGTTAACTCTCAAAATAAAACTTTAAGAAAAAAAAAAAAGAAGGAACTGACTACAGATGGTCCCCAACTTATGATGATTTGATTCACAATTTTTTGACTTTTCAATGGTGCAAAAGCAATACACATTCAATAGAAACCATACTTCATATTTTCCATTTTGACCTTTTCTTAGGCTAGCAATATGCCCTACGACTCTTTCATAATGATGGGCAGTGGAAGCGAAGCCACAGGTCCCAGTCAACCACGCAATCATGGGAGTAAGCAACCAATACAGTTACAACCATTCTGTACCCATACAACCATTCTGGTTTTCACTTCAGTATAATATTCAATAAATTCCTTAAGAAATTTAATACTTTATTATAAAATAGGCTTTGTGTTACATGATTTTGCCCAAGTGTAGGCTAATGTAAGTGTTCTGAGCACATTTAAGGCTAGGCTAAACTATGATGTTTGGTAAATTAGGTGTATTAAATGTATTTTTGACTTGTGATACTTTCAACTTACAATGTGTTTATCAGGACATAACCCATCATAAGTCAAGGGAGATCTGTACTCAGATATATCAAATATTGTTTTCCCTCTATTCTTCTACCTAAACCATTGTTGCTATAACCAGTAATGTTCTCCCAGGATTTCTTTTGGGAAACAAAGAGGCAGTTGCATATTTGATTTCCCTCCTACTCCACAGGTGACCAAATGAAGAGGACAGGCTGAAATCTGTGACTAACTAGCCCACCAGGCACCAAATACCTGTATTTATTTTGAGAATACCCTGACAGGGGCAGGCATCGGCTGTGAGCAGTGTACATTTTATGATTATTGTATATCTGCAAATTACCCTAGTATGAAAGGTTCTTTTTCATTACCCGTCACAAGTGAGAAAAATCTGATCCTCCCTGAAATCCTGGATCTGTGGGGAAATGGAGGACTATATTTTGCTTTAGGTACACTTGGTTACTTTTTTTTTCTTTTTAAAATTTAATTTTTATTTTATATTGGGGTATAGTTGATTTATAATGTGTTAGTTTCAGGTGTACAGCAAAGTTGTTCAATTATACGTACACATATATCCATTCTTTTTCAGATTCCTTTCCCATATAGGTTATTACAGAATATTGAGTAGAGTTCCCTGTGTAATACAGTAGGTCCTTGTTGATTATCTATTTTATATATAGTAGTGTGTGTATGTTAATCCCAACCTCCTAATTTATCCCTCCCCTACTCCCCTACCTTTCCCCTGTGGTAAGCACAAATTTGTTTTCAAAATCTGTTAGTCTGGTTACTTTTATTTTTTTTTAATTAGAGTATAGTTGCTTTACAATATTGTGTTACTTTCTACTGTACAGCAAAGTGAATCAGCTATGTGTATACATATATCCCGTATTTTTGGATTTCCTTCTCATTTAGGTCACCACAGAGCACTGAGTAGAGTTCCCTGTGCTAGACAGTAGGTTCTCATTAGTAATCTGTTTTATACATAGTATCAGTAGTGTATATATGTCAATCCTTATCTCCCAATTCATCCCACCCCCCCTTCCCCCTTGATATTCATACATTTGTTCTCTACCTCTGTGTCTCTATTTCTGCTTTGCAAATAAGATCAATACCATTTTCTTAGATCCCACATATACGCGTTAGTATATGATATTTGTTTTTCCTTTCTGACTTACTTGACTCTGTATGACAGTCTCAAGGTCCCTCCACATCTCTAAAAATGACCCAATTTCGTTTCTTTTAATGGCTGAGTAATATTCCATTGTATATACGTACAACATCTTCTTTCTCCATTCCTCTGTTGATGGACATTTAGGTTGCTTCCATATCCTGGCTATTGTGAATACTGCTGCAGTGAACATTGGGGTACATGTGTTTTTTTGAATTATGGTTTTCTCTCGGTATATGCCCAGTAGTGGGTTGCTGGGTCATATGGTAGTTGTACTTTTAGTTTTTTAAGGAACCTCCATACTGCTCTCCATAGTGGTTGTATCAATTTACATTCCCACCAACAGTGCAAGAGGATTCCCTTTTCTCCACACCCTCTCCAGCATTTATTGTTTGTAGATTTTTTGATGATGTCAATTCTAACTGGTGTGAGGTGATATCTCATTGTAGTTTTGATTTGTATTTCTCTAATAATTAGTGATTGAGAATCTTTTCATGTGCCTCTCAGCCATCTGTATGTCTTCTTTGGAGAAATATCTGTTTAGGTCTTCCATCCATTTTTTGATTGGGTTTTTTTTTTATATTGGGCTGCATGAGCTGTTTATATATTTTGGAGACTAATCCATTGTCAGCTACTTCATTCGCAAATATTTTCTCCCATTCTGAGGGTTGTCTTTTTGTATTGTTTATGGTTTCCTTTGCTGTGCAAAAGCTTTGAAGTTTCTTTAGGTCCCATTTGTTTATTTTTGCTTTTATTCTCATTACTCTAGAGGTAGTTAAAAAAAGCTCTTGCTGCAATTTATGTCATAGAGTGTTCTGTTTGTGTTTTCCTCTAAGTTTTATAGTGTCCAGTCTTACATTTAGGTCTTTAATCCATTTTGAGTTTATTTTTGTTTATGGTATTAAGGAGTGTTCTAATTTCATTCTTTTCCATGTAGCTGTCCAGTTTTCCCAGCACCACTTATTGAAGAGTCTATCTTTTCTCCATTGTATATGCTTGCCTGCTTTGTCATAGATTAGGTGACCATAGGTGTGTGGGTTTATCTCTGGCCTTTCTACCCTGCTCCATTGACCTATATTTCTGTTTTTGTGCCAGTACCATACTGTCTTGATAACTGTAGCTTTGTAGTATAGTCTGAACTCAGGGAGCTTGATTCCTCCAGCTCCATTTTTCTTTCTCAAGATTAATTTGGCTATTCATGGTCTTTTACGTTTCCATACAAATTGTAAAATTTTTCATTCTAGTTCTGTAAAAAATGCCACTGGTAATTTTATAGAGATTGCATTGAATCTGTAGACTCTTTTGAGTAGTATAGTCATTTTCATAATATTGATTCTTCCAGTCCAAGAACATGGTGTATCTCTCCATCTGTTTGTGTCATCTTTGATTTCTTTCATCAGTGTCTTATAGTTTTCTTCATACAGGTTTTTTGCGTCCTTAGGTATGTTTATTCTTTCTGTTGCAGTGGTGAGTAAGATTGTTTCCTTAATTTCTCTTTCTGATCTTTCATTGTTAGTGTATAGGAATGCAAGAGATATCTGTGAATTAATTTTGTATCCTGCAACTTCACTAAATTCATTGATTAGCTCTAGTAGTTTTCTGGTGGCATCTTTAGGGTTTCCTATGTACAATATTATCTCATCTTCAAACATGGATAGTTTTACTCCTTCTTTGCCAATCGGATTCCTTTTATCTTTTTCTTCTCTGGTTGTCATGGCTAGGACTTCCATAACTATGTTGAATAATAGTGGTGAGAGGGGGCACCCTTGTCTTGTTCCTGATCTTAGAGGAAATGCTTTCAGTTTTCCAGCACTGAGAATAATGCTTGCTGAGAGTTTGTTATATATGGCCTTTATTATGTTGAGGTAGGTTTCCTCTCTGCCCACTTTCTGGAGAATTTTCATCATAAATGGGTGTTAAATTTTGTCCAAGGCTTTTTCTGCATCTATTGAGATTATCATATGGTTTTTACACTTCAATTTGTTAATATGGTGTATCACATTGATTGATTTGTGTATATTGAAGAATCCTTGCATCCCTGGGATAAATCCCACTTGATCATAGTGTATGATCCTTTTAATGTGTTGTTGGATTCAGTTTGCTAGTATTTTCTTGAGGATTTTTGTGTCTATATTCATCAGTGATATTGGCCTGTAATTTTCTTTTTTTGTGATATCTTTGGTTTTGGTATCAGGGTGATGGTGGCCTTGTAGAATGAGTTTGGGTGTGTTCCTCCCTCTGCAATTTTTTGGAAGAGCTTGAGAAGGCTGGGTGTTAGCTCTTCTCTAAATGTTTGATAGAATTCTCCTGTGAAGCCATCTGGTCCTGGAATTCATATATTCGAAGATTTTTAATCACAGTTTAAATTTCATTACTTGTCATTGGTCTGTTCATATTTCCTATTTCTTCCTGGTTTAGTCCTGGAAGGTTGTACCTTTCTAGGAATTTGTTCATTTCTTCCAGGTTGTCCATTTTATTGGCATATAGTTGCTTATAGTAGTCTCTTATGATCTTTAGTATTTCTGCATATTTCTGCAGTGTGACTTCTAACTTCTTTTTCATTTTGAATTTTATTGACGAGTCCTCTCCATTTTTCTCTTCATGGTTAAAAGTTTATCAGTTTTGTTTATCTTCTCTGCTACTGTTTTCTCTGTTTCTATTTCATTTATTTCCACTCTGATCTTTATGATTTCTTTCCTTCTACTAACTTTGGGTTTTGTTTGTTCTTCTTTCTCTAGTTGCTTTAGGTTTACACCTAGGTTTACACCTAGGTTTAGGTTGTTTATTTGAGATTTTTCTTGTTCCTTGAGGTAGGATTGTATTGCTATAAACTTACCTCTTAGAACTGCTTTTGCTGCTTTCCATAGGTTTTGGGTTGTAGTGTTTTCATTGCCATTTGTTTCTAGGTATTTTTTATTTCCTCTTTGATTGCTTCAGTGATATATTGGTTATTTGGTAGCATATTGTTTAGCCTCCATGTGTTTGTGGTTTTAACTTTTTTTCCTGTAGTTCATTTCTAATCTCATAGCACTGTGGTCGGAAAAGATGCTTGATGTGATTTCAATTTTCTTAAATTTACTGAGGTTTGATTTGTGAACCAAGGTGTGATCTCTGCTGGAGAATGTTCCATGTATACTTGAGAAGAAAGTGTATTCTGCTGCTTTCAGAGGGAATGTCCTATAAATATCAGTTAACTCTATCTGGTCTGTTGTGTCATTTAGGGCTTGTGTTACCTTATTAGTTTTCTGTCTGATGATCTCTCCATTGGTGTAAGTAGAGGGTTAAAGTCCCCCACTATTATTGTGTTATTGTTGATTTCCCCTTTTATGGCTATTAGCTTTTGCCTTATGTATTGAGGTGCTCCTATGTTGGGTGCATGAATATTTACTATTGTTATATCTTCTTCTTGGATTGATCCCTTGATCATTATGTAGTGTCCTCTCCCTCTTTTTCTTGATGAGTCTGGCTAATGGTTTATCCATTTTGTTGATCTTCTCGAAGAATCAGCTTTTACTTTTATTGATCTTTGCTATTGTTTTCTTTGTTTCTATTTCATTTATTTCTGCTCTGATCTTTATGATTTCTTTCCTTCTGCTAACTTTGGGTTTTGTTTTTTATTCTTTCTCTAGTTCCTTTAGGTGTAAGTTTAGATTGTTTACTTGAGATTTTTCTTGTTTCTTGAGGTAGGCTTGTATAGCTATAAACTTCCCTCTTAGAACTGCTTTTGCTGCATCCCATAGGTTTTGGATCGTTGTGTTTTCATTGTCATTTGTCCCTAAGTATTTGTTGATTTCCTCTTTGATTTCTTCAGTGATCTCTTGGTTATTTAGTACCGTATTATTTAGCCTCCATGTGTTTGTGTTTCTTATGTTTGTTTCCCTGTAATTCATTTCTAATCTTATAGTGTTGTGGTCAGAAAAGATGCTTGATATGATTTCAATTTTCTTAAATTTACTGAGGCTTGATTATGACCCAAGATGTGATCTATCCTGGAAAATGTTCTGTGTGCACTTGAGAAGAAAGTGTAATCTGCTGTTTTTGGGTGGAATGTCCTATAAATATCAATTAAATCTATCTGGTCTATTGTGTCATTTAAAGCTTCTGTTTCCTTATTTATTTTCATTTTGGAGGATCTGTCCATTGGTGTAAGTGTGGTGTTAAAGTCCCCCACTATTATTCTGTTACTGTCGACTTCCTCTTTTCAAGCTGTTAGCAGTTGCCTTATGTATTGAGGTGCTCCTATGTTGGGTGCATATATGTTTATAATTGTTATAGCTTCTTCTTGGATTGATCCCTTGATCATTATGTAGTGTCCTTCCTTGTCTCTTGTAACATTCTTTATTTTAAAGTCTATTTTATCTGATAAGAGTATAGCTACTCCAGCTTTCTTTTGATTTCCATTTTCATTGAATATCTTTTTCCATCCTGTCACTTTCAGTCTGTATGTGTCCCTAGGTCTGAAGTGGGTCTCTTGTAGACAGAATATATATGGATCTTGTTTTTGTATCCATTCAGCAAGCCTGTGTCTTTTGGTTGGATCATTTAATCCATTCACGTTTAAGGTAATTATCGATATGTATGTTCCTATTACCATTTTCTTAATTGTTTTGGGTTTGTTTTTGTAGATCCTCTTCTTCTCTTATGTTTCCCAGTTTGAGAATTTCCTTTAGCATTTGTTGTAAAGCTGTTTTGGCAGTCCTGAGTTCTCTTTGCTTTTGCTTGTCTGTAAAGCTTTTGATTTCTCCATCAAATCTGAATGAGATCCTTGCTGGGTAGAGTAATCTTGGTTGTAAGTTTTTCCCTTTCATTCACTTTAAATATATCCTGCCACTCCCTTCTGGTCTGCAGAGTTTTTGCTGAAAAATCAGCTGATAACCATATGGGGATTCCCTTGTATGTTATTTGTTGTTCTTCCCTTGCTGCTTTTAATATTTTTTCTTTGTGTTAAATTTTTGTTATATTGATTAATATGTGTCTCATTGTGTTTCTCCTTGAGTTTATCCTGTATGGGACTCTCTGCACTTTCTGGACTTGATTGACTATTTTCTTTCCCATTTTAGGGAAGTTTTTGACTATATTCTCTTCAAATATTTTCTCAGACCCTTACTCTTTCTCTTCTTCTTCCAAAACCCCTAAAAGTCGAATGTTGATGCATTTAATGTTGTCGCAGAGGTCTCTGCGAGTGTCCTCATTTCTTTTCATTCTTTTTTCTTTATTCTCCTCCATGGCAGTTATTTCCACCATTCTATCTTTCCAGGTCACTTATCCATCCTTCTGACTCAGTTATTCTGCTATGATTCCTTCTAGTATATTTGTCATTTCACTTATTGTATTGATCATCACTGTTTGTTCATTCTTTAGTTCTTCTAGGTCCTTGTTAAACATTTCTTGTATTTTCTTGATCCATGCCTCCATTCTATTTCCAAGATTTTGGATCATCTTTACTATCATTATTCTGAATTCTTTTTCAGGTAGATCAGTTATTTTCTCTTCATTTATTTGGTCTTGTGGGTTTCTACCTTGCTCCTTTATCTGCAACATATTTCTCTGTCATCTCATTTTGTCTCACTTACTGTGTTTGAGGTCTCCTCTCTGCAGACTGCAGGGTCATTTTTCCTCTTGCTTCTGGTGTCTGCCCCCAGTGATGTTGGTCCAGTGACCTGTGTAGGCTTTCTGGTGGCAGGGACTGGTGCCTGCATTCTGGTGGGTGGAGCTGTATCTTGTCCCTCTGATGGGCAGGGCCTTGTCAGATGGTGTGTTTTGGGGTGTCTTTGAGCTTGGTATGACTTTAGGCAACCTGTCTGCTGATGGGTGGGCTTGTGTTCGTCTTGCTTGTTGTTTGGCATGAAGTGTCCAGCATTAGAGCCTGTGGCCAGTTGGGTGGGGCCAGGTCTTGGATTCGAGATGGAGACCTCTGGGAGAATCCTTGCCAGTTAATATACCCTGAGGCCGGAAATTCTTTGGTGGTCCAGCATCCTGGACTCAGCGGTCCCACCCCAGAGTCTCAGACCCACCCCCCCCAGCTGGGGAACCAAGACCCCAAAAGCTGCATGTCACAGCAATAAAGGGTAAAAATGGGGGGGAAGAAAACAAATGAAAACAAGCAGAGAAACAAATCCCAAGACAAATAGCCAAGACAAAAACAAACAGCAATAACAGCAATTTTTTTAAAAAGACAAAAAAACCTCAGACAAATGGTAAAAACAAAACCAAAGAAAAACACACAAAAAGAAACAAAACCAAAGAAAACAAAAAACAAGAGAACAACCAGACAAACAAAAGAACCCAAAACAAAATCAAACAATTAAAAACAAAACTAACAAAAACACAAAACCAGAGCAGAATGCAAACTGAAGAATAAAGCAAAGAAAACAAAACAAACAAACAAAAATGATTTAAAAAGAAAGGAAAAAACACAGAACAATGAAAAAGCAAAGTAAAAGTAGAAATATAAAAAAATAAATAATGTATTTTTTAAAATTTTAAAAAAAGAAAAAAAACCAATAAAACCCCACAAAAACTAAATAAAAATAAAATATAATAATAATTAAAAAAATAAAACCAACAGCAGAACAAATAAAAACATAATAAAAATAATAGTAATAATAATATTTTCCTGTGGTCTCAGCTGTCAGTGTCCTTGCTCCCCACCATGAGCCACAGCCCCCAAGAGGCCCTCCAATGCCTCTAGGTTGGTCTCTGGACCCACTGTGAGCACTGTGGGGACATCTCAGACTGTGATCTGACCCTGCTCCCACATGTGTTGCCCCCAAAGTCTACAGCTGCCAAAGCTAGACCAGTTTCATTTGTGGGAACACTCATTGTCTGTTCAGATAGTCCATAGACACAGGGTCTACCAAGCTGACTGCAGGGATTTAATCTGCAGTTTGTGCAGCTGACAGATATATCTTCATTCCTCTTCCTTAGTTGCTCCACCCCTGGGGCTCAGCTGTGGTTTTAGCCCCATCTCTGTGTTTCAGCCACCTACAGGAGTCTGCTCCCAAGGCTGCCCTTGAGCATTCAGGTCTGTCCCAGTGAGGACAGGGCACAGAGATGGCATGGTTGCCTGGGTTGCAGCAGCCCCAGCAGTGACAGGAGCACGGGGAAGGCAGCAGCCATGGGTGTGAGAGATCTGGTCCTAGTGGGAGCCTATTCTAGTGCCTGGCAGCAGGTGCACAAGGGCCAGCCCTGGCATGGGCTTTTTCTAGTGCCCAGCGACAGGCATGCAAGGGCCAGCCCTAGCAGGGCCCTTTCCTAGTGCCTGGTGTGGGCAAGGGCAATGCGTGAGTTGAAAGAGGCTAAAATGGTGGCTCCACTCTCTGCAGGTCATTCAACAGTGGTGACTTGCTTCCATGCCAGTCTGGGTTTCCTCCACAGGCATTCCCAGTTGCAGATTTCCTCCCTTCCACCCCCTCAGACCGTCTCCCCACAGCCAACAGCAGTCCTCACCCTGGGTTTGCTCTCTAATCCCCACGATCCAGCTCCCAGCCCCCATGCTCACCAGCAGACACACGTCCCAGTCTGTGGCATGCAGGGCCATGGCATGGACTGCCTGTGTAGTTTTCACTGTCCTGTCTGCTGCAGACCAGCCATTTCATCCTCTTCTGAAAGCCTCAGATGCTTCCCTTCTGTCCCAACCAGTTTTCCCATCAGTGAGGGTGTTTTCCTGGAGGTAGGAACCTCACTTCTTCTTCAGCTCCCCCCAAGGGAGCAGGTCCCGTCCTGCTTCCTCTCCTCTCCTTTCTCCCTTTTTTCTTTCATCCTACCCAGTTATGCAGGGATATTTATTGTCCTTTCCATTGTCCAAGTTCTTCTGCTAGTGTTCAGCCAGTATTTTGTGACAATTATTCCATCCATAGATGTATTCTAGATGCATTTGTGGAGAGAAATGAAATCCATGTCCTCCTACTCCTCCACCATCTTGAAAACCGCCTACTTTTAAATATAGATGAAAGAATATGTCACTGAGTAACTGTATGAACTTGGGAAAATTACTGAATCTCTGAGCCCATTTTCTCATCTTTATAATGAAGATAGCAAGATAGTTGGTCTAAGGGTCAAATGAGGTGGTGTATATAAAACACCTCACACAGTGGCTAACTTATAAGAGCCACCAAATGGTAATACCTCAACACTTTCCATTCTTCCTATTTGTCACTTGTTAGTGTAAGACAAAATAGAGCAGATTGCTAAGAAGATACAGATGCTATAATATGTTCTCTGTAGCTTATTGCCAGGAATTTTCAGCCAACATTTTTCTCCCTCCATTTCCAGATGGCTTGTTTCTGAAAGTAAGTTGCATGTTTTCCCTAGCTATCTATCCTTAGAGAATTCCTTATCATCAAAGGTTTGTAAGCTGAAGTACCCTTCTTTTTTGTTGTTGTTGTTTCCCTAAGAAATATTTTTTACACGTCTGTCCTTTGTCTAAAGATTCCTTCCTCTTTTTTGAAGCAAAGGCTTGCCCAGGTTTCCTTAACCATTTCCTTGCGGCTCCTCCCCTTCTCTGTGCTTGGACAGAAAGATGGACATTTGCAGATGTCAGGACACCAAGCATATCCTGACTTGTCCCTGCCCTCACCATCCAGAGACAGCAGCAACCTACTGCCTGAGGGAGAAAAGAGGAACTTGATTTTCAGTCAATTAATTGTGTCAGATTTTCTCTCTTGGAAACAAAATCGGTAAGGAGGAGAGAGTTCTTGGGAGCTTATCTAGACTGTCTCTTTTGAGCCAAACAGAAAAAATAACTGTTTTGATTTAACCAAAAAATTAATATGTTTATCATTACTATCAGATACAACCAGAACATTTCACCTGTTTATCATCCTGATAAACTGCCACTATAAATTCATTGTCCTAGCTTATCCTCCACTTCTTCATGTCTCTGAACAACTTTTTTCTCTGCCTGTAATGAACTTTTCCCTCTTCTTCAGCTGGAGAAGTCCTAGTACATTTATTCATTCAATAAGCCTTTATTCAGGGAAATGTCTGGCTGGATGTGTGGGTGTGCGATTCACCAGGACATAGAAGGTGGTGATGAGTTGCAGCTGAGAGTAGTAGACATTGCCTAGAGAGAAATGTCAGTTGTGAGAATGAGACCAAGGATGTTTCCTGGGAAACATCCATATTCAAGCTCCTTAAAAGAGAGATCAACATTTGATATCTCTATTATTCATCTCCCAGCACCTTTGTGGTTGACTGATGCTGATTTGGTGCATCAGCCAGACTGCCTCCTCCAGGCTAGGGCACCATCCCTGGATTCTGTGTGTGCTGGCTGCTGAAAGCTCACAGCTGCTCCACTTCTCCAAAGAATTGCCCTCAGCCAAGAGCAGTCACTTTGCTGTGTGAGGTTTAAACTGATACCCTCAAGGAGAGGCCCACATCCTGTGACTGACACTACAATGCAGAACAAAAGGCTGGCTCCCTTACTGTTTCATGTGTCCACACCTTTATTTTTACTCTCTCATCCTCCTAGACCACCTTCACCAGTTCCTCGCCCTAGGTATCACTTCTAAAGAAAACATTCCTGAAAACTAACTTACCCAGCCAGGCTAAGTGCTCTCTGTTGTGTCCCTTGCCCTCCACTCCTTTCTTCTGTCATTTCACTATGTTGCAATTGTCTAATCATGGGTTTGTTTCTACACTAACCTGGATGTGCCTGGATGGTGGAAATGTCTGATTCACCTTAGAATTCCTAAATCAGGAATACTTCGTGGTTCATATGATTTGTTTAATAAAAATTTGCTGATGGCACCAGCCCTGAGCCCCTCCCCACTCCAGACTCCCATAGCTAGCTGCCCTGGCACCCAGCCCCACACATCAGCAGGCCAGCAGCCACCACAAAATGCAGGATCTGTCTATCAGCTGGGCTTGGAACCAGACCTGCCTACCATCATATTCACGGTAGTTGCCCCACTCCTGAGAGCAAGGGCCCATACAGTCTACATAGGGGCACCACTAGAGCATACAGCTCTAGTGACCAGAGGGGAGTGTGCTTCTAGGAGTGTGCTTCACCCCATAGGATGTTTCCTACATAATGCCACTTCTCCAAGATCAGGAAATGTAACTAATCTTCCGTTAAAAAAAAGCACAGGGCCTCCCTGGTGGCGCAGTGGTTGAGAGTCCGCCTGCCGATGCAGGGGATACAGGTTCGTGCCCCGGTCTGGGAGGATCCCATATGCCGCGGAGCGGCTGGGCCCGTGAGCCATGGCCGCTGAGCCTGTGCGTCCGGAGCCTGTGCTCCGCAACGGGAGAGGCCACAACAGTGAGAGGCCTGCGTACAGCAAAAAAAAAAAAAAAAAAAAAAAGCACAGAAAATTAGGCAAAATTGGGAGACACAGGAATATGTTCCAAATGAAGGAGGAAGGCAAAACCTCAAAAGAACCAAGCAAAGTAGAGATATGCAATCTACCTGATAAAAGAGTTCAAGGTAATGAAGAACAAACAAAACCCAAAGGGAGTCATAGGAAAGAAATAATAAAAACTAGAGTGGAAATAAATAAAATAGAGATTTAAAACACATAGAAAATATCAATAAAGCTAGAAGCTCATTCTTTGAAAATAAAAACAAAATTGATAAACCTTTAGCCAGACTCATCAAGAAAAAAAGAGAGAGCCCAAATCAATAAAATCGGAAATGAAAGAGAACACTAAAAACCCTACAAAAATACAAAGAATCATGAGGTTACTATGAACAGTTATGCACCAATAAAATGCACCCCTATGTTAATTGCAGCATTATTTACAATAGCCAAGATATCTAAGCAATGTAAGTGCCCATCAGTAGATGAATGGATAAAAATGTGATAAATATATATATGTTTCTCAGCCATAAGAAAGGATCAAATCTTGTCATTTGCATCAATGTGGATGGACCTAGAGGTTATTATGCTAAGTGAAATAAATCAGAGAAAGACAAATACTTTATAATTTCACTTAAGTGTGGAACCTAAAAGACAAAACAAATGAGCAAACATAAGAAAACAGAAACAGTCTTGTGCAGGGAACAAACAGGTGGTCGCCAAAGGAGAAGAAGGATGTTGGGGGGTGAGTGAAATAGTCAAGGGACATTAAAGAGGTACAAACTTGTAGTTTCAAAATAAATGAGTCACAGGGATGAGATGTTCAGCATAGGGCTATAATCAATAATATTGAAATAACTTTGTGTAGTGACAGATGGTAACTAGACTTATCATGGTGATCATTTTGTATTGTATATAAATGTCGTCACTATGTTTTACACCTGAAATGAATATAATATTGTAAATCAATTATACATCAATTTAAAAAGTTTGTTGTGTCAAGAAATGAAGAAATAAGTGATTCTCTGCTGAAGTGCTGCTTATGTAAATATTTAATAGTTTACCTTGGCCTAAAAGACACAGAGTCTCTGTCATCAGGTAAGGTACTTGCCAACATCTTTAATTTTTTTAATGTTTATGTTTAAATGAAAGAGCATGCTAGGGCTGTAAATTAATTTAATGAGAAAATGCATATGATAAAAATGAAGACACTGGCTGACATAAGAAGAACTCAGTGTCAGTTTAATAAATCAGTGAACTGGAGGTGATTCCCCGTAAAAATCTTCCACAGATTTTTTTCAAATAAAATATCCATGAGACTATTGGAAAATCATGTAGCCCCTTCCTATATCATCAGCAAGATACCACTTTTTTTTCTTTCCTACCAACTCTCTGCTTCCTTTGCTACCATAGTCTACTCTATACTAAGTTAAGACAATTTTCAGAGAGAAATCATCACCAAATATCCCATCAGACTTATATTTATACAATATCATCTTCCCTGAATTGTGCCTTATAATATTTCTCTAACTATAACTGTACTAAGTACCTTCTTTATCGTACTACTGAACTCCTAGCAAGCAAAGTTCAATTCTCATAGAGCTGATAATCCTTAATCGTCACCCAAGACTCAAAGACAACTTCTAAGCAGTTTGGAGCCTGAATTGTGGAGATCCAGACCAATGAGAAGACTCCCACCACATGCCTCATTCTCTGCTTTGCTAATACCCAATACCTTTTACATTAGAGATCCACAAAAATAGAAACAACTAAATGTAGACTTTCACTGACACAAGCAGTTCACAGAGCTAGGTTGACAGGAGGGACCCACTACCATTTCAACCTTTCGCGTCTACTAGATTTTGACAAAATATTTTTCAATTCTGACTTTCATCTGAGCCACATGAACATGCCTTTATATTTTAATCTTGATTCAGAGAATATCATGTTTCTCTTCCCCCTCATTTCTCAAGGTAGTTAGGTTTTCTTGCTTTGGACCATCCAAGTCCTTAAACAGATGCTTAGTTTTAGCATTCATACAAAGGCCATTGTCAAAGAGTTCTTGGGTTCTCCATATGCCTTATTTCC
This sequence comes from Mesoplodon mirus, assembly GCF_964341445.2. Lineage (NCBI taxonomy): Eukaryota > Metazoa > Chordata > Mammalia > Artiodactyla > Ziphiidae > Mesoplodon > Mesoplodon mirus. Next base: position 60,331,471 of record NC_138992.1, read on the forward strand.
TTTGGGTTTATGCACCTCTCATCTCTTCTTTCTCCACTGCCCCAAGGCCAAATCTTTTGTAACAGATGTTCATTCTAATTTTTAAGTGGTCTTTAATTCAAACGTGAGTTACTCTCTCTCTTCCCCTTGACTGTCAGCAATGAGAATAAGCAGAACAAGGCAATCTGACGGCATTTTACTCTCCCTTTTACTAAGAGTCACATAAATCCAGCACTAATGGAAAGGGAGGGAGCAGTCCTTATCACTATGTTGAAATTTAAGCCAGCAATCAACTCAACCTCTCAGCAAAGTTGCATGGCTATTAAGCTTGATAGCTTTGAACTTCAAGGCTTTTCAGATCCTCAGACCCCTGATTGTAATCATGTTAACATGTAAACATTGTTAAGAAAGTGGAGATTTAATAGCTTTATTGAGGATTTTAATTTTAAAAATGCTTATTCCATACTCTAATTACATTCAGATGCCATGGTCGACTTCCAGTGTACTCAGGTATGTCTAAAACAACAAACACAAAAATATACAGTTACGTAGACACCCATGATGTTAAATGAATAATGGACACATTATTCAGGTAGTACAGAACAAATTCACTTTTGCCTCTCCCTGTCATTACCTATCTCATGTAAAAGTGGAATATGGCTTTTTTTTCAAATCTATGATCTGAATTACCCAGGTAATAGCTTCAATTTTCCTTATTTAAAATCTAGACCAAAAATAGGAAGTGTTACCTGAAGTTTTCAAATAGACATTACATATGCTTTATTCCACTGGCATTTTTTCAGGATGCTTCCATAACATCAAAAGTATTTATATAATAATTCATTTTGGTGGAATTTTTTTTTTTTTTTTTTTTTTTTTTTTTTGCTGTACGCGGGCCTCTCACTGTTGTGGCCTCTCCCCTTGCGGAGCACAGGCTCCAGACGCACAGGCTCAGCGGCCATAGCTCACGGGCCCAGCCGCTCCGCGGCATGTGGGATCTTCCCGGACCGGGGCACGAACCCGTGTCCCCTGCATCGGCAGGCGGACTCTCAACCACTGCGCCACCAGGGAAGCCCCTGGTGGGATTTTTATGAACCCATATTTTCAGTTATTCAACAACATTCATCAGCCACTGGTCAGGTTCTTTCTAAGTGCCAGTTCTAGAGATAGAATGATGAACAAAAAGAAGAAATTTTCTTGTTCTCATGAAGCTTACATTAGAGAGTGGGAGACAAATACTAAGTATATGATGACACCAATGAATGTATACTCATCAACTGTGATGTTTCCTAAAGAAAATGTATATGCTTTCTTGAAAATATAAAAAACAGGAACCTGACTAAACTGTTGGTTTTTCTAAGATGGCATTTGTTCTGAGCTCTAAAAGATGAATGAGCATTAAGAAGACTGTGAGTGGAGTGAGAGGCAAAAAGGGAACAGGCCATGTTCAAAGGCCTGACAGAGACCACTGTGGCTACAGAGCAAAGAAAAAGAAGAGTGGACTGTTATAAGCAGAAACTAAAACATAAGGGCCTTAAAGCCATGTTAACATTTGTAAAAGATCAGGCTGGCTGGAATGTAGAAAATATATTGGGTTGCAGGGCAGGTTTTGGAGCTGTCCAGGTGTGAAACGATGGTGACCTTGGCCTTATTAGCAAGATCTAAAAATACTGATGGCTCAAAAAATATGGACGAGGATGTGTCCAGATGGTAACAACTTTCCTATCATTGGTAGACAGCAGTAGTATAAATAGTATAGAGAAGGTAAAGAAAGTGCCTTAGTGCTTAGAGCCCCGAGATTCAAACTTATATCATGGGACATTTGTAACAGACTTGACTCCAATTTTCCTTTCTATAACCCAAGGACATTGTCCACACTCTCAAAGAAACTGGTACAACTCTTCAGGCACCTTGCCTGGGAACCCTCTTATTTCCAACCACAGAGAAGGTATTACTGAATGGAAATGGCCCAGTCTCTGTACTATAGCACGCTAGTGTGCCATGAATGAGTTACAGGTTGCTGCAAGGAAATGATCCACTCAGGCCTTATGGGCCAAGCCAGGACCTAGGAGTGTAGGAACTAAGCGTAAAATCTTGTTGCTGCCAGCAGCCTCATTTGAACGTCCTACAGGGGCACCCCATGAGGAGTGTCTCTAAAGGGGTGTCTGGTAATTCCTGCTAACAGCAAAGTGGAAGCAAAATCCAGCACTTGCTGCTTTATGTTGAGGTTCTGATTGAACCAAGGAGGTGCTGTTCCACCTGGGCACCCATTTCAGCAGCCAGCTGCCCAGTGCTGTCACTGTGCACAGGGGTCATGGAGCCACTGGAGAAGTGCCTATTTCAGATGCCCAAGGAGTATGCATACAGCCCAAGAAGCATTAGTCTGGGGGCTGGGGGGAAGGAAGGAAGCACTTTTGGCCTCCTGTAATAATGGTTATAGGCGGTGGACCCAAATATTTATTTTTGCATTTTGGCTAATTTAGCATTTAAAGGCATCCAAGGCTGATGCAGGGTGACTGCTTCTGTAATGTCTGCGTGAAAATTATAAATTCATCACTAATTTGAAATTGGATCTAATATCAATTTTGTATTAATACAAGAATCTTTAACATTGTACTCATCAGTGGAAGGAAAAGAATTTATAATAGCATGTAAAATACAGCATCAGTTTTTTAAAATTTTTAAATGAGTTCAAGAAAAAAATTTTATATATTAACTGCTTATGCAAACTATTTCTCAATGATGGTATAATCATTGGAGAGATAGTCTCTCCATGTAATCACTGGAGAGATAATCACTGAAACAGGAATTATATGTAACCTATCTAAAATAAAACAGAAGAACTCAATTTTCTCCAAAATTTATGACATTTTATCAAAATACAATAGTCATGTGTTCCTTAAAAATTTGTAACTTATTTTTATAATTATATGCCACCAGACACTGTATAGATGCCCTTAAATCTCTTTCAGCTTACCTAAATGTACTCAATCATATTTGTGCACTACCAAAAGGTTGTTTAGATCCCATAATGGCAGATGGTAAATTTTTTCAAAAAAGTTTTACTCCTGGACCCATATAGTTTGAGAATACGTGTGTTTGTGTTTTGTTACTTTCATCTGTGCCCACCCAATTTTCCTTGATCACCTTCCATAGGTCCCTGGCACCTTAAGATCCAAAAAGAGAATTATATTTCCTTCTTCCTTCACATTTCTGATCAAATTATTTTAGTGACTGAGAAAAGTGTATGAAATCCCACTGGCAGCTATGATCAGAAAGAATAAACCTCAAAGTATTTAAGTCAGGACTATATAACACAAATGCAACCCAAATACCAAAGTTTCATGATACCTGCAAAGGAAATATTAAGGAAAAATGCTTTATAAATATGAGTCGAAAAACAGAAATATCAACAGATTAATCAGATTCATTTACAAACGTTTTTGTGAGTGGATAAATAGTGGTTTCAATATACAGTATTGGACTCTGTCAAGTATACAAATTCCAGAAAATTCATCACTCTTACAAAAGTTCAGGTAGAAAATAGTTGGAGATCTGGGGTTTTTTTTAAACATCATTATTGGAGTATAATTGCTTTACAGTGTTGTGTTAGTTTCTGCTGTATAACAAAGTGCATCAACTATATGCATACGTATACCCCCATATCCTCTCCCACTTGCATCTCCCTTCCACACTCCTTATCCCACCCCTCTAAGCGGTCGCAAAACACCAAGCTGATCTCCCTGTGCTGTGCAGCTGCTTCCCACTAGCTATCTATTTTACATTTGGTAGTGTATATATGTCCATGCCACTCTCTCACTTCGTCCCAGATTGCATTTCCACTTCCCCATGTCCTCAAAGCCCGTTCTCTACGTCTCTGTCTTTATTCCTGTCCTGCTCCTAGGTTCATCAGAACTGGGTTTTTTTAGATTCCATATATATGTGTTAGCATACGGTATTTGTTTTTCTAATTCTGACTTACTCCACTCTGTATGACAGACTCTATGTCCATCCACTTCACTACAAATAACTCAATTTTGTTTCTTTTTATGGCTGAGTAATATTCCATTGTATAAATGTGCCACATCTTCTTTATCTATTTATCAGTCAATGGACACTTAAGTTGCTTCCATGTCCTGGATATTGTAAATAGTGCTGCAAAGAACGTTGTGGTACATGACTCTTTTTGAATTATGGTTTTCTCAGGGTATATGCCCAGTAGTGGGATTACTGGGTCATATGGTAGTTCTATTTTTAGTCTTTTAAGGAACCTCCATACTGTTCTCCATAGTGGCTATACCAATTTACCTTCCCACCAACAGTGCAAGAGGGTGCCCTTGTCTCCACACCCTCTCCAGCACTTACTGTTTGTAAATTTTCTGATGATGGCCATTCTGACCGGTGTGAGGTGATGCCTCATTGTAGTTTAGATTTGCATTTCTCTAATAATTAGTGACGTTGAGCAGATTTTCATGTGTTTCTTGGCACATGAAACAGATGAATATCTTCTTTGGAGAAATGTCTATTTAGGTCTTCTGCCCATTTTTGGATTGTGTTCTTTGTTTCTTTGATATTGAGCTGCATGTGCTGCTTGTATACTTTGGAGATTAATCCTTTGTTGTGTCATTTGCAAATATTTTCTGTCATTCTGAGGGTTGTCTTTTCACCTTGTTTATGGTTTCATTTGCTGTGCAAAAGCTATTAAGTTTCATTAGGTCCCATATGTCTATTTTTGTTTTTATTCTCATTACTCTAGGAGGTGGCTCAAAAAGGATCTTGCTGTGATTCATGTCACAGCGTGTTCTGCCTATGTTTTCCTCTAAGAGTTTTAAAGTGCCTGACCTTACATTTAGGTCTTTAATCCACTTTGAGTTTATTTTTGTGTATGGTGTTAGGGAGTGTTCTAATTTCATTCTTTTACATGTAGCTGTCCAGTTTTCCCAGCACCACTTATTAAAGAGGCTATCTTTTCTCCATTGTATATTCTTGCCTCCTTTATCAAAAATAAGGTGACCATATGTGCATGGGTCTACCTCTTTCTATCCTGTTCCATTGATCTATATTTCTGTTTTTGTGCCAGTACCATACTGTCTTGATAACTGTAGCTTTGTAGTATAGTCTGAACTCAGGGAGCCTGATTCCTCCAGCTCCGTTTTTCTTTCTCGAGATTGCTTTGGTTGTTCATGGTCTTTTGTGTTTCCATATGAATTGTAAAATTTTTTGTTCTACTTCTCTGAAAAATGCGACTGGTAATTTTATACAGATTGTATTGAATCTGTAGATAGCTTTGGGTAGTAGAGTCATTTTCACAATGTTGATTCTTCCAATCCAAAACCATAGTATATATCTCCCCCTGTTTGTATCATCTTTAATTTCTTTCATCAGTGTCTTATACTTTTCTCCATACAGGTCTTTTTTCTCCGTAGGTAGGTTTATTCCTAGGTATTTCATTCTTTTTGTTGCAGTGGTAACTGGGAGTGTTTCCTTAATTTCTCTTTCAGAATTTTCATCATTAGTGTGTAGGAATGCAAGAGATTTCTGTGCATTAATTTGTATCCTGCTACTCTACCAAATTCATTGATGAGCTCTAGTAGTTTTCTGGTAGCATCTTTACAATTCTCTATGTTTAGTATCATGTCATCTGCACACAGTGACAGTTTTACTTCTTCTTTTCCTATTTGGATTCCTTTTATTTCTTTTTCTTCTCTGATTGCTGTGGCTAAAACTTCCAAAACTATTTTGAAGAATAGTGGTGAGAGTGGGCAACCTTGTCTTGTTCCTGATCTTAGTGGAAATGGTTTCAGTTTTTCACCATTGAGAACAATGTTGGCTGTGGGTTCATCATATATGGCCTTTATTATGTTGAGGTAGTTTCCCTCTATGCCTACTTTCTGCAGAGTTTTTATCATAAATGGGTGTTGAGTTTTATCAAAAGCTTTTTCTGCATCTATTGAGATTGTCATATGTTTTTTATCCTTCAATCTGTTAATATCATGAATCACATTGATTTGCATATATTGGAGAATCCTTGCATTCCTTGGATAAGTCCCACTTGATCATGGTGTATGATCCTTTCAATGCGCTGCTGGATTCTGTTTGCTAGTATTTTATTGAGGATTTTTGCCTCTATATTCATGAGCGATATTGGCCTGTAGTTTTCTTTCTTTATGACATCTTTGTCTGGTTTTGGTATCAGCGTGATGGTAACCTCGTAGAATGAGTTTGAGAGTGTTCCTCCCTCTGTTATATTTTAGAAGACTTTGAAAAGGTTAGGTGTTAGCTCTTCTCTAAATGTTTCATAGAATTCGTCTGTGAAGCTATGTGGTCCTGGGCTTTTGTTTGTTGGAAGACTTTTAATCACAGTTTTAATTTCCGTGCTTGTGATGGATCTCTTTATATTTTCTATTTCTTGCTGGTCCAGTCTTGGGAGGTTGTGCTTTTCTAAGAATGTGTCCATTTCTTCCAGGTTGTCCATTTTATTGGCATATATTTGCTTGTAGTAATCTCTCATGATCCTTTGTATTTCTGCAGTGTCAGTTGTTACTTCCCCTTTTTCATTTCTAATTCTATTTGAGTCATGTCCCTCTTTTTCTTGATGTGTCTGCCTAATGGTTTATCAATTTTTTTATCTTCTCAGACAACCAGCTTTTAGTTTTATTTAACTTTGCTATTGTTTCCTTCATTTCTTTTTCATTTATTTCTGATCTGATCTTTATGATTTCTTTCCTTCTGCTAAGTTTGGAATTTTTTTGTGCTTTTTCTCTAATTGCTTTAGGTGTAATGTTAGGTTGTTTATTTGAGATTTTTCTTGTTTCCTGAGGTACGATTGTATTGCTATAAACTTTCCTTTTAGAACTGCTTTTGCTTCATCCCATAGGTTTTGGGTAGTTGTGTTTTCATTGGCACTTGTTTCTAGGTATTTTTTGATTTCCTCTTTGATTTCTTCAGTGATATCTTGGTTATTTAGTAGTGTGTTATTTAGCCTCTCTGTGTTTGGATTTTTTACACATTTTTTCCTGTAATTGATATCTAGTCTTATAACGCTGTGGTCGGAAAAGATACTTGCTTTCAATTTTCTTAAATTTACCAAGGCTTGATTTGTGACCAAAGATATGATCTATCCTGGAGAATATTCCATTAGCACTTGAGAAGAAAGTGTTTTCTGTTGTTTTTGGATGGAATGTCCTATAAATATCAATTAAGTCCTTCTTGTTTAATGTATCATTTAAAGCTTGTGTTTCCTTATTTATTTTCATTTTGGATGATCTGTCCATTGGTGAAAGTGGGGTGTTAAAGTCCCCTACTATTATTGTGTTACTGTCAATTTCCCATTTTATAGCTGTTAGCATTTGCCTTATGTATTGAGGTGCTCATATGTTGGGTGCATAAATGTTTACAATTGTTATATCTTCTTCTTGGATTGATCCCTTGATCATTATGTAGTGTCCTTCTTTGTCTCTTGTAATAGTCTTTATCTTAAAGTCTATTTTGTCTGATATGAGAATTGCTACTCCAGCTTTCTTTTGGTTTCCATTTGCATGGAATATCTTTTTCCATCCCCTCACTTTCAGTCTGTATGTGTTCCTAGGTCTGAAGTGAGTCTCTTGTAGACAGCATATATATGGGTCTTGTTTTTGCATCCATTCACCCAGTCTGTCTTTTGGTTAGATCATTTAATCCATTTACCTTTAAGGTAATTATCGATATGTATGTTCCTATTACCATTTTCTTAATTGTTTGGGGTTTGTTTCTGTAGGTCTTTTTCTTGTCTTGTGTTTCCTGCCTAGAGAAGTTCCTTTAGAATTTGTTGTAAAGCTGGTTTAGTGGTGCTGAATTCTGTTACCTTTTGCTTGCCTTTAAAGGTTTTAATTTCTCCATCAAATATGAATGAGATCCTTGCTGGGTAGAGTAATCCTGGTTGTAGGTTTTTCCCTTTTATCACTTTAAATATGTCCTGCAGCTCCGCTCTGGCTTGTAGAGTTTCTGCTGAAAAATCTTCTTTTAACCATATGGGGATTCCCTTATATATTATTTGTTGCTTTTCCCTTGCTGCTTTTAATATTTTTTCTCTGTACTTAATTTTTGTTAGTTTGATTAATATTTGTCTCAGCGTGTTTCTCTTTGGGTTTATCTTGTATGGTACTCTCTGTGCTTCCTTGACTTGATTGTTTCCTTTCCCATATTAGGGAAGTTTTTGACTATAATCTCTTCAAGTATTTTCTCAGTCCCTTTCTTGTTCTCTTTTTCATCTGGGACCCCTATAATTTGAATGTTCGTACATTTAATGTTATCTCAGAGGTCTCTGAAACTGTCCTCAATTCTTTTCATTCTTTTTTCTTTATTATGCTCCCTGGCAGTTATTTCCACCATTTTATATTCCGGGTCATTTATCCTTTCTTCTGTCTCAGTTATTCTGTTATTGATTCCTTCTACAGTATTTTTAATTTCAGTAATTGTGTTGTTCATCATTGTTTGTTTTCTCTTTAGTTCTTCTAGATCCTTTTTAAATGTTTCTTGTATTTTCTCCATTCTCTTTCTGAGATTTTGGATCATCTTTCCTATCATTACTCTGAATTCATTTTCAGGTAGGTTGCCTATTTCATCTTCATTTGTTTGGTCTTGTAGGTTTGTACCTTGCTCCTTCACCTGTTACTTTTTTTTTTTTTTTTTGGATGTGTGGTCCTGTGTTCCTCTCTTACTGGTTGTTTGGTCTGAGACATCCAGCACTGGAGTTTGCAGGCAGTTGGATAGAGCTGCGTCTTGGTACTGAGATGAGGACCTCCAGGAGACCTCACTCTGATTGATATTCCTTGGGGTCTGAGTTTCTCTGTTAGTCCAGCAATTTGGACTTGGAGTTCTCACCACAGGAGCTGAGGCCTGACCTCCAGCCTGGGAACAAAGATCCTGCAAGCTTCGTGGCATGGTAATAAAAAAAAAAAAACAGGAAGAAAGAAAACTAAAGGAGTAATACAATATCAAAGAGTAAAAAACAAAATAAAATTAGAAACATAAAAATATATTAGAAAAAATGAAACTAAAATGAAACAACCATTTGCTTGAGGTTCCTCCCATCCCCTTAGGTGTCTGTGTTCCCACACCAGTGCCTGGTAGGTGCTCTATTTGTAAGGAGACGTGAATTCCTCATCCTCCTAGTACACCATCTTCGAGATCTGGATTTTAAAAAATCAGTAAGTGAAGAGCCAGTTGTATTCTTAATAGTACACAACTGATTAGTAGCAAATACTTCATTTCAATAACAGACAGGTTCCACAAAGTACTCCAGTGCATTTAAAGTGAGCCAATCTAATTACACCATACTGGTTGCCCAGAAGAAAGATCAAGAAAGTGCTTGAAGTGAAAGAGGGGTTGACCCTCTTGAGACTTTGGGCAAAGTGACATAAGTGCAGGAATTTGGCTATGACAGCAATGATGTTGAAAACAATGATATGCTTTCAGTTTGAAGTGAAACATTTGTCCATTTGTTGGTGCCCTAGAAACTATATAACATGTTTGTGGCTAATTGTTCCCGGAACAAAATGGAAAATCAGTTGGACCAAAATGTCCATGATTATCTTTTTTGCCAAAGTTCAAATATATATTGGTTCTCTACAAAACATTGTCATTTAGTCACAAGCTGGATCTTTTGGGTAGTGCCGTAAATAGTTTTTGGAAAGGTAATACAGCCAGGGTGCCAAACATAATGTGGAGTATAACCAGAGCAGATTTTGCTTGGCTCCAGTGCTTCTGAGATGGGTGAAAGGAAGTGCTTTCCTGATTTTATGATTGGAAATTGTGCTTTTCTAATTTGATAACTCAAGCAACCTTGAACAAGATTTCTCTTTCCCTTGCCTGATCAATGTTCATACAGATCACCAAGCAGTTCATTTAGCAGTTGAGATAAATGCCTAATATAAAGAACTCTATTCTGAGACCCAAGATAAGTGAGTCACAGACCCACTTCATTTCTTTTCACATCTCTGTGTTGTTGAAAAAAAGCCCTAACTTCCCCCAAGTCTTTGATTACTTAACATGTTTAGAGTATGTTGACCACAATCCTAGAGAGGTACGGCAAGCCTTACATTAGTACCTAACTTCATGAAGAATGTGATGTTTAAAAGATCCTAAAAGATGAGAAAGATTCTGATGTGCAGAGATGTAGAGGAAATGTATTCTTAAAGAAAGGAATAAGCTTTGAAACATATGAACATGGATTGTTAAAAGAGAACCAGTAGTCTTGTTTCTGTTGTATCAGAAGAGAAGTCTTTGTCTTTGCAAAGGCAAAATTAAGAAGTAAAGATGGAAAAGGAGGATAAAGCTATACTGAACCAGGCTCTGAAATCACCAGGCTGAGGAATTTGAAACTCACTCTGTAAGCTATGAGAGACCATCAAATATTTTTACATAGAAAAATAACAATGATTAAATCATATTTGAAAGGTTGGTCTTAGATAAAGAGATAAACTAGAAGCAAGAATAAAACTTAGGATGTGTTCTTTAAAACTCCTAATGTGACGTAATGAAAGTCTAAAGTAGAGCAATATGAACACTAGAGAATGAACAAGCATTGAATGCAAAAGAGATTTGAAGTAAGAAAATCAACAGGTATAGCAATTAATTGGACAAGATGAAGGCATAAAGAATAAAGCATGATATGTCTTCAGCCTAAGTATCTGAGAAGTTGGTAAAACAATTAATACAATAAAGGAAAATCAAGGGATCTGGTTTCGGAGATAAGATGATGACTCATTTTGAGATTCTACATTGAAGGTGCTGTTGCTGTATGAAGGTGCTTAATAGGTAGTTAGCAATTTATACCTGTAGCTCAGAAAAGTGATTCTGCTGCATTAAGGTGATGATTGTTGCTTTGAAGTAGAAGGGATCCCTGAAGGACACAACCTTGAAAAACACCTATTTGGATCAGGAAAAGGTAGAGCTCTAGAACATTACAGAGAAACTGTGATCAGAAAAGAAGAGAATTCATTGTAACAGCACCTATAAACTCAAGAGGCAATGGACTGAACAGTGAGGAAGCCAGACAGCATGAGACTAAGCTTAGGTATGTACCAGAGAGTAGTGGAAATCCCAGATATATATTTCTCCTTCCAGAAGTTTGGAGAAGGGGAAAAATAAGGATAGGGCAATGTTTGAGGAGATGGCAAGTAAGTGGAAAGTTTTGGAGTGATATTTTTGGAGAAAGAGAAAGAAATAGAGATTGACAGAAATTTTATCACATATCCCAAAAAAGAGACAAGAATGTGCAAAATTGAATTCATGGTAATTCCCTCCATCACTTCGTAAGCCTTGTCCCTTTGTAGAATTCCTTGTCTCAAAGAAAGGGAAGCCAAAGGCCTAGAAGTCATCGCTGGTATTTCTCCCTCCTTCATTCCACATATCTAATTCTTTACTGTCAATTATACCTCTTAAATAGCTCTCAAATCCATCTATTTCTCTCTTTCCTCACACATCCCAATTTCTATGATCATAATTTTTCTTCTAGACCATCTCAGTAACTTCTTAAATAGTTTCCCTATGTTCATTTCTAACCATCTGTAGTCTGTTCTATATACGTTAATCAGAGTAATTATGAAATCCAACACTAATTGTGTCACTCAGATGCTTAAGATAATTAAATAGCTTTGCATTTCCTTTAGAATAAATTCTAAAATCAAAAAACAAATTATACCATCATCTACAAAGTCCTGAGTAGTGTGTGTTCTTGACTATCTCTTCAGCCTTATCTGGTACTCCTCTCCTGCACACTCTGTGTACTCCAGCTACATGGGCCTGTCTTCTGTTATTCATATTGATCATTCCTCTTCTTGCCATATGGCCTTTGTACATCTTCCTTTTGTGTAGAATGTCCTCAGTTTGTCGGGTTATTGCCTACCTATCTTCAATTTAATTGTCACCCCCTCAGGGAAATTTCACTGACTTTTCTAAGTCAAATACACTCTTATAGTACCAGAAGCCTCTCCCTTCCAACTCTTATTATTATTCTCCCATTCAACAAATCTTTTCGCAGTGCCCAATATGTGTCAGGTACAATTCTGGGCACTTGGGATATAACAGTGAACAAAACAAAGTCCGTGTCCTCATGGGGCTTTTATTCTGATAAGAGGAAGAAAGCGATATATAAGCATATCACTTTGTAAGAACAGATAGTGATAAATACTATGAAAAAAATGTAATAGGGACGGAGGATGGAAAATGATGGTCAGGTACACTTTTGGATAGAGCAGTCAAGGAATACCTGCTGATAAAGGAATAGTTGAGATAGCTTCTGAGGGAAGGTTCTAGATAATACTTAAAACTATGAGACTGTGTTACATCACTTGGGAAATAGATGCAGATGGAGGAACAGAAAAGGGGCCCAAGGAATGAAAAATAAGGCCCTCCACTGCTTAGAAATTGAGAAGATGAGTCTTGAGCAGCATGTGAAATTGACAAGAAACAGTCAGAAATGTAGGAGAAACAAAGTCACATCCCAGGGGTTACTGAAAAAAGGAGGTATTTAATAAGACAGTATAATCAACTTTTTCAAATGATTCTTATGGAATGCAAAGTCCATAAGGGCAGGAATTTATTTTATCTTTTGTTTGCTTTTCTAGTCCGAGTACCTGAAACAGAGCTGGCACATGGCATTTGCTCAATAACATTTGTTAGATGATAACCAGTCATAGGATGAGGACTAAGATGTGAACATTGGATTTAGCAATGTGGAGGTCAGGTCATGGGTAACCAGGTCAAGAGCAGTTTGGTTGGTGTGGTAGGATCAAAAGTCTGAGTGGAGTGAGTTTAAGATACCACGGGAGGGGAGAAGCAGAGAAACTGTCTTTATCTGTGTTCTTCAGCGTGTGTTTCCTTCCTTAATTACATGAAGGCTTGCCATATATTCACAGTGCCTGGCACATAACAGACATTAGGTTATATTTTTATATGAATAAAATACAAAAACCAGAAACAGGGGCAGAAAATAAGACAATTCTGCAGTTACATAAGCATAAAGTACTCAGAACATAGGGAAGGTGATACTGAAAAAGAAAGGAAGGTGAAATATGGTATAAGCAAGTAATTTAGCAGACATGGTAGATAATTATATATATGAAGAACAAAATAATAGAGAACATAGAATAATTAAGATGTCAACACAAAAAAGCTTAAGTGAGGAGCTGGTTATTAGGGAAAATATTAATTATGTTTTGAACCACTGAGTTTAAAGAGTGGATGCACTAAGATGTGATTAAAAAAAGAGCACGGGACCAGATGGAGAGAGGTCTGGATACTATGCCCAGATCCATCATTAACTCGCTGTGTAAGTTTAGGACAAACATTCTGCCAGATCTGTTTTCATCATCTGTAAGATGGGGTGAAGCAGAGTGGAATACACTTCTTCTAGCTGCATTAACTTTGATTCTATGAAAAAAGTTTGTATGTAAGATGACCTACTCTCAGGCACAGTTAGTGCTAGAGTATAAATGTGGGTATAATTATCAAGTAGGTAATAGTTGGAATTCAGAGATTATTTGAGTTTGGATGGAGGATCGAGCTCCATGTGTCATTCACTGGCTCCACATGGAGATCCAACCACAATCTCGGCTTCCTTCCCACTGTTTTCTGACCTATTCACTTGGCCATTGCTGACAAAGAGGAAGCCCACAGTTAGAGAGCAGCTGTTCTCAGGAGGGGTGGGGAGACCACAACAACTGACTGAAGAAAATAAGGGAATAGGGAAATGGATACTACAGCTAAAAAGAAGTAATATTGAAAATGGTTCTCCCTTGAATGATTTGAATACAGAGGAATTTTTAAGCCTGCTTAAGAAGAACTTAAGAATATTTAGCCTCATGGCAAAAATCGTATTCAATCTGTCCCCAAAAAAGATGAAAATATCTTTTCTGTATGTATGTCATTGAGATATCCATAGAATTTTCTATTGTGGAGCATTTGTGGACTTGGATTTTATATGCATTTTTGTGACTAAAAAGAATATATGTTGATATTTGGTGAGCGCAGATATAGACTAGAAAAATTTTCAAGTTGTAGCAGCCTGGTTTGCCATCAATAATTGAAATCCAGCTAGTAAGTAAAGTGAGCAGTAAAATGACCAAAGGAAATGAGGACATTAACAAGGAGAGAAAAGAGGGGGGATGTAGAGTACACTCCTGAAATAATTAAGGATTACCTGCGTTACATAACTCCTGGCAGTTCCTGTTCTGCAATTCACTGTGTTCCATTAGTAATTATGTTTATGTATTTAAAATAAAAATAATCAGCTGATAGATAACTGTCACTATTCACTAAAATATATTTTTAATAAAATGATATATTTTTCATATATGGCATATACAATTATATATATGCCACAGGACCTTGGCCAGCTCTAGGTCTATGTAACGTGACACCAGGTTGGGTCACCACCCCTGAAAGAATTTACTAAGAATTTCTCTCTCGCCCTCTCTCTCTGTAAAGATATATATATCTTTAATGTTCCACACTCAGAGAAGCAGAACCAGTAGAAATAAAAAGGAATAAGAAGCTTCTCTGGGAACCATGTCATGTAATTGATTTTTTTAGGAAATTCTATTGACTATCTGCTGTGTGAAAGGTGTGTGAAAGATGCTATGGGAGAGAATATAACAGACTCCAATCCAAAACATCACCTGCACATATACATGATTGGAAACAGTCACTTGCAGTGTGATTACTGAACAAGATGAGAAGACAGGAGCTTTCCCTATTTTAACTTTTATTATACTAGATTAATAGCTGATAACTACAAAAAAATATTGTAGTAGTATGATAATTAAAATTCAAACTATTAAGATTAAGGAGAAACTTTGAAAAATACAGAAACAGGATTAGAGAGAGCCCTGAGAGACAAAGGTATTCGTGAAAAGCAAAGATATCAGGATAAAAGGAGAGCAAGGGAAGATTACAATTCACCTCAACTTCTCTCATTATTCAGCAAACATTTATTAAGCACATGGTAAGCTCTAACCTCTGGCTAGGTGCTGAGGTTACAAAGATGAACAAGATACAATTCTACACTAAGGAAATTTAGATTTAGTACTTATATTGAGTACACCCTCAATAAATATTGCTAAGATAGAAGGGAGAAGCCCTAGAGGAAGACAGGCAACCACTGTCAATCCACCCCCTCCCCCCCCCTTTTTTTTTTTTTGGCCTTGCCACATAGCTTGTGGGATCTTAGTTCCCTGACCAGGGATCAAACACGGGTCCCTGCAGTGAAAGCACAGAGTCCTAACTGCTGGACCGTCAGGGAATTTCCTGTCAATATTTTTTGAACACAGAAGGAAAATCTGGATACCTGTAGATTCATTTAAAAACTGAAGATTGACTTCTGAGTAGAATTGGCAGAGTGAATCTGGGTCACAGAGACTCCTTTTCCCAATAGCTGCTGAAAACTAAAACAAAGCTGTCAAAATTCACAAGCAGTTTCTAAACAGTGAGAGGAAAGGCCATAGACCATAGCCTTTGAAGAGAGATGAGTGTAAGCTCTTTACCCAGCTCCTATCACTTTGAAGAAATGCTGAAGAGAGAAAGTGAGTTGACAAGATGATGAGAATTTTCACCAATACCCTCAATTTGAAAGAAGACTAATGGTTTAAATAGGCAGCAGCAATGTGGGGGAGAAATAATGAAAAGCATCATGAGAATAGAAATATCTATAAATCATTCTGGAATTTCAGCAAAAGGAGGAAGGGTACCGGTGCCTGAGTTTCACTTTGCAGGGCACCATATGAAGCTGAAAGAATTCATCAAAGCCAATGGGAGTGGGTTACACCCTCCCTGCATGGAGTGGTCTAGAAGGTCAGACATTTAAAGGGATCTCATGAATGAACAGACAAGGGATCTCACAGTGACCTCACCCCACATCTCTAGAGATAGTGTCATGTACCAGTATGATAAAGACAGGCCTCAGTCTTTGTCCCTAATGTGCCCCTTGGTGTACCTTGATTTCCTTGGGGGCAGAGATTTTGCCTTTACTCCTTGCAGTATTTGTATTCAGTTAAATCTGTTGAATATCACCCCTGGTGTCAAGAAATAGGCACCCACACTATGTTGAAACAAATAGTTGGTCTGGAGAATTTCCATTATTAAAATATGCTAGATTTTTTCAAAGTGGTGTATATTTTTTGAATGGAAAAGAAAGGAAAGAAAAGAAGTAGGAATCAGAATAGCAATAAGGAAAAGAAATAGAAATAAAGGAAAATACTACAGAAAGAACCCAATCTGAAAAAAATATCACCCAAGGAATAGAAGATAACTTGCCCCTGAGAAGTTCAAGCTATAAATAAACTTAATGAGAGTGAATTCAATAAATGTGAACTCAAACATATTATTTTTAAAAGGATAAGATGATAGAGTGTTTAAAAGCACCATTATATATTAGGTAAATCAATTAGAACAGCAAGGAACAAGATATCCAGTTAAAACTTAAATTACTGCCTTGGAGAACAGGTGTAAGATGATAATTGTGAATGCAGAGAGAAAACACAAAATGATCAGAGCCATCAGAGAAAAGTGATAGATATAAAATGCCAACAAAGATTATCTGACAGTACAATTGATGTTTTTACAGTATAGAGCCCAGTAGCTGGATAACAGAAAAGATTCAATAATAGAATATATAGTTCTCTCAAAGTTATATGCTCCAGTTTTGAAGCCAAAGGAGAGAAAACATTAATTTAATAATTTTAAATGTTAGGCAATTCAGTAAAAGAACAACCATTAAATCCTCTGAACAACTATTTTAATCCTCTATTTTACTTTGAGGAAGATATGAAATTATTTTTTAGGATGTCTCAAATAGAGGGAAAAAAAGAAACCCTGATGAAGATTGAAGATGTATCTAAAACTACTGTCTCCATCAACAGATCCATGTAAATACCTAAAATTCAGTGGAATAACCAGTACATACCTAATTCACAGCCTGGAACTTCTGAATAGATCTGACCAATATATTTTTTTAAAAAACCTTCAAAACTATATCAACAAATCCTGTTAATGTCTTGAAAATCAGAGTCCTGCTGTCAAGTCTCTTAAGCTATCCTTTATCTCTTTCCACTCAGCCTAGTGTCAAATATAGATGAGAGGGCTTCCCTGGTGGCGCAGTGGTTGAGAGTCTGCCTGCCGATTCAGGGGACATGGGTTCGTGCCCTGGTCCGGGAAGGTCCCACGTGCCGTAGAGCGGCTGGGCCCGTGAGCCATGGCCGCTGAGCCTGCACGTCCGGAGCCTGTGCTCCGCAACGGGAGAGGCCACAACAGTGAGAGGCCCACGTACCGCAAAATATATATACATATATAGATATATATAGATATATATAGATGAGAGAAACATAGTCATTGCTACTAGCCTAAGCACATGTACTTTCTCTTCACAAATGGTATGTAATTATTTTGAGCTTAAAATAAATGAATAACAATATTATAACTAATCATCATTTAATCCATACCACTCTTGAATACTAAACTGAGATTAATGGCTTTCTACAATACTGTGTGGTATTCGTATAGTATCAGTCATCATAAAGTTGCTTAAGTGTATTTTGAGAACCAGGAGAAACACAGTTGTTATATTTGAAGATTCCAGTCTCCAATCCTTCAAATCTCAAATGAAAAATTTCAGTCTAAGCTTTCACAGCCCTCTGAACTGAACTAGCCATAGCCTCTTTTATCAACAATGGTCTCCTTTTGCTCCCTTTTTCCGAGGTTTCACTGTCTGATTCCAACAGCTGTTTGTCCTTTATGAGACTTTTCTTCCCACACAACTCAGCTGTCCTCCCAGATCTTTCCAGCCATTCTGCCCCAGCTCTGAATCTTTCTCTTGGCTCTCCACTTGCTCCAAAGTCTGCACCTGTGTCTCTGGACCTTGGGATCTCACAGGAACTGGAGAGGAACATTTTATTTTTAATAAATACATCTTAGATTATTTTCCTGCTTCTTTTATTCCATCACATGAAAAAACTAACTGAAACATATTAAAAGAAATATGTTTTAATTCCATGAAGTGACTCTTAAGACTTAGGTAGAACCAGAAATTAGGTCATTAGACAAATAGTTTATTTTCCAAACTTTCTAAAGGATAAGGAAGTTAGAAGAAATACTTCTCTTTTCTTCTATGGCTAGCCAGAGCATCATTCATGCTTACAACTGCATGTTGGTTTTTTCAGATTGTATACAGTATGTAAATTACCTAGTAGTAAGCATGGCCTTTGTCCAAGTAGAAGGTAATTAGAGGGACAGCACTCATCTACCCAACTATAGCTATTCTCCCAACCCAAGCTAAGATGTGTCAACTCTCCATTAAAACCCTGGCACTCTCACTTAAGAGTGAGCTTAGCAGAGCCACAGACAATAAAATGTGATATGAGAAGTGCTGAAATAGACACCTCAAAATATTTCTCCTATGGGCTTTCAAAAATAGTTGAAAGTCCCATCAACCACTTCTTAAATTTTAGTCCTAATTTTTGATGACTCTATCAAAACAGCAGGTATGAGACTATGAATATATAATTTTGAATTTTACTGATTTGAGAAACCCAACACTGGTGAACTGATTTTTGACTCAAATTTTATCAGGCATTGGAACTACCTGGAAGGATTATTTTTTTTCTTTTTTATACTTCTACTGAGGTATAATTGACAAACAATAAATTGACATGTTTAAACTGTGCAATTGTATCTATATTTGTATAGCTATGTATAGATATAGATATATATGTATACATGTACATATATACTTATATATGTGTGTATCTATATATACGGATATATATCCATGAAATCGTTATTACTATCAAGGTAGTGAATAATATCATTCATCCCCAAAAGTTTCCTCATGCCCTTTTATATTCTCTCCTTCCTGTCCCTTTCTGCCCAGGCCTTTCTACTGCCACTGTCTTCCCAGGCAACCACTAGTCTGAATTTTGTCACTATATATTGGTTTGCATTTTCTAGACATTTGTATAAATAGAATCATACAGTATGTACTCTTTTTTGGTCTGGCTTCTTTCACTCAACATGATTACTTTCAGAATGACCCGTGTTATTGCATTCATGAAAAGTTTCTTTTTATTTCTGAAGAACATTCCATTGTACAGATAAACCATATGTGTTTAGCAATTCACCAGTTAATGGGCATTTTGTTTACAGCTTTTTGCTCTTACAAGTAAAGCTGCTATGAACGTTCAAATACAATTCTTTCCATGATAATAAGTTTTACGTCTTGTGGGTAAATTAAAAGGAGTAGAATGGCTATGTCATATGATAGATTTATGCTTAACTTTTTAAGAAACTGCCAAGTTATTTTACAAAGTAGTTATACTATTTTACATTCCTACCAGTAGTGTAGGAATCCTACATCTTCTCCATGCTCCACATCCTCTCCAGTACTTGACATGGTCAGTCTTAATATTAGACATTTGTAATGGATGTGTAGTGGTATTTCATTGTGTTTTTGTTGTGCACTTACCTAATGAATATCGATGTTTAGTATTTTAATGTATTTATTTGCCATCTGTAGATCATTTTTGGTGAAGTGTATGTTCAAATATTTTGCTCATTTTTAAATTTTTTTGACTTTTACAAGTTTTTTAATATGTTTTGGATATAAATCCTTTATCAGATATGTGATTTGCAAAGACTCTCTCCCAGTCTGTGACTTGTATTTTGATTCTCTTAATAGCATTTTTCTAAGAGCTGTCATTCTTCATTGTGATGAAGTTCCATTTATCAAGTTTTTTTTTTTTAATGGATCATGTCTTTGGCTTTGTATCTAGGAAAACTTCACTTCACCCAATGTCTCCCATGTTTTCTTCTAGAAATTATAAAATTTTAGGTTTTATACTTTGCTCTATTCTCCATTTTGAGTTAATTTTTACACATGGTGTGAGGTAGACATTGAAGTATTTATGGGGTTTTTTGCATAAGGATAGTTGGGACTCTTAGGCAACATTTATTGAATAGACTATCCATTCATTGAATTGTCTTTGTATCTTTGTCAAAAATCAATTAACTCTACATATGTAAGTCTATTTCTGGACTTATTTTTTTATCCCGATGCCAGTATCACACTATTTCAATTACTATTGCTATATAAAAATTATTGAAGTCAGATAGTATAAGTCCTCCAACTTTGCTTCTCCTTCTCAAAGTTGTTTTGACTATTCCAGGTTGTTTGCATGTTAATGTGAATTTTAGAATAAGCATGTCAATTTCTATTAAAAAAAGAAAGGGCTTTCTGGGGTTTTGATAGTGATCATACTGAATTTATAGATCAGTTAAGAAAGACTTGACATCTGAATAATATTAAGTCTTCCAAACTATGAACATGTTATATCTTTCCATTTTTTACATTTTGTAAAATTTCTCTCAGCAATATTTTATAGTTTTCATTGTACTGACCTTAAATATCTTTTGAAGATTATTCTCAAAGAATTTCATATTTTGAACATTACTGAAATAGTATTAAATTTTAATTTCAGTTGGTTCTGAGCATATAGAAATTCAATTGAATTTTGTATATTAATCTTATATCCTGCAAACATGCTAACTTGCTTATTAACTCTAGTATCTTTTTTTTTATGACAAAACTAAAATTTGGAGAAGTTAAATAATTTGCACAAGGTGCAATATCCATTTTCCCTTTCTTTAGTAACACAATGCCAACTTTATTTGGGGTGGTAATGCATCCAGTGAAAAAGCTGCACTTCCCAGTGCCCCTTGCAGCTAGGTGTGGTCATGTGCTTACATTCTGGTCAATGAGATGCAAATGGAAGTACTATGTGGGCCTTTTGGGAAGATTCTGTAAAGAGTATTGACTCTGCCATAAGGTCCTTCTCCATTCCTTCTTCCTGATGCCTGAAATGCAGATGTGGTGACAGGAGCTTCAACAGCCATCTTGGACTTTGAAGATATAAGGCATGTATTAGATGGTGTTGGAGAAAGAAGGAACTTTGTTCTCTGATGACCGCAGAACTGCTGTACCCACCCTGGGCTGCCTATCTCTGACTTATATGAAAGATAACTAAACTTCTATCTTGTTAAAATTTCTTTTATCACAGACAACACGATTCTAACTATAATAACAGCTTATGCTTATAGTGTGCTTTATCAAAGCTACCTGCCAGACACTTTTCTAAGTGGTTTGTATATATTGACCCATTTCAATCCTCACAACAACCCTATGATATATGGTTGAAGCAAAGAGAAGTTCAGTGACTTGCCCAAGGTTACACAGCTAGAAGTGGCAGAGCCAGCAAACACACAGCTAATAGGAATCAGACGTGAGAGTAAAACTCAGGTCTATCTTACACCCAAGACTATAACAATTATACTATGTGGCTTCTTTTTTTTTTTTTTGACATCTTTATTGGAGTATAATTGCTTAACAATGGTGTCTTAGTTTCTGCTTTATAACAAAATGAATCAGTTATACATATACATATGTTCCCATATACCCTTCCTCTTGCGTCTCGCTCCCACCCTCCCCATTCCACCCCTCCAGGCGGTCACAAAGCACCCAGCTGATCCCCCCGTGCTATGCGGCTGCCCCCCACCAGCCATCTACCCTATGCTTGGTAGTGTAAACACGTCCATGCCTCTCTTTCACTTTGTCACAGCTTACCCTTCCCCCTCCCCATATCCTCAAGTCCATTCTCTAGTAGGTCTGCCTCTTCATTCCTGTCCTACCCCTAGGCTCCTCATGACTTTTTTTCTTCTTAAATTCCATATATATGTGTCAGCATACGGTATTTGTCTTTCTCTTTCCGACTTACTTCACTCTGTATGACAGACTCTAGGTCCATCCACCTCATTACAAATAGCTCAATTTCGTTTCTTTTTATGGCTGAGTAATATTCCATTGTATATATGTGCCACATCTTCTTTATCCATTCATCTGATGATGGACACTTAGGTTGTTTCCATCTCCAGGCTATTTTAAATAGGGCTGCTATGAACATTTTGGTACATGACTCTTTTTGAATTATGGTTTCTCAGGGTATATGCCCAGTAGTGGGATTGCTGGGTCATATGGTAGTTCTATTTGTAGTTTTTTAAGAAACCTCCATACTGTTCTCCATAGTGGCTGTACCAATTCACATTCCCACCAGCAGTGCAAGAGGGTTCCCTTTTTTCCACACGTTCTCCAGCATTTATTGTTTCTAGATTTTTTGATGATGGCCATTCTGACTGGTGTGAGATGATATCTCATTGTAGTTTTGATTTGCATTTCTCTAATGATTAAAGATGTTGAGCATTCTTTCATGTGTTTGTTGGCAGCCTGTATATCTTCTGTGGAGAAATGTCTATTTAGGTCTTCTGCCCATTTTTGGATTGGGTTGTTTGGTTTTTTTTTTGTTATTGAGCTGCATGAGCTGCTTATAAATTTTGGAGATTAATCCTTTGTCAGTTGCTTCATTTGCAAATATTTTCTCCCATTCCAAGGGTTGTCTTTTGGTCTTGTTTATGGTTTCCTTTGCTGTGCAAAAGCTTTTACGTTTCATTAGGTCCCATGTGTTTATTTTTCTCTTTATTTCCATTTCTCTAGGAGGTGGGTCAAAAAGGATCTTGCTGTGATTTATGTCATAGAGTGTTCCGCCTGTGTTTAACTCTAAGAGTTTGATAGTGTCTGGCCTTACATTTAGGTCTTTAATCCATTTTGAGCTAATTTTCGTGTATGGTGTTAGGGAGTGATCTAATCTCATACTTTTACATGTCCCTATCCAGTTTTCCCAGCACCACTTATTGAAGAGACTGTCCTTTCTCCACTGTACATTCCTGCCTCCTTTATCAAGGATAAGGTAACCATATGTGCGTGGGTTTATCTCTGGGCTTTCTATCCTGTTCCATTGATCTGTCATTTTTGTGCCAGTACCATACTGTCTTGATTACTGTAGCTTTGTAGTATAGTTTGAAGTCAGGGAGCCTGATTCCTCCAGCTCCATTTTTCGTTCTCAAAATTGCTTTGGCTATTCGGGGTCTTTTGGTTTCCATACTGTCTTGATTACTGTAGCTTTGTAGTATAGTCTGAAGTCAGGGAGCCTGATTCCTCCAGCTCCATTTTTCATTCTCAAGATTGCTTTGGCTATTCGGGGTCTTTTGTGTTTCCATACAAATTGTGAAATTTTTTGTTCTAGGTCTGTGAAAAATGCCAGTGGTAGTTTGATAGGGATTGCATTGAATCTGTAGATTGCTTTGGGTAGTAGAGTCATTTTCACAATGTTGATTCTTCCAATCCAAGAACATGGTATATCTCTCCATCTATTTGTATCATCTTTAATTTCTTTCATCAGTGTCATAATTTTCTGCAGACAGGTCTTTTGTCTCCTTAGGTAGATTTATTCCTAGCTATTTTATTCTTTTTGTTGCAATGGTAAATGGGAGTGTTTCCTTAATTTCTCTTTCAAAATTTTCATCATTAGTATATAGGAATGCCAGAGATTTCTGTGCATTAATTTTGTATCCTGCTACTTTACCAAATTCATTGATTAGCTCTAGTAGTTTTCTCATGGCATCTTTAGGATTCTCTATGTATAGTATCATGTCATCTGCAAACAGTGACAGCTTTACTTCTTTTCTGATTTGGATTCCTTTCATTTCCTTTTCTACTCTGATTGCTTTGGCTAAAATTTCCAAAACTATGTTGAATAAGAGTGGTGAGAGTGGGCAGCCTTGTCTTGTTCCTGATCTTAGTGGAAATGGTTTCAGTTTTTCACCATTGAGGACAATGTTGGCTGTGGGTTTGTCATATATGGCCTTTATTATGTTGAGGTAAGTTCCCTCTGAGCCTACTTTCTGCAGGGTTTTTTTTTTTTTTTTTTTTTTTTTTTTTTTTTTTTTCTGCTGTACGCGGGCCTCTCACTGCTGTGGCCTCTCCCGTTGCGGAGCACAGGCTCCGGACACACAGGCTCCGCGGCCATGGCTCGCGGGCCCAGCCGCTCCGTGGCATGTGGGATCTTCCGGGATCGGGGCACGAACCCGTGTCCCCTGCATCGGCAGGCGGACTCTCAACCACTGCGCCACCAGGGAAGCCCTCTGCAGGGTTTTTATCATAAGTCGGTGTTGAATTTTGTCGAAAGCTTTCTCTGCATCTATTGAGATGATCATATGGTTTTTCTTCTTCAATTTGTTATTATGGTGTATCACATTGATTGATTTGCGTATATTGAAGAATCCTTGCATTCCTGGAATAAACCCCAGTTGATCATGGTGTATGATCCTTTTAATGTGCTGTTGGATTCTGTTTGCTAGTATTTTGTTGAGGATTTTTGCATCTATGTTCATCAGTGATATTGGCCTGTAGTTTTCTTTCTTTGTGACATCCTTGTCTGGTTTTGGTATCAAGGTGATGGTGGCCTCATAGAATGAGTTTGAGACTGTTCCTCCCTCTGCTATATTTTGGAAGAGTTTGAGAAGGACAGGTGTTAGCTCTTCTCTAAATGTTTGATAGAATTCGCCTGTGAAGCCATCTGGTCCTGAGCTTTTCTTTGTTGGAAGATTTTTAATCACAGTTTCAATTTCAGTGCTTGTGATTGGTCTGTTCATATTTTCTATTTCTTCCTGATTCAGTCTTGGCAGGTTGTGCATTTCTAAGAATTTGTCCATTTCTTCCATGTTGTCCATTTTATTGGCATAGAGTTTCTTGTAGTAATCTCTCATGATCTTTTGTATTTCTGCAGTGTCAGTTGTTACTTCTCCTTTTTCATTGCTAATTCTATTGATTTGAATCTTCTCCCTTTTTTTCTTGATGAGTCTGGCTAATGGTTTATCAATTTTGTTTATCTTCTCAAAGAACCAGCTTTTAGTTTTATTGATCTTTGCTATCGTTTCCTTCATTTCTTTTTCATTTATTTCTGATTTGATTTTTATGATTTCTTTCCTTCTCCTAACTTTGGGGTGTTTTTGTTCTTCTTTCTCTAATTTCTTTAGGTGCAAGGTTAGGTTGTTTATTCGAGATGTTTCCTGTTTCTTAAGGAGGCATTCTATTGCTATAAACTTCCCTCTTAGAACTGCTTTTGCTGCATCCCATAGGTTTTAGGTTATTGTGTCTCCATTGTCATTTGTTTCTAGGTATTTTTTAATTTCCTCTTTGATTTCTTCAGTGATCATTTCGTTATTAAGTAGTGTGTTGTTTTGCCTCCATGTATTTGTATTTTTTACAGATCTTTTCCTGTAATTGATATCTAGTCTCATAGCATTGTGGTCGGAAAAGATTCTTGATACAATTTCAATTTTCTTAAATTTACCAAGGCTTGATTTGTGACCAAAGATATGATCTATCCTGGAGAATGTTCCATGAGCACTTGAGAAAAATGTGTATTCTGTTGTTTTTGGATGGAATGTCCTATAAATATCAATTAAGTCCATCTTGTTTAATGTATCATTTAAAGCTTGTGTTTCCTTATTTATTTTCATTTTGAATGATCTGTCCATTGGTGAAAGTGGGGTATTAAAGTCCCCTACTATGACTGTGTTACTGTTGATTTCCCCTTTTATGGCTGTTAGTATTTGCCTTATGTATTGAGGTGCTCCTATGTTGGGTGCATAAATATTTACAATCGTTATATCTTCTTCTTGGATCAATCACTTGATCATTATGTAGTGTCCTTCTTTGTCTCTTCTAGTAGTCTTTATTTTAAAGTCTATTTTGTCTGATATAAGAATTGCTACTCCAGCTTTCTTTTGGTTTCCATTTGCATGGAATATCTTTTTGCATCCCCTTACTTTCAGTCTGTATGTGTCTCTAGGTCTGAAGTGGGTCTCTTGTAGACAGCATATATATGGGTCTTGTTTTTTTATCCATTCAGCCAATCTGTATCTTTTGGTAGGAGCATTTAGTCCATTTACATTTAAGGTAATTATCAATATGTATGTTCCTATTACCATTTTCTTAATTGCTTTGGGTTTGTTGTTGTAGGTCTTTTCCTTCTCTTGTGTTTCCTGCCTAGAGAAGTTCCTTTAGCATTTGTTGTAAAGCTGGTTTGGTGGTGCTGAATTCTCTTAAGTTTTGCTTCTCTGTAAAGTTTTTAATTTCTCCCCTAAATCTGAATGAGATCCTTGCTTGGTAGAGTAATCTTGGTTGCAGGTTTTTCCCCTTCATCACTTTAAATATGTCCTGCCACTCCCTTCTGGCTTGCCGAGTTTTTGCTGAAAGATCAGCTGTTAACCTTATGGGGATTCCTTTGCATTTTATTTGTTGTTTTTCCCTTGCTGTTTTTAATATGTTTTCTTTGTATTTAATTTTTGACAGCTTGATTAATATTTGTCTTGGCGTATTTCTCCTTGGATTTATTCTGTATGGGACTCTCTGTGCCTCCTGGACTTGATTAACTATTTCCTTTCCCATATTAGGGAAGTTTTCAACTATAATCTCTTCAAATATTTTCTCAGTGCTTTTCTTTTTCTCTTCTTCTTCTGGAACCCCTATAATTCGAAAGTTGGTGCATTTAATGTTGTCCCAGAGGTCTCTGAGACTGTCCTCAGTTCTTTTCATTCTTTTTTCTTTTTTCTGCTCTGCAGTAGTTATTTCCACTATTTTATCTTCCACCTCACTTATCCGTTCTTCTGCCTCAGTTATTCTGCTATTGATGCCATCTAGAGTATTTTTAATTGCATTTATTGTGTTTCTAATCGTTGCTTGATTCATCTTTAGTTCTTCTAGGTCCTTGTTAAATGTTTCTTGCATTTTGTCTATTCTGTTTCCAAGATTTTGGATCATCTTTACTATAATTATTCTGAATTCTTTTTCAAGTAGACTGCCTATTTCCTCTTCATTTGTTAAGTCTGGTGGGTTTTTATCTTGCTCCTTCTCCTGCTGTGTGTTTTTCTTTCTTCTCATTTTGCTTATCTTACTGTGTTTGGGGTCTCCTTTTTGCAGGCTGCAGGTTCGTAGTTCCCATTGTTTTTGGTGTCTGTCCCCAGTGGCTAAGGTTGGTTCAGTGGCTTGTGTAGGCTTCCTGGTGGAGGGGACTAGTGCCTGTGTTCTGGTGGATGAAGCTGGATCTTGTCTTTCTGGTGGGCAGGTCCACGTCTGGTAGTGTGTTTTGGGGTGTCTGTGAACTTTTTATGATTTTAGGCAGCCTCTCTGCTAATGGGTGGTGTTGTTTTCCTGTCTTGCTAGTTGTTTGGAATAGGGTGTCCAGCACTGTAGCTTGCTGGTCGTTGAGTGAAGCTGGGTGCTGGTGTTGAGATGGAGACCTCTGGAAGATTTTCGCCGTTTGATATTATGTGGAGCTGGGGGGTCGCTTGTGGACCAGTGTCCTGAAGTTGGCTCTCCCACCTCAGAGGCACAGCACTGACTCCTGGCTCCTGAATTTGGGATGATTCATTGTCTATTCATGTATCCACAGATGCAGGGTACATCAAGTTTATTGTGGAGATTTAATCCACTCCTCCTGAGGCTGCTGGGAGAGATTTCCCTTTCTCTTCTTTGTTGTCATAGCTCCCGGGTCTCAGCTTTGGATTTGGCCCCGCCTCTGCATGTAGGTCACCGGAGGGCGTCTGTTCTTCGCTCAGACAGGACAGGGTTAAAGGGGCAGCCACTTCGGGGGCTCTGCCTCACTCAGGCCGGGGGGGGAGGGAAGGGCACGGAGCGCGGAGCGAGCCTGCGGCGGCAGAGACCTACATGACGTTGCACTAGCCCGAGGTGCTCCGTGCGCTCTCCCGGGGAAGCCGTCCCTGGATCCCGGACCCCGGCAGTGACGGGCTGCACAGGCTCCATGGAAGGGGGGCATGGACAGTGACCTGCGCTCCACACGGGCCTCTTGGTGGCGGCAGGAGCCCCAGCGTCCCACGCCCGTCTTTGGGGTCCGCGCTTTCAGCCGCGGCTCATGCCCATCTCTGGAGCTCCTTTAAGCAGCGCTCTTAATCCCCTCTCCTCGCGCACCAGGAAACAAAGAAGGAAGAAAAGTCTCTTGCCTCTTTGGCAGCTCCAGACCTTTTTCCTGGACTCCCTCCCAGCTAGCCGTGACGCACTAACACCCTTCAGGCTGTGTTCACGCTGCCAATCCCAGTCCTCTCCCTGTGCTCAGACCAAAGCCCGAGCCTCAGCTCCCATCGCCGCCCGCCTCGGCGGCCGAGCAGACAAGCCTCTCGGGCTGGTGAGTACGGGTCAGCACCGATCCTCTGTGCGGGAATCTCTCTGCTTTGCCCTGCCCAGGTACGTGGAGAGTTTCTTGCCTTTGGGGAGATCTGAGGTCTTCTGCCAGCGTTCAGTAGGTGTTCTGTAGGAGTTGTTCCACGTGTAGCTGTATTTCTGGTGTATCTGTGGGGAGAAGGGTGATCTCCGCATCTTACTCTTCTGCCATCTTCCCCGGAAGTCTCTAGTATCTTTTGTAAATTGTATAGAATTTTCTTTGTGGATGATTATTTTGTCTGCAAATAAAGACAGGTTTACTACTTCCTTTTCAGTCTTAGCACGTATTAATTTTTTGTTTTAGTATGCTAGCTAACACTTTCAGTACAATGTTGAATATAAATGGTAAGAGTAAATATCCTTACCTTTTTCCTGATCTTATGAGGAAAGAATTCAGGCTTTCACTGTTAGGGATCATATTATCAGTAGGTTTTTCATAGATGTCCATAGTAGGTTTAAGATGTTTCTTTCTAGTCCTAGTTTGATGAGAATTTTTACTCAGGAATAGATATTGGATTTGTCAAATGTCTTTTTACATCTAATAAGATGATCATATTGTTTCTTTTTTTTGTCTGATAATTTGATGAATTAGATTGATTTTCAAATATTAAACCAACTTTATATTCTCGAGATAAACTATATGTAGCCTTGATGTATTAGCATTGTTATACATTGTTGAATTTGATTAAAATTTTGTTAGGAATTTTTTTATCCATGAGGAATATTGGTACACAATTTTTTCCCTGTAATGTCTTCGCCTAATTTCAATGTCAGAATAATGCTAGCATTGTGGAATTTATTGGGAAACTTTCTCTTTTCTTTTTTAATTTTCTGGAAGAGTGTATACAGTACTGGTATTTTTTCTTCCTTAAGTGTTTGACAGGATTCCATAGTGAAACCATCTGGGTCTGAAGTTTCCTGTGTAGGAAGGATTTTAACTTCAAATTCGATTACTTTACTCATTATGGGACTATTCAGGTTATCTATTTCTTCCTGAGTAAACTTTAGTAGTTTTGTCTTTCCAGATATTTATTCGTTTCCTATAAGTTGTTAAATTTATTGACATACTTTCAAGATAATATTCCTTTGTAATCCTTTTATATCTATAAATTCTGTAGTGATATCACCTCTCTCATCTTAATACTGGCAATTTGTATCTTCACTCTTACTTTCCTGATCAGGCTGGATAAAAGTTTAATTTTATTGATATCAAATAATAACCCTTTGGTTTTATTAATTTTCTCTATGGTTTTTTTTCATTCTTTAATTTTTGCTCTGGTCTTTATTATTTATATTTCACAACATAAATAATAATTAAATCAGGTTTTATTTGCTCTTCTTCTATTTTCTTAAAATGAAACCTGAGGTAATTGATTTGTGTCCTTTATTCTTTCTAATATAGGTAGTTAATCCCATAAATTTCTCATTTAGTATTGTTTTAACTGTATTCCACAACTATAAAAAATTTGGTGCATTTTCATTTTCATTCAGTTAATAACACTTTCTAATTTCCGCTTGCCTTTTTCTTTGACACACAGTATTTTGAAAACTGTGTTTACAGTTTCCAAATATTCAAAGATTTTTAATTTTTTTTTTATTGATGCATAATTGTGGTCTGGCAACATATGCTGTGTGACTTGAATCCTTTTAAACCTATTGAGTCTTGACTTATGACTCTTGAAAAGAATGTGTACACTGATTTTTTTTTTGCATGGAGTGCTCTATAAGTGTCAATTAGGTTGACCTGGTTGACAGTGTTATTAAGACTTCAGTATTCTTATAGATTTTCTTTTGTTGGTTTATCCTAGGAAAATAAAGGAGAGGAATTGAATCCCTTAATAAAATTGTGAATTTGCCTATATCTCCTTGCTATTCTGTCAATTTTAGTTTTGTGTATTTTGAAGTTTTGTTACTAGGCACATAAACATTTAGGATTATTATGCCCTCCTGAAAAATTCACTCCCTTTATCATTGTGAAATAGTGATCTTATCCCTGGTATTATTTTTATGCTCTGAGTCTTCATTGTCTGATATAACATAGCCACTCCAGCTTTCATTTTATTAGTATTAGCAGGGTAAACTTTTCCCATTTTTTCCCCTGTAATCTATTTGGATCATGATATCTAAAGAAGTCTTGATAGGCTGTATATAATTGGGTTTTTATCCAATCTACAATTTTTTCCTTTAATTGGGATTTTTAGGTCAATTACATTTACTATGATTATTGATATGGTTGAGTTTAAATATACCCTCTCACTATTTGTTTTCCTATTGTCCCATCTGATGTTAATTTTTCCTATTTTTCTGCTTTCTTTAGGATTAAATGAGGGTTTTTTTAATGATTTTATTTAATCTCCTTTGTTATTAATAGCCATATTCTTTGCTGTGTAATTTTAATGGTTGCTTTTGAATTTATGGTATAAATTTTTAACTTATCACAGTCTACCTTCAAGTGATATTATACTAATTCACATATTATATAAGGACCTTATAATAGCATTCTTTCACTGCTCCCCTTTTGGCCTCTGTGCTTTTGTTGTCACACATTTTATCTCTGTATATGTTATAAATGGCACAATACGCTGATACAATTTATTTAAACAGTTGATTATCTTTTAAAGGGATATAAATATTAAGAAAATAATTTTTATATTTGCCCTTGTTGTTACCATTTCCAGAGCTCTTAATTTCTTTGTGTGAGTCCAGCTTGTGATTCATTCAAATCTGAGTTTTTGAGTCTTAAAAATATTTTTTTCTTTGTTGGAATTCTCTTTTGGTACAAATTACTTAATTATTTACAAAGTACTAAAATGTTTTCTTCCAAAGTCATGTTACAGCTATTTTCCTCAGCATGGCTTCCCAAAACATAGACATTATTTTCAAAGTGTCTTACTTCCAAGTATTTTCTTCTCAACTAGCCCAACTTTAGATTTCCTTATAAAATTCATGAGGGAAATCATACTCATAAAATTAGAGGGGAACTCTTAAATAGGAAACTCATAAGCCTATTTCCAGTTCTCTCCTAAATGTCACAAGACCACAATAAATGGGAAATACTTCAAAGATTCATTATGAAATGCCCTAAGGAATCAAATCAGTAAGTAGTGATGTTATGTGTTCCCCTGCTTAGCTCCAGGTTAACTCCCATCTTTCTTCTGGGTCTGTACTTTGCCCATGTTTTTGAAATGAAGTTCTTGTGTCAAATTACAAGTTTCCTCCCTGGGCAGACTTTGCTGTGTCTGTGTTGTATCATAGCTAATATTTAAATTCTTTCTGACTCTATAGTACCTAGTCAATTAAAAATAGTATATAAGTCATGGTAACGTAAAATATAGACTGTGCAGCTTTGGAGAGTAGAGAAGTAAGGGCCATAAGGAACGCAGAAAGAAGAGCTGTCCTCTAGAGCAGGGGTCCCTACACCCCAGGGCACGGACCCCTACCAGTCCATGGCCTGTTAGGAACTGGGCCGCACAGCAAGAGGTGAGGTGGGTGAGCGAGGGAAGCTTCACCTGCCGCTCCCCATCACTCCCCATTGCTCACATTACCGCCTGAACCATCCCCCAACCACCCGTCCGTGAAAAAATTGTCTTCCATGAAACTGGTCCCTGGTGCCAAAAAGTTGGGGACCACTGCTCTAGAGCAATAAAATTAAGATGCAACAAGTGTTTCATGTGACTGATGATCAGGAGAGGCAGAATGTGGGTATTAAGTCATGGAGACAAAAAGAATAATCAAACAGTAGTTCCAAATGTGAACACTGATTAAAAGTTACTAAAGCAAAAGTTTCAAAATGTAGGTATTAATTTATGACCAATCTGCTTTTCACAAAGTTAGTGGAGTATGTTTCTTGGTGAGAAGATGCTGAGATTTATTCATTTATATATGATTAATAATGCTCCTGAGTAATGCAAGAGGAGTCAGTTAGAATCTAGTCAGAGTACATGTAGCCAGCCAATGCCCCCTCACAACCAAATCACATAATTATTAAACATTTGCTTTCCTGGGCATTTTGCTGTGTCCCAAGGGATACAAAAATTAGTGATACCTGTTCCTATCCTAAAATATAGTATAGCTTAGTGAATAAAACCAGGAAGGTTTTAGACACATAGTAGGAGTTAAATGTTTGTCAAAAACATTAGTCAATTTTAGTGCAATATAAATTTTTATCAATATTATATCAGAAGATCTATGGGGAAAAGAAACTTATAGAGATTTATTCCAATTGAAAGCACTGAAGAAAACTTCCTTAAGAATCTTTAAATGTGGGATGAGGCAGTAAGTTAGTCTCTTTAGGAGAAAGGATATGCCTACCATTCACAGCCTATCATTCTGTTGTGGGCACACTCTCTTGTATAGAATAGCAAGAACAAAGATACCAAAATGAGAACATGAAGAACAGTTTCTAGGAATGAGAAAATCTCAGTTGGAATTCTTTGAGACATAATAAAGTTAATAAAGCTCGAATGATTGATTACAGCTGAATAGTAGTAGACTATGAATTTAAGATTAAAATATTGAGCCTCTGCTGTAAAGAAGCTTGTATAAATACAGATAA
Organism: Mesoplodon mirus; assembly: GCF_964341445.2. NCBI lineage: Eukaryota > Metazoa > Chordata > Mammalia > Artiodactyla > Ziphiidae > Mesoplodon > Mesoplodon mirus. The sequence goes on from NC_138992.1 coordinate 60,364,164, forward strand.
ATAAGGATAAATTGAGAAGAAGAAACAAGTTGGCTAAGTTGTTAGAAGGAACCATAGGGGTGTACATGTAGGACCAGGAATAGAGCTTGTTCCCTCCAACCAAACAGGACAAAAATTCATAATTCATTGGCTAAAGCACTCAGAAGATTCTTGTCTCCCTAATGGAGAACAATTAGGTCTAGACTAAATGCTGCTCTGGCTCTTGTTAACAAATTTTAATAAGAAGACCCACAAGAAGCAAATCATTTCTAAGTAGCTTAACTGTAACCTAGAGCAAATCTCAGGATATATGTAAGAATACAAAAATATCCAGCACCCAACAAGATAAAAGTCATAGTATGAATAAAATCAAAGATTATCATGTTTATTTTAAAAGTTTTGAAAGAAGTTGCTGTTTTTGGCAATTATCATTCATATAGAATTTTATTTTATGCTGACTTCTTTTTAAAATCTGTTTAAAGTCCTAAATTCTTCTGGAATGAGTGACAGTTCTTTTAGCAAGTCTCACTTCTCCTTTTCTTTATAATGTCATTCATTGCTCTAGTCCTTCTGTCCAAAAATTCCTCTTTAGGTTATTCCATTACTTCTCAAGAGTTTTTTAAAAATTTGTTCCTGTCAATAACACTTCCTGTCTTACTAATTTCACATGGTAACTTGTTATTATTTAGTTGTCTAACTGACAGAATGATATAGTAGAAGTTATAATAGTCTCATGCCCACATCAAACACAAATTCCATTCCTAAAGCAATTGACCCAACACAGTGGTTCCCAAACTGGGCTGCACGCCAGAATCACCTGGAGAACCTCTTACAATATGTAGATACCCAGACTCCACTCCAGATCAATTAAATCAGAATATTTAGGGGTTGGGGTATCATCTTTTTTTAAAGCTCTAAGGTGATGTCCAATCCAGGTTAAGAACCACTGAGCCCTAACTTCTCTAGTTCTCAATTCAGGATAATGGAAGTGATAATACCTTGTTCACTTATCTCATAAGCATCAAAAGATAGAATATATGAAAATATATCATGCCTCAAAACATTTAAAAGCCTTTCTCATGTCTAGTTTCTTTAAAAAAAAAAAAAAAAAAAAAAAAAAAAAAACTTTGGGAATAAGTCATTCCTCTATTTGATAAAAGACAGGAATCTTCCTCCTATCTTCTAAAAACATTCAAGTATATCCAGGAATAGCCAAACCAGTGATTCTTGACCTTTGGGTAGTGGCAGGAAGATCAATAGATTGGACAGGCAATAAGAAGATTGGACAGCAGAGATTCAGTTGAGAATCTGAGAAAAACTATGGATACTCTTTCAAGAAAAATACATGGATACACATAACAAACCTTGGCCTATGTTTCCAGGGTGTTTATATATGCCCTGAAGCCCACCGTGGTGCAGAATAAAAACCTCTACACTGAATTCCAAAGTTGTGATAGCAATTCTTGTTTTGTTCTTTTTGCTTCCTAAAGGCCTAAAAACCTGAAGCCAAATATTAAGACTTCAGGGAATTTTTTCATGCTTATTTTATGGTTATTGGAATGTCACTCATACTAAGCTATTCATAGAATGCCTCCCTCTGTGGTAAACAAGCTCATTCCTGATGAAAATAATTAATAAAGCTTTCCTTCTCATCAGACAGGAGGAACAGGAGATGATCTGTGAACACAGCACCCTGCTTCTAGGGATTCCTTCAAGCTCTAGTCTTGCAATTTGTGCTGTTTTAAGTAGAGCTCTAATCAGTGAGGAGAGAGAGCAATTCACCATACAGAAGCTTGCCCTCTGCCTTCTCCAGTCATTAGGAGAAAAGAACACCATGCAGGCAGTTCTTTCAGAAGAAACAACAGTAGCTCATTCCCTCTCCCCCAAGACTAGAGCAATGTGAACTATGTGTTGGCAGAGCTATACACATTTATGACAAGCTGTTCACTCACTTTAATAACTACTGCTCTTTACTCATGGTTAAAATTTGTCATTTTCATATATGCTCTTTAGATTTTTCTATCATGCCAATGAGTGTCACATCACCAGTCTTAACCTCTTTTCAATCTTGTGTTTAGTGCAATAGGAGACACTTTTATGGCCTTTATCTCACTTAATAAAACATTCCTGTCTTCAAGCAACTTTCTGAATTTAACTCTTGCTTATGTCCAATTAAGTATTTTCTTTTCTAAAAGTGTCTCCTTCAAAATAGTAAAACATATATCAAAACCCAATAGCATAAGATGAATTATGTTAAGCATCTGGTATTCAAGGCCAGATAGAGCTAGTGGTGTGCTGGTAAATGTTTGACAACCAGCTTTCTGGACCAAACAGTTTTAACCCTGAATTGTAGCATTTGACAGTTTCCATGGTGTAAATACTCCCTCCATCTTGGCTGATTTTAAGCTACCAAAATGATGTCAGCTGTCTAATAAAATTTTCAAGAATGTTAACAGTTAGCTGTCTCAAGGCAATACCAGCCAACTCTAGCACACCACTGTAGTAATCTAATCTAATGTCCCACCTTATCTTCCCATATTTGCTTGAAGAACTATTCCCTTTTTTCCCCAGAGAATTCCATGGAATTCTTTTGCCCATTCTGCTTTGCCCATTCCACTTACTCAACTGGAAAACACTTGCCTCATCACCAATCATTACCCTAACTACCCTTCAAAGATGTCCTCATGGGACATATCTTCCAAGGCGTTGTTTTATGCGTGAGTTAAAATCCTCTCTACTCTGATATCACCTTACATTTTATGTTACATTTCATTATCCACTTGCATTAATTTTATTGGTACAAATCTTGTTTTCCCTAAATTCTGTGTACACTTTGAGAGCAGGATCCATGTCTAATTAATCTGCATAGTTCTTAAAATACTTAGAAAAGTGTTTTGTTCATAATAGATGCAACATGTATATTTGTTAATTAAACATAAATATGCAAAACTTTAGCTGATGTAAGACATGGTAAGAAAATACAATGATGCTATTTTTGAACTTCAAATATGAGCTAAAAGTTTGAAGTTTAACTATATCAGATAAATTAATAGGACCGCAATTGAAACCAAATGAATCCTGGTTAATATAATAGGCTTTTGCTAGTTAATAAAACTAAAACTGTGTTGTTATACTGTCTGACTAACTAGAAAAATAATAATAAAACCTCAAATAATTTTAAAAATATAAAACTTTGATATAAAAAATATCAGTGTGAAAACTGAGAAGCACCAAAATGAAAGTAGTCAACACAAAATACAATAAATATACTAAGGAACTCTTGAAGAATGGGTCTTTTCAATTTTATTTTGTTATGCAGAAAATAATATTTAAATAGATGATATATAAATATTTATATAAATTATATATTTCCTGAAATTTCTATTTCAGCAATTGAGATGCCTAATATATTTGTGGGAGAGAATATATAATTTTGTCAAAAAGTTCAAATTAAATTCAACTGAATTTTAGAAAGTCAAATTATGTGGAAAACTCTTATATCTTTAGTAATAGGTTATTAGTATAAAAGTTAACCTATTCTCTTGCTTCTGCTCTTTTTATTTCTTCTGTCCTAACTTTGACCAAATTATTTTTTCCCATTTGTGTTATATTTGCTGAGATCAAAGTTAAAACTCTTACCAAACTCAAGTCAAATCAATTTTACTCCTTCATTTTAAACTTATCATGACGAGTTTAGAATGATGGCACTGGCTAATTTGGAAAATAATTTTCCACCATAACAACCATTTCAGAAGAGATTATTTACAATGTTTGAAATATCCTTATGAAACATATCTTGTGTACACTTTTGGCATTTCCAAGAATCTCTTTTGCATAGCTTATTAAAGGAACATTTCAGCAATCTAGTAGATATCTGGGCATCTGAGTCATTTATTGGTTTGCATTTATCTAGTGAAAAATTGTTTACAGTTTTAATGTATTTATTGCATTATATTCGCTCTTCCTCTTTTGGATTTACCATCTTTGAAATTCAATAGCATTTTTTCTTCTTTAAAATATTTTTTCCAGTTTTCTTGAGATATAATTGGCATATAGTATTATATGTCTCAGGTATACAACACAATGATTTAATGTACGTATATATTACAATATGATTACCACAGTAAGTTTGATTAACATCCATCACCTCATATAGTCACAATTTTATGTTTTTCCTGTGAGGGGAACTTTTAAGATCTACTCTCTTAGCAACTATTTTTTAACAAGTGAATTATGTATATCTTTATTTTGTTACTCCTCTAAATATTGCAAGACCATCAACCAAACACGTCCTACATAATAAAATTTGTGTCTTCGATATTTTGCTGACTTGCAGTCATATAAATATCACAGCTTTGGGCTTCCCTGGTGGCGCAGTGGTTGAGAGTCCGCCTGCCGATGCGGGGGACACAGGTTAGTGCCCCGGTCTGGGAAGATCCCACATGCCGCGGAGCTGCTGGGCCCGTGAGCCATGGCCGCTGAGCCTGCGCGTCCGGAGCCTGTGCTCCGCAACGGGAGAGGCCACAGCAGTGAGAGGTCCGCGTACCACACAAAAAAAAAAAAAAGAAAAAAAAAGAATCACAGCTTTACACATATTTAAAAATTTTGTTGTTAGATAAATTTATCAAGGTAGGAGGATAGCACATGTTCTATTTCACAGTTTATTGGTTTGATTTATTGCTTCCTACTATTTAGACATTCAGAAAGTAGAGCTCCACTTGTGATATTGCCCTGGGACCCACACACATTGCGGTTGGGTCTGTTACTATGGAGATTGAGGGAACTGGGAGTGTTTTGAATCTGCATACCAAAGGAGGGCAGCACAGCCTAGCAAGTATTCTGATATTTTTAACAGGCCTAGCCTTAAATCTAAGAATAAGAGATAGAAATAGCATCAAGTCAAGTTAGAAATTTCCCAATAATAGTGCTAAACGTTGTCCCGTCTTGGAAAAGACCACCCTGCCAGACTGCTAGATATAAATGGAGGAATTCAGAAAATGCAGGGTCATGGCAGGGTGAAGATCCTGGGGAAGCTTATAGGGCTCAAAGGGTCATTTGTTCTACTGACTAGAGCGTGAAATCAATGCACTTTGCAGTCCCACTCTGGAGGAAGCGCAGTGACCTCTCCAGTGGGACCGCATCCTAGTCCCTAGTACAGTGTTCTACTACTCTGATTATGGAAGGGTCCAGACAACATAACTCAGTCTGTCCTGGAGCTCCCACCTCTGATTAGCAATGAACCAAGGCTCCTCCAGAGTATATCTACAGAAAACTGAAGACAAAACATGGAGGCCATCTGCCCAGGTTAATAATATAACCTTCAAGGTATTCAATTTGGCACTGTAAATCATCTGAGTAAAGATGAAACCTCAGAGCACACGGAAAGTAAGCTAGGTTCTACTTCCAGTTTCTATACTAACTAGCTGTGTAACCTTGGATGATTTCTTTTTTTCTTTTTACATCTCTGTTCATTTATTTTTTTAATATATTTGTATATTGCAAAATGATCACCAAAATAAGTTTAGTTAACATCTGTCATGATACACAGGGAATTATTTTTCTTATGATGAGAACTTTTAAGATCTACTCTCTTAGCAACTTTCAGATATGCAATCCAGTATTATTAACTATAGTCACCATGCTGCAAATTACATCCCCATGACTTATTTATTTTATAACTGGAAGTTTGTACCTTCACATTCCCTTTACCCATTTCACCCACACCACACCCCCTGCCTCTAGCAACCACCAATCTCTTTTCAGTGTTCATGAGCTTGTTCAGTTGGGTTTTTTTTTTTAAGTCTAGATATTATTGAGATCGTATGATATTTTTCTTTCTCTGTCAGACTTATTTCCCTTAATATAATGCCCTCATGGTCCATCCATGTTGTCCCAACAGGATTGCCTTCTTTTTATGGCTGAAGAATATTCCATTGTACACACACACACACACACACACACACACACACACCACATTTTCTTTACCCATTCATCTGCCTATGCACACTTAAATTGTTTCCATGGCTTGGCTACTGCAAATAAAGCTACAAGGAACATGGGGGTGTAGATATATTTTCGAGTTGGTGTTTTCAATTTTTCAGATCAATACCCAAAAGTGGAATTGCTGGATCATATGATACTCCTATTTTTAATTTTTTGAGACACCTCCATACTGTTTTCCATAGTGGTTATATCAATTCACATTTCCACCAATTAAAGCACAAGGGTTTCCTTTACTCTACACCCTCCCCCACACTTGTTACCTCTTGTCTTTTTCATGCTAACCATTCTCACAGTTGTGAGGTACTGTCTCATTATGGTTTTGATTTTCATTTCCCTGATGATCTGTATGGAAAAATGTCTCCTCAGACACTCTGCCCATTTTTTAATTGGATTGTGGAGGGCAGGGAGTTGTTTCATTTTGTTTTGTTTTTGCTATTAAGTTGTATGTGTTCTTTGAATATTTTGGATATTAACCTCTTACCAGATAAATGCTTTGGAAATATTTTCTCCCATTCAGTGGGTTGCCTTTTCATTTTGTTGATGGTTTGCTTTGCTGTGCATAAATACTTTAGTTTGATGTAGTCTCACTAGTTTATTTTTGCTTCTGTTGTCTTAGTTTTTGGTGCAAGATCCAAGAAAAAAAAACTCATCATCAAAAAAATGTCATCACCAAAACTAATATCAACAAGCTTACTGCCTAAGTTTTCTTCTAAAAGTTTTATGGTTTCAGATCTTACATTCAAGCCTTTAATCCATTTTAAGTTAATTTAGTCACTAGTATCATTCTTCTGTTTGTGACTGTCCAGTTTCCCTATTTATTGAAGAGCCTGTCCTTTCCCCATTGTATATTCTTGCCTCATTTGTCATAAATTAATTGACAATATATTCATGTGTTTATTTCTAGGCTCTCTATTCTGGTCCATCTATTTTTATGCTAATACCATACTGTTTTGATTACTGTAGCTTTGTAATATAGTTTGAAATCAGGGCATGTGATACCTCCAGCATTGTTGTTCTTTCTCAAGATTGCTTTGGCTATTGGGGATCTTTAGTGTTTCTTTACAAATTTTAGGATTGTTTGTTCTATTACTGTGAAAAATGCCATTGGAATTTTGATAGAGAGATTTTATTGAATCAGTAGATTGCTTTGGATAGTATAAACATTTAAACAATACGAATTCTTCCAATCCATGGGCATGAAACATCTTTCCGTTTATTTATGTCTTTAATTTCTATCATTAATGTCTTGTGGTTTTCAATATGCAGATCTTTTCCTCCTTGATTAAATTCATTTCTAGGTATTTTATTCTCTTTGCTGCAATTATAAATGGGATTGTTCTCTTATTTTCTCTTTCTGATAGTTTGTTATTAGTGTATAGAAATGTGACAGATTATTGTGTATTGACATTGTATCCTGCAACTTTACTGAATTCATTTATTAGTTCTAACAGTTTTTGATGGATTCTTTAGGGCTTTCTATATAAAATGTCATGTCATCTACAAATAGTGACAATTTTACTTCTTCCTTTCCAATTTGGATGCCTTTTATTTCTTTTTCTTGCCCAACTGCTCTGGCTAGGACTTTCAATAATATGTTGAATAAAAGTGGTGAGAGTGGGCATCCTTGTCTTGTTCTGGAACAGCTTTTCACTCTCGAGTATGATGTTAGCTGTGAGCCTGTCATATGTGGCCTTCATATGTTGAAGTACATTCAGTCTATACCCACTTTGTTGAGAGTTTTTATCATAAATGGATGTTGAACTTCGTCAGAAACTTTTTCTGCATCTATTGAAATAATCTTATAAATTTTATCCTTCATTTTGGTAATGTGGTGTATCACAATGACTGATTTGGAGATGTTGAACCATCTTTACATCCCTGTGATAAATCTCACTCAATCATGGTTTATGATCTTTTTAATGTATTGTTGAATTCAAGTTACTAGTATTTTTTTAGGATCTTTGCATCTATGTTCATCAGGGATATTGGCCTGTAATTTCCTGTTGTTATGGTGCCCTGTCTGGTTTTGATATAAGGGTAATGCTGGCCTGGTAAGGTGAGTTTGGAAGTGTTCCTTCTCTTCTGTTTTTTGGAAGAGTTAGAGAAGGATTGATATTTATTCTTCATTGAAAGTTTGGTAGAATTCACCAGTGATGTCATCTGGTTCTGGAGTTTTGTTTGTTGGGAGGTTAATTGAAGTATAGTTAATTTACAGTACTGTGTTATTTCTGGTGTATAGAAAAATGATTCAGTTATACATATATTTATATACTTTTTCAGATTCTCTTCCCTTATAGGTTATTACAAAATACTGAGTATAGTTCCGTATACTATAGGGAACTATAGTTGGTCCATGCAGTAGGTCCTTCTTGTTCATCTGTTTTATATATAGTAGTGTTTATATGTTATTCCTAAATTCCTAATTTATCTCTCCCACCCTTTCCCCTTTGATAACTATAATTTTGTTTTCTATGTCTGAGTCTGTTTCTGTTTTGTAAATAAGTTTATTTGTATTATTATTTAGATTCCACATATAAGTGATATCACAATATTTGTCTTTATCTGACTTACTTCACTCAGTATGATAATCTCTAGGTCCATCCATGTTGCTGCAAATGGCAATATTTCATTCTTTTTTATGGCTAATATTCCATTGTATATAGATATATATTGGGTGGGCCAAAAAGTGCCTTCAATTTTTTAAGCAAAAGACACACATTTCATTTTCACCAAGAACTTTATTGAACAACTTATTCACCCATTTGTTCCACTACCTTCTACCATTTTTCAGGCAACTTCATAATTCCATCTTCCCAAAACTTTTTATCTTTTTGAACAAAGAACTCTTCCAGGTGCCTTTTACAGTCTTCCAGGGAATTGAAATTTTTTCCATTAAGAGAATTTTGTAAAGACTGAAATAAATGGAAATCTGAAGGTGCAATATCTGGTGAAGACAGCAGATAAATCAGAACTTCCCAGCCAAGCTGTAACAATTTTTGCCTGGTCATCAAAGAGACATGCAGTCTTGCGTTATCCTGACGGTAGATTATGCATTTTCTGTTGACTAATTCCACATATGAAAACCATTTCATTATAGAGGTGGAAGTTAAACTGTGCTTCAGTCAAACAGACATGTGTTATAATGACCTTTACTGATTGTGCTGGGCACACACGTGAGAAGACCATTAGCAAAAGTTCCTTAGGACACTTCTCTCCTTGAAACTGGGTGTAGTTTGCCACATGAGAATGAACTGAAGTGATAAATAGCAAATCTTGTATTTCTGATTTAAGTAATATATTGTAGATCTGTGTTAAAGGCAAATTCCCAAGGTCACCAAAAGTATTTAGTTATCTGAAATTTAAGGCTGAAAAATATTCTTAAACACAAACTAAAAAATTTAGTATGAAAGGGCTCATTTCTTATTTCCTCTTTTAAATATTTTTTCTCTGCTTAAACCCCACCCTGAGATGTGCAACTGATAATGGGAAAGAGAAAAAGTAAAAAAGTAAAAAGTGTGGACAGATGTGCCTCAACTGAAGAAAAGCCAATTCAAAACATGTCTACAGATGGGAAAGCCTTCAAAACAGGTGAATTAGAGGACTTGATTTACTTTACAAGTGAACTTTCTAAAGAATTGATCTTCAAACAACTATGCCTCCAGTAGATTTAAACACAAAGTTCCAATGACCTAGATTTTTTTTATATAGGAATATATTCATTGAATAACATGAAATCCATAGAGAATACGGGCAAAGTAGCAAGATGAACAGCAACAATATTCAGAAGATATTATAAATTTTATGAACATGAATTGCTAGTGCTCCCCCATGTTTCTGTAGTTTATTTGCCCCAAGATGAAATCATATTACAAAAAAAAAAACTACTCAAGAAATCTCTCAGTTGAAATAGATTAGATAATAAAGAAGTGTAAACGCAAAATAAGAAGAAAATATTTGCACTTAAGAATTTCCTTAAATAAGTGACCCCCTAGTCCCATGGTCTTAGTGAGAGAAATTAAAACCCATGTTAAGATGCTTGGCCTTTAAAATAAAACAAAAACAGAAAAATTACCAACCCCCCACCTTATCCCTAAAGCCTTAGTTTCTTGAAAAATATTTCCAAAAAAGTGATGAAATAAATACTAAACTGAAATAAAATTAGTAGTCTGTATATCTGCTTCTCTTATTTCTCCTTTCCCTCCAGTCTCAGAAACTGTACTTCCAAATGAAGCCTAGATCCTGTATTTTGTGCCCTTTGTCTTCTATCAGATTCTTCCCCAGTACCTCAACTTAATTACTGTCTCTCATATACTAAATAATAAAACCCTTCCCTAAACCCTGATTTATCTTCATAACTACTGCACTTTCTTTTATAACTGCTGAACATTCTTCTTACCTTGATCCAGAGATCAGTAAACTATGACCAGCAGCCTAAATTCTACCTTCCATCTGTTTTTGTAAATAAAGTCTTATTGTAACACAGCCTGGGACATTTTTTTAATGGATTTTCTATGGCTGATTTCACACAAAAATGGCAGAGTTGAGTAGTTTCAACAGGGACCTAGTAGCCCACAAAGCCTAAAATATTTTCTATCTAGTCCTTCATAGGAAAGGCTTGAGACCTTAGAAATCAAGCATCCTGAAAGAATAGTCTACACTAGTCTTACTTCTTTACCTCTCATCAGTCTTCAACCCACTGTGCCCTGGCTTCCACCACAACACTTCAAGTAACACTCCATTAAAAAGGTACCACCACCCTCCTTGAAACTCTCCAAAACACTAAATGCTCTTGTTTCTCAACCTAAATTTTAAGCACTCTTTTATCTCTGGCTTCTCTTGTGTTTCTCATTCCTCAGTGTCTTATTTTCTGTGTTTGTTTTTTTTTTTCTGTTGCTCTCTTCTTTTTGTGTATCTAATTCTAGTCAATCTTATCTACTTTAATGGCTTCAATTGCTGAGTCTATGTGGACAGTTTTCAAATTAACTCTCAGCCCTGATCTGTCTCCCAAGCTCAACCTTGGTTAAGTCAACAAGACACTGAACATCACATGGAAAATTCTAAATGTCAAAACCAGAACCTTTCATTCTTTTGTAATCCCTAGTTCTTCTTAATGGTGTTACTAATCTCCTAGTCCCCAAGCCTGGAAATTTTGGAAATATCATGCTCTTTCATTCTGACCATCTAAATGCTTACCAAACACCATGATACTGATCTATTCTACATTCACAACTGCTTTTACTCCCATTCCTCCTTTCCATTCCCACAGCCCTGTCTCCAGCTTAGGCTCTTATATGCTTTCCCCTGGACAGTTGTGAGTTTCCTATATGGTCTCCTGCCTCCTCTAATACATTCAATATGTGGCTTCCATACTAGTCTTCCCACAACACAGTTTAGTTCACAGCCCTTTCCTAACACTTTGTGGTTTCTTATTACCTACTAAATGAAGTCCAAAGCCCTTAACTGTATTAGTCAGAGTCCCAGCAGGAAACAGATGACGTACTAAAACTGGACCACTGAGGAGAGTTTAGAAAAATTGACTAAGTGTCGGGGGGAGAATGTAAGGAAAGTAACCAAGTGTAACATAGAACCTTAAGCCTAGCAAGAATGGAAAGTCTCACTGTCCCTCATCCTGAAAACACCAGATGAAGAAGAAATTAATAGAACTTGGACTTGGTAACATGTGGAAAGGGCTGCTTTACATGTGGCCTTTTGCAGAGGAACTCACCTGTAGAGAAGGAATCCAGGGAATAAACCCCAGACATCTCTCCCTTCCCCCATGCTGATCACCCCCAGTACTTCCTGTTGGCTGAGCCCAAATAGAACCCAGAGACCAACAGAGAACAATCCACAGAGCGCAGCTTCCTGTGGCAAAGAGTAAAGTAGAAAGTGGATTTGGAGGGAAAATATCCAGCACATTATCTTAATATTAAGTGGCTTTCTGATCTATCCTCAGATGACCATTTTACTTTATCCACCACAAATCCCCTTTATACTTTCTTTAATCAAGACAAACTACTATCTTCTGTAAACATCGAGAGTTTCTTTTGTTTGTGGCTTTTCTCCAAATTTAAAAATTAAATTACATCGTGTTCTCATATCACCAAAAACTTAGATGCCATTAAATGTGAATTTCTTCACCATCTAACAGCTCTGCTTCCAAACTTGCCTATCATTCTGGTGGACTGTATTGATGGTGTCAATTCTTCACTGCCCCCATATCTCTGTGGTACCCTTGGGCTCTGATACTGGGCTAGACATGTGACTAGTTTGGGGCGATAGAATAAGGCAGAAGTGGCAGTGTACCATTGCCTGTGTATCTGTTTGTGCTCCTGTGCCTCTACTGTCACCATGAGAAGGACTTGCTTGGGCTTTTCTGCTGGTACCAGAAAGAAAATGAGACAAGTGTGGATCAGAGCCAACATGCAGACATGTGATTGGGCCAACTGAGCCACAGATGCATGACGGAGCCCAGCCAAAATCAGCTGGACCCTGAGTGCATGAAAGATAATTGGTCATTTTTATGCACCACAGGTTTTGAGGTGGTTAGATAATATATGTTCTAACCACCTTTTCTATTGTCTCAGAAATGTCTCTGCTCCTCCCCAGTGTTACCTATCCAGCTCTGTCCTCAATGCCATGTGTAACCACTTCTTTTCAAGATATTACACTAGAAAAAAAATCATCTTTGTTTTCTATCTTTATCTTTCTATCTGTCTTTAATGTCTCCTTCTCCACTGGTTAGTTTCCCTTTACCTGCAAACATACCAATCTAACCCACACAAAACTTAACCTTCTGCACTGTGATAGACAGAAATTCTAGGATGGATTCTAATGACCCATGTTTTTGTATAATCTCCCATCTGAGTATGGAAGAGACCTGTGAATATAACAGAATATCATTCCTGTAATCCACTTTTGTTATGTGGTACAGTTGACTTTAAGAAAGGGAAATTATCCTCGGTGGGCGTGACCTAATCAGGTGAACTCTTAAAAGGGAGGGAGCTCTTCTATGAAAAATGGATTTGAAGTGAAAAGATCTAATGCATGAACTCTCTATCACTGGCTCTGAAGATGGAGACGACCACATGGCAAGGAACCACATGGCAAGGAACTGAGAGTGGCCCCTGTCTGATAGCCAGCAAGGAGAGAAAGACCTCAGTCCTACAACCACAAGGAATTGAATTCTGACAACAACCTGAATGAGCTTAGAAGTAGATTCTTCTCCAGAGCATCCAGAAAGAAATGCACCCCAGCCAACACCCTGATTCACACTTGTGAGAAACAGAACAGAGAAATCAGTCAAGCTCTAACTAACCTCCTGACCTTCAGAACTGTGAGATAATAAGTATGGCAATTGTTTCAAGCCTCAAAATTGCTGGTAATTTGATATGCAACCATTAAAAATTAATACAACTCTCAACTGTCCCTCTTCAAAGCATAATAATGAAAACTACTAAAACTTTTATAGACAGCACTTACTAAAGACCAGGTACATTTCTAAGCATTTTACATACAAAATAGCACATTTAATCCTCACAGCCATGACTACTGCCGTTTTCCAAATGTGAAATTTGAAGTGCAAAGAGGTTAATAACTTGCCCAAGGCCATAGCTACTAAATGCAGAGCATTCTGCATTTCAAACCTAGGCATTCTGGTTTTTGAATCTACTCTTGAAGCCATTATATTCCATTCCTCTGCTTCCCCAATTACTATTTATGCATGTACCACCAGATTGCGGATTCTTCCCTCAAAATCCTACTAAACTTTCTCGAGCAGAAACATAGGATCTCACTCATTTTCAAATCCAAATAATACTCCTCATCCACCATCTTAAGTTCCCCATGGCATTTAGCATTGTTTATCACTTCCTCCTCTTTAAAACGCTGTACCTTTTTGATTGTCTTTTTACCCATGGAAATGTTTTGTGTCTGACACCCCTTCCCTTGCTCATGTGGTAAGTGCTGCTGTTACTCATGTATATTCCTCAGGGATTCCTGGAATGACCTCAACTTCTTTCCTGACATTAGCTGCCATCTGTGTGCCTGTGACATGCACCTAGCATGTCCTTCTCTCCAGAATTCCAGGCCCACTTTTTCAGTGAGCAATTTAGACAAACATAATTTGATGTCTCGCCCCAAACACAGTATATCCAAGATACATAAAAGTCCCTCTCATCTACCTCAAATGTCACTCACACCTGCACCACTTCATCTTACATCTTTCCCCAGACCCTCTCCTCTTGAACCCATGGATTTCCTGTGTTTTCATGATTCTTATTTTTTTCTCAGAACCTGTTCTACTTGTACCCCCAAATGATGGCCCACTTCAAAACTTCCACAGAACAATTTTCCCAATATGTTTATTCAACTTTTAGATCCTTAGTATCCATTAGGCAGATGTCTATGATAAAATCAGATAAACTAATTTCTTCAAAAATGATAACTAGCTACCCTTCTCCAGATTAGCTACACCTTAAGCAAATAAAAAATGCAGTCTTCCTATAAAAACCCTGAAGAGAGAAAAATGATGCTAAGTTTTAATAAAGTAGAGACGTAGTTTGGGAGACAAAGAATCTTTAGTATGTGTTCCTGAAATCAAACCTCAGTGATTTATTTATACCTTGGCTTATCCAACAGCCCAGCAAGACTAAGCACTCTAGAGCTTGGAATTATGCTTCAAATATGCCCAGATCCCAATAACTATTTCTCCATCTGCAAAATGTCCTCACTAAGAATAGGGATCTAAACTGATCTTCTTTATCTTGTTGCCGCCACTATGAAGAATGCTGAGATGAGTTAAACCCAAACTCATCTCTATTGCCACCTGGTAATAAAAGTTTTGAAATAACTTTTTCCACTTGTAGTTCCAGGGACATCTCTGCCCTCTCTTCTCGAAGTCTGGTATCAAGCCTAAAAGCATATGTCTAACTTTTTTTAATGAAATTACTTGAGATGTGGTTCAAATTATTTTCTCAGTACTCAGATATGCCACTGTGATAAATGCAGTGAGGTAATGGCTTTTACTTCTGGCCTTCACCCAGTGCACCCCACATGCTCATCTATACTGCCAAAAGAATAGAATGCACATCCTCCCAGTAACAGCGGTCTCTTGATGGCTCAGAATGCTTGGGCTCTGGCTGCACATCTTAAATGAGTGCTGTGCCTCAAGACACATAATCAACTGAAACCAATATTGGTGAAAATAGTATTAAAATTGCAGGAACCAAAATCAGCAAACCAGGGAAATAAACTGGAGTAAGCACATTAATTCTTTCAAAGCCTCAGGTGACCACTTGGTACATTACAATATGTTGCCCAGTGAATTAAATGTTAACCGAAGGCTTTCAAAGATAATGGACTCTAAATGACCACTTGACTCTATGAAGTTTCCAGTTCTGTAGGAAGTGGGCCTGAGTAACTACAGGCTGAGGATTTCGATAAATAATCTGTCCTTGGTATAAACTTATAACATTTAGGTTCTTTTTCCACAAATCACACAAACATCCTTTTGTAGTATAGTAAAAAAGGGAGGGAGAAACAACTAAAATAAAATAAATATGTAAGACAAGCCAAGATATTGTAATGGAGGTTGTTTTAACTTAAAATTCAGAAAACAGTACATTTTCTGTGTTGTAATCTAAATGAAGTACTGGATTCTAGTCCTGTATCTATTATTTATTAGCCCTGTGATCTTATCCATAAAATGAGCCTCATCTATTAAAATAGATTGATATTAATAGCTCACAGACTTATTAGGAGACTTATATTGATATTAATAGCTCACAGACTTATTAGGAGAAAATGAGGTCATAGAAGTGAGAACATTTTAATCCTCTGTAAAGAACTCTACAAACGAGTGGCATTATTATTATCACTGGTTCATCCAAAAGCAGTGTAATCTGGGTGCCTGTCAAAAGGCAAGGACTACAAAACCAAGAACAACACAAGACTGGAGTGATTATGGCTGTGCAAGTTTGTTTTTTTACATCAGTGGAAAAGATTTTTAAAGTCAGATTTCCTTTCCACTTCTTCAAGGTATAGCTGAATCGAATGGTAATGTAGTAATTAATTCTAATCCATACTTTTTTTTAACATCTTTATTGAGGTATAATTGCTTTACATTATTGTGTTAGTTGCTGCTGTATAACAAAGTGAATCAGCTATACATATACCTATATCCCCATATTCCCTGCCCCTTGCGTCTCCCTCCCATCGTCCCTATCCCACCCCTCTAGGTGGTCACAAAGCACTGAGCTGATCTCCCTGTGCTATGCGGCTGCTTCCCACTAGCTATCTATTTTACATTTGGTAGTGTATATATAAGTCCATGCCACTCTCTCACTTCGTCCCAGCTTACCCTTCCCCCTCCCTGTGTCCTCAACCCCACCCATTAGCAGAGAAGCTGCCTAAAACCATGCTTTATTTTTAGGTTTCTGCCTGAGGTCAATAGTAATAATAGTCTTGAATGTGCAGGTAGGAAATTTTGGTTTCTGAGCTGATGTTGCCTGCACACCTCCTTAAACCTCCATTCCTGCCTCCCAGCAACCTACCTCCCTCATAAACATCCCCCGCATTAGAAGGGACTAAATTCATAAGCACTTTCTGTATTCACAGCACCAGTCTGAAAGCATCAGCCCCTCTGGGACCTCCCTGATTCAAGTTCAATACTCATCTTCACAGTTTCACCTTCAAATTGACCTTCAACCCTTCTCGGAACCCATCCTCAATTGTGCTTCAGATTCTTCTCCCCGTTTTTTACCCAGATCACCTGTCCTGGTCAGTGTGACCTCAGGGTCCCTCCATAGCACGTGCCAGTTGTCAACTGCCTTCCTTTCAGGTTCACAAGAGGCTCTGGGGTGAATCTAAGCAGGTCAGCCAAGCTAAATGCATGGTGTCGCTAAGTGATGCTCATGGGTATCATGAGAAAACTCATCTTATTCAGCCTCACCTACCCCACCTTCTGCTTCCCTGTGCTTTTCCCAGGCCTCCGTATGCACTTGTTGCATACACACTGTTACAGCCAAAGTACACAGGTGGCCACAGAGTTTCCCTCTGTTGACGTGGGCTTTCTGTGAGCTTAACCCCAAGACCAAAGTCTCTCTGCCAAAACACTATAGAGCCTCCAAACTAAGGGTGAGGTCATAACTCTCTTCTGTTTCCCTTATGAGATAAACCACATCAAGCCTTCCTAACCCGCCCTTTTGGCCTACACTTGTAAGTTACAGCCACACTTCTCTCTGCCAGAGGTGCTGGTGTCAGATGCTGGCTCAGGGAGAGTGGATGCTGTAAACTTGCCTCATCAGTAGGCTTTGAGAAATTACACCAGGGAGCCAGATATGTACTTGCTGCTAGCTTGTTTTTCACAATTATTGTCCTCCTGAGAACATCCAGGATTTCAGCCTCAGAGATAAGACGACTCTGTCTCTCACTGACATGAACTCCGTGCTGACAGTTCAGGGAAAGCAGAGGACAGTACGGATATCCCCTCCACCACCTACTAGAGGCAGTGCTTACAAGTAACGGTAAATACCTGAAAATGTAAAGGCCTCATCCTCGGGGAAGGGAACTCTTTCTGTTTTAATGATATAAAGACTATCTTTTATTGCGATTTCTATTGTTAACTTATTGTTTCAAGAATTCTGTCACAAGCTTTCTCTTTTTCTTTCCTCCCTTACTGCCTAGGCTTAGGTTCACCATTGTTAAATGTTGCTGTTGTCAGAATAGGGAAACTCCCTGTGCTTTGAATGAGTGAATGTGATCTCTCCCAAATTCACCTGTGATCTGATGTACCAAGTTAGTAACACAGGACTTGAGTACATGAGGTCACTCAGAGACACTTGGACACAAAATGTATACCTCGATGGCTTTCGTAGTTCCAAACTAACAGACCACAATCCTCCCAGAGATTAAATGCTGCTTCAAATAGTACTGCATGTCCAGAGACTTTTGGATTTTTATGGAAAGTAACTTGAAGAAGGTCTGGATATATTCCCTGCTTAATACACTGGCTTAAGGCAGAATCTGTTAGTTTAGAGAGGAAACCCAGATAAGTATTTAGGTTAGTTAAGCAAGTATGAGAAAGCCTGTAATATTCTCCAATTAATAAAAGAAAATGACAAGGGCTCCTCAATAAGCCAGATTTAGCTGAATTCCCTGGTAAATGTTTATAGAGGTTCTAGAACTCCTTTGCATAATAAATAATATTTATCGAGTTTATCATGTGCCAGACATCGATCTACATGCTTTACATGCATTACCTCATTTAATCCTCACAAAAATCCTCTGAAGGTACCATAGCAACTCTAATGGGTAGGTACTGCCATTGCCTCATTTTACAGATGAGAAAACTGAGAAATAGGGTTAAGTAAGGAACCAACTCACATACTGAGCAAATGTGGAATCAGGATTTGAATTACAGAAAGGCTGAGTCAAGAGTTAGACCACCTAACTAAGCCACACCTCTGCTCATTACATCAACTTTCACATTATCCCCTTTGCTAACAGTGGACATACCAGATAGCATAGTTTTTCTTCCATGAGGCCAAAGATAACCCACTGTATTCAGAAATATTAATAGTGGGGAATCCAGATTATATCCAGAATCCAATCAGTGAATGCCATGGGTCCTGAAATAGGAGAAACTAATAGCTATGGTTTTACTTTTAGCAAAAATTTATAAATTCAATGTTTACCATAGCACCCAGTCATAATTGCTGTTTACTTAATATGAAAAAGACATATAACTTCTTTCACTTTACCCCAGCAATATTTATAAATCACAATCCCTATAGCAAAATATTTTTAATCCCTCACGTTCAAAATATTTCTATATTATTCACCAAGGCTAATATTACCAGACTGGGGATAGAAGCAGGGCAGTGTATGCCTCTCACACATGTTGACAGGATCATCCCTCAAGAACCCCACTAAAACAATCAAAGGATATTGCTTTCCTTCAGCCACTATCCTCAGAGCTCCTCTTGGAACTGGCCTTCACAAACAAAAGAATGTCTCCCAGGAGTGGTGAAGAAGACCCCAAGCAGTCTTCACTCTCTCATCTCATTCTTTTTTTTTAAATTTAATTAATTTTTTAAATTGGAGTATAGTTGATTTACAATGTTAGTTTCTGCTGTACAGCAAAGTGAGTCAGTTATACATATACATATACCCACTCTTTTTTAGGTTCTATTAACATATAGGTCATTACAGTGTATTGAATAGTGTTCCCTGTGCTATACAGCAGGTTTTTATTTGTTATCTATTTTATATATATAGTAGTGTGTATATGTCAATCACTATCTCCCAATTTATCCCTCTCCTCCTTCCCCCTTGGTAACCATAAGTTTGTTTTCTACATCTGACTCTCACCTCATTCTTTAAGAGATCCATCACATATTGTGAGAAAGGCAGGTAGAACTGGGTGCTTTGTTTGGAAGGAAGTGCAAAATTTGACACTTTATGAAATCTTAGAACAATCCTAGGAAAAGAATTATCATATTATGATCCAAAATTATTGGTAATTCTTTTTAAATTATTTGTGGCAAGCTGGTTATGTGCCAGGTACTGGACATACCTAAGAATATGGAAACAAATCCCAAAGAGTATTTTTATTATATATTATGTATATTAAATATATAAGATATTATATATTTTTCATTTTGTTGATGGTTTCCTTCACTGAGAAGAAGCTTTTTAGTTTGGTGTAGTGCCACTTATTTATTTTTGCTTTTGCTCTTTGTGTCGGATTCAAAAATCATCAAAACCTATGTCAAGGATTTTACCACCTATATTTTCTTTAGAAATTTTATGGTTTCAGGTCTTACATTCAAGTCTTTAATCCACTTTGAGTTAATGTTTTTGTATGGTGTAAAATGGTCCAGTTCCATTCTTTTGCATGTGGTTGTCCAATTTTCCCAATATCATTTATTCTTTGTCATAAATTAATTGACCATATATGTGTGGGTTTATTTCTGGGCTCTCTATTCTGTTCCACTGATCTGTATGTCTGTTTTATGCCAATACTGTACTGTTTTAATTACTATAGTTTTGTAATATAGTTTGAAATCATGGAGCATGATGCCATGAATCTTCTTTCTCAAGATTGCTTTGGCTATTCAGGGTCTTTTGTGGTTTCATACAAATTTTATAATTTTTTATTCTATTTCTCTCAAAAATGCCATTAGAACTTCGATGGAGATTACATTGGATCTATGTATTGCTTTGGGTACATTGAACATTTTAACATTGATTCTTCCAATCCATAAGCATGGAAAACCTTTCTATCTATTTGTATTTGGTTTAATTTCGATTATTTATGTCTTACAGTTTTCAATATACAAGTCTTTCACCACCTTGGTTAAATTCATTGCTAGGTCTTTTTTGAATGCTGCTGTAAATGGGATTGTGTTCTTAATTTCTCTTTCTGAAGGTTTGTTATTAGTTTATGGAAACATGACAGATTTTTGTGTATTGATCTTGTATCCTGCAACTTTACTTAATTTATTTATTATTTCTAACAGTTTTTGATGGAGTCTTTAAGGTTTTCTATATAAACTTTCATGTCATTTGCAAATAGTGACAGTTTTATCATATTTTTACAACTAAAATAAGATTGAAATATCAGATGAAGTTGTTCACAAAGTAGGTTAGGTACTATCCCATTCCCGCATGTTTTTATAACCACTTACACTTCATAATAATAGAAGGTATATCCTATACCTTCTATTATTTATTTTGCTTCCCAATAAACTCTTAAGCAGGGAGCCCTGTTTATCTCTGAGCACTAGACTTAGCACAGTACTCAGCATCCATGAGTGCTCAGTAGACATGTTGTTATAGACTTAATGTTTGTGTCCCCCCCCCAAATTCATATGTTGAAGCCCTAACACCTAATGTGATGGTATTTGGAGGTGGCATCTTTGGGATGTAATTTAGGTTTATATGAGGTCATGAGGGTGGAGTCCACATGAATAGGATTAGTGCCCTTATAAAAGAGAACCCACAGAGCTCCCTTGCCCCTTCTGCCATATGTAGATACTAAGAAAAGTCTGCAACTTAAAAAGAGGGCCCTCACCATGCTGGCACCATTACCTCAGTCTCCAGAACTGTGAGAAATAAATTTTTGCTGTTTATAAGCCACACAATATAAGCCACAATAGTTGTTTTTTTTTTTTTGCAACCCAAAGGGACTAGTAACAGATACAGCAAGGCTTTGAAGCTGGGTGGTCTGATCCAAAACCCCTGATCTTTGTGCTTTAAATTGATCATCATTCCTGACCTTCACGTTTTTTGTTGTGAACATTCTAGACTCTCTCTTGTCCTGGAGACTTTGCACTGGCTAGTTCCTCTGCCTGGACCACTCTTCCCCCAGGTAGCTGGGAGTCCATACATGTGCCACCTTCAAATTCCCACTCAAAAGTCACATTCTCAACCCTATTTAAAATTGCATCTCAACCTCACAACCCCACTTAAAATTGCATTTCCCCACCCTGTAATCCTGTTTTATTCCGTAGCACTGATCACCTTCTAATATACTATATAATTTACTTTTTGCTCTTATTGTCAATCTTCCTATATTATAGCAGAGAAATTTAGTCTTCTTTGTCCACTCATGTATCCTAAGCACCTAGAACAGTGACCAGCAATCATAGTTTTCAACCAGGATACCTTGCTTGGTCAGTGGAGCAACCCACCTTGGTCAAGCTCTCCTGTGAAGAGTATACCTACACAGTCAAATATACAATGACCATGCATGCTGAATAGCTTAATGTTTAAACAGTTACCATAAAAAGGAACTCATAGGGCTTCCCTGGTGGTGCAGTGGTTGAGAGTCCGCCTGCCAATGCAGGGGACACGGGTTCGTGCCCCGGTCCGGGAAGATCCCACATGCTAGGCCCGTGAGCCATGGCCGCTGAGCCTGCGCGTCCAGAGCCTGTGCTCCACAATGGGAGAGTCCACAACAGTGAGAGGCCCGTGTACGGCAAAAAAAAAAAAAAAAAAAAAAAGGAACTCATAAGTCACATCCTCCTTAGACCATGATTGTTAGATGCATTATAAATAAACACTCTCTGCCTCTTCAACTTCCACAAATTTTTACTAGTCCTACTCCCTATAGCATATAAAGTTAATCTATTTTCTTTATGCACATGATCATGTGACAAGATATCAATCATATGGCAAAAACTTCAACTCCACTCCCAAAGCCTCAGAAAACCATTCATTGTCTAAACAAGTATTTCATAATGTTTTAAGCAAAACTCATAATCATCTTCCCTCTCTAATGGCAAGGCAATTCGCCACCACCTATCTTTAAGAGTGCTGATCAAAATTAAAACCATAAAATATCTATCACCTTCTACAGATCACAGATTCCTCCACTGGGTAAAACAAACTAAAAAAAAAGAAATTTTTTACAATGTCACCCATCACTTTAAGTAATTTCAGCACAGGCTGGGCACATAAAGAGTGTAACTTCACTCCGTTTGCTAGCTGATGGGGGGGGGTCTTTATGCAAATTAACCAAGAAAGATGTTAAAGGAAGAGATTGATCATTAATTAGAGCAAAGGGACATCACAAGAGAAGCATTTCCTCAGTGTGCTAATTCTAAATGTCCACTGGTTAAAGCAGATATAGACTGATCATGTTTTGCCAGCCTTGTAGACCATTAGTTTGTATTCCTCCAATTGTTAATATTTCACAATTTTCCATTTCATACTCAGTGGCACACATATTAATTATTGATAACTTATTTACAATAAAATTCTGATATCTGTACTGAGTCCTGAATTGAATCAACCTAATGCATTTATGTAATAATCTTTTAAAGTTCCAATTCATTTTGACTAGTTATCCTTAGGCATGATGTACTTCCAGAGGTGACTGAAAATAATCAAGAAGTCACAAGGCTATTAGTTAGATCATTATTTCCAGGTACACCTATGAAAACTCTAGGAATGGAAATATCACTTTCTCTAAGTTTTTACAGATTCTGCCTCCATGAATTTACCTTTTTTTTTGCTTCTCACTACCTCTTTCCTAATTCAAACCACTGTCATCTCTTGCCTAGAACACTGCAACCACTTACAGCATGTTCTTGCTGTTTCTAGTCTTCTGCCTTCTAAGCCATTCTCTACATTGCAACCAGAGAAATATTTCTAAGAGAAAAACCTGACCCTCTCACTCCCTTACTTAAATTCCTTTACAATACTTCCTGGTTTTTATTTGTTTGTTCTAAACCCCTCAAATAGCTGGAAAGGCACTGGATGATCTGGCCCCTGCTTATTAGTCCTACTGCCTTTGTATAGGGGGTTCAAGGACCATCAGTTCCTGAAAAACTCCATGCTTCCTTTTGTCTCCAGGTTACTATCCAAGTAATTCCCTCTACCTAGACCACTTTCTCCCTACCCAACTCTAGTCATCCCACTTGATAGTTAATCCCTACTCTGCCTTTAGGTCTCAGCGGGGTCTTTACTTTCTCCTATCTCAGGTCTGGGTTCAGTTGCCCACTTCTGTGTTCACAAGAATATCCCAAACTTCTATGACCCCAGCACATTTTATATTTTCAATGTTCACTTCTCTTTAGCCTGCACTAGATCATGAGCTCCATGGAGGAAAATGTTATTTCTATTTCACCATTAAATCTGTAGGGCCTAGCAATGCACTTAATCATATTTGTTGAGAGAATCAATGACAGATGACAAAATGGAAAAAACAGCCCCAGTTCACATGACTCATAAGGTGCCCTGCCTTTCAAATTCAGGTCTGTTTGTCCCGAAGCTCATGCTGCTTTTCACTGTACCATGCTACTGAAATCAATCAATCAATCAATCTACTGGGATGGGACTAGCTCTTAAGAGTAGACCAATCTTCAGACACTGGGAACAGAAAACCCACTGAGCAAGTAGGGGGAAGGGCAACCCCTAGAGCAAGTGGTCGTGTCTGAGTTTTCAGCCCATGAGAAAGGTAAAGGTCCTCACAAATGGCCAAATCCTGGATGTAGAGTTTAAGGGTCCCAAAAGTCTGAGGTCCTTATATTCAGAAATATCTAGATGCAGGTGGTAAGACCTCCGCTTCTAGCTTGGAGCCAGGATGTCAATGTCTTAGGGGAGAGCAACGCATATCTCCAGTCTTAAAGGAGCTAGAGTCATAGGCAATCCTTCAAAGGAGAAATGAGGGAACAGAGGAACAAGGCAGAGACCCAGAGATGAAAATTTATAAAGAAACTAAGGATTTGGTAACTAGAATAATACCTTTCCTTTCTTCTATTTACAGTTAGTATTTTTTCTGCATTGTGCCCCTATTGAATACCAGGTATGCTTGTATTAGAATACTTTTTATTTCATCATAGTTTAAACAATTTTCATAATTATTTCTGTTTATAAACTTTATACACTCTCAGTCTTTAAAGGCACATGCGTACATATAAGCATATACATACATTCCATGTTAAAATTTCAATAATCCTACCACAACTATCACTAGTCCTAGCTTAGATGAACACTATTCAGTTTTGAACAGGAGTTTCTCCATGATGTGTGATCCTTTTAATGTGCTGCTGAATTCCATGTTCTAGTATTTTGTTGAGAATTTTTACTTCTATATTCATCAGGGAATATTCCGTGTTCTAGTATTTCCATGTTCTAGTATTTTGAATTCCGTGTTCTAGTATTTTGTTGAGAATTTTTACTTCTATATTCATCAGGGATATTGGTCTATAATTTTCTTTTCTTGTAGTGTCATCTGGCTTTATTATTTAAGGTAGTGCTATCCTTGTAAAATGAGTTTGGGAATGTTCCCTCTGCTTTGATTTTTTTTGGATGAGTTTGAAAAAGATTGACATTAATTTATCTTTAAATGTCTGGTAAAATTTACCAGTGAAGCCATCTGGTCCTGGGATTTTCTTTGTTGGGGAGATTTTTGATTAGTGATTCAATCATCTTACTAGTAATTGATCTGTTCAGATTTTCTGTTTCTACCTGATTCCATTTTGATAGGTTATATGTTTCTAAGAATTTATCCACTTCTTGTAGTTTATTGGCATAGTAGCTTTTTATGATCCTTTTATTTCTGTGGGTATCAGTTGCAATGTCTCCTCTTTCATTTATAGTTTTATTGATTTGACTACTTCCTTTTTTTTCTTTGTTAGTCTAGCTAATTATTTGTCAATATTGTTTCTCTTTTCAAAGAACCAACTCAGTTTTATTAATATTTTCTATTGTTTTCCTGCTATTTCATTTATTTCTAGTTCTAATCTTTATTATCTTCTTCCTTCTTCTAAATTTGGGCTTAGTTTGGTTTATTTCCTACTTATTTGAAGTGTAAAGTTAGGTTTTTATTATTTCCATTTTCTTAATGTATTAATTTAGAGCTATAAACTTCCCTCTTAGAACAGCTTTCACTGCATTTTAAAATTTTTGGTAAGTCTTGTTTCCATTTTCCCTTGTCTCAAGATACTTTTTTATTTCCCTTTTAATTTCTTTTTGATCCATTGGTTTTTCAGGAGGGTGTTGTTTAATTTTCATGTATTTATGAATTTTCCAGTTTTCTTCCTGCTGTTGAATTCTAGTTTCATACCACTGTGTTCAGTAAATATACTCAGTATGATTTCAAATCCTTGATTTCTTATATTGGTATCTGTACATTTGAGCAAGTGATTTCTTCCAGACTTTACAGGCTTGCTTTGGCAAGTCCTTTACCAGTCAGTTCAACTTAGGGTTCTAATGATCAGTAGGTAGTGCTCTTGGACAGGAGGAGCTCACTATCAGGGTCTGGTTTTGAGTGAGGCCACTGCCTGAGCTCTAATATGGGGTGGGAATGGCACTAGCTGGAAATAGTTGTATGGAACTGTTGGCTTAATTCTCTACTTAAGCAAGGCTGTAGGAAGGGCTCAACAGTTGTCCAGATTCTCTGGTCAGGCTTCACAAATGGTCAGGCTTCACAAATGGTCAGGACTGGGTTCTGTATTCAGCCTTAGGCAGGGCTATCCCTGAGTGAGGCAGCGGAACCATTCCCAAGGCCAGAACAGCTCATGTTTGTGGACTCAAATCTGGTATGACTGCACACTGAAAGCACACTGACTTTCCTGGCCTGATGGGACCACCTGTTATGTTTGAGAGATGGGGAGAGCCACTAGCTTTGCTCTCTGCTTAATCACTATTGTTAGTGGGACTGCAAGATGGGATACACAGCTTCCCAGGTACTCTAATTAGGTTCCCTATTCAGGCAGGGTGAGGGCTGTATTCAGTGGGCAGAACTACAAATTAGTTTCCCTGCCTGGGTGGAGTCAGGTCTGACTCTGAAGGCCATGCTCTCAAGCCCTATGCCATACTGCATCAAGCATAATAAATATAAATTAAATAAACAAACATTCACTTGTACAAATTCATGCTTAAAGCCAAGTATCATGTCCTGCATGAATCCTTTATAAAAGTGAAAAGTCATTCAAGGAAGAGAAAAAAGACAAAAGCCAAATAAAGAACTGAGAAAGTACTGGAGAGGATAGATAATAACCAGAACAGAAGGCAGGTGCAGGGAATGATGGAGAAGGAGACTAGAAAGGGAGGTTCCACTCAGGTCACAGGGGCCATGGGGGTTGGTATAGAAAGGAATACATTGGTGGGAAATTACTATGGGCTGTGATTAAACATGACATGATCAAAATAGTCCTTCAGGAAGAGGCAGTGGGGAATCAGGTGGAAGAGATGTCAGCTGTAGATAAGAGTTAGTTTTGCCATGATCCCATTTGATCATGATCCATTTCATGATCATGAAGAACTGAGCAAGATAAAGATATTGAGTAAAGAATAAGGGTTCAGCCTGGGAGATATATAGAAATAAATTGAGGAATACAGCTGCTAGTTAGATGTAAGAAATAGAAAGTCCTCTAAAACGATGGCAAGGGTTAGAATCTGACTGTCAGGGAGAACGTGAGGCCATGACCAGCATGACCAAGAAGGAAGGGATCAAAAGGAAGATAATGAGTTCAATTTTGAGAACTTTTATTTAAAGTATGAGCATCCAAGTGGATTGCAATGGAGAAGGCTAGGTTATTCACCAATACACCATGTCTTATTCCAGCAGGAGATAAGTGGAAAATAGGAATAATCAAAGCTGCATATAAAAAAATAAAATAAAAATTTTTAAAGCTGCACATATTTAATGCCTACTCTATGTCAGACCTCTGTTAGGTACATATAGTCTGTGAGGAAAACTGACACCAGCTGATGTTTATGGTAATTGCTAAAGGTGACAGTAAGAGCTGAGGGGAATGAACATTAATTGATTTCCAACATTCTTGGTTATCTCCGTAAGGAAATCTAGAGAGCAAAAGTACCAGAGAACAGAGAAGAGCTCAGTGTTACTTAACTGTCCAGGCATTCTCGTGGTGTCAGAACACCCTGACCCTGTCTCACTTCTGTTCAGCTTTGTTATCAATGCCTAGGATAAAGGCATTGATGGCAGCTTATCAAATATGGAGTAAATATGAAGCTCCTTAGTTTGGCAGGGTGAAGGTGGGTTGGCAAAATCAGAATTCAGAATATCTCAAGCAACCAAAATAACAGAAGCCCAAGAGATATTGTTAAATGATAAGTGTTTAGAAAGTTGGTTTGGTAATATTTCATATGAAAAATAGACCTGAGGTTTTTCATTGAACCCTAAATGTAATAAAAACCAAGGTATAAACCTGGGCCACATTAATAAAAGTCAAATTTCAAAATCTTGGCAGAAAAAAAATCCAACCTACTTTTTACCGGTCAGGACACATCTGTGTAGTTTACTGAGCTTTAGATATTAGATTTTAAAGGGAACCTGGGAAACAAGCAATATAAAGAGAAGAGCAAGAAAGATAAAGGGTGTGAAAATTATATCATATGTAAAAAGAGTTAGAGAGCTGAGGATATTCTCCCAGAAAAGGTGCAAAGGCAGAAGGGGTTAATATTCTCTTAAAGGATTTTAAGGATGGTAATGTGGAAAAGTAAGCTTTGCTCAAACTGACCCAGAGAGCAGAATTAGAAGCAATCAGCAAGAATTACTAACAGGTACATTTTACTCTGTTTAAGAACAAACTTCCTTAAAAGTATAGCTGTTTAATAGAATGTGCTATCATGCAAACAACTTGACTGAGATTGTCATGTATTTATCTCTACTGTGGAAGGAACCCACGTACTAGGTGGGAGTCTGGTTTTGATACCCTCGTGTAAAATGCCTGATGACACTACATCTTCCGAAAAATTATAGGAGTAATGACTTTCTGCTTGAGAAGGGGTGTATTGAATTTGTGCACAGGCGTGAAAGGCAGAGAACTCAGAGTCCAGGATCTTGGATTTGAATCTTGATTTTGCCAATTGTAAGTTGCGTCATTTTACAAAACTCAGTTTCCTCATATAAAAATGGTAATGATGACAGTGCCTGCCTAGCTTTATTCTTATGAGAGGATTAGGTGAGACAATGTATGTGAAGTACCCTGTATTACTTCTGAAAAAATGTGATAAATTGCTAGTTTTTATTTTAAATAAATATCCAAAATTAGTTTCAAATCTCCTAATTGGGAAATTGAAACCATTCTGCCCTCATTAAACTCATATTCCAGAGAAAAATTGATTTCTTCTGCTTCGTTCAAGCCAAACATCTTAAAACATCAAGTAACATGATTCCAGGCATTAATTTAAACTGTGTGTAAATGATTTTTTCCTGTAAATCATTCAGGATCTATTTCTTAATTTTGCCTACTGCTAAAAATCTTTATTTCACTATAACTTATCAATTGTTACCCAAAAAGGAAGAATAGTTGAATGTCATTATGTGCAAGAGAAGAGTTTATATTGTAGAATTTATTTTTCTTTAACCAATAAGTACCACATTTTTCCATTTATTCAGTTTTGGCTTTGATGTTTTATAATGTGCTTATAAAGATCAGGTCTCAGACACAGTGCTGACTTGAAGTCATTCTGCTTTTTCCTCTTTTCCTTAGAATTACCTTGCTTCTTTAATGTTTTCCAGACTGGAGTAGCTTTTCAAAAAAAGGAGTGAGGGCCCTGATACTGGTTTGCTCATAGCAGAACCCATACTAAGACAAGCTGTTGAGCCAGCAATGGGTGCCAAGACCATGATGCAAGATCTTTGCATATACTTTCTCCATCAAATTCCAACTCTTTTTCTGCTGTTTCCAGTGCCCAACCTGCTTGCCAAATATTTCTAATACACTGCTGTCTGGTTTATCTGTTAACTGGAGATAGCTATATTTTAACATCGGGGCAATGGATGACCTCAAACTCTTCTAGTTGAAAGGTGCAGAAGAAAATGTAATTTGAGAGTATACTGTCAGCATCAACCAAATACCCACTTACATTAATGCTAACCCTCTCAAGTGGCAGGGGTGACCTTTCATGTTTAGATTTAATGCTACAGTTAGAAATAGCAAGAGAAGTAAAATTATATTCATAATATAAACTAAACTCAAGGAGCTAGTATGTAACCTCTTTCCAGGGAAGCACAGTTAAGTGTTGTGTTTTTGTTGCTGTTGTTGTTTTCGTTGTTCTCTTAACATATGTTTTTAATTACATGAACTTCTATATTTAAGTTGTTTGTTTGGATTCATTTTTCAAAAGACTGTAATTTTTTTAACATCTTTATTGGACTATAATTGCTTTACAGTGGTGTGTTAGTTTCTGCTTTATAACAAAGTGAATCAGTTACACATATACATATGTTCCCATGCTTTGTTTTATTTTGTTTTTTTTGTGGACTTCATCACTCATCTTGGAACCAAAAAGAGGATAAATGTGATAGTATTATATTCTTCCAAATATCTAGCAACTATCTAATTTTTTCCAGTGCAGGATTTCAAGGTTTATATCCTTTGGGAAATTAACTTGGTTTAATGAAATGATGAATTAGGAGTCTGTACACCTGGATTCTATTCCAAGCTCTGTTGAGTACCTGTGTAAATGTGTGTAAATGACTTGACCTGTCTACAACTAACTTTCTCATCCACATAATGAGGGAGTAGTTTAGTTTATTAACAAACTCCCCACCCACTGAGATGATCTAGGTTTTGCTCTCTTTGGGATTTCTTGATATCTGCTGAAAATAAAAATGTAAGTAATTATCTCAAGTTAATAACCTGTTAACTAAATAAGCCAAATTTACATGCCTTAATAGTCTTAGCAAGCATGAGTAGAATGAGCTATCTGTATTATTGGCACCTTGCCTAAATCTTTACCTTTTGCACATAAATGTAAACCCTTATATGATTTTTATTGTTGAAATCTCATAAAGTGTTTTTCAGTGAAACTCCATTAAACCAGTTTACTTTTGATAAGTATTACAGCATGCAATTAACTACTTTCTATTTATTAAAAATAAATAAATAAGCCAAATTTGGGAGCAGGGAATAAAACAGAATTGTTTTGGGATTAGCACAGGTCAAAATAAAGCTGAACACAGCGAATTTAAACCATGTAGGCAGAAAATCAAATAAATAGTCTCCAATATTCAGCAGAAGCTTGTCTGTCTACCTAACTTTGCTTAAATGAATGAGATAATATACAGAGTACATCTCTTCCTAAGAGAACCAGATTCACAATTGATACAGTCTGACATGATACCTACATTAAGTGGTGCTTTTAAAATAATCCTCCAAAACAGCTCTTTTTCATGCATATTATGAAAGGAAGCATCTACCAAGATTTTCCCAACTGTCATAACTTTTATAATGCCAATTATATATTATGTCTGAAGAGTCCTTTCTGTTTTACAAAGAGCTTTCCTACATATTATCTCATTATTCCCAACGACTGTCCTATGAAGTAGATTGTCTTATCAACCCCATTTGCCAGCTAAGGAAACTGAGATTCAGAGAAATTAAGAACTGTAAGTCAGGAAGTGCAAACACGAAGATCTCGAGGTTTCAGACTCTTCAGAAAGTATGTTATTGTTTTAATTCCCTTTCTGTCTTCCTAATATCCTCCATATATAATCTTTCAACAAATATCTATTGAGTACCTAGGAATCAGGCACTGTAATAGGTGATGGGTTGATAAAACAGAAAGTAATATATGAACCCAACCTCATGACCTTATGGTTTAATAGTTCCAGCTAGCATCAGAAAACTTCTCCCTACCCCATTCTTGATTCAGAGGCAATAACTATGCATCCCTTCTTCCTACCCACCCCCATCATACATAACTCAAGAATTTTATACAAGCATTTTGCTAACATAAAATTAATTAGCATATTTCATTGAAAACCTCTCAGATATTTGGTTTACTTGACCTGCTATTTCAGCCCAGAAGATGGAAACAATAAGGTCCTACAAGATCTCATACCCTATTGTTTGGACACCACCCAGCATCCTGACTTTGTACCTCTGTTCAATCTACGATTATAAATTGGTTGGTAGATAGATCAATCAAACTGTTATCTCTTCGCCCGTGCTATTATCTCTAATTATCTCATCCTATTAAATAAATTCACAAGTACTTATCAGGAACATGGGATTAAAACAATAGGTGAAGTATAGGTGTTTATTTAATCTAGTTACCTAAGTTGAAGCCCATGATGTTTGCCTTGCTTCTGAAAATAAGTTCTTTGTTCATTGTTCATTATTAATCAAATAATCAGTTAATTTTTAAGTTGTTGACTAATTTACACCATTTTAGTGAGGGGAAATGGCAGTGTCAAGATAGTATTTATTCTACAAGATATGAAACATTTTTAAAAGCTGGTGATTAAACAGTAACTTCAAAGATTTTGTAAGAATTCTGGCCTCATCAACTTTCTATATATCTGAAGCTAGTGTTACAGATAGAATTATGCTTCTTGTTTATAGTGTGTAGATGCTTTAGAGAAAATCTAGCCCCTTGAAGAAACAAAACTAGAGCAGGTTATTCTCTTAATACAACCAAATGGGCCAAAAATGACCTAATTTCTCCATAAGAGAGTCCAATAGTAATAACTTCCAAAAGATTTGCTTACAAAAAAAAAGTATTTTTTTACTTCTAAATATTATCTTCTCTGAATATTTAAAATATAAACTGATTTATAGCCAGCAAATGTAGAATTTGTCTATAAACTATCTAATTACAGGGGCTGGGAAAGTTTTAAATAACGGTATTTTTTGATAGATACATCTAATATATTTTTTTCCTCCAACAATGCATATCCGTTTACTAAAATAGTCACATCAATGTAACTACTAGTCTAAGGCTTGAGTTACTCAAGCCAATAACAACAAAAGCCAATTTTATTCCAAATAGAACTTTTGTCACCATAAAGAAAGTTGTGCATGTGAGTGATAAATCATGACTCAATCAATGCTACCTGCTTTTAGAGATTTGACAATAAAAAGTGCTTCTTAATTTATATAACTTTGGATCTACTGATTATTTCTGAAATAGAAGTCATCATACTGTTTAATTTATAAGAATATCTTGTAACATCTTTAGAATATGTAATGTTATAAAAGTTCATTCTGATAATCAAGTTGTATCTAGGAAATATTTACATCATCTTCTATAGGCCTTTTGCTATTCACCTCAAACATTTATACTTCTAAGCTAAGTATATTCAATTGAAATAAAAGGTCGAGCAGGAAAGAAAAAAGATGGCACCTTTCATTAATAATACACTTCATCTTTTAAAAAAAACCCAATACCCCATGTGTTGGCCAGTTCTGCCAAATATAAATGCGTTAGATCAAAATAGGACCATTTAGGCAGCCTGGTTCATGTAAAGACACTTTAATAGCCCATGAGCAGAAGTGTCAACTCCTGATTACTGATGTATAAGCCAGCAACAAATAGGAAAATGAATAAATTTCAGTGTGTAGGCTCTGTCACTATGATGCAAACAGAATTTCAACTGACTATTAGCAGGCCTGGCTCCCTCATCAATCCTTACTTTATTCACAGTCAATGGCCTTGTCCAGCTCTAGCTATGACAGTTGGCACAGGTGGCTCTATTTGGCACTTTTCTTGGGGCAACTTCTAAATATAATTCCAAAATAAATAGACATTGAGAATGTGTTCTCTTTTAAACTACTCAGAGGTAGTATTTCAGCTAATCAGTAACAATTTTTTAGCACTCTCCAGAGCCTTCTTGTATTTTGGTTATGTAATCATTACACCATGTCATTATTCAGGTACTAAAAGTGAGAACGTTTCCCAAACTGTAACTTGAAACTTATGAGTTGAAATGTTCTCAAGACAATAACGTGGAAGACATTCACTGAATTACAAAAGATATGCAGCTAGCTATTTGGGGGTTTTGTTTAACTTTCAGAAAAAGATTAAAACATTCTAGAAATCTTTATTTCCTCATGTCTTCCACCTCCACTCCTTATAAGAATGAGAGCCCGGCAAGATGGGACACCACATTTGTGCACTCTGACAGTCTGTATCTTATGCATCACTACAATTCTCAAATGAAAGTGTATCTGAGATTCCAAAGCAAAAGGTTACAGAACAGAGCCCTTATTTTCTAATTCAATGGAAAGAAAACCCTCTCTGTCAATGTCCAGAAACTTCCCCAGGCAAGTGTTATGCCAGAATTAGTAGATGTTAAGTTTCTTGAGAGCAGGGGCTATATTTTGTCTATGCTTATACACCAGGGCCTAGTACAATGTCTGCCATCTTAAAAATACTCAGGAAATATTTATAATTAAACAGAGGGATAAATATTACTATACTTTAATTCAGGACATAGAAGATTTGGGGGAAGAAAAATAGCCTACCATCACTGACCTAGTGAGATAAAAACCAATGCTCAGAACTCACATGTGAAGTCCATGCACGTGGAGGCCAATCTTCTACTCAGGGAAAATGTTTTAGAGTGAAAAGAGAACTGCACTACTGCATTTAAAGTCAGAAAACTGAACGTTTGCATAGTTTTGCAAGCATTGCGACCTTGTACAAATAATGTCAGCTCTCTGAGCCTTATTTTCATCGCCTATAAAATGGGAAGGGCAATAGCGCCCTGAGTACTTCACGGCCTATCCTGAATGTCAACTGAGATGCTCTGTGTATGGAAGGTGACACCATTGTCATAACATGTAGAGCAGTAATGTGCACGCTCACCCTTTCTTCAGAAAAATAGTTGTGGGTCCTGAAAGATTCTTAAGTATTTTTACCATAGTATGCTAAACTAATGCTAGATGAAAACAGTACTTTTGTAAATTTTTATCATAAAATTTAGAACAAAAAATGGTTTACTGGAATTATGAAGATCAGTTCTCAAGATATACTATTCTAACTATATTTGCGAGGAAAAAATTTTAATATGACTCTTCCTATTTAAGTAGAAACCTGGCAAAACACTGTGAGACACTAATATGATGCAGCCTGAATAAAAGAACGTTTGACTGCCCTAGTATTTTAGCCAAAGCACATTTTACACACAGAATCCCTGCTTGGAATAATAAGCTTAGATCCTCACTGGGAATGCTGCTGGCAGATGGCCTTCCACTGTCAGTTCACCTTGTTCAAGATGATGCCTCCTTCTCAGGAGAGCCCACATCCAATGACTCACTGGCACAGAGCTCTCTGCCCCACCTTACACAATTCTAAAGGATCACCCCAGCTTCAGAGCTCCCCACAGCGCTAGCTGAGGCCTCCATTGGGACTGTTTCACAGGTCAGCTCCTCCTTCAGCCCAGTCCTGCTTCCTTCCCTACCAAGGTATGGATCCAGGAGCACTCCCTAATAAACCTCCTGCATGCTAATCTCCTTCTCATAATCTGCTTCTCATGGAGCCCAACCGTCAACAACTCTCAAAATAAATATAGTAACTTTTGCAAATACATTACTGCATATCCCCTAGACTGCACAATAGTAGCAAAAACACAGTCTTACCTTGTTTTTGTAAAGCACTTCAACGTCCGCAAAGCATTTGCTTGTTCCTGATCTAGGGTGGTCTCTCAAACAAGTGTTGGTAGAAGACAGGGCTTATAGTATCACTCTCATATTAAAAATGAGGAATTGAGGATCAGAAAAGTTGAAAACCTTAACTGGGATAACTTCAATATATAAGTAGGTAGGTGGGTAGGTAGGTAGTCAATCATTCAGTTAGTGGCAAACTTGGAATCTAATCTTAATTTTCTGATTTCTCATCCAGACCTCACTTGACCATCCACTGTTTTTCCTCATGAAAACTTATGTTTGTGGTTCTTATCCTATGTAACAAGTATTTAATGATTTACCCATGGACAAGTTTAGGACACTTTAAAAATATCTAAAAACCCTTGTGAAATCTGCCAACATCCTGAAATACCAAGATACTTGAATTGGGAATGTGTTCTGTGGTTAGAGATGATTATTTTCCATGTTTTTTGTTGTTGGAAAATCTTGGAATTGTTTTGTTTCCTGACTAATCTTTACCCATAATAAAGTGCTTGGCACATATAGGATGTGTTTCTAAAATGAAAAATGGAAACTAATATTTATTTTTCATTTCGTGAAAGATTAAACCAAGTTCTAAACTTGTACATATGATTATGTGACCTCCAAGTAATCTCATACTTGCTATCTTAATCATATAAACTCTGTCCTAATCTGTATCTGACACAGGCACGCTTTTCTTTAGAGAAAATAATCAGTCTTTTTATTTCTTCAAATTCCCTTAAGGATCTAAATGACTTGGAGGTTCTGTTTGTTTGGGGGTTTTGTTTTTGTTTCTTCATGGTCTTTTTAGAGTATCCATTAGGAGAATGTAGTTTAACCAAATAACAGCTTTTAAAAAGTAGAAATTAATCCTAATGGTACAGCAACAAAATAACCTGGCCTTAAGTTCTTAGTTCAATGATTAAAATCAAAAGTGAACTATCTTCTCCAGCTGATATCCTGTGGCAAGAAATATTTTAAAGATAGAATTATCTTGTTATTGTGAGATTCAATGGAGAATCTTTTTTCCAGAAATATTTCTCAGATACAAAACTTTGACTTGTTTTTGAACTTCCAGAAGTCTCAGTCTTTCTGAGTAATTCAATCCACAATGGATAAAGGGTTTTCTCTCCTTTTAAGAGAGAAAAAAGTGGAACAACAAAGCATTATGGTGATTAATCCTTTGTCTGGTTTTTCATTTGCAAATATTTTCTCCCATTCTGAGGGTTGTCTTTTTGCCTTGTTTATGGTTTCCTTTGCTGTGCAAAAGCTTTTAAGTTTAATTAGGTCCCATTTGTTTATTTTTGTTTTTATTTTCATTACTCTAGGAGGTGGGTCAAAAGAGATCTTGCTGTGGTTTATGTCAAAGAGTGTTTTTCCTATGTTTTCCTCTAAGACTTTTATAGTGTCTGGTCTTACATTTAGATCTTTAATCTATTTGGAGTTTATTTTTGTGTGTGGTGTTAGGAAGTGTTCTAATTTCATTCTTTTACGTGTAGCTGCCCAGTTTTCCCAGCACCACTTACTGAAGAGGCTGTCTTTTCTCCATTGTCTGTTCTTGACTCCTTTGTTGTAAATTAGGTGACCATATGTGAGTGGGTTTATCTCTGGGCTTTCTATCCTGTACCATTTATCTATGTTTCTGTTTTTGTGCCAGTACCATACTGTCTTGATTACTATAACTTTGTAATATAGTCTGAAGTCCAGGAGCCTGATTCCTCCAGCTCCGTTTTTCTTTCTCTAAATTGCTTTGGCTATTTGGAGTCTTTTGTGTTTCCATATGAATTGTAAAAATTTTTGTTCTAATTCTGAGAAGAATGCCATTGGTAGCTTGATAGGGATTGCATTGAATCTGTAGATGGCTTTGTGTAATATAGTCATTTTCACAATATTGCTTCTTCCACTCCAAGAACATGGTATATTTCTCCATCTGTTTAGGTCATCCTTGAATTCTTTCATCAGTGTTTTATAGATTTCTGAGTACAAGTCTTTCACCTCCTTAGGTAGGTTTATTCCTATTTTATTCTTTTTGTTGCAATGGTAAATGGGATTGTTTCCTTAATTTCTGTTTGATTTTTCATTGTTAGTGTATAGGAATGCCAGGGATTTCTGTGCATTAATTTTGTATCCTGCAACCTTACCAAATTCATTGATTAGTTCTAGTAGTTTTCTGGTGGCATATTTAGGATGTTCTATGTGTAGTATCATGTCATCAACAAACAGTGACAGTTTTACTTCTTTTCCAATTTGTATTCCTTTTATTTCTTTTTCTTCTCTGATTGCTGTGGGTAGGACTTCCAAAACTATGTTGAATAAGACTGGCATAGTGGACATCCTTGTCCTGTTCCTGACCTTAGTGTGAACGCTTTCAATTTTTCACCATTGAGTATGATGTTTGCTGTGGGTTTGTCATATATGGCCTTTATTATGTTGAGGTGGAGCTTAATACCAGAAAAACAAACAATCCAATTAAAAAATGGGAGGAAGGGCTAAATAGACATTTCACCAAAGAAGACATACAGGTGGCCAAGAGGCACATGAAAATATGCTCAACATCACTAATCATTAGAGAAATGCAAATCTAAACTACAATGAGCTATCACCTCACACCCCTCAGAATGGCCATCATCAGAAAACCTACAAACAATAAGTGCTAGAGAGGGTGTGGAGAAAAGGGAACCCTCTTGCACTGTTGGTGGGAAGGTAAATTGGTATAGCCACTATGGAGAACAGTATGGAGGTTCCTTAAAAGACTAAAAATAGAACTACCATATGACCAGCAATCCCACTACTGGGCATATACCCAGAGAAAACCATAATTCAAAAAGAGTCATGTACTACAATGTTCATTGCAGCACTATTTACAATAGTCAGGACATGGACGCAACCTAAATGTCCATCGACAGATGAATGGATAAAGAAGATGTGACACGTATATACAATAGAATATTACTCAGCCATAAAAAGAAACAAATTTGAGTGATTTGTAGTGAGGTGGAGAGACCTAGAGTCTGTCAAACAGTGAAGTAAGTCAGAAAGAGAAAAACAAATGCTGTATGCTAATGCATATATATGGAATCTAAAAAAAAAAAAATGTTACTAATGAACCTAGTGGCAGGGCAGGAATAAAGCCCTATACGTAGAGAGTGGACTTGAAGACACAGGGAGGGGGAAGCTAGGGCGAAGTGAGAGTACCATTGACATATATACACTACCAAATGTAAAATAGCTGGTAGGAAGCAGCAGCATAGCACAGGGAGATCAGATCAGTGCCTTGAGAAGATCTAGAGGAGTGGGATAGGGAGGGTGGGAGGGAGGTTCAAGAGGGAGGGGAGGGCTTCCCTGGTGGCGCAGTGGTTGAGAGTCCGCCTGCCGATGCAGGGGACATGGGTTCGTGCCCCGGTCTGGGAGGATCCCACATGCCGCGGAGCGGCTGGGCCTGTGAGCCATGGACGCTGGGAAGATCCCACATGCCGCAGAGCGGCTGGGCCTGTGAGCCATGGCCGCTG
Source organism: Mesoplodon mirus (assembly GCF_964341445.2). Lineage (NCBI taxonomy): Eukaryota > Metazoa > Chordata > Mammalia > Artiodactyla > Ziphiidae > Mesoplodon > Mesoplodon mirus. Next base: position 60,402,529 of record NC_138992.1, read on the forward strand.
AGCCTGCGCGTCCGGAGCCTGTGCTCCGCAACGGCAGAAGCCACAACAGTGAGAGGCCCGCATACCGCAAAAAAAAAAAAAAAAAAAAAAAAGAGGGAGGGGATATGGGGATATATGTAGGCATATGGCTGATTCACTTTGTTGTACAATAGGAGCTAACACAGTATTGTGAAGCAATTATACTCCAATAACGATCTATTTTTTAAAAAAAGCATTATGGTGGTGTGAATAAGTAAAGCCACTCATTGTACTGTAAGTAATTCAGGGAACATAAGTTGGAGATGTCCAGGGAATATGAGGACACCAGCTGTCTGGTGAGACAAGAGAATTTGAAGTGTTTATAGAGACTGAAGTGATGTGACCAGATTGGGATTTCCACACCTTTTTCCAATAACGACATAATTAAAAGCCATTATAAAATTAAAACTCTGGTTTCCCAGGCAAAAATCTAAATATCTTAGACTGAATATGTCCGTTTTCTGACTCTTTTATGAGACCTAGGCAGGTAGCCTCAATCTACATAAGGCATAGTTTAAAAACAAAGTTCCTTCATTGTTTCAGTACCTAAAAGTTTACATCCAAAGAAAATATCTTATTTTAAATGATGTCACTTGCCTTACATTTAGTCTGGTGCTTTATATCATTTGCTGGAAGATCTTGATAGAGTTAATTTCCATAATCATCTGAGGTTAAGCAAGCTTTCTATGTTAATATCAACATTCTTAAAATGACAATTCCCTAAAATCCAGGATATTCAGCAAGGTTAATTAATTTTCCCTGTATCACAAAAATCCAAAAAGCATTAGGACTCAAATGCAAACTTACAAAATCTTGGGCATTTGTTCAGTGCAAAGTGTCCTTGCTGCTCAAAGCACAGTCCATGAACCAGAAGCTTGACTTGGGAGCTTATTAGAAATGCAGAACCTCAGGCCCTAGCCCAGACTTACTGAATCAGAATCTGCATTTTACCAAATTCCCCAGGTGACCTACATGCACATTCAAGTCATGAAGCCATTCAGTAGACCATTTGATTCACAATATGCATTACATAAACTTGATAAGTGTCCACATGATCCTTGTGTCATAGACTGGTCTCCTGTAAAAGTCTGCTAAAATTACATAATCAGCATGACGTGGATGCATCTTAATCACACATGTTCCACAAGCCTGGGACTTCAGTTTAAATCATTGTTTGTGAGACACTTAAGTCCTATCACCTACGTCTGGCCCCCACCCCCCAGATTTCCCATCAAAAATAACCATAAGCACAAACAGGATCTGATATTCAAGGACTCAACACTCTGGTCCAATATGATTTCCCATGTTCATTTCCAATCATTTCCCCCTAAGAGTTTTATAATCTAACTATAATAGCTTTCTACCATTTCCTCTAAAAGTCTTGCATTATTGTGCCACTGGGCCTTTGCTTACACTATATTCTTCACCCAGGATGATGGTCCTTGTTTGACAAAATTTAATTCATCTTTTAAAGGCCAGATTATGTGTCACCTGTAAAATGAACCTGATCGGGCCAAGTAAAATTAATCCCTCCTCTATACTTCACAGCAATTTTGTTATACCTGTCATTTAACAAATGTTGAATTGTACAGTTAATTACTTAGGCCATTCTCTTCCATGAAACTGCATATTTCCTAAACACATGAAACGTGCCTTACTTATGCTTGTAAATTCAAGGTCCACCTTAATCATAGATAATACTCACAGTTATTTGTTAAAATGACTTGAAACCTCATGACTCTAAATTCAAAGGACCTGTCCAAACTCTATTGTTATCTCAGCACTTGGTTGTAATAAATTTTTCCCAAAACCAAGGTATAGCTTGTTATCTGGAGATTTTTAAGATTATGAAATTTTGCATGTGTAGATTTGACATCAAGACATATAATGGAGGCCACCAAATTTTATATTAAAGGAGTAGATTGCATATAGAAGGGGGAAACTTCCAAGAAGCCACTAACTTGACCTTCTCTACTAAGAGGCACAGAAGCAGGACAATGATCACCTTACAAGGGGGCACATTATCATGAGAAATTTAGCAAAGCCTTAATCTACAGTTTATCTCTAGAAGGAAGCATGGGGTTTGGGGATGTATATGGGATTTAGAGTCAGATACGTCCACATTTCCAATGACTTTGGATTTTTTTTAATCTTCTGTGGCAGGAAATGCTCTGTCATTGTACCTCCCACCTACATAAACTAATGATGATGATAATAATACCAGTCTCACCTATTTCATAGGGATTTTATAAAAATCAAAAGAGGTTGCATGCTAAATCACTTTGGAAAACATAACCAATGACTGTTTACTGAATGATTGCAAAAACACAACTCTGTCCTACGTGGAATCATGCCTACAAGTGAACATTTTTCTCACCACTAGAAAAGTTGCTCTCAAATTTTTAATACAAGTGTAGAAAGGAAATACTTTTGCTAGCCTCTCTAGGGAGATTATTAAAAGTGTATTTATATTAGACCTGAAAAACATTTTATGTGGTCAGATAATTTAAATGCATGCCTAAGTATTTACTGGCTTTCAAGGCAAGTAGTTAGAGAAAGGCCTGCAAAGTGCATCAACATTTATTGACCATTTGTTGTGTGCCAAGAACCAGGAATACAGCAGTGAACAAGATAATTCACTCTGTCTTCAGGAAGTTTTACAGAATAGTGGGGACACAAACAAGTAAATAGTATTTTTAAATCCCTGTATTTCCTGTTTTAATTTTATTGGAAAAGAATGAGTGATTATTGATACTCATAAATTTCTAAATTAACAATTAATATGCACCCAAAAAATCTGGCAGATGGCAGCCAGGATTATAAAAGACACTCCAAAGGAAAATTTGGAGATCAAGATCACCCAAAGGTGGCCACTATTGACTTTGAGTGTAGCATTCTGAGAAAACCCTGTACTTCAAACACCACTTTCTGTCTTATTTTTTACCTGCTTTATGAATGGTTTCCACTTAACACGTTTATCTGGAAATGCTCAAGAAAAAAGAAGAAACAAGAATAAGAATCCACTTCATATTTTCCTTGGTTTAAGTCTTAGGTCTGCCTCTAACTAGATATGTGACTTTGGGCAAATCACATAATTTCTCTGACCCTCAGGTTGCACTCTGAAGAGTAGGAGTTTGGGCTAAATAAATCATTATGTCCTCCTGGTTCTAATGTCCAGTCATCTCTCTCTCATTTAAATAAAAGAAATTGTTATCAAAGAATTAGGAGAAAAAACTTTAAACACTCTAATAAATAAAAGGTATGGGAGGCCCAGAACTCATTAAAGTGAACACTTTTTAACATCATTATTGAGAAGATAACCAAAAATTCTATTTCTCAGAGAGTGTGTCTATCATCCTCTATTTGTCTTATAATTACCAAAAATATTATATTTATGAATCCATAGCATATCACCTCCAACAACATACTGTGCATACTTTCCCAGATAATATGAAAATATGTTTTTCACCCCCTTTCTGGAACTCTGGGAACAAATTTAGTTAAGATGTTTTAAGGTAGATAAGTTCAAAATAAGCTAAAGTAGACAGCTACAAGCAGAGACTGAGGAGGAACTTTGAGATTACCCACTTATTTCCAGTCATTGAAACTCCACGTTCCAGATGACATGGGAGATCTGGTACCCACTACTGTTTACATCCCACTTTTTTCTAGAATTCCGTTGCAGTTGACTTTCTTCCTTCTAAGACACACAGTGCTTGCATCTCTTCAGATGAACAGATGACAGTTAGTTTCTGGATGAGTTTTTGTATTCACACATACTAAGAGATTAGAGACAAGCAAGAAAACCTCAGATCCTCTCACCTGAACTTTCCCTCACCACCACTGTTAGTACTACTTCCTTGCTTCTTCTACTGTGATCTACTTGACCACATGCTTTTGGGGAAACCCACTAGCCAATAGTTACTGTCCACTCACAGGTCGGTGTAAAACTGTTTGCCATCTTGGCTTCCCTTTGCTTAAGAGAGTGAAGTCACTTAGGACCCCTATGTAACTTGGGCTGTTCAGTTGAGAGTGTACCTTAAGTAATGGGTGGTTCATTGTAAAGAAGCTGCAAGTCTATAACTGGAACAGCTTTGGAGACTGAGGCTGATTTGGGACCATGGAATAAAAGAACACTAATGGCAATCAAAAGCACTAGCCAAGGGGCTACAATCAGGCTTCTGAACAGGAAGACTCAACTTCAAAAATTACTCTATAAAGAATTCAAATGTCATGAGGTCACATTTTACCTGGGTTTCTTTTGCACAAAATAATGTGTTCTGACATCCCCAATGGCTAGCCACTTCCCACTGTTAAAAACAAAACATAACAAAATTCCATAAAATTGGTAAAACACATTTTAAAGTGCATTTGACTGCTGAGGCAAGTCTCTTAATAACACTAAGTCTCAGTTTCCTATCTGTCTAGAAGGACTGGCAATATCTGCTCCAAAAATTTCACAAAGAAAGTTGTGAGAAAAAAAACAATACTACATAAAATTATTTGTGAACAATAAATCATGATAAACATAGACTTGTCACATCCATTGCCTCAGTCAAATTATGCTTCAAAGATTAAGGTAGCTCAAAAGGGAAGCCACGATTTTCACTTTTAAAAAAATTCTCCCCAAAAAATATTGTTAAATGGATTGCTCCTAAAGGGATTGAAGGGAGAGAAAAAGTGTTGCATGTGGGGGGAGGGGAGATGTTTGTTGAGCTTTACGAGATGTCTCCAAGAAGAATGAAAACTGAAAGGGTAATGCATCCTGCTTCATTAGCCCAGGGTCCAGACTGGAGTGCAGAGAAGGGGCAGCTTCTTCTCTAGACGGTAACATTTGCTGATCAATGTATCATGATCCAGCTGCAGGTGAATAGTAACCAACACTCCTCAGGAGCTCTTGGTTTTGCCTCAGTTTCTTCCAAAAGCTGCGAAAGCAGCCCAAACACCAAGGGTGCAGCCAGGGCTGGAAGCAGCTGGCTCAGAGTGTCCACTGCCCATGCTTCTCCTGCATGCATACAAACAAGGAGCCGCAGGAAGAGCAAAAGGCCAGGGGGCTGAAAGATGTTTCCTTATAAATGAATCGGTAACCCAGTTGGTGTACATATATGCAATTCATTGGCTATTTAGAAACAACTCTTTGCCCAAAATAACAGTTTATTATCATGAAAATGTGACTAAAATGTGAAACATTAAAAGCACATGAGGGCTTCCCTGGTACCGCAGTGGTTGAGAGTCCGCCTGCCAATACAGGGGACACGGGTTCGTGCCCTGGTCCGGGAAGATCCCACATGCCGTGGAGCAGCTGGGCCTGTGAGCCATGGCCACTGAGCCTGCACGTCCAGAGCCTGTGCTCTGCAACGAGAGAGGCCACAACAGTGAGAGGCCCGCCTACCGCAAAAAAAAAAAAAAAAAAAAAAAAAGCACATGAAAGGTCCATTTTTGATTGACATCCTTTCACAAGAGTGGTCCTTGTCATCAAGGTGGTCAAGACCAGTGCCAATCACTGATCTGGTAGTAGTTTCTGTAAGTGAAGAAAGCAGCCTGGCCAGTATCATACTCGGCGGTCTTCACCATGTGCCAAGGAGGTGGAGTCAAGATGGTGATGTGGGAAGATGCGGAGTTAGCCTCTCCCCACAACTAGGATGGGTGCTGCTGGTGGAGGACTCTGATGCCCAAGGAGATGGGAGGAAACACCAAGTGAACTAGTAGGACATGGAGGGCTGAGTGGGGAGGAGAAGTGGAGGCCAGACAGGATCAGCACCCATGAAGCCGGGGAGATCATGAGAGGCAGGCAAGAGGAGCTCTCCCATACTGGAGGAGCAGGAGAGGGGAAGAGGGCATTTGCCCCAAGCAGTTGAGCCCAAGAAGCCTGCTGTACTCCCAGGTGAAGTCCTCTGCCCTCTGAGAACAGGGATGGAGTGCACACCTGGGCCCCTTCTCTTCCTTGAGCCTAAGCTCCAACCCCCGCAGGCCCCAGGACCTTTTGCAGCCCTGTGGGTCCTGAGCATTGGCCCTGCCCACCACCCAAATCTCACTCTTGCTTAGGCCCCACCCTCCACAGCCAAGGACTTTTCCCCATTTTCTTTTTCTTTCTCTTTTCTTTTTTTTTTCCCTCCTCCTCTTTTTTACTATTGTGGTACTGTTGTGCCTTCCAGTTGTTGATTCATCTGTATTTTTATTTTTATACCCTTTCTAACATATCTGTTAGTTTCCAAGTCTAATTTTATTTTTTACTTTCTTATTCTCTTTTTTTTGCCACCTCATGCGGCTTGTGGGATCTTGGTTCATGAGCTGGGGGTCAGGCCAAAGCTCCTGCAGTGGGAGCTCCGAGTCCGAACCACTGGACTAACAGAGAACCTCAGACCCCAAGGAATATTCACCAGAGTGAGGTCTCATGGAGTTCCTCATCTCAGCACCAAGACCCAGCTCCACCCAATAGCCTACAAATTCCAGTGTTGGAAGCCTCAGGCCAAACAAGCAGTAAGACAGGAACACAGTCCCACTCATAAAAAAAAAAAGAAAAAAATGAGCCAGCAAAAATATATATCACAGATGAAGGAGGAAGGTAAAAAATCTACAAGACCAAATAAAAGAAGAGGAAATAGGCATCTACCTGAAAAAGAATTCAGAGTAATTATAGTAAAGATGATCCAGAATCTCGGAAATAGAATGGAGGCACAGATTGAGAAAATACAAGAAATATTTAAGAAGGATCTAGAAGAACTGAAGAACAAAATAACAGAGATGAAAAACACAATAATTGAAATGAAAAATAAACTAGAAAGAATCAATAACAGAATAACTGAGGCAGAAGAACGAATAAGTGAGCTGGAAGACAAAATAGTGGAAATAACTGCAGAGGAGCAGAATAAACAAAAAAGAATGAAAAGAATTGAAGACAATCTCAGAGACTTCTGGGACAACACTAAATGCATCAATATTTGAATTATAGGGGTCCCAGAAGAAGAGAAAAAGAAAGTGTCTGAGAAAATATTTGAAGAGATTATAGTCAAAAACTTCCCTAACATGGGAGAGGAAATAGTCACCCAAGTCCAGGAAGCACAGAGAGTCCCATGCAGGATAAGCCCTAGGATAAACACACCAAGACACATATTAATCAAACTAACAAAAATTAAATTCAAAGAAAAAATATTAAAAGCAGCAAGAGAAAAACAAAAAATAACATACAGAGGAATCCTCATTAAGGTTATCAGCTGATTTTTCAGCAGAAACTCTGCAGGCCAGAAGGGAGTGGCAGGATATACTTAAAGTGTTGAAAGAGAAAAACCTACAACCAAGATTACTCTACCCAGCAAAGATCTCATTCAGATTTGATGGGGAATTCAGAAGCTTTTCAGACAAGCAAAAGCTAAGAGAATTCAGCAACACCAAACCAGCTTTGTAACAAATGCTACAGAAACTTCTCTACACGGGAAAAACAAGAGAAGAAAAAGACACACAAAAACAAACACAAAACCATTAAGAAAATGATAATAGGGACATACACGTTGATAATAACCTTGAATTTAAATGGATTAAATGTCCCAAACAAAAGACCCAGACTGGCTGAATGGATACAAAAACAAGACCCATACATATGCTGTCTACAAGAGACCCACTTCAGACCTATAGACACATACAGACTGAAAGTGAATGGATGGAAAAAGATATTCCATGCAAATGGAAATCAAAAGAAAGCTGGAGTAGCAATATTCATATCATATAAAATACACTTTAAAATAAAGATTGTTACAAGAGATAAGGAGGGACACTACATAATGATCAAGGGATCAATCCAAGAAGAAGATATAACAATTATAAATGTTTATGCACTCAACATAGGAGCACCTCAATACATAAGGCAAATGCTAACAACCATGAAAGGAGAAATTGACAGTAACACAAAAACAGTAGGGAACTTTAACACCCCACTTTCACCAATGGACAGATCATCCAAACAGTAATAAATAAGGAAACACAAGCTTTAAATGTCACAACAGACCAGATAGATTCAATTGACATTTATAGAACATTCCACCCAAAAGTAGCAGAATACACTTTCTTCTCAAGTGCACATGGAACATCCTCCAGGATAGATCACATCTTGGGTCACAAATCAAGCCTCAGAAAATGTAAGACATTTGAAATCATATCAAGCATCTTTTCTGACCACAATGCTATGAGATTGGAAATCAGTTGCAGGAAAAAGAAACTGTAAAAAACACAAATACATGGAGGCTAAGCAGTGCACTATTAAATAATCAAGAGATCAAAGAAGAAATTTTAAAAAAAAGAAACAAATGACAAAGAAAATACGACAACCTAAAACCTATGGGATGCAGCAAAAGCAGTTCTCAGAAGGAAGTTTATAGCAATTAAATCTCACCTCAAGAAACAAGCAAAACCTCAAATAACCACTCTAACCCTACACTTAAAACAACTACAGAAGGAAGAACAAAGAAAACCTAAAGTCAGTAGAAGGAAAGAAATCATAAAGATCAGAGGAGAAATAAATGAAATAGAAACAAAGAAAACAACAGCAAAGATCAATAAAACTAAAAGCCAGTTCTTTGAGAAGATACACAAAATTGATAAACCCTTAGCCAGACTCATCAGGAACAAAAGGGAGAGGACACAAATCAATAAAATTAGAAATAAAAAAGGAGAAATTACAACTGACACTGCAGAAATACAAAGGATTATAAGAGACTAATGCAAACAACTATTTGCCAATAAAATGGACAACCACGAAGAAACGGCCAAATTCTTGGAAAGGTACAATTTTCCAAGACTGAAGCAGGAAGAATTAGAAAATGTAAACAGACCTATCACAAGTAATGAAATTGAAACCATACTTAAAAATCTTCCAACAAACAAAACCGCAGGACCAGATGGCTTCACAGGCGAATTCTATCAAACATTTAGAGAAGAGCTAACAATGACCCTTCTCAAAGTCTTCCAAAGCATTGCAGTGGGAGAAGCACTCCCAAATTCACTCTACAAAGCCATCATCACCCTGATCCCCAAACCAGAGAAAGATATCACAAAAAAAGAAATTATAGACCAATATCACTGGTGAACATAGATGCAAAAATTCTGAACAAAATACTAGGAAACAGAATCCAACAGCACATTAAAAGGATCATACACCATGACCAAGTGGGATTTATTCCAGGGAGGCAAGGATTCTTCAACATATGAAAATCAAACAATGTGATAAACCATATTAACAAGTTGAAGAATAAAAACCATATGATCATCTCAATAGATGCAGAAAAAGCTTCTGACAAAATTCAACACCCTTTATGATAAAAACTCTACAGAAAATGGGCACAGAGGGAACCTACCTCAACATAATAAAGGCCATATATGACAGACCCACAGTAAGCATCATACTCAATGGTGAAAAACTGAAAGTATTTCCACTAAGATCAGCAACAGAACAAGGATATCCACTCTTGCCAGTCTTATTCAACATAGTTTGGAAGTCCTAGCCACAGCAATCAGAGAAGAAAAAGAAATAAAAGGAATACAAATTGGAAAGGAAGAAGTAAAACTGTCCCTGTTTGCAGATGACCTGATACTATACATAGAAAATCCTAAAGATGCAACCAGAAAACTAATAGAACTAATCAATGATTTTGGTAAGGTCACAGGATACAAAATTAATGCACAGAAATCTCTGGCATTCCTATACACTAACAACAAAAAATCAGAAAGAGAAATTAAGGAAACACTCCCATTTCCCACTGCAACAAAAAGAGTAAAATACCTAGGAATAAACCTACATAAGAAGGCAAAAGACTTGTACTCAGAAAACTATAAAACACTAATGAGAGAAATCAGAGATGACATAAACAGATAGAGAAATATACCATGTTATTGGATTGGAAGAATCATTATTGTGAAAATGACTATACTACACAAAGCAATCTACAGATACATTGCAATCGCTATCAAGCTACCAATGGCTTCCTTCACAGAATTAGAACAAATAATGTTACAATTCGTATGGAAACACGAAAGACCCTGAATACCCAAAGCAATTTTGAGAAAGAAAAACAGAGTTGGAGGAATCAGGCTTCCCAACTTCAAACTATACCACAAAGCTACAGTAATCAAGACAGTATGGTACTGGCACAAAAATAGAAACAGAGATCTATGGTACAGGAGAGAATGACCAGAGATAAATCCACGCATATAATGGCACCTAATTTACAACAAAGGAGGCAAGAACAGACAATGGAGAAAAGACAGACTCTTCAGTAAGTGGTGCTGGGAAAACTGGGCAGCTACATGTAAAAGAATGAAATTAGAACACTTCCGAACACCATACACAAAAATAAACTCCAAATGGATTAAAGATCTAAATGTAACACCAGACATTATAAAAGTCTTAGAGGAAAACATAGGGAAAAACTCTTTCACATAAACGACAGCAAGATCTTTTTTGACCCACCTCCTAGAGTAATGGAAATAAAAGCAAAAATAAACAAATGGGACTTAATTAAACTTAAAAGCTTTTGCACAGCAAAGGAAACCATAAACAAGGCAAAAAGACAACCCTCAGAATGGGAGAAAGTATTTGCAAATGAAACAACCAACAAAGGATTAATTTCCCAAATATACAAACAGCTCATGGAGCTCAATATCCAAAAAAAACAAACAATCCAATTAAAAAATGGGCAGAAAACCTAAATAGACATTTCAAAAAGGAAGACATACAAATGGCCAAGATCCACCTGAGAAAGAATTCAGAGTAATGTTAGTAAATATGAGCCAAAATCCTGGACATAGAATGGAGAAAATACAAGAAGTGTTTAACAAGGACCTAGAAGAACTAAAGAGCAAACAAACAATGATGACCAACACAATAAATGAAATTTTTAAATCTCCAGAAGGAATCAATTGCAGAATAACTGAGGTAGAAGAACAGATAAGTGACCTGGGAGACAAAAAAAGTGGAAATAACTGCTGCAGAGCAGAATAAAGAGAAAAGAATTTAAAGAATTACGGAAAGACTCAGAGACCTCTAGGACCACATTAAATGCACCAACATTCTAATTATAGGAGTCCCAGAAGAAGAAGAGTAAAAGAAAGGGACTCAGAATATATTTTAAGTGATTATAGCTGAAAACTTCCCTAATATGGGAGAGGAAATATTCAGTCAAGTCCAAGAAGCATAGAAAGTCCCATACAGGATAAATCCATGAGAAACATGCCAAGACACATATTAATCAAACTATCAAAAATTAAATACAAAGAAAAAGCATTAAAAGCAGCAAGGGAAAAGCAACAAATAACATACAAGGGAATCCCCATAAGGTTAACAGCTGATCTTTCAGCATAAACTCTGCAAGCCAGAAGGGAGTTGCAGGACATATTTAAAGTGATGAAAGGGAAAAACCTACAACCAAGATTAGCCTACTCAGCAAGGATCTCATTCAGATTCGACAGAGAAATTAAAACCTTTACAAACAAGCAAAAGCTAAGAGAATTCAACACCACCAAACCGGCTACACAACAAATGCTAAAGGAACATCTCTAGGCAGGAAACACAAGAGAAGGAAAAGACCTACAATAACAAACCCAAAACAATTAAGAAAATGATAATAGGAGCATACATATCAATAACTACCTTAAATGTAGATGGATTAAATGCTCCAACCAAAAGACATACACTGACTGAATGGATATAAAAACAAGATGCACATATATGCTGTCTACAAGAGACCAACTTCAGACCAAGGGACATATAAAGCCTAAAAGTGAGGGGATGGAAAAAGATATCCCATGCAAATGGAAATCAAAAGAAAGCTGGAGTACCAATTCTCAGAACAAATAGGCTTTAAAATACAAACTATTAAAAGAGACAAAGAAACACACTACATAATGATCAAGGGATCAAACCAAGAAGATATAGCAATTGTACATATTTATGCACCCAACATAGGAGCACCTCAATACATAAGGCAAATGCTAACAGCCATAAAAGGGGAAATCGACAGTAACACAATCATGGTAGGGGGCTTTACCACGCACTTTTACCAATGGACAGATCATACAAAATGAAAATAAATAAGGAAACACAAGCTTCAAGTGATACATTAAACAAGATGGACTTAATTGATATTTATAGGACATTCCATCCAGAAACAACAGAATACACTTTCTTCTCAAGTGCTCATGGAACCTTCTGCAGGACAGATCATATCTTGGGTCACAAATCAAGCCTTGGTAAATTTAAGAAAATTGAAATCATATCAAGTGTCTTTTCCGAACACAGCACTAACAGACTACATATCAATTACAGGGGAAAAAATCTGTAAAAAATACAAATACATGGCGATTAAACAATACACTACTAAATAACCAAGATATCGCTGAAGAAATCAAAGAGGAAATCAAAAAATACCTAGAAACAAATGACAATGAAAACACCATAACGAAAAACCTATGGGATGCAGCAAAAGCAGTTCTAAGAGGGAAGTTTATAGCAATACAATCCTACCTCAAGAAGCAAGAAACATCTCAAATAAACATCCTAATCTTACATCTAAAGCAATTAGAGAAAGAAGAACCAAAAAACCCCAAACTTAGCAGGAGGAAAGAAATCATAATGATCAGATCAGAAATAAATGAAAAAGAAATGAAGGAAACAGTAGCAAAGATCAGTAAAACTAAAAGCTGGTTCTTTGAGAAGATCAACAAAATGGAAAAAACATTAGCCAGACTCATCAAGAAAAAAAGGGAGAAGACTCAAATCAATAGAATTAGAAATGAAAAAGGAGAAGTAACAACTGACACTGCAGAAATACAAAGGATCAGGAGAGATTACTACAAAAATCTATATACCAATAAAATGGACAACCAGGAAGAAATGGACAAATTCTTAGAAAAGCACAACCTTCTGAGACTGAACCAGCAAGAAACAGAAAGTATAAACAGACCATTCACAAGCACTGAAATTGAGACTGTGATTTAAAATCTTCCAACAAACAAGCCCAGGACCAGATGGCTTCACAGGCGAATTCTAGCAAACATTTAGAGAAGAGCTAACACCTATCCTTCTCAAACTCTTCCAAAATATAGCAGAAGGTGGAACACTCCCAAACTCATTCTACAAGGCCACAATCACCCTGATAACAAAACCAGACAAAGATGTCACAAAGAAAGAAAACTACAGGCCAATATCATTGATGAACATAGATGCAAAAATCCTCAACAAAATACTAGCAAACAGAATCCAAGAGCACATTAAAAGGATCGTACACCATGATCAAGTGGGATTTATCCCAGGAATGCAAGGATTCTTCAGTATACGCCAGTCAATCCATGTGACACACCATATTAACAAATTGAAGGAGAAAAACCATAGGATCATCTCAATAGATGCAGAAAATCTTTCGACAAAATTCAACACCCATTTATGATAAAAACCCTCCAGAAAATAGGCATAGAGGGAACTTACCTCAACATAATAAAGGCCATATATGACAAACCCACAGCCAACATCATTCTCAATGGTGAAAAACTGAAACCATTTCCTCTAAGATCAGGAACAAGACAAGGCTGTCCACTCTCACCACTATTATTCAACATAGTTTTGGAAGTTTTAGCCACAGCCTTCAGAGAAGAAAAAGAAATAAAAAGAATCCATATCAGAAAAGCAGAAGGAAATTTGTCACTGTTTGCAGATGACATGATACTATACATAGAGTGTCCTAAAGATGCTACGAGAAAACTAAAGCTAATCAATGAATTTGGTAAAGTAGAAGGATACCAAATTAATGCACAGAAATCTCTTGCATTCCTATACAGTAATGTTGATAAATCTGAAAGAGAAATTAAGGCAACACTCCCATTTACCATTGCAACAAAGAGAATAAAATACCTAGGAATAAACCTACCTAAGGAGACAAAAAATCTGTATGATGAAAACTATAAGATACTGATGAAAAAAATAATTATGATATAAACAGATGGAGAGGGGGCCTCCCTGGTGGCGCAGTGGTTGAGAGTCCGCCTGCCGATGCAGGGGATACGGGTTCGTGCCCCGGTCTGGGAGGATCCCATATGCCGCGGAGCGGCTGGGCCCGTGAGCCATGGCCGCTGAGCCTGTGCGTCCAGAGCCTGTGCTCCGCAACGGGAGAGGCCACAACAGTGAGAGGCCCGCGTACAGCAAAAAAAAAAAAAAAAAAAAAAAAAAAAAAATCTGTATGATGAAAACTATAAGATACTGATGAAAAAAATAATTATGATATAAACAGATGGAGAGATATACCATGTTCTTGGATTGGAAGAATCAACATTGTGAAAATGACTATACTCCCCAAAGCAATCTACGGATTCAATACAATCCTTATCAAATTACCAATGACAATTTTCACAGAACTAGAACAAAAAATTTCAGAATTTTTATGGAGACACAAAAGACCCCGAATAGCCAAAGCAATCTTGAGAAAGAAAAATGGAGCTGGAGGAATCAGGCTCCCTGACTTCAGACTATACTTCAAAGCTACAGTAATCAAGATAATATGGTCCTGGCACAAAAACAGAAATATAGATCAATGGAACAGAGTAGAAAGCCCAGAGGTAAACCCATGCACATATGGTCACCTTATTTTTGATAAAGGAGGCAAGAATATACAGTGGAGAAAAGCCTTTTCAATACATGGGGCTGGGAAACCTGGACATTTAAAAAGAATGTAAAAACTAAAATTACAGGTAAAAGAATGAAATTAGAATAGTCCCTAACACCATTACAAAAATAAACTCAAAATGGTTTGAAGACCTAAATGTAATGCCAGACACTGTAAAACTCTTAGAGGAAAACATAGGCAGAATGCTGTATGACATAAATCACAGTAATGTCCTTTTTGACCCACCTCCTAGAGAAAGGGAAATAAAAACAAAAATAAACAAATGGGACCTAATTAAACTTAAAAGCTTTTGCACAGCAAAGGAAACCATAAACAAGACAAAAAGATAACCCACAGAATAGGAGAAAATATTTGCAAATGAAGCAACTGACAAAGGATTACTCTCCAAAATTTACCAGCAGCTCATGCAGCTCAATATCAAAAAAACAAACAACCCAATCCAAAGATGGACAGAAGACCTAAATAGCCATTTCTCCAAAGAAGATATACAGATTGCCAACAAACACATGAAAGGATGCTCAACGTCACTAATCACTATAGAATGAAAATCAAAACTACCATGAGGTATCACCTCACACCAGTCAGAATGGCCATCATCAAAAAATCTAGAAACAATAAATGCTGGAGAGGGTGTGGAGAAAAGGGAACACTCTTGCACTGCTGGTGGGAATATGAATTGGTACAGCCACTATGGAGAACAGTATTGAGGTTTCTTAAAAAACTAAAAATAGAACTACCATACGACCAAGCAATCCCACTACTGGGCATATACCCTGAGAATACCATAATTCAAAAAGAGACATGTACCACAGTGTTCATTGCAGCTCTATTTACAGTAGCCAGGACATGAAAGCAACCTAAGTGTCCATCGACAGATGAATGGATAAAGAAGATGTGGCATATATATACAATGGAATATTACTCAGGCATAAAATGAAACGAAATTGAGCTATTTGTAATGAGGTGGATGGACCTAGAGTCTGTCATACAGAGTGAAGTAAGGCAGAAAGAGAGAAGCAAATAGCTTTTGCTAACACATATATAGAGAATTTTAAAAAACGGTTCTGAAGAACCTAGGGGCAGGACAGAAATAAAGATGCAGACATCGAGAATGGACTTGAGGACACGGGGAGGGGGAAGGGTAAGCTGGGACCAAGTGAGAGAGTTATGTGGACATATATACACTACCAAATGTAAAATAGATAGCTAGTGGGAAGCAGCCGCTTAGCACAGGGAGATCAGCTGGGTGCTTTGTGACCACCTAGAGGGGTGGGATAGGGAGGGTGGGCAGGAGACGCAAGAAGGAGAAGATATAGGGATATATGTGTATGTATAGCTGATTCACTTTGTTATAAAGCAGAAACTAACACACCATTGTAAAGCAATTATACTCCAATAAAGGTGATAAAAAAAATTTTTAGAAACCATCAAAGGTGCTTTATCAAGGGATTTTGCCCCGTCTTTTTAAGAGTCTTTGTGTACAACTACCCTCAGTGGGGTAGGGAGGGTGAGAGAGAGGCTCAAGAGGGAGGGGATATGGGGATATATGTATACATATAACTGACTCACTTTGTTGTACAGCAGAAACTAACATAACATTGTAAAGCAATTATACTCCCATAAAGATGAAAAAAA
Organism: Mesoplodon mirus; assembly: GCF_964341445.2. Taxonomy (NCBI): domain Eukaryota; kingdom Metazoa; phylum Chordata; class Mammalia; order Artiodactyla; family Ziphiidae; genus Mesoplodon; species Mesoplodon mirus. The sequence continues at coordinate 60,418,845 of NC_138992.1, forward strand.
TAAAAATAAAATAAAATGAAATCCAAGAAAAAGCACACGAGAAAAGACTCTCCACAGGCTTTTTGGAGTCCCAGTTCGACTTGACTTTGCCCTTTCCACATTTCAAATGTTGTCCATTCTTTTGAGTGTTTTGGCCCTGAGAATAGCTGATGGAGAACGAATTGAGTGCATTCAGAACAGTCCTTCTGATGGCTGGAATAATCAACCACCTTCCATAAATTCAATCTTAATAACTAAATGAGATGGGGTTCATAGCAAATGACAGGTCAGTTAGTTCTGAAAGCAACTTTCCACTGTCTGCAGTGTACCTTTGTGCATCTAAAGGTCATCTAGCTTATAGAATAGAGGAAGAAATAGCAATTTTTAAGGGGATTAAACTTGATCAGCACTGATCATTATTTAGACAAGGTCCTGCTGTTACTTATTAAACACAAAGGGGTGGAAGCTTCTATTTGTTAATGTCAAACATCTGCTATAGACATTCTACCAATTGGGCTATGAGCGAGAGAACCAAGTTGTGAATTCTGGTAACAGTCAAAGGCGTGCAGTAAATTGCCTAGAGAAAATATCCTGCCACAAACGTCTGTAGTTTTTCTTCAGTTGAAAGGTCAATATTTCTGGGGCTACTGGGTCCCAGAAATATTGTGGTCAGTGGTCCACCGCCTCGACTGTACCCTGGAATTACCTGGGAGCTTTAAAAATACTAAAGTACATCTGACCCCCAGCCCCCAGAAACTTGCAGTTAACTGTTCTGTGATGTGCACTGGCCATTGTGTTTTTTAAGCACCTCCAGGGGGTTCTAATCTTCAGTTTGGCTTGAGAATGCCTGTTCTAAACTGATAGGACTTGGTAGCTGGAAGATGTGAACACAGGGCCTCCCGTTATAATTTAATTAGTAGAGCAAATTCGGGCTCATTTGTTCTGGTAAGTTCAAGCAGTTCTCTGGGCAATGGAAAATTTCTCACCAATCCACCGCCCTTTTGCCTCCAGCCTACTGTTACTTTTCAAACATCTCATTCCCTTTTGTTTTGTCCAGTAACTTTCTGTAAATGCAAAGCTTCTTTTTAATGTCTTTTGGGGGGAATTTCATCATATTTGATATGATTTCCTTCATATTTTAGTTTGGCTTCATTGATATTTTTGTCCTTGTTTTCATTCTTTGAAAAGTGTTTCTTGGATGGTCCTTATTCTCCTGCTAGATTCGCATCATTTGCAAACACTATGCACAGTATCACTTAGAGAAGAAGGAGGGCAGGGGAAGCGGAGCACTGGTATTTTCCCCGTGTCCCCACACCTCCGAGGGTCATAGACTTCAAATGTGAAAAACATTAACCAGCTCCGCCTGCCCTGCTAACAGCATTGCACGAGGAATAAACCTCTGGCCCCCCTGTTTTCTTCCATCTGTCTACTGAGCATGCACAGTGTGTACCACATGAGGTATTATTTAGACCTTGATATGTGACTTGGCAGTAAAGGAGGAAACACATATAATTTGTTAGATAATCATCTGGCACAGAAGTACATACAAAGTCAATTAGCAAATTAAAAACCTGATTCTAGTGCCCATGATAAATATCCTCAGTGCCCTGCTTGAGTATACATTTGGTATCCACTTTAACAAGTACAGAGATGAGCTCCCTCTCCAGCTGTTTTATTGACCTTTTTATAAGGACCTGGAGTGCAAGAGTTGATTTCAGACCAATAATTGCATGTGCGACCTAGCAAGCTCAGGATCAGAGCCCTGGCAAGGAAATAACAGAGAGAGATTAGGCATTAGACACAGGAAGGGGCCCTTTTTCTGTTGTTTTTACATTCACTTCCACTTGAACAAAAGTTTATTGTTTTAATAAAACTAGACTCACAAATGTTGCCATGGCATGGACTCTGTCAGCATTTCCATTGCAACCTTTGCTTTTAGGGGGTTTTAACTCAGCCATAAAACTTCCTCTGGGTTAAAATCTGGCATCAAAAATAACTTGGAAGCTCTCAGTCTCAGCCATGAAGGATATAGTTGTGTGTGAATGTGTGTTTATGTACCTTTAAAAAGAAATTCATTTGACAATTCTTAAAGAGACACTGTAAAATATGTTCCCTCTGATTTGTGTTAAGTTTTTAACTCAAAGTTTCCTATGTACCCCTATTAAGGGTGAACTCATTTAAAACACTACCTATTCAGTGTGGTATAGAGATATCTTTCCCTTTACATATTTATCTCTCTTCTAGCCTCTTAGTGAATGTACTTATTAAGTAAAGAGATTGCTAATTTCTGTAGAGTTAAATAAATCCAGTCTCACTATTCTATTGTCACAGCTCATCTTTTGTGTAACACAAACTTTTATCCAATAGTATCCATAACATAAGCCATAAAATGGCACTGGCTTTTGAAATCTACCATCTGTTCATTTTTTCACTTAAACCTCTGTAAAAGGTATGGATTAAGTCAATGAAAGAAAAATCTTCAAGGGATTCAGGAGATGGGACAGGATGAAAATTGGAAATAATTTGAAAATCCTAACCTTATCTTTCCCCACTAACTTTATGTGAAATCTTTAGCAAGTTTCATAACATCTCTGGAAATTACATTTTTCATTTATCAAGAGGATGCATTTGGACTACATGGTCTCTTGTTGCCTATACCTCTGTAAGACGTAAGAGTGTAATGACATTTGCCATTTTGGACTATCCAATACCAACATCCAAATACCTCTCCTAGTTGTGGGGAATTCCAAGACAGGTGGAAGGCATACCTTGGATGAAGGGTGGTTTCAGCAACTAGAGGAAGGACTCCATCTCATAGTGAATCAGTGTCTCAAGTCTACCACTTTGAACCTATTTAGAGACTAAGGCAAAGGTTCAAGGCCATACCACTTAGGGGAGAGTCTAGCATAGCTGATGCTTGTAGTACTGTCCTAAGCAGACTGTTCCTGAGATGATCTTGGCCGTGACTTTTTTTTTATCCTGCTCACTTTCTTGAACATGGTTCCCTAGCATCTCCATTAATACTTGTGAACTATCTAACATCCTTCTAATAAATTCCTTAACATTACCAGAGTTAGGCTGGCATTGTTTGTAATGAAGCATCCTAACCGGAATACATGAACCTTTACCAGAACAAATCACTTTCTTTAGAAGGTAAAAGGATCTTACTTTTTAGAGTGTGGTCCTTGGACCAGAAGCACTGGCATCACGTGGGAGCTGGTTAGAAATGCAGAATCTCAGGCCCTGCCCAAGACCTGCTGAATTAGAATCTGCATTTTAACAAGATCCCCAGATGGTTCATATGTACGTTAATGTTTGAGAAGTATTAACCTAGTGTAGCCCTCTATTTGAAGCATAAAACTAGGTTCAGTGTACACACACTGAATTATAGATTATCACTCTGTCAGATATTACTGCCTCAAAAATTTGTTTCAGTTTAATATAATACCTAGAGGCCTAGGAAAATGGAACATTATTACAACATTCTTACAGGTGGGACCCAGATATTATTTATCTTTGAATCCTTATAGTATCTAGACATTAAAAGAGGAACTCAATATTTTCTTAGTACATTGCTTTAGAATTCACAAATTATTTTCATATATAGCACCTTTAAATTTTTAAATTTATTTATGCTATTTTATATTCTTGCCCATGTTACTTCCTTTTTCTGGTACCTGCTATTATTTTTCAAAAGGACTAAGTAACAAAGAGTCTGAGACATCACTGGTGGCATCAGTATTGAAGGATGCCAGGATTCTCATAGAGCAAGTCAGGTTGGACCCAGAGAAATGTTGATTTGTGTTGCTTTTCTTACTATCCCTATGTGTAACCTGGGAAAGTCATATGTCATCTCCTTAAGACTCTTAATAACTCTGTATAAAGTAGAAAATATCACTCCTACTTTAAAGATGAGGAAACTGAGAATGGAGGATATTTATGCGTCTTGACCATACCAACCAGGTAATTCCCAGACCCTGGTCTTCAGACTCCATGTCCATTTCGTTCTGTTATACAGCAGCCTTCCAAAAGAAGGTATGGAGCAGGTGCTCAATGGACAGCAACAGATGCTTATTGAACACACAGGGTTCCTAATTAAATGTTCTTAACAAGCCATTTTTTATACAATGCCTTGGTAGAAAGAATGGAAGATTGGAGTCAACATACTTAATATTACACAAAACTTATTATTTGTGGATCTCATAGTAATTTAGTCTATCTAAACTGACATTTTCTAATTAACAAAAGGAAGATAACTATCACAGATATGGGAATTTTGTAAAAAGTGGTTTGAAAAAATAAGCAACTGCAAATTTAGATGCAACACCATCATCAGTTTTCGGGGTTGATAAGCATCACTTAACAGCCATTTCCAACTCATAATTACAAATGAGAAATGCCTCTTAAAATTTGCCATGTGAGAACATGGAGGAGAGGAAAGGTTTCTAAGCTAGTCCCATCACAAAAAGTGATTAAATGCCCTGTTTTTACTATTTAAATGTTTCAAATCTTGCTACTTTTCCATGTGTTCTAGCAGCCAGACACTATAAAACTCTTAGAGGAAAATATAGGCAGAACACTATATGACATAAATCACAGCAAGATCTTTTTTGACCTACCTCCTAGAATAATGGAAATACAATCAAAAATAAACAAATGGCACCTAATGAAACTCAAAAGCTTTTGCACAGCAAAGGAAACCATAAACAAGACTAAAAGACAACCCTCAGAATGGGGGAAGATATTTGCAAATGAAACAATGGACAAAGGATTAATCTCCAAAGTATACAAGCAGCTCATGCAGCTCAATATCAAAAAAAAACAACCCAAATCCAAAAATGGGCGGAAGATCTAAATAGACATTTCTCCAAGGAGGACATACAGATTGCCAACAAACACATGAAGAGATGTTCAACATCACTAATCATTAGAGAAATGCAAATCAAGACCACAGTAAGGTATCACCTCACACCAGTCAGAATGGCCAGGATCAAAAATTTACAAACAATAAATGCTGGAGAGGGTATGGAGAAAAGGGAACCCTCCTGCACTGTTGGGTATGTAAACTGATACAGCCACTATGGAGAACAGTATGGAAGTTCCTTAAAAAAATAAAAATCGAACTACCATACGACCCAGCAATCCCACTACTGGGCATATACCCTGAGAAAACCATAATTCAAAAAGAGTCATGTACCACAGTGTTCATTGCAGCTCTATTTCCAATAGCCAGGACGTGGAAGCAACCTAAGTGTCCATCAACAGATGAATGGATAAAGAAGATGTGGCACATATATACAATGGAATATTACCCAGCCATAAAAAGGAATGAAATTGAGTTTTTTGTAATGAGGTGGATGGACCTAGAGTCTGTCATACAGAGTGAAGTAAGTCAGAAAGAGAAAAACAAATACCAGATGCTATCGCACTTATGAGGAATCTAAAAACAATGGTACTGAAGAACCTAGGGGCAGGACAGGAATAAAGATGCAGACGTAGAGAATGGACTTGAGGACACGGGGGTGGGGGGAAGCTGGGACAAAGTGAGAGAGTAGCATTGACATTTATACAATACCAAATGTAAAATAGATAGCTAGTGGGAAGCAGCTGCATAGCACAGGAAGATCAGCTTGGTGCTTTGTGACCACCTAGAGGGGTGGTATAAGGAGGGTGGGAGGGAGATGCAAGAGGGAGGGGATATGGGGATATATCTATACATATAGCTGATTCACTTTGTTTGTTGTACAGCAGAAACTAATACAACATTGTAAAGAAATTATACTCCAATAAAGATATTTAAAAAAAGAAAACAGAAATGTTAAAATCAGCTGCTATAATTGTGGATTTGTCTACTCTTTGTAGTTCTGCCAGCTTTTGCTATGTATATTTTGAAGCTATGTTATTAGGTGTATGCAAATTTAGAATTGCTATATCTTCCTAGTGGACTAACATTTTATCATTATGAAATGCTTTTCATTATCTCTGGTACTGTTTTTAGTCTTAAAGTCTACTTGTCTGGTATTAATTTAGCTCTGTCAGCTTTTTCTTTAGTTAATCTTTGTGTAGTCTGTATTATTTCTATCCTTTTATTTTAAACGTTTCTGTGTTCTTATGTTTAATGTATGCAACTCTACTTATGTATAGTTTTTAAACCCAGTTTTAAATCTTTAACTTCAATTTGTTTAGTATAATTGCTGTTATGTTTTTTTGTATATATACCATCCTACTATTTGTTTCTATTTGTCCCTCCTCTTCCAGGTTCCTTTATCTCTTGCCTTATGTTTTATTATTTTATATATGTTTTATTATTTTGTTTCTTATTATATTTCATTATTTTTAATACACTATTTTCTATATGCTTAGTAGTTCTTTTACTCATGTGTATTTGTGTGTGTGTTGTATGTTTGTTTACTCTGAAATTGCCCTGTGAAATAACAGCCACTAGCCATGAGTTGCTATTTAAATTTAAAATTTAAAATGTTTTGTTGGCAGCAGTGTAAAGATTACAACATCCATTCTTGACTAAGATAAATTAGTTTTATTACCTTACATTATTTCCCCTTTTAAATTATTTGCTTTTATTTTTGTTAGTTTTAATTCAATATGTATTTTAAGTCCCACAAGATATTATTATAGTTTTAGTTTTATTATAGTTTTATTATTATAGTTCTATATAACCAAAATTTATTCAGGTTTACCAGCACATCTACCTTTTCCATTACTCTTTCTGTGCTTTCATCTGTTTCTCTTCTGTCTGAAGAATACCCTAAGCGTTTCCTTTAGTGTGGGTATTTTGCTAACAAATTCTCTTAGCATTGTTTGTCTGCAAGTGCCTTTATCCTCTTTGAAGGGTATTTTTGCTGGGTATAGAATTCTAGTTTGGCAATTATTTTCTTTCAGTGCTTTGAAAATATTGTGTTGTCTTCTGCCTTCCATTTCTTTTCTGTTGAAGTCAATTCTCAGATCTTATTGTTGTTCCTTTGAAGATAGTCTGTCTTTTCCTATGTCTGCTTTTAAGGTTTTCTTTCTTTTATATTTTTAGACAGTTTAGTATACTGTGCCTTTGTGTAATTTGTTTGTTTATTTGTTTAATTATCCAGATACAGCTTCCTAACTCTTCCTAAATTTGTAGCTTTTTGTCTCTTATTAGTTTTGGAAAATTCTCATTCATTGCCTCTGCACATATTGCATCTGCCTTATTTTTTCTCTCATTTTAAATTCTGCAATTCCCATAATGCTTATTTCATGTATATAAGAATTTTTCTCAATATCTCTTTAGTATCCAATGCTCTTTTTTGTGTTTTCCATCCTTTTTCCTATCTCCTCTTTAGTCTAAGCATTTTCTTCTGATTGATCTCCTGATACTCTAATTCTCTCTTCAACATCTCTAATATGTTGTTAACACCCATCCTATGAGATCTAATTTCAGTTATTGAATAATTTCTGCAATTTTCATTAGCTTTTTTAAAAATACTTTTCAGTCTTTTGCTGAAATTTCCAATTTTTTTTAAATTTCCTTGATCATATTAAGCATATTTATTTTAAAGTACAGGTCTGTTAACCATCATCCATTTGTCCTATAAGTCTGTTTTTATTAGGGGTTATTTTTCTCTTGGTTTTCAATTATATCTTGTTTCTACATATAATCATGTAATCCACTTGAACTTCTTGCTCTAGAGTGTCTAAAGCTAGATAAATTATCTTTAAGCAATATGGATTAGAATTTTATTCACAACCAAATTTGTTCATTTTAGAAGAGCTTAATCTCTAATTTCAAAGCATACCCTTATGTAAGTTCTCTGATTAGTCTGCAAAAGTCTACCAAAGCAAACAGAATTCATCTATTAGATGTGTCCTTTCTAATTTATGTTCTCATTACCAATAACTGGTGGGGACAGGGGACAGGGAAAGCAAATGCTTTGCAAACGTTACTTTCAGACTTTACCTCGGCATTATTTGCTACCATATTATACATGTTTCCAAATGATTCATCTAATTTTTTATTTTAGACTCTACCCCATCTTTTCTTAACAAATACAAATAAATATCTACCCTCTGAATATTCCTAACATTATAGTGCACAGAAAACCCTAGACTTAGTGTTAAAGTAGATTTTCATTTTGGGAATAGAAATTTTAATTGTCCTTAATTATTCAATTGTCCTTCTTATGTGAATTGTTATTAGCTTTAGAGATCTTACGTTTTATTGTTTGAAAAATAGAGAAAATATAGAAAGAACCTTTCCTGGAGGAAGAGAGGAAGTTCTCCAATCTAATCCCTTTAGCACACAAAGTCTACTTCATAGTGCCTAATCTGATTTCCTACAATTACTTACCTTTCTTCTTTCACCAACTTATCTTTGCTTTATAAAAATCCCTGAGAAAAGCGAAGAATACATTATAAGTAGGGACCATGATTGGATATCAAGGCCAATAACCATGACATACCAATCCACATTTGATGGCAAATTTCCTTATAAACCAGTCCTCTTCTGGCTCATTTGTTTTCTTTTCATTTAATCTCTGTCATGAAACTTCCTCTTACATGTTTTTCTAATTTTGTCTTTATCTGCAAATTCCCTTAGTGCAAACATCAACTTTTCTAACTTTAGAGTTTTACATTCCATTCAGCCTCTCATATACACAGTCCTCACTGTGAACAAAGAGTGAAATGGGCCACTTTCTTGGACTTTTTGACTTTAGACAAATAGCCAGGACTAGAAAACTATCACCTGGAGCTCTACAGTCCCTTTTATAGAGTAGGAGGCAGCCTGACCTATTCTCAGGTGTGCTTTTTCCTCCTCCTCCTGCACTCAAATTCTTTCTTTTTCTCCATTTCTCCTGCCACCATTTTGAATTGCTTTCACTTTGTGTCTTCCATCTCACACTGTCACTCTTTTAAACTCACACTTTCATCCTTAACTAATGTGATGAGTCTTTTTCCCATTACACACATGGTCCATCAGCTATCTTCCCTTGCAAAGGGGTCTGTACAGATAATCAGAAGCTATTTTGATTATTTCTGCTTTCTGAACCTTCTTTCCTCCTACTTTTCTAGTCATAAATCTGGGCTATTAGAGAAAATATTGCCTTACAAAATTACCCAGCATATTTAAAATCTACCTATGCACATGTCTCACTAGATACTTTCTAGGGCCAGTATAGCAACAAAGTTGAGGTGCTTAATAAATATGTGTTGGATGAATGATATATGTTCACTCATAACAGGTATATGACTGCCTCTACTACCTCAGAAAAGTATTCTAGGCAATAACATAAGATTTGGACCTAGTCCCTCTAACTCTCTCACATTTACCTTTACACCTAAAATTTGCCAATATATTACTCAACTAAATTGTAATACTTAATTCTTTTTTTTTTTTTTTTTTGCGGTACGCGGGCCTCTCACTGCTGCGGCCTCTCCCATTGCGGAGCACAGGCTCCGGATGCGCCGGCTCAGCGGCCATGGCTCACAGGGCCAGCCGCTCTGCGGCATGTGGGATCTTCCTGGACCGGGGCGCGAACCCGTGTCCCCTGCATCGGCAGGCGGACTCTCAGCCACTGCGCCACCAGGGAAGCCCTACTTAATTCTTTTAACTAAGCCATCTCAAGCAGCCATTGAATTTCTGGATGAGGCAGTTTCTTCCCTTGGCCTCCACAGAGGTATTATTTCAAAGTAAGCCATCTGTTCTCAATTCCATTCCACATTTTTTCCATATACAGCTTTCATTGCCCCATTCTTAAATTTTACATCATTTACTTTATTCCTTACACTGGCATCATCTCATATAAGGCCAACCCCTGTGCATCTCACTGGCTAGCGAACAGTCCCTGATAAGGTATTCAATCTTTTCTTTTTACCTGTAACTATTCTGTAAGGTCTGTTCCTCTTTGAAACTTCTTTTACTTTTTCTGATTACTTAGAAAAATGTTGTAAATAACCAGATACTAAAATGTTCCTTCTCAACCTATTATTTTAATTCCAATGCCAAGGGAGCCCACGTGCTTTAAATAAGATCAGGTGAGAGAATAAGTAATAGAACAATTGACTGTAATGTGCTACAAAACAACAAGTTATAATTATTACCTGTTGAAAAGAAACCAAAACTCAGGACCTCAGGTCTTTCTTCAGGAACCATGGTGAGAGTAGTAAGTTTCCTCTAACACATTAGCATCAGGAATACCCACTATAATTACCTATTATCTAATGAAGAGCAGGAGCTTAATAAAATCTACCATTTGATGAGTATTTACTAAGTATCAGGCACTCTTAATGAATATATATACATTTTTGTCTTGCTTACTCCTCCCCAAAACCCTAAGATGTAGGTATAATTTCCATTTTATAGTTAAGTAAACTGAGGGTTAGAGAAGTTAAGTGACTTGCCTAATATACTGAAACTGCTAAATGATGCAACTAAGATTTGCACCGAGGTCTGTGTCTAAATATGGTACCTATTAGACCCTTACTCTTTTTTCTTTTTTTAAGAAGATGTTGGGGGTAGGAGTTTATTTAGTTAGTTAGTTAGTTAGTTTTGCAGTGTTGGGTCTTCGTTTCTGTGCGTGGGCTTTCTCTAGTTGTGGCAAGTGGGGGCCACTCTTCATCACGGTGTGCAGGCCTCTCACTATCGCAGGCTCGCTTGTTGCAGAGCACAGGCTCCAGATGTGCAGGCTCAGTAGTTGTGGTTCATGGGCCTAATTGCTCCGCGGCATGTGGGATCCTCCCAGGCCAGGGCTCGAACCCGTGTCCCCTGCATTAGCAGGCAGATTCTCAACCACTGCACCACCAGGGAAGCCCTAGACCCTTACTCTTAATTACAATGTTATAATACTTTAAGAAAATAAAAACACATATTGATTAAATTTTTGAAGAGTAAAAAAGAAGAATAGAAAGTTAGACTGAGCAACTAGAAGGCACCAGGCTCCTGGCGAGCAGGGGCAAGCTTACAGACTTGGAAAACTTCATATTCCCATATATAGATCCAATACTCATTTTTTTGTTGTTTAGATTCTCTAAAAATAAAACATCATTTTCAATATCCATCATTGCAAGCACTTTGGTGACTTGGTCTTTTGCTTTGTGCTTACAGGCACTATATTTGAAGAAGAGAAGGAGAACATCTCATTGAAAAAACAGAGTTCGTTGTATAAGAAAAAAAAATTTTGGCAGAGTTCTTATTAGATGTAAAAAAACAAAAACACATTGAACATGGAGTAGCATGTATTCACAAGTTGGCTAAAGTATAACCCCATAACGTCTTATCTTCAAATGGCTAAAGGATGGAAAATGACTATTCTTGTTCTTTTTACAGTACCTCATTGTTCCATAATATCTCTGTGAAATAAGATGCAATATCTGGATATCAAATTAGAAATTCAAACTCTGACTCAGAAAAAAAGAATTAACATAGCCTTGACTCTAGTAATTGCTTATCCTAGAGATACTTCATTGTTGTCCCAATTTTATGTGTTTTGAACTCAATGGACTCTGAAGACAGTAAAGGTATATTACTTTTGGCTGAGCATATGTAATTCCTGCTGCAATAAGTTTTCATCCAACCACAAAGGCAGCATGAATAACTTTAATAACTTTTAAATGGAGATTGCAAGGAATACTTTTTCAGATCAAGATTTAATATTATCTTCTAACTATATTAACCCAGAAACCAATGTGAAATTCCAATTCATAATTAATTTAGAAAGCAAAGATTTAGCTTAAATATCCTTTTTCCAGAGTCATTAACCTTGCAAACATAATTTCTAAAAGTAAGAATAATCTCCCCTCTTGTGGAAACCGTAGTTCATTTTTCCAGGAAAGTTGACTCTGTCCTGTAGTATTCTATTTATCCCTTCTAGTCATATTGAACAAGGGAACATGTCTATTTTCTAGTGGCATTCTTTAGTTTCTTTATCTTGAGAAAAGGAAGAAGTAATTTGAACTAACCAAACCAGCGGAGGAAATTTTTAAAGAAAATTACATTTCATTTATTATATCCTTGCTATATCTTAAAATGAGGCAGCCCAAATATGAGAGAACTGGCTGGACACTATTCCCTAAACTGTAAAAGCAACATCTTCCATTTTAATTACTTTAATCATGAACTTTATTCATTATATCTTCTCTCTTTTCTCAAGTATTACAATTTAAAAAATAAGTAGCCAACAACTTACTGATTTCTTTTTGTCATTGTTCTTTATTTTCCTTAGTGACTTCTTCTGCTTCAATTTCTTGGCAGCCTTTTAAAAATATGTGTTAAAAATCTACTTACCAAACTACACAATGTTATTTTATACCTTTCCAATTGGGTTAATCATCCTTAGGTATTAAACTTTACACAAAAAGTAGCCTTTTCCATACAGAAAGACCTATTATGGTATGGCTGGAGCACATTTTAAGAAAACTTTCTTTTAAATTTGCCTCTTTACCTGTGTTCAGTTCAAGAAATGCAATTCCCACACACTCATATAACTGGACAAAAAAGTCTCTGCCCTGAGCCCAGACACAGTCACTTTTATTTCAATCATGTCAGCACAGAATTTACACATCTAAATTATTCCATCATCTATCCCTAGATCCTTCCTTTTTCTCACCTCTTTATTATCCAAAGTCAATTCATAAACAAGTCCTGTCACCTCTACCACTAAAGCAAGAAGTCAGTAAGCTTGAAGGGGCAAAAAATTACATCGTTATTTTCTGTGTCTTCTAACCGAAATTTAAATTTCCTTCCATTATGAATGTAGTCAACGTAGAGCAGTGTCTTTGACTTCATCACCCAAAGAAATTACAGATATTTTCATATCATATTGCTATTCTATCAATTCTGTTAGATTAATGCTTATGTTTATCACTACTTTGAAATTATAGTGGTTATCAGATTCACTGCTAATTCTTACCATTTAATGTATGACTAAAGCTGCACATATATTCATATTTCACAAATTTATTTTTTAATGTTTTGATAACTACATTTGAATACAGTTGATTTCCTTTGTATTGTATGTTACGCATTTAAAACCATTATTCTAAAAGGTTTTTATAAGCTTCACCAGGCTGCCAAAGGGAGAACGAAAGCTGTCTTGAATGACAACATTTTTTCACCTTCTCCACCACGAGCAGTCCATTATCATCTCCAGCCAGGATCATTATGATAGCTAGACTCTGCTTCCACTCTTGCTCTCTCCAAAGCCTGTTTCCCACAAAACAGCCAGAGTCACATTCTAAAAATATAAATTGAATAGTATCACCCTCCTATTTAAAACTTCAAATGGCTTCCTATATACCTTATAATGATGTCCAGGCCCTGTAGTGATCTGACCACTGCCTACCTCTTCCACTTAATTTCAGCCTCTTCTTCCTCATTCACCTCTTTTGAGAGGTCTTCTCCGACCAACATATCACAACACCCATGCCACCCACCCACAGAAGTGCTGTCTCACTATAGTGTTCTCTTCTGCAGAACGCTTGTCTCTATTCTGAAATTAAACTCACTTGTTTATTGTTTGTCTCCGCAAGCAGAATATAAACCAAATGCTCTGTGAAGGCAGAGATTTTGTCTATCTCCCTTCCTTTTCTCAAGCTATACCTCAACTTGTTGTGAATTCCATGCATGCGTGTGTTAACTATAAAAACAAAATGAGGATATCCTGGCTGTAAGCCTTTTGAAGTAGTACAGAATTCTAGAACAATAAAAGCACAGAGCAAATCATGTCTATAAGACATGACACTAGATGGTTAGGCATCTGAAATATAATCTGTGTGCATCTGTTTGTATGCTTTCCTTCTAAAGATACCCATAAACTCTAACGGTAAGTGACCTTCTTGTGTTAGGTCTTCTCTTCAAACCTATGCGTTGGTGCACCAAAAACATGAACCAGTAGAGGGCTAGCTAGAACAGGCTACAGTTCTGAACATATATAATAAAACTCATCCGGGTGGCCAGAAAAAGAGAAAGCTATGTATGAGACAAAGATGAGCTCTGCATAGGCTTAGATGAAATTCATAGTAAGTGGAATTGCTAAAATAAATCTATAATATTATATGCTTTATTTTCTTTAAACTGGTTTAAACCATGTCTCTCTACCTTTCTCTCTCAAAGTGTTTTCATAATATGAATGAATATATAAAATATCTTTGCACATCAATTTTACAAAGTCACCTAAGTGTTGCATACAATTTAAACAGGGATTTCTCAGTTGTCTACCTTAATGTACGTGAAGGGTTGGGCCAATATTTAAACCTCATGTATATTATTCTTTAAAATGGAGGACATTCTAAATGGATGGATGTGTAACAGATTTATTTCCCCAAGAAAATTCCATTTAAAGCCAATATTAAAATGTCATTATGTTCCCTATGCACACATAGGCACTGGTTGGGGAAGAAGGCATCTAAATGATTTCAGATAAAGTGCTAGATTTTTACTTATAATTTTCAATTACAAATTTTTTTAATTCTCACAAATTCATAGAACATAGGTATAATTATGATTAAACCGAGACTCGTGGAAATTATTATGATTAAACTGAGACTTGTGGAAGTTAAGTAACTTGCTCATGCTACTGCTAGCCCTTAGGGAAGCTGAGATTAATATCCAATCTACCTGTTCTTCCCACTATGGCATAGAAAACTACTAAAGTCTACTAGATTTCAGACACCCAGAAGCACTGGTTAGTTGTAGTAACATGAAAATTGAAATGATAGGGAAAAGACATAATTTATGGTTGAGTTAAGCCAGAGATTGTAAATAAGTGCAACAAATAATCTCCCTTTTCTTTGCCTTTTTCAAGCATGGCTAATCATTCACAACACTTCCCCACCCCCCAAATCCAGATACAGCCTTAAAATCTTCCAGAAGACTTCATGCAAAGTAACGCATTACCGAACACTTGGAGATGACAGAGGAAACTAAAATATTCGCCATGTCTCTTCTAGGTAGCAGTGTACATAACTGAATAAAATTTCACTGCAGCTGATTAAAGATAACCTGTTTTCCAAAACAAAGATTGGGCATGCATCAAACACACAATGGAACTCATTGCCACTTCACCCAATGTTGACTATTTCTCACCAACACCTTCAAATGCTTTACCTCACTCAACTTGCAGAAATAGTCCTAACTTTGTAATTAAACCATTTAGAACATACAAAGTTAAAGTAATTGCCTTTCTTTTTAAATGTATAGTGTTACTTCCAGTCTAAATAATCAACTTGTCTAGCATGCCTGAGGATCTAAGTACTCAATATAGACATATTCTCCAAAAACCTAAGGTTTATAATTTAAAGGACCAATATTTAATTTTTTTGAAAGTCACCATTATAAAATATAGGGCTTCCCTGGTGGCGCAGTGGTTGAGAATCCACCTGCCAATGTAGGGGTACACGGGTTCGAGCCCTGGTCCGGGAAGATCCCACATGTCACAAGGCAAATAAGTACGCACGCCACAGCTACTGAGCCCGCATGCCACAACTACTGAAGCCCACACACCTATAGCCCGTGCTCCGCAACAAGAGAAGCCCGTGCACTGCAATGAAGACCCAACACAGCCAAAAAAGTAAAATAAATAAATTTAAAAAAAATAATATACATTATACAGCCCCCAACTTATTTAACAGAATGTATTGAGCATACTTTGTGTTCTTTGGGATGAAACAAAGTCAGTATTATAAATTGCATAGTTTATTGTTTTTATACACAACATCATTTGATTTTCTTTGCCATTTATCCATTAGCTATCAGGTCTTGCTCTTACTATTGTTTCTAACTCTATCTCTATCTCTAACTCTAACTCTGTCTCCTATAGATGAATGCCTCTGATTTATTAAGAACTATTATTTAACACTCTATTACTGATTCAAAATGGTCCATTTACAGTTGTTGCATTCAAAGGAAAAGAAAGCTATGTACTTGAAGGTCCTTTGAATTACCCTCCAAGAAAGCCCAGTAATGGAAAAAGATTGTGAAAGGGCCTCAGGGGATATAGAGTTGACTCCTCTATCTACTGCACAGAGAGAGAGAATTGGGGTGATTCCTCAGGGCTGGCAGAGAAAGAATAAAAGAGTTGGGAGAACTGGCTCAGGATCTGAAGGGGACTGTACCCCAAACTGGGTACATTCTACTTTTTGACCAGTTATGCCTGTCTCTAAACACCTTGATCTTTAATATTAGAATTTTTGCCTCTATGATATGGAAAATTGAGGTAACTTCCTCTGGATTTGAGCAGTCTAGGAAATCACTGTAAGTGTTCAAGCCAAAATGCCTGGGATGTTACCCCAATATTTAATATAAATGTGTGGATAATTGCACTAATTCATTATTTAATTCTACTATACACAGTCAGACACTAGTGTATGGGAACACTTTGTACACAGATATCAAAAAAAAAAAAGCATAGAGTATATAGTCCTATCAGGTGGGCAGAGTTTTGGAAAGCAAGACTCTTCCCATGGTTAAACTGGAATTTCAACTTGAAGTGACACAGAAGCATTTTTTAAAAGTAGTTATATAGGGTAAGCGATTTTCCCAATGTGAAAGCCGAATTTTAAAAATACCTTTTACAGAGAGGAAATTTCTGACAGAACCTCAAGTTTAATCAAAAGTAATAAAATTAGTGAATGAAGAGCTTCCTTTTCTTTAGGGAGAATTTGGCAAAAGAATGTATTTTCAGCACAGGATTAACATGTGGTAAGAGAAAAAATGAAGCATTGTTTCCAAACAAAACTTTAAATTTTAACACAAAACACCTTTATTGTTTTTGTTTGTTTGTTTATTTGTTTGTGGTATGTGGGCCTCTCACTGCCGTGGCCTCTCCCGTTGCGGAGCACAGGCTCCGGACGCGGAGGCTCAGCGGCCATGGCTCACGAGCCCAGCCGCTCCGCGGCATGTGGGATCCTCCCAGACCGGGGCACGAACCCGTATCCCCTGCATCAGTAGGCGGACTCCCAACCACTGCGCCACCAGGGAAGCCCACCTTTATTGTTTTTGATCCAGCTAGTAAATTGCACTGTAGACAGATTTAGACCATTAGCATCAGTCAATAGTATGTCATATGGAAACACTCCAAAGGCCAGGAGAGCAATAGAAGCCTTTAAGAAAACCAGAAATCCATAGACACACTTTAAATTCTATGAGGTACCACTGAATCAGCAAGAACAGTAAGTTGATAAAATAATTATGTTGTCCACAGCTATATTGTCCAGGGCTAGATTCTTTTCCAACATTTTTTTTTCATCAAACAAATGAAAATAGAAAATGGATTTCCAATGAATGGACTGATTTGTAGATTTGTAACTGTTCCACTTGTAGTTATATTTGGCAGAACTTCATGCTTTCCTATAAGGTATACTATTAAGTTAATCTCTAACCTCACCCAAAACCGAGAAAAGGAAAGGAACGCTGACTAGAATTATGCATTCAAATAAAGACCTTAATTCTAATACATGTACAGCATATATCTGGCATCCTAGTGGATGCTGCCCCATCCCCACACTATGCCTCCAAGCTGGTATTCCAACTGGGTTTTCAGCAAACCATTACAAACCTCTAAACTGCTGACAACTTCTGGGTGGTATGGTACATGATTAACAAGTGAATCTCGTGGTCATGAGTCCACTCCACTCTTGTACCTGCTTTTTTGTAAAGTGGGTCCCCTGGTCCAAAGCAATGTTCTCTGGGATCCCATGCTGGTCTATCAAGCACTCTTTAAGTCTTCAGTTAATGGTGCAGGAAAGATAACTCCACACCTGAATGTACCTATTTCTGGGAGAACAAGTCACTAATATTTCCAGGATGAAAGACTCCATTGTAGTCAATTTGTCATCACTGGTTCAACTGGTCTCCTCAAGGAATGCTGCCACATTGGGTGTTGAGGAAGGTCTCTGCTGTTGGAAACTTGAACATTTCACAATGACAGTGGCTAGATCAACCTTGGTACTGGGAGTGTGTGCTGTTGGGCCCATATATGCCCTCCATCTCTGCCATCTCAGCCACTTCTTTCATGAGCCCATCATGCTAGCTCTAGGTGGCCAATTACAAAGGCTGACAAACATCAGTTAGCCAGGTGATCTTGTCTACTTTGTTGTTAACTCTGTGCTCTAAGAAGGATGTTCTCTGGTGGGTGTAACATGTACAAAGATCTCCACACTTCGTGCCCACTCCCACATGTTAGTCCACTTGCCTTTACTCCAGACTCCCTTGGCCCTCGTCTTTCCTTTTTTTCCCTTCCAGATCCCTAGCCAGATGTCTATATATCTTCTAATTTCCAACTATTTTTCTTTCCCCACAAAGTGGTTCACCAGGAGGACTTTTCCTTACCACTCTCTTTCAAGACCACCCCTAAAGCCTTAGTGCAGCTGCCATCCATTGTCAGCTTATACCCACATACCGAGCCAGCCCCTCTATAAAATTAAGCTCAGGGTTTTCACTCCTGCATCAGGATTCCCCATATGGCCATAGGCACAACCTGAAGAAAGAGCACTGGTGCAACTATGGTGGATGACGTCTGGGCTACCTGCTTATGCAGTTTGCTTAAAACCCAACAGAGTTTGTGCCTCATTCTTCATGGTAAGAGGATCAAGATGCACTAATTTGTCTTTTATTTCTGAGGGGATATCCTGTCATGACCCCCACTGCAGATATCTAAACATTTTTTAGAAATGGATGGTCCCTGAGTCTTTGAAATATTTATCTCCCCACTTTCTGGAGCTCATGTTTCCCCTCAAGGTTTCCAGTGTGGCTACCTTTTGCTCATCTCACTAATCAACATAAAGTCATCAGTGTAGTGAATGGATATGATGATCTACAGGATGCCAAGATGCTCCAAATAAGTTTGGACTATGTTACAACAGAGGGGAGAAGATAGCTCTGAGGCAAAAGTGCAAATGTATATTGTCATTCATTCCATCTGAATACAAACAATTTTCTGATTATGATTTAACAAGTAAAATAGCATGCATAAGCTCAAATCAATGGCTATGTACCACTATCTGATGTCATATTAATCTGTTCTAGCAAAGACACCAGACATGGCTGGTATGAGGATCGGGGCTATAACTTGGTTGATCTTGCTGTATTCTTCAGTCAACCTATAAGATCCATTAATTTGCTCCAGGGGCCAAACAGGTGAAGTAAATAAACATGATAGAACCACCACCCCTGCATCCTTTAGATAAGAAGACTCAAGTGGTAATTATTTTAGATTTTTCAGACCACATATAGTCTCTGTGACACATTTTTTATATTTTTAACAACACTTTAAAATGGAAAACCATTATTAGCTTGCAGACTGTACAAAAAATAGCCATGCACCAGTTTTTGCCCATGGTCTGTAGTTTTCCAACCCTTGCTTCGGATCTTAAAATTAGCACTACTATCTGCCACCCCTTCACACTAGGATGTGATACAGTTATTGAATTACCACCTTGGTTCTTGGTAGTGGGTAGTTTCAGAGGCTTCCTATCTGTGGGCTTCCCTACTATCATAGATCTTATCCCTGAGATCAAGATCCAATATGGGGATTATGACAATTGCCAAACATGTTAATCCCAATTTACATTTGAGGACTGGAGAAATGGTCGCTGGTTGGACCTTCAGACCCACTGAACTTTGTCCAGGATTCCATTTATTATCTGATTCCTATAATTTACTAGCCTTGTATACTATTTGATTTTTAAGCTATGATTGTATATAAGTTTGATTTTAAAAATTTAAAAATTAATTAAGGAAAAATTCAATTGTGTCTTTCAGTCAGTATTTGGCAAACTAGAAGTTAATGAGCAAAAATGCTGGATAGGATGTATACAATATTTTTTGTAAATTCAGAGCCATTCTCAAAAAGCAAAAAAGAAAATCTACAGGTGCCGGAATGAAGATATATCTCAGTGTCAGAATCATAAGAAAAGGCTTAAATAACTGGAATCCAAGCAAGCATAGGAACTAGATGTAAATATTAGGTGTTGGTGGATGGGATTTTTAACTGGTTTGTAACATTATACATTTCATGTGCACAGTATTGTATTTTGATGTCTGTATACATTACAACTTGCTCACCACAAAAGGTTTAGTTTCCATCTGCTATAATACAGTTAACCACTTTTACCCATTTCACCCTTCCCCCACCCCCCTTCCGCTCTGGTAACCACCACTCTGTTCTCTGTACCTATGTTTGTTTCTGTTTGGTTTGCTTTGTTCATTTATTTTGGGGTTTTTTTCTGTTTTTATAGTCTACATATGAGTGAAATCGTATGCTATTTGTCTTTATCCATCTGACTTATTACTTAGCATAATCTTCAAGGTAGGTCCATCCATGTTGTTGCAAATGTTGCAAATTCATCTATTTTTATGGCTGAGTAGTATTCCACTACTACTGGAGTATGTATCTACTGCATCTTCTTTATACATTCATCCATTGATAGACACAGGTTATTTCCATATCTTGGCTATTATAAATAATGCTGCAATGAACATAGGAGTGCACATATTTTTTTAATTAGTCTTTTCATATTCTTCAGATAAATACCCAGAAGTAGAATAGCTGGACATTATGGTAGTTCTATTTTTAATTTTTTGAGGACTCTCCATACTGTTTTCCATAGTGGCCATACCAATTTACATTCCCACTAGCAGTGTATAAGGATTCCTTTTCTCCACATCTTCTCCAACACTTATTTCTTGCCTTTTTGATAATAGCCATTCCAATGGGCATCTCTCTGTGGTTTTGATTTGCATTTCCCTAATAATTAATGATGTTGAACATCATTTTAATGTGCTTGTTGGCCATCTGCATGTCTTCTTTGGGAAAATGCCTGTTCAGTTCCTCTGCCCATGTTTTATTGCTATATGAGTTCTTTATATATTTTGGATATTAACCCCTTTCAAATATTTCATTTGCAAATTTCTTCTCCTGTTCAGTAGGTTGTCTTTTCATTTTATTGATGGTTTCCTTTGCTGTGCAGAAGATTTTAATTTGATGTAGTGCTATTTATTTATTTTTGTTTTTGTTTTCCTTGACTGAGGAGAGAGACTGATGTCAAAGAGCATACTGTCTATATTTCCTATGAGGAGTTTTATAGTTTCAGGTCTTGTATTTATATTTGATTTGATTTTTGTGTATGGTATAAGATAGTGGTCTATTTTTATTCTTTTGCATATGGCTATCCAGTTTGCCCAAAACCATTTATTGAAGAGATTATCTTTTCTCCACTGTATGTTCTTTGCTCCTTTGTCATAAATCAATTGTCCATATATTTGTAGGTTTATTTCTCGGCTGTCAATTCTATTCCGTTGTTCTAAGTATCTGTTTTTCTGCCAATACTACCCTGTTTTCATTGCTGTAGCTTTGTAATAATATAATGTGAAACAAATGAGTATGATACCTTCAGATTTGTTCTTTTTTCTCAGAATTGCTTTGGCTATTTGGGGTCTTTTGTGGTTCCATATAAATTTTAGGATTTTTTGCTTTACTTCTGTGAAAAATGGCATTGGGATTTTGGTAGAGATTGCATTGAATACATAGATTCCTTAGGTACCATGGACATTATAACTATTAATTCTTCCAATCCAAGAGCACAGAATATCTTTTCATTTCTTTGTGTCATCTTCAATTTCTTTCAACAGTGTCTTATAGTTTTCAGTGTCCAGCTCTTTCACCTCCTTGGTTAAATTTATCCTAGGTATTTTATTCTTTTTGTTGCAATTTTAAAAGGGATTGTTTTCTTT
Organism: Mesoplodon mirus; assembly: GCF_964341445.2. Lineage (NCBI taxonomy): Eukaryota > Metazoa > Chordata > Mammalia > Artiodactyla > Ziphiidae > Mesoplodon > Mesoplodon mirus. Next base: position 60,440,536 of record NC_138992.1, read on the forward strand.
ATTTCTATTTCTGCTAATTTTTTGTTGATGTAGAAAAAAACCCAAATTTTTATAATCAAAATTCACTCGATTCCTTTATTATTTCTAATGTTTGTGGATGCAACTTTACTGTATTTGTTTATTATTTTGAATGTTTTTTTGGTTCTTTAGAGGTTTCTATATATGAAATCATGCCCTCCACAAATAGTGACAATTTTACTTCTTCCTTTCCAACTTAGATGCATTTTATTTCTTTTTCTTGCCTAGTTGCTCTAGTTAGGACTTCCAATAGTGTGCTGCATGAAAATGATGAGAGTGGGCGTCCTTATCTTTTCCTCATCTTAGAGGGATAGCTTTCAGTTTTTCATCATTGTGTACTATGTTAGCTGTAGGTTTGTCATATACGGTCTCTATTATGTTGAGATATGTTCCTTCTATATCCATTTTATTAAGAGTTTTTATGATAAATTGATGTTGAGTCTTGTCAAATGCTTTTTCTACATCTATTGAGATAATCATATGATTTTTATCTTTCATTTTTTATTGATGTGGTGTATCATGTTGATTGATTTGTGGATATTGAAACCTTCTTGTATCTCTGGAATAAATTCAAGTTAATCATGATGTATGACACGGGTCCCCAACTCCCTGGCCACAGACCGGTACCAGTACGCGACCTGTTAGAAACTGGGCCACACAGCAAGAGGTTAGCGGCGGGTGGGCAAGTGAGTGAAGCTTCATCCACTGCTCCCCATCACTCGCATTACAGCCTGACCATCCCACCCCCCCCCACCCCACCCAACACAGTCCTTGGAAAAATTGTCTTCCACGAAACCAGTCCCTGGTGCCAAAAATGTTGGGGACTGCTGATGTATGATCCTTTTAATGTATTGTCATATTTTAAATGAAATATTTCAAATGAAATATTAGCAAATGCTAATATTTTCTTGAGGATCTTTGCATCTATGTTCACCAGAGATATTAGCCTATAATCTTCTTTTTTGTTGTTGTCCTTGTCTGGTTTTGATATCAGGGTAATTTTTGCCTCATAAAATGACTTAGGAAGCATTCCCTCCTCTTCAATTTTTGGAAGAGTTTGAGAAGGATAGGTTCTCAAATTAAATCTTCTTTGAATGTTTGTTAAAATTCACCAGTGAAGACTTCTGGTCCCGGAGGTTTTGGTGGAGATTTTTTATTATTGTTTTAATCTCCTAACTAGTGATCAGTCTATTCAGACTTTCCATTTCTTCATGATTCAGTTTGGAAGGTTGTATGTTTCTAAAAATTTATTCATTTGTTCTAGATTGTCCAATCTCTTGGCATATAACTGTTCATGTCTCTTATAATCCTTTGTATTTCTGTGGCATCTGGTGTTATTTCTCCTCTTTCATTTCTGATTTTATTTTTTTCTCTCTTTTTCTCCAACTGAATCTAGTTAAAGTTTTATCCATTCTATAATTTAAAAGAACTGTTAGTTTCTGCCTGCCGCTGCAGGGGACACGGGTTCGTGCCCTGGTCCAGGAAGATCCCACATGCCGCGGAGCGGCTGGGCCCGTGAGCCATGGCCGCTGAGCCTGTGCGTCTGGGGCCTGTGCTCCACAATGGGAGAGGCCACAACAGTGAGAGGCCCGCATACTGCAAAAAAAAAAAAAAGAAGAAGAAGTTAGTTTAATTTATTTTTAATTTCATTTATTTCCACTCTGATCTTTATTACTTTCTTCCTTCTACTGACTTTGGGCTTTGTTTGTTCTTTTTCTAGTTACTTTAGCTGTAAGGTTAGATTTTTTATTTGAGATTTTTCTCATTTCTTGATGAAGACCTGTATTGCCATAAACTTCCCTCCTAATACCACTTTTACTGCACCTTACAGATTTTGGTATGTCATGTTTTCATTTTCATTTGTCTTTGGGTGTTTTTTTATTTGTCCTTTGATTTCTTCACTGACCCAATAGTTGTTCAGTAACACGTTGTCTATCTCCACATATCTGTGATTTTTCCAGCTTTCTTCTTTTTAGTAGATCTCTAGTTTCATACTACTGTGATTGGAAAAGATGCTTAACATGATTTCAGTCTTCTTAAGTTTATTGTGACTTGTTTTGTGCCCCAACATATGGTCCCTCCTTGAAATTGTTCCATGTGCACTTGAAAAGGATATATATTCTGCTGCATTTGGATGGAATGTTCTTTATAAACCTCTCATAGTTATTTTATTGCTTTTTTTCCTTTAACCTTAGCTATAACTAAGTGTTTAACAACCTATGATGATACAGAGTTGTAACTTCTGATTCTATCTGTCTATTTATCACCTTACTCAAAGTTTTGTGTACTTTTGTCTTTTCATTTCAGGTAGAAGAGCTCCTTTCAACATTTCTTGTAAATCAAGTCTAGTGGCAATGAACTCTCTCAGGTCATGTTTGTCTGGGTAAGCCTTTATTTCTTCCTGATATCTGAATGATAACTTTGCTGGATAAAGTATTCTTGGCTGACAGTTTTTATCTCTCAGTATTTCAAGTATGTCATTCCACTCTCTTCTAGCCTGTAGAGTTTCTGCTGAGAAATCTGCTAATAGCCTATTGGGGATTCCCTTGTAGGTTACCATTCTTTTTACCATGGCTGCCTTTAAAATTCTTTCTTTGACCTTGACTTTGACAGTTTTAATATTATGTGTCTTCAAGAAGGTCTTTTTGCATTGAAGTAATTAGGTGTTTTCTTTGCTTCATGGATGTGTATATCTAGTTCCTTTTCCAGGTTTGGGACGTTCTCAGCTATTATTCCTTTAAATAAATTCTCTGCTACCTTCTCCCTCTCTTCTTCTGGGATGCCCATTATCCTCATGTTGACCTTCCTATTAAAATTGGATAGTTCCTGTAGAATTTCTTTATTTTTTTTAGATCTTAATTATCTCTCCTCTTCTACCTGTATCACTCCTAGATTCCCAACTTTAAGCTCATTAATTCTCTCTTCCATATGGTGTGCTCTATTTCCAGTGTTTTCTAATGTGTTCTTCATCTCATTTATTGAGTTCTTCAGCTTCAGAATTTGTTTGGTTCTTTTTTAGAGTTTCAATCTTTTTGGTACAGTATTCCTTCTGTTCATTAACTTTATTCCTGACCTCACTGAACTGCCTTTCTGAGTTTTCTTGCAGCTCCTTGAGTTTCTTCATAACAGCTATTTTGAATTCTCTAGCAGTTAGATTACAACATCCCAGGACTTTAATTTTGGTTTCTGGAGAACTGTTGTTTTCTTTTTGTGATATCGTATTACTGAGGTTCTTCGTGGCCCTTGATGTGTTGTTCTTCTACTGGTGCATCTGAAGTAGCAAACACCTTGCTTCTTTAGGTAAAGCTTTTTTTTTTCAAAACTTGATTCTAATGATTCAATAGGTTAGTAATTAGAAGCCCTCCTTTTGTTTTCCAGTAGGTAGCACTATAGCACCAGTTTTTTTATTTCTCTTACCTGAGCTGCCTCTGGTTATATTTGAGTCAGCACTTTCTACCCTCCACCCCCTCTGCCAGAGGTGTCACCCAGTACCCTGGTTGTCATTGCTTGTGCCTCCAGGATTATTGTTGCCTTGCTGCTGTCACAGTCTGGAGCACTGGGATGAGAGGCGCTTCCACTGTGTCTGGTGTCTCCTGGGTGGCAGGCTCTGCTGTGTGAGGAAATAGGGCTGGGGGGGACACTGGAGTCGTGGGTGTTTTGGCCATGACTGGAGTTGTCAGGTTCACAGACACCACCCCTAAGGGGGGTTGGGCAGGGGTAGGCACCCGAGTCACAGGAGCCTCTGCAGCTGAAGAGAGTGTTGCAGGTCCCACTATCACTGCTAACTAGCTCCCTGTGGCCATGGATGCTGCTGCAGCCAGGAAACCAGTGTTGTATGTGCTGCCTCCCCTCATGCTATCAGATTCTCTGGGGCTGCAAGCATTACCTCTGATGTTCCCCCACTTCTGCCATCTATATGTGTTCCAGATCACCTACCTTTAGGTGTAGAAATGTATGGAATCCTCCAGCATCCTGGTGGTTGGGCACAAGCACCTTTGTTGAGTTATGGATGTTTTACTGGTTGTAGATTGAAAAGGAACATCTCATACCACCACAATGTTGACATCACTCTCTGGTGGATGGATTTTAATAACCCTCTGGACATAAGAGATGGGGCCTCCAGGCTGTATAATTTTGAAAAAAAAAAGCACTCTTGTTTAAGCTGGAAGCCTCACAGAAGTGTCCTCTTCATGAAACAGAAACAGTCTGCCATCTCTGCAGTGCCCTGGGGGTCAGAGTCTGCCAAGAATTGTCTCTTTGATTGTTACAGTCCCATGAGACCCAGGAATGTAAGCCTCCTGGCCTCAAGAGTCAGGCAATCAAGGGGCATCCCTTGGCTTGCAGCTACAAAAACCAGGTCACCAGATATAAAAAAAAAACTGGAGCACCAGATGTGTGAAGAAGCTCCCCTGCAGGAAATGCTGGTGCTCCAGAATGCAGTACAGAGAGAATATGAAGATGGCACCGCTGGCTAGAGTGAAGCAAAAGGGGAGTGCAAAGATGTTCCCTGTTGATAAAAGGGGAAAAAAGACAAAGAAAAGAGAAAAAGAATGACAAAGAAAAAGAAAAAAAAAATTTTTTTTAAAGATAGCATCCACTGACTTTAGCAAGGCAGGGAGAGAGCAAGAAGATGGCACCTACCAGCCTCCATCCCTGAAAGAGTATCCCAGCAGGCCTGTAACTCTGAGACCAATGTTTTAAAATTAGCAAATGAGTCTTTCTCGCTTAAAGTCTTGGTCCTTTTCAGAGGGCTGCTTCTAGCACGGCCTTTGTGTGGGTAAGTCTGTGTACAAGCCCTTAAGAGTTGTTTCTCAGTTTGCTACAGCTCCATGGGTCTCCTGGGCAGGAGGTCCATTTGTCTTTAAAGCCAGATATTTGGGGGGCTTGTATTTAGGTGTCAGTCTTAAAAGTTGTGGTGGCTGATAGAGGGTATAAATCCTTTGCTCCTCTGGGAGAACTTCTGAAATATTGGGTTCCCTCCCAGTTGTGGGTTGCCATGCCAGAGGTAGGCTTTCTAGCAAGTCTGTGTCTCAACCTTTCCTATCCACTTCGATGTGGTTTCCCTCTTGTTTGTCTGATGGGAAGGGATTGCTTTGACCGTTTTTAGGGTCTTTTCAGAGGAAGTTGTAGCATATATAGCTGTAGATTCCATGTGTCCATGGGAGGAGGTGTGTTCGGGGTCCTCATGTCATCATCCTGAAACGGAACAAGAACTTACTTGTCTTATTAATCCCTTCCCTGATATAGCGGGTTCCCCATTACTGCTGATCCCACAACCATTTTCCAGGCTTTAACATGGATCACAAAACTATTGTGAAATTAGAAAACCTCAACTCTGAGGGAAGGTTATAGTGATGAAGAGACAGAAAGTCATCAGACACTTCTCCCTCATATATGCAAGAGATGATTCTTACTCTGCATGCTCGCGGTATCATGTACCTGCATCTGCTGGCACATACATGTCTTTCTAGACTGTATGCCACTGATATTATACAATCTTTAACTGTCATTTGACAAATGGATTTTGCTTTTCTGCTTTCTCTCGAGTCATAGAAGTTGGCATTAACTTTGTGGCAAGTTTTAAATTTTTTTCAGAAATTGTATCTTTTATATCAGATTTTGCTATGGTAAATGTAATTATGGCTACTTGGGAAGTTTGGGGTTCATCACTATCTTTAGCAAAAAAATTCTTATGTTTCATACTGCAGATCAATGATATGTATTTGTTTTGAACCTGAGAACCCATTCTACCTTGGTTTATAATTATGCAAAAACTTCCAAGGCGTTATTCCTCTACTTGACAAAGGTTTATAACGTCATTCAGGGAACAAGGGACAAATGGACTACTGCTGCAACAACATCCCATTTTTAGATATTTACCATGCCTCCTATTTACATTATTTTCTTGTGTGAAACAGTAACGCTTTCAGATTTACTCCAGCCCATGAATATTCATATTCAATATTGATATCAAAATCTGTTTACTATTTATGTTTAAAAGTTATTATTAATCATAGGGTTTACTCTACTATTTGTATCATTACTTTTATACCTTAATGAGCAGCTTTTGAGCCACCAATTCATTTTTTTGTATAAGAACTATTATAAAAACAACAGTAACAACAATATGTATGCAAACATAACTAATAAAAATGAATACATTGCCTGAAAATATTAAGCAAGATAAAGTGACCAATACGATCTTTATAGTAGATAGGCATCTTAAAAGTGAAATGACTAAGACTCTTACAGTTTTTTCTGGAAAAAATGCCAATTCTCATGTTTCAAATATGGGCAAGGTATGTGACTAGAATTATGTAATCACCCTTTGCTCTAAAACCACTAAGTTTCCTTCAGAACATATAATACGTAAATCATAAGCAGGGACTCCAGCAGTATCCAGACCACACTTTGAGCAACACAATATTAAGAGAACAGAGGAACAGGAGGATTGTTTAAAAAGTGTCTGTGAAAAGGAATCTCTGCTGTTGAATATATAAAAGCATTTAGTAGAGACAGTAATATCACCAAAGAACTTCTGTAATTCAAAATTTTGCATTCATCTAAGAAATACATATTCAGACTCCATTCTGTGCCAGGCCATAGGATTGGAGGTGAATGAGTAGCATTATGACTTAACAAGACAGCAAGTGCAGATATGAATGGTTCGATTAAACATACTTCAGTGGAAATTATGGTTTGGAAGTTGGGTCTTATTTCAAAATCAAGCCAAGTAGAGATTGTTTAGTACTTATGCTTATAGGGACTCAAAAATCTTCAGAACTTTAAAGGACACTTGGAGATCATCTAGTAAATACTCTCTATGACTGTTATATATCTATATAGCTACGCTCTTCTTGAATACCTCACAAGTAGTAATGAAAATACCTCCTGAAGCAGCCTAGTACAGTTTTGGACAAATATAATTTTCAAGAAGTAAAATTATATATCCATGTTACCCAGTATAAATATAAAGTATTTCTTTATATAAAGATAAATGTCAGTCTCCACTTCCAATGTCCTCTCGTTGATCACACATCCACCCTCCAAGTGTAATGCAGGATACATCTGTTCTAACTTCTATATGGCAGCCCTTGAAATATTTTAAAACAATTATTATGTCTGCCTTCAGTCTTTCCATCTACAGGCTAGTCATAGTTTCCAAGCCTTCCTCATCTATTCTTTATCCTCCAAAAGCACTCTAGTCTGTCAATATCCCACTTAAGCCATGATATCAGAAGTGAGCACCAGATCCAAGTGTGGTCTTAACTTTGCTTAGTAAAGTGGGAGTATCCTTTGCCTCTTTCTGGGCAAAAATCTTTTCATTAATCTGTTTAGGATTACATTGCTCTGGGGCAGCCACATCATATTGGTGATTCTCATTGAGTTTTAAGTTAACTATAACCTTTTTCAAATATGTGGCTAAATAAGACACAACTTCTCCATCCTAGACATGCAGTGGTCTTTTTGGACATACATGTTTTTCCTTCTTCATGAGTATAAAAGAGTATAGATTTCCTCCTTAAACGTAATTCTAATACTTTCACCCCATCATTCTGTCCTCATAAGATCTGTCAGGATTCTGATTCTGACACTGGCTGTAATGCATCCCCAATTTCGTGTCTTCTGAATTTGGTAAAAGATCAAGTCTTATACTATATAATTCTCTAACAAAAAATAATGATCACAGTATGAAAATATGCCACAATGGTGTTGTAAAAAATATAAGGAATATGACAGTGCCCAGGAAGTGTCTATTAAGATCTTCCTCCCAGTTAACTTAAGTTTATCAGCACTTTTCGAGAGCAGCTATTCAGTAGATACTAATGTGCTAGTATCAGCTAGTTGGTTCTTGTCCTAAAAAAGAGGTCTTGAGAGATGCTGGCAGAGTGTTGTTGCAAAATCCAGCTACTCTGGGCTTCCCTGGTGGCGCAGTGGTTGAAAGTCCGCCTGCCGATGCAGGGGACACGGGTTCGTGCCCCGGTCCGGGAAGATCCCACATGCCACGGAGTGGCTGGGCCCGTGAGCCATGGCCGCTGAGCCTGCGCATCCGGAGCCTGTGCTCCGCAACGGGAGAGGTCACAACAGTGAGAGGCCGCGTACCGCAAAAAAAAAAATTTTTAATTTTTAAAAATCCAGCTACTCTGAGTCTGCTACCTTCCATGATCCAGTGAACTGGTAACACTGGTGAAAACATGGGTTTCTGGATTGTAGCAAAACACAGTTCTTCACCAAGCTGAAGAAGGAGCTTAAATAAGATTTGAGAGTATTTTAGAGTTGTAAGATAGATGGTAAACTTGTTTCACTAAAATAAGACGAAGAGAAAAAAATTATTTATGAATCAACTCAAAGAATTAATTGAACCTGGGGTTTGACTAGCAAGCAATGCCCTGGGTGGACTTAGAGACAGCTTGCTTTTCTTTACTTAAAAGATATAGTTACCCTGAGTTTGGAGTATTTACGAAGTCAGGTAAGAGTTTGTCAGTTCTGAAAGGGTAGTTTGTATTCCACAAGGCAGGTGTAGGAGTGGCATTCAAACTACAGTGTCTTTCTATAATTAAAAGAGGACCTAAACAGCCTGATAACGCACCAAAAAAGAGAAGCAGGCAGCTGGGTGCTGAGGATTTGCTCTAAGCACTAAGCCATAGAGAGAGGTGATAGAAAACTACAGTCTTCCATGCTGTGGGCGTGGCTATTTACCACAGCTCTCCATGTAGAAGGAGACAAAAACTCTGACCAGTACTACAGAGTGAGATTGATTGAAGAATCCTCAAATTGTGTACCTTGAAAAAAAAAAAAAGAATAAGGTAATTAAAATGCTAAACAGAGATCTGAACTGCTAGCAAATGGTTTTCCTTCCTTTCCCCTTAACTAAATAATGGAGAATGCCTCTAAGATGTAAGGCATCCTTGTCTCCCTTGTTAGTGAAGAGAGCAAGTAAAGGGCACTTTCTACTTCAGAGGCTACAATGTGGCTCAGATGGACTGCTGCCTCAGCCCCCTTCCCCATGAGAAGTTAAGTCTGGAAATCAGCTTAGGAATCCAATACCCTAATCCCCTGCATGAAAAACATCTTTTGGGGACTTCCCTGGTGGTCCAGTGGTAAAGAGTCCATCTTCCGGTGCCGGGGACCTGGGTTCAATGCCTGGTCAGAGAACTAAAATCCCACATGCCATGGGGGTACTAAGCCCATGGACCATGACTAGAGAACCCATGTGCTGCAAACTACAGAGCCCACATGCTCTGGAGCCCACACCACAACTAAAGAGAAAAAAAAAAAAAAACACGCCACAACTAGAGAGAGGCCCATGTGCTGCAACAACAACAAATCTTTTGGGGGCTAGCAATAAATATGATTTTATAATTAAAACAATAAATTTATCTTGTTATATCATTCAATCATTCAATCTGTGTTAGGTCCTGATGTAGGCTCTGGGGATATAGTTATTGTCTTAATTTTGGATCCCCCAAAAGCAGATGCTAAACAGGGATTCATGTTCAAGCATTTTATTTGGTTAGGGAGTGAGGAAGTGAGCGAAGAAGGCAACAAATAATAGCAAGCCAGATACTACTGTGAGTGTCTGAGACCTAGTCTCACACAGAGACTCTGGGAAACATGCACCATGGAGTGATACTGCCTGAGGGGTGAGGGAGCTGAGGTATTTATACACCAACTATGGTTATTTTTGGTGCAGGAGTGCTGGGAAATATGAGGTGGTGGCTAAGTCCCCTGCATTAGCAAAGTGGCTTTCCTCAGCTTAAAAAAAAATTCTTAGGCAAAGCAGTTGAGGTCAGCTGGTGTACCTTGAAGTAATAAGTCCTCTGAAATATGGATGGAACATCAACACTGTTCCATTCATATATAAGTCAAAGTCCTAGCACAGCTTGTAGTTTACTAAGGAGAAGTTAGAAAATAAACACAACACACTGTGAATAATGATACATGTGCATATGTATTTGGAAGTTAAATTTTCTGAGAGACCTTTTGAATACCACTACTGTGTATTCATTTTAAAATGATCATCCTGAAATCATAGCTAGTAGTGTTTGAGTATTTATCAAGTAAGTTACTTGGTCCTAGCCTTCTCCCCTGAAGTGATTAATCCATAGAGTATTTCCTTTATCCCTATTATTAATATCCTCTTATTCTTTACTTCTAATTATGTCGTTTTGCTGTATTTTGTGGCCATGTTAAGCCACCATAAATTGTATTCTGAAACAGAGAGAAAGAGATTGCACAAGTGAACAAATGAGGGAGGGGAGTGAAATTGGAAGAGAAAATAGAGAATAGGAAGAATAAAACATGTCTTTTTATTTGATGCAGTGGCCCTTTGAGAAGCAAAATATTGAATAGGTTTGATAAAATCTGCCTTTTCCTTCCACTTGTGTGGTTTCCTGAATTGTTAAGGAGATTTTAGAGGATTCTTTTTGCGGGGAAATATTTGTTCTCCCCTTAGAGAGGGCCTCTTAAATAAGTAATTAGAAAGTGGATGGCCTTACTAGAGTAGCTGATGAAAAGTTCATACCAGGTAGAAAGGATTTAGAACACTTTACAAAGAGTAAACAAACAAGTATATGAGTCATTTGAATGCTCTGGTTAGAAGTATTACATAAAAAGAGAAATGTTGAGTAGTGTTGAAAAAATGGTTTCATGACCCCAGAAGGCATGATGATTGAAATAACAGACAGACTTGGATGAAGAGCTCTGTTCTCTTCCCAGAACCATCTTGATATACTTGGAGATCTGAGAGGAATTCTAAATGGAGATGAGATTTCTTTATGGAGAAAACTTGAAGGACTGATTCAAAGTATGTTCCTATTTGTCAACAGTGGTGTCATTTTTCACAACTGTTTATGGAACTGTCAGCTAAGACAGACAATAATGATTACAAAGAGAGGCATAACTAGAGAGTGAAAAAAGCATATCAGTTCAGTTAAAAGGCAGGTTCAAATCCCAGGACTACATCCTAGAAATATCTTGGTTACTTTGGGCAGGTCATCTCATTTTTCTAAGCCTCATTTCCTAATCTTTAAAATGAGAATAATAACAATGACTAGGGGGCTTCCCTGGTGGCGCAGTGGTTGAGAGTCCGCCTGCCGATGCAGGGGACACGGGTTCGTGCCCCGGTCTTGGAAGATCCCACATGCCGTGGAGCAGCTGGGTCCGTGAGCCATGGCCACCGGGCCTGCATGTCCGGAGCCTGTGCTCCGCAACGGGAGAGGCCACAACAGTGAGAGGCCCGCGTACTTCAAAAAAAAAAAAAAAAAACAATGACTAGGATTTGGGATGACTGTAATAATCAAATGAGGTAACAGCTACAAAATTAATACAAATAATGGTTGTGAACAATTTCCACACTGTCAAATTAATCAATGAGATGCTTTTTTTAGGGTCCTAACATGATTATAAGAGAATATAAGATCTTGAATTATAATCAACCTTTTTATACTGTCCATATCTCACATCTATCCCTGTGAAACTATAAAGTTTTAACAAGTAAAAATATATTCAGAAATAGTGGTCTTTCTCAGCACTGTAGGAGCTTATTTTCTAATACCCTGAAATCAGTACAGTAGTGATATCTGAAATGCTTCTGATGTTGGAAGAGGAATTTCTTTTCTGTCAGCTGCACATAATAAATGTGTTTGTTTATCATATACAAGGTGTGTGAGACCTTATATGTACCTCAACCTGAAGCATTGTTCTGTTATCAAAAAAAGATGCTTGGCATGGCATGGCATCTGGTTAATATTCCTCAAGTTACATGTATTACTACCACCATTTCTCCTGAGCCAAATTGCTGCAGTTTGAATTTATTGTACATTTAGTAATTCCTAATAACCAAGGTTTTTATGCTTAAGATCATTGGCTTCCTACTCAACTTTTTAAGTCACATCCATAACCCTCTATGTTTGGCCTGTAATCACAGTACAATTTGAGTCAGTTGTGAAGACTTATTGACTACTCTACTTTGAAAACACTAATGTGGGATCAGAAAGACAGGAAAATTCCACACAATGCTGATTAAATAAAATAAGAGAGAGAAAGGGAGGGGAAATCTCTGAACCTATTTATTCATCATTGGCTAATAAAATTTTATTAATGGATTTGTTGAAATGAACCCGACTGTCAGGTGCCAGATCAGCTCTCTTGTAGATACACTGTCAAAGCACCCAGCTCTGCCAAGTCCTCTGTTATCTTGGGCACCAGGTGAGATGTTCTAATATTGGTATACTGGATGTAAGAAACTAGAAATAGAAAGCAAATAAATCAACTGGTTAACGACATCAAAATGAATCATGGTCATCCAATTAAGGTTTGTAAGAAGACATTAACCAAAATAAGTTTAATGCACATGTAAAGAGAATACTTGTGTCAGTAGCAACTAACTCACTCTATGCACAGGATTGCCATTACAAACCACAGCCATAGTGACTTTATTAAAGTCCAAGAAATGTCCTCCTCGTTCCCAAGTGCAATTAGAGAGTTACACTAAAAATTGATGAGTACAGGTTACTTCCCACACTCCAGTGGGTAGGAAAAAATCCTAGGTATTATATTTCTTAAGAGCTTGAAAGAGCTTGACAAAAACAAACAGTGATTGATGACAGATAGATAGATAGATAGATAGACAGATAGATACAGACATATATCACATACATATGCCTTAAGAGTTAAAAGTATATATTCTTTTTTTTGAATTGTTAAATTTTATTTTATTTTTTTATACAGCAGGTTATTATTATTTATGCATTTTATACATATAGTGTAAATATGTCAATCCTAATCTCCCAATTCATCACACCACCACCACCACTCCCCTCCACTTTCCCCCCTTGGTGTCCATACGTTTGTTCTCTATATCTGTGTTGCAATTTCTGCCCTGCAAACCGGTTCACCTGTAACATTTTCTAGGTTCCACATATATGCGTTAATATACGATATTTGTTTTTCTCTTTCTGACTTACTTCACTCTGTATAACAGTCTCTATATCCATCCACGTCTCTACAAATGACTCAGTTTCATTCCTTTTTATGGCTGAGTAATAGTCCATTGTATATATGTACCACCTCTTCTTTATCCATTCATCTGTTGATGGGCATTTATGTTGCTTCCATGTCCTGGCTGTTGTAAATAGTGCTGCAATGAACATTGCAGTGCATGTGTCTTTTTGAATTATGGTTTTCTCTGGGTATATGCCCAGTAGTGAGATTGCTGGGTCATATGGTAATTCTATTTTTAGTTTTAAAGGAACCTCCATACTGTTCTCCATAGTGGGTGTATCAATTTACATTCCCACCAACAGTGCAAGAGGGTTCCCTTTTCTCCACACCCTATCCAGCATTTGTTTTTTGTAGATTTTCTGATGATGCCCATTCTAACTGGTGTGAGGTGATACCTCATTGTCGTTTTGATTTGCATTTCTCTAATAATTAGTGATGTTGAGCAGCTTTTCATGTGATTCTTGGCCATCTGTACGTCTTCTTTGGAGAAATGTCTATTTAGATCTTCTGCCCATTTTTGGACTGGGTTGTTTGGTTTTCTAATATTGAGCTGCATGAGCTGTTTATACATTTTGCAGATTAATCCTTTGTCCGTTGATTTGTTTGCAAATATTTTCTCCCATCCTGAGGGTTGTCTTTTTGTCTTGTTTGTAGTTTCCATTGCTGTGCAAAAGCTTTTAAGTTTCATTAGGTCCCATTTGTTTATTTTGTTTTTATTTCCATTACTCTAGGAGGTAGAAAAAAGATCTTGCTGTGATTATGTCAAAGACTGTTCTTCCTATATTTTCCTCTAAGAGTTTTATAGTGTCCTGTCTTACATTCAGATCTCTAATTCATTTTGAGTTTATTTTTGTGTATGGTGTTAGGGGGTGTTCTAATTTCATTCTTTTACATGTACCTGTCCAGTTTTCCCAGAACCACTTATTCAAGAGACTGTCTTTTCTCCATTGTATATCCTTGCCTCCTTTGTCATAGATTAGTTGACCATAGGTGTGTGGGTTTATCTCTGGGCTTTCTATGCTGTTCCACCGATCTATATTTCTGTTTTTGTACCAGTACCATATTGTCTTGATTACTGCAGCTTTGTAGTATAGTCTGAAGTCAGGGAGCCTGATTCCTCCAGCTCCGTGATTTTCCCTCAAGACTGCTTGGGCTATTCAGGGTCTTTTGTGCCTCCATACAAATTTTAAGATTTTTTTTGTTCTAGTTCTGTAAAAAATGCCATTGGTAATTGGATAGGCATTGCACTGAACCTGTAGATTGCTTTGGGTAGTATAGTCATTTTCACAATGTTGATTCTTCCTATCTAAGAAAATGGTATATCTCTCCATCTGTTGGTACCACCTTTAATTTCTTTCAAAAGTGTCTTATAGTTTTCTGCATACAGGTCTTTTGTCTCCTTAGGTAGGTTTATTCCTAGGTATTTTATTCTTTTTGTTGCAATGGTAAATGGGAGTGTTTCCTTGATTTCTCTTTCAGATTGTTCATCATTAGTGTATAGGAATGCAAGAGATTTCTGTGCATTAATTTTGTATCCTGCAACTTTACCAAATTCATTGATTAGCTCTATTAGTTTTCTGGTAGCATCTTTTGGATTCTCTATGTATGGCACCATCTCATCTGCAAACAGTGACAGTTCACTTCTTCTTTTTCAATTTGTATTCCTTTTATTTCTTTTTCTTCTCTGACTGCCTGAGCTAGGACTTCCAAAACTATGTTGCATAATACTGGTGAGAGTGGACATCCTTGTCTTGTTCCTGATCTTAGAGGAAGTGCTTTCAGTTTTTCACCATTGAAAATGATGTTTGCTGTGGGTTTGTCGTATATGGCCTTTATTATGTTGACGTAGGTCCCTCTATGTCCACTTTCTGGAGAGTTATTATCATAAATGCATGCTGAACTTTGTCAAAAGCTTTTTTCTGCATTTACTGAGATGATCATGTGGTTTTTCTTCTTCAATTTGTTAATATGGTGTATCACATTGATTGATTTGCATATATTGAAAAATCCTTGCATCCCTGGGATAAATCCAAGTTGTTCGTGGTGGATGATCCTTTTAATGTGTTGTTGGATTCTGTTTGCTAGTATTTTGTTGAGGACTTTTGCATCTATATTCGTGAGTGCTATTGGTCTGTAATTTTCTTTTTATGTAGTATTTTTGTCTGGTTTTGGTATCAGGGTGACGGTGGCCTCATAGAATGAGTTTGAGAATGTTCTTTCCTCTGCAATTTTTTGGAAGAGTTTGAGAAGGATGGGTTTAAGCTCTTCTCTAAATGTTTGATAGAATTACCTGTGAAGTCATCTGGTCCTGGATTTTGTTTGTTAGAAGGTTTTTAATCACAGTTTCAATTTCATTACTTGTGATTGGTCTGTTCATATTTTCTGTTTCTTCCTGGTTCAGACTTGGAAGGATATATCTTTCTAAGAATTTGTCCATTTCTTCAAGGTTGTCCATTTTATTGGTATAGAGTTGCTTTTAATAGTCTCTTAGGATGCTTTGTATTTCTGCACTGTCTCTTGTAACTTTTCCTTTTTCATTTCTAATTTTATTGATTTGAGTCCTCCCTCTTTTTCTTGATGAGTCTGGCTAATGGTTTATCAATTTTGTTTATCTTCTCAAAGAACCAGCTTTTAGTTTTATTAATTGTTGCTATTTTTTCTTTTTTTCTATTTCATTTATTTCTGCTCAGATCTTTATGACTTCTTTCCTTCTGCTAACTTTGGGTTTTGTTTGTTCTTCTTCCTCAACTTCCTTTAGGTGTAAGGTTAGATTATTTATTTGAGATTTTTCTGGTTTCTTGAGGTAGGCTTGTATAGCTATAAACTTCCCTCTTCGAACTGCTTTTGCTGCATCCCATGGGTTTTGGATCGTTGTGTTTTCATTGGTATTTGTCTCTAGGTATTTTTTGATTTCATCTTTGATTTCTTCAGTGATCTCTTGGTTATTTAGTAACGTAATGTTCAGCCTCCATGTGTTTCTGTTTTTTACGTTTTTTCCCTGTAATTCATTTCTAATCTCATAGCATTGTGGTCAGAAAAGATGCTTGATATGATTTCAATTTTCTTAAATTTACTAAGGCTTGATTTGTGACCCAAGATTTGATCTAGCCTGGAGAGTGTCCCACACGTACTTGAGAAGAAAGTATAATCTGCTCTACTGGGATGGAATGTCCCTTAAATATCAATTAAATCTATCTGGTCTATTGTGTCATTTAAAGCTTGTGTTTCCTTATTAATTTCCTTTTTGGATGATCTGTCCATTCGTGTAAGTGAGGCGTTAAAGTCTCCATGATTATTGTGTTACTGTCAATTTCCTCTTACATAGCTATTAACAGTTGCCTTATGTACTGAGGTGCTCCTATGTTGGGTGCATATATATTTATAATTGTTATATCATCTTCTTGGATTGATCCCTTGATAATTATGTAGTGTCCTTTCTTGTCTCTTGTAACATTCTTTATTTTAAAGTCTATTTTATCTGATATTAGTATTGCTACTCCAGCTTTCTTTTGATTTCCATTTACATGGAATATCTTTTTCCATCCCCTCACTTTCAGTCTGTATGTGTCCCTAGGTCTGAATTAGGTCTCTTGTAGACAGCATATACATATAGGTCTTGTTTTTGTATCCATTCAGCGAGCCTGTGTCTTTTGGTTGGAGCATTTAATCCATTCACGTTTAAGGTAATTATCAATATGTATATTCCTACAATCATTTTCTTAATTGTTTTGGGTTTGTTTTTGTAGGTCCTATTCTTCTCTTGTGTTTCCACTTAGAGAAGTTCCTTTAGCATTTGTAGTAGAGCTGGTTTGGTGGTGCTGAATTCTCTTAACTTTTGCTTGTCTGTAAAGCTTTTGATTTCTCCATCGAATCTGAATGAGATCCTTGCTGGTTAGAGTAATCTTGGTTGTAATTTCTTCCCTTTCATCACTTTAAGTATATCATGCCACTCGCCTCTGGCTTGAAGAGTTTCCGCTGAGAAATCAGCTGTTTACCTTGTGGGAGTTCCCTTGTATGTTATTTGTCATTTTTCCCATGATGCTTTCAATAATTTTTCTTTGCCTTTAATTTTTGCAAATTTGATTACTATGTGTCTCAGCATGTTTCTCCTTGGATTTAGCCTACATAGGACTCTCTGCGCTTCCTAAATTGGGTGGCTGTTTCCTTTCCCATGTTAGGGAAGTTTTCGACTATATTCTCTTCAAATAATTTCTCGGGTCCTTTCTCTCCCTCTTCTCCTTCTGGGACCCCTATAATGCAAATGTTGTTGTGTTTAATGTTGTCCCAGAGGTCTCTTAGTCTGTCTTCAGTTCTTTTCATTCTTTATTCTGTATTCTGTTCCACAGCAGTGAATTCCACCATTTTGTCTTCCAGGCCACTTATCCATTTTTCTGCCTCAGTTATTCTGCTATTGATTCCTTCTAGTGTATCTTTCATTTCAGTTATTATATTGTTCATCTCTGTTTCTTTGTTTTTAATTCTTCTAGGTCTTTGTTAAACATTTCTTGCATCTTCTCATTCTTTGCCTCCATTCTTTTCCCGAGACCCTGGATCATCTTCACTATCATTATTCTGAATTCTCTTTCTGGAAGATTGCCCATCTCCATTTCATTTAGTTGTTTTTCTAGGGTTTTATCTTGTTCCTTCATCTGGTATGTAGCCCTCTGCCTTTTCATCTTGTCTATCTTTCTGTGAATGTAGTTTTTGTTCCACAGGCTGCAGGATTGTAGTTCTTCTTGCTTCTGCTGTCTTTCCTCTGGTCTTTTTTTTTTTTTTTTGAGATTCTATATATATATGTGTGTTAGCAGATGGTATTTGTTTTTCTCTTTCTGAATTACTCCACTCTGTATGACAGACTCTAGGTCCATCCACCTCACTACAAATAACTCAATTTTTTTTCTTTTTATGGCTGAGTAATATTCCATTGTATATACGTGCCACATCTTCTTTATCCATTCATCCACCGACGGACACTTAGGTTGCTTCCATATACTGGCTATTGTAAATAGAGCTGCAATGAACATTGTGGTACATGACTCTTTTTGAATTATGGTTGTCTCAGGGTATATGCCCAGCAGTGGGATTGCTGGGTCATATGGTAGTTCGATTTTTATTTTTTTGAGAAACCTCCATACTGTTCTCCATAGTCGCTGTATCAATTTACATACCCACCAACAGTACAAGAGGGTCCACCTTTCTCCACACCCTCTCCAGAATTTATTCTTTCTAGACTTTTTGATGATGGCCATTCTGACTGGTGTGAGGTGATACCACATTTCAGTTTTGATTTGCATTCCTCTAATGATTAGTGATGTTGAGCATACTTTCATGTGTTTGTTGGCAAGCTGTATATCTTCCTTGAAGAAATGTCTATTTAGGTCTTCTACCCATTTTTTGATTGGGTTGTTTGTTTTTTTGATATTGAGCTGCATGATCTGCTGCTTGTAAGTTTTGGAGATTAATCTTTTGTCAGTTGCTTCATTTGCAAATATTTTCTCCCATGCTGAGGGTTGTCTTTTCATCTTTTTTATGGTTTCCTTTGCTATGCAAAAGCTTTTAAGTTTCATTAGGTCCCACTTTTTCATTTTTGTTCTTATTTCCATTTCTCTAGGAGGTGGGTCAAAAAGGATCTTGCTGTGATTTATGTCATAGTGTGTTCTGCCTGTGTTCTCCTCTGAGAGTTTTATAGTGGCTGGCCTTACATTTAGGTCTTTAATCCATTTTGAGTATATTTTTGTATATGGTGTTAGGGAGTGTTCTAATTTCATTCTTTTACATGTAGCTGTCCAGTTTTCCCAGCACCACTTATTGAAGAGACTGTCTTTTTTCCATTGTATACTCTTGCCTCCTTTGTCATAGATTAGTTGACCATAGGTGCGTGGCTTTATCTCTGGGCTTTCTATCCTCTTCCATTGATCTATATTTCTGTTTTTGTGCCAATACCATACTGTCTTGATTACTAGAGCTTTGTAGTATAGTCTGAAGTCAGGGAGCCTGATTCCTCCAGCTCTGTTTTTCTTTCTCAAGATTGCTTGGGCTATTTGGGGTCTTTTCTGTTTCCATACAGATTGTGAAATTTTTTGTTCTAGTTCTGTGAAAAATGCCATTGGTAATTTGATAGGGATTGCTTTGAATCTTTAGATTGCTTTGGGTAGCATAGTCATTTTCACAACGTTGATTCTTCCAATCCAAGCACATGGTATATCTGTCCATCTGTTTGTATCATCTTTAATTTCTTTCATCAATGTCTTATAGTTTTCTGCATACAGGTCTTTTGTCTCCATAGGTAGGTTTATTCCTAGGTATTTTATAATTTTTGTTGCAGTGGTAAATAGCAGTCTTTCTATAATTTCTCTTTCAGATTTTTCATCATTGCTGTATAGGAATGCAAGAGATTTCTGTGCATTAATTTTGTATCCTGCTACTTTACCAAATTCATTGATTAGCTCTAGTAGTTTTCTCATGGCATCTTTAGGATTCTCTCTACATAGTATCATGTCATCTGCAAACAGTGACAGCTTTACTTCTCCTTTTCTGATTTGGATTCCTTTTATTTCTTTGTCTTCTCTGATTGCTGTGGCTAAAACTTCCAAAACTATGTTGAGTAATAGTGGTAAGAGCAGGCAACCTTGTCTTGTTCCTGATCTTAATGGAAATGGTTTTAGTTTTTCACCATTGAGAATGATGTTGGCTGTGGGTTTTTCATATATGGCCTTTATTGTGTTGAGGAATGTTCCCTCTATGCCTACTTTCTGGTTGGTTTTTATCCTAAATGGGTGTTGATATTTGTTGAAAGCTTTTTCTGCATCTATTGAGATGATCATATATTTTTTCTCCTTCAGTTTGTTAACATGGTGTATCACATGGATTGATTTGCATATATTGAAGAATCCTTGCATTCCTGGGATAAACCCCACTTGATCATGTTGTATGATCCTTTTAATGCACTGTTAGATTCTGTGTGCTACTATTTTGTTGAGGATTTTTGTATGTATGTTCATCAGTGATATTGGCCTGTAGTTTTCTTTCTTTGTGACATCTTTGTCTGGTTTTGGTATCAGAGTGATGGTGGCCTCACAGAATGAGTTTGGGAGTGTTCCTTCCTCTGCTATATTTTGGAAAAGTTTGAGAAGAGTAGGTGTTACCTCTTCTCTAAATGTTTGATAGAATTCTCCTGTGAAGCCATCTGGTCCTGGGCTTTTGTTTTTTGGAAGATTTTTAATCACAGTCTCAATTTCAGTGCTTGTGATTTGCTGTTTATATTTTCTATTATTTCCTGGTTCAGTCTCAGTAGGTTGTGTTTTTCTAAGAATGTTTCCATTTCTTCCAGGTTGTCCATTTTATTGTCATATAGTTGCTTGTAGTAATCGCTCATGACCCTTTTTATTTCTGCAGTGTCAATTGTTACTTCTCCTTTTTCATTTCTAATACTACTGATTTGAATCTTGTCTCTTTTTTCTTGATGAGTCTGGCTAATGGTTTATCAATTTTGTTTAACTTCTCAAAGAACCACCTTAGTTTTATTGATCTTTGCTTTTGTTTCCTTCATTTCTTTTTCATTTATTTCTGATCTAAGTCAATTTTGAAAAGTTGTATGATTCTAAGAATTTATTTATTTCTCCTAGGTTGTCCAATTTGTTGGTATATAGCTGTTCATAATATTCTCTTATAGTCCTTAGTATTTCTGTGGTATCTATTGTTATTTCTCCTCTTTCATGTGATTTTATCTCTCAGGGCCATCTCTTTCTTTTCTTAGTGAGTCTAGCTAACAGTTTGTCAATTATGTTTATATTTTCATAGCTTTTAGTCCTTGATCTTTTCTGTTGTCTTTTTAGTCTCTATTTCATTTATTTCTTCTCTAGTGTTTATTATGTCCTTTCTTTTACTAACTTTATGTTTTGTTTGTTCTTCATTTTCCATTTCCTTTAGGTGTAAGGTTAGATTATTTATTTGAGATTTTTCTTGTTTTCTGCAGTAAGCCTGTATTACTGTAAACTTCCCTCTTAGGACCACTTTTTCCATATCTCATAGATTTTAGTGTGTTATATTTTCATTTTCATTTTTCTCCAGCTGTGCCTGTGGGAGAAGGTGAATTCAGAGTCTTCCTGCTCTGCCATCTTGGCCACACTATAGTTATTATTTTTTTTATTATTATTAGTCTCTGCTTTACAACAAAGTGAATCAGTCATACATATACATCTGTTCCCACATCCCCTCCCTCCTGCGTCTCCCTCCCTCCCACCCTCCCCATCCCACCTCCAGGCGGCCACAAAGCACCGAGCCGATCCCCCCGCATGACACGGCCACCCCACACCATCCATCCACCCCACGTCCGGCAGTGTATACACGTCCATGCCTCTCCCCCGCCCCGTCACAGCCCAGCCCCCCCATATCCCCAAGCCCACCCCCAGTAGGTCTGTGTCTCTATTCCTGTTTTACCCCTAAGTTCTTCATGACAATTTTTTCTTAAATTCCATATATATGTGTTAGCATACGGTATTTGTCTTTCTCTTTCTGACTTACTTCACTCTGTATGACAGACTCTAGGTCTATCCACCTCATTACAAATAGCTCAGTTTCGTTTCTTTCTATGGCTGAGTAATATTCCATTGTATATATGTGCCACATCTTCTTTATCCATTCATATGATGATGGACACTTAGGTTGTTTCCATCTCCGGGCTATTGTGAATAGAGCTGCCATGAACATTTTGGTACATGTCTCTTCTTGAATTATGGTTTTCTCAGGGTATATGCCTATATAACTATAAAATAAAACTATAGTTATTTTTACTGTTTTTAAAATGTTATTAAACTAGAGCTGTAAGTGATTTTGCACCATCATTACAATATTAAAGAATTTGTCTTTGACTACATATTTACTTTTACTGGTGAGAGTTACACACCTGTATGTTCTTATGGTATTAATTTTCATCCTTTTAATTCAGTTTAAAGAACATCCTTAAGCATTTCTTTTAAGGCAGTTCTAGTGGTGATGAACTCTCCAGCTTTTTTGTGTTTAGGAAAAATCTTTATTTCTCCTTCATTCTGAAGAAGAGCTTTTCTGGATATAGTTCTTGGATGACAGGTTTTTTTTTCTTTCAGTATCTTGAATATATGATCCCACTTGCTGCTGGTCTGCAAAGTTTCTTCTGATAGTCTTCTGAGAGTTCCCTAGTATGTGATGAGTTACCTTTCTCTTTTGGCTTAAAAATTCTCCCTTTATCTTTCACTTTTGAAAATTTAATTATAATGGGTCTCAGTCTAGCCTTTTTTGGGTTCAATCTATTTGGGGAGTTTAGGTTCATGAATCTGGATGTCCATGTCTCTCCCCAGTTTTCAGAAGTTTTCATCCATTATTGCTTTAAATAGACTTTCTGTATTTTTCCTTTCTCTGCTCTCTTTCCCATAATATGTCTTTTTCTCTTTCCCATAATATGTCATTTATGGTATCCCATGAGCCCTATAGTCTTTTTTCACTCTTTTCAGTCTTTTTTCCTTTTGTACCTCTGACTGGATAATTTCAAGGGCCTGTCTCCTTGATTTGATTTTTCTTCTCCTTGGTTGAACCTGCTGTTTATGCTCTTGATTGAATCTTTCAGTACAGTCATATCCTTCAGCTCTAGTATTTGCTTGACTTTTTATTGATTGTTTCTATTTTTTTGTTGAACCTCTTATTTTATTCATGCATTATTCTCCTAATTTTGTTTAGCTGCCTGTCTGTGTATTCCTGTAGTTCACTGAACTTCTTTAAGAGAATTATTCTGACTTCAGACATTTCATAGATCTCCATTTCTTTAGGATCAGTTATTGGACCTTTATTAGTTTCCTTTGATGGCATCATGCTTACCTGATTCTTCATGATCCTTGTATCCTTGCAATGATCTGTGTACTTAGGTAAGTGATGTCTTCTTCCTGACTTTACAGGTTTGCTACAGCAGGGAAAGACCTCACCTTCACCTGTTGACTAAGCTTGGGGCACTGGATGAGTCAGCTGGTAGCATCTACAGGTAGGTGTGGCTTTATATACGGGTCTCTAGTTGAGCATTTGCCTGTGCTCTGAGGTTGAGGGTGGAATGTAGTGCTGCTGGCTGGGCACCATGGTTGGGTGAGCCTGATGGCTGGGCTGTGTGTTCAAGTGAGGTCACTGGATAGACACTCTGATTTGGCAGGGCTGCTGGCTGTGCTGCACAGTCAGGTAGGGCCACTAGCTGGGCTCCAGTTTCGCCTCTGGCTGCATAAGGTGACAGACTGTGTTCCCTGGCAGGGCAGTGCCGGTGGCTGGAATCCTCAATTGGATAGGGATGTAAGTTGGACTCCAGAATTGGTCTTGGTCAGGTGGAGTCTTAGACTCTGCTGCCAAACAGGATGATGCCACCGGCTGGTCTCTCTTGTTTAGGCAGGGCCACAGTCAGGGCTTTATCATCAGACAGAGTCTCAGGCTGTACTCTGTGATCAGGCAGGGTAACAGATTGTGACACAAAGTTGGGTGGAGCCACAGGCTGTGCTTTGAGATCAGTTAGGCCACTTGTTGTGCTCCGTTGTTAGGCAAGTTCACTGGCCAGGCTCTCTGTTCAGATGGGGCCTCCAGCTGTATCCCAGAGTTAGGTGGGGCTGGAGACTATGTTCCACATTTGGGCAGGGTCAGTCAGGGCTCCCTGGTTGGGTGGAACCATGATTGGGGGGGATCACTGGCTGGGCTCCTTGCCTGGCTGAGGCTACAGGCTAGGTTCAGCAATCAAGCAGGGCCATATGTTGGGTTCCACTGCTGGATACCACCCTAGCCTGGGATCCATAGCTAGGCAATACCACCGGCTGGGCTTTGAGACTGCCCAGGGTCACTGTTTAGTCTGCTTAGTTAAGCAGGATTAGAACTTAAGCTCAACAGATAGACAGGGCTGGTTGTCAGGTGAGGAACACAAAGGAAAGCACACACACACACACAGAGGCTGGGGAGCAAAGAGGACAAAGAAAGCAGTTTATGCAGGGCAGAAGTGAAAGGATGCGCTCAGAGAAGTGTGTGGGCATCCTCGTGCGTGACAGGTGCACTGCAGAGCTTTTTGATCCCCCTTTTATTTTTAGTTCTTTGAATGGGTGGGGTCTTTTTGATTAGGGGTGAAATATTAATTGAGGGAAAGGTTGATGTGTGGCCTGGATTGCACCAGGTTGCATCAGCTCCCGATCCTGTGTATCTGTCTCCTGAAGCCACCATACATTTGCTCTAAGAGCTAGTTTCCCTTAAATTTTCCCTTCTAGTTAATCATGACACGCGGAAGGTCATACAGGGTCATCAGCAACCTGTGCATTTTTATTACGCATGCTCCACGGTTTTCATGGTCAGCATTTCTTGTTCGGATGCTACAAAGTTTCTGCTTTAGATACTATTCCTCCATGTGCCATGGCCTCATGTTCAAAACAAGGAAGTGGCCTTGCCTTATGCCTAATGCCTATACATGAGGAGGCTGTCCTTGGGCCCGGTCCTGTCTTTCCTGCCTCAGTTGCTGTGAAACAAAACCTGAATGGGCCTCTCAGGAAGTATCACACAATGCCAGGGGAGCTGGATGTCTTTTCCCACTGGAGAAGCGATAGGCCCAGAGGGGGTCCCCTTAATGTAGCTGTGCTGGCCTGAGGGAGGACAATGCGATCAAAGTGAAACCACTCCTCTTACTCTTTTAATGCAGACCTTCTCAGTCTCTGTGTTCCAGGGTGGTGTTTCACCCTTACCTCCAAGTTACGAGATTTTCACAGTGGTAACTTGTCTTTGGATAGTTGCTAGTTTGTCTCTGTGTGAGGGGGACTGAAGTCAGAAATACCCTACGTCACCATCTTGATGATGTCACCTTCCTACAATATTCTTTTAAATATATATGTCATTTAATAATCACAACAACCCTATGAGATATGTTCTATTGCTATCCCCATTTTAAGGAACCAAAAAATGGTGGCTCGGAGAGAAGAATTAACTTATGAATGGTCACACAGCTAGTCGGTGAGATAGAATAATTTAAGCCAGGTCCATCTGATTTCAAAGCACATTCAAGTTCCTAACATGGCTGTTTGTGATGTTACTGCTATAATTAACTATGAAAAGCATTAAGGAAGTGCCATAAAGGACAGATTATATACCTAAACATTAATATTCATCGACTGCTGATTTAGGTAATATTAGAAACTAATATTATGAAAAAGAGTAAAAGAAAAAGCAGAAAGAATAAAATACATTAATGTCCAAGCAGGGAACATCATGTGTCTTTTTAGTTGAGAGGAAAGATGTCTTATGGTTATCATCCTTTAGATAATAACTTCATATATAGTCAAATCCATGACAAATATCACAACATCCTACACTAAGCAGGGAAGCCATTTACATTTCCTAATTGTGCTTAGCCCACAAGAACACATCACATTCCTTTCTCTGTGTTTTTGTTTTTTGCTTTGAAGATCTTTTAACTTCTTTGGGTGTAAACTGAATTATCAAAACAGAAATTCCAGCATCATCTGACTTCACTAATTTATCATGAATGCATTATGCAAAACACTGAAGATAAAATATTATTAAAATGAGATCCTGACTACACAGAATTTGCCACGGGAGCTAGAAGAGTAAAAGAAGCATTTGCCTTGTGTGTGATAAGTGTGCAAAATACAGCAGGGGCAAGAAAATAAACTGATGTCCTCTGAGTGCATTGTAGAACATGGCAGTAAGCTATATGGAACACATCACTGTACTTTTATTTCTATTCTTCCTCTTATTAAAAAAGTATTAATAACTCTATAGTTTCTTGACCCAGAAAAGAGACCTGTCATCTTACACAAAAGTATTTCCTTTGGGAAATGATTTCCTGTCCAATTAGTCCTATGACAACAGTACTATCAATCTGCACTGTGTAACTGTGTCCCATGGTATGACAGAAGCCTCCCCTGAGCATTGCTCATGTGGATTTCCCCTCCAGTGAGATTCCCCCAAGTAAGGCTCTGTAATGAGAAAATTTCTGCCCTGAGCTCAGTACTTCAACTTCTTCTCCCCACACAGGACAAGTGCCCATCTCCCACTCGCCACTCTTGGACCAGTTTTCCAAAATCATTACTGTTGCCACGTTTCCTCATTCCTGTGTGCTGGATGTCACAACAATTTCTCCAGTTCAGGCAGAGTCTACACTTCCCCATCAAATGGCATACCTTATCCAACAAACCATTTTTCCCACTCCACTAAGTTAGTTTCCTTAGTGGGGCACAAAATTGTTATCTGTATTCCCACCCCCATGCCTTTTTCCTCTTTCTCCCTCACTTGGAATGTCAGCCCTCCCTCTCGGTCTATCCAGCCTTCAGATTCTTCCCATTTAAAACCTTTCCTAATGATGTCAACTACCTCACTGTCCCTCCTGAATATAACACTTTAGGCTCTATCAGGAAATTAAATGCTTGATTGCATCAAATCGTATATTACTCTCCAAAAATTTCTGGTGTGCATGTCCAAATGGCACCTTTATAACAGGAAGATTTGTGCCTTATATGATGGGGGTCCACCTAATTTACCACTCAAACTGAGAATGAAAAGAGAGTATTAATAATTATTCTGGGATTTCAGATATAATCATGGGGTTTCCCTGACAAACCAGGACTGATGGTACCCTATATTATTTGTATTTATCACAGTCCCTAGTGTAGAATTCAGGTGGTCAATAATTACTTCTTGATTTAAATTGCTGCACTATTCTCCAAAGGACAAATAGGATTTTATCTATAGACCTTTGGAGTACAGATTTTTTTTGGTTGCACAGTTGCATCACAAAGATTGCTGTCACTTATATATAACTGAAACAGAGAAAGTAAGAGGGAGATGGATAATACTTTAAGCTGTGGAAGCCAAAAGGAAGGAGTTATAAAGGGCTTTGTACATTAAACAGTTTAACTTTATCCGGTAGGTGCTGGAGTACCATTGATGACTTTTAAGTAGTGTGGTGATTTGGTCAGCTTGTGTATGAATATGTGTGTGCTAAAGCACAAGCTTGAAAGGTGAATTCAGGGAGACATTAGGCAACTGCTACAAATGTCTAAGAAATGATGAGGGCGTAAACTTGGTCAGCGGCAATAGGAGATGATACAGATTTCATAGATTTTTAGACTTATTGCATGGGTGTTGGAAGAGAATCATGACTAGGTTTCTGGACTTAACAAAAAAAAATCAATGGGCATATTCAGAATAATAAAGTTTGCCTCACCGAAATAATAAGCAGAATTCAGAAGAACTAGACATCCACTACTGTTCCTCCATGTATTGTCTCCTTAGAAAGCTCATTTTTTGCCGGTTTCCAGTATTTATGGCAGTGCTAGGGATTCCTAGGCCTGAAAACAAGTATAACATCTGGTCCCAAAAGCAAAACTAGGAGCGGAAATGTGGCTCTAGTATCAAGTGTCTCTGAACCACTGTCCACTGATAGATATGGTTCTTCTGGGATGGGAGAAGTGTATTCTCCTTTCATGATTCAGGCTCATTTCATGGCTAACTTTGCTTATCCAAGCTAAGCAGAAATCTCCCTCTTTCACAACTACATGTCATTAGACTACTGCAGAATCAGTAATGTGTTACATGACGTTAAATTGTTATTCTCTTCTAATGTCCTTAAAAGAAAGAAAGTATACACAATGGAATGCTGTTATATGCATAGTGTCTATTATAGTGCCCAGCCATGAATGAATGAATGAATGCATGCTCAGTCCTACAAAGAGCAACTTATATAGATGTCTAAGCCAACTGATGCCAGTACAACCTGCTAATGTCTCCCAGTGAGAAATAGCATCCAAAATTCAACCTGAATTTAGTTGGAATATTCAGTTTATGGTATAATTTTAGGTAACCTGACTTCATGTTTTACAATCTTCCAGTTTTTGTAAGCTATTTCTATAGAAAATTTCTATATCAAATTATAATTTTAAAATGAACATTGGTACATATTCCAAATTCCAAATAATGTTTTGCACAATTGCATATTGACTTCAATTTTCTCTTCCCTCCAAAGAAAAAATGACAACATAGATATGCCTGAGCATTTGTGAGCAGAGTCATGCACTTCTCATAATATTAGTCCCTAAGTCACTTCATCCTACTGAAATCTATGACCCCAGTGAAGGAAAGAAGCCCTATTATTCCTTAATGTGGCCTCAAGACAAACACCCCTCAGCAAAAGGAGCAATCATTGCATTTCAAGAAGAGCCTGGCTATGGTTCAGCAAAAGGAAAGTATTAGTTTACCAACTCCTCCTAAGTGGAAGCTATTCTTCCAGTATGACTGGAGTTAACCATGCCCCTTATAGGCTGATATATTGTATATTTATATAGACATATTTTATATATTATATATATTATATGTATATGTATATACATTATAAAGTACCAATATAATGTCATTTCAGGAATTCTAGGAAGATCCTTCTATCCAAAAATATCCAAAAACAATCTCCACCCACTGTTCAGTAATGCCTCTAAGAGTATGAAGTTTTCTACAACATAACTAAAGGCAGTGTTTTAAATGTGTGTAACTCTAGAAAGCTGTCTTTCAAAAAATGATTATCAATATAAATGTGGCTTTTTTAACATTGTTATGGGAGTATAATTGCTTTCCAGTGGTGTGTTAGTTTCTACTTCATAAAGAAGTGAATAAGTTATACACATACATATGTCCCCATATCTCTTCCCTCTTGTGTCTCCCTCCATCCCACCCTCCCTATCCCACCCCTCTAGGTGGCCACAAATCACCGAGCTGATCTCCCTGTGCTATGTGGCTGCTTCCCACTAGCTATCTGTTTTACATTTGGTAGTGTATATATGTCCATGCCACTCTCTCACTTCGTCCCAGGTTACCCTTCCCCCTCCCCATATCCTCAAGTCCATTCTCTAGTAGGTCTGTGTCTTTATTCCTGTCTCGCCCCTAAGTTCTTCATGACCTTTTTTTTTTTTAGATTCAATACATATGTGTTAGCATACAGTATTCGTTTTTCTCTTTCTGACTTACTTCACTCTGTATGACAGACTCTCAGTCCATGGAAGAGGCTGTCTTTTCTCCACTGTATATTCTTGCCTCCTTTATCAAAGATAAGGTGACCATATGTGTGTGGGTTTATCTCTGGGCTTTCTATCCTGTTCCATTGATCTCTATTTCTGCTTTTGTGCCAGTACCCTACTCTCTTGATTACTGTAGCTTTGTAGTAAGGTCTGAAGTCAGGGAGCCTGATTCCTCCAGCTCCGTTTTTCTTTCTCAAGATTGCTTTGGCTATTCGAGGTCTTTTCTGTTTCCATACAAATTGTGAAATTTTTTGTTCTAGTTCTGTGAAAAATGCCAGTGGTAGTTTGATATGGATTGCATTGAATTTGTAGATTGCTTTGGGTAGTATTGTCATTTTCACAATGTTGATTCTTCCAATTCAATAACATGGTATATCTCTCCATCTATTTGTATTATCTTTAATTTTTTCCATCAGTGTCTTATAATTTTCTGCATACAGGTCTTTTGTCCCCTTAGGTAGGTTTATTGCTAGATATTTTATTCTTTTTGTTCCAATTGTAAGTGGGAGTGTTTTCTTAATTTCACTTCCAGATTTTTCATCATTAGTGTATAGGAATGCCAGAGATTTCTGTGCATTAATTTTGTATCCTGCTACTTTACCGAATTCATTGATGAGCTCTAGTAGTTTTCTGGTGGCATCTTTAGGATTATCCATTTATGGTATCATGTCATCTGCAAACAGTGACAGTTTTACTTCTTCTTTTCCAATCTGTATTCCTTTGATTTATTTTCCCTCTCTGATTGCCATGGATAAGACTTCCAAAACTATGTTGAACAATAGTGGCAAGAGTGCACATCCTTGTCTTGCTCCTGATCGTAGAGGAAAAGCTTTCAGTTTTTCACCATTGAGAATGATGTTTGCTCTGGGTTTGTCATATATGGCCTTTACTGTGTTGAGGTAGGTTCCCTCTATACCCACTTTCTAGAGAGTTTTCATCATAAATGGGTGTTGAATTTTGTCAAACGCTTTTTCTGCATCTATTGCGATGATCATATGGTTTTTCTCCTTCAATTTGTTAATATGGTGTATCACATTGATTGATTTGCATATATTGAATAATCCTTGCATTCCTGGGATAAACCCCACTTGATCATGGTGTATGATCCTTTAAATGTGCTTTTGGATTCTGTTTGCTATTATTTTGTTGAGGATTTTTGCATCTGTGTTCATCAGTGATATTGGTCTGTACTTTTCTTTCTTTGTGACATCTTTGTCTGGTTTTGGTATCAGGGTGATGGTGGCCTTGTAGAATGAGTTTGGGAGTGTTCCTCCCTCTGCTATATTTTGGAGGAGTTTGAGAAGAGTCGGTGTTAGCTCTTCTCTAAATGTTTGATAGAATTTGCCTATGAAGCCATCTGATCGTGTGCTTTTGTTTGTTGGAAGATTTTTAATCACAGTTTCAATTTCAGTGATTGTGATTTGTTCATGTTTTCTATTTCTTCCTGGTTCAGTCTTGGAAGCATTGGTGCATTTCTAAAAATTTGTCCATTTCTTCCAGGTTGTCCATTTTATTGGCATAGAGTTGCTTGTAGTAATCTCTCATGATCCTTGTATTTCTGCAGTGTCAGTTGTTACTTCTCTTTTTGCATTTCTAATTCTATTGACTTGAGTCTTGTCCCTTTTTTTCTTGATGAGTCTGGCTAATGGTTTATCAATTTTGTTTATCTTCTCAAAGAACCAGCTTTTAGCTTTATTGATCTTTGCTATCATTTCCTTCATTTCTTTTTCATTTATTTTTGATCTGATCTTTATGATTTCTTTCCTTCCCCTAACTTTGGGGGTTTTTTGTTCTTCTTTCTCTAGTTGCTTTAGGTGTAAGGTTACGTTGTTTATTTGAGATGTTTCTTGTTTCTTAAGGTAGGATTGTATTGCTATAAACTTCCCTCTTAGAACTGCTTTTGCTGCATCCCATAGGTTTTCGGTCGTCGCGTTTTCATTGTCATTTTTGTCTAGGTATTTTAATTTCCTCTATGATTTCTTCAGTGATCAGCCTCCATGTGTTTGTATTTTTTACAGATTTTTTCCTTTAATTGATATCTAGTCTCATAGTATTGTGGTTGAAAAAGATACTTGATATGATTTCAGTTTTCTTAAATTGACCAAGGCTTGATTTGTGACCTAAGATATGATCTATCCTGGAGAATGTTCCATGAGCACTTGAGAAAGTGTATTCTGTTGTTTTTGGATGGAATGTCCTATAAATATCAATTAAGTCCATCTTGTTTAATGTATCATTTAAAGCTTGTGTTTCCTTATTTATTTTCATTTTGGATTATCTGTCCATTGGTGAAAGTGGGGTGTTAAAGTCCCCTACTATGACTGTGTTACTGTCTTTTTCCCCTTTTATAGCTGCTAGTATTTGCCTTATGTATTGAAGTACTCCTATGTTGGGTGCATAAATATTTACAATTCTTATATCTTCTTCTTGGATCGATCCCTTGATCCTTATGTAGTGTTCTTCTTTGTCTCTTGTAATAGTCTTTGTCTTAAAGTCTATTTTTTCTGATAAGAGAATTGTTATTCCTGCTTTCTTTTGATTTCTATTTACATGGAATATCTTTTCCCATCCCCTCACTTTCAGTCTGTATGTGTCCCTAGGTCTGCAGTGGGTCTCTCGTAGACAGCATATATATGGGTCTTGTTTTTGTATCCATTCACTTAGTCTATGTCTTTTGGTTGGAGCATTTAATCCATTTGTATTTAAGGTAATTATTGATATGTATGTTCCTATTACCATTTTCTTGTTTCAGGTTTGTTATTGTAGATCTTTTCCTTCTCTTGTGTTTCCTGCCTAGAGAAGTTCCTTCTGCATTTGTTGTAAAGCTGGTTTGGTGGTGCTGAATTCTCCTACCTTTTGGTTGTTCATAAAGGTTTTAATTTCTCTGTTGAATCTGAACGAGATCCTTGCTGGTAGAGTAATCTTTGTTGTAGGTTTTTCTCTTTCATCACTTTAATATGTCCTGCCACTCCCTTCTGGCTTGCAGAGTTTCTGCTGAAAGATCAGCTGTTAACCTTATGGGGATTCCCTTCTATGTTATTTGTTGCTTTTCCCTTGCTGCTTTTAATATTTTTTCTTTGTATTTAATTTTTGATACTTTGATTAAAATGTGTCTTGGCACGTTTCTCCTTGGATTTATCCTGTATGGGACTCTCTGTGCTTCCTGGACTTGATTAACTATTTCCTTTCCCATACTAGGGAAGTTTTCCACTATAATCTCTTCAAATATTTTCTCAGTCCCTTTCTTTTTCTCTTCTTCTTCTGGGACCCCTATAATTCGAATGTTGTTGTGTTTAATGTTGTCCCAGAGGTCTCTGAGACTGTCCTCAATTCTTTTCATTCTTTTTTCTTTATTCTGCTCTGCAGCAGTTATTTCCACTATTTTATCTTCCAGGTCACTTATCCATTCTTCCACTTCAGTTATTCTGGTACTGATCCCTTCTAGAAAATTTTTAATTTCATTTATTGTGTTGTTCCTCACTGTTTGTTTGCTCTTTAGTTCTTCTAGATCCTTGTTAAACATTTCTTGTATTTTCTCCATTCTATTTCCAAAATTTTGGATCATCTTTATTATCATTATTCTGAATTCTTTTTCAGGTAGACTGCCTATTTCCTCTTCATTTGTTAGGTCTGGTGGGTTTTTGCCTTGTTCCTTCATCTGCTGTGTGTTTTTCTGTCTTCTCATTTTGCTTAACTTACTGTGTTTGTGG
This sequence comes from Mesoplodon mirus, assembly GCF_964341445.2. Classification (NCBI taxonomy): domain Eukaryota; kingdom Metazoa; phylum Chordata; class Mammalia; order Artiodactyla; family Ziphiidae; genus Mesoplodon; species Mesoplodon mirus. The sequence continues at coordinate 60,473,330 of NC_138992.1, forward strand.
TCTCCTTTTCACAGGCTGCAGGTTCGTAGTTCCCGTTGTTTTTGGTATCTGTCCCCAGTGGCTAAGGTTGGTTCAGTGGGTTGTGTAGGCTTCCTGGTAGAGGGGACTAGTGCCTGTGTTCTGGTGGATGAGGCTGGATCTTGTCTTTCTGGTGGGCAGGTCCACGTCTGGTGGTGTGTTTTGGGGTGTCTGTGGCCTTATTATGATTTTAGGCAGCCTTTCTGCTAATGGGTGGGGTTGTGTTCCTGTGTTGCTAGTTGTTGACATAGGGTGTCCAGCACTGTAGCTTGCTGGTCATTGGGTGGAGATGTGCTGAGATGGAGATCTCTGGAATATTTTTGTCATTTGATATTACATGGAGCTGGGAGGTCTCTTGTGGGCCAGTATCCTGAACTTGGCTCTCCCATCTCAGAGGCACTGCTCTGATGCCTGGCTGGAGCACCAAGAGCCTGTCATCCACATGGCTCAGAATAAAGGGGAGAAAAAATAGAAAAGAAAGAAAGAAAGAAAGAAGGAAGGAAAAAAAGGAAGAAAGAAAGAGGAAGGTAAAATAGAAATAGTAAAATAAAGTTATTAAAATAAAAAATAATTTTAAAAAATTTTTAAGTAAGTAAAACAAAAAGAGAGCAACCAAACCGAAAAACAAATCCACCAATGATAACACATGCTAAAAAGTATACTAAAAAAAAAACCCAAAAGGACAGACAGAACCCTAGGACAAATGGTAAAAGCAAAGCTATACAGACAGAATCACACACAGAAGCATACACATACACTCTCACAAAAAGAGAGAAAGGGGAATATATATATCCTTGCTCCCAAAGTCCACCTCCTCAATTTGGGATGATTCGTTGTCTATTCAGGTGTTCCACAGATGCAGGGTACATCAAGTTGATTGTGGAGATTTAATCCACTGCTCCTGAGGCTGCTGGGAGGGATTTCCCTTTCTCTTCTTTGTTTGCACAGCTCCTGGGGTTCACCTTTGGATTTGGCCCTGCCTCTGTGTGCAGGTCGCCTGAGGGCGTCTGTTCCCGCCCAGACAGGACGGGGTTAAAGGAGCAGCTGATTCGGGGACTCTGGCTCACTCAGGCCAGGGGGAGAGAGGGGTACGGAGGCGGGGCGAGCCTGCAGCGACAGAGGCTGGCGTGACGTTGTGCAATCCCGAGGCGCGCCGTGTGCTCTCCCGGGGAAGTTGTTCCTGGATCCCGGGACCCCGGCCGTGGGGGGCTGCACAGGCTCCCGGGAGGGGAGGCGTGGAGAGTGACCTGCGCTCGCACACAGGCTTCTTGGTGGCGGCAGCAGCAGCCTTAGCGTCTCATGCCCGTCTCTGGGGTCCACGCTGTTAGCGGCGGCTCGCGCCCATCTCTGGAGCTCCTTTAAGCAGCGCTCTTAATCCTTCTCCTCGCGAACCAGGAAACAAAGAGGCAAGAAGAAGTCTCTTGCCTCTTCGGCAGGTCCAGACTTTTTCCCGGACTCCCTCCCGGATAGCTGTGGTGCATTAGCCCCTTCAGGCTGTGTTCACGCCGCCAGCCCCAGTCCTCTCCCCGGGATCCGACCTCCAAAGCCCGAGCCTCAGCTCCCCGCCCCCATCCGCCCCGGCTGGTGAGCAGACAAGCCTCTCGGGCTGGTGAGTGCCGGTCGGCACTGATCCTCTGTGCTGGAATCTCTCCGCTTTGCCTTCTGCACCCCTGTTGCTGTGCTCTCCTCCACGGCCCTGAAGCTTCTTCCCCCCTCCACCACCCGCAGTCTCCGCCCACGAAGGGGCTCCTAGTGTGTGGAAACCTTTCCTCCTTCACAGCTCCCTCCCACTGGTGCCAGTCCCGTCCCCATTCTTTGTCTCTGTTTATTCTTTTCTTGTAGGTGTATTTCTGATGTATTTGTGGGGAGGAAGGTGATCTCGACGTCTTACTCTTCCGCCATCTTGAAGCTCCTCCAATATAAATGTTTATATAATACTTTTTTTGGAGAGTGGACTTTAGTAAGGAGGAAAAAGAAATGCCTTTTTATCTAAAGGGTACTCATGCTTCAGTACTCCGCCTGTAAGTTTAAATTCACTGTAAAGACTTCTCTTGAAAAACTGTCATTTAAATGTCTACTTCCATCATATATTTTTTGCTGTTATTGTGTGTATATCTTATCTCCCTTATAAGAATATAAACTTTGTTTGATGGAACATTATAGTTCTTTGTATTCTTCATGGCCCTAGCTCTGTGCCTTATAGACATCATTAGTTGCAGATAATAATTATTAACATTAATAGAGCTTTAACTATCTGTCCAGCTGCATGCTAGTTCCATGATCTTATTTATTTATTGTTATCAGCAACAATCTCATGAAGTAGGACTATTTTTATTTTCATTTCAAGATTAAGCTTCTGAGGCTTACGGCAGGTAAGTAACTTGTTCATGTCACACAGCCAGCAAATGGCACAACCAGAATTCAAGCCCAGCCATTCTGACTGCAAAGTCCATACTTGTAGGTAACACACCATATTGCCTTTATGAGTATTTGTTAAACCAGAGGAAAGAGTACAAAAGTATGGAGTACTTATGGTCACAGAGTGCAGGAGGACAGCTGATTGTGGTGAAAATTGGATCATCTAACACCAAAGTTCTGTTAAAAGTTGGCCCTGCCCAGTGGCACAGGCCCAGAGATTTCATTCTATTGTATGAGGCCATCTTTCTTATTTAGGGTGATGAAAGGGAGGCCATCATATGCATGTGTTGTACAGAAAGAAATCTTGAGACAGTGCTTGCAAATGAGCAACTTCTCAAAGAAGGAAGAAAAATTAGTCCAGGTAGTATTTTTAGATGTGTACAAATTAAAGGAATTTAAATTAAATTCATCTAAATTATTTTTTTTCATTTTTCAACCATGCCACATAACACATTTTATCACACAAGTCATTGATGCCCTGCCCATCCACATACACAGAATCTGGAATATCATGTGAAAACTAAGTAAATAAAACAAATCCTCAGTGACTCTTCAGGAACAGAAGAGAAAATGGGGAGGAATGCCTCTGGAAAGCTTATTAGATAGCTGCTGATGGATAATTTGCTAGCATACTCATGGAGGACAGATATCAAGGAATTATTCCTTGTCAGGTGGGCCCTGCCACTTTTACCTAAAGGGATCCTGGACTCCACAAGTTTCCTGCCCCTGCTGAGAACTATTCAACATATAAAAATATGACAAATAATATCAATATTAGGTAACTTGATCCTGGAAGAAAGATCATTTGCAATAAACCTCAATTTAGTTTGAGAAACACCTGGAAAATCTAATGAAAAGTCCTTCGACCTCCACCCCTATCCTGCTTCTTTATTCTCCTTTCATCTCCTAATAAACAAAATAACCTCCATTACACCTAGGCTCCCCTGATAAAAAACAACCTCCCATGTTTAAATCCCTGTTGTTTTGTTCCTCTTTATAGTCTGTTTGAAACAAATGATGGCAAGTTATATAATCAGTTTCCATCACTAAACATAACAAACAAAAGATTGGGTATTTATCCAGCAATTTTCAAGCTTTCTTTTTCCTCTTATCCTTATTGGGCATTCATGTTTTTTATTATTAAGAGGAAAATTATTCAAAAGAAGAAAAGCTTATTTTATTTAATAGTACACACTAAGGAGGCAATTCCTAGTTTCTGCCTCCAGAATAATTGGCAAATCTGAACCATGGCTTAAATCTAGTCAGACCAAAACAAAGCCACAGGGGTGAACAACTCATTAAAAAAGACATGTTATTGCCCAGAATGAATGTTTGTTTGGAAAGCAGCAACACACACACAGAGACATACACACACACACACACACACACACACACACACACACACACACAAAATAAAGCTCCAGGGCTTCCCTGATGGCGCAGTGGTTGAGAGTCCGCCTGCCGATGCAGGGGAAACGGGTTCATGCCCCGGTCTGGGAAGATCCCACATGCCGCGGAGCGGCTGGGCCCATGAGCCATGGCCGCTGGGCCTGTGCGTCCGGAGCCTGTGCTCCACAGCGAGAGAGGCCACAACAGTGAGAGGCCCACATACCGCAAAAAAAAAAACAAAAAAACAAAATAAACAAAATAAAGCTCCAGGCTCAGAAGGTTTCCCAGGGGAATTCTGACAATTATTAAGACCAAATAATTTAAATGATATACAAACTGTTCCAGAGCATTAAAGAGGAAGAAAATTTCAAGAATTTATTTTTACGAAGCAAATATAGTATTGGTACCAAAACCTGGAAGACACATACACACAAAAAAAGTCCTCCTTGTGAATATAATAAAATTACCTATGTAATATATTAGTAGCACATTAAAAGCAGTACATTTAAAAGATGATAAACCAAGAGGCTAATTCTAATAATGCCAGAATGGTTCAGAGTTAGAGAAATCTGTTAATATAATTTACCTAATAATATAGTTCATCATATTAATATATCTGCGGAGAAAAAATTATATAATCATCTCCTTAGAGACTAAAAGAACAAAATTCAAAACTATTCTTGATTTTTAATAATTAATAGCATAAGTATAGATGAGAATTTATTCTTTGGCTAAACCAGCATTATGCTTAACTGAGGAGTTCCCATTAAAGACAAGAACAAGAGAAAAATCATCAGTACATCTATTTTTTAACATTGTACTTGAATTAGCAGCCAGTGCAATTAGACATAAGAACAAAATTTAGAGGTATAAAATTTGGAAAATTTCAATGATATTATTTCAAATGATATTATTATATACCTTGAAATGCACAGGAATCAACTAAAAAAGTATTACAGATGAAAAGAGAATTGATTAAAGTAGCAGGGTGAAAAACTAGTATATGGGAATCAGTGGTTTTTCACAGATGCAAAAGCCAACCAATTAAAATATACAATGGGAAAAAACTACATTCACATTAGCAAAAAAAATACATAAAATTACTTAATATAAATTTAACAAGTAATTTACTAGGCCTATGGAGTAAAATGAATGCACCTCCAAAAGGCACAAATGGACATCTTGAATGAGAAGACTCAAAATTATAAAGATGCCCATTATTCTTAATTTATAAGCATAACACAACTGCAATTAAAATATTAATAATTTTTAATAGAAAATCAGATTCCAAAGTATATGGGAAAATATATGTAAGAATAGGTAGGAAATCACTGAAACAGAAGAGCAATAAGAGTGGGTGGGTTAGCTTCAACAGATATTAAACATAATACTCAATAATTTAAATATTATGGTACTGGTATATAAACAGACCAAGAAAATAGAGTAGTAAGTCCAAAAGTAGGCCCAAATACATATGTAATTTTAACATATGATAAAGGTGTTAAATCAATGGTAAAAAGACTGTTCAGTAAAAGACATTAGGACAATTAGGTATGCATCTGGAAAAAATGATTGTATTGATATCTCAAATCATTTTCCAAGAAAAAATCCTAAGAGATGAAATAATTAAAGGTAGAAAGTGAAATCCTAATAGTAACAGAAGAGAACATAGAATTATTTTTATAACAATGGAGTGCAAAAGGCATTTCTAAGAATGGCTCAAAAAGCCAGAGATCATAATAGCAATACTGGTTAGTGATCATTCCAGTGCCCTGGTTTTACAGTTCCCTGACCTCCCCTCCTCCAAATATCTTGTTAACACCCTAACTCAGCCACTCACTCCATGCGTATACCTCTGCCTTGTAATTTCCCATAATTTTAATCTTTCCATAATCTCATTTTCAAGAGCCTATTATATGACCAGAAGTACCTCTAATACCCTTACTCCAACAATCTTTTGAACCAATTAGGTCCTACAAACTCTTGATTCTACTATCTTTTCATTGACCCTCACCTCTCTAATATCATCACTGTCCTTGTTAACCAACTTAAAATCCAGAATAAGTCATTACATTTGCTACCTTAGATAAACCCTCAATTCCCTTGACCTCTTTTTCTTCATCATACTTTAAAAAAACACACTATATTGGTTATATCTAGCTGTCTACCTATTCCAGAATTGCACCAGAGAAACTGAACCTGGCCCGGAAAACTATATAATCCTGCTAAATGTTCTTATTTTAATTCATGATCACGAACCTCCATTAGACCATTAATGTTCCCCAACACTGCAATTTAACCTATTTTATTTGTTCTTCCACTCTTTTAGAAAACTATTTCATAACTTCCCCTCTCTCCTCAAATTTCCAACTCTGTTACCACCACTGTTACTCTCAGCTGATGACTTTGCTTATATTTTACTGAAGAGATAGAAACAATAAAGAGAGAACTTTGCCAGTCTTCATGTATAACCAAACTTTTGTTTATCCCCATATCCCCTACCTTCTCCCCCATTACTATGGGCAAATTGTCTGTACTACTAACTAATCCCAGCCCTTAACTAGGGCTCTGGATTAGATTCCATGATCTCTTATCTCCTATGGATTATTGTTCCAGTAATTCTTTCCTTTCAGCAGCATCACCAGTTTTCCCTTCGACCTGGATAAATTTATATTTAATTTATATGTAAACATGCTTTCCTATCTCCTGAAACTCTTCTCTATGTAACTTACTCCCTTGGAAATCTCATCTAGTCTCTTGCCTATAAATATATGATGATGATTCACAGACGTGTGTATAGATCAAAACTCTCCCTTGAGCTCCAGACCCTAATTTCCTATTTGCTTGGATCAAATTTAACACATACAAAACAGAGTCCCTAATCTTCCCATACCCTCATTAAGATTGCTTGTCTATCCTTTCAGTTACATAGACCAATCACCTGAATTTATCTTTGACTTCTCTCTTTCCTCCACAGCTGAAATCCAATTTATCGGCAACTCTTGTAAGCTCATATCATAAATATATCTAAACTTAGCGCCTCCTCTATTACCACTCCAGCCTAATTACCACACCATTAGCTTTCAATTACTGCAGTAAGCTACTAACTGGTCATGCTTCTACATTTGCCTCTTCAGTATTTTCTCCACAGTAGCCATAGTAATTCTGTTAAGTTTCAGTCAGATCAGGTCACTCTTCTACTCAAGCTCTCCAGAGCCGTGATTTCCAAATTATGTGCCAAGGCACCCTGGAGCACCACAATGAACTTACTAGGGTACTCTGATATATTTTAGACAGAGAAATACAGAGATATTCAATATTTGGGAGACACGGGTGAACTACTGGTTCTATGGAGTTGATAATTTTAGTATTAAATCAGGCTATATTTCTTTTCAGGATGTGATATCTTTTTACAGCAGATTTACAAAATTTTCAGCACTTGCTACAATAAAAAGCAAGTACCACATAAAAACCAATGTGGGACAGAAAACAAGTGTGGCAGTATCTAATCTGATTCCAAAACTTGAGAATTTGTGCTATGGACAAACGGTGCACACATCCCACTCATAATAATTGTGGTTGAGAATTTTATTCTTTTTCTTTCTTTTTTTCTTTCAATTTACTTTTTTAAAGCAGCTACTAACTTGTTAGGAGATAAATACTTACCAAGTTTTTTGGCCAGAACTACTTACTGAATGAAATTGCCAGGTCTTCCTTTTGGCCTAGAAGCATGATGCAAAAATTATGCAGAGAATACAATAGCCTTAAGTTGAGAAAAACTTGGTGTGATTAGGAAATAAAAAATATCAGTGAGCCTGAAGCATGGTAAGCATGGGAAAAAATGGTCAGAAAACACCCTGGAAAGGCAGACAAGGCCTAGGTCATGCGGAACATCACAGGCTATACTGAGAAACAACTTTATGCTAAGAGCAATAAAAGATCTTTGAAGTTATTTGAAACAGATGAGTAACTTGATCTGATTTACAATTTTACATGATCAAGCTGCTCCATGGAGAATGGGTTGGGAAAGGAGGAGAAGGAGAAGTGGAGCACCTGAGAGGCAGTCATCTAGTCTGGAGAACAGGTGGCTTGGACCAGAGAGAGGCAGCAGAGGTAGAAGTGCATGGACACCAGGAGCATTTTGTAGGCAAAATTAACAAGCCTTGGTGATGGACTGAATGCAAGGCCTAAGGGAAATAGAAACATCAAAGATGGCTTTTAAATTTCTGGCTTGAGCGACTAGGTGCCTGAAATAACAATAAGGAGGAACTAGTTTGGAGGAGAATATTAAAACTTAGCTTTAGATATTTTAAACTTAAGATGTTTACAAAACAAGCTACAAATGACGGTAGGCTGGTATTTGAATATGAAATCAATATCCTTTTCCCTAAATATGGGGTGATTCTTCATTCCTCATTTTACTGACTTCTTAACTGGAGACACTAAATACCGTTAGCACATACAATCTCATCCAAACTCGACTCGAATGCATCCTGCCAAGCAGCCAGCACAAGTGTCAGTGTGCACACAATTTAGCTTTGCCATCATAAAACCAGTATTCAGGTGCTTAGACAAAGACAACCATATGCTTTTTAGTCACCATACTATTCCTTTAAAACAAACTTGCTTCACTTGGCTGTTAGCAGCCTTCCAAGCCCCTTCCAACTTCTCTCCCTTAGGGCTGCAGTTGCTCATTATCCTTATTACATAGTCAGTGCTGGGGATCCTATTGTAAACTAAGCAAACCACCATAATGTGAAGCAACTATTCCCTGACTTTGAATTTTACTGTAGCCTGGGTCCCTCTACTATAGTGGTACAGCTTACCAAATCAAAGTTGGATCTCAGTAGCTTAAATTAAACTGAAGTTTGACACTTCTCTGTTGTCACTATATTTTGTACTATCTACCCCTTTAGGGGTGCCAGTTCTCTCTACTTTCACTCATCATCCCACACATGGGGTTTCAGCATGCCTCCCCCAAGCCTGTTTCATTGATCAGAGTCTCCTTGTTTTTGTATCAGATTTATCCTCTTCATCCCTGGAAGAGTTAAACTCCACACTGGAACTGAATATTTGTTCCATGTTGCCTTTAGTTATTTTGCGGTGTTTCTCTCACTGTAGCAGTATACATACATGTTTAGGGATTTTCCCTTTACACTAGATCTTTCAAAAATTTGGTCTCTACTGACTGAATTAAACTGCCACATTTGGCCATTTGTATTGATTTGCACCTATGCACATCAGATTCTATTTGTATAAGCAAATAAACCACAGAAGATGTTTGCTTACTATTGCAATTACTGAAGTGGTTCTTGTAATCGTGATAGCAACAATTTTAATGTTGATGCTCCTGTTTCTACATTTGTTTAGTCCTTCTCTCAGAGCTACATTTTTCCTATGCTTATTTCTATTAAACTGGACAGTTGGTTTGGGAGGGGGGTGACTTCGACTGCTTTATTAAAATTATTCTGTAGCAGAATATACTTCCCTGCAGCAAGGGTACTTTGATCTGCTCTGGGTGCATCCCAGTACATAGTATAGCAGTTCTCTTCTAAAATGCTCTTAGGGGCTTCCCTGGTGGCGCAGTGGTTGAGAGTCTGCCTGCCGATGCAGGGGACACGGGTTCGTGCCCCGGTCTGGGAAGATCCCACATGCCGCGGAGCAACTGGGCCCGTGAGCCAAAATTACTGAGCCTGCGCGTCTGGAGCCTGTGCTCCGCAACAAGAGAGGCCGCGATAGTGAGAGGCCCGCGCACCGCAATGAAGAGTGGCCCCCGCTCTCCACAACTAGAGAAAGCCCTCGCACAGAAACGAAGACCCAACACAGCCAAAAATAAATAAATAAATAAAGCAAACTGTCAACAAGTAAAAATAAACACTATTAAAAAAAATAAAAAAATAATAATAATAAAAAAAAATTAAAAAAATAAAAAAAATAAAATACTCTTAAAGTTATGCTTACTGTACTACATTAATTTGTTTCAGCCCACAATTGAGGACCAATCTAAGACATGTTATTTACTCATTTGCCGCAATTTATTGTCTTAATTATGTACCTCTTGCAATTACATTCGTCCTTCAGTATCCGCAGAGAATTGGATCCAGGACCCCTCCCCCCAAGGGATACCAAAATCCATGGATGCTCAGGTCCCTTATATAAAATGGCCTAGTACAGTCTCACCTCTGATTCCATCCACGGTTGATTGAATCCATGGATATGGAAGCCGTGGATAGGGAGGGCTGGTGGACTGTACTTGTTATCTACCACGTATAACTTAGCTGTCACGTGTTATCCTGCAGTTCTCTTCCTCACTGTATCCGAACACATCGATATTTATGGATTTTCACTTTGCATTTGATCTTTTGATAACTTGATCTCTTCTGAATGAATCAATCCATCAGGTTGTCATTTGTATTGATTTGCACTTAACATGCTATTAGTACCTTTATCACTCAAATGCTTGCTAATTTTCTAGAATTCTTGAAGACTCTTTTAATATTGGTATATGCTTTGAAATTATTCAAGTATAGAAGAAATCCTGTAATCCTCATTCTCTACTTTTATTTTGCTCCATTTTCTCCTTAATGGTTTTTGTACCATATAGAAGAAGGAAAAATAAAATTTCCTCAAATAATCCCTAATTTCTATTCCATTTCCTTAAGAATATATTAGTAACTTTTAAGTTTCAGTCTCAAAATATTAATAATTGATCATTAATTTCTATTTGGTAGGCACCATTTCTTCCCTACAGTGTATTTTTATCAAATTTCTTGCTTCAGACCAATATTCTCTAACTTAGTTAATTGAAATGTAAGGCTTTTCCACTGTTTAACTCTATGTCCCATGATACTAAGGCAAGTGTTCTTCAGATGGGAACAACTCGGTCAATATTTGTTGAATTAAGTCATTAGACATATTGGAGAAAAGGCTTACAAGCCCAAGTCTCTTAAATTAAGGTGAATGTCTCTCTGTGGTAGCTCTCAGGTCCCTAAATTGATCTAGCTCCATGCAGAACACACAATCAATTTAAAATGAGTACCATAGCCCAGCTGGGAAATACTTGACAAAAAATTAACTCTAGGCAAACAGAACGCACAAAGAGTCACTATTTGTAGTGAAAATTAGCCAGCCATTCTCCTAATTCTTCTAAATCTTGATGTGCTAAAGTAATAGTGTTTAGATACAATTTAACTGAAAGTACTTTTTTTAAACAATCTCATCCTCTTGTTCTGCCTTAAAAGAAAGAAAACAGTCAAGTTTTGATGCTTATTCTCAGACTTAGCAATATTATGATTTCATGTATTTTTATTGTTCATTTGCTGGAATAAAGAGAGGAAAATTTTATTCCTTGGGGTGAAAAGCTTTCTGTTGGAACAGAATTATTTTTCTGATTCAAACCTTTTAGTACTTTTAGATTTAAAAGCAATAAAATATCTGTACCTGCCTTTTTCTGGGACTAAAAATCACAAGTGAAATTAAACTGTGTTCATGGGGATCAAATGGGAAAAATCCATTTGACACCATTAGCTTTGGTGTCCCAAGAGAACACATGAAACACATTGTATTTCCCTATCTGAAAGCATAACCAGAATCTATCTGTACAATGCCAAACATGCGGAATATGAACAACCCAATCAGTCACCTAACAATCTGCATGATGCCAAACATCTGGATATTTGGAAACTTCCAGATGAATGAGTGAATTTTTCAACTTTCTCCTGAATTTTTTTGACAGCATGTGAACACAGCCAAGTGTGGCACTTTTGATTGTGTTGTTACTTTCAAGTGTCAGGTTCCAAAATGTCATAAAAGTCCTAGCCCTGGGCTTCCCTGGTGGTGCAGTGGTTGAGAATCTGCCTGCCAGTGCAGGGGAAACGGGTTCGAGCCCTGGTCTGGGAGGATCCCACATGCCATGCCGCGGAGCAACTAGGCCCGTGAGCCACAACTACTGAGCCTGCGCGTCTGGAGCCTGTGCTCCGCAACAAGAGAGGCCGCGACAGTGAGAGGCCCGCGCACCACGATGAAGAGTGGCCCCCACTTGCCACAACTAGAGAAAGCCCTCGCACAGAAACGAAGGCCCAACACAGCAAAAAATTAATTAATTAATTAATAAACTCCTACCCCCAACATCTTCTTAAAAAAAAAAAAAAAGTCCTAGCCCTTCAATATCCAAAGAAAACCTATTTAGAATACAGATATTTTTGTGACTCATTTTGAAAAAGAACTTATACTGAATGCTTACAATGGCAAAATTCAGGTCCATTCAATGAATTTGTATGTTTACTCCATAGATTTTAGAAAGCAGAGTAGTAATGTTCTACCTTCCAGGGAAAATATCTATATTGACATAATCTGTCTTAAGCTTCCAGTGTACCCCATTTTTAACTCAGCATGTTATTGTGCCTCCTCCCATCCCTCCCTTGCTGTCTGAGATGTTTCTTGAGGAAGGATGTGGGAAAGAAAAATACCTTGTGATTGGGAGCAGAAAAATGAAAAAGTTAAGGCTCAGACATCCAGAGGCCAAAATGGAACAAAGCTTTGGCAACGACCTGAGACGCAGAGGGAAAACAAATGACATCAGGTTCTGGCAGGAGATGCTCATTAGGGGAAGTCACAGAGGATGGAGATACCCTCCTTGCATACAAGGACCCCATGGAAGCCATATTGGGAATCCACTGAGAATTTAGATCAACTTTAAAGAAGAAAGAAGAGACTAAGAGTCTATGACTAGAAATTTCAAAACTGCTGCCCTAATTCTCTTCCTTTTTCTTTTCCCTCTTCCTCCCCCTCCTTTGTCTCTCCCTCCTTCCTTCCCCCTACCCTGTCTCTGTATATTCATATCCCTGAACTTAAAAATGCAATCCACAGACAGAACCTTTTCATGTAATACAACCCCTCTTTCTAACCACCACTCTATCTCTTCTTTCTTCCTAGCTAAATGTCTCTAAACTCTCAGGCTCCTGTAAGCCCTCTGCTGCCTATCCACCAGATACCCTTTTTTTGCTCCCTACAGGCCAGCTTCTGTTGCTGTTACTCAGTGCTAGATCTTCCATTAAGCTCATGAAGCTTAAGCTTCAGAACCCCTTCTTTTTTATTATCCAAAACCATGCGAGTGGACCTAGAAATGTGTTCATATGCTTTGATAAGATTTGCAACACAGCATGAAGTTGCAGGGTCAAAGGTTGTATTGCAGTATGGCACCTGACACCAGAAATATGTTGATATGAAAAACAATCAAGATTTGAAAGGCACACATCATCAAAAAATCTACAAACAATAAATGCTGGAGAGGGTGTGCAGAAAAGGGAACCCTCTTGCACTGTTGGTGGGAATGTAAATTGGTACAGCCACTATGGAGAACAGTTTGGAGGTTCCTTAAAAAACTAAAAATAGAACTACCATACGACCCATCAATCCCGCTACTAGGCATATACCCTGAGAAAACCATAATTCAAAAAGAGTCATGTACCGCCTTGTTCATTGCAGCTCTATTTACAATAGCCAGGACATGGAAGCAACCTCAGTGTCCATCGACAGATGAATGGATAAAGAAGATGTGGCACATATATACAATGGAATATTACTCAGCCATAAAAAGAAACAAAATTGAGTTATTTGTAGTGAGGTGGATGGACCTAGAGTCTGTCATACAAAGTGAAGTAAGTCAGAAAGAGAAAAACAAATACCGTATGCTAACACATATATATGGAATCTAAAAAAAAAAAAATTAGTTCTGAAGAACCTAGGGGCAGGACAGGAATAAAGATGCAGATGTAGAGAATGGACTTGAGGACACGGGGAGGGGGAAGTGAGAGAGTGGCATGGATATATATACACTACCAAATGTAAAATAGATAGCTAGTGGGAAGCAGTCGCATAGCACAGGGAGATCAGCTCGGTGCTTTGTGACCACCTGGAGGGGTGGGATAGGGAGGGTTGGAGGGAGATGCAAGACGGAGGAGATATGGGGATATATGTATATGTATACGTATAGCTGATTCACTTTGTTATAAAGCAGAAACTAACATACCATTGTAAAGTAATTATACTCCAATAAAAATGTTAAAAAAGAAAAGAAAAGAAAAGAAAAGAAGGGAAGGGACCAAAGTGAGTTTTTCTGGTGTAGGTCATAACCCAGTCTTCTCAATCCAGATCTTCATTTCATTTACCTTAGAACGTCCTAATTCTCTGTATATGTACAATGGATACTAAGCAGTGGGAAAATCTACAAATTGATAAAAAGCCATTTTATGTTTCTGGTAGAGAAATTTTCTTAACTCAATGAAACCTCACTATAACAATTTATTAACATATGGAATTTTCAGGTACAAAGGAAAATGCTTTATAAAAAATTCCAAAATTACCTCTTTATCAACCATCCCCACCTACTCTCTTCCACGGACAGAATTTTGATGCACTTCAAGTTAGTTTCTTTGTATTTTGCAATGCCAAAAATTGCAACTGTACCAACTAAGGAACTTGAGCTACAATAGAAGACCGACAAATTGCCTGTCACTGGGGTAAAATACCAAAGTCAGTAGTGAAATACTAATGAGAAATGTTTAAGGATTGAGCTTGGAAAAGAGATTGCCTTACTTTCTAACAAATGTGACAGAGATTTCTAAAGAATTTCAGCAACTCTTTTTGAGAAGTACTTGAGGAGATATTTAACAGAAATTTGAATTTATCGTTCCTGGTTATGATCCCTAAACACATCCCCTGTGACACTTTAGCTTTATAGAAGGAACACTATGGTTGTGAATGCATGGAGCAGCACCAGGTCCCCCTTGCCAACGTTAAGAAGCACATCACATATGTTATGGTGGTTTTTACTTGGCTCTTCATCCACTGAGTTGTGTATGTTTGAGACTACAGAATGGTTTGCAGAGCTGCAGAAGATGGCAAAGCCAACTTTATATAGTTATCAAATGAGAAATGTCTACGAATTATAACTTGAAAAACTTCAAAATTTTAAGGAAATTTTACACTGTGAAAAGAATGAAGAATATGAGACATAATTTTATGTATCACTCAGAAACTCTTCAAAGCCTAGATTCAGGTACTTTGTACAATGAATAAATAGGAAGAATACTGAATAATTATGTGTTAAGTGAATTAATCTTCTTTATGCAAATCATACACTATATTTCACAGATAGGCTTACATCTATATATTTTCATATATTAAAAATTCTGATATGAGGATGCACCTTATTACTGATGGCATAAATAATTACGAGGTGGTGTTTTCCAGTTTAGTTGTGTCTAAAACAATGGATTGTCTTACAATCAACAGAGGCGCAGCTTTTTTTTTTTATAATATGTTATTACTTGTGCATTTTGCTAATCAGGAAGATTAATTTCTACATAGTCTTTTTTTTTTTAGAAGATGTTGGGGGTAGGAGTTTATTAATTAATTGATTTATTTTTGCTGTGTTGGGTCTTTGTTTCTATGCGAGGGCTTTCTCTAGTTGTGGCAAGTGGGAGCCACTCTTCATCGCGGTGCACAGGCCTCTCACTATCGCGGCCTCTCGTTGCGGAGCACAGGCTCCAGACGCGCAGGCTCAGTAGTTGTGGCTCACAGGCCTAGTTACTCCGCGGCATGTGGGATCCTCCCAGACCGGGGCTCGAACCCGTGTCCCCTGCATTAGCAGGCAGATTCTCAACCACTGCACCACCAGGGAAGCCCAGAGACGCAGTTTTGATGATGACATTCCTGTTTCATTTTGTAAATGCCCTCGTACTGTTCTGAAGAAGCTGTACCTTGAATTTAAATGACTTAGACTCACTATTTTAATGAAGGAATTTATATAGGGTTATTTATCAGTTTTCATTTTGCCAAGAAAGGTGATTAAAAATACACAAACCAATACTATCTTTTCTTTTTCAAAAAGGATATTCTAAAAGCAAAAATATAGAAAGGTCTTAATCTCAAAATTAAGGTAAATCCTTTACTTGTAATAAAATTAACTCTGAAAAAACATATTGTCCTTATTTTTCCCCCTTTTACTATGTGGATTTGTATAAATCTATGATATGCAATTTTGGAGTCACTCTTCCAGGATATTGTTGCACAAACTCTCACATTCATTCGCAGCCCTGTTCCTATAGATGAGAGACATTCAGAGCAAAACATGGCAATTATACTATCTAGAGAACGTGGAGACATTTCCAGAATACTTTTTTATTGATTTCAAAAATCAAAGAGGGCTTCCCTGGTGGCTCAGTGGTTGAGAGTCCGCCTGCCGATGCAGGGGACACGGGTTCGTGCCCCGGTCCGGGAAGATCCCACATGCCGCGGAGCGGCTGGGCCCATGAGCCATGGCCGCTGAGCCTGCGCATCTGGAGCCTGTGCTCCACAACGGGAGAGGCCACAACAGTGAGAGGCCCGCGTACCACAAAAAAAAAAAAAAAAAAAAAATCAAAAAAACTGCTATCCCAGCTTCTTTTAAAAAGGCACAGGTATTTTATTTGATCTGAATAGTATAAACTTGAACTAAACTTCATTCACTTCACTGTTTTAAAGCCCAAAGCAATGGCTGAGCCCTGGCCTTTGGTTATGGTCAGTTTCATATCTGATCTCTCTGTTCAAATGTACCCTGAGTTGGCGGGAAATGCGTTTGGTAATATTATCCTGTGGATCTTTTCCGTCTCTAGTGTCTACAATCGAAACTTAACTTGCTTCTGGCTTTAAATCCTCACACTTTGGCTGCTTCTTCTCAACCTGGCCCCTCTCTTCCACAGCCAATGGAAGCCAAAACCAAGTCATGCACACTTCTGATCCAAAAAGTATACTTCCATTTCTGACTCACCCGTCCCTAATCTTACTTCCTCTTTCACTACTCTGAACTTCTCCCAGGTGAGCACATTTGGAAAGTGTTAAGATGCATTTCTGTAGTTTATATTTTGGCAAACCTTTTCCCTGGTCCAACTCTTACTTTAAAAAAAAAATAAGTTTAACCACAGACCCAAATAGCAAGTAAATATTTGTTAAAAAAACAGAACAGGGGGGGCTTCCCTGGTGACGCAGTGGTTGAGAGTCCGCCTGCCGATGCAGGGGACATGGGTTCATGCCCCAGTCCGGGAGGATCCCACATGCCACGGAGCAGCTGGGCCCGTGAGCCATGGCCACTGAACCAGCGCGTCCGGAGCCTGTGGTCTGCAACGGGAGAGGCCGCAGCAGTGAGAGGCCCGCGTACCGCAAAAAAAAAAAAAAAAAAACAGAACAGGGGCTTCCCTAGTGGCACAGTGATTAAGAATCCGCCTGTCAATACAGGTGACGCGGGTTTGAGCCCTGGTCCCAGAAGATCCCACATGCAAGGGAGCAACTAACCCCGTGTGCTACAACTACTGAGCCTGCGCTCTAGAGCCCATGTGCCACAACTACTGAGCCGATGCACTGCAGCTACTGAAACCTGCATGCCTAGAGCCCATGCTCCACAGCAAGAGAAGCCACTGCAATAAGAAGCCCGTGCACTGCAACAAAGTGTAACCTCCGCTCGCCGCAACTAAAAGGAAGCCTGCACGCAGCAACGGGGACCCAACGCAGCCAAAAATAAAAATTAATTAATTTTAAAAAAGGACAAAAACAGAACTAACTGATAGCTCCAGTAATACTTACTCACGTACTGTACTTAATAAATATCTTGATTCCCAGGTTTGGCTTTAGAAGGAATTTTCCCTGAGGTCTTTAGAATACTTTCTTATGCTTGTGTTTTCTTCGTATGAGTAGATAGTAAGATAACAGGGACTGTCTACATGAGGATGACCACAATCCTTATAATCTAACTTCTCAATTAACATATTGGTAGGGTGTGGGGCTAAAATTGTTTCTTGACATGGGGCTTCTTCAACCTTTAGAAAATAATCATACTGTATGCACCTATTATAATGTTCTCATTTTATAGATGGGAAACTGAGAACTGAAGAGAGGAAATGGCTTGTCACAAAATATACTGAAGAGAAGAGAAAGTGGCAAACCTGAACTGAAACAACTTTTGACTTCAATTTAGATAGCTGGAGGAAAGTAAATACCATATACAAAATCAATTTGAAATGGCCTAGACTCCACTGAAAAGCTTCTAGAAGAAAATAAAGCAAGAAAATCTTTGCCACCTTAGGGTAGGCAACGATTATTTAGCACTGAACATTTTTTTAATTGCTAATTTGGACTTCATAAAAATTAAAGTTTCTACTCATCAAAAGATATAATTAAAAGTATAAAAAGGCAACCACACATTGAAGAAAACATTTGTAATACATATATCCAACAAAGACATTGAGCTAGAATATATAAAGAACTCCTACAAATAAATAACAAAAGACAACTTAATTGTTAAAATGAGCGAAAGACATGAAAAGCCACTTCATGTGGCTAATAAGTACATTAAAAGATTCTAAAAATCATTAGTCATTGGAGAAATGCCAAGTAAAACTATAATTAAATACTGTTTCATACCCACTAGATTGGCTAAAATAAATAAGACTAATAAAATGTTAGTGAGGATATGGAGTAACTAGAACACTCATTTACTCTGCTGGTGAGATTGTAAGTTGATATAACACTTTACAAAATTACTAGAAGTTTCATTATAAATACCTAGAGAAATGAAAATATGTCCACAAAAAGACTTGTACTGGAATATAACATAACAGTTCTTTTCAAAATAATTAAAACTTGTCCAAATGACCATCAGTAGGAGAACAGATTAGCAAATTGTGACATACTCATTTAATAAAATGCTCTTTAGCAATTAAAAAAGAATGAACTACTGATACACAGAACAACTTGGGAAAACATCAAAAATATTATGTGGAGCAAACTAAGCCAGACATAAAAGATGACATACTGTATATCCATTTATGCAACATTCAATAACAGGCAAAACAAATATACAGTGACAAATCAGAACAATGGTTGTGTATGAGAGATAATGACTGATTGGGAAATTTCTAGGGAAAGGAAGTAGTTTTAAGATCTGTGCATTTCACTGATATAGATTTTACCTTTATTACAAGAATGCAGGAAAGAAAAATATGCTCCAACTTATTTAGGAAAATAATGCTTTCCCCAAATAGGTAATATTTTTATTTCTCCAGAAATTTTCACCTAAACATAAAAGTAGAAGCAATAGAAAAAGGACTCCATTTACCCATTTCTCAACTTCAGTAGTTATGAACTTTATGCCAATCTCATGAAAGAGCTTTGTTAATGAGAAAGACATACTGGCACCTGTAATAAAATTATTAAGTGAATTAAAGACACAAGGCAAAAGGGGTTTCACCCTCATGATAATTAACCTGGTCTACCATGTATTTAAGTTATTAATTTATACCTTTATCACCTGTAAGGGATATTTAAATTCCTAAAGTCATGGTTCCTCTCTGATCCAATTTTTTTCCATTCCAACTAGTTTATTTAGTAATGTGAAAGAAGGCCCATGTAGAAAAATTACATTTGCAGTTTTTAAGTGCATAATTCAGGGGTTGTTAGTATGTTCACAAGTTTGCACTGTCATCACCATTAATTCCAGAAAATTTCTATCATTACCCAAAGTCCCAGTACTCATTAGTAGTCACTCATTATTTCCCTCCCCCAGCCCCTTGCTATCACTAACCTACTTTCTGTCTCTATGGATTTGCATATTCTTGGCATTTCATGTTTTTTTTATTAGTTTCTGCTTTATAACAAAGTGAATCAGTCATACATATACATCTGTTCCCACATCCCTTCCCTCTTGCGTCTCCCTCCCTCCCACCCTCCCCATCCCACCCTTCCAGGCGGTCACAAAGCACCAAGCTGATCTCCCTGTGCTATGCGGCTACTTCCCACTATCTATCTACCTTACGTTTGGTAGTGTATATATGTCCATGCCTCTCTTTCGCTTTGTCACAGCTTACCCTTCCCCCTCCCCATATCCTCAAGTCCATTCTCAAGTAGGTCTGTGTCTTTATTCCTGTTTTACCCCTAGGTTCTTCATGAATTTTTTTTTCTTAAATTCCTTATATATGTGTTAGCATACGGTATTTGTCTTTCTCTTTCTGACTTACTTCACTCTGTATGACAGACTCTAGGTCTATCCACCTCATTACAAATAGCTCAGTTTTGTTTCTTTTTATGGCTGAGTAATATTCCATTGTATATATGTGCCACATCTTCTTTATCCATTCACCCGATGAGGGACACTTAGGTTGTTTCCAGCTCCGGGCTATTGTGAATAGAGCTGCAATGAACATTTTGGTACATGACTCTTTTTGAATTATGGTTTTCTCAGGGTATATGCCCAGTAGTGGGATTGCTGGGTCATACGGTAATTCTATTTGTAGTTTTTAAAGGAACCTCCATACTGTTCTCCATAGTGGCTGTACCAATTCATATTCCCACCAGCAGTGCAAGAGTGTACCCTTTTCTCCACACCCTCTCCAGCATTTATTGTTTCTAGATTTCTTGATGATGGCCATTCTGACTGGTGTGAGATGATATCTCATTGAAGTTTTGATTTGCACTTCTCTAATGATTAATGATGTTGAGCATTCTTTCATGTGTTTGTTGGCAGTCTGTATATCTTCTTTGGAGAAATGACTATTTAAGTCTTCTGCCCATTTTTGGATTGGGTTGTTTGTTTTTTTGATATTGAGCTGCATGAGCTGCTTATAAATTTTGGAGATTAATCCTTTGTCAGTTGCTTCATTTGCAAATATTTTCTCCCATTCTGAGGGTTGTCTTTTGGTCTTCTTTATGGTTTCCTTTGTGGTGCAAAAGCTTTTCAGTTTCATTAGGTCCCATTTGTTTATCTTTGTTTTTATTTCCATTTCTCTAGGAGGTGGGTCCAAAAGGATCTTGCTGTGATTTATGTCATAGAGTGTTCTACCTATGTTTTCCTCTAAGAGTTTGATAGTGTCTGGCCTTACATTTAGGCCTTTAATCCATTTTGAGCTTATTTTTGTGTATGGTGTTAGGGAATGATCTAATCTCATACTTTTACATGTCCCTGTCCAGTTTTCCCAGCACCACTTATTGAAGAGGCTGTCCTTTCTCCACTGTACATTCCTGCCTCCTTTATCAAAGATAAGTTGACCATATGTGCGTGGGTTTGCCTCTGGGCTTTCTATCCTGTTCCATTGATCTATCTTTCTGTTTTTGTGCCAGTACCACACTGTCTTGATTACTGTAGCTTTGTAGTATAGTCTGAAGTCAGGGAGCCTGATTCCTCCAGCTCCGTTTTTCGTTCTCAAGATTGCTTTGGCTATTCGGGGTCTTTTGTTTTTCCAAACAAATTTTGAAATTTTTTGTTCTAGTTCTGTGAAAAATGCCAGTGGTAGTTTGATAGGGATTGCATTGAATCTGTAGATTGCTTTGGGTAGTAGAGTCATTTTCACAATATTGATTCTTCCAATCCAGGAGCATGGTATATCTCTCCATCTGTTTGTATCATCTTTATTTCATCAGTGTCTTATAATTTTCTGCATACAGGTCTTTTGTCTCCTTAGGTAGGTTTATTCCTAGATATTTTATTCTTTTTGTTGCAATAGTAAATGGGAGTGTTTTCTTGATTTCACTTTCAGATTTTTCATCATTAGTGTACAGGAATGCCAGAGATTTCTGTGCATTAATTTTGTATCCTGCTACTTTACCAAATTCATTGATTAGCTCTAGTAGTTTTCTGGTAACATCTCTAGGATTCTCTATGTATAGTATCATGTCATCTGCAAACAGTGACAGCTTTACTTCTTCTTTTCCAATTTGGATTCCTTTTATTTCCTTTTCTTCTCTGATTGCTTTGGCTAAAACTTCCAAAACTATGTTGAATAATAGTGGTGAGAGTGGGCAGCCTTGTCTTGTTCCTGATCTTAGTCGAAATGGTTACAGTTTTTCACCATTGAGGACAATGTTGGCTGTGGGTTTGTCATATATGGCCTTTATTATGTTGAGGAAAGTTCCCTCTATGCCTACTTTCTGCAGGGTTTTTATCATAAATGGGTGTTGAATTTTGTCGAAAGCTTTCTCTGCATCTATTGAGATGATCATATGGTTTTTCTCCTTCAACTTGTTAATATGGTGTATCACATTGATTGATTTGCGTATATTGAAGAATCCTTGCATTCCTGGAATAAACCCCAGTTGATCATGGTGTATGATCCTTTTAATGTGCTGTTGGATTCTGTTTGCTAGTATTTTGTTGAGGATTTTTGCATCTATGTTCATCAGTGATATTGGCCTGTAGTTTTCTTTCTTTGTGACATCCTTGCCTGGTTTTGGTATCAAGGTGATGGTGGCCTCATAGAATGAGTTTGGGAGTGTTCCTTCCTCTGAAATTGTTTGGAAGAGTTTGAGAAGGATGGGTGTTAGCTCTTCTCTAAATGTTTGATAGAATTCGCCTGTGAAGCCATCTGGTCCTGGGCTTTTGTTTGTTGGAAGATTTTTAATCACAGTTTCAATTTCAGCGCTTGTGATTGGTCTGTTCATATTTTCTATTTCTTCCTGATTCAGTCTTGGCAGGTTGTGCATTTCTAAGAATTTGTCCATTTCTTCCAGGTTGTCCATTTTATTAGCATAGAGTTTCTTGTAGTAATCTCTCATGATCTTTTGTATTTCTGCAGTGTCAGTTGTTACTTCTCCTTTTTCATTTCTAATTCTATTGATTTGAGTCTTCTCCCTTTTTTACTTGATGAGTCTGGCTAATGGTTTATCAATTTTGTTTATCTTCTCAAAGAACCAGCTTTTAGTTTTATTGATTTTTGCTATCGTTTCCTTCATTTCTTTTTCATTTATTTCTGATCTGATCTTTATGATTTCTTTCCTTCCCCTAACTTTGGGGGTTTTTTGTTCTTCTTTCTCTAATTGCTTTAGGTGCAGGGTCAGGTTGTTTACTCGAGATATTTCCTGTTTCTTAAGGTGGGATTGTATTGCTATAAACTTCCCCCTTAGAACTGCTTTTGCTGCGTCCCATAGGTTTTGGGTCGTTGTGTCTCCATTGTCATTTGTTTCTAGGTATTTTTTATTTCCTCTTTGATTTCTTCAGTGATCACTTCGCTATTGAGTAGTGTATTGTTTAGCCTCCATGTGTTTGTATTTTTTACAGATCTTTTCCTGTAATTGATGTCTAGTCTCATAGCATTGTGGTCGAAAAAGATACTTGATACAATTTCAATTTTCTTAAATTTACCAAGGCTTGATTTGTGACCAAAGATATGATCTATCCTGGAGAATGTTCCATGAGCACTTGAGAAAAATGTGTATTCTGTTGTTTTTGGATGGAATGTCCTATAAATATCAATTAAGTCCTTCTTGTTTAATGTATCATTTAAAGCTTGTGTTTCCTTATTTATTTTCATTTTGGATGATCTGTCCATTGGTGAAAGTGGGGTGTTAAAGTCCCCTACTATGATTTTGTTACTGTCGATTTTCCCTTTTATGGCTGTTAGTATTTGCCTTATGTATTGAGGTGCTCCTATGTTGGGTGCATAAATATTTACAATTGTTATATCTTCTTCTTGGATCGATCCCTTTATCATTATGTAGTGTCCTTCTTTGTCTCTTCTAGTAGTCTTTATTTTAAAGTCTATTTTGTCTGATATAAGAATTGCTACTCCAGCTTTCTTTTGATTTCCATTTGCATGGAATATCTTTTTCCATCCCCTTACTTTCAATCTGTATGTGTCTCTAGGTCTGAAGTGGGTCTCTTGTAGATAGCATATATATGGGTCTTGTTTTTGTATCCATTCAGCCAATCTGTGTCTTTTGGTGGGAGCATTTAGTCCATTTACATTTAAGGTAATTATTGATATGTATGTTCCTTTTCCCATTTCCTTAATTGTTTTGGGTTCATTATTGTTGGTATTTTCCTTCTGTTGTGTTTCTTGCCTAAAGAAGTTCCTTTAGCATTTGTTGTAAAGCTGGTTTGGTGGTGCTGAACTCTCTCAGCTTTTGCTTGTCTGTAAACGTTTTAATTTCTCCATCAAATCTGAATGAGATCCTTGCTGGGTAGAGTAATCTTGGTTGCAGGTTTTTCTCCTTCATCACTTTAATTATGTCTTGCCACTCCCTTCTGGCTTGTAGAGTTTCTGCTGAGAGATCAGGTGTTAACCTGATGGGGATTCCCTTGTGTGTTATTTGTTGTTTTTCCCTTGCTGCTTTTAATATGATTTCTTTGTGTTTAATTTTCGACAGTTTGATTAATATGTGTCTTGGCGTCTTTCTCCTTGGATTTATTCTCTATGGGACTCTCTGTGCCTCCTGGACTTGATTAACTATTTCCTTTCCCATATTAGGGAAGTTTTCAACTATAATCTCTTCAAATATTTTCTCAGTCTCTTTCTTTTTCTCTTCTTCTTCTGGAACCCCTATAATTCGAATGTTGGTGCGTTTAATGTTGTCCCAGAGGTCTCTGAGACTGTCCTCTGTTCTTTTCATTCTTTTTTCTTTATTTTGCTCTGCATCAGTTATTTCCACTATTTTATCTTCCACCTCACTTATCCGTTCTTCTGCCCCAGTTATTCTGCTATTGATAGCATCTAGAGTATTTTTCATTTCATTTATTGTGTTTTTAATCGATGCTTGATTCATCTTTAGTTCTTCTAGGTCCTTGTTAACTGTTTCTTGCATTTTGTCTATTCTATTTCCAAGATTTTGAATCTTGGAAATAGAATCTTGGATCAGCTTTACTACCATTATTCTGAATTCTTTTTCAGGTAGACTGCCTATTACCTCTTCATTTGTTAGGTCTGGTAGTTTTTTATCTTGCTCCTTCACCTGCTGTGTGTTTTTCTGTCTTCTCATTTTGCTTATCTTCCTGTGTTTGGGGTCTCCTTTTTGCAGGCTGCAGATTCGTAGTTCCCGTTGTTTTTGGTGTCTGTCCCCAGTGGCTAAGGTTGTTTCAGTAGGTTGTGTAGGCTTCCTGGTGGGGGGGACTAGTGCCTGTGTTCTGGTGGTTGAGCCTCGATCTTGTCTTTCTGGTGGACAGGTCCACGTCTGGTGGTGTGTTTTGGGGGGGCCTGTGGCCTTATTATGTTTTTAGGCAGCCTCTCTGCTAATGGGTGTGGTTGTGTTCCTGCCTTGCTAGTTGCTTGGCATAGGGTGACCAGCACTGTAGCTTGCTGGTCGTTGACTGAAGCTGGGTGCTGGTGTTGAGATGGAGATCTCTGGGAGATTTTCGCCACTTGATATTATGTGGAGCTGGGAGGTCTCTTGTGGACCCGTGTCCTGAAGTTGGCTCTCCCACTTCAGAGGCACAGCACTGACTCCTGGCTGCAGCACCAAGAGCTTTTCATATACCCGGCTCAGAACAAAAGGGAGAAAAAGTAGAAGGAAAGAATTAGTAGAAGCAAGAAAGAGAGAGAGAAAGATAGGAAGCAGGAAAGAAAGGAAGGAAGAAAGAAAGCAAGGAGGGAGGGAGGGAGGAAGGACAGAAAGAAAGAAAGGAGGGAGGGAGGGAGGAAGGAAAGAAAAAGAAAGAGTGAAAGGAAGAAGGGAGGGACGGAGGGATGAAGGAAAGAAAGAAAGACAGGAGGGAGGGAGGGAGGGAAGAAAGAAAGAGTGAAAGAAGGAAAGGAGGGGTGGAGGGAGGGAGGGAGGAAGGGAAGGTAGGAAAAAAAAGAAAGAGGGAAGATAAAGTAAAATAGAATAAAGTGTAAAATATAGTAGCGTTATTAAAAATAAAAAAGTAATTATTGAAAAAAAAATGGACGGATAGAACCCTGGGACCTATGGTGGAAGCAAAGCTATACAGAGAAAATCTCACACAGAAGCATACACATACACATTCACAAAAAGAGAGCAGGGGGAAAGAATCGAAAATCTTGCTCTCAAAGTCCACCTCCTCAATTTGGGATAATTTGTTGTAAAAAGAGGAAAAGGGGGAAAAGTCTGAAATCTTGCTCTCAAAGTCCACCTCCTTAATTTGGGATAATTCGTTGTAAAAAGAGGAAAAGGGGAAAATATCTTAAATCTTGTCCTCAAAGTCCACCTCCTCAATTTGGGATGATTCGCTGTCCATTCATGCACTCCACAGACGCAGGGCACATCAAGCGCACCGTGGAGCTTTAATCCGCTGCCTCCGAGGCTGCACAGAGAGATTTCCCTGTCTCTTCTCTGCTCTCACAGCTCCCAGGTCTCAGCCTTGGACCTAGCCCCGCCTCTGCACATAGGTCGCCGGAGGGCGTCCGTTCTTCGCTCAGACAGGACGAGTTTAAAGGAGCCGCTGATTCCGGGGCTCTGGCTCACTCAGGCCGAGGGGAGGGAGGGGCACACAGTGCGGGGCGGGCCTGTGGCGGCAGAGGCCGGCGTGACATTGCACCAGGCCGAGGCGCTCCGTGCGCTTTCCCGGGGAAGCCGTCCCTGGGTCCCGGGACCCTGGCAGTGGCGGGCTGCACAGGCTTCCCGGAAGGGGGGGTGGACAGTGACCTGCGCTCGCACACAGGCCTTGTGGCGGCGGCAGCAGCAGCCCCAGGATCCCACGCCCGTCTCCGGGGTCCGCGCCTTCAGCCGCGGCTCGCGCCCGTCTCTGGAGCTTCTTTAAGCAGCGCTCTTAATGCCCTCTCCTCACGCACCAGGAAACAAAAGGGAAGAAAAAGTCTCTTGCCTCTTCGGCAGCTCCAGACCTTTTCCCCGGACTCCCTCCGGGCTAGCCGCGGCATACCAACCCCTTCAGGCTCTTCCTGCCGCCAGCCCCAGTCCTCTCCCTGCGCTCCGACCGAAACCCGATACCCGAGCCTCAGCTCCCAGCCCCACCCGCCCCGGCGGGCGAGCAGACAAGCCTCTCGGGCTGGTGAGTGCCGGTCGGCCCCGATCCTCTGTGCGGGAATGTCTCCGCTTTGCCCTCCACACCCGTTACTGTGCTCTCCTTGGCTACTCCGAAGCTTTCCCCCCTCCGCCACCCGCAGTCTCCGCCCGCGAAGGGGCTTCTAGTGTGTGGAAACCTTTCCTCCTTCACGGCTCCCTCCCACTGGTGCAGGTCCCGTCCCTATCCTTTTGTCTCTGTTTATTCTTTTTTCTTTTGCCCTACCCAGGTATGTGGGGAGTTTCTTGCCTTTTGGGGGGGTCTGAGGTCTTCTGTCAGCGTTCAGTAGGTGTTCTGTAGGAGTTGTTCCACGTGTAGATGAATCTCTGATGTATCTGTGGGGAGGAAGGTGACCTCCGCGTCCTACTCCTCCGCCATCTTCCTCCGGACTCTTTTGGGAGGTCTGAGGTCTTCTGCCAGCGTTCAGTAGGTGTTCTCGGCATTTCATGTTAATGGAATCATTTAATATGTGGTCTTTTGTGTCTGGTTTCTTTCACTTAGCATAATGCTTTCAAGCTTCATCCATGTTGTATGTCTAGTACTTCATTCCACTTTATGTCTGAATAATATTCCATTATACGAATATACCACATTTTATTTATGTGAGCCTGGCACAAAGTAATTGCTCAATTTGCACTAGCTTTCATCTTCATTTTTTAACCAAAAGAGAAATTTTAAAGCTTTTTCAAAATTGTGACTTGGAAAATACAGGATTTCACTTTGATCTTTTTTTTAATTGAAGTATAATTAATTTACAATATTAGTTTCAAGTGTACAACATAGTGATTCAATATTTTTATAGATTATATTTCACTTAAAGTCATTACAAAATAAGGCTATATTTCCCTGTGCTATATGGTATATCCTTGTTGCTTATCTATCTTATACATAGTAGTTTGTATCTCTTAATCCCATACTCCTATCTTACCTCTTCCTCCTTCCTTCTCTACACTGGTCATAACTAGTTTGTTCTCTACACCTGTCAGTCTGTTTCCGTTTTGTTATATATGTTAATTTGTTTTATTTTTTAGATTCCACATAAAAGTGATAACATAGGGTATTTGACTAATTTCACTAAGTGTAATACTCTCTAGGTCCATCCGTGTTGTTGCAAATGGCAGAATTTCATTCTTTTTTGTGGCTGAGTAATATTATATTGTGTATACATGTATACATACATTTTCTTTATCCGTTCATCTGTTGATGGGCAGTTAGGTTGGTTCCATATCTTGGCTATTGTAAATCATGCTTCAGTGAACAACGGGCTGCATGTGTCTTTTCAAATTAGTGTTTTCATATTATTTGGGTATATACCAGGAGTGGAATTACTGGATCATATGGTAGTTCTATTTTTAGTTTTTCAAGGAACCTCCAAGCTGTCTTCCATAGTGGCTGCACCAGTTTACATTTGTACCAACAGTGTACGAGGGTTCCATTTTCTCCACATCCTTGCCAACATTTGTTATTTGTGTTCTTTTTGATGATAGCCATTCTGACAGGTATGAGGTGATATCTCACTGTGGTTTTGATTTGCATTTCTCTGATGATTAGTGATGTTGTGCATCTTTTTGTGTGCCTGTTGACCATTTGTCTGTCTTCTTTGGAAAAATGTCTATTCAGATCTTCTGCCTATTTTTTAATCAGGTTGTTTTGTTTTTGTTGTGGAGTTGTATGAGCTGTTTATATATTTTGGATATTAACCTTTTATTGGTCATACAATTTGCAAATATTTTCTCCCACTGAGTAGGTTGTCTCTTCATTTTGTAGATTGTTTCCTTTGCTGTGCAAAATTACTTAAGTTTAATTAGGTCCCATTTGTTTACTTTTGCTTTTATTTCTTTTGCCTTAGGAGAGAGATCCAAAAAAAAAAAAAAAGTATTGTAATGATTTAGGTCAAAAAGCATTCTGCCTATGTTCTCTTCTAGGAGTTTTATAGTTTTAGGTCTTACATTAAGGTCTTTAATTTTTGTATGTGATGTGAGGAAATGTTCTAATTTCAATCTTTTACATGTAGCTATCCAGTTTTCCCAGCACAATGTATTGAAGAGACTGTCTTTTCTCCATTGTGTATTCTTGCCTCCTTTATTGTAAATTAATTGACCATAAGTGTATGGGTTTATTTCTGGGTCTCTATTCTGTCCCACTGCTCTATGTGTCCGTATTTGTGCTAGTACCATGCTGTTTTGATTACTGTAGCTTTGTAGTACAGTCTGAATTCAGTGACCATGATACATCCAGCTTTGTCCTTTTTTCTCAAGATCAGTTGCTTTAGCAATTTGGCATATTTTGTGGTCCCATGTAAATTTTAGGATTATTGGTTCTAGCTCTGTGAAAAATGTCATGGGTATTTTGATAGGGATTGCACCGAATCTCTGAATTGCTTTGGGTAGTATGGACATTTTAACAATATTAATCCTTCCAATCCAAGAACACAGAATATCATTCCATTTCTTTGTATAGCTTTCAAATTTCTTCATCAATATTTTATAGATTTCAGAGTGTAGGTCTTTCACCTCATTAAGTTTATTCCTAGGTATTTTCTTCTTTTTGATACAATTTTTTGATACAATTTTAAATGTGATTGTTTTCTTGTTTTCTCTTTCTGATAGTTCATTATTTCTGAATAGAAATACAACAGATTTCTGTATATTAATGTTATATCCTGCAACTTAGCTGAATTTATTTATTGGTTCTAATAGTTTTTTGGTGCAGACTTTAGGATTTTCTATATAAAGTATCACATCATCTGCAAATAGTAACAGTTTTACTTCTTCCCTTCCAATTTGAATGCCTTTTATTTGTTTTCCTTTCTGATTGCTAATTAGGACTTCTAATACTATGTTAAATACAAATGGTGAAAGTAAGCATACTTGCCTTTTTTCCTAATTTTAGAGGAAAGACATTCAGCTTTTCACCATTGAGTATGATGTTAGCTGTGTCATAAATGACCTTTGTTATGTTGAGATATGTTCCCTCTATATCAACTATGATGATAGTTTTTATCATGAATGAATATTTAATTTTGTCACATGTCTTTTCTATCAAGATGATTGTATGATTTTTATTATTCCTTTTGTTAATGTGGCATATATATTGATTGATTTGTGGATATTGAACAGTCCTTTCATACCTGGAATAAATCCCACTTGATTGTGGTGTATGATCCTTTTTATGTATTGTTGAATTTGGTTTGCAAATATTTTGTTGAGGATTTTTGCACTTACATTCATCAGAGATATTGGCCTGTAAGTTTCTTTTTTTGTAATATCTTTGTCTGGTAAATTGTTTCTGTTTCATTATTTACTTTTTTCAGGAGTTTTCTCTTGCTCTTTCAATTGAGACACATTCCTCTGTCTTCATTTTGCTTAACTTTCACTATCTTTGTAAAATTAGGTGAAACAGTTACCTATTGTGGTCTTAAAGGGATGTCCTTATGTGGGAGTGTCCCTATACAGTCTGCATATGCCCAGTGGCTTTGGTGGGAGAGCTGGATATGACGTGAACACGAGTGAGTTCTTTCCTCAGGGTGTGTTGGCAGCTATCACCTTGGTAGGAGGTGGGGCTGAAGTTGGAGGAGGTAGTGCTGGAGCCAGATGTGAGCTGGGGTTTCCCTTCTGCTTGGTGGTACTCACTGCCTTATCAGGGGCTGAAGCATGTCTCAAGTTGCTGGAACAGATGTCCTAAGAGTCAGGTCCGAACTGACTCTCTTCCCTTTAAGTGTGCTCTCCGGCTCCCAGACCAGTACCCTTGCCCCAGAGGAGAGCAGTGCTGGAACAAGAGAGGTTGGTGTGGGCACTCAGCTTGTTTTGGAGCATAGGCTGTGGTTTTCCATCTGGGGACAGAGATCCAGACTGCTTCTGATGTGCTGCCTGTGTAAGTGCCAGTAATGGTTGTCCCCACCCTGCTCAGATGCCTCTTCAGGTTTGAGATGACTCTGTGTCTCACAGCCAAGCTCCCAAGTGGGGCTGAAGCATTTGCTTGGCTCAAGTTGGGGCATGTGCTGGGGCAGACACAAGAAACCAACCAGCCACTCATGCAGTTTTCAGTCCACCCTCTCCACCCTCCTTCAGGTGCGAGCAAGCATGCATATGCTCCTCACGAGCAGAGGCCAGGCTTCCCACAGCCCTCCTGTTAGTCCCACAGGCCCTCCAGCCAGCCAAAGGGACTCATCTTCCCTGTGTAGGAACCCAGGCCTGGGGCACCCAGTATGTGGCTTGAACCGCTCAATCCCCAAGGAGGATCTCTGCCCAAGCAATGTCCCTTTCCCTCTGAGTCCCTCCTAGGGACACAGGTCCTGACCTGATTGTTTCTCTTCCCTTCCTACCTGATTCCGTGTGGATCTTTCATACAGCCTTGGTTGTATGGGAGTCTTTCTGCCAGTCTCCTTGGTTGTACGGGAGTCTTTCTGTCAGTCTCCAGTTAGTGAGAATTGTTTATATGTAGATGTATTTTTATGAGGATATAACTTTGATCTTTAAAACAGGTGCTTTAATGTCAATTTCAAGAGGTTTTATATTACAAGCTAAACTGTCTCTAAGAGAAGATTCCTCAGAATAGTTTCTATCAAAGGATGCTTTGTGGTCTGAAAAAGTAGATATTTCATGTTCTCTTGCATGGTCTCCAGCACCCATCACAGATAGTTCAGCATTTCTACATTACAAATTCCAGATTCTTGCACTTTTCCAGCAGAGAAAAAGTACATCACAATAGAGAAAAAAATGGATTTATTTTTTTCCATTGTTTTATTATTTCTCTGTTGATCATGTTACCCTAGGAAATACCCTAGGAAAAAGTGAGGGCTTTTTCCATGGTATTTTCGTGTTAAAGCATAAAAGAAAAAGAAATTACTTTTTTGAAAGTCTCCAGGACATTGGTGTTGCAATCACCTCTCTTAATCTACAACTTGGATCACAGCCTTCCAATAGTAACTGACCCATGCAGGGTAGGAATAATAGGAGGCTTATTTCAAGTCAGGCAGGTTTTTGCCATTTTGGGGGACAGTTTTACTAGAAATTTAAAGTTCTCTTGAATCTAAAGACCAGCGTCTTTCCTCTAAAGGGTAACTGGTTGAAAATCCCTTTTTAAATTGTTCCTAATACCTCTGTTCACTCAACATGAGTGAATGTGGCATTCACATTGAGGAGATTCTGACAGCTTGAGACTGTCTTTGATTCAGAATAGTATCTGATTCAATGCCTTCTTAAACTATAGTCTGTAGTGACTATAAAGTATTTTGATCTACTTGTATAATGTTCAATTTCTGTGGGTTATAACAAATGGTATTTGTCCTTTGCTACATTTTTTTGTCAGTTTAGAGAAAGTGAAAATAAAAAGGTAAATAATAACTGGAATGATGGAGAACATTTTGTTAGTCTTTTTTAAAAATGGTGTATAATTTAGCATGTGGTTATAGCATCAGTACCTAGAAGAAATTATAAATCATCTAAAGGAAAACTGATTATATATAGATAAGAACATGGACTATTCAACTACAGCAATGATAATATATTTTTAGGAAGCTATTACTGTCTTTGGCTATAATAACACTAGGACATTGTTTTGCTAAATGGACTGCTAAAAAGTACCCAAGCTAAATATGTTAATTCTTAAATAGACTTATACAGTTTGCAAAAGAAACAAACAACCTCACCTATTTTTACTTATTGATCTTGATTCAGAAAAGATGGTTATAAGAGATGCAACAATAACAATAATAACTTTATGGTAAGTATTTCAATCATCTATTCTAGATTATTTTATTTCATTCTTTCAGATTTTACAGACAGGGTAAAGCATGATTCTGATATCTTGCCTGGGAGTAAAAGATAGGATTAAATTACTTTTGGATGCCCTTCCAAGTCTATGATTCTATGATTCATTGAGGCTTAATGGAGATACTTGCTTGTTGACTAAGACATTGAACTTGACACCCCCAAAATACACAAAGGAAAACAAAGGAAATGTTGATGACACAGAAGAGAAATTTACCAAAATATGTCAGTTCTCTGGAAACCTGGAACCCCAGAAACAAACTAATAGATTTATTATTCCTTGACTAGCAACAGCAAATTATGCTTTCTGATAAAAGTGAGCAATAGAAGCCTTTAAAAAACAGAGGAAATGGAATATATATTTATCCCTTAAGGATGTTCTCAAATATTTCTGATCCTTAGCACTAATTTAATTTGCTGTCTAATTTAAGTATTTTCCTACTTCAAGTCAAAGAAATACCACTCATCTAAAATAGATAAACACTTTTAATTTCAAAATACTTCATACAAAACCATAACCCAACATATATTTTGTTTCCTGTTCTTTTTTCCCCTTCAATTTTGGCTGAGTTTTTCTCACATTGTGTAGAGCTGGAAATTTTACAGATCGTTAATTGAAATAAACGTGACCAAAATTCAAGTCTGAAGTTATTTAGTTGTATAATCATCATTCTCTTATTCTTCTGTTTAATTCTTACCCCATTAACTGACCACAGCTGTTGGTATTGGCTTACTAAGAACTCCTTCTGAACTTGTAATACCCTGGAACTCAAAGAAGTTCAATGAGTACTGACAACCCAGAGTTTTCATGTACATTTCATCCTTAATCTCAAGAAATTTTCTGGCAATTTTATGCAAACACTGGACCGTGCTAAATACCACAAGTTCTATATATGCTCAATGTATCTTCACTTAAAGGTGAAAATAGCCTTGTGTCAGCAGAGAGGGGAAAGGGTATGGGTGTGTATGTATATTAGGTAAAAATCCCTGGCTATAAACTCAAGAATGCAAGACGTGTACTTTTCTTTATTTTTCTGTAATTAAATTACTTTTCTTTTTTAAGATCCCTTTTCCCAGACAGAGGAAACTTAAATCTTGGTCAATTCAATGTTCAATCCTCTAATGAATCCCTAAATATATAGACTTTAATCTCTCCATTGAAATGTAAGAGAGTTTGACTCACTCTTAAGGACTCTTCTAGGTCAGGCATTCTAATAATGTCATAGGTAACCCTCAGAGAGGTCACTGGTGCTGAGAACAGGGCATTTTCCACAGACATTGCCACCAGAACTACATGGAGATATAAAATTATCTAAAGTCACTTGACTTTTAACCTTCATTGAAATTAACAGTTTCTCACCTTGGATGCCAAATAGATTCTAAATGCAAGAACCTAATGGAAAGTATAAAGGGATGGTAAATCTATTATTTCATTTAGTTAGACTGAGCAGAATTTTTTAGAGGCGTTTAATTTAATGTTTAGGAAGGACTAATATATGCAGAGGGAAGAAGAAGAAGAAACACAGCAGTGTGTATGACTTTACTCCACATGTATTCAGAAATGTGAAGATAAATGGAATAGATGCAAGAGAAAATCCAAGGAAGTGTAGGATCACCAAAATCATGGCAGGGAAGCAGTTCAGATAGAAAATACCCAGAGTGACTGGGCATTGGTGACCATGGTTTTAATGGTGGGAGGCAAACACAAGGTTGAAATGGGTTAAGGAAATCTGTGACTGAAGAAGAGGAGAGAAATAAGTTTGAATGTAATAAGGCTGAGAAAGGACAAGAGCTAGAGGCAATTGTGAATGGCTGAAATTTGATGGGGGAGATTGTGAGAGCACTTATGTGAAGAGAAAGAGTGCAGAATATCAAGAAGAATTTGATGAAGTTCCAGGCCTGAAAGTTCAATCACAGTAACCAGTCCTGTGGCTGGGGTCCTGGATGGGTGGGTCTTAGACTAATATTATAAATCCTAGGTTTTGAATTTTATAAGCCAACCAAATTTACAAAGAAATAGATCATCCAGATAGAGTTACCAACTTTTTTAATTTTTCAAAGACTTTTTTTCCTGGGTGAAGTATTTTTGGTTGGCAGTTTCTTTCTTTCAGCATTTTGATTATATCATCC
Organism: Mesoplodon mirus; assembly: GCF_964341445.2. NCBI lineage: Eukaryota > Metazoa > Chordata > Mammalia > Artiodactyla > Ziphiidae > Mesoplodon > Mesoplodon mirus. Next base: position 60,507,833 of record NC_138992.1, read on the forward strand.
CATTTTCTCCTGGCTTGCAAGGTCTCTGCTGAGAAATCTGATGATAGCTTTATGGGAGTTCCCTTGCATGAGAGATTTTTTATCTAGTTCTGCTTTTAAAATTCTCTTTGTTTTTATTTTAGACAGTTTTATTATAATGATCTTGGAGAAGATCATTTTGGATTGAAATCTGGGGGTGACCTGTTAGTTTCATGAACTTGGATGTCCAAATCTCTCCCTAGGTTGGGGAAGTTCTCAGCCATCATTTCTTCAAATAATCTTTCTACCCTTTTCTTCTTCTTTTCTACTCCTGGGGTTCCAGTGATGTGTACATTGTTTCTCTGGATGGTACCTCATTAGTCTTGTAAGCTTTCTTTATTCCTTTTCATTCTTTTTTCTTTTTGCTCCTCTGATTGGATAATTTCAATTGGCATGTCTTCTGCCTCACTGATTCTTTCTTCTGCTTGGTTATGGCTGCTGTTGAAGCTCTCTATTGAATTCTTCAGTTCACTTGTATTCTTTAGCTCCAAATTTCCCTTTGGTTCTTTTTTACGTTTTCTATCTATCTCTTTATTGAACTTCTCAATTTGTTCTTGTATTGTTTACCTGATATCATTATATTGCTTATCTGTGCTTTCTTGTAGCTCTCTGAGTATCTTTAGAACAATTATTTTGATTTCTTTGCTGGGCAATTCCTGGACCTCCATTTATTTGAAATCAGTTACTGGAAGTTAACTATATTTCTTTGGTGGAGTCATGTTTCCCTGATTCTTCATGATCACTGTAGCCTTACATAGGTGTCTGCACATATGAAGTAGTCACTTCTTCCAGACTTTAGGGACTGACTTCAGTAAGGGAAAATTTTTACCTGCAGGTGGGAGCATGCTGAAGTGTGCTGTGACCCTGGGTCTAGAAGTACAGAGTGACAAGGATGAGGGTGTGTGACAACACCAGGTTTGGGAAGTGTGATATCTGTTTGGCTCAGGCCACTGAGATCCACAACATCCACAACTGTGGGGTCTTTAGAAAGTACTATAGGATGTCCAAAGTGGCTGAAAGGCTGTTGGGGTCCCCAGCAGTGGCTCCAGGCCCAACAGCTAGTGGCCAGGGCAGGCAGTAGCAGTATCTGGAGCCAGTGGTATGTACACACTTAGCTGCAGGGGCCAGCTGCATGTACCTATGTAGACACACACAGAGTTGGAGGCCAGTGCAGGCAGCAAGGGCCAGAGCCAACTATGGGCCAGCAGATGTAGGGGCCCTGGCTTTTGGCGTGTTTTCCCACAGCTGCACGGTCTCCCCTGAGTGTATGCATTGCAGTGAAGGCTGGTGACAGTGTCCAGCTGGGGGCATGCAGATGAACAGCTGGAAGGGTAGCTGCAAGTGGGTGCAGTGATGTAGGCCAGTGATGCAAAACAGAGCCTAATCCAGGGCCACAGGCAGCTGCAGGAGCCCTGGCTATCAGTGTGCTCTCCTATGGCTGAACACACCCCCAGGCATGTACACTGCAGTGGAGGCCAGTGACAGGTATCAGGCCAGCAGCATGCAAGTGCACAGCTGGAGGGGCACCAGCCTTAAGCACACACAAGGGGGTGGGGGTCAGCCATGGGAGTCTAGGCCGGCATCTTGCACTTGAGCAGTTGCAAAGGCCTGAGCTGGCTCCAGCAGGGTAGAGGGGAGCAAGTAGGGAAGGAGACTCGGGTGGCTGGCATCAGTGAACATGAATACCTGTTGGGCCAAAGCTGGTGAAACCTGCAGGGGTCTGTGGCTGCTGTGCTGGCCATGAGTTTCTTCAGCAGTGAGATCTGCTGGGTTTGCCTGCAGAGCTGGTCACTGTGAACCACGATCCCTCCCGCTGTGTTGCTGCTCTTGGCAGCCCCTGGTTTTCTTCCTTGTTCCCAGCTAACTCTATATATCTCATCTTTGCTGGTCTGAGTGGGGTGAACCAAAATGGGACCCTTGTGAAGTGTCTCACTCTCACTTTCCTGGTGAGGGGAAGTCTTTCTAGCTAGGAAGTTCCTTCTTGGTGCTGAGCAATGCTGGCTTTGAGGATGGGGTGATGTAGGCAAAAGGAAGTTGTCTTTCTTTTCTTCTTATGAAGTTATTCTCAGCTTTTTAGTTCCTCTGTGTTGCTAAAATTTCTCTAGAGTTCCCCCAGAGCTGTTTTATTTGTGAATAGCTAATTGTTGATCTTCATCAGAGGACAGAGGCTGGGATCTCCATTTTGGTGACATTACTCTCCTCAAAAACATTTTTTTAAACTACCCATCACTATTATCTTTTTAAAAAGTAGAAAAGACCTAATATCAGGTGGGGGGAAAAGGCAGTTCCTTAAATTTGACAAAGTTCACTTTATGAAGCTGTCACTGCACTGGACTAACAGAAAGTTCATTACAGTCTGCCCTTGGCCCAAACCCAGCACTTAAAAATCCGACCCTCAATGATCATTATTCTGGGCTTGTTCTAGATTTGACAGACCAGTACTCCAGGCTCACTGGGCTCTGCCCTTCTTCCTGTACTACTAAACCTCTCCCTGGTCCCCCAGTCCACATAGGAAATTACCCAGTTTCTCTATAAATGAATCAATCCCTGCTTCCATATTCATTAACAGGCCTCTAAGCTCTTTGAGAGCAAAAATTGCCATTCATTTTAATGTCTGGGAGACCCAGCTCAGATGTGGTGTTCTGTTTGTTTCAATGGATGAATGGACAGTGAATGGATGAGTGAACAAATGGAATCCGAGTTTTGATGACTGCCTTCTAATCAGAACTCTATACAGCACTTGCTGCATTTGTGCTTGGACATTCTGGAAAATACATACATTTTAAACTTTTGACTCTGCGTGTTTGCATTACAACCTTCCTTTGATACTACTCCTCCAATGGGTTTAGACTCTTCTTCCTATATTTAATCTTTACATTTTCTCTCCTGTGCTCATGTCTGTGCTTTTCCCAACCTTGAGTATTTCAGCTATAATCATCAGAGAACTCACTGTTTTAAGAAGTCTCTTTCAGTTTCTTCTCTAAATGACTAATCATCCCCAAAGGTTTTTTCAGACTGGATTTCCACATATTGAAATTGTGTAAAGATATATTAGAGACTCATAAATCAAATTATGTTTAGTTTCAGAAACCAGTGAGTGAAAGGTTTGGGCCCTCAACCAAATTGTGGCCTTATGAATGGAGTGACAAGTCAAACATAAAGCAAAATGAGCAATAAAATGCTGAAGTTCAATACAGTAAGCCCCCTACATACGAACCTTCAAGTTGTAAACATTCAAAGATGCGTACGTGCGTTCCATTAACGTCAGGCCTGAGTGAAATTGCAGCTTGCCCTCTGTCTCCTATTGCTGACGATCCTTCAGCTCTACCATCTCCCACCTCCTCTCCCTCCTCCCCTCAGTAACTCTTCCTGACTGTTCACTCGATGCCAGACCCTGAATGCCAGCTGTTGTACTACTGTACTACTGTACAGTACTACTGTACTTTTCAAGGTAATGTACTGTAAGATTAAAAATGTTTTCTTTATTTTCTGTGTGTTTTTTATTTATTATTTGTGTGAAAAGTATTTTAAACCTATTACAGTACAGTACTATATAGCCGATTGTGTTAGTTGGGTACCTAGGCTAACTTTGTTGGACTTACAAACACATTAGACTTATGAACGCACACATGGAACAGAACTCATTCATATGTAGGAGGCTTACTGTATTGGACTACCCACTGGAATTGAAGAAGTGAGAGAAAAATCTAAAGATGATGCTCTGCATGTTGATGACTCCTCTGTAAAGTGAATATAGAAGGAGGGGAAGGCACCACAGTGTGAGACTGGAAAGGGAAGCCTGGAAGTAACTTGGGGCTAAGAGAAGAACTAAGGTTTTGAAAAGCCACGGCATGCCCCACATCCCTTCAGAAGTGACTGACTTCCCCATTCACTGACTCACCCTTTGGGATTACTATGGGCATCATCATTTGCATTACTTTTGAAATACAACTATCCTAGCCAGAGGTAACACATTATTATGAAAACGATCGTTTAACTTAGTTTGCTCAGTTTTTTAAATCTGTGATAAAAGTTTTAAAATGGTAGCATGAAAGTGCAGGATATGATTATGAAGAAACTTGAACAAAAAGAAAGAATTCTGAAATTTTAAATAAGAAAGTGTACTTCTACCACTTCATATTTTGATCTGATAAATCAAGATATGGTGGGTGCGTGTGAGGGTGTGTGAGTTTAAATAGCTGTTACATCTGTGAATGAAGGTAGCACAGCTAAAAGATTGTTAAATAGAGCTACTTTCCATGATGACTAAAATTCTCATAGCCAGTCTTAAATAGTTTAGGAAGATGATTGATAATTTCCTATCAACAGAAATCCTATTTCAGAACATAACTTTAACTTCAATTCATGCATTAAAATTTAAGCTATGAATCCCTAAAAACTGTAATGTTAAGGATCATTCCAACTTGGAGTTAGAATAACAAAATGTGGAAATTGTGACGACTCTACTGGTTCAATGGGAAATATTTAGAGTAAAAACTATAACAAAGTTTGTGCTAATTTTGTTTTACATAATGAGCCCCATCTCATTAATCTTTTCAAATTCCTTTGACTCATGAGCACATGGCCTTAAAGTTCAAATAGCTCTCTCACTCAGTCTTTTTTATTTTATGCCCCAGTAGTTCGAAGTTAGAACAAAAGAAAACCAAAAGAGAGCCAGCCTGTTTATCAGCTGCTAAATCCATATGCTCTTCATCAACAGTTTGATATCCATGGTACACCCTTACTAAATGAAACTCATAATAGACCTATAAAGCCATAAATCTGTATATTCATAAATCTGTCACATAGCAAAGTAGACGTAAAAAAAGGCACATGTCTTGAAGACAAGTGGCCTAAGTCTTTCATTATTTCATTATTTGTAGTTCATTACAACAATTTCCTTGCATCAAATATCCTACCCATCGAGCTCAAATCCTGGACTTTTCAGGAAGTACAAACCGGTTGACTTGAACTCTAGTAAAATATGAATTTGAAGTTAGAAGAGTACTATCAGGATACTTTCAGATTACTAACTTACTTTAAAGACTGACTAATTAAAGTTTCTAAACGCCAGATATTAACAATACAGATTTGCAATACAGAGGTTTTGAAGCATCCTCTTAAAAAGTACATAAACAAATAGAAAGATATACTGTGCTCTTGAAGTGGAAAAATTTATATTATCAAAATGACTATACTACCCAAAGCAATCTACAGATTCAATGCAATCCCTATCAAATTACCAATGACATTTTTCACAGAACTAGAACAAAAATCTTTTAAATTTGTGTGGAAACACAAAAGACCCCAAGTAGCCAAAGCAATCTTTTTTTTTTTTTTTTTTTTGTCGGTATGCGGGCCTCTCACTGTTGTGGACTCGCCCGTTGCGGTGCACAGGCTCAGCGGCCATGGCTCACGGGCTTAGCCGCTCTGCAGCATGTGGGATCTTCCCGGACCGGGGCACGAACCCATGTCTCCTGCATCGGCAGGCGGACTCTCAACCACTGCGCCACCAGGGAAGCCCCAAAGCAATCTTGAGAAAGAAAAACAGAGCTGGGGGAATAAGGTTCCCTGACTTTAGACTATACTACAAAGCTACAGTAATCAAAACAGTATGGTACGGGCACAAAAACAGAAATATAGATCAACGGAAGAGGATTTAAAGCCGAGAAATAAACTCATGCACCTATAGTCAATTAATCTATGACAAAGGAGACAAGAATATACAATGGAGAAAAGACAGTCTCTTCAATAACTGGTGCTGAGAAAACTAAACAGCTACATGTAAAAGAATGAAATTAAAACATTCTCTAACACCTTACACAAAAGTAAAATCAAAATGGACTAAAGACCTAAATGTAAAACCAGATACTATAAAACTCCTAGAGGAAAACATAGGCAGAACACTCTTTGACATAAATTACAGCAAGATATTTTTTGATAGACCTCCTAGAGTAATGGAAATAAAAACAAAAATAAACAAATGAGACTTAATGAAACTTGAAAGCTTTTGCAAAGCAAAGGAAACTACAAACAAGACGAAAAGACAACCCTCAGAATGGGAGAAAATATTTGCAAACGAATCAACGGACAAAGGATTAATCTCCAAAATATATAAACAGCTCATGCAGCTCAATATTAAAAAAACAAACAACCCAATCAAAAAATGGGCAGAAGACCTAAATAGACATTTCTCCAAAGAGGACATACAGATGGCCAAGAAACACATGAAAAGCTGCTCAACATCACTAATTATTAGAGAAATGCAAATCCAAACTACAGTGAGGTGTCACCTCACACCAGTTAGAATGGGCATCAGCAGAAAACCTACAAACAACAAATGCTGGAGAGGGTGTGGAGAAAAGGGAACCCTCTTGCACTGTTGGTGGGAATGTAAATTGATACAGCCACTACGGAGAAGAGTATGGAGGTTCCTTAAAAAATTAAAAAAGGACTACCATACGACCCAGCAATCCCACCACTGGGCATATACCCTGAGAAAACCAAAATTCAAAAAGAGTCATGTAACACAATGTTCATTGCAGCTCTATTTACAGTAGCCAGGACATGGAAGGAACCTAAGTGTCCATCAACAGATGAATGGATAAAGAAGCTGTTGTACATATATACAAGGGAATATTACTCAGCCTTTAAAAGGAACGAAATTGCGGGCCTCCCTGGTGGCGCAGTGGTTGAGAGTCCGCCTGCCGATGCAGGGGATACGGGTTCGTGCCCCGGTCCGGGAGGATCCCATATGCCGCAGAGCGGCTGGGCCCGTGAGCCATGGCCGCTGAGCCTGCGCGTCCGGAGCCTGTGCTCCGCAACGGGAGAGGCCACAACAGTGAGAGGCCCGCATACCGCAAAAAAAAAAAAAAAAAATAAAAAAAAAAAAAATAAAAGGAACGAAATTGCATCATTTGTAGAGATGTGTATGAATCTAGAGACTGTTATACAGAGTGAAGTAAGTCAGAAAGAGAAAAACAAATATCATATATTAACACATATATGTGGAACCTAGAAAAATGGTACAAATGAACCAGTTTGCAGGGCAGAAATAGAGACACAGATGTAGAGAACAAACGTGTGGACACCAAGGGGGGAAAGTAGCAGGGTGGTGGGGTGGTGGTGGGATGAATTGGGAGATTGGGATTGACATGTATACACTGATGTGTATAAAATGGGTGACTAATAAGAACCTGCTGTATAAAAAAATAAATTAAATTTTTTAAAAAACAGATGAATGGATAAAGATGTGATATATATATGTGTATATATATAGTGTATATATACATAGTATATATATATATATATATATATATATATAGTGTGTGTGTGTGTGTGTGTGTGTATATATATATATATATATATATATATATATATATATATATAGTGCCTGTATGGACTATTATACTGCCATTTAGAATATTACTCACCCATTAAAAAGAATGAAATTTTGCCATTTGCAACCAAATGAATGGACCTGGAGGGTATTATGCTTAGTGAAATAGGCCAAATAAAGACAAATACTGTATGTTTTCACTTATATTTGAAATCTAAAAAATAAAGCAAACAAATGTATATAATAAAATAGACTCACAGATACAGAGAACAAAGTAATGGTTACCAGTGGGGAGAGGGAAGGGGTGCAGGAAGGGGTGAGGGGCAAGATAGGGGCATGAGATTAAGAGATACAAACTCCTAGGTATTAGATAAATAAGATACAAGAATGTAATGTAGAGCACAGGGAATATAGCCAATATTTTATAATTACTTTAAATGGAGCATAATCTGTAAAAATGTCACATTGCTCTGTTGTACACCTGAAACTGATATAATATTGTAAGTTAACTATACTTCAATTTAAAAAAAGAGAAAGAAGCAGATATATCTCCCTGTCCTCCCCTCTTCTCTTACTTTGAAGCATTACAGGGCTGGAGTGTTAGTGATTTGAGTTGCCCAGAACTGTAGAAGGATTCAAACTATGAAGGATACTTAGTAGGTTGTGTCTGAATGGAGGTGTAATTTGTACTGTAGGTATTTTAGTTTGGGAAAGTCCATTTGATTCTGGAAAGCTGAGAAAGTTGATAAGGCTCAAGTCCAGAGGAGAAACAGAAGCTTTTAGGCTTGCAATCAGGTCTGATTTTAAGAAGAGAGGTAAAGAGATAAGTACTTTTCTTATTGCCTAGTCCAATTTGCCAACAGAATAAAGGAACAGGGAATGAGGACGAGAGTTGTTCCTAGGGATAAAGCCTGCATTGGTCGAGGTGTCACCAGTGCAGTTGTTCTAGAATGATATTACTAAGAGTCACAATTTCTCTCTGATTAATCAAACAGATACACTTTTCTTTGGTATTTTGTATTGATCAAAGCCTAAAAATGTCATGACACAAGAGGAATTGATACAGAGTTTTTTTCAATTATGACAACTGCAACGAAGCATTACATCAGGAGACAAAATTATATTATGACTCCAAGAATAAGCAGCTAAGATACCTGGTGGGCCTGATCAACAGTCATTATTCTAAGTAAACCTTCCCTTCTGAGTTAACTGCACACAGTTACCAATTGGTACTTTATGAAAGCGCTACTATAGCTTTGAAACATGAATTATCTCAGTGAGTTAACTTCTTGACTTTGCTAGTAGCAATTTGAACCATTATTAGTCGAAAGTCACAGTTCACTATGGGAATCAATGGTAGAGCTAAAGGATGAAAATCAAAATATTGAATTATCATGCAAAGTTCTCTACCATTTATAAGCTTCACCAAGCAGAAAAATAATTAGGAGACAGATAATACATCTATCTCCCATCTGAGATATAGTTGTAGAATTTATTAAGCAACCTTAAAGGTATACCTAGTATAGAAGCTCTTTAAATGAGGCTGCTGCTCTTAAGTATAATTTTCCATGGTTTCTTGTAATAAGAAATGAAGGGAGCTCTTCAGTTAAGGCAGAGCTGATGTTTCAGACCAGATTTTCTTGGTATCACAGACTATTACGTTAATGCCAGTCCTGTTAGTAGTGCATGTGTGTTTATAGGGCCCACTCCAAAGCCAAGTCTCAAGCATAGAAAATAAACAGTGTTGGTGAGTCAACTATTTATTTATCATTACTAACCTAGAATTCATTAAATGGCACTGACTGGCCTGAACTTTAATTTGAGCCACAAATATTCTCAGCGTAGTGCCATGTTGCTGAAAAGACATGTACTCCACACATTTCTACCTCATCTGCCTTCCAGCATCTAAGAATTGCAGCTCAGCAGTGATTAAAAACAGGATTTAAACCAAGATGAGTTCCGGTGAGTGTCTTGGATGATCCAAGGGCATGTGGATCTGGCCGAGCAGTCGGCTTTTGTTTACACCATGGGCTTTATATTCCTACTTTAAAATGGTTGAAAAACCTATGCAAGCAATTGACACTTATGGATTCCAATATATTTTTGGCTCCTTGGAAAATGTCCCGTGTGGAAACTTTCACAATCCGGAACGTCTCCTCAGACATCTATTCTTTGCCAGAACACACCATCTTGTACCCCAACGACTCCCTTTTAATGTTCTCAATGTCATATTCATGACTGGCCTCCGGTGCAGAAATATTAAAATTCTACTCCTTTTGATAGGTTTTGCCCTTAAGAAACTCACTCATGCTTTAGTCCCTTAGCCTCTGCCCTGCTCAGTGTCAGGATTTACTAAAATGCTTCAGCTCTGCTATATCATGACTGGTGTAGCAATTTTGAAAATAAGGTGACTATTTACTTAAAAGGAATATTATTTGTAATTTTTTTTAAAAATGAAGTCCACATACCACAATAGCAAATGGTAAATGTAAATATAAAGACATGAAGAGGATACTAGCAAAGCATAAAAAAGGCCCCTGGGCCAGCATGGGAAATAGTAAACTTTTTTAAAATAAAATTTCCATATTTTTATTCATTTTTTAATTTTATTGGAGTATAGTTGATTTACAATGTTGTGTTAATTTCAGGTGTACAGCAAAGTGATTCAGTTATACATACACATATATTCATTCTTTTTCAGACTCTTTTCTCATATAGGTTATGGCAGAATATTGAGTAGAGTTCCCTGGGACCTACAGTAAATAGTAAACTTTAATTTGGTTCAGTTCAACAAATCCTTCCTCTGCATCCTCAGTGTCTTGAGAATATCCTCAAAGGATGAGGGAAGATAATGAAGAGGAGAAATAAGTCTGATGTAGGTTCAAAAGTCATTGAGGAAAGAAAAGTTCTCCCTGGAGGTTAGACTACATCTCAGTATGTTCACTCGTAAAAATGAGAATGACCATAATACATTATACCTTGGAGAGTTTTTTATGATTGAATATGTTAATTCACATAAACTACGTGGCACATAGTAATCATCTAGAAAATGATGGCTACTGCTACTGTTACTAGAGCGATGCTACCAATAAGAGAAAATGGTTTTTTAGTTAATGCACAATGTAAATAATTCTCCGTTAACAATCAAATGAGAGTAGGTACATATCACTAAATGTATTTCCTAGTGCATTGTAAGCACTCAAGAAATGGCCATTATCATTTGCAGCAACATGGATGGACCTGGAGAATATCATACAAGTGAAGTAAGCCAGACAGAGACAAATAGCATATGACATCACTTATTTGTGGAATCTAAAAAGAGATACAAATGATTCTTATACAAAACAGAAACAGACTCAGAGACATCGAAAACAAACTTGGAGAAAGGGAAGAAGGGGATAAATTAGGAGTATGGGATTAACAAATACAAACTACTATACATAAAATAGATAAGCAACAAGGATTTACAGTACAGCACAAGGAACTATATTCAATATCTTGCAATAACCTATAATGTAAAATAATCTGAATATATACATATATATGAAACTGAATCACTTTGTGGTATACCTAAAACTAACACAATATTGTAAATCAACTATACTTCAATTTAAAAAAAGAAATGACCATTATCATACATTTATTTAATCACAAATTAATGTCTCACAATCTCCTTATCATCATAGAGACTTTCTACATTCTGAGTAATTTGTACTGTATAAACTCAAGACACTCACACTTTTTTTTTTAAGTTGGAAAACAGTTTAATGATCACTCACCAAAATTCATAGAAGACTCTTAAATGTTTACAGGGACAGACTATTCCACTACTCCTGCTGTCACCGTGTCCTTCACGGTAGAGTATCACAAGTCAAAAGTTTCTGGTTGTTTTGTTTACTTAAAACCAAATGTAAGAAACAACCTAAGTCATTGCAACTTCAGGCCTCAATGTGAAACCGTCAAACCACCTTGGAAAGGTTTTCTTTCTGAAAGCAGCATTCTTGTCCAGAAGATGCTTAAGGCTCATCAACCTTTCTTCTTCCAAATAACCAGTAATAGTTAAATGCCTCAAAATGCCCTCAGAGGTCCCAATATTTAGTCAAGTCAAGTATGAAAGAGGCTGCATGCCTTCACGGTATAATGAATATCAGAGTTTTGAGAAAGACATTAAAGCATCATGGAATCCTTCGAAGACTGAGATACTAAAGCACTAAATAGGATTTTTTTTCTTTTTTAAAATGGATCATATTTAAAGATTGGTCATTGTAAAATTTTAATAAAGAGACTAAAAACCAAAGTTTTCCAGATATCATGGTCCTTAAAACCTTATACATAGCACCAAATTAGTTAAGGAGTTGAGTTTCTAAATCTCAGTTGAACTAAATTGAAAAGCAGCTCCATCAAGGCTCATCGAGGTTAAACATAGGCAGCACCAGTTGAATGATTTTAGTTCATCCTGACTGTTCTATCAAGTGGTCTCTAAAAGTTACTGAAGCCTACACAACAGAGAGCTGCGAAGAAACCTGCCCAAATGTCTTACCCAAATACTGCTGACCATAATCCGTATACTTTCACTGGAAGTTCTGGTGAAATTCAGTGGACATGCTTCATTGGCAAAAGCTAAAATGTAAAATCATGTAAAACTTATAAATATTTGGCAGCCTTATTTAGAAGGAAAATTCCATAATCTGGGTTCATTTGCAATTCTAGCCCTCTCCCATGTAGAATGGTAGACCAAGAGAGCCACCCAAATAAAACATGTAAACATACACTGTGCTTTTCTCTGACTGGACAGGGAAAAATTAAGAATTAAACTTTTAAATCTATTTGTAGTGCCTTCTTCTTGTATGTCTTCCATTTAAATTTTATTCAAATGAACCAATAAAATGTAGTCAATACTATCACAAAAAATTGGCAGGATGAAGAATCCAATACTAATAAAATATAAGCCATTAAGCTGAATCATTAATATCATTAAAAAATAACTGAGTGTAATCAAACTTAAAATATTCAAATGTTTTGTTTTAATTTTTATTGGAGTATAGTTGATTTACAATGTTGTCAAATGTTTTTGATAAACAAAACATAACCAGTAAATGACTGTTTCTCCCATGATTTCAAGGTATAAAATTCACTTCTATTTCAATACATTCTTTGGCCATTATGGTCATATATGTATTTGTAAGAAAATGTCTATTACTAAATTATAGAGATTTTTCTATTCATGTTCATGTCTACATATCTGTTAACTCTTTTTCCACTAACTTTTGAAGAATGTATACATTGAGACCAAAATTTTCTTTTTTTTTAAATGATTTGTTTATTTATTTTATTTTATTTTAATTTTTGCGGTGTGTGGGCCTCTCACTGTTGTGGCCTCTCCCGTTGTGGAGCACAGGCTCCGGACACGCAGGCTCAGCGGCCATGGCTCACAGGCCCAGCCACTCTGCGGCATGTGGGATCTTCCCGGACCGGGGCACGAACCCGTGTCCCCTGCATCAGCAGGTGGACTTTCAACCACTGCACCACCAGGGAAGCCCCCAAAATTTTCTTTACTTAAACCAAGCTCAACAACAAAAGAATAAGGAAAGAATAGTATATCTGTTCAGATAGATAATTTTATGTAATATTAATTTCTATTAAATTTAAGTTTTAAAGATTAACATGTGCAGAAGTCACTTGCTTGCATTTTTGAGAAAAAATTATTTTTGCTTTTAGTGCAAAAATTTTTAATCTTTTTTTAATTTCTATGAGATATGTTACATTGGAATTGTGAAAACTAATAATTGCATGGACTTTTTTTGAATTTGTCTCACATTTAAAAATACCTTTCTTAGGAATTTCACAACTAAAAATCTGCATGGGGAGAGGGTCTCTAGTGCCCCAAAGATTATCATGTAAATTCCAGTGTTTCTATAGCAGAACTCCTTAAGCAGTGACTCTTAAATTCTTTTGATTATGGTACACAGTAAGGAATCTCTTTTACATCATGATCCAGTACACACATGCATACATATGGAAAATAATGTTCCAGAGAACAATACTACTTATTACATGGGAGGTACTCTATTTATTCTTCTGTTTTATTCTATACTGTTTCCTTTCTTTCTTTTTTAATGCCAATCATAATCAACTGAATTCATTTCACTATTCATTACTAAATTGTTACTACTAGCTTGAAAATGCTGCTTTACACCTAAACTATGTCTTTCACTTCTTTTAACCTGTTTCTCTATCACTATAAAATCTAAAACAGTGTGGTACTTATATAGATGCTAAATAAATGTGGGTGTGGGTGTGCACACACGCCCGTGTGCATATGTAGTTTTTTAAACAAATTTTCATGAAGCCTAAGGCCAAATGACTAGAGTTACAGGTACAGACATGGTAAAAATTTGCTTTATTTAGGTTTGACTGAAGATGCAGTTAAACCCACTGCCATTGTTAAAGCATTGTAGTCCTATGCCCACACGCAATAGGGCATCAGGAAATTACTGAAGGCAATGTGCCAGTATCATTCATTTGAAAGCAGGATTATGTGACCCTAAGTTTCATTCACACTCTCAACAACATGGTCTTGGGACTGCTATACAGTGAAACTGTCTTGTGCACAAAAAAGATTCTTTCTCATCATCCATGTCATGCATTGTTCTGCAAAAGAAGAGGACATGAAATTAAGACTCCTGTCTTCTGTGCATTTAACCTACCTCTGACTTTGGATTCTTCACCGAGACATACTGGGGCCTTTACATATAAGTTAGATACAGTACTTATAAGGCATAACCAGGTTCCTGGACTTAAAAGTAAGATTGGTAGACACTGAGTAGCTCCATGTTCTAACTAAAGTATTATTGAAGCAGTGTCCATACTCACTAACATGCTTAAAAGCTTTGACCTACCTCTAGGTTGATCATCTGTAAATTAAGCACTGTGAACAGAAGATGCAACAGAAGTTCACAGGCTAAAAAAGAAGACAGATATGGTCAAAGGGACACCCCACGGGGATGAAACAAGAAGCAAATCCCAGCTAAAGCAATATCTGGGCCCCACGCATGTGTTCTTTGCAGTTGATGCAACTTCAGGGATTCTTCCACTTTGGGTTTCATGATTTTACTTCCTGACCTGACCCTCTTACCATGACAGATCACTCCAGTTTTGAGCATCCTTTGAATTCCCATTTCCAGATGGAATTGGGCTCTTCTGTCTTTTGGCTCTTCACGTGCAATACCACTCCTGGTCCCCAGCTCAGTTTAACTCCACCGACCTCTCGGTGCCCTCTCTGAGTCATCACCTCATTACCCTTTTGTACTCAGCCCTCCGGTCAATATCAATGCATATGTGTAAGTGTGTGGATAACAGAGTTAAGAATCAAATGCTTTAGAAAGAGAGGGAGGAATAATTACCTCTGCCTGGGGAAGTCAAAGAGTGCACTTAACCTGAACATTGAGGCTGAGAAGAAGAGGACCTATAAGAAGACGTACTGGAGGGACAACTACTAGAAGATTCTATCCAAAGTGGCTGATTACCTCACATCACTCAAGGCAAACATTCATATGAGGATTATACCAGAATTTGCTATGGAAAGAACAAAGTCATAGAAGAATGAGGGAGAAGAGGGAATGTACAAGAAGGAGAAAAAAAATAGGCTTCAAAAAATATCCAATAGCGTGACCACCATTTGATGGTTCTACTTTCTTCAGGTACATCTCTCAGTAGGTAAAGAGTTATTTCACACTTAAAAGTATTCACAAATATATATGTCTTGTTGAATGACATTTGCCCCCATTTAACTGCACTTAAGTGTTAATTGAGAGGTTTATAATAATTTTTAAATTATCGGTTATGGTAATATTTAGTGATCTGCTTTTTGTTGATAGCAGTTTACTTTTTTATCAGACATACAATGTATTTTTTTATTTCCTAGATCAACATGAGGCACTTGAACAGTCAAATACATGGAAATTTGTTTTTAATTTCTGCCCCATATGTTTTCTTTCCTTGGTACCAATAAAAAAGACCTAAAATAGTCCTTATCATCTTACTTGGCTGTTCAGGACATTTTCATCCAGGATACTTTGCGTAGTTTATACACATTAAACAAAAATTGGGGGCCAAGATTTTTCATCTAAAATTCCCTGAGTCCTTTTATTCATCCCTTATGCCCATCATCCCTTGTCCCATACTTAGCTCACACAGCAAAAAAAAGAGGGAAACAACGTGGCAAGATTTCAAAGCCAGTAGTGGAGGGAGTGGAGAGCGGGAATTAAAAATTGGGTTTTTTCTCACTTTTTGTCTAAGCCAGAAAGTTGCTGGTTTTCTTTTGTGATTTTGTCAGTCTCTTTACTAGAAAGGAACCATTACTTAAATTATTTAAATTATTTAGCCCCACCCAGAAAATCTAAAGATGGTCTACGTCAGGACTTCCCTGGTGGTCCAGTGATTGAGAGCCCCCCTTCCAGTGCAGGGGATGCAGGTTCTATCCCTGGTCGGGAACTAAGATCCCACATGCTGCAGGGCAATTAAGCCCGCATGCCACAAGTAGATAGACCGTGTTCCACAACTACAGCACCCACGGGCTCTGGAGCCCCCGCGTACCACAACTAGAGAGAAGCCCGTGTGCCGCAGGTGGGACCCAATGCAGCCAAAAATAAATAAATTATATATATATATATATATATATATATATATATATATATAAAAGGATGGTCTATGTGCTGTAATATAATTCTCATGGTTGTTAAAAATACTACCTTAGATGATACAATTCTAAGACACTGCTGATTATATTAAATTTTCTCCCTATAAATTTAAAGTTCGTTTTAATACCATAATATTTTTGGTATGATAAAATAACACACATAGAGATTGAGTGTAAAATACCTTCTGTATTAGTAAGAATAATGCTAACACCTGCAACAACAACAACAAAAACCACCCAAAGGTTCATGTCTTAACCCTGTAGATTTTTCTTGCTAAGATAAGTTCAGTGTGGGTGTCCTGATCAGCAGCAAATTCCCTCTGGCCTATGTAGATCCTTCTGTCTTTTGACTCTGCCATTCTCTGAGTTTGATATCTGTCTGTTCCAATGGGAGGAGAAAGTATGTGGGCAGGATCAGGGAAGATTTGTAAGGGCCAAGTCTCTTTATGGCATAAATGACTTGGATTTGGTAATACCTAATTTCTACCTGCAGAAGAAGTACCATGGTAAAAAAAAAAAAATCCCTAAATCCCTTTTACTTCTATGATTCTAGGTCTTTTGGAAGTTGATAGATTAATATTTAGCTAATTAGCATTCATATCATTTGTCTTCTTAATCTTATCATTCGAGTATGGTTTAGAATAGATCCATATCCATATAATGTTGTTCTTTATTTAGTACACTGTTTTGTGTAATTTCACAATGTAAAGTCAATATTTGAATTTTATCTACAAATAAAATGTGCATAGTTGCATTTACTGCAAAACATTGAGTAGACTTCATTCAAGACTTAAAGACATAAATTAGTACCAGTATGCAATGATACATAAGCATGACATTTTGCTGGAAACAGATCACTCCATCCGGTATTGCTTAGTGCTTTTTTAATAAGGTTATATTAAATTTTTGTAGTGAAACTTGAAACCAAATGAAACTTTCTTCTTGGGGTTTATTTCTAGAGGTTTGGGTTTGTCTATAAACTCCAAATCCATGTGTGGTTCATAGAAAATGTTGGTAAGACTCAATCAACTTTTAGAAAACCTGGATATAATTTCAAGCAATTAGGAACAAGAAGATGAATGTGCTTTGTTTACTTTAGACCAAATTCTGTGGCTTTGAATTTAGAATTGAACAATTGGAGTTCAAGTTCCATTCACAGGGAAAACATGACTTCCTAGTGGAAAGACCTGGAGAAAACAACTTTTACTTTGGAAAAATATAAAAATTGTTCATGCATGGGCTCTGGAACAAAACATCGTGGTTGAAAAGAGGTCGCCTGAGAAGAATTTAAAGAAACTGTGTAATACAGTATGTTACTGCTGGTTGTTATTCTCACTACTGAAGTGAACTCCCAGCAGCCATAAGAGGTGTCAACACATATAATCTTCTTGGGCAAGAAAATGTTAACATAAGTCATATATTAATGAACAAAATTCAACAAGTTGCTTTTAAAATAAACAACAGAATGTTTTTAAAAGCAAACAGTTATCAGTGCATTGTCTGAATTCAGCTGATTGTATTCCAGATAATAATTCCTGGGAGGTAAATAAATGAAATCATTATCCTCATCATTTCAGAGGCAGGAAATCTGCTACTTGGTGTTAAGGGTTGAATTCGTGTGTGCTATGTGATAATGTGAGCCTAACAACCTTACTGCTCAGACAACAACTACCACCAAGACCTGGGTTGATTCACATGGTTGAAGAAAACTGTTCTATTTGTGTGCTTATGCTTTTCCTTTTGGCCTTTTATAGATTTTGATTGGATAGCTTCATGGAAGAAGTGAATTTTCAAGAGATATAGCTAAAAATACTGGTAAACTGGAAAACTAAGAGAAAAAATAACTTCTTCCAATTATATAGAGTGTGGAAAAGAGATACAGATCATGAATGTCAGAAGATGTAGTTAAAGGGATGATTAAGCCCCAGACCTGGGGAAGATGAAGAGACAGACTTAGAAATGAGAAAACTTCTGTCATGGCTTATATACGGTGTTGGATTCTCTTTTGCTAGAAAAACACATTTTTAAATTAAGGATGGAAATACTGTAAAAATTCAAAAACAGGCTATTAAATCTAAAATTTCTGAAATCAGTTTTACTCCTCAAAATTCAGCTGGATTCTTCTCTCCCAAGAGAAGAAAATGAGATTTCTAGAGATAAGTTTTGGACTAACCTGGGCTGCTATTTGAGTGGGATCCATTTGGAACAAGCTTGGGTCAATTCTAAAGTCAATGCAATCTGGTTTTCAAATAAACCTGGACTGAGTTAAAAGTTGGGATGAAGCCCAAAAGAAACCTGCAAACAGGTGAAATTTAACAAAACAAGCTAATTTGAATTGATTTTCAGATTTCTCCTGACCCAGTTCTGGAGGGACCAGCCAAAATATTGAATGGTTATTCTGGATTTGGATTTGTTTAAATAAGTTTGTATGCAAATACCCAGGGAAACAAAATGTCATGTTTTGTGAAACTTTGCTTAATTTGAAAGCCATAACCTGAAAAGACCCAAACTTAACCCAGGTTTGTAAATAGCACTGGAAAGTTTTAGATTTTGCAAGCTGATTGATTTATAAGCAAATTGAGGAAGAAGCTTATTTTTTTGTTTTGTTTTGTTTCTTTTTTGTTGTTGTTGTTTAAATGTAATTCAGATTCCATGAATTCTAAATTTTTAATTCAATAACTGGGGGTGAAAACCTTAGAACTGCTGGAAAGAAGAGATTCCAAATAGAGAGTAATTCAAATAAAAGGTAAACAGAATTAATAATTCAAAATTCTCCACTTGGATAATTCAAACTCCCAAGCAGATACGTACACAGAAGAAAAAAAAATAGAATTCTAAACAGAAAATATTTGTTACAATTTCATCTAGATTACTGATGACAACAAAACTCCAGCCTGCCATTTTCTCCTCATTAATTATTTTTCTAACTAAGGTCCCAATCATTAGTATAATCATCTGAACCCAGCACTGATGAAGAGAACTCAAAAGCAGTATTCACCTATAGAAAAAAGGATGATAGACTCGGGATTAATTCAAAGCATGTTACTCAACATTTTTTAATTCTTAGGCAAAAATCAGTAAACTCCAATTAAACTGTAAACTTACAGAGGACGAGTGACAGTATTTTCTATATCCTTTTTAAAGTACTCAAGATATCTAACAAGGTGTTAGCTAGAGAATAGGTCCTATTAGGACTTCATGCTTTTAGAACATACCAAGTTCTATCCACTGAAAAGATCTAGAAAAAAATATATCATCCTAATAACAGTAACCAACCCTCACATCAATTTCCCATTAACAGGGATCAAGACTCTGAAAAAAGAGCTGGTTCCAAGTCTGGGGCAGGAAATGTAAAACATGTGCTTGAAGCATTTTATCATACCATAAAGCAAGGGAGCTATCAAATTATATTATGCACATAATAACTCAGAAACCAACTTGAGTAGACTTATAGTGGCCAAAGATAGAACAGTATGAACATTAGTAAGATAATAAAGGCAGTGAATTGAAACATATGTAATATGTTTAAATGCCTGCAAAATATTACCAAAAATCCCTCATTGTTCATCTTTGGAGAATACTGGGAAACCAATCCACTATTTTGAAAACTGGAAAATAATAGAAAAGGACCAAGTCGTTAATGTACACTTCAGCATGGTAGCCAATATTAGGACATGAAGGAAAAAGCAGAGGATAGAGATCTCAAAGATATGCAAGCTATATTGATTTAAACACAGAAGGTAAAGTAAAAAGTTCAACTCCTCTCCCTCAAATACCCCTTCACAATTCCAATTCCCTCTCCAGATTCAACCACTATTAAGAGCTTTAGTGTTACATTTTTTCATATGTGCTTACATATTTCTGTACATAAATGGAATCACACATAGTAATACACATATACTAATCTTCAGTTTACTCTTGACAATCTTTCTACTTACTCTTTTAATTGCTACATATTATTATGGATGTGCAATAATTTGTTTATTAATTCTCTTATTGATAATCAAGATGGTTTCCAGTTTTTATGTTCCAACTGTGCTACCATGCACATCCTTATTCATATGTCTCTGTATTCATATGCAATTGTTCTAATAAAATGGAATCTTAAGGGTCAAATAATTGGGTCAGATGATACATGCAATTATAAGAGCCTTATTTGGGTACAATTAATATAAATAAATATACAGTTTAATAATTTTTGACATATGAATACACTTATGAATTCATCACTACCCACAAACACATGCAAAAACTATCCATCACCCCCATGTTTTCTCATGCCCCTTGGTAATACCTCTCTCTCACACCTTCCCCAATCCCCAAGCCATCACTATCTGCTTTCTGTCACTCGTCAAAGGAAATTGCACTGGACTGAGATAAACAAGCTAGGAAGACTTTATTCAAAACTATTGCAATAGAGGCAGGGGAAGACCTTCAAGATGGCAGAGGAATAAGACATGGAAATCACCTTCCTCCCCACAAGTACATCAAAAATACATCTACATGTGGAACAGCTCCTACAGAACACCTACTGAACGCTGGCAGAAGAACTCAAACTTCCCAAAAGGCAAGAAATTCCCCCACGTACCTGGTTGTGTGGCTGACAGGGTCTTGGTGTTCCGGCCAGGTGTCAGGCATGAGTCTCTGAGGTGGGAGAGCCAAGTTCAGGACATTGGTTGACCAGAGACGCAGCCCCACATAATATCAATCATCGAGGGCTCTCCAAGAGATCTCCGTCTCAATGCTAAGACCCAGCTCCACTCAACGAACAGCAAGTTCCAATGCTGGACACTCAATGCCAAAAAAACTAGTAAGACAGGAACACAACCCCACCCATTAGCAGAGAGGCTGCCTAAAATCATAATAAGTTCACACACACCCCAAAACACACCACAGGACGTGGTCCTGCCCACCAGAAAGATGAGATCCAGCCTCATCCACCAGAACACAGGTACCAGTCCCATCCACCAGGAAGCCTACACAACCCACTGAACCAACCTTATCCACTGGAGGCAGACACCAAAAAGAACGGGAACTAGGAAACTGCAGCCTACAAAATGGAGACCCCAAACATAGTAAGTTAAGCAAAATGAGAAGACAGAGATACACAGCAATGAAGGAGCAAGGTAAAAACCCACCAGACCAAACAAATGAAGAGGAAATATGTAGTCTACCTGAAAAGGAATTCAGAATAATGATAGTAAAGATGATCCAACATCTTGGAACTAAAATGGAGAAAATAAAAGAAATGTTTAACAAGGACCTAGAAGAACTAAAGAGAAAACAAACAATGATGAACAACAAAATAAATGAAATTAAAAACTCTCTAGAAGGAATCAATAGAAGAATAACTGAGGCAGAAGAATAGATAAGTGACCTGGAAGATAAAATAGTGGAAATAACTACAACTGAGCAGAATAAAGAAAAAAGAATGAAAAGAGTTGAGGAGAGTCTCAGAGACCTCTGGGATAACATTAAATGCACCAATATTCGAATTATAGGAGTCCCAAAAGAAGAAGAGAAAAAGAAAGGGACAGAAAATATTTGAAGAGATTGTAGTTGAAAACTTCCCTAATATGGGAAAGGAAATATTTAATCAAGTCCAGGAAGCACAGAGAGTCCCATACAGGATAAATCCAATGAGAAACATGCCAAGACACATTTTAATCAAACTATCAAAAATTAAACACAAAGAAAAAATATTAATAGCAGCAAGGGAAAAGCAACAAGTAACATAGAAGGGAATCCCCATAAGGTTAACAGCTGATCTTTCAGCAGAAACTCTGCAAGTCAGAAGGGAGTGGCAGGACATATTATAGTGATGAAAGAGAAAAACCTACAACAAAGATTACCAGCAAGGATCTTGTTCAGATTCAACAGAGAAATTAAAACCTTTACGAACAAGCAAAAGGTAAGAGAATTCAGCACCACCAAACCAGCTTTACAACAAATGCTAAAGGAACTTCTCTAGGCAGGAAACACGAGAGAAGGAAAAGACTTATGATAACAAACCAATAACAATTAAGAAAATGGTAATAGGAACATACATATAAATAATTACCTTAAATGTAAATGGATTAAATGCTCCAACCAAAAGACATAGACAGGCAAAATGGATACAAAAACAAGACCTATATGTATGCTGTCTACAAGGGACCCACTTCAGACCTAAGGACACATACAGACTGAAAGTGAGGGGATGGAAAAAGATATTCCATGCAAATGGAAACCAAAAGAAAGCGAGAGTAGCAATTTTCATATCAGACAAAATAGACTTTAAAATAAAGAATGTTACAAGAGACAGAGAAGGACACTACATGATGATCAAGGGATCAAACCAAGATGAAGATATAACAATAGTAAATATTTATGCACCCAACATAGGAGCACCTCAGTAAATAAGGCAAATGCTAATGGCCATAAAAGGGGAAATCAACAGAAACACAATCAGAGTAGAGGACTTTAACACCCTTCTTTCACCAATGGACAGATTATGCAAAATGAAAATAAATAAGGAAACACAAGCTTTAAATGAAACATTAAACAAGATGGACTTAATTGATATTTATAGGACATTCCATCCAGAAACAACAGAATACACTTTCTTCTCAAGTGCTCATGGAACATTCTCCAGGATAGATCATATCTTGGGTCACAAATCAAGCCTTGGTATATTTAAGAAAATTGAAATTGCATCAAGTATCTTTTCTGACCACAATGCTATAAGTGTAGATCTCAATTACAGGAAAAAATACACACACATGGAGGCTAAACAATGCACTACTTAATTACCAAGAGATCACTGAAGAAATCAAAGAGGAAATCAAAAAATACCTAGAAACAAATGACAATGAAAACACGATAACCCAAAACATGTGGGATGCAGCAAAAGCAATTCTAAGAGGGAAGTTTATAGCAATACAATTCTGCCTCAATAAACAAGAAACATCTCAAATAAACAACCTAACCTTACACGTAAAGTAATTAGAGAAAGAAGAACAAAAAAAACCCAAAGTTAGCAGAAGGAAAGAATCATGAAGATCAGATCAGAAATAAATGAAAAAGAAATGAAGGTATTGATAGCAAAGATCAGTAAAACTAAAAGCTGGTTCTTTGAGAAGATAAACAAAGTTGATAAACCATTAGCCAGACTCATCAAGAAAAAAAGGGAGAAGACTCAAATCAATAGAATTAGAAATGAAAAAGGAGAAGTAACAACTGACACTTCAGAAATACAAAGGATCATGAGAGATTACTACAAGCAACTCTATGCCAATAAAATGGACAACCTGGAAGAAATGGACGCATTCTTAGAAAACCACAATCTTCTGAGACTGAACCAGGAAGAAATAGAAAATAGAAGCAGACCAATCACAAGCACTGAAATTGAAACTGTGATTAAAAATCTTCCAACAAACAAAAGCCCAGGACCAGATGGCTTCACAGGCGAATTCTATCAAACATTTAGAGAAGAACTAACACCCATCCTTCTCAAACTCTTTCAAAATATAGCAGAGGGAGGAACACTCCTAAACTCATTCTACAAGGCCACCATCACCCTGATACCAAAACCAGACAAGGATGTCACAAAGAAAGAAAACTACAGGCCAATATCACTGATGAACATAGATGCAAAAAATCCTCAACAAAATGCTAGCAAACAGAATCCAAGAGCACATTTAAAAGATCATACACCATGGTCAAGTGGGGTTTATCCCAGGAATGCAAGGATTCCTCAATATACACAAATCAATCAATGTGAAAAACCATATTAACAAATTGAAGGAGAAAAACCATATGATCATTTCAATAGATGCACAAAAAGCTTTTGACAAAATTCAACCCCATTTATGATAAAAACCCTCCAGAAAGTAGGCATAGAGGGAACTTACCTCAACATAATAAAGGCCATATATGACAAACCCACAGCCAACATCGTTCTCAATGGTGAAAAACTGAAACCATTTCCACTAAGATCAGGAACAAGACAAGGCTGCCCACTCTCACCACTATTATTCAACATAGATTTGGAAGCATTAGCCACAGCAATCAGAGAAGACAAAGAAATAAAAGGAATCCAAATCGGAAAAGAAGAAGTAAAGCTGTCACTGTTTGCAGTTGACATGATACTATACATAGAGAATCCTAAAGATGCTACCAGAAAACTACTAGAGCTAATCAATGAATTTGGTAAAGTAGAAGGATACAAAATTAATGCACAGAAATCTCTTGCATTCCTATACACTAATGATGAAAACTCTGAAAGAGAAATTAAGGAAACACTCCCATTTACCATTGCAATAAAAAAGAATAAAACACCTAGGAATAAACCTACCTAATAGACAAAGACCTGTATGCAGAAAACTGTAAGGCACTGGTGAAAGAAATTAAAAATAATACAAACAGATGGAGAGATATACCATGTTTTTTGGATTGGAAGAATCAACATTGTGAAAATGACTCTACTACCCAAAGCAATCTACAGATTCAGTGCAATCCCTATCAAACTACCAATGGCATTTTTCACAGAACTAGAGCAAAAAAATTTCACAATTTGTATGGAAACAGAAAAGACCCCTAATAGTGAAAGCAATCTTGAGAAAGAAAAAAAGAGCTGGAGGATTCAGGCTCCCTGACTTCAGACTATACTACAAAGCTACAGTAATCAAGACAATATGGTACTGGCACAAAGACAGAAATATAGATCAATGCAACAGGATAGAAAGCCCAGCAATAAACCCACGCACATATGGTCACCTTATCTTTGATAAAGGAGGCAAGAATATACAGTGGAGAAAAGACAGCCTCTTCAATAAATGGTGCTAGGAAAACTGGACAGCTACATGTAAAAGAATGAAATTAGAACCCTCCCTAACACCATACCCAAAACTAAACTCAGAATGGATTCAAGGCCTAAATATAAGGCCAGACACTCAAACTCTTAGAGGAAAACATAGGCAGAACACTCTATGACATAAATCACAGCAAGATCCTTTTTGATCCACCTCCTAGAGAAAGGGAAATAGAAACAAAAATAAACAAATGGCAACTAATGAAACTTCAAAGCTTTTGCACAGTGAAGGAAACCATAAAGAAGACCAAAAGACAACCCTCAGAATGGGAGAAAATATTTGCAAATGAAGCACCTGACAAAGGATTAATATCCAAAATTTACAAGCAGCTCATGCAGCTCAATATTAAAAAAACAAACAACCCAATCCAAAAAATGGGCAGAAGACCTAAATAGACATTTCTCCAAAGAAGATATTCATGTGTTTCATGTGCCAACAAACACATGACAAGATGCTCAACATCACTAATCATTAGAGAAATGCAAATCAAAACTACAATGTGGTATCACCTTACACCGGTCAGAATTGCCATCATCAAATGTCTACAAACAATAAATGCTGAAGTGGGTGTGGAGAAAAGGGAACCCTCTTGCAGTGTTGGCTGGAATGTAAATTGATTCAGCCACTATGGGGAACAGTATGGAGGTTCCTTAAAAAACTGAAAATAGAACTACCATACAACCCAGCAATCCCACTACTGGGCATATATCCTGAGAAAACCATAATTCAAAAAGAGTCATGTACCACAATGTTCATTGCAGCTCTATTTACAATAGCCAGGAAGGACATGGAAGCAACCTAAATGTCCATTGACAGATGAATGGATAAAGAAGATGTGGCACATATATACAATGGAATATTACTCAGCCATAAAAAGAAACGAAGTTGACATTTGTAGTGAGGTGGATGGACCTAGAGACTGTCATACAGAGTGAAGTAAGTCAGAAGGAGAAAAATAAATACCATGTGCTAACACATATATATGGAATCTAAAAAAAAATGGTCATGAAGAACCTAGGGGCAAGACGGGAATAAAGACACAGACCTACTAGAGAATGGACTTGAGGACACAGGGAGGGGGAAGGGTAAGCTGGGACAACGTGAGAGAGTGGCATGGACATATATACACTACCAAACGTAAAATAGATATCTAGTGGGAAGCAGCCGCATAGCACAGGGAGATCAGCTGGGTGCCTTGTGACCACCTAGGGGGGTGGGATAGGGAGGGTGGGAGGGAGGGAGATACAAGAGGGAAGAGATATGGGAACATATGTATATGTATAACTGATTCACTTTGTTATAAAGCAGAAACTAACACACCATTGTAAAGCAATTATACTCCAATAAAGGTGTTTAAAAAAAAGAAAAAGGAAGAGCTTAGGGGGAAAGCGGACTTTAAAAATGAATTGAAAACAAACTCAAAGGCACTGGACCTTCATTACAAGTTCCTCCTGCTGGGCAAGAGGCTGTTAAAATGAAATAAAGAATTTAAGCAAAAAAAAAAAAAGGAAAAAGAAAGTGTGTTCACATTACTCTATCATCATGTTGAATTAATTTCAAGATAGACTTGTCCTGAGTAAATTCAAATTAATTAATTTTAAATGTTAATATTTTATGATTATTAAATTAATACATGCTCATTCTAGACAATTTAGAAAGAAGAAAAAATAAGCAGAAGGAAAAAATTGAAAAAAAAATTCTGTATACTTTCTGATTAAGAATTCCATCTTTAAGTCATTTCTCTCTTCTCTAATTTTACTGTAAGGAGTCAAGAGAAGCCAAGCCACGTCTTCAACACCAGGCCTAGAAATTTCCTCAGCCAAATATTCAGTTTCATTGCTCACAAGTTCTACCTTCTACAAAACATGAGAACACAAACATAATCTAACCAAGATCTTTGCCACTTTAGAGCAAGGATGACCTTCCCTCCATTATCCAATAACATGACCCTCATTTCCACCTGGATCTCATCACATTGGCCTTCACTGTCCATAGGCCTATCAAAAATCTGTTAAGATTACCAAGGTATTCTCTAAGATTCTCTATAGCCTTCCTCTTTTATTTCTGGGTTGTCACCAGAATCACCCTTTACAGTCTGCTCACAACTAAGGAGGTTTTTTTCTACCATGTACCTCAAAACTCGTCCAGCCTCTACTCATTACCCAGGTCCAAAGCCACATCCACATTTTTAGGTATCTGTTACAGCAGCACCTCCACTTCTCAGTACCAATTTCTACCTTAACCCATTCGGGCTGATATAACAAAATACTGTAGACTGGGTGGCTTATAAACAACAGAAATTTATTTTACAATTCTGGAGGCTGGGAAGTCCAAGATCAAGACAGCAGCATATTCAGTGTCTAACGAGGTTCCATTTCCCTCTTGATGGCTATCTTCTCATTGTAACCTCACATGGCAGAAGCGACAAGGGAGCTCCCTCGGGCCTCTTTTATAAGGGTACTAATCCCACTGGTAGGATTCTGCCCTCATGACACAACCACCTCCTATAGGCCCTACCTCCTAATACCACCACATTGGGTTAGGATTTCAACATATGAATTTGGGAAGGGATACACACAATTAGTCTATAGCACCTGTTAAAGGAAAACCTTAAGCAAGAAAAAGACATTCAAATTAAGGAAACAATTACACTGCTTAGAATAGAAAATTTATGGTATGTATTTTGATTATATGAAATTATAAGTCAGGACTTAATATTTTAATTGCAATATTTTCAATCTCACAGACTTTAAGTTGAAAATATTTAAAGAAAAATCATTCTTATTTTATCTTTTGAAAAATTTCCAATGACTTTATACTTTACCAGAAAAAAAGAAGTAAATTAAATTGAAATACTTCAACATTGTCTTTAAAAGGATGGGCTGTGAGCCAACAGCTACCATGTGTATACTTGCCCTATAACTTTTTTTGTATACATTTCTATACTTTCTTGTAATGAAAGAGGTGGGCCTGGCCACAGGCCCCTTGGTGAAACATTTGTCAAAGAAATATTTGTGGCAAAGAAATATTTGTCATGCACTCTTGTGGTGAAACTGCAAGTTTGTTTCTCAAAGGGACATAGTATCGCCTTCAGACAACAAACTCGGGGGTCTGAGAATTTCTTTAGATCTGGAAGCTGAGTGAAGGATCATGATTTTCCATTACAACAACTGTTAGACTTCTCACCCACACTCAATTTTTTCTGGTTATACAAGCCAAGTAACCCCCTAGTGGGTTTTGCCCATATAGTGTTCCTCTGACAACACATGGTCTATTAGCTGCCCAACAGGTCCCTGTGGGTCAAGGACTATTGACTCCCCGTTGCTCCTCATTTTGGTAATTATGTGCACCTTTTACTCTGTTGATTAAATGCTACCAACTAGCCTCTGTCAGTTCCGAATCCTTTGGAACTGATACCAGTTTGACGACACTGATAGTTTGATAGCAGTATCTTCCACTGTAAAGCCTGGTCAATCAAGATAGCCACTCCCGAACTTCTCAAACATCTCACTTATCAGTATTGCCCTTAAACTCAAGCAAGCAGTCTAGGTACCTCCAGGGTACACCCCCAAGGTACCCCCCGGGATTCTCTGCACTTTAGAGGGATATGTTTACATTTTTCTAAGTTCTCCTCAGGTGCCTGGGACTGGCAATGACCAGCAATTCCATGCAAGTGGAGAACTTCAAACTTGGACCTGGACTCACATCCCTCTTTCTCCCATTTGGGACATTCTCCAACTACCTAGCCTACATGTAGGGTCACCACATGCCCTGAGGAACCCCATAATCTGCAACTATGGGACTCTCTGGATCAGAACCCAGTTCTAGGAGAGCAGCCTACTAGGCAAATCATTCCTACTGACCAGTGCAGTTTTTCTTTCACAGGATCACATGAGGTTGGTTCACCAGAATAGTGTTGACACACTGATTTGAGGTGACTCTCACTCACGTCAGACACAGGACAAGTTCAGGGCTCTTGGCTAGTGATGGTCACTCTTGGGTTTAAGTCACATGTGTGAACCCATGCCTTCTTTCACATAATGTGATTTTGAGATTCATCTATATTAGTGTATATATCATTAGTTCATTCTTTTTATTGACGAATAGTATTCTATTGTGCAAATATAGCACAGTTTATCCATCTATGATGTACATTTCCATGGTTTCCAATAATTGGCTAGTATTATTAAAGCTGCTATAAACATTTGTGTATAGGCCTTGTACCTAAATGTGGATATTGGTTATCAGTCCATTGGGATAAATACCTAAGAGTGGAATTGTTAGATATGTTAAGTACCTGTTTAATGTATAAGATACTGCAAAACTGTTTTCCAAAGTGGATGTAAAATTTACCTTTCCCTTTAAATTTATAAAAGTTCCAGTTGCTCCATATCCTTGTCAAGAATCAATATCATCGGTCTTTTTAATTTTTGCCCTTCTAGTGGATAGAAAGTAGTACCTCACTGTGGTTTTAATTTGGATTTGGCTTAGACTGTATAATGTTAATACCTTCTATACTGGCATAATGATTGGTTTATTTTATTTCCAGTTGAATCCAACTATCTCATTGGATTTGATGAATAATGATGTTGAGCATTTTTCATGTGCTTGTTGACCATTTATGTACCTTCTTTTATGAAGTCTCTATTCAATTCTTTTCAAATTGAACTATTTGTTTGTTATTATTGCATTGTAAGGATACGTCATATATTCTGGCTTTAAGTCTTTTGTTAGATACAAATATTGTGACTATTTTCTTCCATTTTGTAATTTGCCTTTTTATTTTCTTCATGGTGTCTTTTGGAAAGCAGGCAGTTATAATGTTGATGAAGTCTAATTTATCATTTATGATGATGAGTACTCTTCTGTGTCCTCTCTCTCTAAGGAGTCTTTGCTCATCACAAAGTAGCAAAAATTTTCTCTTATATCTTCCTCTAGAAGTTTCATAGTTGTAGCTTGTATATTTAAGTCTGTGATATATTTAAAGTAATTTTGTGTACCGTTTGAGATTAGCGTTGAGGTATATATATGTTTATATAGATATCTCTTTGTTCCAGCATCATTTTTGAAGAGAGTGTAAAAAGATAATGTAAGTCCTGCCTCCAGCTTTGTTCTGTCTCAAAATTGTTTTCATTCTTCTAGGTCCTTTGTATTTTCATATAAATTTTAGAATAAGATTGTCAATTCCTTTTTAAAAGGGGAGAAGGGTTACTGGATGTCAGCTGGCACTTCACTGAATCTATAGATAAATTTAGGGAGAATGGACTTCTTAACAATATTGAGTCAGATCTTCACTAACTTCTCTTATCAAATATTTGAGGTTTTCAGTGTAACTGTCTTGCACATCCTCTGTTAAACCTAAGTATTTTATCTTTTTGATGTATTGTAAAAGGAATTTTTTATTCCATTTTTCAAATGTATATTGCTAGTACATATCAATACATTGAGTTCTTCATATTGATCTTGCATTCTGTGACCTTGATAACTTCACTTAATATTTTTAAGTTTTTTTAGAAGATTCCTTAAGATTTTCTATATAGACAGTCATATCAATTGCAAACAGAAACAGGGTTTTTTTCTTCCTTTCTGATTTTATACCTTTTATTTCTTTTAGAAGTTGCCTTATTGTACTATTTATTCCAGTAGGATAATGAATAGAAGTGATGACAGTGACATCTTTACCTTATTCCTGATCTAAGAGGGAAAATGTCAGTCTTTCACCATTAAATGATATTAACTTGGATTTTTTGTAGATGCCTTTATCAGGTTGAGAAAGTTTCCTTCTCTTCCTACTATGCTGAACGGTTTTATTTTGAATGTGTGTTGAATTTTACCAAAATCTTGTTCTGTATGTGCTGAGTTGATCATATAATGTTTCATCCTTGTTCAGTTAATGTAGTTAATTATGTTGTGTGCTTTTCAAACATTAAAATAAGCTTGCATTCTGTAAACAAACTCTACTTGGCCATAATGTAGTTGTAAATCTTTTGTATATATTTGTGAGTTCATTTGCCTGTACTTTGTTGAGGATTTTTGAATCTTTGTTCGTGAGGGATACTTGCCTCTCTCTTATTCAATTCAGGCTTCTATAACAGACCATAGACCAGTGGCTTCTATACAACAGAAATTAATTTCTCACAGTTCTGGAGGCTACAAGTTCAAGATCAAGATACCAGATGATTGAGTTCTGGCAAGAGCCCTCTTGCAAGTTGTAGATGGCCAACTTCTCATTGTGTCCTCACATGGTGGAAAGCAGACATTAAGCAAACTCGGACCCCTTTCCTGACCTCATCTATTCCTAATTACCGCCCAAAGGCCCCACCTTCTAGTACCATCACATCAGGAGTGTAAGGTTTCAATATACGAATCAGAGCGGGGGATGGAGGAGGACACATTCAGTCCATAACAGTCTCTGATCTCTTCTCTTATAAATCTTTGTCAGATTTTGGTATCAGGCTTATACTGATCACATGAAATGACTTGGGAAACATTCCTCTCTCTACTTTCTGAAGGAGAGTTTATATATGATTGGTATTATTTCTTACTTTGTGCATGATAGAACTTACCAGTGAAACTGTCTGGGCCTTGAGTTTTCTTTGTGAAAAGTTTTTTGATTATTATTACAAATTCAATGTATTTAACAGTTATATGGCTATTCCAATTGTCCACTTCTTGAGTCGCTTTTGGAAAGTTGTATTTTTCAGAAAACTTATCCATTTCATCTAATTGCCAAATTTGTTGGCACAATTTGTTCCTAATACTCTTTTATTTTCCTATTAAAATCAGTAAGATATATAATAGTATTTCTTCTTTTATTTGTAATATTGGTAATTTATATTTATTCATTTCTTGGTTTGTCCTGTTGGGGCTTATTGATTTTATTACTCTTTCAAAGAATGAATTTTGAGCTTTGTTAATTTTTCTGTTTCTAAATCATAGACTTCTGTGCTGACTTTATTATTTTTTCCTATTATTTTTTCCTTCTATTTTTTATTTTCCCTTCTACTTATTTTAGGTTTAATTTACTCTTTTTCTTTACCTCTTAAAGTGGAAACATGTCAACTTTTTTAAACCTTCCTTCTCTTCTGTTATAGACTTTTAAAGCTATAAATTTCCCTCTAAGCACTACCTTTCCTGTATCCCACAAATTTTGATATGTTGTATCTTTACTATCATTCAACTCAAAATATTTTATTATTTTCTTGTGATTTCATCATTGAGACATGGGTTATTTAGACATGTGTTATTTAATGTCCAAATGTTTTGACATTTTCTAAATAATTTAATTATTGATTTCTGATACAACTATTGTGGTCATAGAATACAATCTGTAATTTACAAATCTTTGGAAACATATTGAGATTACTTTAATGATCTAACATATGTCTGCTTTGATGAACTTTCCATATGCAGTTGAAAAGAATGTTTATTCCATGGTTATTGGGTACAGTGTTTTGTAAATGTTGATTAGCTCAAGTTGGTTGAGAATGTGCTCAGATCTTCTATATCTAAACTAATTTTTGTCTACTTGTTTATTAATCACTGAGAAAGTGGTGTTCAACACTTCCATTATTCTTTTCCATATGTTCTGTCAATTTTTTCTTCATGAATTTTGAAGCTTGGTAATTAGATACATATACATTTATGATTATGTCTTCCTAATGAATTGATCCTCTTTTGACTTATAAATGTCCCTTTTATCTCTTGTAAAATGCTTTATCTTAAAGTCTACTCTTTCTAAAATTAACATACACCAGCTTTCTTGTGCCATTTGGTTGGTATATTACTTTCTTTTTATGTTCAATTTATGCATATATTTAAATTTAAAGTGCATCTTTAATAGATGCATATACTTGTGTCTTCCATTCTTGTCTAATCTGACAATCTCTGACCTTCAGTGGGAACATTTTACATTTAATATAATTTATATTACATTTACATTTAATATAATTATTGGTATAGTGTGTTTAAGTCTACCACCTTGCTATTTGTTTTCCATTTGTCTCTTCTGTTTTGTCATTCTGTTGTTCATTTCATTGATATTTTATTTATATTACTTCTATTGGTTTCTTAGCTCTTCTTTAGAATTTTCAGTGTTCTTTCAGGGCTAACAATGCATTCTTTATTAGAGTCTGGTTTGAGTCAAAATTGTACAATTTCACACATTACACTTGACAACACTTCCTTCTTCACACTTCTCACTTGTTACTTGACACTCGACACACCCCTCTTCACATTTCATACATATACTCCACAAATCTAACAGCCTTGCAATATTATAATTCCATTTATCCAATGCCCCCAACTTCTGTGCTTTTTTTGGTCATATATTTACTTCTACATATATTATAAAATCCATCTATAATGTTATCATTTTTGTTTTAAACAGTCAGGTGCCTTTTAAGGAAATTATGAAGTGATAAAAATAATCTTTTATACCATCCACATGTTGCCACTTCTGGCAAACTTCTTTTCTCATTTGTGTAGATTTGGGTTTTCATCTGGTTTCATTCCCTCATCAGTCTCAAGAATGCCTTTAGAATTTTTTGTTTTGCAGGCCTGCAAGATCCAATTCCCTCAGCTTCCATTATCTGAAAATGTCTTTATTTCACTCAGTTTTTAAGAGATATTTTCTCTGGATATAGAATTCTGAGGATTTTTTTTCCCGTCAGCACTTTCAGGACATTTCTGCTCTCTTCTGACATCCACTGTTTCTGATAAAAACTAGGCAAACTTTCTTATTGTTGTTCACTGGTATGTTATATGTCCTTTTTCCCCTCTGGCTGCCTTCAAGATTTTATTTTTATGCTTAGTTTTCAGCAGTCCACTATGATGTGCCTAGGTGCAGCTTTCTTGGTATTTATCTTTCATTGAGCTCAGTTTTCTTAGATTTGTAAGTCAATGGTTTCCATCAAATTTGAGGAAATTTGGCATTATTTAATTATATATTTTTCCTGCCTCATTCTTACTTTCTTCTCTTTCTAAGACTCCTATAACACATATATTAGACCATCTGATATTATCCATGTGTCCCTGAAGTTCTGTTCCTTTGTCTTTCCTTTACCATCTCCTATCTGCTGTGAAGCCGATCCAATGAATTTTTCACTTCAGTTATAGTGCTTTTCTATTTTCGAATTTCCATTTAGTCCTTTTTATGGTTTTTATTTCTCTGCTATGAATCCTTATCTATTGACTTAATCAGACTGTATTTTCTTTTAATTCTATTAAAAGAATTAAAAGATCTATTCATTTTTATTTTTTCGAGCCCTCTGTTCTTAAAAAAAAAAAAAAAAAGGGCTTCCCTGGTGGCGCAGTGGTTGAGAATCCGCCTGCTGATGCCAGGGACACGGGTTTGTGCCCCAGTCCGGGAAGATCCCACGTGCTGCGGAGCAGCTGGGCCCGTGAGCTGTGGCCACTGGGCCTGTGCGTCCAGAGTCTGTGCTCTGTGACGGGAGAGGCCACAACAGTGAGAGGCCCACGAACCCAAAAAAAAAAAAAAAAAAAAATTTCTGCCAAGAATATTTATCCATGCATTAACTTTGGAAATTATTGATTTGTAAGATGTACCTGAACAACAATGGAAAGTGTGGAAGTTGTGAGAATGGGCTGGCTTGTCTGGGGCCTAGGCTTGACTATCAGATCTAGATGCAGATCCTGTATCCTGGCTTTCACACTTAATATATGTATTAGCTTGCATCAGGTACCACATCTCACTGAGGCTTGGTTTTCTCATCTGTAAATTGCAGATGAGAACAAAGTTCTCTTGAGAATAAGAGATATTATGTGTAAAGGGCCTAGCATTGTTCCTGACACATAATAGGTTCAGTAAGTAGTAGATCTAGGGCTTCCCTGTTGGCTCAGTGGTTGAGAGTCCGCCTGCCGATGCAGGGGACACAGGTTCGTGCCCCGGTCCGGGAAGATCCCACATGATGCAGAGCGGCTAGGCCCGTGAGCCATGGCCGCTAAGCCTGCACGTCCAGGGCCTGTGCTCCGCAACAGGAGAGGCCACAACAGTGAGAGGCCCGCGTACCACAAACAAACCAAAAAAAAAAAAATAGTAGATCTGTTGGTCTTTAGTTGCTTTAAAATCTTTACTAAATCCAACATTTGAGTCATATCACATTGTTTCTATTTACTATTACTTTTTGTTTTTGCATGTCTGGTAATGTTTTTATACTGTGCACTGGACATTGTTAGTGATACATTACAGGCTCTGGATTCTGTTATCTTTCCTCTAAAGGACGTTGACTTATTCTAGTAGGCAGTTCATTTACTGACTAATACCCTTCATATCGTGTAGGTTCGGTTTTATGCCTTGTTACAGAGGATATGTGGAAAACCAAGACGTTCCCCAAGCAACTCTAACTTGGCAAGACCCAACCTCCAAAATCTGTCTCCCCTGTAGATCTTGTCAGGGCTTGGTTTTAGGCTTTGTTAGGGTGGGTGTAGAGCAGTGGTCTTTGAAAGGAGGTGATTTTCTCCCCAGGTGACATTTGTCAAATCTGAAGACATTTTTTTGTTGCCACAACAGGGGAGCAAAGGGGAGTTACTAGCGTTTAGTGGGTAGAGACCAGGGATGCCGCTAAACATCCCACAGCACATGAAACCCCTCCACATAAGAATTATCTGTCCTGCAATATCAATAGTGCCAAGATTGAAAAGCCCAGGTCTAACTTAGGGCTTTCATTAGGGCATGGTTCTGCCTGGGGGGTTAGCGAGGTGTTCAGGAGGCCCTCCACTCTGCCTGGAATGGACTTCCAGTGACTTTCTTCACTACATGATGTGTAATATCTCTGGTAGGTTACTCTCTGGTAAGCCTAATATATCATGCTCTGCAGATGCTATTTCTTGAAGGTAAGATTGCAAGGAAATGACTGGAGAAATGAGAAGAATTTGTGGCTATTTTTACAACATAGCCACCTCTGCTTTTAGTGCTAGTAATTTTTAGTTCATCTAAGTTTCTTAATGCAAACCTTTACTTTCTTTTGAGCACTAAACTTAATATAGAATCTCTGAAATTATATCATTATATTTTTGATATAATGCATATTTGATGACGTATATGTGTGACTATTGAATATCAGAACCTTACATTCAAAAGATAGCTTAATCTGATAAAAAAAGTTATACATGCTGACCATATGCCTCAAAAATTACCTGACACTTTGAATTACATTTCATTAACATCTCTACATTTTCACCCATATTATTGGCTTTTCCTAGTAAGGGAGTTCAGTGACAGCACATTGTAATTAAGTAGCCAACATATAAATAATGAATAAAGGCTTAAGACCAAAAAAAAAATTCTGTCCTTCCCAAAGGAGTTTTTTTTTTATCATCTTTATTGGAATGTAATTGCTTTACAATGATGTGTTAGTTTCTGCAGTTCCTGCTATATAACAAAGTGAATCAGCTATACGTGTACATATATCCCCATATCTCCTCCCTCTTGCGTCTCCCTCCCACACTCCCTATCCCACCTCTCTAGGTGGTCACAAAGCACCGAGCTGATCTCCCTGTGCTATGGGGCTGCTTCCCATTAGCTATCTATTTTACATTTGGTAGTATATATAAGTCCATGCCACTCTCTCACTTCATCCCGGCGTACCCTCCCCCCTCCCCATGTCCTCAAGTCCATTCTCTACATCTGCGTCTTTATTCCTGTCCTGCCCCTAGGTTCTTCAGAACCATTTTTTTTTAGATTCCATATATATGTGTTAGCATATGGTATTTGTTTTTCTCTGACTTACTTCACTCTGTATGACAGTCTCTCGATCCATCCGCCTCACTACAAATAACTCAATTTCATTTCTTTTTATTCCCCAAAGGAGTTTTATGACAAGGTACTATGGGTGAAATATGCCACCCTACTTGAATCAGAGTATATTAAGGCCCATAATAAGCAGGAGTTGTCTCCAACTCCACATGGTGGTGTCACCTTGCACCTCACAGCCTGCTCTACCCCACTGCCTCATGACACACATGTCAGTCTTCTTCCTAGGACAAAATCCAGGGCTCAACTCAGGCACAAGTAATAAAGTATATTGTTTTCATCAATGTACTGCATTTCTAACCCATAACGTGAGTTCGCCTTCTCTTTTCCTCTCTTCATTTTCATAATGTAATACACAATTAAAACAAAACTATTATCCCCACTCTAGAAATTATACTTCTTCACTTGGCTTGGAATCTACTACCCTACTTAGTAAAACACGGGTGTTGTGGAAAATTAGAAAACCAAGACATTCTGGTATGACTAAGTAGAAACAACATAAATGGGCCAAATATTTTGCATAAACAATATGAAGATTATGTCTAAATACTAAGTTGTTCACAGTATTAATTTGACTCTTCTGTCATTACCATACTGCTTTTTTCTTTCTGGGCAGACTATAGAGTGGTACATGCACATGATGTTCCATGGTATTCAAAATTGTTGCCTTTTGTTTGCAAACTTAGGGAAAATGAGGTCAATTCGATTCTCATTTCGTTGGCTTTGTTCAATGTAAAACAGAAGTAGTACTCAATTTCTCTTTGATGATTAGAATAATGGCTAAGCTCACCAAGGCTAGAAATATGGATAGTAATTTGAATATTCATAATCCATGACTCGGTAAAAGGAAAAGAATTAGCTATATCAAAAATATACATAAATATAATAAAAAGAGTAGTATTTGAAACCCAGTGAACATGTAACAAAACTATTTAAAAAAAAAAAACTCTTGTGTTTACCATTTTCATGCTATATACCCTGTTAAGTGGCTGGCTGCAAAAGAACCCCTTTAATGATCAGGATCAATATGGTATTCTTTAAGCCACGATTCATTTTAACCATAAAATTATGTGTATTTAAATAAATCGAGTCAGTAATTTTTATGTTACAAGGAACATATGACATCCTATAGCTAAATATTTTGAATACCTAACTTCTGCTTATTTTACCTTAATTACAACATTATGCTTTGACATTAAATGGAAAAACATAATCTGATTTATCAAAAAAGATTACAAAGTTAGTACTTTCAGGACACATTTATTTTCCAATTGATTTCATTGATCTTACAGGCGGAATAGTATCTTGATCTATTACATTCAACAACACCAAAAAGTCTACAACTCTGGTGTCAATATCAATAATTACTAAAAATCAAGCAAGCAATTTACAACTATCTGCAATTAAGGAAATTAGATCCAAAAGGCATGTAACAGCAATAACAATAAAATAGTATTTGTGTTAAGACATAAATAGCCAACATAAATTTAGTACCTCAGGCATTTTTCTAATTTATACAAATTCTGGAAATTGAGGAGCACATTGGCCAGTCCACCAATGATCATGAAAGAGAAAATACATAAATGTGCCTATTTTGCTAATAGTATATATTTCAGCACTTTATCTTGACGTTGTGTGGTACAGTTATCCCTTCCAAGCATTAGACGTCAGTACTACATATGCCTCAAGCTCTTTTACAGATGAATGATCTGATGAAGATGCCCTCATTTCAGAAACTAAGGTCATAAATGTTAATCTTCACTTGTAACATTTCGGAAGACTTGCTGAACCTAAAGAAAGCCCAATCTCAGACTGCTGGATGAACAGCGACACCTAGTGATCATTTTAGCCCTAAACAAATATCTTAAAAGTATAAACTCAAGGGTATCCATGAAACAAGTGAAATTGACACAAATGCATCACCTTTAATAGCGACACAAGCCTATTTCCAATGAAACTGTATCTGAAAATCATAAATACTTTTAGTAGATTTTCTCTTGATCAGTAATAATATAAATTTAATGAAAAGCCAGCATTGGACTTTGAATCTTTATTCTTAATCAACAACACTTATATAGGTAAATATCCTCCTTTGTAGATTTTTGTAAAAATCCAATTTCAATTTCTTCATGTCTGAGTTCTTGCTCATAAAAGGATGACATAAAGAACTCTGAAACACTCTGACCTACTGAATAATCAGTTCTGTGGCTCTTTTATGAATACATGGTTTGGAATGTCCCAGAAACAAATTCAGACACTCTATACAACAATGCACTGAGGTTCAAACTCAAGACATTATAAAAGCTGCCACTCTGTTCATTATTATTGGATTGAGTTTACACTGGAGATGTTATTAATTTTTTGGAAACAGAGAGTATCCAGTTCAACAATATTTTCTAACGCAACTGATTCATGAATTATGGAATCATTTTACCATCAAAAAGTCATCGTTTAGTAGGTATGACTGTTTCCTGTTAATGAAAAAGTTGGTAGGTACATTCTTTGGCCATCTGCACAGCCCATCTGAGGCAGTCCAAGCAAGCTTCTGCTGTTCGCTGGAACCTTAGCTCACCATTCCCCACACACACTTCCCGTCACACCTAACACTGCTCCCCACACCTTTCTGGCCAACTCCAGAGAAACTCCACCTTCCTGTCACCAGGAAAGATTCTTCCTGGGCACAAACTGTATCTTGCAGTTCCATTATTGTTCATGGGACACACAGGGTTTTTCCCTTCCAGAAGGACTGAGGCACCCCCTACAGTGCCCAGACATACATGAAGGAATATAGGTGGAATCACTATCTATCGACTTATTTCATCTCCCCTAAATTAATTGCCAAGGATCAAGACTAGATTTTCTCCTTCCCTGTAACCTTTTAAGGCTTTGTTGATGATAATCAATAGATGCAACGTTTAGACAACAGTTTTTGCATTAACACACAAGCCGCCCTAAATGCAGAATGAGCCTATTTAACACTCCCAGATCAACAAAATACCCACTCCCGAGCCACATGCCATGCTAGCAGTTACCTGGGACATTCACCTAAATGACACCTGTGGGCACAAAAGGGCTGGAGAGGCCAAGACTCCCAGTGACTGTTCACAACAGGCACCTTCGAATTGGGGAACCATGAGGACATTTAAGAGTTTCATGTAAATGCTAGTCACACATGTTCCAGTAGGCATCTCATGCCCAAGGAGGTAATCAGTTAATTTTAATAAATTAGTGACTGTGATTTATGCGCATTTAAAATGAACACTAAGGTCAGATTAGGTGCTGTAAGTGTAAAGCCCAGGGTTTTCTCCAGCCAACTCCCCGCAGTAACTCCCCAGTCCTCTTTTTCCAAGGTCCTCAGTTACAGGAGGATGCACGGGCTGTAGCCACTAGTAGTCAAATATAATGTTTACTAAGGGGACGGGCAGCCATGAGTGGCATCGGAGGCACCTGGAAGTTGCCTTCTATTGTCATCATTATATAGACTTCATTCTCCCTTTTCCCCCTTCTTTGTCCCTTTGCCTCCCTTATTTCTGCCTAAAGCTAACAGTGAGAGTATGAAACACTGCTGTGCCCTGCTGCTATCTGAACTCCTGTGTTGAGTAACAAAGATGATTTCTGAATTCCAGGAGAAAATACTGCTAACTATTCAACACTCAACACACCCAGATAGTCTCAGATGAAGAGCTACGGGCAATCATAGGTTATTATTACTGTCTGCTCATAATAATAAACTTCTCCCCCAAAATATCCCAGAACTTGAACTGACATTTTGAGCGAAAGGTCTATTCTCTGTCAACATTCACATATCTTGACTTTGCACATGTTTTAAGGATGAATTAGTTCAGGTTTGCAAATAAGTCCTCTCAAAGTTACCAGCCCACAAAAACATCTTCATTGCCTCCTCTCCCTGCAGAAACTAGCCAAAGAGTGAAGTAAATTATGCTTTTTACTAGCTGCCCAGGGTCATTCTTCACTGGGCCCGGAAGAGTGGAGAAGGGTCTAGTTGAATGGCTAGATGAGTTGCCGCCACCAGATCCCCACAAGCCTAGAAATAATTTGGTCTGGGTCTGAGCACTAATATCATGCTGCCAAGTCTCTTTCTGAAAAGAGTAAAAGCAAAATATCCCATTCCTGCAAGAAAACCAACCACAAGGATGGTGCCAAGAACTT
Source organism: Mesoplodon mirus (assembly GCF_964341445.2). Classification (NCBI taxonomy): domain Eukaryota; kingdom Metazoa; phylum Chordata; class Mammalia; order Artiodactyla; family Ziphiidae; genus Mesoplodon; species Mesoplodon mirus. Next base: position 60,548,683 of record NC_138992.1, read on the forward strand.
TTGGGGCCCTTTTCTTGGCCACCCGGAATGCGGTTGGCAACACTGCAGAGATTAATATATTGTTGACATGTCCTAAAACCTTGTTAAATGTTTTTCTCTTCAAGACACGCTCGTAATAGGTTTCCAAGTTCGGTCGCTTTCCATTTCCCCAGTTTCTCCTCGCAAACCCCAGGAACTTCAGTCGATGCAGTGTAACAGCAAGCGAGATGTCAGCCAACGTGAAGGATTCCCCGCAGAGCCATGGCTGGCGGCCCTCTTCTAATTAGAGAAAGGGACATGGAGGATAAGGGGCAAGCACTGTACAAATAAACTTTGGTTGGCATCTTTGGTCTTAGTCTTGACGGCAAGGGTGAGTGTAGCAAAAGATGAAGGCCGTGGTACATTTTCTTGACAATACTCAGCAAGTAATTCTATGCTTTAAAAAAAAAAAAGTCCATGCAAATGTATCCCAAGCTAGGGGAGACTTGTGTGACATCTGTCAGTGCCACTAGTGACTGTGCCACTTGAGCTCAAAGCCTGTCTATCATTTTGAGGGGTTGAGAGCCTCCAAGCCAAAGGAGTTAACAGATATTTCCTTCTGGGTTAAGAAAATGACAGGTGTACTTTAGGAAAGTCCGTATGTCACTCAGCAGGTGTTGTTTTTAGTTACTTATTTAAAACAGAAGAAAGTCCCTACTGTGAAGCAAGTTTCAGGTAAAATAGTCTTTAACTTTGTTGTCAATCAGAATAGTGCAGATGGTCCATATGTCTGCACCTGGGCTTCATCGTGAAGCCAGGTTCACAGGTGTAGCAGGTGGATGCTCACCAGCCAGCCTGCACATACGCACAGGCTGGCTCCCATGTTATACTTTACTTCAATTTGCAGTTTTTCCCCCTGCCTAAGGAAAAAACTAGAGGGAGCATTCAAGCAGGTACTCAGGGTATTCAACCAAACTAACCACTTCAATTAAAATTTGTGAAACAGGCCAGGTAGGAATCTACGAAGCATAACTTAAATTGTGCAGAAAAATTCTTCACCAGTCATATTTCACATAGATGCAGAGTTACAATTAGACACCTGGGTTTTGCTGAATTTGACACCTAGTATTGTTGCTGTCATAATTTAAACTGCCCATGAGTACTAACAATTAAAAACAGATTACAGAATGTTTTTGGTGAAACCTAAGAATGTTCCCATAAATACCCCTGATGTCCAGAAAAAGAGAAAAAGGACACAAATGGGAACCTACCTGGGGTTTCTTCATTTCTTCTTTGCAACTCAGTTTCAACCTGATCCAAGACTTTTTCCAACTCATCAAGAATTTTCTTCAAATATTTGACATTGTCGTGGTCAAGGAGCTTGGACTAATTAACAAAAATAACTTATAGGTTATTTATGCCTGTAAAAATAATCAGTGTAGAGCAGAACAGACACAAACTCGTGCAGAGTTGGAGCCTGTTTATTCTAGACAATGAGAAGAAATAGAATAACTTTGTTAAAGCAAAAGCAAACCTGACAGAAAATGTCCTGGCTGTGAAAATATCCCAGGGGTCAGACCCACTGTTCACTGGCAACTCCTGTGGAACCAAATGATCAGAGAGGGCAAAGAATATGAGGGGTTGGGCTTCCCTGGTGGCGCAGTGGTTGAGAGTCTGCCTGCCGATGCAGGGGACGCAGGTTCGAGCCCCGGTCTGGGAAGATCCCACATGCCGCGGAGCGGCTGGGCCCGTGAGCCATGGCCACTGAGCCTGCACGTCCGGAGCCTGTGCTCCGCAACGGGAGAGGCCACAACAGTGAGAGGCCCGCGTACCGCAAAAAAAAAAAAAAAAAAGAATATGAGGGGCACGAAGACTCCTCTCATGCCCAACTCCAGAATACAATGTCAACAGCCTTCAACAAATGAATAACTGAGGGCTCAGAGATGCGAGAGGAATCTGAATGCAGTGAGTTAAAGAGCAGGTGGAGAGTAAGGCGTGCTGTGTGAGCAGGCGTTTCTCTGGAGAAGCTCACTTATTTAGCTTGTGTAGAATAAAGGAGGCTGGGAAGTAGAGGCAGGATTGGGAGGGCTGACGTTTGTTAGATTTTCAACGTGGGAGAAGCTTACACAGTTTGCTGGAGGAAAGAATCAGCAGAAAGAGAAAGGCTGACTCTAACTGATGAAGCAAAGACCTGCTCCTCAGGAGGCAGACACATCAAAATGCATTAACTCAAAATGGATTTAAGACTTGAAAGTAAGACCCGAAACCATAAAACTCCTAGAAGAAAACACAGGCGGTAAGCTCACTGACTTAGTCTTGGCAATGATTTTTTTAATCTGACACTAGAAGCGAAAGCAACAAAAGCAAAAATAAACAAGTGTGACTACATTAAACTAAAAAGCTTCTTTCTGCACAGTAAAGGAACCCATCGACAAAATGAAAAGGCAACGGACTAAGTGGGAGCAAATACTTAAAAATCATATATCTGATAAGGGGCTAATATTCAAAATCTATAAAGAGCTCATATAACTCAATAGCAAACAAACAAACAATCCAATTTGAAAATGGGCAGAAGATCTGGATAGACATTTTTCCAAAGAAGACATACAATGGCCAATAGGTACATGAAAAGATGCTCAACATTGTAAATCATCAGGGAAAACAAATCAAAACCACAATAAGATATCACCTCACCCCTGTCAGAATGGCTATTATCAAAAAGTCAAGAAATCACAAGTGTTGACAAGGATGTGGAGAATGGGCAACACTTGTGTTCTGTTGGTGGGAATGTAAATTGGTGCAGCCACCATGGAACATAGTATGGAGGTTCCTCAAAAAATTACATATAGAACTAACATATAATCCAGCAATTCTACTTCTGGGTATTTAGCCAAAGAAAAACAAAAACACTAACTCGAAAGATATCTGCACTCTTATGTTCATTGCAAAATTATTTACAATAGCCAAAACATGGAAACAACCTAAGTGTTCATCAGTAGATGAAGGGATTAAAGAATTGTGATTTGTATATATAGAATGGAATATTTTTCAGCTATTAAAAGACTGAAATTTTGCCATTTGCAAAAATGTGGATGGACCTTGAGGGCACTACGCTAAGTGAAATAAGTCAACCAGAGAAAGACAAATCCCATATGATCTCTCTTATTGGTGGAATCTAAAAACAAACAAATAACCAAGCTCATAGATGCAGAGAACAGACTGGTGGTTGCCAGAGGCAGGGGGGTGAGGGGTTGGGGAAATGGGTGAAGGGGATCAAAAGGCACAAAGGAAAAAAACTGAAGGCATGTGGGGTATATGTATTAAAAAAAAAAAAAACTCGCCGGTAGCTTTATTGGTATAAAAAAGTCATAGACAGAGGTCTAGCTGCCTCAAAGTGGAAAAATACCTGAAATGACAGCTTCCTAGGATATTTTATTAACTTGCTTTTACATTTTATAAGTTTCCTTGGCAACCAGCATGAGCAATGACTGCTTTTTAAGCAATTGTCATTAGGTCTGAATATCAAATCTAATAAAGACAAATTCTTTCTAAAAGCAGAGCATAAGCCAAAGGTAACATGTGTTCTGGTGACTTGCGATATTTAATAGAAGATGTTCTAAAAAATAGTGATACTGTACAAAAAGTAGAACATTTAATACAAACAGTGGATGTCAGTTGAGGACAGCCCGGTTTACTTACCTGAAGTCGCTTCTGTTTTGCAATGTACGCCTCTTGTAAATCTGGGTTTTCTTCGGCAAGTTTTTTCAGCTCAGACTCTGTGTTACCAATTTGGCCTGATAACAAAATCATTTTTGACACAGAAAATTATTTCCTCCCTTCCATACAAGAAACAAAGCAAAGCAGGGAAACTCAATGGTAAGAGCATAAGCCCTGGGGGTCGTGCCCTTCCTCTGCCTCAGACTCCCCCTCTGTGTGCCTCAGTTTCCTCACTTTGAAAATGGAGCTATCTGGTGCTTTGTGACCACCTAGAGGGGTAGGATAGGAAGAGTGGGAGGGAGACACAAGAAGGAGGAGATATGGGGATATATGTATAAGTATAGCTGATTCACTTTGTTATAAAGCAGAAACTAACACATCATCGTAAAGCAATTATACTCCAATAAAGCTGTTTAAAAAAAAAACACTACAAAGTCTAAATAAATAAATACTGCACTCTGTTAAAAAAAATGTTTAATGCATGAGATCCCCTATGCACACACGTTGTCTCTCTCTCTCTCACACACACACACACACAAACACACACACTCACTGGAGCAACCAGTTGTTCTTTTCTTCCTAGTGACTCTCTACTCTTTTTCTGAAGATCCTCTCTCACTTGTAACATTCTGACTTTCCTAAACTATAAGGGTGACCTTTCAGCTATTATATTACTAAGAAGAATGAATCAGGAAAATAAGAAAACTAAACACCCATCTTGATCCTTTCATTGTCCTCTTAAAAGGGGGTTTCTACCTCTACGTTGTTCCTCTGCATCAAAGGACCCTGCCGCTTATCGCAGTAGGTGGGAGCTGCTAGAGAGAAAGACGGGTAGAACCTTGTCGTGGCAAAGCCCATTAACAATTCCCAGGAAATAAAACTAGAATCTGGGTAAATAAATAATAAAATAAAATGGAGCTCTCAGAGTATCTGCCGCACAGGCTGAGAATGAAATGGGAGGCACCGTGGAAAAGCATTGAACACAAAGCCCAGCACATCATAAGTGCTTGAGCAGGGTAGTTCTACCTTTCAATACCTTCCAAGTTTTCTGTAATAAATTTCTATGGAAAGGGAAGGAAAAAGCCTTATTTAGAGAAATATTTACTCTAGGGAAATATAATCAGAATACTTGTTTCAAATCATATAATGAGTATTTCTGAGGAGAAGGCGGAGGAACAGGAGGAAGGTGAGAAGCTGGAAGAGGGAGGAGAAAAATGGAGGGAGGGAGGGAGAGCAGGGCAGGGAAGGCAAGAGGAGAGGAGTGAGGAGGAGGGGGTCGAAAAGAAAGTAAAATAGCATCAGTAAGAGAACTGTAAAGGCGAGGTAGGATGCAACAGAAAGAACGTGCTTTCTGGAATCGAAGTTCTGGGTGTGAGTGTTCCTGGTCAAAACCCCCGGTCCGGGGGCTTCCCTGGTGGCGCAGTGGTTGAGAGTCCGCCTGCCAATGCAGGGGACGCAGGTTCGTGCCCCGGTCCAGGAAGATCCCACATGCTACGGAGCGGCTGGGCCCGTGAGCCGTGGCCGCTGAGCCTGCGCATCCGGAGCCTGTGCTCCACAACAGGCCAGGCCACAACAGTGAGAGGCCCGCGTACCGCAAAAAAAAAAACCCCGGTCTGATCACAGCCCCTTCCCTTCCCAATCCCCTGGGCCATGGAGCACACCTCCTCCTCACCTTAATTAGTTGTTTGTATCTTTGTATCCCATGCACTGACCCTTCCCTACCCTCAGAGCAGGAGGAACGAGAGAGCTGGAGGTTACAGCTCAACCTCAGTGAATCTCTGATCACTAAACTCAGAGGAAGAGTAATGGGTAGACAGCCTGTAGCCCAGCTCTTCACATAATGAAACAAAAATTAAGGACCAGAAATGTGAACTCAGTCGCCCATAACTCCCAGCAGATCCCAGCTTTCCTTATTTCCTAGTCTATTTGTCCATGAGAACATGTTATGTTCTCTACTTTTCCACAGGCCACTCTTCTGAGTTTTATTTAAGATTGGCCCTCAAGGCCAAGAGCTGGAAAATCAGGTCCTGTAGACAATAAATGTCCAGCTGAACAGCTGAAGCACAGATTCATCTGACTGGTGCGTGGATCGATATATAACATGCACGTCCATGAGGCAAACTCAACAACCCCGCCCCCAAGTCTTCCTGAGGTGTGCTAGGTCTCAAAAATGAATTAAAAGAAACTTGATACAGAATTCCAGGTCTTTAAGATCTTTACATACTGCGAATCCTTGTTGTTGCATAAGCTGGGATCATGGAGTCCACAGTTAGCTCAGGATGTAAAATGCAGCCATGTGTATAGGCATCCATGGGCAAGGAGTCAAGTAGTTCTCGATAATGCTGTACCCGTGGGTAATACATGCTTCCTTTATCAGGCATTAACCTGGGTGTTTTTTCTAAAATACACACACAAACACATACACAAACATTGAAGGAAAAGTTACAAATGAGATGTTACATCCAAAAGCAAGAAACAAAAACTCCAGCCCCTCTACCTTAACATTTTCAGTATTATATGAAGGGATTTAAAGGATGCTATCTCTCCAGCCCAGACATTCAAAATTTGAATTGGACTGAGGTACCAGACCAGATTCCCAAACCACAATCACACTTCTCCACCTTGCAAATCACTACTCTCAAGGTCTAGTTTTTTATGCCAACTCCTCTGCAGAAATTTCCCCAACCTTCCACAACTACCAACATCTGACTAAGTCAAGTGTGCCTTCCTCTGTACATGCAAAATACTCTGTACATACTCCATTATAGCCCTTATCACCTTAATTAGTTGTTTGTATCTTTTTGCCCCATAAACCCCTTCAGGGCAAGGAACGTATGATCCGGAGTCTAGCATAGTGTCTCATACATTTTAGGCCCTTGGTAAATGTTGGTTAAGTGAATGAAGGCTCATTATGGAAAGATGATCAGGGACCACACTTTCCCAGGCTCCAGTTAATACCAAGAGTGATCCCATTGATGCTATGCGAATGGGAACTGATCATCTTCATGGAATTCACCAGCAATTTCTAATATTTTATCTCTGGAAAGTGGGTTCTACATAAACCTTCATTTGCTGGTTAAACTCTAGACTATAGACTCCTTAAGGGCAGGGACTATGTATTGTTCTTTGTTGAATCCCAGCGCCCAGTATAATGTTTGGCTTATAGTAGGTGTTGAATAAATTTCAATTAATGAATTAATATATACCCAAATTGCTAGTTATTATAGAATATTTGAGCTGCAGAAGCTCTGTAGCAGTTAATGAGGACACTGAGGTATATAGGCTGAGACATTCTCCCAAGATCCCACAGCTAATTAGAGGCAGACCAAGAACCAAAGTCATTAACTCCTAATGCAGTGCTCAGTTTTGTTACATCATTGTAACATCTTCAAAGGGTTTACTTCTCAGAGACTATTCAAGAAGAATAAAAATGAACCATGTGATCCAAAGGTCAGGGCTAAGTCCCTACAGACAGAATCTATTCCCACTTCTGACTCTCAAACTTCCCCTAAAAAAAAAATGCCAACAAGCTTATTAATCTAACAGGTGAAAAGAATGACCTCAACTCTATTCATTTCTTTTTTGCTTATTCACTTATTCATTTAGTTTGAGTTATTTATTTAATTTGGAATCCTTTTGAGCATCGCACACTCAATCATAAGCATTGACAATTCAGAGTTGGTTGGAGAGTAAGATTTCAGGCAAGATCTCATAATGCCAGACCAAGTAGTACAAGATTTTAAACCAACAGGCTATTTTTGACTCTCTAAGAAAAAAGAATATGGATTACTCCTCAAACCAGTGGGCAAATGTCTAATTCCCTGCTGGGAGTCCAATTCTGAAGTCTGCATTAGAATGACCAAGAATGAAGTGTCAGCTACATTCTGCTTGTCAACCATGAATTTGCCCAACTAGAGCACACTTCCTTGCTGACTTTTCAGGATCTCAGAATATCACCAGGATCCCAACCAATGCATGGTAAACATTCCCATGAGGATAACCGACTGGAGGCCTTCTAAGCTCCTTGAAATTCTAAAGAGTTCTTAACCTTTTGTGTGCCACTGACCTCTTCTCAAAATAATGTTCTTAAATGCATAAAATACAAGACATAGGATTGCAAAGGAAATTGATTATATTAAAATAAACTATCAAAGTAATTTTAAATTATAAAATACTAATATGGGTGTCTTTTTTTTAATTTTTTAAAATTTATTTATTTATTTATTTACGGCTGTGTTGGGTCTTTGTTTCTGTGCGAGGGCTTTCTCTAGTTGTGGCAAGCAGGGGCCACTCTTCATCACGGTGCGTGCGCCTCTCACTATCGCGGCCTCTCTTGTTGAGGAGCACAGGCTCCAGACGCGCAGGCTCAGTAATTGTGGCTCACGGGCCCAGTTGCTCCACGGCATGTGGGATCTTCCCAGACCAGGGCTCAAACCCGTGTCCCCTGCATTGGCAGGCAGATTCTCAACCACTGCACCACCAGGTAAGCCCTGGGTGTCTTTTTATTAATACACTAACAAAAGCTAGCAGCAGGTCTAATAACTACCATAATTTCAAAGTAGTGATGGGCATAAGTGATATCTTAAGATATCTGCAATAACTTGATATGCTATGAATACATCACAGTCACATGAACATATGAACAAAGTCACAGGCACTCCTGATATTGCTTTGGATTATGCCTACATTGGAAATGAAAGGAAATGATAAATTTCTGTTTGAAATTAGTGAAAAATAAAGATGTAATTTTTTCCCCTCTAAGATATCAAATGTCCTGAATTCTATTCACAGATGACTAGCAGTAAAAGTTCTCAAAGTACGGTCTAAAAACCCCTGGGCTTCCTGAAGACACTCTCAGGGGGTCTACAAGTCAAAGCTATTTTTATAGTAATACTAAGATGTTAATTGCTTTTTCACTCTTATTCTCTCTTGCGTGTACGACGGTATCTTCCAGAGCTTATACAACATGTGGTAACTCCATCACTCTAGCATTAATGGAATGTGGGGTTGTATATTCTTGTATTTTAAACTATTCTCAATTTTAATTTCTAGTTTGATAGATATTGATAGATAGAACACATAAACAAAATCTCTCAAATGTCCTCATTAACTTTTAAGACAAAGGGGCCTTGAAACCAAAATGTTTAAGAACCACTGTTCTGGGGGGTCCAAGAACCACAGGTTAATAACCATAAATGATACGGCATTTTAAAATGCCTCTCAAGTGGTTAAATTTATAGCTACTGGTTCTGGCTGCTTTCTTGTGCCTGGCCGGGGGCTTGTCTTCAGAAGAGCATATGACTTCCTTCCTGGGAAAGAGAATAAAAGCAGGAAAAACAACATCCAATTGCTTTCTGGGGAAGGTTCATCTGGCCAAGTCTGAATCCAAAGATTTGAATGCACTAAAGTAATCTTCTACTCAGTGCTCCATTACTAGATAACTATCTCCTAAAACACTTGGTCAGGCAGAGCATCAGATACCCACTGAACCCATGTTCTTTTCCCAGCTCACTTTCTCTCTTCAAGGACGCCCTGTCCAGTATCACACATCCAATGTGCCACCAGCACACAAAAGTGTCCAGTGCCTCTGGAAAGAGAGTTTTCCAAAGACAACTGGGAATTTCCTTTGAATTATACAGAAAACTTCCCTCTCATTCTCATTTTATTTTCCAGTCCTTCCATAAAGCATTTTTGTTAGGACACTAAAAAGAGAAAATTTTTTCTTGGTATTCTACCTCAATCAGGAGTGAGAAAGCAGTAGAAGGGTTACAGGGTTTGAGAAACAGGCAATAAGAATAATTCTGGGAACTCTTCATTGGGGTGGAAGGTTGCAGTAGTGGAAGCCAGGATTAGTGACTAAGCTGGAAGAATAAATAAGTACATTGGCATAAGACCTGAGGTTGTAGAACTGAGTAGGGACAAAGGCAGGTCTTGTACTGCACCTAAATTTAGGCATCAAATTAGAAACAGGCAGATGGACATAAAGCAGAAAGATGTGATAAACAACAAAGAGAGAAAACAAACGAACAAAATTCTAAATCAGAAAGAAACAATAAAAGCATTCTGTAACCATTTACTGGGGACCAACAGCTCCATATAGTCTCAAGTCCCTGTACTGTTGGGTAAAATAACAATGGCCCTGAGCCATTAAAAAAATTACATTCAGTTTCCCCAAGAGCAAAAACTAAAAAGAATCGAGGGGCTTAAGGCATACATTTTAATTATTTTCCTAAATTGGCTGCTTTGATTTCCTACACTCCCCAGTGATGGCAGATAAAGGAGGCATTATGACTGTTTTTCTCTAGAAAGACACCCCCTAGGTCTATTTGAATAATTGTCAGGTCTTCCTTCAATGAGAATAGATTAGACTTCATTTCTATCTCTATCCCTTTGCCGATTTTTTATTTTACTTAGAGCACTTAGTGATGACCTTGGTACATAAGATAATATGCAGCATGTAGCTGAACAAAATTGTACCCTTCAACTAGTCATACACCAGGCTATTAAAAATATAATAATGGTAAACAATGAATTATGACCTGAAGCAAAAGATATGGTTACAAACTGACTACAATTCAAGGCTGTCATAACTTCAGAGCTAGGAAGATCAAATCTAAACACAGATGAGAAAAAGCACAATGTCAAATTACACAAGTTCATTATACACATCCAGAATTTTCTGAGACCTTAAATGTTTAACTACTTTTTAATTGGTAGTATATTTAAAACTTTTATAGGAACATTCATAATTGGGGGCCAAAAATTCCTTGATCAGATAGTTTGTTCCAATTATTGTATACACATAATAAAGAACCAGGACTTCTGTAATTTTAACACCCCGTCCTGTTCACTACAATTGAACAAATCTGAGAACGTTTTTTTAAATTACTTTTTAAAACCACTTTTATTGGCATAATCATGAGTTTTAAAGGCTCATTTTCTTTTCCTTACCATATACCGTATTTTCTCTGCACTCAGTTACAATCCTTTGTGCTAACCTGCAATTTCAGTAGATGTGAGAAAAAGTGTATAATGTTATTCAACTATATATGAGACCCTTTTACTAACAGATATAAAATTATTTATTCTATGACCTTAACAATAATTGAAAATTCCTTACATAAATAACTATATTTTTAATATAACAGTAATTTCAGAATGAATATTATCTTTAAAATCTGAGTTGATTTTCAATATATATTGATAAAACTGTATTTATAAAATAAATTTATATTTCCTAATCAGACTTAGTATGTGATACTTTAATATATACCAGAATACTTGGATTATTTCCAAACCAAATTCTTTTCCTAAGAATACTTAAAATGATATATCTAGACATAAGACATGGGACATAGTCTTCAGAGAACTGTTATAAAACATAATAAATTACCAAAATTCAACATTCACCATATGACATCCTTGATTCCAGGTTACCACTGATTGGCAGTAATAAACAGTATATATTCTAGTATTTTGTAGTTATTTCATGCTCTCTTTTTTTTTTAACTTCTAAAAATCTGAATTTAATTGGGCTGCCAGATTCCTAGCAATTTACATTTTTAATTTTCCAGATAATCTGGAGATTACATGCTCACTTTTTTTTATTATTTAGTGGCCAAGTTACAGTTCACTAAAAGAGATTATGATATACCAAAAGGATGTAAATATGTAAATACTGATTATACAGAAAGGTTGAGAAAAGTGTACAGGTCAGCAAGCCATCATTTTTAGTACAATCCCCAGTTGACAGACTAATAAAGGATAGCAAATAAGAGCAAAGGAGATGCCAGTTGACTATACTCTGTTCTTTAGATGAATGGATACACTTAATTAAAGTCTCTTGTATAACCATGGGCAACTATACACCTCATGAAATCCATTCACTCATTATCATTCTAATTTGTCACCTTTCCTCAAAGTTCCATCCATAATTGGTCAGAATGCTGCATGTTCCAACCAGTTCAAATATAGCAGGTCACAATTTGCCATGTTCTAGAGAGAATCTATACTTTTGAAACAACTTGAAATCACACTAGTCTTTTATTTCATTGTTGGCTTTTGTTGGTAACTTATTAGCAGGCCAGGTCTCCCATCCTTCATTAATGCAGCTGAATTTTTAAAAGAAAATTCATATCCTACTTTTAGCCTTGTTAAACTTTATCGTAGTTATTGTTCCATTTTATTGTTCCATGAGAAGCAGTTCATAAGCTAGTCATCATTTTAACTATCACAGCTCACACATCCACAAGTATAATAGTGTTTCTTCGATGTCTTTATTCAAATCATTTATGGAATTGTTAAACTCAGTCAGAGAATAAAAGCCTAAAAGAACACCAGTAGAGATCCCTGTCCAGGCTGACATCTGTTTTCAATAACTCATTCATTTTAGTCATTCAAAAGTATTTATTAAGCTCCCATTAAAGAACAGTCACCATACCAGGCACTGGGAATACAGTTGTTAATGAAACAGGCACTGTCTCTGACCTTAGGTGCTTACAGTGGTCTACAAGTAATTGAAATAATTAAAGTGTGATAAAATTATCATAGGATAAGTGAAATGAGAGAATATAGCTAAACAAGCAACATGGTATAAGAAATTCATAAATGAATATTCTTCGTTATGGTGGTTTATTCATCGGAAAATGTGCATTACTTTCATCTAGCCATATATGCTCCTTCATTCCACAGGGGTATCATATGACTTAATCTCAAATGCTCTGCTTAATTCAAGATACACTGTATCTAGAACTATGCCCAGCACCTAACAGATTCACTTTTTAAAGTGTTAAAGACATTCTCCAGTAATGTAAAACTTAAGCTGTTTCCTTTTCATCGAGATACTCAAAAAATATATACTTTAAAAATTTTTGACAACACATTCTAGAACTCTGCCACGCTTAAAGACAGTAATTTATAGCACTGCTTAAAGCTTAAGCAATTATTTAATGCACCGTAATTTGTAGTAGTGCTTCTCAAACTTTTATGTATACATGAATCACTTGGGAATCTTGTTAAAATGCAGATTCTGATTCAAGAGACTTGCAGTAGAGTCTAGAATTCTGCATTTCTAACAAGCTCCAAGGTGACACCAATGCTGCTGGTCCATGGAATACGTGTTAAGTAGCAAGGATTAGAATTCAGCCTCCCCTCTCGTTAACAATTGGGATAACATTTGTCCGTCTCTTGTCTGGCCCTTTTCCTAATCTCCATGAGTTCTTAATGATAAATACAAATTATCTCAATGATCATTGTGATAATGCTTACATGTTTGTTTTTTATTTTAACACTTTGACACAAACTTCATCTGGAGACTAGATGCCTGCATTTATATAACTGTTTTCTTACTGTCTTCATATCTACCATGGGTTTTAGTTCCCTTAATCTTAATCTTCCTTTACCCTTTCCAGTTGAATGACTACTCTCCTTGCGAAATGGGAAAGAGTGAAATAAGAGTTAATTGGACTTGCTTTATCTCTGCAACTGATAAAATTATATCACCTAATCCAAGAGGACAAACAGAAAAGTCAGGTCACCAAGGATATGCAACCAGTTTGCGACAGCTTCAGACTAAGAGCTAGAATTCTTGATTGTCTACTTATTCTATTGGTGCAGCCAGAATTAAAGTCCTTAGTTTCCATATTTTCCTCTTAATGTTTAGCCCACAGTACCTTCTCCTCTGATTCAATAAACAGTAGTAAGAAAAGGTCAGTATTCACCTTGAGTAGGACTCCGAATGCATTTCAGTTTTGCTATTATATAGTCAAAGAAGAAGAAAAAGCCTAAAAAATGTTGATGAAGCCTAATAATCATTAACATTACTATACTGTAAAGTAATACTGTATATTACTGAATATCTTACAGGAGAGATCATGTCACAGAGATAATGTCACAAAGAGAATGGTCGTAATAGTAGTTCAAGGGATGCTAACAAAAGATTTAAACATGATTTTCATTTGCTGTATCTTTTTAAAGTTTTTGATGATTTAAAGCAGAATTCTTATGCAATTATTTTGTCTTATTCACATTATTATAATCACTTCTCCCAAGAAACACAAATTATTATTCAACAGACTTGTCCATTTCCAAAAAGCTCAAGATTGAGAAAAAGTGTCTTAAATCAATTAGCCCCCATTTTCTGTGCAGTCCCCAGCATTCAGACTTATAAGGAATAGCAAGTAATGATGGATGGAAAAGCAGTTTAGATCAGTGGCCTTTGGTTTAGATCAGTGGCCACCTCCAATCAAAATCTTAGGGAACTAAACACTTGGGTTAAGGATAAGGGAAGCCCACTGCTAATCTAATTCCCTGGGGTAAACCCCCCCCAGCCCCCATTTAGGTCCTATACCTATCTTTCTTCTAAGTACCTCAGACTTTTGGGGGCCTTATAAGTTCCCTTCTCAGCTTCCAGTAATTTGGGGTTATATTCTGGTTTTATCTTGCCCAATTAACATCCACATAACTGGTGGCAGATGAAGAGTAACTGGATCTCGTCGTGCAACTTCTTTTTCAGAAGAGTACTTAGCTGATAGCTAAGAGCCCTCTGTTCTCTCTCAGTTCTGTCAGTGATCAGCTGTGCAATCCTGGGCAAATATTGAAGCTACAGTTTACCTCAGAGGCTTGTTATTAGGAAGAAGCAAGACACTGCGTAAGTGGCAATGACTATGAGAGATGGTCCGTGCAATAGGAAGGTTTGGATTGGAAAGGCTTGCATTCCAGCCCTAATCTGCCATAAAATAGCTATGGTACCTTAGGCAACCCCTCTGTTTCTCTTTCCTCATGTACAAAAGGGGAATCATTAGTCTACCATGCCGATCTCAGGTTGGTTTTTTTTGAAGACTGACTAGAACAGAAATTATAAAATGTCTGACACAAAACAGGCTGTCAATAAATGATTATTACTTGAAAGCACTGTACAAATGTGAGCCCTATAATTCCTCACAAAAGATATAAAATTCAAACCATCCAGATGGAACAAGGGCAAAGATCTCCAAGTATACCAGTATTCTAATCTCCCTTGCCTAAGATGTATTCCTCCTTTTCCCTCCTATTGTTTTTAAGGTAGAACCATTTAGTAGACTAAATGAAACTGATTTTCATACTGTTCATTTAAAATCAATATTATGAATTTGACTTCAAGGCTAATAAATCACCACCACACACCATACACCTGCAGGGTTTTTTGCAAGTGAATTTAAAAGGAAAGTTCCAACATTAAAATTGGTAGTTTACGTGAAATCTTTTCAGTGGAGTTACAATGGCTTATACAAAATGTATGCTATTGACCCATTTTATATTTGTGTGCTTATGGAAATGGAAAAGGTTGTTGGCACTAAACCACCATCATGAAACCCAAAAAAGGGGAGGAAGGGAGGAAAGGGGGGAGGACGGGAGGAAATAGGAAGGAGGGAAGGAAGGAAGGGAGGAAGGAAGACATATATTCGTGTTGAAAGTAAATCCAAGAAATCACAAATAGCCTTAACATTACCATCCAGGAAAGTCTGTTCAAGATAATCAATGATCTGAGTGGCCTCACAAATAATGTTTTCCCCGTGGATAAGGACGGGCACTTCTCCAGTTGAGTTCAAACGCATAAACCAGGGCTCATTGTGCTCACTCAGGGGCAGACTTACATCATGTTCCTCGCACTTCAATGCCTTTTCAGCAATTACCAAGCGCACCTGGAAGAGTTCACACTGGTTACCACAACGCGTGGAGGCTTTTAATTAAATGACATCCCTGGATACCATCAAGCAGCTCTTTTGTGCTTCCCTGAGTTATTAATATTTTCAACATTCTTTTCAACTATACCTATTCCTGGAATTAACAAGTGAGATATATTCTAGCGTCTTCCTCTTATAAGTGAGAAAAGATAATTAAGTAATGAAAAGGATACTGGCTAAATTCAGTCCACAGTCACCCTCTTCATCACTGATACTTTCTCGGTGTCCTAGACCTTACGATGTGTCCTCCCCATAATAAGGACCTGAAACAGATAGGCTAGGCCTGTTGAAGAGAGTGAATGCGACCAAGAGTAAAAGAAGGAACCCGAGACGATGTGGTTACAGGAAGGCGCTTCCCTCTGCCTCGCTCTCCACGGCCCCGGAGACAAGGCCTCCCGCCCAAATACCGAAAGCGATGATTTTTTGTCGCATTTCACGACTGGTAGTGCCTTTGCACCTCAGACTGATGCTCTCTGCTCCCCTACAAGGCGCACCGCCGCCCCTCAGGGAGCGCCCGCCGGGGTTAGGGCGTCGGAGGCCTGTTTCTAAGTGGGCCGGCTTACCCAGGCAACACCCAGAGGGAGCTGTCCCGGTGCTGAAACCCGATCCGCACCGCCCGCCCGGCGGAGGCCTTTACCTTTTGAGAGCTGAAGGAATGCGTCCAGTGGTACAGAATGAGCTTAACCTCTGCGTCCGACTTGCCTTCCGCCATCAAGGGCGCTCCCCCTCTCTGCTCGTCCTGCCTCCGGGCCATTTCGGGGACGCGCGAGCGCGGGAGGGCCTCGCCTGTCCGCCCTTTACTTCTCCAGGCCACAGCGCCCTGCAAAGCGCCCTTAGCTTTGCCGGGATGCCACCCGGAGCCGGGAAAGATGAGTTCGCGCAGATGAACGAATAGACCGCTGGGAAGTGTAGTTTCGTGGGCGAGAAAGCTGCGGGGGGGGGGGGTGTCTGCGCACAGAAGTCACCTGGGAGGTGCAGTTGGACGTTTTTTAGGGAAAGCGATCTCAAAAATGAGTCCCTGATTATTTAAGATGAGTAATGGAAAATGTTGATTGCAAATTATTCATCGGTTTTGTAGATGGAGTAGAGGTTGCTCAGGCATAAAAGCATCAATTTCCCAAGATACTTAGGGGTCCTCTTGGAGAGTCTGTGCCTTTGGTGGAAGGGAAGTTCCCGGTTTACAGACAAAACAACAGGATGAAGATTTATGAGTTTTCATTAGAAGATGCTATTATGCGGTCATGTAATAACAACAACAATAATAATAATAAATCTCATAAACAATGGCGAATTAAAATAGCCTAGTTAAACACAGAAAATATTTTGCCCATTTTTAAATTTTTTTAACTTATTTTATTGAAATCTAATAAAATATTTATATTATAAATATTAAAACAAGTATAGTTGATTTACAATGTTGTGTTAGTTTCAGGTGTACAGCAAAGTGATTCAGTTATACATATATATATATATGTATTGTTTTTCATATTCCTTTCCATTATGGTTTATTACAAGATACTGAATATACTTCCCTGTGCTATACAGTAGGACCTTGCTGTTTATCCATTCTATATATAATAGTTTGCATCTGCTAATTAAACTCAGAATTTTTAGAGCAGAACTACTTGGGTTCATTTCCTAGTTTTTCAATTTTCACAATTTTTGAAGTAGAGATAATTCTATTTCCCCCCATAAGGTTTTTGTGAGAAATAAATAACTAAATACAATGTTAAACACTCAAAACAGCCTAGCATGTTGTAGACACTCCATATTATGTACAAGTTCAGTTGCCTTAGAAACATTCTCTTTATAATCATGGCCAAAATCATAATTTTATGCTAATCTAGTTGTTACTATTCACCTCTCAAAATTTAACATAATAGTAAATTAGAAAAATTTCTCTTTCAGTAAATATGTATTAATATGACCATGAAATGAATGCTTGTATAACTCATCCAGCAAATGTTTATTGAGTACCTACTGTGTTCCAAGCATTGTACTGGGCCCTGGTAATACAAAGTTGTATAAGACCTGATACCTGGCGCCCAAGATATAAGTCTGGTGGCAGAGACAACAAAATAAACAGACAACCACAGTGGAGCTGAGAACTATCAGTCTTAGAGTAAACACAGGTACTAAGAGAAAAGAGAGGTAGGCATCCAACTCAGGTCAAAAAAGGCCCCCTAGAAGAGACAAAAATCTCATGAGGTCTTTCCTGCCTTTTACAACACTTTATTTGTTGCTCTCTCTAATTCTTGTATAATTTTTTAAAATTTTTATAGTATCTCTTTATACCCTTAAGTTAATTCAAATGCTACAGCAGAAGTGATCCTTACCAAATTTGTTTTTTACCAGTTCACTCTTCAGAATAGAAGAGGAAAAAGCAAAATTGTGACATCAGTCAGAGTGGGGTTTAAATTCTAGCTCCACCCTTAACCTGACCTCTCCTGAGCCTTCACTTCATCATGTGCAACATATAGGCATATAAAAATATATGACTGACATGGGCATTCGGTGAGGGACTGTGTATAAAGCACTTAGCACATTGCCTGCAAAACAGCAGTTGATGAAAGTATATGTGGAAAAGCCCCTCCGTGACGTTAACAGGACATCATATCACACTTGCTCCTCTCTCTTTAGGCCTCAAAATGTTTACAACTACTGTATAATCCTCCTCTCCCATCCCTCTGCACAAGAACTTCATTTTTAATTCTCTAACTTCAGATTCCAATGCATACTCTCCATTCCCTTTCCTTAATGTGCTCAATCACCTCCATATCTGAATAAACCCAATATTCTTGTTAGGTCCTCTGTCACTTGCAGCTGAAAAAGTCCTGACAATAAAGCCCACGTCTATCAAACACTGGGCACTTTCTCCATCACATATTCCCAGCAGCCAAGCCATATAGGAATCAATGAATTGACTGATTACTGTATTGGTGTTTAGTATTGAGTATTCATGTATGTCCTTGGAGGTACAAATGCATACAGAGCTTCTGAAAGGAAAATTATCAATATGCATCAATAACCTTGAAAGTGGGCATAACCTCTATTAACTCCTCTCTTTGCAATTTAACTAAGGAAATAACTGCAGCAAATTCTGGTCCTAAATATCTATTTTCCCCTTCTTCAGTGGTGATAGAAATTCTAGCCAAGCACATGGTTGCTGAGAAGAAAAACTGCATTTCCCAGGCTCCGTTGTAGATAAATGTGGCATGTGACTATTTTCTAACAAATGGGATGTAATGGACATGCCAAAGGGCAAATTCTGGGAATCTTCCTAAAGGAGGCAGTTGGCCTTGTGCCTCTTCTTCATCCCATCCTCCATCCTGCTACCAGGAGGGTGGATGCTGACTTGCATTATGATGAATGGGGCCACACCCCAGGGATGGCGAGCTCTGAGCTGTCCTTGGGACATTGGGAAGCAGAACCACCACATGAACCTCAGTCTGCAAACCTCCAAACTTCTACCTGAAAAAGAGATAAAGCATCTTGTTTAAGCCACTGTTATTTGGTGCTTTTCAGGCGCTATTATCTTTTTTTTTTAATTTATTTATTTTTTGCTTTATAACAAATTTAATCAGTTATACATATACATATGTTCCCATATCCCCTCCCTTTTGCGTCTCCCTCCCACCCTCCCTATCCCACCCCTCCAGGCGGTCACAAAGCACCGAGCTGATCTCCCTGTGCTATGCGGCTGCTTCCCACTAGCTATCTACCTTACGTTTGGTAGTGTATATATGTCCATGCCTCTCTTTCGCTTTGTCACAGCTTACCCTTCCCCCTCCCCATATCCTCAAGTCCATTCTCTAGTAGGTCTGTGTCTTTATTCCTGTCTTACCCCTATGTTCTTCATGACATTTTTTTTTCTTAAATACCATATATATGTGTCAGCATACAGTATTTGTCTTTCTCTTTCTGACTTACTTCACTCTGTATGACAGACTCTAGGTCCATCCACCTCATTACAAATAGCTCAATTTCATTTCTTTTTATGGCTGAGTAATATTCCATTGTATATATGTGCCACATCTTCTTTACCCATTCATCCGATGATGGACACTTAGGTTGTTTCCATCTCTGGGCTATTGTAAATAGGGCTGCTATGAACATTTTGGTACATGTCTCTTTTTGAATTATGGTTTTCTCAGGGTATATGCCCAGTAGTGGGATTGCTGGGTCATATGGTAGTTCTATTTGTAGTTTTTTAAGGAACCTCCATTCCGTTCTCCATAGTGGCTGTACCAATTCACATTCCCACCAGCAGTGCAAGAGTGTACCCTTTTCTCCACACCCTCTCCAGCATTTATTGTTTCTAGATTTTTTGGTGATGGCCATTCTGACTGGTGTGAGATGATATCTCATTGTAGTTTTGATTTGCATTTCTCTAATGAGTAAAGATGTTGAGCATCCTTTCATGTGTTTGTTGGCAGTCTGTATATCTTCTGTGGAGAAATGTCTATTTAGGTCTTCTGCCCATTTTTGGATTGGGTTGTTTGTTTTTTTGATATTGAGCTGCATGAGCTGCTTATAAATTTTGGAGATTAATCCTTTGTCAGTTGCTTCATTTGCAAATATTTTCTCCCATTCTGAGGGTTGTCTTTTGGTCTTGTTTATGGTTTCCTTTGCTGTGCAAAAGCTTTTAAGTTTCATTAGGTCCCATGTGTTTATTTTTGTCTTTATTTCCATTTCTCTAGGAGGTGGGTCAAAAAGGATCTTGCTGTGATTTATGTCATAGAGTGTTCTGCCTATGTGTTCCTCTAAGAGTTTGATAGTGTCTGGCCTTACATTTAGGTCTTTAATCCATTTTGAGCTTATTTTTGTGTATGGTGTTAGGGAGTGATCTAATCTCATACTTTTACATGTCCCTATCCAGTTTTCCCAGCACCACTTATTGAAGAGACTGTCCTTTCTCCACTGTACATTCCTGCCTCCTTTATCAAAGATAAGGTGACCATATGTCCGTGGGTTTAACTCTGGGCTTTCTATCCTGTTCCATTGATCTATCTTTCTGTTTTTGTGACGGGCGCTATTATCTTAACCTATCCTCCCTAATACATTAACCTCGTAAAATATAGGTGGCCTTTATTTCTTTATGCTTCTACATTCTGTAATTTTTCTATAATGAATATGTGCTGCTTTTACTTCTTAAAGATTTGAACATTAAAAGAATGTTATTAAATAGATGAGATAAGGAAACACGTTGGTGTTTTGTTTTGTTTTGAAATCACGATAGGGGTAGAAATAGAACTGCTACATCTACTTCGATTGATCCATAATCTCTGTTATTTTCCACCCTCATAAAAGCCACTCTTAGGTGATATAAAAGCCTTATTATCCATTCACATGTTTATTCAGAGCTTCTACTAAATTTTGTGTGTATTCTGTAGTGATGTCTCTTTGTACATCATCACGGTAGATTGCAGGCTCCAGGACAACAGGAGCCAGATCCGGGTCAATTTATTTCTTCAGTACGCTTTTGTTGAGCTCTGCCTGTCCCAGGAACAGTGCTAGATGCAGAACATAAGGAGCTAAAAGTCACAGGCACTGGGAACTCAAGTGTGGAGGGAGAAAAATGAGATTTCAACCCAGTGTGGTAATTGCTTTGATATGTAAGAGATTATAATGGGATTACAGAGAAAGGCACCTAACATAGATAGGCTTCCCAGAAGAGGTGATGATCTTTACCCTAACTGGTACCGTACTAGAGCAATTACCACTCTACCCACTGCTGCCACTGGCTCATACTGCCTCGAGAGTGCTGATTGTTAAATTTGCAGAAAGTTTGCAAGCTGGATATTCAACACAGCCATTATTAAAACTTAGATAAAATTAAATTGCATTTAAGAAATTATTTTTAAAATAAAGCTAGCAAATACTCAAAACATCACTTTCAAATTATTTTGCTATGTTTACCATCATCTATACTCTTGAGTTGATTTATGTCTATTATATTTGTATGATGGAAATCATATATAGGGGTGGGTGCATCTCTTCCTATCTCCCTGTTCAGTGATATCATGTTAGTAGCTTAAAATTGGCTGTGGCAGGAGTATTTACACTACGGAAATTGACAAATGCTCTCTACCGTGTGTTTTGGGTTTTTTCTGGAGAGTTGGTTTTTAAATATTTACCAGCACACCATTGAATGTATGTATGTTATTTAGTATTCAAAAAATTGTCTTGACGATGATGATGAGCAGGAGAACTGGGGGTAAATTCGTGATTAAGTTTGAATGTTCATCTCCCTTTGGTACCTTTTCCTGTCCCAACCAGCTTCAGTTCTCCTTCCTTCTCCATTTCTCAGACCCCACTATCCTTATTTCCTTTTCAGTCTCTTCACTCTGTTTAGGAAGAAAAGAAATGTGCACACATCTATCTGCCCACTGTTAAACACTGAGCATTTTCCCTAGCACATCCTCCCAGCAGCAGAACCATGAACCAGTAAACACTGAATGAATCGATTATTGCATTAGTGTTTAATATTAATAATACCGTATAAGCAAAAGGCATAATGTAGAATTTTCACATCTAAAACTCACTGACCACTTTCTTACAGTCTCATCTGATCCTCATGGTAGCCTGTGAGGTAACTACCATCCATCATGACTGAGTGACTGGTCCAAAACCCTAGAGCTAGTAAGTGAAAGAGCTACATTCAAACATGACTCTTTTTTTCTTTTTTTGCGGTACGCGGACCTCTCACTGTTGTGGCCTCTCCCATTGCGGAGCACAGGCTCCGGACGCGCAGGCTCAGCGGCCATGGCTCACGGGCCCAGCCGCTCCGCGGCATGTGGGATCTTCCCGGACCGGGGCACGAACCCGTGTCCCCTGCATCGGCAGGCGGACTCTCAACCACTGCGCCACCAGGGAAGCCCCAAACATGACTCTTCTGACTACTAGTAAAGTATTACTTTCTACAACACTGCTAGCTTTACACCAAAGAGACAAAGTTGTGGACTTTCAAGCTTTACACAGCCTAGGGAAATTATAGCCACTTTCTTAAATAGTAGTCCACATAGATAGATACGTCTATTGGAACACAAACTACCATATCAAACTACTGCTTATATGTCTTTCTTGTGCATTAGACTCTGAGCCTCTTGAGGTCAAAGACCCCATATTATTCACTTTAGTATCCCCAAGAATCCAAAATAGTGCTTGGCAAAGTGAGAGAGTGGCATGGACATATACACACTACCAAACGTAAAGTAGATAGCTAGTGGGAAGCAGGCACATAGCGCAGGGAGATCAGCTGGGTGCTTTGTGACCACCTAGAGGGGTGGGATAGGGAGGATGGGAGGGAGACGCAAGAGGGAGGGGATATGGGAACATATGTATATGTATAACTGATTCACTTTGTTATAAAGCAGAAACTAACACACCATTGTAAAGCACTTATACTCTACTAAAGATGTTAAAAAAAATAGTGCTTGGTACATAAAAGATGTTCCAAAACTGCTTATTAATTGAGAAAAAGAGTAGATAAACACCACCACCAACAAGAGCAACAGCAAACAATGACAACAATAACAATAGTAATAATAAATTATAGCCTATTTAGCCCACTGCTCTAGAAATTCTATGTGTAAAGGTGATTGTATTTGACAAAATGTGATACTTACAAACCTGGACTGTGGATCATGGCTCATTAAATTGACTGTTTTTTATGTTCATTTTTATTGAAATTCTTTATTCATTGAAGTGTTTCTGAGTGAATGAAGTTAAAATGGATTTGATTGATATTGTGAAATAACAGATCACATACGCTCTCTGAGCCTGAGTCAACTTACCTATAATTATGGTTAAAATCTACCAGATATGCTGGATACACAGATATAGCCAGTTTGGGAAAGTTCTCCGAGCTAAACAATTATGATTTGTGCACTTTCCTTTATGTCTTATGTTTCTGTCAACTTTTAATTTATCATATAGATCTGTTATAGCTGAATGATGTATATGTTTATGAGTTATCATTACGTAAAGTCCTATTACTTATATTATCTATTTTGACAGGTATTTGGTAATTCGTATTTTTTATATTTTTTAATATATGTCAACTAAGCCAGAGATCTTGAAACCTTTTGACAAACTGAAATACTCTAGGTTTCTGTTTTTTTAAAGTACTTTTATTAATGACCACAAGAGGTCTCTATCCTTTTAAGAATAATCAATCCCCCGCCATTTTTTTTTTCCCTTGACAAATTAGAAAACAGAAATGGTGATATTCTCCAGAGAATATATTTAACTAATTAAGCTATCTAGTTCAAAACCAAATTTTCCAAAATTAGGGGAAAAAATCTTATACATATGTAAAAAAAAACAAAACAAAACAGAATATCTCCACTTCTCCTGGTAACAGCAATTACCACCCAGAAGCTATTTGGCCTGACGCATGCCAGTTATCTGACCCATGTGAATTGCATAAGATGTGTAACTGGTATATACATAAGAAAAAAGGGGAGAGGTCCTTATTTAGAAACTATTTTTGAGAATTTTTACCTCAAATGTGAACAATTCCTGTTATCTGATATTCTCAAACATCTACAAAACTAATTATCTAATTGAATAAGATAAAAGATACCTCCTCAAATATCAATACATTGATTTGGTTAACATAATTGTGATGGTTTCAACTAGTTTACCAGAGCTCTTAATCAACTTGACTCCTATACTTATCACCGTGCTTCTCAAAGTGTAGTCCCCTGACAAGCAGATCAATATCACCTGGGAACTTGTTAGAAAGGCACATTCTACTCTGAAGGTGGAGCCCAGCACTGGTGTTTTTAAAAGCCCTCCAGGTTTTCCTGATGCACGTTCAGTCTGAGAACTATCAACTTAGTGTATAACCGATGAACCATCTCAATTCTCAGTCCCTAGTTTGCCACATCTGTAAAATTGATAGAGCAGAATAGTGCATGAAAGCCAAAGACTGACTTATGGTCTCTGGAAGAAAAGGTTAAATAATTTGGAAGCACTTCCACAAAATAGCCGGGTAAAACCCCATGGTGCCAAGCCACCAGTTAGAGTTTACAGGCGCAAGATGCCAAGACTCCTTCGCTTTCCCCTCAGAAAATGTAGATTACTCTCTGCGGGCTTCTAGGCAAGAGCCTCAATAACCTTAGAATAGGGGGCTTCCTTGGTGGCTCAGTGGTTGAGAGCCCGCCTGCCGATGCAGGGGACACGGGTTCGTGCCCCGGTCCGCGAAGATCCCACATGCCGCGGAGCGGCTGGGCCCGTGAGCCATGGCTGCTGAGCCTGCTTGTCCGGAGCCTGTGCTCCGCAACGGGAGAGGCCACAACAGTGAGAGGCCCGCGTACCACAAAAAAAAAAAAAAATATATATATATATATATATATATATATGACCTTAGAATAGCCCAGACTTGCTTTCGAAACTCCAAAATGCATCCCAGAGCAAAGAGTCATATTGAACACCAAGTGCCACTTACTAATTCAGGAGGCTCTCACTGTGAGGTTACTGTAAACTTATAATAATTTTATTAATTTCCTAGTTTCTCGAAGAATCACTACTAATGTTGACGATGCACTAAACTCTTTATTTTTTAGTAGAGAATTCACTTTGAGCTGTATTTCTGGTGGAAAGGATTTGACATATCTGTCCACCCACTCTTACCCATCTCTACTGGTGTACATTTCATAATAAATACATGAATGGTGGAAATTTCAGAATAAATTCATGAATATGGACCCGTATACAGTTAAAACAAAGACGCATTTGCACTACACGGTTGCTAATATTTTTTGAAGTGTTTACTGTGTACCAGGAACTATTTTGAAGACTTGATATGTGGATTCTGTTTTAACACTTGCAAAATCCCTTAAGGCCGGGAGAAATATCATCCCTGTCTTATAGATGAGGATATTGAGGCACAGAGAGGTCAGGAAATTTCCCAAACTCACACTAATAAGTAAGTGTCAAAACTGGGACTTGGCCCCACATGTTCATTTCTGGACTTCAGGCTGTACTCACTGGAGTACATCACTAAAAGAATACTTTGGTGATTAAATTAATATTATGCAAATATCATTTATGGGGACAAAAGAAATTAAGGAGAAAAAAAGGAGTCGCTTCTCAGTATGCTCTGCTGGTAAATGAATAATAGCCCAAACATTTCTTTCATTAATGTTACAATAATAAAGAGATCTATTTATAAACGTTTGATGAAAGCCTCTAGGACATTTAGATGTGAAAAAAGTGTATTCCACAGAGAATACTTATTGCTTATGTCTGAAATTGCAGCTTTTGATTAGTTATGTTTCCTAAAGTTAATGTTTTCCTACTAATTTACAGTATGCTTATGTACCAATCACCCTTTCATCATAACCACAGAATTGCCATTCTCTCGGTGGAGGATACCTTTTTCTTCCTGTTTCCCAATAAATGATCCAAGTAGTTTTCCAGGACACCTTCTTTTATCACTTTCTTTTTAAGTTTAAAGGAATCTTTCCAGGGATTTAAGATCATTTGGCATTTAGCCTGGTAATTCAAATTAGAATATTTAATAATACATTGGCATTTCTTCTTCCAATGTCCTTGCTTTTGTGTTCTTTTAGTCACTAAATAATAAGCAGAGAAGTTCACTTATGCCTGCATTGTCCCTGGCCACATGAGAAAAATGGCATTAAAACTCAGAGTCATAAGCTTTAAAGAAAGAAAATGCTACTGTTTCAAGGATTGTTCTAAGTCAGATTTTGCTCTGTGAATGTATAAATAGGACAAGATAAGGTTCTGGGCAGCAGCGGATACCAGGCACCAAACAGTCCTCTCTGTTCCTTTGGCACCAACTTCAACACTCCGGCATGATTTTTCTTCTTAACCACCCAACGTCACCAGGGGCGTCAAGAGAACAAACATGAGAGCTAGTGCTATAAAAACTACTTCATTTATCTTGTTGGTCTTAATAAGATCCTAAAGAAGCATAAGATAATAGTAAGAATAAAACACAGTGCTGAAGTTTATATTCAGATACGAAAGTCCAAAGCAACATTTCCTTTCATTTTTTATGTGCTGTATTTTCCGAATGAAAGCAATATTATGATCCATGGAGAAGAGATTCATTTAAATCCTAAGCATGTAACTGAAAGCGTGGAATCGAATCTGTGCCTTTAAAGCTACATGAGGGAGACAGGTGACACGGGGCCACAGTGAACCTGTTTCCAGTGACCCCCTGTGTGACATTGGGAACGGGTTGGAGAGACCAAGTGAACCACAGAGATCTAGAGAGAAGGAGCTGGGCTTTATAAGAAATGATATCCTTTTAGAGCAGGGAAGTTTAGCAGAAAAAGGAAAACTGGTCAAATTCAGGTGATGCTTTGGTTTTCGAAACGTGGAAAAAAATCAGGTACACATATATTAGCTTAAACTGATTTCAGCCAAGACTACTGCTGTATGCAAGTTATGAAAATGTAAAAGCCCAATTTGGCCAATTCCACGTGGCAAAAGAATGTAAAGATGGTAAATCCACAACCACCCGGAGACGTGGCCATAAATTATATGAAATTGAAACGTGTCTGAATAGGGACACAGGAAGATGAAGCACTCGGAATCACAGAAATGGTGAGAGCCCGGGGGGCTGGTCTGCAAAGGGAGACTTGAGGAGGTTTGAAGGGAGGGAGATGCCACTTCCTCCAAGACCTCCCGGAGCAAAGGTGCTGATGCTGTACAATGAAGGGGCTGAAATCCTATGGGCCCGCTTTAAATAACTGATGACCAACGGGAGCCCTCTTTTTCACCTTCCTCCTTACGCATGTGCCTTGATGGCTGTGGCAGCTGCAGATAACAGCAAGTTCTCAGGCAGACATGCAGGGAAGTTCTGGGCTCAGCTCTGCAGAGCCCTGAGCCAGCTGTCAGGAAAGCCGATTTAGAATGGACCCCCATGTGGCCAGAAGGGTGCCTTCGCTCTGCGGCGGGGTTTGTGCCCCCCTTCTTTGCGTGCTAAGTCACAGCTCCAAAATGAAGCCGCTCCCTCAGCAGCAACTTTTGTGCAGGTTTCCTCCAAAGCCCTGAGCCAGCCTCCCATAGCCAGCAGGCGTTGGGTGCTGCAAATGTGATCCTGTCTGTCGTTTCGTCCTCAGCAGAAGAGCGACATGACCATATTTATTGCTGTTGCTATTCTGGGGGCCGGGTGACGTTTTTCTCCCCTTGTGGCTGAGCACTGCCCGTTCATCTTTCACCACGCCCTCCAAGTCTGCAAGGCTAAAACCAGTGATACAAATAGATTCCATCAGAAGGAAAGTTAAAATGAGAAGTTCTGAAGTATTCCCAAATCTATCCGCTTATGGCTTGAAAAGCTATACGTTCTGTGGTCCTGTGTTAAATGTGTACTGTTAGCACCTCACTATTATCATAAACTGCTATTGATGGTATCTTTGCTAAGGAAAGAAAACATGGACGGGCGGGGGGCAGGGCAGTGGTGACAATCTGGCTGATAAACACGGCTTGGAAATTTGGCAAATGTTGAGTTTTCCACTGTTGAGTGTTGGGAGTGTCCAAATGTTACCAGAACACTTGAAGCTTTTCGCTTAGCCTCATACTCTTCCTTACTAAGGCACTCCTCTTTTGTGACGCCAAAGGGACTAAATGACAAGCCACAGAAACTCCTATTAAGGATACAATGGTGCAGGGCACAGGTGACACGGCTCCTAGAAAGTAACTGTATACAGACTTGCTAAATGAAGAACTTAGATACATAAATAACTAATTACCACATGCGTTCCACGGTGCACCAAATGAGAGGGATTCTGACTTTACCACGGAGCCCTGTTCTTTACCGAGTGGTCAGATCTCCGCCGTAGCTTGTAATCACTCCACGTTCGCGCTCACCTGGCTGATCGTCTGCGCTTGGCAGCAGTTATGTCTCTAGCTTTGCAAGAGTGACTCTTCAGATTCCATGAGCCCTGCTGCAATGCCACTCTGTAACATACAAGGCAGCAGAACATTCTAGAGGAGGCAGTGGGTTGCAGATGTGGGCACATGGGCTCTGGAGCCCGCTGCCGGGGTTTGTCCTGGCTAGCCAGCTGTGGGACTTCTGTAAGCCTCCCTTTCCTCTGCAAAATTAGGACGATAACAGGAACCGCCTCCCAGGGTATTGTGAGAATTAACTGGGAAAAATATATATGTAAACACAGTTAGAAAAATGAAAAGGCTGAGAACAGGAGGCTTGTTGTCATCTTCGAGCCGGGACGTTTAACCTCCCTCCAGCATATTTCTTTTGCCTCAACTGTAGTTGGTCTTCAAACTGTTCACTCTCAAAATCACTATAGGCAAGTGTGCTGCAGATTCAGAGGTTTCTAGCTGTCTGCCTGGGAAATACCTTTCCAGTATCCAGGGGGATATTTAAAGTGCACTCTCAGCTGGCAGCTCGGCTGATTTTCACCTGAAATGTCCGTAAACTACAGAAGTATTTCAGTAAAGGGCCTTACAACAAGGCCTAGTTGTTCCTGTTAAGAAAGTGATATATATAAATACATATCACAACGATGGCTTTTTTTGCCCTGGTATGCTTTTGGTCTTTCTTCCCTCTTTTCGGTTGCATATTTCTGTACCATCACACCTCAGATGTGTAAAAATGGAACTGTTTTATTTCTCCAGGACTAAAATTAACAGCTCTAGAGACTCATTTCCACTGATAGTGGAAAAACTCTTAATTTTGTCCCTTTCAGGGTAACTCAGCCACTCTAATATAATACAGATCCCTTTGGGGGAAATATTCAGTCACTCTTCTCTTTCCCTCTGGTGGTGGGAGGGAGGGTGGGGAATGGATCTAATTTTCTGGTGGTTTACAATTCACCTGACCTCAAGAGAGGGGCTTTGAAAACAATCCCCCGGTCCTCAGTAGTCTCCCCTGAGATGTCTTGTCCAGCTGGATCTTCGAAACTTGACCCCTGGCCTTGCTGCATGTGCTGAAGGCTTCATAGCTGGCCAGTCCTTCCAGCATCAGGCATGGGCAACATGCGGCCATCCACCCCTCCCCCGCAATGCTGACTCTGTCTTTGCTCTGACTGATCCTCTGAAATTCAACCACGCCTTCCAACCAGTCCCTGCCTTTGTAACACCCATCCAAAGCCTTACCTCTCACCACACCAAGGAAACCCACGAGCAGTCCACCTGCTCAAAATCCTCATCAATATCAAGTCAGGAGAACTCATCTCTGGCTTCCTCCGTATTTCAACCCCCAAGCCCCAGAGCTAGTGAGACCTAGGAGGCCTGCTGCAGATAATGTTCTCCAGGAAACCGCCTTTGAGATGCGCCTATAAAGGGTTTATTGGCACATGTTCTCCAGAACAACACTTGTAAGGGAATGAGGGAAGCTGGGTGAGCAGAGAGAGAAGTTACTACTGCCCTGCAGTTGCAAAGAAGCTGACAGTTCTGGGAGCTCTGGAAGTGGGAGGGCATTTCAGAGTTGTTCCAATAGAGGCAAGGGGTCTAGACCTTTCTATCCCCAACAGTGGACCAGTCACTGGATATATGCTGCCTTAGGGAGTTCATTTGACCTTGGGCTAGGAGGCCTTCTTTGGCTAAGGGCAATGCTTGGAGATGGACTCAGCTGCAAGGCATCGGCTGCCAGGACTCCCAGCAGCCGGGGGAACGAGTACCTGACCCAGGAGGGGTATCTGGGCAGCACGTCAATGTCCACTGCACAGCCATCTCAGGCCGCCTGCCCAAATATCCACTCCATCCCCTCTGTCCTAACGTGGCTGTCCTGTGTTGCTTCCAACTGTTTGATGAGGTGTGGCCACCCTTCTCCCCAGATGTCCAAGAGGGAAGTAGAATATGCATTCCTTCCACCCTCAGATTCTCTGTGTATCTGGGAATATGTCTGGGAATTTTTGTTCCCACTCATCCTCTCCCAGACCCCTCCAAACTGCTCTGATGTCATAGCCTACATCCTCCCTAATCCATGTTCCACCGAAAAACCCTGTGTTCAAGTCTCCAGCTGATGGCTTTGGGGAACCCCACAAATCATTTCTTTTTCTTAGCAAAGCCTGAATGTTGCAAATATTTGGCTTGGCATCTTGTAAACCTTTTCTGACGTAAAATTTGTTTTCAAGCTGAAAGTTTCAAGTTTAGTCCTTTGTACCTTGCCCACCCCTCTCCCTGAAGTAATGGATATTATTGATGGATGGAAGACCAGTGACACCTTGAAATGGTAAAACTTAACTTTAGTTGACATTTCATATATATTAACCTGATCAACTTACAAGGATAGACGACATGATATTCTGCCTTATCAGAAAATGCACACTTCTTTTCCTGGCTGCTCTTCGTGTTTGGTAAATTATACAAACTGTTGAGAGCTCTCAGTTTTACAGAGCCCCCACTCACACTTCTTTGAGAGCTGCTCTTTATATGCCTGAGATCAGGGCTCAGGTCTCCCAGGGCTCTTAATATTTTCTTCCCACACCCCATAGGTTTGTGCACCTGACTTGGGAGGCTAGTGCTATAAGCCTTTTTCAGCCAATTGACCAGAAACATCTGGGAGGCAGAGGCATCTCAGTAGCCTCTTTCTAATCTTGTCTGTCATGAGTACCATAGCAGGAACCACAGGGACTTGTGACCACACCCAAGTTGGTCTCTCCTTTCACTCAAATCTTAATGATCCCTCTCGACCCTACCAAACCTTGGATTCCAGTGATCCCTTTTTAGAAAGTTAGAAGGAACAATTTATCCTGTCTCCATGGCTCTATGGGAGAAGGAATAGTGCCCTTTTTTCTCCTCTAGGAAGTCTCTGGGAATAATCTGCTCTCATATTTAGAACTATTTTCCAAACAAAAGTCCACACACTTATGGGAGTTCACCTATGTATTCTAAGGGGTCTGGTAATTTTCTCTAGACTTTTTAATCTCTGTGGACTGTCACTTGATTTTGGTGGCTAATCTTGTGTTTATGTTCAAGCAGACTTTGCCATTGAGTCTTTCTACTTTAATTGTTTCTGACTAATGAGAAGAGAGGCAGATCTAATATGTAAATGATGTATATCCACCAAGCAATAGCCAAATGGTATACCAGCACTCTATTCAAAGAAAGACTTCCTAAGAAATCCTATACAGGAGTCCTCAGTGGCATCCAGCAGGATGCATTTGCTGAATCAGGAGAAGCTGTGCCTCTCTGGGCAGTGCCATAACTTTTTTAAATGCAAGCAGCAATTTTATTTCATCAAGACATCATGTCACATTAAATTCAGGTTGTTAATTTCAAAATTACCAGTTTTCAATTTATGTTGGTTTTATGTTGTAAATAAATTATAAGCATACCTAAATTATAAGTATACCTTTTCTGATGGTTTGTATATTTAAATATTTATAAAATGATTGAACCCACCATGGGCAAGAAGTCTGGATAAATTTTTGTTTTTCTTCAAAAGCTATCTGTGCATTTTTCAAGTTTGGAAAACATTATTCTGTAGCAGAGGGGGTCATATCTTGCTTCAGGGTGTGTATCAGAATCAATAAGTAGGGGCTGGTATTTAACACCCTTTTTATATTTTCTTTCCAATACTACACTTCTTCCTCATTTCATTTCTCTGCCCTACCCCCAGCTATGGGGGAAGTGCTTAGACAGTCATCATTTCTTATGAGCTCTTAGAATAAGATCACAACCACATTCTGGTGCCTGCCTCCCTCCCCACCATCACCTCTTACCAAGATCCTCTCCCTTGCTCAATAAATCCAAACACACTGTCCTGTTTTCAGTTACTTCTATGTGCCAAGCTGTTTCTACCTCAGAGTTGTTTCCTCTTCTCCAGCTGATCTCCTCCTTACTTTCCAGGCCGTCTCCTACTCATCCTTCAGAGCTTAGCTTACCTGTCACTTTATTGTAAATAATCCTGAAGTTCATATGGAACCACAAAAGACCCCGAATTGCCAAAGCAATCTTCAGAAAAAAGAACAGAGCTTGAGGTGTCACACTCCCTGACTTCAGACTATACTACAAAATGACAGTAATCAAAACAGCATGGTACTGGCACAAAAACAGACACATTCGGTCAATGCAACAGAATAGAGAGCCCAGAAATAAACCCACACACCTATGGTCAGTTATTCTATGACAAAGGAGGCAAGAGTTTACAGTGTAGAAAAGACAATCTCTTAAATAAGTGGTGTGGAGAAAACTGGACAGCTACATGTAAAAGAATGCAATTAGAACATTCTCTAACACTATATACAAAAATAAACTCAAAATGGATTAAAACCTGAATATAAGACCAAACACTATAAAACTCCCTGAGGAAAACATAGGCAGAACACTCTTTGATGTAAATCACAGCAATATTTTGGGGGGATCTGTCTCCTCAAGTAAAGGAAATAAAAGCAAAAATAAACAAATGGGGCCTAATTTGCTTAAAAGCTTTTGCACAGCAAAGAAAATCATTGACAAAACAAAAAGACAATCTACTGAATAGGAGAAAATGTTTGCAAATAATATGACCAATAAGGGATTACTATCAAATATATATAAACAGCTCATACAACTCAACATCAAAAGAGCAAAAAACCCGATTAAAACATGGGGAGAAGGACTGAATAGACATTTTTCCAAAGAGGAAATGCAGATGGTGAACAGGCACATGAAAAGATGCTCAACATCGCTAATCATCAAGGAAATGCAAATCAAAAGAATGAAATTCTGCCATTTGCAACAACATGGATGGACGTAGAGAGTATTATTCTTAGTAAAATAAGTCAGACAGAGAAAGACATAACTCTTAGAATGATGGATGGATGGATGGATAAATGGATGGATGGATGGGTAGTTGGCTGGCTGGATGGATGGATGGGGAGGCCTTTCCTGACCTTGCACTCTAAACAAAAGTGTCCCTTGACATCCTTTTCTATAGCACTAATTTTTCTTCTATAGAGCAGCAATTTTCAATGATATATTGATTTATTATCTATCCCCTGTAGTAATCTGTAAATTCCATTGAGGCAGGTCATTAATGACTTCATACTCATTATAGGGCATTCCATGCAGAAGACACTCGCTATATATATGTTGAGTCAATGGACAAAAGGAAATCCTGAAGACCACATTCTTATCACTAAAATAGCTATAAAGAGGGAGAAAAAACCTTTCCTAACATTTTAGTCTTTTAATTATTGGATTACATTAACCTGGTGCATTCCAAAGAAATGATAAATTTTAGGAAAAATAACGTGGCCTTTGAGATGAAAGAGAATCACAAACTGAAAAAGCACTTGCATATAGTTTCCTCAGACACCAAAGACAAGACATATGCCATTATCAATATGACAGTGACTCTAAAGGCTACAGATTTTTTTAGTTACTTCTTGGACAGAATAGCTCTTAAGATGTATATAATTCAGCAGTCAACATTTACTCAGAATAGTAGAGCTTTAATGTCATTTATCTGACATTATTTTTAAAAATCTAGAAGTAGTCGTCCCAGGAGCATGGATACATTCTCCTGCTGTGTATTTGACTCTAAGCCCCTCCTATCTCAATACTGCTCTAAACCCCCAGGAGTGATGGACAAGAAAAGCAGCTAATCCAGGTGCCCCTAATCAGGAACAGGGGGCAGGCCAGTGTGCCTGGCTGCCATAGTGCCCAGCTAGTCCAGGGCCATGTAAAAACTGCCAGCAGGATAAAGGTTACAATTCTAAACTACTGAAAACCTCAGGAGCTGGGGCTAGGGGTACTTTGCTGTGTGGTAACCCTAAACTCAGGCCCTATGCCCTGTCACTTATCCAAGATGGGTGAAAGAGATAAACCTCTCAAGGCCAGTGATCTCTAAAGACAGCACAACTCCCTGAGTCCACACTCCAGAGACACTGAGGAAGGAATGGAGACTTTACAAGTCCACCAACTGATTTGGTCTAGAGTTATCAGATTTCTGTTAAGTTCTGGATTTCAAGGTCACCTCATCAATAGCTTCTTTTATTGCATAAGTATTCACTATCTATTTTACACTTATCCTGAGCAAGCATGCTCTAACATAGCACTTTTGAATTTTGACTTTTAAATGATGAGGAGGATAGAGTTTATAATTATTAAAGCACTTTGAGAGAGAATTCATGTGAGAAAGATAAAGTAATATTAGGATCACTAGTATCAGGCAACTTTGAAATTATTTTATCAGTTTGTGGAATCTAAGCTAGCCCACATGAGGCTACATAACCCTACAGTAATGTTTCCCTGAAGACTCAGAGTATTTATTAAAATCACAGATTCCTGAGCCTCAACCCAAACCCACTGAATCAGAATTCACCATGGGAGAAACCTGGGCGTGCATATATATAGTAAGTGCCCCCTAGTGATTGTCATCAGGGGATTTTTGGAAATCGCCCTAACAGAAATGATTCTTCATCAGAAATACATTAGGGGCACTTCCCTGGTGGTGCAGTGGTTAAGAATCCGCATGCCAATGCAGGGGACACAGGTTCAATCCCCGGTGGGGGAAGGTCCCACATGCCGCAGAGCAACTAGGCCCGTGCGCCACAACTGCTGAGCCTGCACTCTACAGCCTGTGAGCCACAGCTGCTGAGACCGTGTGCCACAACTACTGAAGCCCATGCACCTAGAGCCTGTGCTCCACAACAAGAGAGGCCACCGCGATGAAAAGCCCGCGCACGGCAACGAGGAGTGGCCCTCACTCGCCGCAACTAGAGAAAGCCCACACACAGCAATGAAGACCCAGTGCAGCCGAAAAAAAAAGAAAAAAGAAATACATTAGGATCTCTGGGGAACGTACGTGGTGGGGCCTCTCTCAGAGATTTTGCCAGGGGAGGGTTAAACCTGGACAAGCATCTTTTGAAAATGCTCGACAAGGGATTCTTACCTGCACCCTGATGAAGTATTTGTACTAAAGGAATATTTAGTATGGATCTGAGGTGTGGAAACAAGTCATAATTTAGCCTAGGCTGTAACATTCAGGAAGGAAATGGTGGTGCATATTTCTTTCTAGAAGTAGCAAAACATTGAGACCAGCAAACATGGTGGGACTGACAACAGTATACAGCTGGCAGTTTCTAAATGTCCACTCTGTCACACTCAGGTAGAGAGGTTATGAATTATTCAATCAGCTGGTGAGTTAGAAATCACTCAGGCCATCTAGATCACCCAGACTGTCTTTTTCCAACTGGCAGACTAAGTTTTAGGGGTTCCTTAAGTTTATCAGATCCACTCACTACTGTACATAAGTTACTGCATCATATGCCAACAGGCAGTTATGTTCAATCACATATAAAGGATTGATTTTTAAAATAATAACATCCAAAGATGCTGAAGATTGACATTTCAATTTAATTATTAATAGGTAGTACAATTTCAAGGTGCAAAATACAAACAAATCAAAATGTTCTTTACTGAGCATTGCTATTCCCACCTCCTTTATTTTTCTTTTTCTTTGTATCTTTACAGGGTTTTTTTTTCCCCCACCTCTCCTCCCCAACAGATTTTTACATAGATTCAAGTACATAAAAAATCATCATGTTACATACACTATTCCATACATTGCTTTTTTCCACCTAATAGATCTTGGGGATTTTTCCACACAGAGAGCTTCCTCATTCTTTTTTTAAAGACCATGAAATCTGATTTTCAATTCAATTTTATCAAGTTCTAAAGCAGACTTTCATCTCTCTTTGACCATGGCTCACCTGTAAATGTAAGTGTGTGAGTGTATATGTTTATTTTTGAAAGATCACGGGGTGTGTCAGTTCAGGGCCTCCAACAAGCAGATGTCAGGACAGAATTAGGCATACGAGAGATTTACTGGGGTGAACACACGTGAGGCAGAAAGGCCAAAGGAAGCAGGAGTAGGTGGACAGAGCCTTTGGGTCACAGTGCAGGTCTGAAACCTGTGAAAGGAAGGAGGGAAGGAAGGAGGATTGGATAGAGGAAACACAGACTGCAGAATAGCTCTAAGAAAGTTCCAGCCAGGTCAACAGGAAGCACAGAAAATATGAGCCTGTCAGAGGAGGCCTGTGTTGAGAAGGCATGGATCAGCTCTAGCAATCCCACTGTGCTCAGCTATTGGCTGGAGACAGTCTAGGTAGAGTCCTGGGTTTTCAGTGCCCCTTCCATGGAGGCCATTGACATGTAGCACAAAACTCTTTACACATTCCCATAGGTTCATCCACATGCGTCTACTCTGAACCTCCATGTCTCCCAACTTCCAGTCCTTTCCCTTCCAGGCCTCTGACCAGATGGCCAGGCTGTTGGCCATTGCCCAGAAATCTACATATTTTCCCACCTTTCACATAAAATAGATGACCAGTTTCACCACTCACAGCTCTGCCCCTTGGAAAGATTTTCCCTCTCTGCATACTTTCAAGACCACTCCTGAGTGGCTGTAATGCAGCCTCCATTCATTTTCAGCTTCATCCACATAACAGCCTGTCCATCGATAAACCAAGTGCAGGCTTTTCTTCCTCTTTAGCTGGTTGAATGGAACCCCAATCTTCCCATAGGTAAGGGCTGAGGAAGGGGTGCAATTCTAGGGGACATGGGGCTCTGGGCCACCTGTTCTTGCAGCTTACTGTGTCCTCTGGTTCTGCTCGGCTTGACCCTGGATATACCATGTTCATCTTACAATAGACTGCTTCTGCGTCTGTACAACTTTGTTTTGGCAGACTCTACAGGACCCAGCTCATAATAGGAAATTCTAAAGTAACAGTCATTTGGGGTCCCATGGTCAAGCAGTCGTGTTTTTTTTTTTTTTGCCAAAGTCAAGGAACTGATTCTCAGAAGCTCTGTATTCTCTTCTGCAGAGGCTATGGCCTTGCTTCAGATCTCCACAGACCTGAACTGTGATTCTTCCACTAGGGCCTGCCACAACCTTCCTATCATATCTTTTCTCACCACTGACACCAAACGCCAGCACCAAAGGATCTGCCTGATCGTATGGCCCAAGAGGCAGGACTGCTTGCCTGGGCCTCCTGCAGAACTGTTTCCGGCTCTGAGCCCTCTCAAAGCTGGCAGCCTTCCATCCATGTCGCTCAGCATATAGGCTGGAGCAGTTTCTAAGTGTGGTGTTGCTTCCGGAATCCAAGAGGCCTACCGGGTCCTCTGCTTTTTGTTGTTGTTGCTGTATATCAGAGGCCATGAGATGCAGCAATTTGCCTTTTACTTTGGAGGGGATGTCCCAGCGTAGAGCATGGCCTTGACTGCAAACGCCGCCACAGATCTGAAGTCGCCGCAGCTGGAGGCTATCCACCAAGTACCCTCCTCGCCGCAGGTTCTCTTGGAGGGAGATCTCAGCAGTGCACCCCTGCAGCCTCCCCATGGGGTGTTCCTCCTTCTCAGTAAGCTTTGCTATGTGAAAGTAGTAAATGAGGTGCAAGCGATAACAAACATTCTAGAGTGTGTTTAAGGAAAGGAAGAGGAATTTAAGCTGTATTCGGAATGCAGTCAGGATCTGAAGAATCGTCCAGGGCTCTAAGGTGTGTGTGCTGAGGTGATATGTGGATTGGGACTGCAGCACTTGGCAAGGATACAACAGTCCCCAATGTCGCTCAGTTAGAGGGAAGCCTTTCCTATTATTGGCCATTGTTTCAAATCCCATTCCAGAGCTCTTGGTACCATTCATTCCCCAATTATAATTTGCGTTTCTTTACTGCCTAATAATGGATTTGTTTTTTTCTTTCCTTCAGCTGTCAGTCACTTGGCAACTACTTACTCCTTAGTTGTGCTTTCAGCAATATTGTGCACCTCCCTTCTTGGTTAAAAAAACATTTTTTATTGAGGTATAGTTGATTTACAATATTGTGCTAGACTCTGGTGTACAGCAAAGTGATTCAGTTATACATATATATAGGTATTCTTTTCCATATTCTTTTAAATTATGTTATTTCAAGATATTGAATATATTTTCCTGTGCTTTGCAGTAGGACCTTGTTGTTTATCTATTTTATATATAGTAGTATGTATATGTTAATCCAATCTCCTAACTTACCCCTCCCCCCCCTTTCCCCTTAGGGAAGTTTGTTTCTATGTCTGTGTTTCCGTTTTGTAAATAAGTCCATTTGCATCATATTTTAGATTCCCCATATCAGTGATATATGATATTTGTCTTTCTCTGTCTGACTTACTTCATTGAGTATGATAATCCCTAGTTCCATCCATGTTGCTGCAAATGGCATTATTTCATTCTTTTTTATGGCTGAGTAATATTCCATTGTATATATGTACCACGTCTTCCTTATCCATTCACCTGTCGATGGACATTTAGGTTGCTTCCATGTCTTGGCTATTGTAAATAGTGCTGCTATGAACATTGGGGTGCATGTATCTTTTTGAATTTTAGTTTTGTCTGGCTATATGCCCAGGAGTGGTATTGCTGGATCATATGGTAACTCCATTTTTAGTTTTTTAAGGAACCTCCATACTGTTCTCCATCACGGCTGCACCAGTTTACATTCCCACCAACAGTGTAGGAGGGTTCCTTTTTCTCTACACCCTCTCCAGCATTTTTATCATTTGTGGACTTTTTTAATGACGGCCATTCTGACCAGTGTGAGGTGATACCTCATTGTGTTTTTGATTTGCATTTCTCTAATAATTAGTGATGTGGAGCATCTTTTCATGTGTCTATCGGCCATCTGTGTGCCCTCTTTCAAGAAATGTCTATTTAGATCTTCTGCCCATATTTTGATTGGGCTGTTTGGGTTTTTGTTATTGAGTTATATGAACTATTTGTATATTTTGGAAACTAAGCCCTTGTTGGTCGTATCATTTGCAAAGACTTTCTCCCAGTCCATAGGTTGTCTCTTCACTTTGTTTATGGTTTCCTTTGCTGTGCAAAAGCTTTTAAGTTTGATTATGTCCCATTTGTTTATTTTTGCTTTTATTTCTAGTGCTGTTTTAGGAAACTGACC
Source organism: Mesoplodon mirus (assembly GCF_964341445.2). NCBI lineage: Eukaryota > Metazoa > Chordata > Mammalia > Artiodactyla > Ziphiidae > Mesoplodon > Mesoplodon mirus. The sequence goes on from NC_138992.1 coordinate 60,587,942, forward strand.
TAAGAAAACATTGCTACAACTTATGTCAGAGAATCTTTTGCCTATGTTCTCTTCTAGAAGTTTTATGGTGTCTTTGTCTTATATTTAAGTCTTTAAGCCATTTTGAGTTTATTTTTGTGCATGGTGTGAGGGAGTGTTTTAACTACATTGATTTACATGTAGCTGTCCAGTTTTCCCAGTACCACTTGCTGAAGAGACTGTCTTTTCTCCATTGTATATTCTTGCTTCTTTTGTCGAAGATTAATTGACCTTAGGTGTGTGGGTTTATTTCTGGGCTCTCTATTCTGGCCCATTGATCCATATGTCTGTTTTTGTGCCAATACCATGCTGTTTTGATTACTGTAGCTTTGTGGTATTATTGTCTGATGTCTTGGAGTGTAATGCCTCCAGCTTTGTTCTTTTTCCTCAGGACTGCTTTGGCAATTCTTGGGCAATTTGGCTGGGTCTTTTGTGATTCCATATAAATTTTAGGATTATTTGTTCTAGTTCTGTGAGAAATGTCATGGGTAATTTGATTGGGTTCACATTAAATCTGTAGATTGCTTTGGGTAGTAAGGCCATTTTAACAATATTAATTCTTCCAATCCAAGAGCATGCGATCTCCTTCCATTTCTTTAAATCATCTTCAATTTCCTTTATCAGTGTTCTCTAGTTCTCAGCATATATGTCTTTCACCTCCTTGGTCAGGTTTATTCCTAAGTATTTTATTTTTTTGATGCAATTCTAAAAGAGATTTTTTTTAACTTTCCCTTTCTGATATTTCATTGTTAGTGTAAAGAAATGCAACCAATTTCTGTATGTTTATCTTGTATCCTGCTACCTTGCTGAATTCATTTATTACTTCTAGTTGTTTTTATGTGGAGTCTTTAGGGTTTTCTATGTATAGTGTCATGTATTCTGCATATGACAGTTTTACTCCTTCCCTTCCAATTCAGGTACATTTAATTTCTTTTCATCATCTGATTGCTGTGGCTAGGACTTTTAATACTATGTCGAATAGAGGTGGTGAGAGTGGGCATCCTTGTCTTGTTCCAGATTTTAGTGGGACGGTTTTCAACTTTTCACCATTGAGTATTATGTTGGCTGTGGGTTTGTTATAAATAGCTTTTATTATGTTGAGATATGTTCCCTCTATACCCACTTTGGAAAGAGTCAAGTCTTTATCATGAATGGATGTTGATGTACTGCCCTTCTCTATTCAACCTTTTTAGGAAATGGTTATCCCATCAATTTTCACAACTTTTACCATCTTAATAGCAACACTCCCGAGTATGTTTTTATAGTCCCTTGCCCCCACCCCCAATTTGTGTTATTTCAAATTCTGAGTTGCCTTTCATCCATATTTTCAGAATAAAGCATTATGATTTTCACTGTTGCATGAGAGAGATGAACTCATCCTCTTTTCTCCTTCAATTCCAGGGACCTCTTTTCCAGGAGGTCTCCTCTATTCTCCTAATCACAGTCATGGATTCCCCTCATTCCTTCCCTCTGTACAGTGTCTCTTAAGAAGACCATCCCTTTAGAGATATCTGGAAGGATGCCCCTTCTACATTATCCACAAAGCTAAACAGTACGCCCATGATTCCTGAGAATCGTTTCAACTATAGCAGCCTGCAAAACTACTCTATCCTCTGAAACCTTATCACACTTGGTGCTTGTTTGCTACTTATAGTTGTCTCCCTTGCACTTTTATTATTTTTCATTTTTATCTCCTGCCTCTTTAGGTATGTTTTATACCCTTAAGAGAAAGGTCTGAGCTACTTCTCTGTCTCCAAACCTAACCGAGTAATCATATATACAAGTGCATAGATATACGTACACACACACATATACACACACATAGAAATACATTTTATGGTTTGTTTCAGGTACTAGGTCTTCAATGCACAGATCTAGTACCTGGAACAGTCTACTCTGTGTCTTCAAGCTTACTACCTCTTTTAAGTCTCCCTTTAACCTGTCATTTACCTTTTTCATTGTTAGAACTTTTCTGAAACCCCCTGTGAGCCTCATCATTGGACACATATGCTAAGTCTAGGGGACCACTGCTCATTAAAAAGAGCAGGCAGAGAGCCACAAGGGACAAGTCATGGGAAGAAACCAAAGAACTGCCCTTGAGACTTAAATAAGGCTCAGCTGGTGTTTTTATATCAGAATTAGACTATTTCTAAATTAGACTCTTGGGCCCTAGGGCAAGATTGCCTAGTTGTATAAAATAAGCCAACAAGTATCCAGTAATTACACAAAATTTGGCTACGAAGAAGCTAATGTTTTGGACACAAAAGACAGCCTAAGGAGATTAGAAAGGGATAAGAGGAAAAATACACAGGGAATGAGACAGCTAAAGTGGTAGGAGAGGAAGAGGGAGAGGAGAGATAAGCTGAGAGATATGGGTTTTACAGAAGCTGAGGGAGGGTTAAGTGTTCACAAATATCAAACTGGCAGCTGCCACTCCTAGCAGGATAGGGATTGAAGAGATGCCATTGTATCTGTCAACTAGGAGGTCCTTAATGGCTAAACAAGCTTCACTAGACTGGTGAGGATAGAACCCAAATCGAGTGGCGTGAGAATGAGAGGTGGGGAGGAAAGACTTGAACGTAACTTACTCATTCAGGGAAGTCTGCAGTTTCCAGAACGGACAGGAGACTTGAGGTGAAAGCGGGACCAGGAAATGAGGGCTGTTTTAACATAGAGGACACACGAGCACCTCTGTTGGAGGGAAGAAAAGAAATTAAAGTATATCCAAGAGAGAAGGAACTGACCCAGAACGTGGAGAGGAAAAGGGACATCTTTTCCTCTGGGGTGAGGTTGTGAAGGAAGGAAGAAAATGAGGACCAATCTGAAGAGAAGGAAGGTGTTCCCAGGGGTTAGCTCTTTTCCTCCATGAGGGAGAAGACAAGTAGGAAAGAAAGAGGGGCTCAGGGATGGTGATGGGCTTCTGGAAGTTGCCTGGGAAGAGATCGGCCACGCAGTGTGGAGGGGTTACCCTGAGGCTTGACACCCATGATTTGCAATGGCAACTGGTAAATGTGATTCTCTCCAGAAGGGGCTTCCTAGGAGCAGGGGATGAGAAACTGTGGCTTAGGCTTGGGGGCTGGGCAGGCAGATGAACTAGGAGGTCCCTATAGAAAGGACAATGCTGAGTAAAGGACGCATTAGGGCCTTCAGGCAGGATCAGGAAGGGCCAGGAGGACATGAAGGGCATCAAAGGAGTGGAGACTTGGCTAAGAGTCCATGGCTTGTTCAGGGAATGGGAAAGACCAGCGAGTGCTGTCAAAGTGGGATTGTCAAGTTCTAGTCTTCAGTGTTGGCCTACGTATGGGTCAAAGTCAGGGCCACGCTATGTCTGAGGACTTTAAGATAAAGGCCATGATGCTGAGAAAGACGACAGACGGTGAGGCCAGGATGAGGCTGCTTGGGACAATGGCAGGCAACAGCAGGTAGGGGGACAGCAGCTAAGCCTTTGGTCCTAGATAAACAAGGGGAGTGACCTAGAGGAGATGGATTTTCTGAAAAATACAGCACAGAGCCAGTTGCTGGCTTCCTACAGAGTGGACCAGCATGCATCTCAAAGGGAAGGGCTACTGAAAGAGACCTGTCAGAAGAGGAACTCAGGGATTACAGTTGGCCTTCCTTAGGCTGCATCAGATTCAACATCCACAGATTCAACCAACCGCAGATTGAAAATATGTGAAAAAAAAAAAAAAAGAATTCCAGAAAGTTTCAAAAAGCAAAGCTTGAACTTGCCACGTGCTGGCAACTATTTACATAGCATTTGCTTTGTATTAGTTATTATAGGTAAATCTAGATAGGATTGAAAGAACATGGGAGGATGTACATAGGTCATGTACAAATACTCTGCCATTTTCTATAAGGGACTTGAACATCGTGGGTTTTGGTATTGGGAGGGGCAGTCCTGGAACCAATCTTCCACAGATACTGAGGACAACTATATTTACTTATCAACTAATTTATTTTTAGTCCTTGACCTGCATTACCAACTGCCTTTTTTTTTTTTTTTTTTTTTTGCGGTATGCCGGCCTCTCACTGTTGTGGCCTCTCCCGTTGTGGAGCACAGGCTCCAGACGCACAGGCTCAGCGGCCGTGGCTCATGGGCCCAGCCGCTCTGCGGCATGTGGGATCCTCCCAGACCGGGGCACGAACCCGTGTCCCCTGCATTGGCAGGCGGACTCTCAACTGCTGCGTCACCAGGGAAGCCCCCAACTGCCTACTGAACATCTCTGAGATATATTTCTGGATCATCTTTTCCTATATGAACCTATCTTCCCAACCTCTATAATTTACTCTTCTTCCTCCATTTCTTTAACTCTAGCCTGTAGCATCACCATCATCTGGGCAGCTATTCTAAAAAATAAATAAAAGTCATCTTCACCACCCCTTCTTGCTTTCCACCCAGCCTGCTTCTTTCCTCCATTTGGAAGTTCTCACCCTCTCTAATAAAGAGTGGTAATAAAGAGAATCAGACAGACGTGGTTTAAATTCCAGCTCAACCATTTCTACCTCGAATGATCTTGGGCACATAACTAACTGTTTTAAAGCTTATTTTCTTCTTCTGTAAAATGGTTATAACACTAGTACTACTCACATGGGTTATTATGAGATTTGAATGAATGAATGCACGTAAAGAACTTGGCACATAGTCTGGCAATACCGTAATTTCCTTCAAAGTTGTGAGGATCATTAATTTCGTAAGTCGCTTCCTCTTCTGACTTCATGGTATCTGCAAAGCTTATGGCCATATTTCTTAACTTTTTTATTTATTGTGGGCAAGTTTTTAAAATGTTTATGAATCTTTTATCACAGATATGCTAATAATACTCTTTTTGAAATTTTACTGAAGTATAGTTGATTTACAATTTGTGTCAATTTCTGCTGTACAGCAAAGTGATTCAGTTATACATAGATATTCTTTTTCATATTCTTTTCCATTATGGTTTATCATGGGATATTGATATAGTCCCCTGTGCTATACAGTAGGACTTCGTTGTTTATCCGTCCTATATATAATAGTAGTAAAACTCATTTTGACTTATATAATAAATCAAGTAATTTAAATTCTACTTGCTTTTTGACACACTTTGAATCAATAAACACACTTTGGACAGCATACACCTCCAGATTAGCTTTCTGTCATTTGTAGTTTTATTAAAAATTCTCAGTAACTAATTCTAATATGTAAATAAAATGAAATCACCAATAAAATTTTAAACACATCTTCTATGAAAAAAAGATCAAATTCTAAGCAAAACATCCACACCAACATGTTGTTACTAGACATTCACACTCAAATGGCTTACTTTTTGTTACAAAATTTTCTAGAATGGAAATCTACAAGCGCCGCGTTTTGAACAGTGGAGAAAAACCAAGCACTACCGTGGCTGCTGGCCCCTGGGCTTTAATGGCCTCCCGCACCCCACCTGTCAAACCAACATTCATATTCTCTTCTTACTAATCTCCTCTTAAAGCTAAATTCAACTCCCCCCTTATCCAGGGCAAAGGTTCAGAGTGAGAGGGAAAATGAGGACATTACTAACCCCAACTAGTAAACTGCAGTGTTATTCCACTACCTCCGACGTGCTGTGTGACCGTCCTCAGCACCTCTTCCTTTTCCTGGTTCTCGTTCCCTTGTCTTCTCCAACCATTGCCATTGAACCTGAACACTGACGTTAATGAACACATCAGTCAGACTGGGGAAACATTCCACCGGGATGACAGCAGGTAAATGGGAGTATGGGTTGTATGCTTTGTATGTATGATTTCTTGCCCAAAATCTCTCAGTGAACTACCAAAAATTCAATACTGATTTTCCCCCGTGAAGAGTCAGTGGCAGAGTCGGGTTAGGACTGATTAGTTGAAATGTAATAGCAGACACCTGGTGTTGGATTCTTTCTTTTAATGAAGGGTCCTTCCAAGGAAGACATCTATTAGGGATAGCAAGAGGAAAAGATTAAGGGATAAGTGGGCATATCTTTTACTGTCCCCAAATCTCCATATTCTTCCCAGATGTGTTTGCGCCCTTTGTCCATCTACCATGGATGGACTACACATCCATTATAGATCCAGAAACTTACTGACTCTGTGCTGTGTATTTCAGAAAGTCCATCATTTGCCTGAGAGCTAATTAGGAAAAGTAAAAAAGCATTAAATGTTTCCACCATGCTTGCAAACACAAGTTTAGCCCTTAAATGTTCATATATGTAGATCCTAACACACATGGGTGGGTCAAAAATAAAAAGGCAAAGAAACAAAGGTTACTCTATGAAGAAATCCAGTTCAAAATGAGAAAAAAATGTTGGCCTGAGCAATCACACAGTTTCGCATATCAAAAAGAACCCTAAAACAGATGGAAATGTGACTGTCTACACTAGTTCCTGATCCAGAAAAATGGAATTATGGCTCAGCTGCAAAATCCTGGGCCTTCGTTTTCCCGGTGGCCTAAATCAATCCCCAGCCCAGGACAAGATGCTGAGCAAGGTGCATAATTATTTCAGGCCACTAGGGTAAGCACTATTCCTAGCAACTCTGCAGGCAGCGCCATGGATAAGGGTTTCTAATTCTCTTTGGTGATTTGGTTCTGTGTAAACTGAGATTTTTCTTTCAGTATTTCAGCCAGATAAGCAGGAAAGGCCAGCTCCAGTCCTGAGCTAGAGACAGTCAAGGTCAGTTTCAGTTCCTTTTCTGTGCAGTTTAGTCTCCTTTTTCCCTGCTGCCTTCCCTGACACCTGTGCTTATATTTTTATCTGATTATCAAAACCTAGTGAGAGAACCTTTGGCAGCCTCTGGTGCTCACTATGTCATCCAAAAGCCTCTCAGCCTAAGGAATACCACGAATACTCTGCAAAGCAGTGTCCTTGAGAGGCTAACCGAAGACCCCTGGCTATGAACCACAGAGAAGTGTCTCCCATGGGTATTTTAAGGGTGAGGTTGAAACCAGTGCCTGCTTTCCCCAGAGGCAATACTGACTTAGCAACTTGCCTATGAACAAATCTCTGATGTTTGGCTTTACGCTGCACCCACAGTATATTCAGTTATTATCTAACATAGAAAGTGAAAGGTAAATCTTGTCATTCCCATTTGGAAGATGGTGAAACAGAGGTTTAAAAGTTTTAAAGAGTTGTCTAAAGTGAATTCAACAAAGCAGTGTTGCAGCTGGAAAGTAGATCAGCTGACACCTGTCTCCAGTTTTGTAGGTCAGGGACTCTTTGTAAGTTTAGAGCAGTGTTTTACTTACCATATTCCTCCTTGAAAGCTTCTGTTTACTTTCTTAAACTGTGGATGCCAGTGGAGAGGTACCAGGTGTACATTCCAGACACATACAACATACACAGACTGAGCCGTCTGCCCGTTGGGTACACAGCTCCGGGCTGAAGAATTTCTAGGGTTGTTAGAAGAATAAATGAGGCATTAGAGGGAGCAGGCTCTGAGGTAGAAGCAAATACCCTATATCCCTGCAAAGACAGGTTAAAAACACCCTCTTCATTATTACAAACAAAAAAACTCACCAGTTTATTCCTTGCTCTTTCAAACTGCATTGCTCTCCCCCTATATATTCATTAAATAAATGCAAACACATGTGCTTCGAAATGGGTAGGTGTAAAAGAACATTCTGCACAATTATATCTAGGCTGTGGCAGACTTATCTCACATGCATACATGTATCTGGGGGATGTTAATTCACGGTGACAGCTGAGCATGACAAACGCAACAGTACACAAATTGGAAGGCCGGAAAAAATGCAACTACGAACCCCATGCAGACAAACACGCATATGAGTTTTCCCTCAACACACACGTGGCCGCACTTATGGGCGCTTCACCACACTGATAAACCCCAAACACAAACACCGGGGCCTCCGCCGCCTGCGAGCTGCCTCCACACACGCGGCCTCGCCTCCGCCTCCAGGCAGGCGGGGACTCGCGCGCGGCCCTGGGCACAATCGCCCTCCCACCCGCATCCCGCTGCGCGAACACACGCGCGCCGGCCGGTCCCGAGCCAGCCCGCCCGCCGGGGAAGCTGCGGCTCCCGGGGCTGGGGGCAGGGCCCGGGTGGGGGGGGGCGGTGCGGGAGCGCCGCGGGGCCGGGCCTCGGCGCCCGGGGAGGGGACGAGGGGCGGGCGCGGGGCGGCGCCCGGCTCACGTGGGCGGGTGGGAGCAGCTGAAGGTCCGCTCCGGAGCCCGGGCTGTCCTCTCGCGCGCGGCGGTGGCCAGGGCGGCGGCGGCGGCAGCGGCGAAGGAGGAGGAGGAGGAGGAGGAAGGCGGCGGTGGCGGCGGCGGCAGCGGCGGCGGCGGCAGCGGCGAGAGAAGAGGGGAGGACGGGGGCGGCGTCGGACTGGAGCCGAGCGGCGGCGCGAGCTGCCCGGGGCGCTGTCGTGAGCTCGCCCGCCGGGCCTCCACCCCCGAGCTACACCCTGCCGTGCCCAGCTCTGCCCGCGTCCGTGCCCCCGCGGGGAGCGCGCCGGGGCTGCCCCCCGAATGACGGGCGGAAGGTTCGACTTCGACGATGGCGGCACCTACTGCGGCGGCTGGGAGGAGGGCAAGGCGCACGGGCATGGCATCTGCACGGGGCCCAAGGGCCAGGGCGAGTACTCGGGCTCCTGGTCGCACGGCTTCGAGGTGGTCGGAGGCTACACCTGGCCCAGCGGCAACACCTACCAGGGCTACTGGGCGCAGGGCAAGCGGCACGGGCTGGGGGTGGAGACGAAGGGCAAGTGGATGTACCGGGGGGAGTGGTCACATGGCTTCAAGGGGCGCTACGGGGTTCGGCAGAGCCTGTGCACCCCCGCTCGCTACGAGGGTACCTGGAGTAACGGGCTGCAGGACGGGTACGGCGTGGAGACCTACGGGGACGGAGGTGAGCGGCGTCGTTGGCGGCTCGGCTGCTTCGCGAGCTAGTGCGGTGGGCTTTGCCCAGACTGCGGGGAAGCGGGGAGGACGCGAGGCGCACGTGTCCGGAAACCCGCCAAAACACCTGGGGAAGCCTCCCACCCTCTTCCCGCGCCCGCTCTTCCCGGGAGGGTGCAGTGGGACGCGACTGGTGCGCAAGGGTTGGATCTGACCCGGTTCTTGGAGCGGGCGGTGTGTGCACACCCTGGGGAGCAAGGCGTGAATATACCTGGCCGGCGCCGCGCTGCCACCGGGAGGGAGCGCGCCCGGGAGGGTTGGGCTGGAGAGGGGACGCTGTCACTTGAGCCCGTCACATTACGTTCCTGATCCCTCCCTCTCCCGGGCGGGTTTGAAATCACCACTCCCGTGGAGTTAGAGCGAACGCCCTGGGCTTGTGAGGCTGGCGGTCGCTGCGGACCGCTCCTGGGATTGGTTTCACGTGGAGTCGTATTTCGCTTCTGGTCCTCTAGTAGCCTAAAGATAGAAGCCAGAACCCCATTAACTAGTATGTTGGGGAATTGTTCCTTATCTGAGGTGCTTTTGGAAACATCCTAGTTATGGGAGTGGAGAGGCCACCTGATGCAGGTGGGATTCGGAGGATGTGGGGTTTTCTTTCTGGTTTTCATTCGGTTTCTTGAAGTATTGGTTTTCCATCAAAAGAAGGTACTCATTGTTGAGCTGCAGATACGTGGACAAATTATGAGGAAAACACTTTAGAAATGAACAATGGAGTCTACGTTTTAAAAAATACAATTGAAAGGTATAGTTGCTAAGTTAACAGCTACTTTACTCCTGAGACTGGCAGTACGCAATCGCCGATTTGCAATAAGGTGTATGACCGAAATGGTATGCTGGCTGTGAGCAAAATTCACCTTGTTTTAATATTTAAACAATATTTGCAAAAGAAATTTTGTATATAAGAGGGCAGAGTTCCCTTTTTTTTTTCCAACCAGGAAACGTATATTATTGAAACAGGTATCAAAATCTGATGAATTTCCTTTTGTAATAAACTGAGAAGCATGACTGTCTTATGCTTTGGCAAAATACATTTTCTTATACTAAACGTAATCAGTTAATTGAAGAGGGCTGTAGGAAGCAAGGTCACATTTCAGAATTCTGCAGCTCAGAGTTGGAGGATATTAAAGGGATCCAGTTAAAAGTTTCTCCAGCCCACGGCAACCCCACGGCAGCCCAGGCCACTGCTTATATAAAAGCTTATACAATTTGTACACTTCACTTACTCAGAACAGTTGGGCCGTGTTTCAAATGCAAAACGGCAGAATGGTAGGATTTGCTAAAAAGGACATCTTTTCATCCTACAGCATAAATGAAGGATATGGTTCTCATGGATTAAAAGGAGGGGGGGGGACTTACTCTAATACTTGTATATGGGCTGCAGGAGTTTCAAGTTCCACAGTAGTTAATTAGGGCCCTTAAATGTTCTGAATGGGCATAGAGTGCCTTGGTTGACAGCCTTACAAACATGTTAGCTTGTGATTGGATTTTATTGGAGGCCCCGGGTCTACAATATAACTAAATTCCATGCTCGAAAGTTGGAATACAAAACTTATCTTTCATATGTGTGCGTTATTTTATAACCTTTCAAGAAGGCCATGGATAGTTCTTTTACTTCAGTATTTGGAAGGCTAAAAATAAGTGAGTCTTCTTTTAAAGTTACTACTCATTAAACAAAATCTCTTGGTTTAGAGTATTCACTATACCTAGCAATCAATATATATGTAGCACAGTAAAGGTCCTCTATGTATGTGTTGTAGAAGCTCAAATAAGTGTCTAGGATGACTGTGGATAATCAGCATCTTGTTTTAAAACTAACTTTTAAAAGAATTTTTTAAAAACCTCAAAATTTGGCATAACTGTAGGACTGTGGTTCTCTTTTTCTACCAAAAAAAAAAAAAATCTAATATGCTACCAATTAGGAAGGGGAGAAAAAACTCTAAAAAATCACTATTCCTACTCTGTTTTTCTTTCATATGCCAATCAGTTAGTTAATTAGAAAGTCCTGAATCATAAAATGAGGGCCTAAATTGAAGTGTATTGCTACAACTTATTTCATACAAAGATTTTGGCCAAAACAGGACATATCACTTCCCCTATTTTTACTTTTTGCCTCTGCACCACAAGTCCATCCCTAGCTACCCTTTCAGACCTAGGGAAAATCTGATTCCATGTATTTTGTGGTGACATTAAACTAGAGGAAGGAAGTCATAATTCCATTGACAAGTATCACTCGGTTTATTTTATTAGTGATTTGTGTGTGAAGTGTTACTGAAATAGAAACTCCCTGAATATTAAGAATAAATTAGTACCATACTCATGAAATCCAAGTCTAGGTGCCCAGAATATTTGGTGCAAATTCTGATCCTGCTGTGGTTCCTTTTTTCACCTGTCGTGAAACTATTGAAAATATCTAGGAAGACACATTGTTTTGTTAATTACATGCATACTTGCACATGCACATACCCATTCACAGCATGTAGATTTAAGTTTGGCATAATAAAGTCTAAATTTGACCGGAATTCTCTCTGAACTGGATGCCTTCCACTACAAGCTTATTTAGTGAAAATGGCCATATCTAGAAAATCAGTTCCCAGATACAGAATCATAGAACATAACTTCAAACCCATGAAAATAATTTTTAAACTTGTGAACTATGCATCTATATTTAAGGAATTGCGAGGAACTAATCAGAACTTTATTTGAGCAGCAGGGAGCAGGTGGAAACCACCTGCTTCATAAAGAACTAGAGGCCCTTTTTTTGCTAGGTTCATTGACTAAACCTGTTTTAAATTTCAGATGAACCACTAATACTTTGACTGTAAATTGGTTTCTAGCAATTCTGTGGAGGAATTCTTCCATATACTGTTCCTCAACAGAATAGGATGGGAATATAGCCAATGCCATTGTTCTGCTTCTCAACTCGACAGTTAAGCAACAACCTCAACTTTCTAATTATTGCTGTTGCCTTAAACCACTTAGAGTTTTCAAGCAATACGTCGTTGGAAATTCTAAATACTTTCTGGAGATAGCAGTTTAAGGAAACTAGCTGTTAATTTCCCCCCAGTGTTAGGAATTCCTAAGACAGTATGGTTGCATTTTAAAAGTGTAAATACTTCTTGATATCAAACAGTATGTTGGAAGTTGTTCTAGCAAAATTAACTTGTCATTATGTAGAAAAGTTAGAAGGATACAATTATAGCATTCCTGGCTTATTTAAACAAGTATTTAAAAATAAGGTAGTTTTAGTGCGTGTAAGTCAGGTTGTATAACTTTTATCTTAGAACTTAAAATTTTATCTATCAGGAAAAGGGAAAGTAAGTTGCAGTTTCCTAATAATTCATTTTCCTTCCCTGTTAAAGAAATAATTATTAAGGAAATAATTCTGTTTCCTTCCCTGTTTGGAGATGGCTAATATTCAGTAAAAGCTTCTTGAATTGAAATGTTCTATTTGACTATCTTATCCTTTGGGGTTTATGGCCCACCTCCTCAGAAGTTCTTAGGTGTCAGGTTAAGATGTTAAGGCCTACCCAGAATATGACATTCACAGTACCAGACCCACTTCATATTTCATTGTCTCCCTGCTACTGTCTATTTATATACCAAAAATATATCAGAATGAACAGAAAGAGATGGTAGTCTTGAAATTCGTCAAAACTTTTGACTTTGGAGCCATTATGGCTTTAACTTTTAAGTGCAATAATCAGCCCTTGTTAACACAATGATATAAAACTATAAGCAGCACTTCTCGGTATTTTAAAAATAAATGTATGCCATGCAACAGAAATCTTCACGGCAATACAAAATGGCAAGGTAGCTCGGTATAATCAGAAACTGAAAGAAGTCAAGACAGACTGTTATCATGATTGCTTTTCTGTGATATTGTGAGTTAGGAATAATAAGGAAGTAATTACATCTTAAAATTTCTACATAGCTTCTTTTGGGGGATATTTTAATTTAAAATTTTCCTTTAATTAAAAGGAAATGAACTTGATGTAGAAGAGAAAATTCTAAGTTCCCTAATCTTAACATTCAGTTCCCCCTAAGGTTATTTAAAAAGCTGCTCCAGATTAATTTTTTAACGTCTCTGCTAATTTATTTAATAGAAAAACTTACTGAAAACAAATGCTTTCGATTAGAGATTATCCTTTTCCTGAGAAGGTATAATATTCATTGAAAAAGTGATCCGGTGTCAACAAAGTTTTCGTGGATACTGTCAAGCACACCTTTGCCCTGAGATGAATTCCATAATGCTAAGTGTGGAAGTTTATCTCAGTTTTCCCAAAGGTAAACAGTGCACGCTTTTTAGCCACCACAGCTGTATACAAAAAGCCTACATACAATTACAGAAAAGGTCTAGGCACAACATCTCAGGGACGGGATTCACAAATGGAATTTTAAAAGCATCCCTAAGAGTTGACTTGGCAATGTGCGGGATTGCACCTTGGGCCGCCGGGCCTGCGCGCAGGGCTCGCAGGCGCCAGCGCCCCCTCGGCCCCAGACTCACGCTGTGCTCTCTTGCGGTCTCTCGAAGGTACCTACCAGGGCCAGTGGGCCGGCGGCATGCGACACGGCTACGGCGTGCGCCAGAGCGTGCCCTACGGCATGGCCACGGTGATCCGCTCGCCGCTGCGCACGTCGCTGGCCTCGCTGCGCAGCGAGCAGAGCAACGGCAGCGTTCTCCACGACGCCGCGGCCGCCGCCGACAGCCCGGCCGGCAGCCGCGGGGGCTTCGTGCTCAACTTCCATGCCGACGCCGAGCTCGCAGGCAAGAAGAAGGGCGGCCTCTTCCGCCGGGGCTCCCTCTTGGGAAGCATGAAACTGCGCAAGTCGGAATCCAAGTCCTCCATCTCCAGCAAGCGCAGCTCGGTCCGCAGCGACGCGGCCATGAGCCGAATCAGCTCCAGCGACGCCAACTCCACCATCAGCTTCGGCGACGTAGATTGTGATTTCTGCCCGGTGGAAGACAACGTGGACGCCACCACCACGGAAACGTACATGGGCGAGTGGAAGAACGACAAGCGCACCGGCTTCGGCATCAGCGAGCGCTCCAACGGCATGAAGTACGAAGGCGAGTGGGCAAATAACAAGAGGCACGGGTACGGCTGCACCGTGTTTCCCGACGGCTCTAAGGAAGAGGGAAAATACAAAAATAATATTCTGGTCCGTGGAATAAGGAAGCAGCTTATACCAATAAGAAATACAAAAACTAGGGAGAAGGTGGACAGAGCGATCGAAGGCGCGCAAAGGGCAGCCGCCATGGCGAGAACCAAAGTGGAAATAGCAAATTCAAGGTATGTACGCACAGGATGGGTGGTTCTGCGCGGGGCCTTCGCAGCAGTGGAATATCAAATAATATGTTTGTCAGTCCTTTGGTGACGTCACCAAATAGGTTCTACAACTGCCGGAATCAAAGGTGGAAAATGATTAAGCCCAATAGAAAGAGTCAGAAACGTACCTGCACTCTTCTGAAACTTTCCGCCCTCAAAAAATGTCGAAGGCACATTGCGGTTCCCTTCCTCACATAAATTACTTCCCTAATACTGAACGTGATGGAGTTGACTCAGAACCTGTGTACATTTCCCAGAGTCCAGGAAGTTACTTTAAAAAAAAAAAAAAAAGTACCCCTGAAATACTTCCAGAGGGAGCACAGTGCTTTTGTGTGCCGGAAGGAAAATACCATCCACATGGAAACCCACCTAGTGTAGGTGAGTCCCTTTATTCTAATATTAAAGTTGGAGGTGTGTACAGCTCCGCCTTAGAAAATTATCCTAATTTATAACATTCAAGTTCTGTTTATTGATGCCTTATAGGTGAGATTGGTTTTGAGAAACTCATCAGGATTCAGATAAGGCAGAAATGTAAAGTTACATGACAAAATCCAGCAGATATTCTTTGAACAGCAAAGCTTACCTACATGGGAAAGGCAGAGTGACTGAGGCTCAGCAGAATCCCCCCATTCTATGCGAGAAAGACTAGATCACTGGTGTATTGTAAAGGAAGGGGGTGGGGGAGAGCCTGACAAAGACAGATGGGACTGTCAGGGTGCCAAGGTTAAAAGAAAGAGCGGCAGAGGAGGGCTGGAGTGTGTAGGACTGAGTGGTGAATAGTAGATTGAGAAGTGAGGTGTGTGTGGGCACGCCCCTGAAGCTCTACCCATGATAGGCAGGTTCAGGCATCCAACCAGGGAGTGGAGAAACCGGCTGGGAATAGAATTTTACTAGGGTTGGATGTCATATGTTAGTCAAAAAAGAAAGTGGGACGGTTATACGTGGAAAATTTTATTCTTAGGCTCATTTGAGCAGGTACTGACTGGCCCGAGTTTCGTGTGATTTGAGACATAATGTTTTTCATAGAATATTAAAAATCCTTTTCCTGCTTCAGTACTATTCTCGCATTGAAGTAAACCTCCTAGTGAAACCACGAACTCTTAGCATGTCTTCAGGTTTTTATTCTTACCATTAAATTAATGAGCCCTCCCTTTTCTTTGGTGGAACCATGTGAAAATTCTGATGTTCGAACTTTTTGATGTACAAAAAATGGCGATTTCATATTGTTCAACTTAATACTTCTAGACTTCTGAAATTCTTTTTTTTTTTAATGCCCCTATTTTATGGCTGCTGTTTACTTCTGAGTGTCTGAAACACTAATTGGAAAATGGAGACGGTCTTGGTTTTTGTATTATTGTTAGATATATATGATATTAAAGGGTTCAAGATTTCCATCTTTATCCCAATTTTAAAGTTAATATTGCTTGTTAATTGGCACAAACTTTCAAGAACGGTCTCTCCTCTCTTATCTGCTGAGCATCTTTTATTTTAGATCATGGTTTTCTCTGATCACCAAGCATTGCATCTACTTGCTTTTTACTTTGCTTGTAGATAGGGTACTTGGCACATCTAACCTTTCCAGCTCCCATGGCCCTCTGATAACTTTTAGAGCTAATTGATATACTTTTCGTTAGGCCCTAGTCTCTAATTTGAAATGTGCTCTTGGATTCTTCCCTTTTGTTTTCACCTAGTGATAATACTAGAGGTAATTCAGTCTTGGCAGGTGGAAGATAAACCTATGCGGGACATTCTAGCAAATAACTTTCTTACGCTTGCGTTAATTATTGACTTTTATGATTAAATTGGAGGAACCTACATAATGAAAAGCTGTGATGCAAAGATCTCTGATTTTACTGGTATCGTAAAACTCTTACCCAAGTTCTAGGCACAGTCTCTCTGTCGAAAGTCTTTTGGGGTGGTATTATGTAGTGTGTTATAATAGTTTATAATTAACAGACATTTAGCTTATGAGCTTGTGCTTCTAGCTAGTTAGCTCCTTCGTAAAGATTTCACTTAGCTGTTTAAAAAACGCTCGGTTCATTATGCTTAGTGATATAAGCCAGTCACAGGACAAATATATTGCATGATTCCACTTATAGGCAAGATCTATAATGGTCAAACGCATAGAAACAGTAAAATGGTGGTTGCCAGGGGCTGAAGGGAGGGAGAAATTGGAAGTTACTGTTCCAAGGTATAAAGTGGCAGTTAAGCAGGATGAATCGTTCTAGAGCTCTCTACAACATTGTGCCTGTAGTTAACAATACTGTAGTGTGCACTTAACGTTTTAACAGGGTAGATCTCATGTTAAGTGTTCTTACCACAAGGAAAAAAACACTGTTCTGATGACATGATAGGCAAAAAAAATTTTTGACGCTCGATTAACCTTTTATATTTCACTTTCACTGGTTTGGTCTCTTTCCAGATTCCTTGCTTTAATGACTACTTCAGATACAGAGTTTTGCAACTTGCCTAGTCCTTCCTGACCCTTCTAGCACTTGTTATGAACGGTTTTTGCTTCAAAAATATCAAAAGTTTAAGAACATAAAGACTCTCTTCCCCTTCCCCTGCCCCAGTGACGGCAGAATAAGAACTAGAAAGTAAGACTCCTGGCAGCGGCCGCTGTTGAAATCACTATCAACATTAGCAACAAAGGGAGATGATCTGTAAATGGTTATTGACCACTTCAGATTGCCCCCCACCCCGATAGTGTTATTATTGTATCATTGTTTTTTTTGTTTTTTGTTTGTTTGTTTGTTTTTGCGGTACGCGGGCCTCTCACTGCTGCGGCCTCTCCCGTTGCGGAGCACAGGCTCCGGACGCGCAGGCTCAGCGGTCATGGCTCACGGGCCCAGCCGCTCCGCGGCATGTGGGATCTTCACGGACCGGGGCACGAACCCGTGTCCCCTGCATCGGCAGGCGGACTCTCAACCACTGCGCCACCAGGGAAGCCCCTATCACTGTTATTTTTTTATGCTACAGAGATTTTTGTTTGCTTCTGAAATCCCAGGGAAATGGATCCGCTTTTGTACCATCACCTTATTTTATCTGGAAACAAAGCCTAGCTTTGAGGGAAAATAATTACCTTCTGTGAAAATGGCTCCTTAGGGAATTCAGGAGACATGAAACCAAGCATCTTCGGCCCAAAGATTCAGGAAAACATGGTAGATCTGTGGATCTTTCCTTTACTTCATTGAAGACGGAGTGGTGCATCTTCCCAGTAAACACAGGAGGCTTATTTCTGAAGGCTTATTATGGACCCCTGTTTAATTTTTATAGATCAGGGAATATGAGGATGACAGAGAAGAGGTAGTAGATGTTAGAAATAATGCAATAGAATCAGTAGTTACTGAAAGTTTCCTAGCTAGTTTGGCTAGCACTCAAAGAGTTAAAAGTTTAGCTAGCACTCAGAGTTAAAACTTTATAAAAATTAAAGAAAAAAAGAATTAAAACTTTAAGGGATGCTAATAATTTGCCGACTCCTATAACCTTTCTTTAGGTGTCTGTTCTAATTCCAAAAGTTTATATGATTTTATGTTAATAAGATTTTTAAAAAATGTTTTGTTCTCCTCTTGTCTTGGCCCTGAGAGTAGAAATCATCACATGGAATTGAGAAAATGTCTCCACCTTGTTTTTTAAGAAATGTGCAAGAGAAAGGGGAGCAACTCTGAACATTTCAAGTTCCTCATTTTCAGAGGCAGAGACTGAGGGCTTTGCCCAAGGTCACCCCACTGTCCCTGTCATTTCAGTCATTTTTCTCATTTGGTCATTTTTTTACTCCACTAACTCTTGTCTCCAATAATTCCTTAAGAGAGATGTGCAAATGACTGTTCCTTGAGAAAAATATTTTAAGGAGGGATTTTAAGGTGAGGCATTTGGTTGAGGTATTTAAGTGACCCTTGGAGAACCACACGTCCATGGAAACGAATAGACAATTTAGGGAGGGGTGTAGACAGAGGAAGAGCTTTGTAGAATCTGGGCCTTAGAAGGAGTAGTTATGCTAAAGGGTGGAGGAGGTGTGGTGAAAAGGATAGGAGAGCTCTGGCCTAAAACATCTGAGAACCACGGGTATTTGTTTATACTTGCTTCGTTGTTATCAGATTAGAAGAAAGAAAACTAAGAAGGGCGGAGAGAGCGGAGTGGGATAGTGACCCTTGCTCACTAACTCTGTGGCCAGCCTCACTGCAGCTAGTCGGGTGATGGACTGGGCATCCCCCAGGACCACTGTGAAGCGTCAGCGGTGGGTCAGGCTGACGAGTGGGGTGGAACTGTCTGCTCCCAGCCTCTCCCCAACCGTTAGTGCCGCTTCAGGTGGTCATGGCAGCACCAGACAGGGAATGGGCTGTCCCCTGCCCAGCCCTGCTGTGCTTGTCACGGGTGTAGCTGTACAGGGGGATGGAAGCAGCCAGATAGCACGTGGAGGACTTCAGCATCAAGGGATCTGGTGAGCTTGCTCCGTCCGTTTGCAGAACCAGAGATTGGATTCCCTGTTTGCCAGTTTGGGACTTACACGTTAAAATGACAGGTTTTTTTTTTTTAATCCTACAGGAAAAATATATTTCCCATACTTCTCTTTTAAAAAGGTACATTACAGTTTCATGCCACTCTCCCCCTTTCCTCCATGCCCAGAATGACTCAGCCACTACAGCTTTCCTTCAGGGAAGTCTTTGCTCATCCATCCCTCTGGCTGGTACCCAGGCCCGGCTCCCCTGGCCGGCCCCTCGGGCTGCTCCGCTCTCTGGTTTAGACATAGAGCCTCTTCTTCACAGAGGGTTTCCCCACCCCTACCCTTCCCACCCCACCGCCTCGGTCCAAATCCCCCCGTTAGTCTAAATCATTGTATTTCAGTATGTTGGTGGAATATCTCTGTCTCCAGCTTAGATTGGAGAGCCAGGCCCTGAAGGCAGCTGGGCTCACTTTTGTATTACCAGCAGCTAGTTTAGATCAGGGCACTTTTATAAGAGCTCTAGTAAATATTTGATGAATGAGTGAATCACATCCTCACTACTTTGGGTACGTACGCTGCCAGTGTTTCTAATTCCATTTTGCCAGACATTTTTAAACCGCAGTTCTCAGACAGGAAACCTAGGTCTCACAGTTCATCACCCTGTAATCTGGCAATAGTCAAGGAAGTGCAGAAAATGCAAAAGTACGTGTTAGAGGTGCCCTTTTCCCTAATTAGGTCACCATCATTAAAGTGTCAAAACTAAAGCAGAGCCAGGGAATAACAGCTTCTAGTTAAGCCAGACTGTTAATTCCATTCTTCATGAGCTGGTCCAGTGATACCTGTGAGTGTCTGGTAAGAAATGTCCAGGAAGTCATCTTTTACTAACTACAATAACACTGGCCTATCCTACTTAGTTGACATCACCAAAATTTGTGATAAGGCAGAACATAAGAGCTTATTGTCTTTTTAAAAATCTAAGTTTGCTGAATATTCAGCTGTCTATTTCCTTTTGAAAGGTTTTCTTGTCCAGCCATTTTTTGGGGTCATTTTTCTTTAGCTCAAATAATAACATTCAGTGGAACAGTCCCTCACAGGATTACTTGACTGCATTCACACCTATTAAAGCCCAAAGTCAACCATGAGCCAGTGCACATTATGGATCCAAATTAAACTTATTACCACCAATTTTAGGCAAAAGCTCAATCTGCCAAGTTATTGTAAAGGGCAAGGAATTTGAGGTCCTTAGATTCTGTTGGACAAAAGGTTTCTTTCTCTTTTGAAAATCGATATTATTATAGTTTATATTTTATCTTTATTTCTTTTCTGTAATATTAGTGGCTGTATCACATCTTTAAAATCAATTTTAGGTTACCTTTTCTGTGAATGTTTTTGTTTCTTCTACTGGGGCTCTGGTTAATTTTCAACTATTAGCATAAGTGATTTTTCATAGGAAGGCGGATTCCTTGTAATGCCTCATAAGTCACTTTAATGAAGAGACTGTTAAATAAGTAAAGAAATTTGAGGGGCAAATCACCTAAAATGTGGGAATTTATGGCTGAGAAGAGCATTCGTTTTTTTTTTTTTTTTTTTCAGTTGTGTCTCCTGTGTTCTTCCATATCTGCCTTTGCTGCCTGTCTCCCTTTTCCACCTGCTCTCACCAGCCTATGAGCAGATTCCAGAGGCTTGGTTAAAACACTCAGGCCTTGAGGTGCGGAAAAGCTTCTGTGTGTGGGGACTGATATTTGCCTTTTTCTGCACAGGAGGGTTGTTTTAAGGGTTGAATGAAAGAGTGGGTGTCATGGGACTTTCACCTGTAAATCCCTACATCTAGTTAATGTTTTAGAAAACATGTCAATCCTACAAGCACCATTCCCAAAAGTGAAGGTTGATAGAAGACCAAGAAGCCAGCCTGAGATGGAGGTAAAGATGGAAGCAGGAAGGGAAGGAAGGCTTGGGAAGCGGAAATAGGGCTAAGCAAAAGGAACGGAGTTAAGTCCACCAGGCCTGTGTGCAGACGTGTGTGTCCAGACTCACCCCTTTCCCAGCCTCAGTCGGTGTGGAGTCAATATATTGTCAACAGGCAGTTACATTTTTTAAGACTGAAGAGAAAATGAGCAAGGAAATGGCCCCATGTGTTCCTATCAAGCTAGGCTGAGGTCCTAATCCTGAAGACAGTGGAGGATAACAGAGACTTCATCTTCATATTGTTTGGCTATATTAGTGTCGGTCACCATTATCCTTTACGTGTGTTGTGGTTTCTGTATTGCACATCGAGGTTTTCAATACATGTTTGTCGTTTTTACCAAAGATTGCCCATTTCCCATGGGAGCAAGTGAGGCACCCGCTCTAGTTTCCTCACGTTCTTCTCCAGGCTGTTGAAAGAAAGACATGCTTCTTCCTATCACGGGGGCCGGGACTTCTTAAGGGGCCGAGCAGTCACTGAGAATTCTGTGGGGGTGTGGAGAGAGCAGCTGAAACCACAGAGATAACCTGGGCGTCAGCCCTGTCCTGCCCCGAAGCAGGGGGCAGAGCTTGGCTCTAATGCTAGTCCAGAGGCCGAACTGGGAAGCCCAGAGAAAGCCCTCGCCCTGCTCTCCTCCTTCAGCTCTGATGTTTTAGCACCTGGTGGCTTAACAGGTCATTAACACATGACATGGGAACACATTGTATCGTGAGCGCCTTATAAAACATTCTTAGGCCATCTCGTTTCTAAATATATTTCTTTAAAAAAATTCTTCAGCCAGCCCTCCCAGGGCCAGGCCCATTCAGAAACCCTGAGGCATTGAGGTGAGCCTCAGTTTTAATGGTTAACAGGTAGGTCCAAGCAATACAGATGTAATGAACTCAGTCTTGGGCCACCATGATGGGAGGACCACACAGTTACCCAGGCTCTAGGGCCATTAGAAGCTTTCCTTTCTAAACCCTGAATCGTGTAGGCATAGCTGTCCACGTGGAGCAGGGAGGGTGAGGGGAAGGTGCCGTATGTGGTGTGAGAGGCATGTGAGGTCATAGTCAATTCTGCAAAGACCTTATTGGTGGCAACCGGCTGTGAAGACTGGAGGGAAAAAACAGTCCAGGGTGATGATAACCTAGGCTTGGGGGACACACGTTGGCCTGGTTTTAACTGCAGAAATTTCGGCAGATTCCATCTCATTTATCTGTGAAATACGACACTTTCCTGATTCAGTCAATGTGCTGGAGCATTAAGGCAGCAGGTACTTTTCAGTACAGCTTCGTTGTAGTGGAAACCACTCTGCTAAACTGTTTTCCGGAAAGGTGGAGGTGTGATTGGGTTCAAGCTCCATCCCGTGTGCTCCATAGGAACTTTGGCTTTGCCCGGGAGAAGCTCTGCTTTGGGGCCAGTGGCAGGGTTCTGTGCGCATGCTAACCTAGCGGGGAGGCGCCTGCGAGCAGCAGCTGCCAGGCAGCCCGAGCACCCTGCTCACAACTTTCCATCATGGATTAAGCTGACTCTACCAATCTCACTTTACTCAAGACACCAAACTGGACGCTTGCAAGACTAGTGCCTTGCAAATCTTTGAGATGCTTTTCTTATTATAGATGAAATATGAACATTGTGTTTAGGAACAGGATCCAACAAATGCCAAAGGTATTTATGTAAGTCACTCAGCTTTAGCCCAATGGCCTCTTGGGAGTGCAACCAAATCAGCTTTTAATAATTTTGCCCTTCTGTTTCAGTTGGTGTTTCACATTTATTTGTATAATATGCTCAATTCAGAATAAGCTGCTTTATCAGAAATTTAATTAATGTGTAAGGAATCAAGATTGCCTCGAAAATAGTACAGCTCTTTGAAGTCAAATCTTCTTAGGATTTCCCTGTGTGCCAAAAGAAACTTATTCAAGCCAAGTACAATACAATTAATTTTTATTTCACTTTCTAGGATTTTAAAAATGATCCGTTATGCCAGAGATTAACAAATCATTTTGTTATACTTTCTGTTAGCGTCTAAAAACTTTTAAATGAGGTAAAATTTTTTGCTGAATTTTACAGTATGAAGTCAATCAAATTTTAAGCTCAGTTGCTTGGTCTAAGTGTCCCTCTCAGTTTCTTTTTTTTTTTTTACATTGGTGAGGGAGCTCTTTGGAATTAAGATTTCAAGATTTCATACATATACTTCCATCTATTAGGGGAAAGGTCTGAGATTCATAGGGGGAGCCTCTTAGTCAAAACCTGTTGAGAAGTTAAAGTTTAGGGTTCAAGAGCGAGGATGGTGGGGTGTCAGATGATGGGGCTCCACCCACCCTCCACCAGCCCTAGTCACTTGTTCACACACACACACCCCCGGCTCATCCCAGTGATTTCAGAATCAGTTGAGCTACGGACTGACAGGCTACCTTGCAAAGATGCAAATGCCCTGACAGTGCGGTACCTTTAGCCCTTATCTGTCGTCTGTTAACAAGTTAGTTAACAGTCTGGCCTGGATTCCCAGAAAAGACAGCCCATTTTATAAGGTTTGCTTCTTATCTCAGTGAAATATTAATTCCAGTCACTCACCGATGATGTACTATGTAAATGTAAAATTATGATTAGGACCTAGTCCTTTCTGTCATAGCATCTGGTTGGTACTAGATGGTTGGTACTAGACTGAAAAAACAGTTACCTATTGGATGATGGGCGCCTTGCTGTGAGTTTAGGTAGCACACAGGAGGAGCTTAACCATAGGCTGGGGCTGGAGGCGAGATTCTGCAGGTGGTATCAAGCTGGGAACCAAAGGATGGGTAGATGTCTTCCAGAAGAAGGTGGAGGATGGTGCGGAGGACGGTGGCACTCATGTATCTGGGAGGCTGGAAGATGTTTGGTGTGGCTGGAAAAGAGGGCGCTAGGTGGCGGTTGTTGAGAGATGAAGTGGAGAAGTAAGCAGGGGCTCACTGACCTACAAGGGATTCGGGCGTTATCCCGAAGACAGAGGAGACCTGTTGATAGTTTCAGGCAGCAGACTTACATGATCAAGTATTAGAAAGATCACCCTTTTTGCAGGTGGTATAGAGATAGGGAAGTGGAGGGGGGCAGGCAATAAAACTGGAGACAGATTAAGTAGTAAGCGGCTGACCAGTAATCTAGGTAAGAGCCCCTGGGGTGAGCTAAGCAGTGGCAGTGGAGGTGGGAAGAAGTGAATGTATGGGCGAGAGCCTCCCAGGCAGACTCAGTAGGACTTAGTTGATGGTGTGGTGAACCAGAAGAGTCAGTGACTCGGGTTTCTGGCCTGGACACCTAGAAGGATGCTGGTCCTGTTGATTGAAACAAGGGACCGGGGAGGAAGGTACAGGTTTAAAGAGGAAGATGAGTTTGGATTTTTGAGCTCTTAAATTTTGAGATGCCCAAAAGACAAAAGGGGCCGTGGGTCTGGAACTCAGAAAGATTTGAACTGTATGTAAAGAGCTCAGACAGTAGCCCTGAGGAACAGTGGCATTTAGGAGCCCTGCCACGAAAGAGGAATTCCTGTACATGATACTAGACACAGCTGTTTTTTAAGAGGTACCAATAAAGCAGTTCTCCCATTAAGTGCTTGGGAATCTGTTGCCTTATGACAATGCAATTCAGGTATCAGAACGTCCATTCTTGAATTTGTGAAAGTATGCTTTCTAAGATTTGTGCTCAAGGGACGTACCCAGCGAGCAAGATAGATCTGTTGGCCTGTTTTCTTTCTTGGCAACACACGGGAGCAAAATATCACTCTCAGAAATTATTATGCTAGAGAAACATCATTGGGCAAACATTTATTTAGTGCCAGCTCTGTCCAAACATGGCACTAGGCCCTAGGAATACAGAGATGAATAAGAAACAAAGCGTGTTGTTAAGACCAGATACGCTGGCGGGTTCCTGTGCAGCCGGACAGGAGCTGGGAGCGAGGCGGGGCTGCAGGCTGGAGGGCCCCACCTGGGAACACGTAACCCAGCCTGGGTGGTTTGTTGCAGACCGCTTCCCGCGCTCTTTGCACGAGCAGCTCCCTCTGCCTGGAGTGGCCCCTCCCTGCCAGGCCCCTTTCCTTTGCCTGACCCCTGTTAATCTCTTGTGACCACTCTCAAGATGCACAGCAGGCCCGGACTAAATTAAGAGAACTTAATAAAATGTCTCTTCAAATCTGTAACGTCACCCCTAACAATAGGAATGTAAAGTAACGGAAGAATGTAAAGTGCAGAAAAATTTTATAATGCGGAAGGGAAGATAACTGTGCTTTCTTTAAAAAATATTAAACTGTTAAAATACTTAAATTATTTTCATTTAAATCACATTTTTAAATTTAAATTAAGATTTCTGCATAGAGTCTGTAAGACGATGTTTGACAGTAGCAGGAATCTCCTTAGCAGCCTTTGGATACAGAAACGCCAAAGGTAGCTGTTTAGCAGTTAGTGATTTTTTTGGCAGTATTTCCAGATATGGAAGCAGTGTAGACACTCTAAACGGTTCCCCCGTGTATATCATGCATCAGTGCAAGCGCCCTTCCCCTTTTGCTCTGAGGATAGCAGCTGGGGCGCTGCCTTTCAGCCACGTGCAGACAGACATGTCTTGAGTGGTTACCTGGTGCCTGGACCTGTGCTGTGAGCTTGTCATCTGTCATCTCACCTAATCCCCATGGCAACTCTGTGAGTAGGTAGGAAACTGAGGTATAGAAAGGTCACAAAACAAATAGACGACCTATCAAGGGAGGATCCCAGGCAGCATAACCATCGGAGCCCAAGGCTTTAACCTCACGGGATTTTGAGACTTGGGGTAGGATTTTTTTTTTCTTTAACCCACATCCTCTCTCGGTTCCTAAAGGAAGATCTGTCTGGAAGCAGAATTATTTAGTCATATACTTCATTTGCCGCTGTTTCCTTTAACAGACGTTATTCATTCAACAGCCACAGACCTTGTGCAGGAGACAAACCTAAACAGATACTGTCAATATAGTATCGTAAATGCTGAGGTCAACCTGTGAGCATGCGTAGAGGAAGAGGAACACCAAATGCGCGTGGGGCTTACGGGAGTGGGGCTGAGCCTGAGCTGTGGCGATTAGGCAGGAAGCAGACGGTGGCAAGGATGCTCCAGACCAAAGGGACATCCTGGGAGGCCAGAGTGGAGTGAAAGTGCATGGGGTGCGTTCCTACAAGCAGTGGGACTGGAGGGCAGCACTCCCCAGGCGCGCCCCATGCACCCCGAGGGCAGATCCCCCAGGGCTGCTGAAAAATTCCTGGTCCTCCACCTGGGGCTGAATTAATAACTCTTCTTTGGCTGAGGCCCGGAGGTCTGCATTTCTCAGACTTCCCAGGTTACTCTCAGGCGCGCTGAAGTTTGCTACGTTGAGATACGATGGGAAACGAGGTGGTGAAGGTTTGGGGAGCTGGGTTTTCCACTGCTGGCCTTGGGGAGTCTTTGAAGGAATTTGATCAGGAAACCATCTGCCTTTGAGATGGATTTAAATGGGGCCAAGACTGGAGGCCTGGTCTGTGGAGATGACAAAGACCCAGTCGAAGGCTGGGGTGGTAGAGAAGCAAGGGATAAAACGAGCAGAAATTGAGGGAGGCAGATCTAGGATATTGTGTGTCTGATGCTCTAACGCCCCTAAATCAGGTTATTAGCCAAACGTTTCGTTCATTCCCAGAATATGGGTGATTTATTTCTGACATATTGAACAAGTAATCGTTCCAGGTCTCTCTTTCTTACCGATGCCATGGGAGTGAGGAAGTGGGAAAAACGAGACCAGGCAGTGACAGAAAGCCCCGGTCTGGGTCTCTGCCGTCCTGTGAATTCACCTCCTTTGCCTGTTTTTTGTTTTTTGTTTTTTGTTTTTGCGGTACGCGGGCCTCTCACTGCTGTGGCCTCTCCCGTTGTGGAGCACAGGCTCCGGACGCGCAGGCTCAGCGGCCATGGCTCACGGGCCCAGCCGCTCCGCGGCACGTGGGATCTTCCCGGACCGGGGCACGAACCCGCGTCCCCTGCATCGGCAGGCGGACTCTCAACCACTGCGCCACCAGGGAAGCCCCCTTTGCCTGTTTTTGAACCTTGACTTCACATAACTCTACCAACGATGCCTCGTACAGAAACTACTCCGTGAGTAAATCACTCAGTGAAACACCACTGACGTTTTACTCTTCCAACTCTAGACTCGTCTGCAATCAGAAGGTGGTGGGCTGAAAGGGGAAACGACCTGCCGTGTAAACTGTTAGAAGCAGGCTTGTAGTGAGGAACATCGAACCAAAATCAAAACGGTTTTGAAGCAGCCCTGACATTCCAGTCAATGTTGATCAAGTCAGAGGCATTGTTAGATGCTCACACGCTTAGACCTGCACTAGCCCTGTGGGGGGAGAGGAAGCGTGAGCCCGACCCCGTGCCCCTCTGCCCACGCACACACGAGCTTTGAGTTGGTGAGAGGTAACTTGTACTCACAGAAGTGGCTAAATAATAGCACAAAGTAATACATTCAGTCAACTGTTAGCCCTCTGACCCCGTTCCATACAAGTTTTGAAGAAGATTAAAATGTCTAAATGGTCAGTCTTAGAGGTATTAAAAAGAAATAAATTGTTCATAAAACAGGTCCAAAGACTTTTTACTTGGCCACATATCATAGTCATGTTTTGGGTTTTGGTTTTTTTTTTTTTTAATGTTAGTGGATAAACTTGACAGTGAAAGCTCTTTAAAAAATTATGCTATTCTTCTTACTCCTCACTAAATCAGAATAACTTTCCACTCGTTGGAATGATTAAAATGTGGTTCTAAAGTGAGCAGTCAGTAATTCCATAAATGAAAACAAGGGGAAGAAACCTTATTGAAAGGTTTTTCCCTTTTTTTTGGCTTTGGAGCCTTCAGTAATGCATTAATTGTGTGTCATTGAAGTTCAGTCACTAAACTTTATTGTTTAAAAGTTTTCTTTAAATTACAGTTTCTATATTTGTAATCGTTACAGGGCCTCCACCGTGTTTGGTACCCAGTAATAAGACCTTAAAGATATTTCCAGGGAAGTAGAAGGCGTAAGCCAACAAAAGAAAGAAAACAAAACAAGTCTCAAGCATCCCTCCCATAAACGGTGTCTGTGTGAACATGTATGTATAGCAATGCTGGCCCTAAAGAAATGCCCAGTAATGAGAAAAGGGAGGAAAATTAGACGGCGTGAATAAAGAGGGGTTCTAGGTATAACGGGCGTGTCTGATGCCAGGTGGAATTGGCCTGGAGTGATTTCATAAAGAATTTGAGTGTTCAGCAACATTTTAAAGGGAAGCAAAGGCATGATTTGTCACAGAGGCAAACGGAGATTTTGCTAGGTGGGGGAAGAATAGCATATCTGATGACTCACAGCCTGAAGAGAAAGAGAAACCGCTTAAAGGCAGTGAATATCGCCAGTGCTCATTATCTGTGGGCAATATTGTCCTTGTGGCTTGCTGGAGTCGATCTTTCTTTTAGTTTCATAGCCTTGTTAATCATCTACTGTTCTGTGTTGACGTTCCCTAATGACTCCCATTGCCAGTGAAACCTGAAAACAAGGCTCTTTCATGGGCAAGCGCTCCCCTCTCACCCTCATCCTACCGCCAGGAACAGTGACCCGGAAAGTTGGTAAATCTGGGGAGGGCAGTCGTGGAGCTGCTCTGAAATTCCTGAAAATTAATGCTGTTGGTTTGTCGAAATGAATAAAAATACTAGGAGAGTAGGAGGCTGGAGACGCTGGACAGACCCCCCTGCTGTCAGATTCAGACTCCGGAGCATCATCCCCTTTTGAGGAATCTTACAAATGTGTGTACAAAAATGTTCTCAAACCCCTTCTGGATTTTGCACCACCCACTGGCGTGTGTAATCTAAGCCTCACAGTGTCCTGCTTTGCAGTGGTCTAGAGCACAGCTGAGTCATGTCGGGAGAGGAGGACAATTAGATAAGGGGTGCTGACTATTAAAGGATCCGAAAAGCACTAATCAGGTGTTATGCAACACACAAGTGGAAACTGTTTCAGAGTTCTGAGGAAGTTCGTGACATGAGCAAAACAACATGTGAGGAGAATGATTTCGGCTGCCCTGCACAAGGTGGATTTCAAGCAGCAGAAGTTAGGACAGGACCATCAGGACATGAATAGGTCAATCCAGGCATAAAGGACTGGATTCTTGAAATGTATAAAGGGGAACTCATCTCGTGTGCAGGTACTTGTGTACAAGGGAGTTCAGGCTCTGAGGGTCTGAGCCTAGGTAGCTAAGAGCACAGGCAGACGGTGAATGATGGTGGAGACGCTCTGGGGAGGAGCTTTCAATTTATGGCCCTTCGAGGAGGAAGAAAACAGAGATGAGATTCCTGTAAGAGTGGCACTTTGAAGCCTTGTGCATTTAAGAGCTTCCAGAGGAAATGAAAACATCAAAGAAAGATATGCATTGTCACTTATAATAAGGGGTTGTTAGGAAAATGAGTAGAGGGGGCTGGGGTAGAGAGATTGATAAGGAAGAGTTAGAGATAGTGGCCTGTATGTGGAAAGAAGCAGGGAATTATTTTGTACTAAGATAAGATAAACTAAGACAAGATGCCGAGCAAGGTTTGGTTGTGGTTATAGCTGACATCTCTATTTGCATAATTCCACTGTCTGAAATCAAATTAGCAAATTGTTTTTTTTAACTCTAATAAGAGACGAGCCATCATACTATCTAGTTGATTAGCCATACTCTAGTCATAGCTTTCATGAACTCCATGCTGCCTAGTGTCTTTGACTAAGTCCACGTAAGAGAATGAAATTAACATCCATGACTTGCTTCACCTAAGATGCTTAGAAAAGGCACCTTTCATTTTTTCCCTATTTAAAACATGATTTTTTGTCAACAGGTTTACTGGGAAAACTACATTTAGTACAAAGTACTCAAATAGAAAAATCGGTAGGTTTATAACTTTATAAACCCAATGAAGTAAACCAAGGATTCAAAAAAAATTCTTTTAAATAATGTACTAATGGCTAATTAACATACATGTTTCAGGTATTTTTCCTGATTAAAGTGATAGTTCTATTCAGAAGTGTTTCTAAAACTATACAAAAATGTGACCTGCATTACAGAAAAAATGTGTACAAAATGAAGGGAATAAGGACATGACTTGCATGAAGATAACATGCCTTACTAGTTAAAGAGTGTGAAAACTCTGCAGTGGCTGATTTCAGGCCCCAAACCGTATCATCCAGGGTGTACCTCTAGAAGGACATTAGTAGACGTTTTCCCTACATGGAGTGGGTAGGACAGTGAGTGAGTTAGGAGTTCCAGGAAGAACACTTGGGTTCAGCTTAGGATCAAAACCATGGGGGTGCTAGGGGTCTGTTTTGTGCTTATGATGTTCCGTGATACCAACTACGTCTTTTCCTTCTCTGCCCTCCCCACTTTAACTCATTGCAGGTTTGTTCTGTTTGATCCCCTCTCTGGCTTGTAATAGAAAATCCACCTGGTCTCCAAGGGCTGGAATGTCCAGGAGCCCAGTCCAGGCTTTGGTGCAAATCCTTAGCCAGCTCCTGCTGGCTAAGGGCCTTCTCAGCAGGATCTGACCAACCACCTGAGAAAACACCACTCCTGCTGGAAGACGGGCAGGTGTGGGAGTGCTTGATGAGGTGCAGGGGTCTCTGTCGAGCAGTATGGTTTTTCCATTAAGAAGCTGGTTACTGCTTCTAGTCTGTCAAGGTTTTTCTTGCCTTTAAAACAGGAAAATACGAAAAGAAAAAATATTTTTAACAAATGATGAATGCTTCTTAAGTGAATCAAAATGTAAAGTTGTTTATGTCATAAACTCTTCACATGTAAGTTGCTCTTTCAACACCATGGATTACATTGAATCATGCTTTATAATTTTTGTCTCTGTGAGGACTGTGAATAGCCAGAGATGTAAAAGTTGAAGCTTTCAAGTCATGGAGATTAAGAAGGGATATCTTTGCAGGAAAAAAAAATGAAATTTTTAGGCAAATTGGTATATTTACAGCTCCTGCACTAAATAGGTGTAAGGACCTTTAGGAACTGAAGATAGTCTGTGCAGAACTGGATTCTCTCATGACATTTTCAGGGGTTTTTTTCTCCTAGTTTTTCTTTTCCTCCTTTCGCCCATCCATTTCATCTCTGATTAGCATGAAATTCTGCTCACTTAAATTCTAAATAATCTTTAGAAGTCTGAATTAATAAACACTGAACTAATGAGCTATAAAGCCATACAGAATTACTGAAAGTTTTTCCTAATAATTCAGCACAAATCTAAAGCTAGCTAGAGCCATTTTCAGTAAGAATTCGGAGGGTTGTACGCCGAATGCAATGTTTACTTATACTGCACGCCTGGAAAGAAAATGGTCATCATGAGCAGGTCTTTTTTAGACTTTAGAGGCCTATTTGATGCTCATTAATATATACTGTATAGCCAAAAAAAACAATTCAATTTTTATACCTTGCATGGAACCAAGCACAGGTGTCAGTCAAGACGTTGTTGGCACTCTAAATACTTGGTTTTGATTGATTTGTCGTCTTTAGGTTGGTATTCTTCCTTAGAGATTTAGAATCCACAGTACAAGGCTAAAATCTAATCAGGTTTCTGACAGTTCCTCTATCAGCTCGGTACTACATATATGTATCTTTAAAATCTCTGTACTGAGATTACTGCATAAAAATTGTTCAGTTTAATAGAAATGATCATTCATTACTAAAAGGTCTGTATGGTTCATGATGCTGATTTCCTAGGGCTCAGCTACATAAACTGATACAGCCAATAGTTGTTGAATACTTCGACGTGAGTGTTGTGAAAAGACAGCCCTTGCCCTCAGAGAGGTCATATACTAGGGCAGGAGGTTGAGGAGAAAACCAGCAGGTATTACCTGGTGCGATATAGCAAAGGACAGTATGCGTAAGAGCCCAACAGAGGGTCTTTAAACACACGGGGAAACCACAAGGGACTTCGAGGGACAGCTCTTGAGAAGACAAGTTGGCTTTTCCAGGAAGAGAAAGGGGAAGAAGAGCTTTCCAAGCAGAGGGAACCACAAGGGTGAAAGCGTGGAGGCTGAAGAGCTCTCTTTTGTTTCTTCCCTGAAAAAAACCTCTATTGTCATTTATATCCACGTGGTTCCAGGGCACAGAGAGGCCATCTAAACCATTAGTGGCTGAGAATAGACACTGCAGCCCCAGTCTGCGTTCAGGTCCTGGAGCTGCCAATGATGTGTCCTAAGCAAGTGGTTCGAGCTGTCCAGGCCTCATGCCGCTTCAGCTGCACATCGGGAATGTGATAGCTCCTCAGGAGATTGTCATGAGGGTTAAACAAGGTAATCAATTGAAGTGGAAAGTGGATGATAACTTTCTCATGTTAGAGTCAATTTTTTTTTAATTAATTTATTTATTTTGGCTACGTTGGGTCTTCGTTGCTGCACGGGCTTTCTCTAGTTGTGGCGAGCAGGGACTACTCTTCGTTGCGGTGCGTGGGCTTCTCATTGTGGTGGCTTCTCTTGTTGCGGAGCTTGGGCTCTAGGCGTGAGGTCTTCAGTAGTTGTGGCACACGGACTCAGTGGTGGCACGTGGGCTCAGTAGTTGTGGCGCGCAGGCTCAGTAGTTGTGGCGCACGGGCTTAGTTACTCCACAGCATGTGGGATCTTCCTGGACCAGGGCTCGAACCCACGTCCCCTGCATTGGCAGGTGGATTCTTAACCACTGCACCACCAGGGAACTGCCTAGAGTCAATTTTGTAATCATTTCCACCCTCTCCCGAATGTATGCTCTGTGTAGAGCTAGGGAGGAAGGTTGGTGCCCTAGGAGAAATCAAAATGAGAACGATAGGGACCCATCCTCCCGGAAATTTATAACCAAGTGACAGAGAGATGGGTATGTAAGCAACTAGCAAGGCGGCTGGAAATTAAATAAGAGCTTCGTGGAGGTTGAGGCAATGTGTGGGAGCATCACCAGATAGGAGGTTTGTTCCAAGGAAGAGGAGGAATTCTTGGGAAAAGAGAGGTTGGTGTAGAGCCTTTGCCTGCTGTTCACTTTGGCTTACTTGGGCTCGGTGGTGTGCGAATCAGGGCAGGTCCGCCCAGGCCCACTCTTGGCCCTGTTTCGTTCCCTGTGGCCGACTTCACCTTGGCTCTTCTCCTGTCTACCTGGACGGCGTTCAGATGCTTCCCTTAGAACTGAAGCTGGAGAGGTGAGTAAGGTAGGCTTCTGTGATCGGCCTGAGAGGCACAGGAAGAGCCAGTGCCGAGGACTTTCTGTCCAGTGCTAAGAGTTCATCTTACAGGTGAGGCCCTGGGCTCTGGAGCCCGTTCCTTCTAGCCATTTGGCTGCGCCTGTTTCATTGCTGTTGGTTCCAGTGGCTCCACCAACTCCCACAGTCAGAGAAGCTGCCTCAGATCTGCAGGTTGCCGTCCCCATCACTCCCCCAGGACAGACCAGAGTGAGGCCTGCATCGTGCCTGGGAAGCCTGATGTGAAAAAGCAGAGAGGCGAGTGCAACCCCTGCCTGCAGTGGGGGGACCCCCCTTCTGTGCTCTGCAAGAGAGTCCCCGTGTCTCCCAGGGGCTGCCAGCCACTGCTGGGGGGCGGGCGTCCACTGCCACACCCCACTGCCCACTGTCTTCCAACAGTGGTGTCCCAACTATCCTATTTCTGGCAGAAATATGTCAGGGATGGTGGTGTGTGCCTGGCTCTGAACCATAGTTTGAGCTCCGAGAAAATGCCATCCCCTCTTTTTGGTCAGCCTGCTCCTGGGAAGAGAGGCTCGTAAGTCAACTCTTAATTCTCATCGTCGGAAGATCAAGGAAGAGGTGAATGTGATCTGGCTGTGTCGCAGAGAACTTCAGACGGGAGAAAGGGGGAAGCAATTCACATAAATCTTTAACATGACAGCCTGATTTTTTTTTTTTTTTTTTTTTTTTTTTTTTTTTTTTTTTTTGGCGGTACGCAGGCCTCTCACTGCTGTGGCCTCTCCCGTTGCGGAGCACAGGCTCCGGACGCGCAGGCTCAGCGGCCATGGCTCACGGGCCCAGCCGCTCCGCGGCATGTGGGATCTTCCCAGACCGGGGCACGAACCCGCGTCCCCTGCATCGGCAGGCGGACTCTCAACCACTGCGCCACCAGGGAAGCCCGACAGCCTGATTTTTGCCCGGAGAAGTTTAGGGAATTCTTTTGAAATCTTTCTGTAACGCGGTATAGCAGTGAAGAGCCCAGAGCAACTACAAGTTTGGCTTTGTCACTTTTCAGCTGAGTGGCCTCAAGCCGACAATTTCACCTCTCCAAGCCTTAGTTTCCTCATCTGTGAAGTGAGCGTGATGATTAGTGGTGCCGCCTCATGGGGTGGGAGTGAGTGCTCCCATGAGTTGTTATGTATTAAGCGTGTGGAACAGGGTCTGGCACCAGCAAGTGCTGTGCAGGTGTGGGCTCTTACCATGGGGCCCAGAGAGAGGTTTTCGGTAAAGTTGTTCTCTTGCTGCCTCGTTGGGCATAGCCAGCGAGGGTGTGGTGCCTTCGGAGGCACCATCCGAGGTTTTGAAGACGTTCAAGTATTATAGACATGTTCAGTTATTGGGTGAGTAGGAGTGCGTCGGCAGCCATAGGTCTCTGAGAAAGAGGGCTGCGGAGATTCTCACTCAGTTCTAGACCAGGACGAATGATTTTCTCCTAATACATCACATACAAACGTGACGAAAGACCCCAGCCTGTTGTGTACACGGCCAGGCCTCTGGGTGAGGTGCCTGAAGGCTGCCCCAGGGTATGTGCACACGATGGCCATAAAGACAGATTTTTGCGACGCAGGTTTCTTTTGTGCGACCAGCCTGATTCACCATTGTGTTTTGTCTGCCATGGAAGTTTAAACAGCTTTAAGCTAAACACCTGTGTCTTTGTCCTGGTCTCGCCTTGCTAGTAAACAGGATTTGATGGGACTTGTCTTTTCAACACACTGGCCCACCTACTTCCCTGCATTTCTGTATTCCCACCTCATTGCTTCAATCAACTTGTTTAGAAGAAATAGCCAGACTTGAAAGTACGAGAAAATAACATGAAAGTTGGATAGAAAATTCTCCTATACTGCTTCTCCATTTAATCAAAGAAAAAAGTGTGCAGTGTCTATTGTAAGATTGTTAAAACATCTTCACTATATTCTTCTCTAAGTGTGTCTGCTTAGGCTTTAGGGAAACAACTGAAACCACGCTTCTCTCCATATAAAGCTGGGTGAATTTGCCATTTGCAAAATGACATCAGAAGAATAGAGTAAAAACTAGGGAGAAGTTAGTACAGACCCACATGCCACTCGTATTGTGAAAATTCGTGCAAGACCCAGACCCCCCCCTCTTTATCTCAGTGAATACTGTCGGTGCTTCCGTGAGGGAGCGCTGCTAGGAGTTTGCAAGTGAGCCCGAGGTAATGCTGGATCTCCAGCTGCTTAGAGCCTCGTGGTGGAACGTGACAGGTCACCGTGATCCAAGGTGAAGAGTAAGTGCCCGGCTAGAATCAGGTTTTCAGAATCTTCAGTTCTGCGGTAAAGTTTGGAAGAGCAAAGTGATTCATCCTTTTTGAGCACCAGGAAAGGCTTTATGGGGAGAGGGTTAGAGTTTGGTCTTGAACTGCTAGAAGGATTTCGGCAGCAGAAATGGGGGGTGGGGGGGGAAATGTGTTCTAAGCAGAGCAAAGAGCATGAGCAAAGGGCACAGAAGCAGGTGTGAGGGCAACAGGAGCACAATGGGGAACATCTTGTAATGTACCTGATTCCTGGTGTGCTACTGAAGGTTTGTGATTACTGTGCACTTTTCAATGAAATACCTTTGGGGTTATCACCTTTTGTAAAAGTCAAAGCTTTAATTACCATTATAAATCTGCTAGACCATCTTATTGTTCTTGCTAAGCAAATGTGTGTTAGCATCTTTCTTTAAAGAGGACCGTGTTCTGGGCTTCCCTGGTGGCGCAGTGGTTGGGAGTCCGCCTGCCGATGCAGGGGACACAGGTTCGTGCCCTGCTCTGGGAGGATCCCACATGCCGCGGAGCGGCTGGGCCCGTGAGCCATGGCCGCTGAGCCTGCGCGTCTGGAGCCTGTGCTCCGCAACGGGAGAGGCCACAACAGTGAGAGGCCCACGTACCGCAAAAAAAAAAAAAAAAGAGGACCGTGCTCTAGCTAGTGGCACACTTGTGATGGATACAGACGCCCATTGCCATGACTGCAGTTATGTTAGGCCCTGGTGGTCATTTATCGTTTTAAACCGGGAAAGACATGACAATAGGATCTAACTAAACAAATACACTATCTTCTCAAATAAGGTTTCTATAGAAAATCTATTTCCTCCTTACTGAAGGTAGCTTGGTTTAAGGGATCCTGTGGTTTTAGAATAGATGGATTTCTTTGGGTTGGTTTGTTGCTGTCTTTCACAGTTTACACAGCAGCCTCCTTTCTGGTATCTCATACACTCCCTTCACCGAGTGAGTCTGTGTTTGCCAAGCAGCGAAGTCTTAGGTAACATTTTCACTCCGTGCACAAAAGAAGTGCACAGTTTGAAAGTCATTTTTTAAGGCCAAGTCAGCTCTACACAGCTGAAATATTTACTAGGTCTTATCGGAAATGTGGGGAAAAAAGATTGTTCAAATAACCTAAGGAGTGTCTCGTTTCCTGACCTGTTTATTTAGTGTTAACTAAGAATGAAACACATTCATCTCTGTTGAGAAATTGTCCACGGGCTTAACTTTCTTTTTGTTTCGCCTTCCTCATAAAGCATTTCCTTGAGCACTCACGTGTTCCTTTAACTACCTCTTGCCTTCTAGCTCTTGCTTTTTCTGTTCACATCTGCCTTCTCCTGTTTCCCACTTCTCCACTCAAAGACAGCATCCACCATCCTTCTGGATTGGCCCATTTTTACCGCAAAGTCATGTGTAGATCCAGTTCACTTGATGGATGCTGACCGAGAGCCTACTCCATGCTGACCTTACGTATGGTCCAGAAATGGGTTTTCAAAGGCGGCCCTTGCCCTTTGGGCAAGCCAGACAAGTAAACAGCCGATTAGTGGGCAGAAGTGCTGGTGCAGCTGAAATTCTGCCAGGGAGGGTGGCAGGAGGCTTAGCAACCCACGGAGGAGGGGGGATGATGAAACCTGTCCCTGCGGAAGTGCCCCCTCCGCCCCCCGGGCCTGCCTTCTTTAACTCCCTCCGTCTTCCTCTCTCCACCCTTGGCATTGGGTGCAGACCTCTGTTTCAGTAGTTAACAGGCTATAGGTGTGCACTTGTTTCTTTAAATAAGTTCAGCCAGTTCTTCTTGATAATTGCGTACCTCAAAGTGCACAGCAGATCGAACACATCCAATAAACTGTGACTTTTCTGGACTTGGTTTTTTCATCTGTAAAGTGAGAATGGTGACTTAGAATTCTGACCAAGGTTTTTCTGGCTTAAAGAAAAAATTCAGTGATTATTAGTTACAACAAGTACGTATTTGTATTGAGAACTATTTAGGCATTCTGTCTTTATCTTGTGATTACACATACATGGTTTAAAAGTGGATTTCTTGGGAATTCCCTGGCGGTCCAGTGCTTAGGACTCGGAGCCTTCACTGCCACGAGCCCAGGTTCAATCCCTGGTCGGGGAACTAAGATCCCACAAGCTGTGGGGCATGGCCAAAAAAAAAAAGTGAATTTCTGTAGCAGGATCAATTTATTAGGATAAAAAGGAGAGAAAATATGGTTTCTGTTTGGAGTGGGGGTTTCAAATGGTTTTTTTTTTTTAATAAACTTATTTATTTTTGGCTGCATTGGGCCTTCGTTGCTGTGCACAGGTTTTCTCTAGTTGCGGCAAGCAGGGGCTACTCTTCGTTGCGGTGCACGGGCTTCTCATTGTGGTGGCTTCTCTTGTTGCAGAGCACAGGCTCTAGGCGCACAGTCTTCAGTGGTTGTGGCACATGGGCTCAGTAGTTGTGGCTCGTGGGCTCTAGAGCACAGTCTTAGTAGCTATGGAGCATGGGCTTAGTTTCTCCGTGGCATGTGGGATCTTCCTGGACCAGGGCTCGAACCCGCATCCCCTGCGTTGGCAGGTGGATTCTTAACCACTGTGCCACCAGGGAAGTCCCTCAAATGGTTTTGAATGCAAAGGTTTGTTACCAGTGCCAAAGCAGTAGACTTGGATGAACTGTATAGAGGCAAGTTTCACTTCACTGGATGGAATTTTACTCTTCTTCAAAAGTCTCTGCTATGTCTTAAAAAAGGAGAAACTGGACTAATTGTTAAAATGAATATGTGTACTAATGCAATTTAGTGACCTTTTCAAAAATCATTTTGAAGTGATTTCAGGGATTCTAAGGTAAAGATTTGGGTTTTTTTCTAAATTTAGAAGTCAATGATTTTTAAAGATTCTGACTCTTAGTTTAGGTCTTCAGGACTCATCACGATTAGTAGATAACTTGCTCCTTTAACTCAGAGCATTTCTTGTTTTTTTTTGTTTTGTTTTTTTGTGGTACGCGGGCCTCTCACTGTTGTGGCCTCTCCCGATGCGGAGCACAGGCTCTGGACGTGCAGGCTCAGCGGCCATGGCTCACAGGCCTAGCCACTCCGTGGCATGTGGGATCTTCCCGGACCGGGGCACGAACCCGTGTCCCCTGCATCGGCAGGCAGACTCTCAAGCACTGCACCACAAGGGAAGCCCCAGAGCATTTCTTGTTAGATCATTTCTTCTGTATGCAAGAGCACCAAAACGTAACTGAGTTTTCTCCACCATCAGGGCATGTGTCAGCACTTGGAAATTGTAAATTCAGAATGGTTCCCTGTCAGCCCAGGGTTCTGCCTCTAATTGTCATTACAAGTGGTATTTGAGCCTTCAAAAGCCTGCCTTGATTGTTTTTTCCATTTTATTTTCATTTTAAAGCTTTCCTGGGAAGTAATTTTTCTTTTCTAGGCTTAATTCAGTTTAGCTAATATTTATCACTATATGAGCAGGCCCTAGAAGGCTCATTAGGAAGACCAGATATACACACAGTATAATTGACCATCCATGTAAGAAAAACTGTGCCAAGTAAAGTTTTTTTGTTTTTCGGTTTTTTTAGATTGATTCATTTATTTATTTTTGCCTGTTTGGGGTCTTCACGGGTTTTCTCTAGTTGCGGCGAGCGGGGGCTACTCTTTGTTGTGGTGTGCGGGCTTCTCATTGTGGTGGCTTCTCTTGCTGCAGAGCGCGGGCTCTAGGTGCGTGGGCTTCAGTAGTTGCGGCACGTGAGCTCAGTAGTTGTGGTGCATGGGCTTAGTTGCTCCGCAGCATGTGGAATCTTCCTGGACCATGGCTTGAACCCGTGTCCCCGGCATTGGCAGGCGGATTCTTAACCACTGCGCCACCAGGGAAGCCCCGCAAGTAGAGTTTTTAAAGCCAGATATTTTATCCCTACTTTCATGAGATTCCAGTGTAATAGAAAAAATAGGACCAATAAGTAAGCATATATCTGGCCAACTACATGAGTTTCAGAGAGTTACAGACATAATTGAAGTAACCACAGGCGGGTTAGGGAGACAAAGGTTTCATTTAAGAAGCAAAAGGCAAACAGTATTTAGAGGAAGAGGGGAACGCACTGGAAAGACCTGTATGTGCTCAAGACGAGAGTCGAAAGAAACCAGAGTTCACGGTGACTGAGGGAGTTTGGTCAGAGGGACCCACTGACAGTGGGTGTGAAGCATTGCCTGTCAGACTTGTTAACAGGATGGATTTTAAGTAGATCGGGCTCTTGTGGTATGCTTAAAATTTGTGGTTTAAAGTTTTTTTAATTTTCTTTATTTTGTGAATGCGTGATACACGCTCATGGTTCAAACTTTCAAAGTTACAAAATGGAATAGGCTGAGTGGTAAATCCCTCTCCCGCTCCTGACCCCCAAAGACAACCAGTGTTATTAGGACTTTATAAAATTTTTCTGATATTCCTACATCCAGATACACACTTTATTCCCTTTTACGCAGATGGTTACATACCACAAGTCCATAACTGATTTCCAAAACCTTTTGGGTGCAGATTCATTTTAGAATTCAGTTTATTGGATTTTAGAAAAGCAATATGGTGCATATAGCATAAATTACATAACACCCCCCAGGGGGTCTGAGCAGCGCTGAGTAATAAAAGAAATGAATTCTCCAGGGAAACTGAATATTCATACCAAGTGGGATAAATAAGCACCGTAAATAGCCATAAGAACCATAAATGCAACTCATGTCAGTTGCATTCAGGTGTTACTGTCAAATAAGTTTTGGCACTAAACTTACAAAAACAAAATTATGGTTTTTAAAGGTTTTTAGGTCTTGGAATTGTATATATAGGATTATAACGGGAATCCACACTATTCTGTACTCTGTGCTTTTTTTAATTAACAGTACGTATCATTCCTTATCAATACATAAAAAGCTTCCTCATCCTCTAAGCAATTAAAACTGCTCATATGCTAGATTTCTTGCAGAAGATAATTTAAATACATATAGTGGTTTCTGTACATACATGTATATGTGTATATAGACATACAAGATTCATATATATTGGTGCAGTTAAGAGCACAATAAGGTCTAGGTCAAATTATTGACTTCTAATATTAGGCTGTTTACAACACTATGCTTCTTTTTAGAAATAATATAGTTAGAAATAATAATCATTCTAGTTTATGAAAAAAAAAGCAGTTTAGCCAAATAGAGTAATAATATACAACACTACAAAAAAATAAGCAGTTTAGCCAATAGAGTATTAATGTATAACATTATAATTTGTTCCAGTGTTGAGGTAAAGGGGGTGGAAAGCCTTAAGAATTAGAGTTTAATTTTCGGTGTTCCTTATGGGAATTCTTTGCCCAGTAGGCATGTTCAGGCTTATTTGTAATACCATTACCTGCTGGGAAAGGCAAGCGGCTGTCTAAGTAATGGAGACACTTTTTGTAATTGGTGTGTCAGCACCAGTGACCAAGAGGAGAAAGACTGGTAATAGCATGTGCACTTGTCACTGTGCACCGGTGTTTGGGCACAGAAGTCTGACTAAATAAGGCAATGCCCAAGTGAGCCTTATCAGCGTTTGACCGGGATGCGGACTAGCAGCTGATACACGGTGCCCAGCCGTTCTCTGCAGCTCTTGGCAAATGTGCATTGCTCACAGACGTCAGAAGCTCCTACCTACCACACTCAGAGTTCTTGTACCTGCATTTTATTTCTTATAGAGATGAGTATGAAACGTTAAGTCCCTAGAGAGGAGAAAAGAGAGATTTCAGTGTCCTGTTCCAAAAATGTGTCATGCATGTAAGCATACTTATTTTTAGTGATGTGTCAGTGGACAGTGTGTTTAGGAGTTCATTCACCATTCCTGGCTCCCGACGGCTTTTCCCCCCACCACCCCAGTGCCTCCCCACCCGGCCTGAGGTTAAGAGACAGGCGGACTCTCCAAGGCTGGGGTCCCAGGGAAGGAGAGGTGTGGTCACTGCCTCCGCTGGATTCAGTGCGTGCAGGGGGAGGGCAGGGAAGGGAACTTGCAGGCACATCCAGTTGTGAGCCCACCTCTCTCTTCATTTCCTGGCTCTCTGCGCATTTCGGTGTTTATACTCTGCCAGTCTGTGTATTTATAAAAAGAAAATGGAGCATTTTTTATAGGCATCAGTCCAAGGGTTCAGTTCTCATGCCAACAATTGCCATTTTCAGTTTACGTTAGTATTCCAGCCTGCATACTGGGTCCAGTCCAGGCTTGGTTGTACAGGGGTTGGGGGGGGGTGGCCGTGTGCACATGAGGACGTGGAACGTTCCCAGAACTGGGGACGGACTATTATACCGCCGCGAAATAGAACTACGAGATTACAGTGACCCTGTGGAAGCAAAGCTCTGAGCTGGGTTCATACCTTGTGTCCACCCTCTGACTGTCTCCTCCTCTGTCTTCCCTCTTGCCTCCTACCTTCCCCTCCTCCCACCCCTCCCTGTCCCCCCAGCCTCGCCTTTGCTGAACCCCTTAGTGTAGAAGGTTGAAGTAATCACATCCCTCAGGTCCTGGCCTTCTGTATGCAAGACCCTCCTTGTCCCCTTTGTCTGTTTACCCAGGCCTGTCCCCTTCCCCTCTAGAAGCACTCAGTAATAGATGTTTATTATGTGTCATGGATTCTGTATAAAGGGAAAGGTGTCATTTTCTATATTTTTTCAGTTTATATGAACGGCACCAAGTCACACAGCTCCTTTTCTTTTATTTATAACTATACTTAATAGATTAATAACATTCCTGTCTAATTTTTTTAGTTTTGTTTACATTTTTTGCCCCGCAAGACAGTGTGTTAAGATTCATCCTTGTGGCCATCGGTACACCTGGGCTGTTGGTTCTCAGCTGCGCGGTATTCCAAAGCATGCATGTACTGCGGTTCACTGACCCTTCCCTTAGTGGTGGACTCTTGGGTTGCCTCAAACACCCCATATCACGAGCAGTGCTATAATCAACATTGTGTTCAACTATCTTTTTAAAAAACCAAGATACAGTTGAGTAAAGTGCCTCCAGTCAAATATTGTGGTACCTGTGTACATTCAAGTGTATCCATTCTAAAGTTTTTCATTTAAAACCTTTTTCTACAGTTTAGAATACTGCTGGTACCCACCACAGCATGAATATTCTTGGCATCTCTGGCCTAATGACACAGAAAAAATTAAAACTTCCTGATAGAGAGCGGAATGCCTTGCGTGGCTGGGCAGACAGCCTCTGGGTCTTCTGTTTTAGGATAAAATATCCACACATCTTCCCTAATAATAGTTTGGGTCTTTGACAGGCAAAACTTGGAGGAAGATTCCAGACTAGTAAGAAGGACTGGTCTTATCCACGCTGTAATGTAAGGTCCTGCAATGTGGGAAGAACACGTGCTTTGGAACCGGGCGAAGTCTTGACTCCGCCTTGGACGAGTTGTTTAACTTCTCTTAGCCTTGGTGTCTTCATCAGTAAAAATAGGATTCATTATGGAGCTCTCCCAGAGGGACATCAAAAGGATTAAATGAGCTAATGTGTGAGATGGATCTTGTGTTAACACCTGACGCATAGTGAGCCTTCCATAAGGGGTGATTGTGGAACTTCGGGAAAATGTCCTCACCTCCGCTCGGGTTAGACAGCTTCACAGACGTGTTTCGGAGGGTTTCTAAGAGCTAGCT
This sequence comes from Mesoplodon mirus, assembly GCF_964341445.2. Classification (NCBI taxonomy): domain Eukaryota; kingdom Metazoa; phylum Chordata; class Mammalia; order Artiodactyla; family Ziphiidae; genus Mesoplodon; species Mesoplodon mirus. The sequence continues at coordinate 60,630,683 of NC_138992.1, forward strand.
TGGTCATCTCTGTGTCGCCTCACCCCGTCTTCCAGTCCGTCACGAGGTCAAAGATGGCTATTGCCGGGCACCCCTGGGAAGGCTGAGGCTGGCAGTGGCAGCTTCAGGGGTTATAAGAAAAGGACAAGGTGTAGGAGTGCGAAATCCAACAGTGTTTAGGAAGACTTCCCATGGCCTGAGAGCATCAAGTAGGAATATGAGGGGATAACTGTGGGCTGAGTTAGGTCAGGGTTGGGGTAGGTCCCGCTCACCACACAGGACAGACAGGAGTGGATCTGGTATGGGGAGCCGGGCCTAGACACTTGGATTCCGGTAATCAGAAGGACACTGAGCACCTTTTACAAAGTCTCATAAAAACAGAATGTTCGGGCTTCCCTGGTGGCGCAGTGGTTGAGAGTCCGCCTGCCGATGCAGGGGACACGGGTTCGTGCCCCGGTCCGGGAAGATCCCACATGCCGCGGAGCAGCTGGGCCCGTGAGCCATGGCCGCTGAGCCTGCGCGTCCGGAGCCTGTGCTCCGCAACGGGAGAGGCCACAACAGTGAGAGGCCCGTGTACCGCAAAAAAAAAAAAAAAAACAAAACACCAGAATGTTCGTCCATGAACACCTGCTTCCAAAGAAGAATGGGGCTATTTCAGTGTGTGGGGTACTAAGGCTGGGTCTGTTTGCCTGAAATAATTGGATAAACACACCTGTCCCCTTAGTATTTTTGGCTCTCTTGACCAGATTGGCTCACTGAAGGATCAGTAGGGGTTTTGCTCCTACTATATTAAGGCAAGCCTTACATGCCCAAGTGACCACTGGTAACATTCTGATCCTGGGAGGACAATGGTAGGCAGAGTTGGTTTAGGGATGCTGTTTAATTTCCCGTTTTAGTTTTGTCTGTAGCTCGCAGAATTGACAAGTCTTTATCTGAATGATCAACTTACTGGAAGTTCATTTTATCAGGATTACGTGTGACTTAAATACAAAAACCAGGATGATAAGCAAACAGTTCTCACACACTAGCAGTTACCCCCCCACACACACACACACAACATTTTAATTATTTTCTCGAGGAAAGAAGACGGGCTTTTTCATTAAACTTACCTGGGTTCAGTTCTGATTCTGCTGTTTTCTGTCTACTTTGAATAGACCACCACCTATCGGAGCACGATTCCTTATACATAATAGACTAATAACCTTGAAGGATTGTAGGGAGAGTCCAGCACAATGATTTTGTTCATGAAGTGTTTCCTACAGTTCCTGGAATATGGATGTGTAGTGGCTGCAGGGCGGTTCTGTATGTTTGTTATCATTGTTGTGTGTGACGTGTGCATCAGCACACACAAGACAGTAGTCTATAAATATTAAAATGTTAATTTTCATGTTTCTCTCGGGGACTTAAGAGAGTTGGTCATGGGCTTCCCTGGTGGCGCAGTGGTTGAGAGTCCGCCTGCCGATGCAGGGGACACGGGTTCGTGCCCCGGTCCGGGAGGATCCCACATGCCGCGGAGCAGCTGGGCCCGTGAGCCATGGCCGCTGGGCCTGCGCATCCGGAGCCTGTGCTCCGCAACGGGAGAGGCCACAGCAGTGAGAGGCCCGCGTACCGCAAAAAAGAAAAAAAAAAGGATAGTTTGTCAGTGTTAAGCATAACTCTGGAATATTTGCTGCTTCGTCGCCCTTTGCTGTGTTAAATCCACAGCAGTCAGGGCACCGTCATCTCTCTCTTCCTCTCCTCCTCGCTTTCCCTGTCCACCTGCCTTTCTCTGGGCTGTTGCTTTCCTCCCTCTCCTCCCTCCCATCCATTTCATCACTACTAAGAAAAGTGAATGCAGTAGCAGTATAATTAACTAAGAAAAATATTTAGGCAGCATCTAACATTCTGCTTTGCTGAAGAGTAGCCCAGCTCTTGGCAATCAAATTTAAAAGAGCCATCCCGGGGCTTCCCTGGTGGCGCAGTGGTTGAGAGTCTGCCTGCCGATGCAGGGGATATGGGTTCGTGCCCCGGTCCGGGAAGATCCCACATGCCGCGGAGCAGCTGGGCCCGTGAGCCATGGCCGCTGAGCCTGCGTGTCCGGAGCCTGTGCTCCGCAACGGGAGAGGCCACAACAGTGAGAGGCCCGTGTACCACAAAAAAAAAAAAAAAAAAAAAAAAAGCTATCCCGGCCCACAATGCATCCTGAGTCCCAGGAGGATAGCACGGCCCCCAAGTTTCGCCACCTAATGGCTGGTGGAGTGATACCTTTTGCCCAGCTCGTTAGGAATATTAGTACTTTGCTTCCTGTATGGTGCTGTTCTCATGCCTCCTGCCACGCTGTCACCGTGGGTGCTGGCCCTGGGGAGGCTGGGGTCATATAATGCAGACATCTCTGTTGTGGACCTGAGTGTGTGTGTGTGCGTGTGTGCGTGCGTTCGTGCATGCATGTGAGTGTGATGTCACCTTAACTGCTCTAGGCCTGAGCTGCCTGGTCTGCACAAATTAGTTAAAACTAAATGATCTCTGAGGTCTTACTTAGTTTCCAGATTTTGCAACGTATGTTGATATCATGATTAATAATTCCAGGTTTAGTTAGAAGATTACAGGATGTTTGAAGACTGTGGCTAGCATTAGAGATTCACTTACAAAAATAATCAGCCATGAATCCTTGAGGATGTTTAGGCTTTATGATCATAGGTATAAACCTCTGTTGCTAGGGTTTTGGATCTGTGTTGTTGTAAAAGACATACAGCTTCATTTTTCACTGTCCACATGATTGCTGTGTGCAGGCTGTTGTTTAGGGTGCTTTATCATTCATGTTATAGGAAAGTTTTAGTTAGAAGGTATATTCACCAGTCTTACTTAAATCTGATACCTCTAACTTTATTTACCAAAGAAAAATAATTTAGATTTAGTAGGAAGACTATTATCACTCTAAAAAAATACTAAAAACCAATGAGGAGGGCTCCCCTGGTGGCGCAGTGGTTGAGAGACCGCCTGCCGATGCAGGGGACACGGGTTCGTGCCCCGGTCCGGGAAGATCCCACATGCCGCGGAGCGGCTGGGCCCGTGAGCCATGGCCGCTGAGCCTGCGCGTCCAGAGCCTGGGCTCTGCAACAGGAGAGGCCACAGCAGTGAGAGGCCCGCATATAGCGAAAAACAAAACAAAACAAAACAAAAAAAACCAATGAAGAGAGGCCTAGATTTTACTTATGTATAATAAGCGAATTTCCCTAGAAATAAACGTGTAGCTACCACAGTTATTGAATATTCAAGTTGAAAGGAACTTTAGAACTCTTACTTTCCCAGGGGTCTTCAGGCTATAGTTTCAGACCTTGGAGTTCTCAGGTTTTATGGAAGGGCTGTCAGTAAGAAGCAGGGGAAAGCCGAGGAGGTGGAAATGGGCCGTTGCAAACCAGATCATAGGCACACTTATCTGATTGCATGTGGGTGGGGAAAATATGTTAAATTTTGTTATAAGAATGAATTAGAATTCTCATTCTAACCCCTTCGTTTTATTGATGAGGAAGCTAAAATATCACAGGGAGGTGAGAGGCCTCTGGTCATAAGTAGTAAGGAATCAGCAACAGAACCCGGATCTCAGGGCTGGGGCCCGTCAGCCATGCTTTCAGAGGACCGAACACGTTTAGCTGCTTCTAAGGACATGAAAACCACTAGAGTCTTCGGGGTCACCTCTTCTCCTTCCCAGTTTACCTCTTGTTCGTCTCCAGACCGTAAGCCTAGTGTCAGGTAGAAACTATTGTTGACACAGTTTTAGAACAGCTCTCAGAGAAACCGGATCCCCATTGAAAAAGTTGGACAAGGCAGATCTAAGGCCCAGAGCGCAGGCCATGCCAGCTCTTTGTTCCTCAAGGAAATGTAGACCTTTGTGACCCTAGACAAGGAACATCACCTGGCCAGCCAGGTTACCGGGCCAGGAGTAGAGGTGTCATACTCTCCGCATTCACCCGCTGGTGTCTCTGGAGTGGAAAGAGAGGCCTTATGGGCTTTGGTAGCTTCTAACTGGTGGTAATGTTGTGTGTGTGCGTCTGCGTGGCTTCAGATTTTCATATCTCATAGTCCCACAGCAGACGCGTTGACAACCAGTTCTGTGCCTCCAGGACTTTTAAGTAAGCTGCGCAGGTTTGCACAGCTTGCAAATGCTGGGACCAGGACACAGATACAGGTCTTCTGACTGGAAGCCCCAGCACCCCTGCTTCCCCTGGGTAGCTACACTCACTGTCGTCCCTCTCGAAGGTCAAGGGTGCAATAATTTGGCACAGTATGATACCTAATGCTTGGTTTGGACATGGTTTTCTGGCTGCATTTCGTGAAGGTACAGAAATGTCGTATGTATTGCTTCCTGTTGTGGAGAAAACAGGAACTTGTATTCCTTAAAGAAACTCTGAAAAAATCTTTATAAAAAGCAGCAACACTGGTTAGCTGTGCTGGGTTAGTACCAGAGTGAGTAAGGAACAAGGGAAGAGGGAGTTTTTTATATTTTTTGTTGTTTTTTATATTTTTTTGAACCATTTGAAGATGTTGCTTATTTAGAAACCTAATATCTGTTTAAGTTATTCAGTTAACTAAAAGGTTAGGTAGTGTCTATAATGATGTTGCGTATTCTATGCCCAGCTTTACCTGTATCATCTGTTTTTAGGGCTTTACATGTATCATCTGTAATCCTCATAATAACTCTGCAAGGTTGGTCCTACCACTATTCTCAATTAACACATGAAGAAACAAAGGTGTCACAAGGCTAGGTCACTTGCCCTGAGTTACAGGCCGGCGAGTGCTAAGAGCTAATTCACATCCAGGCAGTCTGATTCTAAACCTCACGCTTGTAACCACTATAGGAAGGGATTAGACAAACAGCAAGAAACTCAACTTTGAGTGCGTTCCAGGATGATGTAAGAGATATTTTTAGTTTGGCACTTTCGAAGCCTGTGAATCCTAAATAATGTGTCTACATTTATAGAGCAAGTCCAGGGAGACCGTGCAGTTTCCATTATGCTAATCTAATCCAAGGATTACATTTTGCTGTAGTTGTAACAATATGCCGTAGATTGAGGTATCGGGCTTTCAATGCCAACAAAAGTCACAAATGCTGTGACACCTAAGGACACATCGAGGGCAGTAGTGGGGAGGGAACAGTCAGAGCCTCCAGATGAAGGGAGACAACAGAGACCAGGATGGATGGCATGCTGGCCTCAGGGTGGCCCAGCAGGCAGGGGGCTTCATATGCCACCACCACGGGGGTTTGGGGTGTGTCACCCACTGAAACCCCAGTGAAAGACAGCAACACCTCAGCGTCTTACCAAGGTCTGAGGGAGATGTTGATAGGGAAAAAAAAATCCCTTATCTTGGAGCAAAATCACAGGGAAAGCTAGTGCAGCTCATAATCACTTGTTGCTTGACAGTGTTGATTATACTTTTGTTTAAACCGAGAATTGGTTTAAAGGTTATTATATACAACGATCAACTCATGCAAAAGAGAAATATATATGTTAATTTAGTCGTATCTGGAAGAGAATGTTCACCTTTTAGTAATTCAGATGATGAGAAAAACCAGGCGTTCATGGAGAGAATGAAAAGACCACCATACGGAAAGTCTGCAGCCTGACTAGGATTGGGGCGAGGGGTGTGTGCACAATTCTCGCCTTCAGTTCACATTAGCTCCCACCATTCGCCAGCTGGTAACCCAGGGTAGGTTGCAGGACCTATTGCACATAAAGTTTTTAGAACAGATAATGCAAGTTGAACCTGGCGTATAAAAAAATCACTCGGTAAATGTCAGCAGTAATTATCATCATCATCAATACTTGCTGGCTTAATGCAATAAATATATCCCAGATATTTGGATTTTCCCAGTGGTGATACTCTATATTATAAGTCATTGAATTGACTTAAGAGGAACTTGCACCTCTCCTTTGTTGTCCTGTCATATTGTGTAATGACCAAAGGCAGGGGCTGACCTCCAGGCCACAGAGGGCAGAGTTCACAGGTCACCACCCTGCTCACACCTTCCCAGCCTCGGTTTTTTAGCCTGTTGTTCAGGCTGTGTGAAGCATGCCCACCACCGCTGTAAACTTCTGAGACCTGTCCCATTTATTCACCCCTCCTTGTCCTCCGAAACCCTGACGTTGGCCTGTGCCCCTTTATTTTCAACTCCTACCACCTGTGGTTTTATTTGTCTGCTTAATGTTCATCCCTCTCCCAGGTTCCTTAAGAAATGTGATAGAATTTCCCTTAACTTCCCCTTTACTCTGTCATTCCTAGAAATAATGTACTGGTATTGTAATCTTGGAGTATGTGTGTCTTTTAGTTGGTAATTATCACAGAGAAGCACATAATATAATAAAAGTTGAACTAATAATTAGGATGTTATTAAAAGTAGGTCTTCAAAAGTGCTAATAATATAAACTAATTTTTTAAGGCCAGAATTGGTCTCTCCTACCTTGATCCTGACCTAAGAAGATGTCTTATCAAGACCTTTCCTTCCCTCTGTTCTCAGGGCAGGGAGTGCTGGTTATGGGAGGAAAGTCCTAATGACTGTTGGAGCAGCGACATTAAAGGATTCGAGGGTCCTTTAGGGACATTATACTCCCGTTTTCTGTTGTGATGTAGCCAAAATTATACTCCCGTTGGCAGCGTTTCCATGGCAGGTCCTTGATCCAGTCTCATAACTGCATGATTTATTCCAAATAGTTGTGTGTAGTTGTGGTGGAAGAGTCCCTCACATTTTTTTTCATCGTCATGTTGCCTTTAAGAATGAGGTTGGACAATATTTTAGGAAAAGAAAAAATCACTAAGGAAACCTGAGGTTATTTTATTACCTGAAAGAATACCAGGGAGCCTGGGGGAGTGCCTTTGGGGAAGAAAATGGCATTTTATCTTTCGAAATTGGGAATTAGCTCTCCTAAAGCTTAGAGCACTAAGGGTAACATGGGATTTATTTTGAGTTGTGTTTCCATGATATTCAGAGCATAATGATAGTAAGACTTGTGTGCCTTCTAGTAAAAACAGGCATCTCTGTTTTGATCCATTTTCCTCCCCTCCGTTTTGGTACTATGTAGATAAATTTGAAAGCTTGTAGCCCTGACTACGTGTAACCAAATAGTCTACTAGGGCCCCTCCTTTGTTAGGGACATTTAAAAATGGTTTTGTATTAATTCGTAAGTCTATGTGGGTGAATGCTTTTTTAACATGACATTTCTCAGATGGTTTTCTTGCTCATTCCAGAAAACAGAAGTCTATTATTTACTACCTGCTTGGGTAGTCAAGTTTATTCAGCAAAAAGTTAAGGAGAATCCTGGCTGACTGCAGGTGAAGTCTAATGGCCCAAGTAGTCAAAGTAAATATCACAGAAGTGAATAGGCAGAAATCCTGGTTTCTGTACTTCAGCTCCCTAGATCAGCTAGAAGAAGAGGATCTATCTTATAATTAGTCTGGATTTTAATTCCACTGCCAGCAAAATGAGGATGTCCATATAGCATTGGTACGTTAAGGTCTCAAGGCAAAAGCCTTGGACCTGTAAAATATTCCCTTGAAAGTTAACTGTCTTCAGATTCTTCATAATAGATTTTGGCTTTCGGCTAGCTTTGAACTCTGAAAGTTCACAAGACCTCAGGTGCAGTTCTCTAGAAAACCATATTTTACATTTTATTTAACTTTTAATGATTTTAAGGGGCTATTTCCAGCCTATGCGTCTTCTCTGAAGCACGAGCATGACTCCAGTAAGGACGTACGCCTTCTGTCTAGCACAGAAGTGTAGAAACCAATGGCAGGGGACGGAGGTGAGGCCAGTCAGAGGGACCGGTTAGAATCCAAGTGTTTCTAAGAATGTCCACTTTATCTAAAAGCTCAGAAACCTGAGAAAGCTGGCTTTTTATGGGCGTGCAGTTTCTCTGAAGGCTCTCTCAGTAGATGCATTTTGTTTTACAAAAATTCATATCTGCAGATCGGCCTTTGAGAAATTACTCTGCAGATACTCCAGTCACACGCAGCCAGGAGCTGGGGGCATCTTTCCTTTTCCTTTCATTGTTGTTCATGTGTCTCAGTTAGAGTTCTTGGTGACTGCTCCCTGGGTCCCTGCCATGTCTCCTCCCTGCCAGAAGCCCTCCCTCACTGCAACTTTTGGGTGGTAAACACCCGGGAGGCCGGGAATGGGAGCTAAGCCAGCATGTATGACACAGAAACTCACGCAGCTTGTGCAAAGCCAAAGCACAATTGGATTATGTCAAAAAGGGAAGAGGTGCCATGTGAATTTGCTGTGTTTCTTCACAGAGCAGGCCAATTTAAATATAGCCTACTACCACAGCTTGTCCAGAATTAAAATAGCCCAGAACAAGTGGCAAATGGCAGGGAGCAGGGCTGTTTGCCAAGAGATGGCTAAGGGATGGGAAAACGGGCTTTTGAGATGGACTGTACAGGCTCAGATAACAACGGCAGATACGACACCCTGGGATCCTACCTCATAACTTAAATTTCAGGTCAGCGTAAATGCCCAGCGTGCAAAAGAGAAGACTAGTTAAAACGCTCAGCAACTTAGAAGGCTACTTCAAATGTGCTATTTTATTATTATTATTTTAAAATTAAATCTGGTCCCTGAATTCCCCTTCAGTGATTTCTCGTCAGAAGTCAAGGACAATACCGCTGCAATTAGGCTTTCCAGGCATAGGAGACATTTTGAACCCATGAATTGAATTACATAATAACCCTATAACAAAGCCTTATTTGAGCCTGGTGCTGCACATGATGAAATTATAATTTAAAAATATGAACAGCCCTGACTTTACTAGTTGCCAGAACGGTGACAGTACTCAGTACAAGAGTTTTAGCTACTATTTCAGTTAAATTATTCATTCCTGAAATTTTTTGCTTGATTCGTTGATTTTTAGTTTTTCTTGATTCCAGCTGTCATGTTCCCTGGGATTCAACAAAACCAAAAAACATTTTATTATAGGATAGTTAAGTATTTGCCCCAAATGAGAACAACAAAAAAACACACTCAACGGTGGTTAACATTTGTTGGTGCAGATATATATTTCAAATCACATGTAATATACACATACTAAAATGTGTGTATATTACATATTTATGTATATTAATATATTCTTCCCCCAAAATTCACTGTCATATTAAACCTACCAAGCAGACATTTAGTGCTACTTTAGAAAATTTTAATGATGTGAGAGATTTGTCATCTGATAGCATTTAAATGTCAGACTTTGAGAACCAAGGTCTATGAGCTGGTTTCTGAAGTCACGCTGCCACCATGGAAAAGGTATTTTATTTTATTTATTGTTTTAACATCTTTATTGGAGTATAATTGCTTTACAATGGTGTGTTAGTATCTGCTGTATAACAAAGTGAGTCAGCTATATGTATACATATGTTCCCATATCCCCTCCCTCTTGCGTCTCCCTCCCACCCTCCCTATCCCACCCCTCTAGGTGGTCACAAAGCACCGAGCTGATCTCCCTGTGCTATGCGGCTGCTTCCCACTAGCTAGCTATTTTACATTTGGTAGTGTATATATGTCCATGCCACTCTCTCACTTTGTCCCAGCTTACCCTTCCCCCTCCCCGTGTCCTCAAGTCCATTCTCTACATCTGCATCTTTATCCTGTCCTGCCCCTAAATTCATCAGAACCTTTTTTTTTTTTAGATTCCATATATATGCGTTAGCATACAGTATTTGCTTTTCTCTTTCTGATTTACTTCACTCTGTATGACAGACTCTAGGTCCATCCACCTCACTACAAATAACTCAATTTCATTTCTTTTTATGGCTGACTAATATTCCATTGTTTGTATGTACCACATCTTCTTTATCCATTCATCTGTCAATGGACACTTAGGTTGCTCCCATGTCCTGGCTGTTGTAAATAGAGCTGCAGTGAACATTGTGGTACATGTCTCTTTTTGAATTATGGTTTTCTCAGGATATATATTGCTGGGTTGTATGGTAGTTCTATTTTTAGTTTTTTAAGGAACCTCCATACTGTTCTCCATGGTGGCTGTATCAATTTACATTCCCACCAACAGTGCAAAAGGGTTCCCTTTTCTCCACACCCTCTCCAGCATTTATTGTTTCTAGATTTTTGATGATGGCTCTTCTGACCGGTGTGAGGTGATACCTCATTGCAGTTTTGATTTGCATTCCTCTAATGATTAGTGATGTTGAGCATCCTTTCATGTGTTTGTCGGCAATCTGTATATCTTCTTTAGAGAAATATCTATTTAGGTCTTCTGCCCATTTTTGGATATTGAGCTGCATGAGCTGCTTGTAAGTTTTGGAGATTAATCCTTTGTCAGTTGCTTCTTTTGCAAATATTTTCTCCCATTCTGAGGGTTGTCTTTTCGTCTTGTTTATGGTTTCCTTTGCTGTGCAAAAGCTTTTAAGTTTCATTACGTCCCATTTGTTTATTTTTGTTTTTATTTCCATTTCTCTAGGAGGTGGGTCAAAAAGGATCTTGCTGTGATTTATGTCAAAGAGTGTTCTGCCTATGTTTTCCTTTAAGAGTTTGATAGTGTCTGGCCTTATATTTAGGTCTTTAATCCATTCTGAGCTTATTTTTGTGTATGGTGTTAGGAAGTGTTCTAGTTTCATTCTTTTCCATGTAGCTGTCCAGTTTTCCCAGCACCACTTATTGAAGAGGCTGTCTTTTCTCCATTGTATATTCTTGCCTCCTTTATCAAAGCTAAGGTGACCATATGTTCATGGTTTTATTGCTGGGCTTTCTGTCCTGTCCCATTGAGCCAAATTTCTGTTTTTGTGCCAGTACCATATTGTCTTAATTACTGTAGCTTTGTAGTATAGTCTGAAGTCAGGGATCCTGATTCCTCCAGCTCTGTTTTTCTTTCTCAAGATTGCTTTGGCTGTTCAGGGTCTTTTCTGTTTCCATACAAATTGTGCATTTTTTTGTTCTAGTTCTGTGAAAAATGCCAGTGGTAGTTTGATAGGGATTGCATTGAATCTCTAGATTGCTTTGGGTAGTAGAGTCATTTTCACAATGTTGATTCTTGCAATCCAAGGACATAGTATATCTCTCCATCTCTTTATATCATCTTTATTTCTTTCATCAGTGTCTTATAGTTTTCTACATACAGGTGTTTTGTCTCCTTAGGTAGGTTTATTCCTAGCTATTTTATTCTTTTTGTTGCAATGGTAAATGGGAGTGTTTCCTTAATTTCTCTTTCAGATTATTCATCATTAGTGTATAGGATGCAAGAGATTTCTGTGCATTAATTTTGTAACCTGCTACTTTACCAAATTCATTGATTAGCTCTAGTTGTTTCCTGGTAGCATCTTTAGGATTCTCTATGTATAGTATCATGTCATCTGCAAACAGTGACAGTTTTACTTCTTCTTTTCCGATTTGGATTCCTGGAAAAGGTATTTTAACAAATCGCAAGAAGTTCTTTATCATATTAAAATGTGTTACTTACAGTGATTTACTATAGTGTCTCAGAGCTCAGGGTGTGACAGAGGCCTTTCTCAGACCAGCATGAGAACCTTTTTAATTTCACTTTTCCATGCAGGCTCAGTCATTTGAGTTGCTGTGGCTGTGATGTCTCAGAAAAACTTTGCAGAGAAGTTCCGTATTTACAACTAACTGTTGCCAACAGTGATCATCTGCCAGAGAGAAATTTAAAAGAAAAAAAAGCTTGAATTTCACCCCCAGAATTACAGAGGGGTCAGAGCAGGATGGTGATGTGGGCAATATAAATATAATAAGTAGGGGGAGAAAAATGACCATGGCACTTAGAATTAAGTAGACTTCTGTGTGCTGCCTGGAGTAGCAAATAATTTGAAAGCATTTCTGGACATTTGTCAATCACTGAGTACATTGAGGTTTTGTTTGAGGTAGCAGACATTAGGAGTTGATCATGAAATGACGATTTGGACAGCAGTGAAAGGAGACAGGCCAGGGGTGGTTATATTAGAGAACACAAATTCCCAAGTGATCTGAAACCCGTAGGGACATGTCAGTAGAAAGACAAGGAGAGCAGGACATTAATAATATCAGTAAAAGCTCCTAACAGCAGAGACGTGGAGCAGCAAGCCACTCACCGGCTTCCAACTTCCTTGCCTTGCATGGAAAGAGGCTCCTTAACCTCCCACTCTGTGGAACAAATGCCATTTTCCAGGGCATTCCAATTCTTCCTTGGGAGAAGCCCTGTCTGCAGGGTGGAGGGGTTCCCACATCCTCCAAAAGGAATGGAGGCCTCTTCAGAATGGTCTTGTTCTGGACTTGATGATTGGCCCTCATAGGCTTCTCCTCTCTTTGATGGCCTATACGTTTTCAGGGTAACTGGTCGACCCAAAGGGACTCCATATGAAGCTATAAAGAGGGTTTTCTGTGTCCCATCTCATTCATGCCAGAGCAGAGTGAAGAATGGGAAGTATCATCCTCCGTTGTGTCCCTTGCAGTCCATTTGGGACTGCAATTATAATAGTCCAATTATATGTACATAATTATGTATATAATTGATCCAATTATAAATATATGTTACACGTTTCCACCAGAATCCTCCAGAGCTTCTCATGGCTCTGAGGTTCTCTGTCTTCAGTACAAGTGGATTTTTAACATTGCTATTCCCAAGCAGCCATGCGACAAGGGCACATCCTTTTGTTATCAAGTCTATTGTCATTCCAGTAGATACTGTGATTCTATTGAAAGGGAAAAAAGAACTACCTCCAGTACTCCTGCCATTGCCTGAAACTTAGCACATACAGGTAATCTAACTTGGGAAGTATAGCCCATGCTGCAAGGTAAACCTGGAGACCTTTAGAGCAGCTGTCAGAGACCAGCGAAGCAGCAGGGAAGGCCCTGGACCTTTAATGCTAACACTGGGCAACTCTCAACCAGGCGGTGGGCAGACTTTGGGGTTTGGCAGGTAACTCTTCCTGTCCCTCCAGAGTTCAGTCTGCTTTCCCCATTACAAGATGGTAGTCAGTAGATTTTGAATTCTTGGGCCTCAAAGGAAACCCCTTCCTAAGTGCCAATCAGAGCCTAAATTTCTGCCTTGCTCTTGGGATGTGCAGCATTCCCTCTGTGCCTGGAATTCTTCTTGACATTCTTTGGAGTTGGTCTGAATCTCAGACTGGTGAGGGGTAGTTCCGTTTGGGTCAGTGCATTTGTCACTAAGGAATGGAGTCCAGGAAGGCACACCCCACATTCCCCAGTGGCTGCAGCAGGAGTTTATCCATCCCACCGACAGGCATGGCATTGCATCCCAGGCCCCTGGGTCAATTAATTCCACTCTGAAAAAAAATAAAGGTTAAAAGTTCATCACAGTGTTTCTAGAATAGAAACTCAAGCCAGCAACAGGCTCCTGGTCAAGAATATTCCAAGTATTGGAATATTATTAGTCCCATAAGGATGTATAATAGTATTGAAGCAGGTCATTGACAGTCTATCGGAACTGAAGGAAAAGATTCCTATTATTTGAGCAAGAATTTAACATGATTCTTTTACCTATTTTATTTGAATTCTGCCTTGCATTTCCAGCACCATCTCTAATGAAGGAGAAGCACACATTTTTATCTCAACATACATGTGTTCATCTTCAAAACTGCCTTTGCCCCCCGCTCCAAATTGTACCAAGTGTTATTTAAACGTACTAAACATAAAACCAGTCATCCTGGCTTATATATTTGTCTCAGCCTCCATTTTTCTCAGCGTCCTTGGGTAAGCTATTATCTTATACATTGCGTATGAGATGAACATTTTCTGTTCTCAGTTTAACACAGCAAATGCTTAAAAACAGATAGAATCACAAGAAATTTTTTAAGAGTCTCATGAGGAAAAAGAAGACAACTTTTTAAGAATTCAGGAAGAACTGGATGATCTTCTGATATTTCCTTTTAAACTTGGAGGCGTTAATTACTAATTTGGTGATTTGGGGAAGGCAACTATGAGTTAGATGAATCTGCAGTATTAGATGAATCTGCAGTATTTTTAACACCACCTAAAATGTTCCCGCGAAAGAATAACCTTGATGAAAACCACATCTTTCCTATAGTCTTTAGTAAGATGTTTTCTAAGCTGTATTTCATTTGAAAGTCAGCCAAAACTGGTTTTAAAAATATGTAGGAAAAGAAAGCCCAACATTTGCATTTTTCAGTGGAAGTTAAAAGTCTATTAATATTAAAGATAACTGAATAGAGAAATGAGGGCAGCAGACTCAATGAGGTGAAAGCGTGAATATAAGAAGATAGAACTGTGGTTAGGAAGGAGTATTTATAGCAGAAAGAAAAGTTTATAACTAGAAGATGAAATAAATCACGGAACATTTGCTAAAACAAAATCTGCAGACAGTAGTACAGCAATCTCTCTTGACAGCATAGTTAGCCAGCTTTGCCCTAAAGGTTAGGAGACCTGGCTTCTGCCCGTTCATCCCACTGAATTGCTGTGTGACGAATATGTTCCTTGGTTTCTCTGGGTCTTAAATCCCTACAGAAGGGATGGTACTTATCTGACCCCAGGGGAGGGACTTCGTAGACTCTCCGAGGCTTGTCTAGCTCTAACTGTGCTTTTTAATTTGTCTGGTAAAGCAGAACTTTCAAGAGTCACTTCCTCAAATCCAGAAGGTTCACGTAAATCCGAGCAAATCCTTTGTGCTCATTCCGTTGGTGTCCCCAATGTCTGTTACAGCAAAAGATTAAAGATTTAAAGTGAAAGCAGTCAAGGACTTCTTAATTGAACTATGGAAGGAGTCATTGTCACGGACCAGGTGTAAAATAAGTGGAGTCACTGAATTACAGTTCCTACAAGGAAACATGAAGTGAATGGAACCGGTTTGCTGAGAGAACAACTGTACCCCTACTATCTTGGCTTTCCTCGCAAAGCAGTCCTGTTACAAACTCAACAACTTCACAACACGTATGTTGAATGTAATAAAGCTTCAGATGCACAATGGCTTTGCGAAAGCCAGTCCCCAGCAAGTTCACGTTCATACCCCATTCAGCATCACATGCTCAGTAGAGGAATGGATGCCTTTATTGTTCACTGTCTTGGCAGGTCTAGACAGATCAAAGTGAAGTGGTAACTGGTAGATGTGGGATCTTTAGAGAGCCATTTTAGGTAATTTACAAAATGGATATTTTACTACCTAAGAGACTGTTTCGACTAGGAGTTCTACATGCTTTGTGTCATTTTAAAGGCATGAATGACGTCTGCTTGTTTTAATGTTTAAGTATTTACGAAATGGGGCTGTTGTAGCACCACCAAGTACGCATCCACTGGGCATTTGCTGCAGTGAAGCGGGAGTTAGGTCTGTCCGTGACCCGGTCACTGGAGTCCAGTCACGCGGCTGAGCACTGCTCGTTGCCATCATGTGGTTCGACCGCTAGGCAGTCTTACATTGCTCTTAGTCATACTTTAATCTTTCGCCACCGTGACCACTGGTAAAGGACAAAAAGCGTAACAGCACTGACACGGAAATAAAAACAGCCTTGACCTGGCAATTCTCGTCAATTCTCCTCACAACCCAGATCCCGAGTGTTGTAAAGTTCTTTTTAGGCGCATCCAGACGTTTCTGTCACAGCACTAAGAAGAAATGTAGCCATGATGATATCTAATTTCATTTTATAGAATATGCTTCCATTTTGAAATAATTTGACCTGCCTTTTGTTACCAAAAGGCTGCCGGCTGGTAACTTGAACTAAAGATACACCTTTTAGTAGTAAGCCAGATTTAGTCAGAATAGGCCATTTCTATGAAATTTGCCATAGAAAAGAAGCTTTATTTCAAGCAATTAAAAAGCACCTAAAACCGTAATAACTGTAATAATAGTCTGCGTTTATATGACTTTACAGTCATCAGATGAACTTCACATTGTTCACTGGATCCTAACTTAACCCTTTGTATTTCGTCTGGTCCAGCGCCTATCACTGGCTGTGTGCCCTTCCTCCTACCCAGAGCTCTGTGATGGGCACATTTCCATCCTCCTTGCTCAGATCTCTACCCTGCATCAGTGGCCCCTGCTTCCTTCTTTGCTTCTCTCAGAAAAGAGACCCCTGCCAGAGGAAGATGCAGAATCATGTTGGCCTGAGATCAGGTCTTCCCAGTGCTGTTCAGCAATTCCAGTTTCCCTTTCTTCCATTCCTTAGAACTTTTGTGCAGTGCTGATTCCAAATCCTCACCTCTTTAAGCACCCAGATTTTCCCTACCAGCCCTAAATTTCAGCCAAGGACTAATAATGGCCATTTATCAACTAAATACTCTCTCTACATTAGTACTCAGTACTTCATATAAATCAGTTCTGATCCAGAGCATCTGTACAAGGTAATATCATCCCCATTTTACAGGTAAGGAAACTGAGGCAAAAGTGACACAGCCAGGGTGTGATAAACTGGGGTGTAAACCCAGGTCTGTCTGGTTTCCAAAGCCCAAAGCACTCTCTCTTTCAAGCTTGGAATCCTTTGAATAATTTTAAAACATTGGATCAACCCATCACCGTCCTTATGTTTTTTTCCTGTTTCCTTTCTTTTGCTTCATCTAGGACCCGACTCCAATGGTTGTTACCTTCTCAAAGCTCCTTCCATTTTCTTCTGTTCCCTGAGCATCTTTCTTCCCACCTTCCAACAGGATCAGCTCTCACCGATACAAGTAAAGTGTCTTTTCCCCTTGGCCCAGCTAATCCTCCTGGTTACTGTCCAGATTTCCTCCTTCCTTTCTGGGTCAGAAATCACCAGCATGTGGCCCACACCTGCTTCCTTTATTTCCTCTGTTCCTTCCTCACCGACCCCCTTCGGTCTGGCTTCTACAGTGGCCTTGTTAGAACTGCCCTCCCAGAGGTTCTCATCAAATTCATCAGCCTCTTCTCAGCCCTCACTTTCTCCAGCACGTCACAGGATTGACAAACGATCCCTCTCTTAAGGCTCTTAACTGCACTTGTTAATTCTGACTGCCCCCAAATCAGCCGATCAGTGCAGCTGCCCCAGAGAAGAGACAAATTCAGATCTGGCCCGCTTCACTCCTAAGAGGAGCACAGGATTTGTCCAAGAACGAGAGCTTTGAGTGGTTCTGTTGGAAGTGCGCCTTCTACCTGTATGCCACTGCCGCTCACTTGACTTATTTCCTTCAGCGGACACTACTATCTCCACCCTCGGTTCTTTGCTTTTTTGACGTATGTATTTGATGGGCTCATCGATCTTCTATGAGCTCATCGTCTGTGATCACGGTGCCCACATTCCTGTTGCTAACCTTGACCCTTAGCTTTGCACTGCAGCCCTGTATTTCCAAATCGCAATGCTTGTGTCGTGTAAAATCCTACTTGTCTAAAACTGAGCTTGTCATCACCTTCAAACTGTCTCTCCTTCCCACCTGTACAATTTCTCTCTGTAGTAAAGCCATTCACCTGGACACCAAGTTAGCAACCTTGGGGTTATCTTTTACGTTTCTCTCCTTCTTACCTATGTATTTATTCCACCAGTATTTGTTGAGGACATCCTCTGGGCCAGGCTTTATGTTAAGAGCTGGAAGAACAGATGTGGAGGCTGCCCTCATGTTTCAAAGTTCTGACACTTCTTTCCTTAAAGTGTCCTTCGGCTCTTCCTTTTCTTACCGCCATTCCCCTCACTAGACTTAGCTTCCCCTGGCTGGGATTAGTGAAGCAGTTTCTCGTCTGAGAGCCCAACTTTTGGTCTTTTCTCCTCACTTCCTCTGGATACATAGGATGTTCTAGAAATACTTGTTCATGGGTGATTTTTTTTAATTTTTTATTTTTAATTGTAAAATAGACATAACAAAATTTGCCATCCTAAACCATTTTTAAGTGTACAGTTCGTCGTGTTAAGTGCATTCACATAGTTGTGCAGCCAATCTCCAGAACTTCTTCATCTTGCAGAACTAAAACTCTATACCCATTAAATAGCAACTCTCTGTTCTCCCTCCTCCCAGCCTCTGACAACCACCCTTCTACTTTCTGACTCTAGGAATTTGACGGTTCTAGGTTCCTCCTATGAATGGAATCATACAATATTTGTCCTTTTGTGACTGGCTTATTTCACTTAGCATAAGGTTCATCCATGATGTAGCCTGCATCAGAATTTCCTTCCTTTTTAAGGCTAAATAACATTCCATGTATGTTTATGCCACATTTTGTTTATCCATTCTTTCATTGATGGATGCTTGGGTTGTTTCTGCCTTTTGGCTATTGTGAATAATGCCACTATGAACATGGTTGTACAGATATCTCTCTGAGACCCTGCTTTCAGTTTTAGGGGGTATATACCTAGGGGTTGAACTGGTGGATCATATGGTAATTCTGTTTTTAATTTTGCGGGGATCACCATACTGTTTTCTACAGCAGCTGTACCATTTTGTGTCCCCACCAGCAGTGCACAAGGTTTACAAGTTGTCCACATCCTTGCCAACACTTACTACTATCTGGGTGGTTTCTTTTTTTTCTAACATCTTTATTTGAGCATAATTTCTTTACAATGGTGTGTTAGCTTCTGCTGTATAACAAAGTGAATCAGCTATACGTATACATATATCCCCATATCTTCTCCCTCTTGCATCTCCCTCCCACCCTCCCTATCCCACCCTTCTAGGTGGTCACAAAGCACTGAGCTGATCTCCCTGTGCTATGCAGCTGCTTCTCTGGGTGTTTTTTATCATGGTAGCCATCCTAGTGGATGTGATCCTAGCATCTCATTATGGTTTTGATTTGTATTTCCCTTATGGTTAGTGATGTTGAACACCTTTTCATGTGCTTATTGGCCATTTATATCTCCTTTGCAGAAGTGTCTATTCAAGTTCTTTGCCTATTTTTTAATTGTTGTTGTTGTCCTTATTAAGTTGTAAGAGTTCTTTATATAATCTGGATACTAACCCATGATCAGATATATGATCAGCAAATATTTTCTCCCATAAAATGAAGTTTTAGTCTTATTTAGTGGTAATGTTTTTGACCTGTAGAATAACCCTCATTAAAAGGACTTTTCTCTAAAAATTATTTCAAGAATAAAACATCCCTTAAATTTGTTTTTACATCAGGTTTTTCTCAATACATAAATTATATGGCAAGGTAAATTTTAGATAAATTTTATAAAACTCAGGATAAAGTAGAAGATAGCCAATTATTTGGCATATTCCAGCCGAGGATTAGAAATGTGCTTTTGACCTGGCCTATCCAGAGAATATAGCCTTTAAGCTTATTAAGTTTGATAAAATGTTAGGGAATAAAGCCTGTAAAGTACTTAAGAATGAGGACTTATTTTCCAAGCTTGAAAATGTTCTGAATATAGAAAAAAATTCTGTAAAGGAAGCTGCATAGTATGCTCTGATGTCCCCAAGTTATCACGTATGTCCCTAAGCATTCACACACTGAGGAGCTGAAGTTCAGAAAACTTAGTATAACAAGTAATTTTTTTCAATATCCTGCCAGTTTCCAAAAAGGATTTTCAGGGCATTATAAGTCACATACATAGTAGCATTTCTGACCAGGGAATGTTAAAGCCATGTCTTTAGAGAAGATAACCATGCACATAGATTGAGGATAATTATACTCCAGGTATCCTGGTAGCCGTAACAAAAAGAGAAACAATGGATAATGTAGTTCTCATTGTGCAAGGAAGCACACCAGTATATCATCATAGACCAGATTTTTCCTGGCACTAAACTTTGAGGAATGTATTGCCCAGATCTTTATGAACATGACAGTGATACACATAATGGACAGCATTTCACATTCTTCACATGAATCTTGGTTCATATCCTATCTTGGATATCTTGGTTCATCCTCCTATCTCCCCTTGAAAAAAGGCCAAGGGCATGGTATGAATTATGATTCTAAGAAGGTATCTCTAAGATTGCTAAAGTAATGTGGTTTAACTTCTGATCTCATGGACAAGAATCATCTGTGACTAGACTGGCCTCAGCCTGGTCTCTGGCTACCCACACTTTCAAAGCCTGTGTCATCATACCTCTTGCAAGAGTTTGGGCCCTTGAAAGGTCAAATACCAGATTTCAGTGGGGATACCATGCCCCTAAATTTACATTTTCTATCTAAATAACTTGATAATGCTTTTAGAAAAGGAAGCAATGGACCACCCTGGCAAAAAAGACAACTATTTGCTGAAGCTGTAACTTGTTTTTAACCAGGACCTAAGAACACAGTCTTGAAGTTACTATTCCAGGTCCTGCCTTTTACAAAACAAAAAAGCAACTTAGGAAGAAAATTAACATTCAAGAACTAATAAACGTAAAGATTGCACCCACAAGAAGTAGTCTTCCTAAACCAAATTTACTGAGCTTTAGCTGAATCACTGTGCATTGCAGATTAAAATCTTCTTCAGCTGTGCCAATGAATAGGTATGTGTATGAGAGATGGAAAGTTAGAAGTCCGGAGAGGCAGCTAAGGGGTCCGTTTGTGCCTTAGCAGGAGGAGTGTATGCTGAGTCTCGTGGGGTTGGTCTGACCAGAGAAGCAGATCGATACTGAGAGACCAGTGTCTTTCCGGTACAGGAACTCAGACATCATGCCTTTGCTTTTTAGCTAAGAGCTGTGGAGACACCTAGTTCTTGTTCATATCGAGAATATTCCTTGCTTAACAGACTGATTTCTTCTTTAAAAGGGCGCCCACTCTGTAGACAAGGTAATTGGTTTTTGCAAGTCTAGGTCTCTCATAAGTGAATAATGTCACAGTCCAAAAGGAAGGCTAACTAAGGTCATTTTTTGGCATTTTCTTGCACATGATGCCATAACCCAGGAAAGGATTTTGGTTATTGTCAGGCAATTTCAAGAAAACCAGAAGGGAAATAGAATGGCAGGCTGCAAGGACAGAAGCAGGAAGATCAGTTCAGCCTTTGCAGGAACCCGGTGAGATGTGACCTGGGCAGGAGCGGTGATGAGAATGAGACACACGGGGTCGGGTGTGTATTTTGAACGTCCTGCCGGCTGCCTTGCTGACTGTGGATGTGGTGTGTGAGAGAAAGGGAGGCAACCAGGATGACTCACAGGGTCTGGGCTTGAGCAACTGGACGAATGGGGTTGCCATTCACTGATGTTTGGAGTCTTACGTACAATTGCTCTTTTTTTTTTTTTTTTTTTTTTTTTGCCTGCATTGGGTCTTCATTGCTGCGCGTGGGCTTCCTCTAGTTGCGGCGAGCAGGGGCTACTCTTCGATGTGGTGCGTGGGCTTCTCATTTCTGTGGCTTCTCTTGTTGCGGAGCACGGGCTGTAGGTGCGTGGGCTTCAGTAGTTGTGGCACGCAGGCTCTGCAGTTGTGGTTCTCGGGCTCAGTAGTTTTGGCTCGTGGGTTCTAGAGCGCAGGCTCAATAGTTGTGGTGCATGGGCTTAGTTGCTCCACGGCATGTGGGATCTTCCCGGACCAGGGCTCAAACCCATGTCCCCTGCATTGGCAGGCGGATTCTTAACCACCGCACCACCCGGGAAGTCCAATTGCTCTTATTTTTAAATGTTGCTAAGAATTTTCTTTAAATATATGGGTATCAAAGCAAATCACATGTACAGCTCCTGAACCAACTAGATGACAGCCTCTGCCATCAAATTTTCAGAATCAGGTCAGGAAACTTAACTTTGACTTAATAAGTAACAAATTTTAAAAGACATCAAAAATCAGCATATTTTTTTTTCTTTTTTTTTTTTTTTTTTTTGCGGTATGCGGGCCTCTCACTGTTGTGGCCTCTCCCGTTGCGGAGCACAGGCTCCGGATGCGCAGGCCCAGCGGCCATGGCTCACGGGCCCAGCCGCTCCGCGGCATATGGGATCCTCCCAGACCGGGGCACGAACCCGTATCCCCTGCATCGGCAGGCGGACTCTCAACCACTGCGCCACCAGGGAGGCCCTCAGCATATTTTTTGAAGCAGTTTTTTGTTGGGAAGAAAATATGTAAGAAATAGAAAAGTATAAGTATTGTATACACTTTTACCTTTAGCAAAATCCTTGTCCATTCTAGATTAAAATCTGTATCAGCTACGTCAGTGAATAGGTATATAAAAGATTGAAAGACGTTGGGACAGACGTCTAAGGGACCTGCATCTACCTTAGTAGTAGTAGGCCTGTGTGCTGAGCGTGTTCAGTGTATTGTTTATATGCTTTTTTTTTTTAAAGCACTGTTATGTTTAAGAAAAACTGGGAAAGCCAGACCATTTTGTTCTGAGTAAGGTGACTTGAGAGTTCGTGAAACACCATTTTTGTCACTAAAGAAAAAAAACCTCAGATTCTCATCAAATTACTGATTGGAAAGGAACAAGTTGTAATTAAGTTCTTAAGTACAGGTGATGCCTGCCATTCAGAAATTCCACATTAGGCTTCCCTGGTGGTGCAGTGGTTAAGAATCTGCCTGCCAATGCAGGGGACACAGGTTCAAGCCCTGGTCCGGGAAGATCCCACATGCCGCGGAGCAACTAAGCCCGTGTGCCACAAGTACAGAGCCTGTGCTCTAGAGCCCACGAGCCATAACTACTGAACCCGCGTGCCACAACTACTGAAGCCCACGCGCCTAGAGCCCGTGCTCTGCAGTAAGAGAAGTCACTGCCTATGCACCTCAACAAAGAGTAGCCCCCGCTCACTGCACCTAGAGAAAGCCCCCGCACAGCAACGAAGACCCAATGCAGCCAAAAATAAATAAATTAAATAAATAAAATTTTTTAAAAATTCCACATTTACTGTTTCAGCTGTTGCCGAGTGACCTTTGCAGGGCTGATGTCCAGGAGGGGGTCACCTACCTGCTGTACCAGCTTAGCCAGTTGCCCAGGCCTCTCTGTATCTCTTTACCCCAAAATAGTAACTCTCTACAAAATTTTGGTTTATTTGTAATAGGACCCTAAAAGAAAGTCTACCACTGATGCCTAACTGAAAGATGTTGCTTTTCACTTACTTTTTGCTGCATTTTATGTGAGAAAGTATAGATGATGATAATGGTATTTGGAGATTCCTGAGGGTCTGAAGATTTATGGATGTCAGCAGTCTTTGCAACAAATGAAAGGCTTCTTAGGCATACAGGCGTGCTCCTTGTTGGCGCAGATGTTTTCCATGTGACCAGCTACATGTAGCAGCCAGGCATCCACTTTGAGTTTTTTCCGCCGGTCTCCCCAGAATGACTAGCCCAAAGCTCCCTCCCCCCAAGCCATGAACAATAGTATGTCTTACCCGTTGGGTGATAAAAGGGGCGTGTGTTGCTCCAGAACTGAGCCTGGGATTGGAGCACCTGAATAACATGGACCAGGGTCAAGCCCAGATTCTTCCCTGGGCAAAATCAAGATGTTTTAATGGGCTGGCCGCACCACACTTTTGATGACAGCAAACTCAGATGGCTTCCTGTTCTCTTCTACTTCTTGCTATCAGGTCCAGGGCTACCAAAATCTCCCGAGCAGATACCTAGTTTCAGGCTTGAATGTGGTTTTGACCATCGTGCCAGCCATGCAGGAGCACTGACACAGGGAGAGGTGCTAGATGGAAAAGTCCCCCCTCCTTGTCTGGTCTTACAGGAAAGAACAAGTGAAAAAGTAAAGGGTTAAGGCTTCACCGATGCTGTGCTTCCAAAATATATTTGCAGAAAGGTTAATCTACATTTGTCTGTTCTCCAGTTTAGCGTGTTGTCAAAAGTGGTGGAAATACTACTACCATTTTATCCCACTCCGTGGTGGTGGGTTGCGATTGTTTCGGAATAAATGGTACTTGAGTTTTGTAAGTTTATCATTGAAGGGCTATCAGGTTTTATTATAGGGTAGGATAACCGTCCTCTTGTGGCTTCATTAATTATGGTACCTAGACATAAGGAGGCTCTAGCTAAGAATAGCAGATAAAATGGAAAATAATTCTGGGAAGAAAAGAGCTGAGATTCTGAGAAACTGAAAGAACATAAGAGAGGGCAGCCGTGGAGTCTTAGCACAGCACGTGGGGCTAAAGCATCATCAGTGACGGCTCCACAGCCAGGTTTCTTAGGGATATGTTCTTACCCCCTTGATTTTGCCTCTGTACTCCGTACCCTGTAGACAGAGATCATCTAAAACATCCTCCACGATTCGTAAGTAACAATTTTGATGATTAGAACTTGATCCATTCATTTTTAATTAATAGACTTTATTTCTTAGAGCAGTTTTAAGTTTACAGAAAAATTGAGGAGAAAGTACAGCTTCCATATACCTCCTCTGCCCACACCCAGTTACCCTTGGTATTAACACCTTGCATTAGTGGGTACATTTGGTACAACTGATGAACCAATGTGGAACATTAGTATTAACTATAAAGTCCATACTTTACACTAGGGTTCACTCTTTGTGTTGTACAGTTCAGTGGGTTTTGACAAAAGCATGATGTCATGTATCCCCCATTAGGATTATCCAGCATAGTTTCACTCCCCTAAATATCCCTTTTGATCTGCCTGTTCATCCCTCACCCACTTTCACCTTGAACCCTTGGCAACCACTGGTCTTTTTACTGTCTCTGTGGTTTTGTCAATCCATTTATCTTTAAGTAACTACCCGGCTGTTCCTAAGGACATTCCTTTATTTATTTACCATTCCTTTATTTATAAAGTGGGCCCTCAGTAAATACTATGTGTCAGGCATTGTCCTGTGCCTTGGGAGTATAGTAGAGAACCAAAAATTTTAAAATGCCCAAAATAAAAAATCTCGCTCACACTTATATTCTAGTACATCAGTCCTCCAGGCTCAGCTGGGTCCTAAGTAGGAGTGAAATGGGACCTCCCCCAGTTAGCCCCACAGTCTCAGGTCAGACCCCTTTCCCCCCGTCTTTTCTGCCTGCAGTCTAGTTCCAGGAATCCCGTCTGCCGGCCTCCTCCAGATGCCACCTGGGTTTTCTCTCCTAAGACCAGCTAGGGCATGATGCCATTTCCCAACTTCCTCTCCTGCTGTCTCTGAAAGGCCTGCAGGCGCACCTCTCTTAGACCCCCCTTAAGCTTTTACCACTAGTTATCTATAGCCCTGCCTAGCGCTAATAAGAGAAAATAGTTCACAAAATTATAAGAAGTAGGTGCCCATGAAAATTGTCTAAATACTAGCTGGGTAAGATCTCCTCCTTTGGAAGAGGATGACCCAAAGTCTCAGCCTCCAAATGCCCTCTTCCTGGGCAGGCAGACATCAGTCCCCCTGTCTTGCCATAAGGAGCCCCACTCTTATCCCTGCTGCCCTCCATAGCCCTTGTCTCTAGAAAGATAAGCGGTTTCAGTGGGTGGGGACCGGCCGGGGAGAAGGTGGAAGACTGAAAGGGAGCCCTTTCCTCTTTCCAGCTCCACCTCTCTGCCTGCTTTCGGTTTCACACAAGAAACATGCTTAAAGAACAACTAAATGGACTCCTCGGAACCCTCCTGAGCACAGTCTTCCAGCAGACCACTGGGTCTGCTCCTTCAGGCTGGGGGGAGCCCATGGTGTGCGTCTGTTCCCAACTACACGTTCAGCAAAGTCACGCTGATAGCGTGAACTGGCCCTGTTGGCAGCGTGTACACCACGGAAATCAGTCAGTGCTACAGATCAGTTTTACTGCTTTTCCCCCCAGAGAGCTACTTTACCAGCACACCACTGGGCAGATCTTTCTTAATCAAATCTTTGTATTGATTCTACCATAGAAATTAAATCCACGAGCACCGTATTAATTCACACGCTCTAATTCTACTCTCCATGGTTGGGAGGCGGGGAGGGAGATGCCAACCAGAGTCAACGGGGGATTTCATCCTCTGAGTCTTGAACACCAGGCTTTGCATTAAGCTGCGCAGAACTTGTTATACTTTCATACAACTGGTTATACTTCCATTAACCTTGAAAGAAAGACTGAGGCAATTCACAGGCGGTTTCATCCGCTTGATTTTCATTGATGTCTCACAACAGTATGATGTCTCACAACTTTTCTGTTGCAGATGTGGGGCGAGGATCCCGGTTAGCGTTTCTTTCCAGGCCCTGCCTGCCCCGTAGACCGTTTGCCCGTCCTGTGTAACTAACTAGGTGCCGCCCCCGCTGACGCGCCCTTTGTGCTCCTGTAGGACCGCGCACGCAAGAGCCAAAGCTGACGCCGCTGACCAGGCTGCTCTGGCCGCCCGCCAGGAGTGTGACATCGCGAGAGCTGTGGCCAGAGAGCTGTCACCTGACTTCTACCAGCCAGGTAGGACAGGTGACCTGTGATGGGAGGGGTAGGAGCATTGCCTCTGGTTTCCTTTTTTCCTTTTAATCCAAAGGTCTGTGCCCCATGAATTTCAGCAATACTGCAAAACACATGGGAGCTTAGAGTCACACGTGCCTGGAGCCTGAGTGTTAGCGCTGGAGATGTGGCTCCTTCCCCGGTGCCTCTCCCCACCCCGCTTCCTGCCTGCCCACCCCCCAGCAACAGACTTTGAGCTGACAGCAGGAATCTAAACGAGAAGTATTTAAGAAATTGTGTTAGTGTGTTGGGGACCATCTCAGGTGCTAAAACAGACACCTCAAAATCAGAAGCACCTGGAACAATCACATTGGCAGTAAGAGAAGAGCCAGTAAGTACTGTGACTTTTTTTTTTAATACACCTCAAAGGAATTTGGTTAGGATGTAAAGAAATATACCACTTAAAGACAGATGAATCTGCACAGATTAAGAGGAGAAAATCAATCCAGATCCTCTGGCTCAGATGTTATAAAATAGCAGTAAACAAATATTTACAGTGGGTGTAAATAGTTAACTCACTTCTTAGCGGTCTCCTAGTAGACTGCTTCCATCCCTTTCTTTAATATACTGGTGTCAATAAAATGGCAGTCGCCACCTTTTTATATATGTTTCTCCATTGTTTTAGAAACAGTATCTTCCTGTTGATTTTCAGGATCAACAGATTTCTAGGCAAGAGACTAAAAGAAATGTTCTCAATTCTAAGTTTCAAAGTTTATATTGGCTTGGTAAAGAGCTTTTTCACATTGGTTTCTGTTAATCAAGCTGGATAAGTAACACCCTGCACAACCCATGTGTCCAATACCTGTTTGGTTCCAGTGAAGGTGATATAATATTGGAACCCACAGGGCATTAGTGTGACTACATGAACAAGGTAAGTCACGGTGAATAGAAGACCAAGTGTCCATGTATTCTAAAAGCTAGGAACTGGGCTATAATAAAGGATGGGAGAATGAAAAGGAAAGGACAGGATTTTTTTTTGTTTGTTTCCTGCAAAGAATGAAGACAGTAAAAGGCCATGTTAACAAGACTCCGTTCTTAGGAGGAGAGCTTAGGGAGGGGTCCAGTCCGGTTGCCAAGTGAGTTACCGCAGAGTGACTTCTGTACTAGTTCAGCTCCAAGGGGGATGACCAGTGATAATGGGCGGCTTCTTTTGTGTGCATCCTTTCTAAACCTCTGGGTGGGATTTAAATCATTTAATACGTATGTGTATTTCATTAGGAAAGGGAAATTTTCCATTTTTCGCAGTAGGAGTAAACGCTCTTCTGGAAACTCATACCCGTTAGCAGCTCCCTGTCCTAGGGTGTGAGAGCTGGGGAGGGGATTCAGCCAGCCAGGAGGGCTCATCTTTTTCCTCCCCAGCAGTGAAGCTTTTGGGAGCAGCTCCGCAGTCAGGAGACAGTGCAGCTTCACGTAGCAGCCCTGGGCTTGAGCTGCTTTGGAAGCAAACACACTTGCCGTTGTCTGCAGATGGTCATTTCTTGATTCTGTTGGGGAATAGGGTCCCTGAGGCTTGCTATTAGGTGTTAACAAGAGGTAAATGATACGGGAGGTCATCTCAATTTTCCAGGCGAAATGGTTTTAAAAGCTTTTTATGATGTGAACGCATTTGAGGGGGGAAAACAAATTGTGGGAAAATGTAATTCCACCCTTTCTTAGCTAAAACAGCTTCACACAAGCAAGCTGTCTGTCAGTAATGAATGTATCACAGGAGCACGAGATGACAAGGGGTCTGTTTGAGACAGGGGCTAAGGGGCGGCTGCAGTCCCCTCTGACCCGCAGCCAACACTACCTTCGGCAACTGTTTAGAAAGCCTTTTCTGTGCTGAGTATTGATCTTCTCACGGGAGCTTAACCCATGCTTTGCACTCTGCATTTACAGGGTGATCAAATCAGATAGACATTTCTGAAAGGGCTTTCAAGTACTTTTTCTGAGTCTGGCTGCTTGTTTAATTTACATATCTCGGATACAAATGTTCCCTTCGTTTGGAATGGATGTTTCTTCTATAGAAGTTGTGAACCCTGGGGAAAAAAGGATGTCTGTCATAGCTTACATTTTGAACACTTTCATAGTAAGTTACCTCTTTTCAGGAGCTGGCGGTATTTTCAGATATTTCCCATCTTAGTTCAGTCTTATACTTTTAGTTCAAAACTGTATCATTCTATAGTTTAGTTTAAAACTACAGAAAGGGCTTCCCTGTGGCGCAGTGGTTGAGAGTCCGCCTGCCGATGCAGGGGACGTGGGTTCGTGCCCTGGTCTGGGAGGATCCCACATGCCGCGGAGTGGCTGGGCCCGTGGGCCATGGCCGCTGGGCCTGCGCGTCCGGAGCCTGTGCTCTGCAACGGGAGGGGCCACAGCAGTGAGAGGCCTGCGTATCGCAAAAAAAAAAAAAAAAAAAAAAAAAACTACAGAAAAAACATAGCCATGTAGAATGGCTTTCTCACTCAAAGGGCTAAGTCATAACATATAAGAAAAAGCATACAAATAAATGGATGTGTATGGATGTGTACGTAGATAATTGCATAGTACCCAGAAACCTAAATTGCCATGAGTATGAGTGACACAATGAGTTGTCCCCCAAGAACTTAGAAATGAGGTTGCCCTCTGGGAGTTAAAATGAGCCCATGAGACTGCACAGAAGTGTATAAAGTGATCATAAGTGATAGCATGGCTATAGTATAGCAAGATTTCCTTGTAACCTGATTGAGTGTATAGAAACCTCTAAAGACTTGGTCACCCGAAGTAGTATAGAAAAAAGAGTCCCAGAGGCAAAAATAGGCAGTCCCCATCCAAATGCTATCTAGAGGAGAGCAAACCCATGGCCCAAAACCTTGGAGTATTGCGGTTGCATGGGCAGGGACGTTTCTGTTATGGGGAAGGAAGGATGCAGGGAACTGTTGCCAGCTGTTTGTGGCTTTCCTGGCAAGATCATCCGAGTGAGGAAATGGATGCATCAGGTTAGTTCAGGATGTTGCGTTAGATACTTGATTCATCTCATGCCTCTGTCTTGATTCCACATCCACCACTAACCTTCTAATTTTCGTTGAGCTTCTCTTGGAGGTCTGCCAACAGGGAGAGCACGCACTGGGGGTTATCAGTGCAAGTCTCAGGCCTTTGTGACATTTACCTTGCGCATTGTAAACTGATGAATTGGTCTTCTGGTGTCAACCATCAGTCTTGTGAGCTTTGGTGATGTGAGTCTGCCCCAAGGGATGGCTCTACTTCAAAGTGCTGATGAAATCAGGTTTTGAAGCCAGGAAAGCTGAGGTGAGACTTTGGATGATCACTGAGGAGGTAGTGGGGAGTTGGACATGGTGGAGAATGATTGGGAAACTGTATGTATGGCTCATTTCCCCACTGTTTCAATTTGCTTTCCATCAAGATGCTTATTTTGTTTTTAATTTTCAGCGATGTTTGTCCATTGTGGGGGTCACTGGTCATGGGTTAAAAAAGAGAATGTGGTAAATGTATTACTTAGGGCCCTCTTGCCAGGTGGCCTAGGCAGCACCCTCAACGAGCTTTGTTTTTCTGTGTTTAAGCGTGTGTATCAGTCAGCTTGGGCTGCTAAAACAAAGTACCATGAACTGGGTGGCTTACACAATAGACATTTATTTTTTGTGGTTCTGGAGGCTGGAAGTCCAAGATCAGGGTGCCGGCATGGTTGGGTTCTGGTGATGCCCATCTTCCTGGCTCACAGATGGCCTTTCCCCAGTGCACGCACCTGGAGAGAGAGAACTCTGGTGTCTCTTCCTCTTTTCATAAGAGCATTAAGCCCATCGTGAGAGTCTCACCCTCGTGAACTAGTCTAAGCTATCTCCCAAAGGCCACACCTCCAATAACATCACATTGGGGGTTAGGGCTTCAACATATGAATTTGTGAGGGGCAGGGAGACAAACAGGGTGTAACACACACACACACACACACACACAGTGTGTTGATTACTTAAAGTGAAGTCTTTTAGTATAGATTATTTTGAGACAGGTTAAGTTAGCTCACACTTCTGGTATGGATTAGAAGTCTTAAGAATTGTCCATGCCTATCATTAATATGTAATACTTTTTGGTTAAGAAGAAAGAAGTATCTGGAATAGATGCCTTCTAAACTCCCTTTCCAGACCCAAAATTCTGCATAAATTTTTTTCATAGAAAAAGGAAAACTGAATAATCCACGAGTTGATGTGAAATTAATAATTCATGGGTTTGCTGGTCATTCTTACCACTTACACATTCCAGTGTATCCCGTTCCACACACGTGTATATCGAAAGCCCACCATGTGCAAGGGGCCCTGGGCTGGGTGTCCCACGGCTTGCAGACAAGAGTGCTGTGGCTGTGTTCTCAGAAGCTGCGGTATTGTTACCGATGGGACTCTGAAGTCCTACGGGAATGTGGCATTCTTTCCACATAGAATATAAAAGGGATCCTGCTATTGGTTATATAATTTTTAAAAAATCTTTCAATCTGGTCTTCTTTTACTGATGGGCAGTCTCCGTAGAAAAATCCTACTTTCTATTTAATGACTTCTGATGTGGCTACAAAGCATTTGCCATCAGCACTGCCCTGGTAGACATTTGTTTGGAGGAGTCTTCGTGGTGCTTCCTCTGCCCACAGCCGTTGCCCTGAGGCTCACCTATGAAGAACTAGCTGAACGCCCTGCTGTTTCCATCCGCAGTTCATGCCAGCTGTAACGCGTAACCTTTCCGTGTGGGTGCATGCCACGTGCTCAGTGTTGCTGTTTTGTGTTGTGTGGCATGTCAGTGAGCAGGTGACCCGTCTCTGACTTCTTCCCAATACAAATCCCCAGGGGAAAAAAAATCCCTTAGGATTTAGAAATACTGTCTGTAAACACAGACAAAAATACTGACTGCAACAACTATCAACACTTCTCATAATTTCCCTCCTTGGTGCTATTCTGACTAGTCTTTTTAATGAACTGCTGCATCTCATCAACTTTATCCTGCTCGCACTGCAACACGGACACACACTACTACACAGACAAGTAGCAGTCACACCGTGTGCCTTCCAAGAAACTTGTCCAGGAAAAACTTACTGAACATCTTGTTTTAAAAGTACTTAATCTTACTCTGTAAAATCTAAGTGTATATCCTCATTTAGCTGGCCAGTCCCCAGTTGACTACACCATGTTGGAACCATTTCCAGCTGGATGCAGGTAAGGAAGGCTGGAGTTGGGTCTACCTCTAGTCAACATACTTTTTGCCACACTTTAATTTTTTTTTTTTTTTGAGTCAGAAGTCTTTATTTCAAGGTCTCGCCCAGGTGCTTTTTTTCATTTATTTTTATTTTATTTTTAATTTTTATTTTATATTGGAGTATAGTTGATTAACAATGTTGTTAGTTTCAGGTGTACAGCAGAGTGATTCAGTTACACATATACATGTATCTATTCTTTTTCAAATTCTTTACCCATTTAGGTTATTACAGAATATTGAGTGGAGTTCCTTGTGCTATACAGTAGGTTCTTCCTGGTTATCTATTTTATTTATTTTAATTCTTATTATTTTATTATTATTTATTTTTGTCTGCGTTACATCTTCGTTGCTGTGCACAGGCTTTCTCTAGTTGTGTTGAGCGGCGGCTACTCTTCGTTGCAGTGCACAGGCATCTCATTGCAGTGGCTTCTCTTGTTGCGGAGCACAGGCTCTAGGCATGCAGGCTTCAGTAGTTGCAGCACGTGAGTTCAGTAGTTGCAGCACACGGGTCCTAGAGCACACAGGCTTCAGCAGTTGTGGCGTGTGGGCTCTAGAGCGAAGGCTCTAGTAGAGCTCATGGGCTTGGTTGCTCTGCATCATGTGGGATCTTCCTGGACCAGGGATTGAACCCATGTCCCCTGCATTGGCAGGTGGATTCTTAACCACTGCACCACCAGGGAAGCCCCTGGTTTTCTATTTTAAATATAGCAGTGTTTACATGTCAATCCCAAATTTGCCATGCTTTTAAATGCCAATACTGGGTACATGAGAGTTACCTGGAGCATTTGTTAAACATCAAGATTTCTAGGCTTCGATTCATACTTATTAAATCCTCTGGGAATCGCACCCCAGGTACCTCTGATGGGCAGCACATGTGGAACAACTGCTTTGGAGTGCCTTCATTCCCTTATCCAGCCAATTTTTAACCCATAGTAAAGCTGGGAGGGATTTTTTTCATCTGAAAGGTGGTGTTAGTAAACTCTTTGAGCTCAACAGCGTTTGAACATCATCAGAAGCCCCGTAAATAAAACGGAACTGAATACGCCTGAAAACCATGTCGTAGGAGATGGGCACAAGAAATGCCTTTCCTGACAGGAAAACTGTCCGGAGGAGCAATGCACGAGATTTCTAAAGATCTAAAGGAGGGGTTAGACCGGTATTTGAGAGTTAATAAACATAATAAATACATTCAATGAAATCCAAAATAAAGCTTCATAAGTCCGTTACTAGAAAATCCTCCAATGGCCAAATCATTCTCTGCTTGGCCTATTAATGATAGCATAAATTAAGAGGTAGGCAGAGTTCTACTTGCTCTCTACAAAGAGCATCTGAAACTGTGCTTTGTATTCAGGTATTGTAAGTCTGTGTTCTTTTTCCAGAGAACTAAAGCATATCACTTTTTTAAAAATTCTTTTTCTTGGACCCGCTATTACTGAATTGCCTAAGTTTCCTCCCAGGTAAACAATCTCTTGTGGCTGTTAGCATTTCAGCAGTCTCATCCTTCGCTGGCAGCTGTCACTTGCTGGGATCTGTCAAAGCAGCTCCCATTTCAGCTTCTAATCTGCTTTCTGCAGTAAACGCAGGTGAGACCAGTGGTTACCCAGATAAATCCTGAACTCGTAAGCGTCACTGTTAGGGTCTCACATTTTCAAAATGGAGCACATAGGCTTTGTGACAGCTTTATTTCTTGTGGTTCAGTGACTGTCTTCTCCTTCCAGCATCAAGAATGTATAACTAGTCATGTTTGCCAGAGATTATTTTTTCCCGTTCTTTTCTGTTGTGTGTATTTAAACGTTAGCTTTTAATATGACTTAATCTTGAGAGAAGGAGTTTCAAAATTAACTTTTTGCACTTACCCCTTAGATTGAAGACATTAAAAGTACTTCGTAATTGGTGTTTCAGAGTTAGGTGGTTTAAATGAAAAATGATTGGCTCTAAGAGTCTTGACTATTAATTACCTTTGCACGGAACACTTACTACCATGCCTAGATGGGTATTTCAGTAATGCTCTAAAATTGGATAACAGGGAAGCACAAATGGAACCAAGTTCTGATGCAGTCTGGGGTAGAGGAGTGGGAGAAAAATATGTAAACAGCACACTGCAGAGGAGGGGCTGTGTGTAGACGAGGGGCTTCTCCGTGAAAGGCCAGCATAAATGTTCTTCATGGGTTTTTGAAAGTAGGGGCAAGCCTGTTGATGGAGAGTGTTGCTTTCTGGTGCTGCGGATGCTTCTTTCTCTTGGTGGTATGTCCCCGTCACAATGCCAAGGAAGAATCCAGAAACAAAGACAGCACCTTTTGAATAATTGCAGTTGCCTCTTTTTCTTCACTCAAGTGAGATACATCTCTGTGCCGAGAATTCATACTGCCATTTTTGATGGAGGATGTAAAAGAAAATGGCCAATTTTTTTAAAGGGGGTAGTTAACCAAATTTAGAAAAGGAAATCTCAATTGTCAGCAATCATGACCTGTTTGGGAAATTTGAACCCTGTTTGGCTTTATCTTCTGGAGGATGGAATATGAGATAATGCTCTTATGCTTTTGGCCCTGAGTACAAGCTATAAATGTGGGTCCTTGGGGATTCTCATTTCTGGGCTTAGTATAGTCCATGTTGCATTATATTTTATCTTAAGGATACACAGGAGCTGTGTGACTTTGGGTTTTTCAGCTGCTACAGCTGTTTCCATATCAGTAAAATCGGGATATTGCCTGCTTCCTAAGATTTTGGTGAGGCTTTACATTTTGGAAAATGCCTTGTATAATAAATGGCAGTCTCACAACAGTAAATTATTATTCAGACCATCATAGGAAGAGCAATTACAAGTCGGTAGTATGTAATTTTTTTATTTACCTTTTTGAAATTTTTTATTTTTACACAAATTTTTTTTTTTGCCGTACGCGGGCCTCTCACTGTTGTGGCCTCTCCCGTTGCGGAGCACAGGCTCCAGACGCGCAGGCTCAGCGGCCGTGGCTCATGGGCCCAGCCGCTCCGCGGCATGTGGGATCTTCCCGGACCGGGGCACGAACCTGCGTCCCCTGCATCGGTAGGCGGACTCTCAACCACTGCGCCACCAGGGAAGCCCTATTTTTACACAATTTTTAAAGGTTATTTTCTATGTACAGTTATTACAAGATATTGGCTATACCCCCCTTGTTGTACATCCCTGAGCCTATCCGATACCCAGTAGTTCTACTCCCCCACCCCTCCCTCCTCCCCCACTGGTACCCACTAGTTTGTTCTCTGTATGAGTCTGCTGCTTTTTTGTTATATTCCCTAGTTGGTTGTATCTTTTAGATTCCATAAGTGACACCATACAGTATTTGTCTTTGTCTGTTCACTTAGCATAATGCCCTCCAAGTCCATCCATGTTGCTGCACATGGGAAAATTTCATTCTTTTTTATGTCTGAGTAGTCGTCCACGTGTGTGTGTATAAAACCTCTTCTTTATCCGTTCATCTGTTGATGGAGGCAGTATGTATTTTTAACAATTTTAAGGATAATTGTTCTTCAGCCCCTCTGGGCTGAGAGGTGGGAGTAGAGACAGGAGGGGAAGCAAACAGATGCAGTGCTCTGGAGTTGACAAGAGCTGGTCAGCTCCTGTAAGCAAGTCGGTGGGTGACTTCTTCCTTGGGTACTCCAGAGATGACATTGTCAGCTCCTGCCCATTTGCAGAGAAGAGGGCCAGCTGGACTGTGTGACCTTGACTTGACCTCCTGTGATGAAAAATGGCTGATGGGTGAAGTGGTGGCCAAAGGATGCGCAGGACCTGGTTACTGGGGAGGGGCTGAGGGGTGAAGTGCCTAGAAAGAAGGGCACTGCCTTGGAGCATGTCTCTGAGGGCCCCACAGAGGCCCTTTTCTGCACCACTGGCCTCCTTAAGCGCTCACTGCTGGTACCATCTCGTGATGCACATTCTCCTTACTCCCCCCAAAATCTGCCCATAAAATAACAATGGCACCAGGACAATGGCACCAGGGTCCCTTTTTTTAAGTGAAATTTTTTTCTATTTATGAAAATAACATATGATTGTTACACAATTCTAAAGTACTCAGAAAAAGAAAAAAAAATCCTGAGACTACAGAGCCAAAGACAACTGCCTTGTCTTGACTTTGATGCCTGCAGAAACGCTGCTGATGCAAATCCAGGCTGTGAAGGGACTCCGAGTAAGTTATCTTATAAAGTGTAACCCAAAGCTCAGAAGTTGTTCCTAACTAGGCAGTTTCAATGCTCCTTTGATGAAGGGTCATTAAAAATATGTTATGTGCATGTTCTCCACCTACAGTGTAGATACTTTATTAAACATTAATATATTCAAGTGTTCTAATATATTACATATTAAACATGCGAGTCAGTTTATTCTTGTATATGAGTGTATACTCTGTAGTTTAGTTATACCATGTAAAGTTGAACGTTCAGATTAATTATGGTGCTGTCTCCAGTGCTCCGTCCACATGAATTCTGCCTCTGTATTCTACCAGCAGCAAAAATCAGGACTGTTTAACTTTTGTGGCTATCACAATAGTGTAAATAACGGTATATATTAACTTTTCAGCAGTAGATAATCTTTTCTCCCAGGGAATGAAACGTCCTTATGCTTAGTCAAAGCCTCGTAAATATGTTTAAAACAAAAAGAGAAAAGGCTAAGCTGATTTAGCCAAATACTGTATGAGTAGACATGAGGAACAAGCCTTTATGCCTTATTATTGTTTATCACCTTCCCTTCCCTTCCTCCCCAGGCCCAGATTATGTCAAACAGAGATGTCAGGAAGGTGTCGATGCTAAAGAAACTCCAGAAGAAAAGGTCCCGGAAAAGCCACCTACACCAAAGGAATCTCCTCATTTTTACCGCAAAGGCACAACACCCCCAGGGTCTCCCGAGGCCAGTCCCAAACAAGGCGGCTCTCCCTCCCCAAAGCCCGTGAAGAAGCAGAATCCCAGCTCAGGGGCAAGACTCAACCAAGACAAAAGGAGTGCAGCCGAGGAGCAGGTGACGGCCACCGTCAATAAGCCCTTGACCTCCAAGGCTCCCACGAAGGAGGTGGGAGCGGCTGTGCCCCACCCCAGGTACTCTGGCCGTCACCACGTCCCTAACCCCAGTAACGGGGAGCTGCACTCTCAGTATCACGGCTACTACGTGAAACTGAACGCCCCCCAGTACCCTCCGGAGGACGTGGAGGAGGAGGAAGGGCCAAGCCAGTCTTCCTCGGCACTGGTGCCCAAGCCATCGCCCAACAAGTGGAGTCCCCCTAAATCTGTGACAAAACCAGTTGCCAAAGAAAGCAAAGCTGAGCCAAAAGCTAGGAAGTCTGAACTTGCTATACCAAAGAATCCAGCAAGCAACGATTCGTGCCCTTCTTTGGAAAAAGAAGCCAATTCGGTAAGTTGTGCGAGACGTGTTTTTCTCTCACTTTTGGTTCTTTTGGGTGGCAGCGTGGGGCATCTGCGCCTTGATGATGACGATTTGCACCTAGGCTAGCAAAAGTCTCCGGGAGCACCGGGCTGTGTAGGGTAGAGCCTAGCACTGGTAGCTTGAGCCACAATGGGCTCTCAGGCAGAAATTCCTCTGTGCTCACTCAGCCAACCCTCAGGCTTCATGCCGGTAGGCTGACATGACTAGCTTGTTGCAGCTCCACTTTCACAAGCCTTTACCAGCATTTCTTGGTGAGCTTCATGGTAGCTGTTGAATTCCCTGGCAGTCCAGTGGTTAGGACTCTGCACTTCTGTTCTTTAAGGTTCTTTCTTTGTTGTGAAAGAATTCGGAGACAAAGTGATAGATTCATTCAGAGAGAAACATACTCCACAGACAGAGTGTGGGCCATCTTGGAAGGCAAGAGGCTTCGAAATAGATGGGGTGGTTCATTTTTATGGGCTGGTAATTTCATAGGCTAATGAGTGGGAGGATTATTCTAACTTTTGGGGAAGGGGTGGGGGTTTCCAGGAATTGGGTCACTGCCCACTTTTTGACCTTTTATGGTTGGCCTCAAAACTCATGGTGCTGGTGGATGTGGCATTTAGCATGTGGTAATATATTACAGTGAGCATATAATGAGGCTCAAGGTCTTCTGGAAGTCAAATCTTCTGCCATCTTGGACCTAGTCGGTTCTAACCAGTCTTTGTCATGTACTATGGCTATATCATTCTTTTAAATGTTGTGCCCTGCCCCCTTCCGTCTTGTTTCACTTTCATTGCCGAGGGCTGGGGTTTGATCCCTGGTCAGGGAACTAAGATCCCACAAGCTGTGAGGCACCACCAAAAAAAAAAAAAAAAAAAGGACTACATGGTAGCTGTCTTATTAGCTCTGGCTGCTATAACTACCCTAGACTGGGTGGTCTAAACAGCAAACATTTATTTCTCACAGTTCTGAAGGCTCAGGAGTCCCAAGATCAAGGCACCAGCAGATTCAGTGTCTGGTGAGAAGCCACGTACTTCCTGGTCCATAGAACACAGGCCGTCTTCTCCCTGTGTCCTCACAGGACTGAGAGAAGACAAGCTCTCTGGCATCTCTTCTTGGAAGGGCACTAATCCCATCCTGAGGGCTCCACCCTCATGACCTGATTCTCTCCCAAAGGTCCCACCTCCAAAAATACTATCACATTGGGGGTTAGGGCTTCAGTGGATGAATTTGGGGGCAGGGGATTGTCCATAACAATAGCTAATTCTGAGGGCTGGGAAGGAATCACAGCCCACCTGCCCCCTGCGCCCCTGTGTTCTAACCAGGAGGAGGGCTCCACTGCCATTTGCTAAGTCCTTAACCTGCCTTTTGACTCTGCACCCACAATGGTCAGCATCTTTAGACAAAAGAACATCTTTTCTAGCTATTATGAATTATTCTCATAAATAGTGTGGATTTTATTTAATGGCCAGGCTTTGCAGCTAGAACTTTTTCTTTCCCATAGTTAATGATAAAAGGAATTAGTATTTTATCAAATTCTGTAGAATTTATAAAATCTGAAGCTAAGTAATTTTTGATAAAAAGCTGACTGATCTGTAGACCTAGTCATATGCCTTTGGAAAAGATTGTAATTTAGGGAGGAAGCCATAGCCGACCCAGTATTTACTAGTAATTTCAGAAACGTATTTGCATAAAGGTGTGGATTAATATTTTGGCCAAAAATACATCCATCAGTTTCTTACCCTTAAGAAAAAATTTTTCTTACTGTTCTATCTACTCATAGGGTTAAACATTGAAATTCATTTTTTAATTAACTTATATTTGAAATTTCTTAGGTTTATTTTGCTAATATCTATCAACACAGGTTCCCACCTTTTTAAAATTCTCACCATTTTAATTATCTAAATATAAATAAATCAGGTTAACATGATTAACTTTCTGAGAGACAACCTCCACATAGGTAAATGGTTTTCAAAACAATAACTTTGAGACTGTTCAGTGAGCATTCATCTTTTAAAATATTTTAACACTGGTATGTCAGTATCCTGATATTATAACTGTGCTAATATCATCACTACTGAATTTGTTAAATGTGATAACTCACGTCTCATTTGGCTTTCAGCATTATAAAGCCTCACATACGTATTAGTATTGGTTTGCCTGATTTACAAAGGGGAGATTCAAGCAATGCAAGGCTATTATCGTTTATACCTTTGGGTACCCAGTAGTGGGGTTCAGTTGATTTCCAGAACTCCCCAAGGGGAAGTGTGTGCCCCAGTGTTCCTCAGATGAGTTACCTAGTAGTCTTTCTGTAAAACGTTACTAATAGCTATATTTGGTAAATTCACAGCCTTCTTGTTTAGAAACAGCATCTGTCTTACGAATGTGCAGAACAGTCGGATTCTGGGAGTTGGCCAAGCATCGTGCAGCTCTGCAGGCCGGTCTCTAGGGTTCCCCTAAACACCCCAAGGGAGGCCAGCAGCTCTGCACCTCTGTTGGGAGCTGGAAGGCAGGACTGAGTTGGCACCTTCGTGCAGAGAGTTTCACAATTAACCTTCTCTTCCTTAACAACTTAAAGCTGCCTCTCGCACCCCGTATAACTGTTTTCTTCACAGAGAGCTAGGAAGTGACAAAATCATCCTACAGGTAGTCAGTGAATGACCTTTGAAACAAAAGAGCACTGCATACAATTTCGAGGTAAAAAGACACTGGGTAAGTTAGAAGTTTACAAATAACAATGTGGAAATTCATGGAAGAGTCCACACTAAAGCAGACATTTGAGGGGAAGCAGACTGAACCCACCTTTGTGAGCAGCTGTGAGAGATCCACTTGGAGTCAGCAGCACCATGTGTAGGGTGGCTGACCAAACAATCTGCACACTTTTAGTTAGCCAGCTTACTGAGACGGGGTAGGCTAGGGGCTCGCGGTATGGCCTCTGGTGCCAGACTTCACAGGTTCACATCCCAGCTGTGTTACTTACCAGCTCGATGACATTAGGCAAGTTTCTTGGCTGCTCTGTGACTCGATTTCTTCATCTGTACCTGTATCAAGGGTTGTGGTAAAGATTAAATGAGTTGATACTTGTTTATAAAGTTCGCAGGACCGTGCCTAGCACAAAGTAAGTATTCAAAGAGCATTGACCTTTACTGAGTTTGCCTAAACACTAGTTGGAGCATAAACAGTTCATAAATACTCCAGTAGGTTTTGACCCACCCTCAGGATCACCCTGGATATTGATCTCCTAGAAATCCAGAGACTCTTCCGGGACACAGTCTGACACTTAGGGGAAGGGAAGCCCTGGCAAGGATCACTCTGCAACGTCCCTCCAGTCTGTGACTCCTGTGGACTCAAGTCCCAGGAGAGCACATTCTATGGGATGCCAGGATTTTTTGTAGGATTTTGCAGTGTGGCTAGGAGGCAGTAGAGGTATCTTTAGAGCCTTATCATCAAATAGACTAGTGAGGCGTCTTCTCTTTAGGGATCTCAACTCCTGAAAACTACATGCACCTGAAAACTACCTGCACTTTTCTCTTAGCAATTACACCGATCAGCCTCAGAGTTTGAGATGTACCCGACCTTTCTTCTGAATTGTCGTAAAACCTAAGGCATCCCTATCCCTGTTAGATCAGGTTTGAAACACACACACACACACACAATAAATACATATAATTAAACTTTGCTTTTTCCATGTTTTTGGAGAAGTTTGAGGTTTAACATAAACTACTAACTCTTCAGAAAATTCTTCACAATTGTAAATGAGCGATAGTATCTTGAAGAAAAAAAATTTGAGTTAGAACGTCTTTCCATATTTTTGACTTCCT
This sequence comes from Mesoplodon mirus, assembly GCF_964341445.2. Classification (NCBI taxonomy): domain Eukaryota; kingdom Metazoa; phylum Chordata; class Mammalia; order Artiodactyla; family Ziphiidae; genus Mesoplodon; species Mesoplodon mirus. Next base: position 60,671,196 of record NC_138992.1, read on the forward strand.
GCACTTTATTTTCTAACTGCCTGGAAGTTTCTTCCAGACAAGACTCGCACTTTGCCCTGCCACAGCTTCTTTTATTACACCTGTCCCAGTCAGTCTTGAAAATCAAGACTGATTTTTTTTTTTCATTTTGCTATTTTAAGCTACAACTGGCCACCACAGTCATATTTATGAGACTTCACCTTAAAGCTTTCCACCCTGTACCCAGCCCAGGTATCTGAAGAGCACAGAGGTCACATCTTGGCATCTGCCTATTAAACATAGCATCCCAGAATTTATTTTTTTTTACCTGGTTGCTGTTTGAGTCTTTTATTGCTGGTTTACCCTCATCTGCACTGAGTCATCTTTAAAAATAGCTTTATATAATGGAGCTATACTAGTAGGATAAATATACATGTATTTGTATATTAGAATATATACGAGAAATACACGTTCATTAGTGTATGTATATAAATATATACACACACACAAGCCCAAAATAATAACCAATTCAAAAAGGTTAGATGAATTCATAGAACCTTATAAGGATTTATGAAATGGGAGTTAAAGGTCCAGGCACACCTTAAGTCTTTGAAAGTAGCTTTACTGAAGGTACTCTATTATTCTGCTTTCCTAGGGTCCGTGTAAGTCACTGAACTCCACATTTTATTGCTCTGACCCTGTTACTTTTCCTCATCTTCTTTCATATCACTGTCTTTAGGAATTATGAAATGAAATCCACTAACCCACAAGAGGTGAGACGATCCCAAAATTCTTAACACATTCATGAGCAAGATCTAATCAGTTTGTGTAGTAACAGCATTTCCTTAATCTCCATGCTGAGTAATAATGTTGAAAGATCTCAATTATTTTCTGAGTTATAAGAGTTTCCTACATTATTTATATGTTCTAAGTTAACCATAATTGAGGAGTTACATAGGTTTAGAACACAACTATACTGAAAAGAACCATTGGTCATTATCAAGATTTGATGTTTTTCTGATACTACAGTATTGTAGGATGTAGATGAAAATGCCATTTTAAAGAAGTTGATGGGAAATTATTTTTAAACTAAGGTCTGTGGGTTTAATAGAGATAAAAAGAGGATGTAGCTCTGAAGTGAACAGACTAAAGTTTAATCCCAGTTCTAATTTGTTCAAACTGGCTTGAGTAACCTTGGGCAAGACACTTACCCCCTCGGAGCTTTGTAAAATGGAACTAATAGTCACCGTGAAGAATTAAGTGTTTGTTTTCCTCCCATTTACTTGGGGTTTAGGAACTAGGCTTTTTCTTCTTCCTAACAGTCCCTGCATCAAGGGCACCCATTTTTATTCCTCCTCTCTCACACCCTGATTCTATTAATCACCCTGTTCCTCATTTAATACAGTGAATATATCAGTTCAACCAGCACCTCCATAGCACTTGGAAACGCACCAAAAGATTGGTTTTCATTAAATATTGGTTGCCTGGATGAATTGGGCAGCCCTTATGTGTGGGTATAGAGTGGTGAACAAGGCAGTGCCCCTGTGGAACTCAGTCTAGGGGGAAAGATGGCAGTTAACAAGAAACGACAATAAAGTGTGAAGCGTTAGGGTACTCTGACCTCTAGCAAGGAGGTTGTGACCTCATCCAGAAAGGGGAGGTATCCTTGAAGGATATGAGGCTCAAGCCCTAGGTCCTGCGTAGGTGACCAGCACTGGACCAGTGGCAGTTCCAGTCTCCCTGACTCACTTGCCCACCCCTCCCCGCAAAAAAAAATCACATCAATACGACATTTGAGGACCCTGACCCAGTTTCACTGTAGTCTCATTCGCTAGTCAAATATAGTACAACTGTTTCCTCATCTGTAGAATGAGAATAAAACTACCAACCCAACCTCTCTTATATGGCAAGTTTTAGAACACTTTTAATGCTACTTAAGAATTAGACACTCTTTTAATAGTAAATACCAAGATCGTCTTTGTAATAAAGATGGCCGAGCACAGGCAGATCTAAAAAGATGGGTCATATAAGGTTTCTTTGTTTTTTTTTAAAAAAAAACAAGTAAATTTTGGGTTCCTTGGGCTATTTATTATAGCAGTATTTGGCAAAATAGGACTCTGTGATTTGTTAAAATGTAACCTGATTTCTGAAATGCTGTGGCTTTAAGCAGAGGAAGGTCTAAAAATTAGACCTGCACAGTAATTTCTGAAAGGACTCAATTTCCCACTTGCAGCTTTTACCTTAAGGAAGGGATAGTATCCAAAAAGAAAACCAGGAAAAGCAAGAGTCAAAGAACCTCATTTTGAGTTTTCCCTAAACTTTTCCAGAGCAGCCTCATTGTCCTGCAGATTTCACTCTCCCGTTCTAACTGTCTTTATGAGGAAATGATTCTTCCTTATCCCACGACTTACACCTTAAGAAAAATGCGTATCTAATTCCCATCAGTTTTTAAACGCTTTATGGTGAGCTGTGTCTCACCCAGACTGCTGCCCAGTGTTTCGAGGCGAAGTCGATTATTTTTTAAGTCGTTTTTTAGGTTTAATCAAGCCTGGATTCATCTTTAAGTGAAAGCTCAGAGATGGCTCCATTTGAATGCAGCCTATGGCTATTTTTAGTTTATACCTTTGGGAACTGCTGTCCTTCTTCATATCTTATTTACTGCAACTGTGTTGGGTCTTTTTTAATATTTTTGGTAACTGGTTTTGTGAGCTAATTTATCTACTGCTATTAACATGGAAAAGTGACACTTGTTTTGTTCTATTTCGTTTCCAGGGCCCTAATTCAATCATGATCGTCCTCGTCATGCTGTTGAATATCGGGTTGGCCATTCTTTTTGTTCACTTTCTAACTTGACTGGAATTAGGAAAGGTAAGAATAGCCTTAATTTCTCTATAAAAATCACAAAATATAACATTTTTCTCCCATATTCAAATTTACATTTTTTTTTAACAACTACGTATTGTCCTTCACTTTAATCTTGGCTGTGCCTGACTGTGATCCAACATAGTTACTCAGTGATATAACTGTTTTGACCCTTCAGTGAAGTCATGACAACTAGTGGTATTAGCCCACAGTTCTCTGCGGTGGTGTCATCAGCCCTTTAAACGGCACACCCCACTCAGACTCAGACACAGGGAAGGAGGCTTGGAATTAGGATGGGATCACCAGAGAGAGAGAGAGATGAAACTTGGGAAATTCAGCCGGAGGACCCATTCGGTCCCCCTGGGAACGCTTTGGGGTCCTCTGGGAGCTGAAGCAAGCAGCCATGTTGGAGAGCAAAACTTAATAATCATTCTTTTTTAAAATCTGCTGAAGCAGCCCCATCCGGCGAAGTTCTTGGCATTGGCTACTCCATCTGTCCTAGCAGAGTGTGACTAAACTGGAAATGTATGGAGCTGCATTTTTTTTTTTTTTTGATGGAAGTCAACAGCTGCCTTACTATTTTACCATCTGACGGTTCTAGTAGGGAGCTGGGGAAACAAACGACTGCCCGAGGAACGTGGTCGGAGGATTGTGTTGCTGTGGCCGTGGTTCCAGCATTCACTCCTGTCTCATTAGAAGAAGTAGGTAGCAGCATCACTCACCAGTCTTATGCCATGACCTGCTGCTTTCTCATCTCCTGGAACGTCCCGGGAGAGAAGGTTTCGTTGGCTTGTGCACGATTATGTTCATTTCTGCTGTTTATTTAAATCCGATGTATAGTCATCTACAACATGCGGTCCCGGCTGGCTGAAGCACATGTGTCGCATCTCAAGGAAAAGAAACAACAGAATGCTAGAGAAAATGTGTTTATTTTGATAGCAATACATCATTCTTCATGTCGTTTAGTCTTCCTAAACCTGTAAAAGGCTATTTAAAATTTAGCAATTTGAAGGCATTACACCTACCTAAAAATAATTTAACTTTAAACATTTTTAACACTACTGAGATGAATTATTTACGCACTTAGGAGGTGCTAAATTTTAAAAGCTGAAAGGCAAGAGAATTCTAAGAAGTATAGTCAAAATGTTGCATGGATTGCAGTAATCGGTGTTTAAAGGATTCAGTTTCACTGCTGACGTACTTTACCAACCAAATAAAATCTTGTCAGTAGCTATGTTAATTCCCATGAAAGTTAAGCAAGATGCTATTAATAACTGCTCTTCTTTTTTTCCCCCCCCCAAACTTAAATTGTTGTTGAATACATTCAGGTAGAGCATAAAGCTTTGTTAAAATCAGTGCTTCTCAATTTTATGCCTTTCATGTTTTTCAAAGTCCTTTTGTAATTGTATTTCACATTTTAAAGGCTTAGACAATTTTTAAGTATCTGTCTTTTGCAGTCCTTTGTTATTCTGACATAATCTGATTTTTTTGCTGTTTTATAATTTATTCTTTATTACTCAGAAGCATGCTTATTTAGAGAAACTACGTGGTCTTTATAAAAATAATTATTTAAAAAGAAAATCAGGGGAGGTAAGTTATCTGTCCAATCTTGGTAAGACGTTATTGAGGAGAGGGAGCTCTTCCTAAACATTTTCACGGTCTGCATGGTTTCATCAGATTCTTTTTACCTGATCTGCTACTGTTCCGATGCAGAAGAGACAATTCCCGTATTAGCACAGGTGTGGACTGAATGCTTTGTCACCTGCAAGGCAGTAACGCAGTGGTGTCTTTTGCAGAAGTACAATATGTTGAGAATCCTGGGTGTGACCAATATGGAATAAAGAAGAAAGCAGAAAGAGAGCAAATGAAAATTACAACTTGTATATTTATTTATTTTTTACATTTTGCTTTGACTTTTAAATTTAGGAAGTATACGTTTTTTTCCCCAAGAAACGTTTCAGTTCCTGTGTCAGTCTCAATATTCTCACTGCTCCTTCCTCACCCCATAGCTCTTGATGCTGGGAAAGCTGATTTTTTAAAAAAATTAAATAAAATATTTAATCTTCAGTGTTTATTTCGAATGTGTAATGCTTTGGAAATAATGGGTAACAGATAATAAAGGATATGTTTATAAAGTGAGCATGTTGGTTCCATTTATAAATGTATGTATGATTTATAAGCTTTTTTAAAAACAAAGCTCAAATTGTTGGTATTTTTCTAAAATGTGCACAGCTGTATTTTACATGAAAGGCTCTTTCTAATGGGTTGTTATACTGTACTCTACATTTTGGACAGCACATGAAGTCTGCCAATGTACTTAATAAAACATGACTTTGTTTATTTAAAGTTTCTTGCTGTGAAAAAGAACTCCCTACCTGCGAGTTCCGTTATTAAAATCCTTGAAACCAAAATGTATAATGTACAGTTTTCACAACTGTATCTGCTCTAATAAAAAAAAAGTTGGTTATTAATAAAGTTGCAGGTGTGTTTCCTTTATGAGTAAATTACTGTCTGGAGTTATGTGGAATTTTTGGCTGGTGATGGTGGTGAAAGAAAGATCTGCTGAGAAATTAATAATAGAAATGGGGGGGCGGTGTTCAAAGAACCCACCTGGCAGAAGGTGTTACGCTGCACCGTTAAGTTTTTTCTTCGTCTCTTTCATCTCAGGCCTTTGGAATAATTGTGCAAAGTAAGATTCATCGCTCTGCCTTACTGCCTTCGTTAATCGTACTAGTGCCTTATCCCGGGTTTTGAGTGTGCTCCTGTTTTTAAGGAAAACTTAAAGATGAAGTAAGTCTCTCTCCTGCGTGGGCACTTTTCAGTTACAGTTTTCTGACCATTGTGGCCCAAAGAAATTACTGTGTTGCTCTGGCCTCTGCTGCTTAGGTCCAAAGTGCAGCTGAATAAACTTGCTGCCACTAGAACCTGCAGCGTTTGAAGCCATCCTCGGTGCTGGCCTCGGCTGGCTCCATGCATCAGCAGGCAGCCTGTGAAGTACAATAAACGGACCTTCTCCAGCACAGCTTCCCACGGCGCTTTTAAATTCCCAAGTTAGCCACTCCTGTTGAGGGCTGAGGTATCGAAGACCCCCACGTAAGCAATGCCCAGTTATCGCCTCTAGGTGTTAACAGATTTATCAACTCACATGATTCATCTCCTAGCAAATCCTAAGGGAACAGAACACAGAACAGACTACTTTGGAGCACGCGGGAGAAGCACAGGGTGCTAGAAAGATTACTGACTCCAGATTCGTGTCCAAACCACGTTTTGATGGCTGAGGCCAAAGCTAGAGTGAAGACCGTGTGCTTGGGAAATCTGGAAAATAGTCTACGTGCCCTTTTCGTACAATAACTATTTCAAGAGTCGTGGTGAGCAGCTCCCTGGGCTCAAACTGTGCACTCGCAGCCCTCCCCCAGGCTTTGGAAAGCGGTGTATAGGCTCTTCTCTCCAACTTCATAGGCGGCTGTGGACGTGGCATATTCTGCCAGGACAGTGTAAAGATCCATCAGGCCGTGTTCGATTATCCCAGGTGTATCAATTATCTATGTCCAGCATTTCCTTCTTACCCCCAAAGTACCAGAAAGGACTTAGGATTCTGTCATAGCCTCTACAGGGGTCTGACATATGGGAGTAGGAGAAAATATCAGCATATACAGAATGCAGTGAATACGGATGAAGTTTTGGCTGTGGTCATGATTGATTGAGGATTCTTCTCTAATCTGTGTCCCTGGTTTCCTCATCTGTAAAATGGGTATAACCATAGCACTGACCTCATGGAGGAGGAAATGAGCTTATTTACCTTAAGTGCTTAGTACAGTACCTGGCACATAGGAACTGCTTTGTACATGTTAGCCTTTACTAACTGGAAGAACTAGGGGAAAATTTAATTCCTGTGTCTCAAACACATTAAAAATATATAGTAAGATCCCACTAAAGGCCTCTTTATAAAGGTTAATTATGCTATAGGTCATATGATGTTCTTCAGTGGTAGTCATTGAGTCTCTCTCACTGTGAAAATCGAAAGCCACACTTACAGAGCTCCGTCTCTACACTAAAATGTGATTTTTAATCACATTTAGGATACGAGACATTTGCTTTACACAAAGAACTTTCTCGTCTCATTTAAGAGTCTTACAAGGTCCCTGTAAACGATTTCCTGCAGGTAAATGACTTGCCCAAGGTCACGCAGCCAAAAAGTTATGAATATTTGTATCAGAGTCCCAGATATGACTCTAAATGCTGTGCTTTTTCATTTCATATATTGACTAGCATTATTCCAGACTGTCATAGTGATCAGCCATGAAAAGGCAGAAAATATAATGAAATTCAAGGTAACAGTGTGGGTTGAATGAGCCCATTTCCGTAAGTTCCTGAATGCTACTCAGGTGATGTAACTATAACAGAGTCTATCAAAAGTTCTGAATAACGGGCTTCCCTGGTGGCACAGTGGCTGAGAGTCTGCCTGCCGATGTAGGGGACGCGGGTTCGTACCCCGGTCCAGGAAGATCCCACATGCCGCGGAGTGGCTGGGCCCGTGAGCCATGGCCGCTGAGCCTGCACGTCCGGAGGCTGTGCTCCGCAACGGGAGAGGCCACGACAGTGAGAGGCCCGCGTACCGCAAAAAAAAAAAAAAAGTTCTGAATAAGGTACTTAAAATCCTAAATGTTAAGTGTATTTGTTTCATAATTTTTAGTTAGGTATTTTTATAAGATGTTGATTTTTGAACCTTAAAAAATACTAAATATTATTAATAAACATTTAGTTCTTAAGTGCTATCTTGCTTGGTATTTTGGAGCAAGAGGCAAATGAACTTGGTGTGGGTTGTGTTTGAACCTGATCTCTAGGATTAACCCAGAAACTGCACATACAAGGCCTAAAAGATTTAGATATATATCATGATGTTCTTTTGATACTTTATCTTAGTGTTCCATAGAATTGCCTTGGTATTCTCTCGAATCCCAAGTCTGATTTAGGTAAACTATTAGTAGAATTAACACAAAACGTGAGGGTCAGAGATTTGGTCAGCTAGTGATTGATAAGGCTGTTTGCTTACTGTGGTGAAGAGTATTGTCCATCTTTGAAAAGAATTTTGGAGAGCAGGTGTGGAGGCAGAGATAAAATCAGTGGAAGATGACTACAATGTTGATGTATAAGTCTTTCCTTGTCCCCACCCCTGCCCCAAGCAAACTCATTCATGAAATAATCAAGAACAATACTGAACATTCAGTGGAATTCATGATGATATTTGCTTCAGGGAAAGCAGTGGAAGAGGGCTTTAGTTTAAGAGTGTATGTATCACATTCCTGCCACTTATTGCACATATTTGAAAGAAAAGAATCTGATAGTTAAGTATCATGTCCCTAATTCAGTAAAAGTGGAGGCAAAGGTGAGGAGCCAAAAGTCATCTAATTTTCTCATGTTCTAGGCATGTTTTAACAATCGCTCTGACCACTAGAGCAAATACCTAGAAATCAGGTAGCTGTTTCTGAAGGTGATAAAGGCCAAGAAGATGCTCAAACGTAGCATCATTGTGGAGCTAAGGGGTGGGGGACCCCATCACCTAAGAACTAGACGTGGCATTTGAATAGCAGTTTTATATTGGATAATTGAGCCAAATAAAAGTTAGGAGAGGTTAGAAACCTACAAATCCATACAATATTCAAAAGGATAAACAAGTATCACTTAAGTCTGTCATTACTCATCAATCCACTGAAACCAAGCAAGAATTTGGGAAATAATCTCAACACAGGAAAGCACTAAAGAATGAAACACATTTGTGCTTCAAATAAAAGTTTGGTGTTAACTACATCCAACTGGTTTTGTCAGGATACAACAAGTAATGTGAGGAATTCTTAATTTTTTTTTATTTCTCATTGTGCACTAAGAATATTTCCTTACTTTGCAATTTGGCTCTCTTCTATTAGAATTTTTGTGTGTTGAATTATCTTTCCATTTTTTTCTAATAATCATGTCCATTTTTTCCTTCACAAAAGAGCATTACTAACCAGAATAGATCCTAGTAGACTATATGTTTAAGTTTTTATTGGTTTACTCTATAAATTTACCTATATTTGTGTTGACTTTCAAAGACTACCTGAGTAAATTATAAAGAAAGTACTCGAAACCTATTTGCTGCCCTGCTCCAAGCCCTCGAGAGTTTTCACGCTACCTGTGTGTTCAGTACACTGCCCAATGCCCTGTGCCCCGGGAGTCCCCAGCTCTCCATCTCACCTAATTGTGGCATGGCTCCTTATCAGGCTTCCCCCCACACCAGGGGCAAGCTTAGACACACACAACGCACCAGTGCAGTTTGACAAACAAGGCAACTTAACTGAGGATATTAATTCAAACAGAGAAGCACAAGAAGGCCTCAAAATCAGGCACATCACTTTCTCAGATGCAGTTTTATGAAACCAGCGACACACTTCCTTTTGAGTCGTCCCCATATTCATTGGATATGCCAACACCAAACATCTCATGTCCATTTGGGGACCCTCTAAGGAGAGTTTTGGTGTCTGTAAAATGGGAACAATAATATCTGCCTCATAGTGTTTTTGTAAGCATCAAAGTAGGTAACTTCAGTCAGGTTCTTGGCACCTGGTAGACTCTCAACATATAGCAGGTACAATTACACTTAACACTTTCACCTTTCTTAGCAATGTTTACTTATTCCTTCATTAATAAACTTCTAGGCCCAAGATGGACTCTTTTCTTGCCAAGGGTGCCAGTTCAGCAAACCAAAACGTAGATAACTTTCTAGTCCCTGCTCTGCTTGACCAGAAACGCAATATATACAGTCAGCCGATCAACCCCCAAACACCAAGCCAACCTCGACCTTCTCACCCCAAACAAAGTTGACTCTATGGCTCCAGCCAATTAGATACGTTCAATTTCTCTTTTCCTTGTTCTTTATTCTTTATCTGATAAAAGCTTCCTAGCTTCTGCCCCATTTTGCAGTTCTCCAAAAGAAAACTACTTCGTCAAGTGTAAAATAAAGTTTGTTTGTATCACCTAAACTATTTTCTTTATTGTTCATGATTACTCAATTCATGTTTGTTTACATTCACTGAAATGAAATTCTTTGGCTATTATGTATCAGATCCTGCCCGAAGGAATGTATCTGCATAGAGAATCAGTTGTACTTTAAAATCATTTAAATGAGTTCCTTATCAAAAGCAAAGGGCAGACAGTTAAAAATCAAAGCTTATAATGATCATCAGAAGGTTTACTGGTATTGACGCGTTTCTCCTAAGAAGCTTAGGAATATTTAATAATACGGAACACTCATTATATACACTAGGTACAACTATTCATTAATGTCTATTAATCACAGAAACTTTATAATAAAAGATACAGTTAATTAAGGTGTACCAGAAACGAGCTTGACAAGGCTTACCAGAGTGATGACACTTGGCTGTAGGAGGGAGCTTCCTGATCCATGTAGAGCGTCAAGATTTTCACTGATACACAGAAGTGTGTTAATGGGCCCCGCTATTATGTTTAATCTCTGTGGTTATGAACATAGTCAAGTGGCTGTGCCTTTAAATTAAAATATATTTAATCAGAAATAATAGCATGGCAAAAAGAGCATCATGTCAGATCTCCCAGAGCTCAGTAGTTAGTGTAGCATCCACTAGTTTATAAGTTCTGTCATTAATATTTATAGAAAAAGAACAGAAAAGAGGGTAAGAAGGTATCTGCTCTAGGCGGGTGGGTAGCCACATCCAGATAGCTTATCTCAAACCCTGCATTAAGCTAAAGGTGGTTGCTTTTCTCCAAAGGGTAACAGGAAACAGTTCTCCTTCTTGAAACACTGTATTCACTATTTTAAGGAAAACCTCACATTAGATGAAAGTCACCTTCTGGGACTTTAAATAGCTTTTATATCATTAAACACACTTTTTTTCCCCTCTCACCAAATCTCATTCTATATTGACCACAGCAGGAAGGAGACTTCCAGTGGTTCTTAAACTTGAACGAGCCTTAGAAGCACCTGGATGTCAAACGCTGCTGAGTCCCACAACAGTTTCTGATTGAGTAGGTCAGGGTTTCTGCATTTCTAACATGTTCCCAAGTGATGCAGATGCTGCTGGCCAGGGGACCACTGCTCTATGTAATCAAGCATTACACATGTATCAAGCACCAACTACAGCCAAGGCCCTTGGCTTGGCTGTGTGTGTGGTGTGGCAAAGAGAAGAAAGAAGAATGAAAAAGAATACATGCATACCTAATGTATGTATAGCAGTCATGTTATTTGATCCTTAAAATAACTCTGGGAACTACAAAGCACTCTCCCCATTTTTTTTTTTTTTTTTCAGTACGCGGGCCTCTCGCTGTTGTGGCCTCTCCCATTGCAGAGCACAGGATCCGGACGCGCAGGCTCAGCGGCCATGGCTCATGGGCCCAGCCGCTCCGCGGCATGTGGGATCCTCCCGGACCGGGGCACGAACACGTGTCCCCTGCATTGGCAGGCAGACTCTCAACCACTGCGCCACCAGGGAAGCCCTACTCTCCCCATTTTGCATACGAGAAAACCAAGGCACAGAGGGGTGGAGAGAATTGTTTAACAAAACACAGCTGATAAAGGGCAGAGCCAAGACTCCCAGCCAGGTGCCTCTGGCTCCAAGTCCTGGATATTCCTTCCCCTACATCTCAGCGGCTCTCTTCTCTGGCCACCAAGAGATCAGAACACAGGGCGCAGGTGGAGAGCCCTTCTGGCTGCCACCAGGCAAGACAACATGAGGTTGAGCCCTCAGGATTAGCTGGGATGAAACACTGACGTCTCAGGCATTTTCTGTTACATGAATGAGAGTCATTCTCAGATCCATGTAGTAGTTTATCTATAGATATATCTCTCAAACCAGATATGAAATTGGACCTCATTCTCTAAGATTTGCACGCTCAGAAACTTCCGTTTTATCAGACAGTGCTCACATTTGCAAACCTACACATAACTCCCTGTCCATCTGTGTAGACGTTCTCCCCTAGTTTTAACAGAAGAATAAAACTACGCAGTTAAAGATGACAGTGCCTGCACTTACAGATCCCGTCATGTCCAGCCGACCTTCCTCAGAGGCCACCAGGCTGAAGAGGAAGCTCAGTTATCAGAGAGAAGACAGACATTGGCAGGAAGTGGGGGGTGTGCGGTTAGGAAAACATCCTGATCCTTATGTTTTGTCAGGAGATGTGTGTAGGACTTAAGAAATCAGTCCTACAATCAGCATCAGACAAGTCCCCTATCTGCCTCTGAGTTTATTTTCAACATTAGGATTTTCCACAAATGGCAAAAATAGACAATACGCAGAAGGGAAAATACACACTGTCAATAAACATAAAAAGATGCTCAACCTGACAGATAGCCAGAGAAATGCAAATGAAAATAATGAGATTTTTTAAATCCCGTGCCTGCCACATCGATTACATTCTTAGCTGAAATGGAAAAAGGGTTTGATTTGGAGGTAACACTGGATCTCAAATCCAGATCTTTACTTTCCAGCTCTAGGAAGCTTTCCCGGGTTCCATGGAATGTCCCTCCTCAATGACTCCAGACCACCTTGCTTGACTCTTAGCACTTCATTGCATAAATCATCTGGTTTTCAAATCTGTCTCTACTACTAGGCTGTGCGCTCCTCATGGGTGGGGAATTTGTCGCATGTCTCTGCCCCAACAGTGCCTGGTACACATATATGTCCAATAAGACTGATAAGTGAATTAATAAAACTGAAATCACCTTGCCCACTTGGGCAACTCACAGACTAGTGTAGATAGCCATCTTCCACAACTTGCCCTGAAGATATCACTCCCCACCTTTATTTTTTGTCCTACAGTGTTACTATTACTATGCTAAATGGGGGGGGGTGAATATTTTGTGGAAGAGTAAGAAGTTTTAGATAGTTTTAGAAGTTTAGATGTCACTCATTTCCATTTGGCAAAAACTATGGCTGAGTGCCTTTGTAAAGTTTGCTAAGCAATTTGATGATGTTTCCAAGAAAGCCAACAGATCATCTATTGGTTAAGAAAATGATTTCTAATCAACAGGTATGAAGTTTCAGTAAAGCAAGACATTTCTAGAGATCTGCTGTACAACATTCTATCTGTAGATAACGATACTCTATTTTACACTTAAAATCTATTAAGAGAGCAGATCTTATGTTAAGTGGTCTTACCACAATAAAACGATTTTTTTTAAGTGTTTCTTAACATCTTGAATGCTTTTCAGACATTAAGATAAGTGGATGGCAGAATGGATGCTGGGAGCTCATTTGGAGAGAAGAGTTCCTGATTCCTTACTTACCTTAGAGTGGCAACTGTGGAGGTGAAAAGAAATGGACAGATGAGAGCAACAATGAGGAGACAGAATTAACTCGAAGTGGTGTCTGATCGGGTGTGGAGGTTGAGGGAAAATGTGGATTCCAGAACGACGCCCAGGTTTCAGGCTGGAGCAGTTGGGTGCTTCTTAGGCCCCTTAACTAAGACAGGGAAGGTGGGAGGAGGAACAGGTGTGCACAGGTAAACTGAAGACACTGAATTCAGTTTGAGATCGGAGGTGTTTGGTGAGACAAGCCAAATGGAGAGAACGCCATTGGGTGTACAGGTCCAAAGTGCAAGAGAACACTTTGCGATCAAGATACGTACTGAGCGTAAAGGGAAAACATCCACTGATGTGCAATTATTTGCTCTTCTCTTTACAAATTATTCTACCTATTCATTAGAGTAGGTCCCTCAACAAGACTATGTTCAGATTTTTTTTTATTGTGGCAAAATATACATAAGTTTACCATTTTAACCATTTTAAGTATACAAGTTAGTGGCATTAAGTATATTCACATCATTGTACATCCATCACCACGATCCATCTTCAGAAGATTTTTTAATTGAGATATTTAAAATTTGCCTCCCTTCAAAAAAATAACTATTTTGTCATTAATTTCACTAATTTGAGGTTCTTTTAATACAAAGGTGTTTCAAGTTACTATAATAACTTGTTTTATCACTGAGTCTGAGGTCCCTGAATATCACATCAAATGCACAATTTTTAAATCGATTCTATAACAAGGAATTTGATGACTAAACTACTATAAATATCTGTGAATGCTTAAGCTATTTTCCATGAAGGGTCAAGAAAGTTTTTCTTTACAAGGAGGAGCCTAGGCTTTGCCACCGAGTCCAAGGGCAGTAAAGGGGCAGCTGCTAATCACTACTGCACAAGCCCCTTCCTGCACGACGTGGAATTGGCTTCTTTGTCCACCTTCCTGTTGTTTCAGCTTCCTGTGCAATTGAGCCCACTGCTGTACTCACAGATAAATTTAAAAAGCAACAACAAAAAGCAATTTAAATTTAAAGTCCACCAGTCATTTTTAATCATTATATAGAGAGCGCTACTATTTATTTACTGAAATTTAAAAAGAGAAAAAAAGGAATGAAAAGAAAGGGAATTAGGCTTCTGTAGGCCCTAGGATACCAAAAAGGCAAAAACATTTCTTCTTCTAAAATGGTCTTTCATTTCTCTTATCCCCTAGAAAACAGAGACTACCTACTTACCCATGAACATATCTACTGATCTACAGTTAAATAATAAATCACTGGATAAACCAGAGTTCTAAGTTGCCAAAAACCTTATTCCAAAACCTCAGCTGCTTAAAAAATCTCCCACTAGGGTAGGGAATGATTATCAGAAAATCTTGCTCCTCCTTGCCAAATTTTTGCTTTCTTGGCCTTTTTTAATCCTTGGAGGTGGCCATGATCTAATTCTGGCCAGTGGAACTCTGCTGAATCTTCTGGGAAACTTTTTGCTTTCCTGATAAAAAAAGATACATAGAGAACTCAGTGGTGCTGCAACATGCACTTTTGTTCTGTCTTGGGTGTAGATGTGATGTTATTTGTTATGGCAACAATATTGCAATCATGAGGGAACAAGCATAAGCATAAGAACAAAAACTCAACAAGAACAGGGGAGCAGAAAGTTGGAAAGAGCTTGGATCCTTAATAACACTGTTGAACTTTTCTATTTAAGTAAACAGTAAGTTTTCATTATCATTTAATCCCCATTAAAAAATCTCAGCTACTATTAAAATGGTAACAAAAAATAATTTCAACCTTACATATATGAAAAGATAAAGTTGACAAAGGTTTAGCTAGACTCACCAAGAAAGAGGACTCAAAATCAGAAGTGAAGGAGGAAACCACTGATACCACAGAAATACAAAGGATCATAAGAGATGAAATTTATATGCCAACCATGAAAATTACATGCCAACAAATTTGACACCCTAGAAGAAATGGATAAATTCCTAGAAACATACAACCTACCAAGGCTGAATTATGTCGAATTAGAAAACTTGAATAGACTGATTATTAGTAACAAGATTGAATCAGTAATGAAAAACTTCAACAAACAGAAGCCCAGGATCAGATAGCTTCACAGGGGAATTCTATCAAACATTCAAAGAAGCATTAATACCAATCCTTCTCAAACTCTTCCAAAAAATAGGAGAGGAGGGAACACATCCAAATTCATTTTAAGAGGCCAGGATTACCCTGATAACAAAACCAGACAAGGACACCAGAAGAAAAGAAATTTATAGGCCAATATTTCTGATGAACATAGGCACAAAAATCCTCAACAAAATATTAGCAAACAGAATTCAATGATACATTTAAAGGATCATATGCCATGAGCAAGTGGGATTTATTCCAGGGGTGCAAGGATGATTCAACATCCACAAATCAATCATTGTGATACACCACATTAACAAAATAAAGGATAAAAATCATATGATCATCACAATAGATACAGAAAAAGCTTATGACAAAATTCAACATCTATTTTGGTAAAACTCTTAACAAAGTGGTATAGCAAGAACGTACCTCACCATAATATAATACAAGGCTATATATGAGAGGCCCACAGCTAACATCATACTCAATGGTGAAAAGCTGAAAGCCTTTCCTCTAAGATCAGGAACAAGACAAGAATGCCCACTTCTTGCCACTTTTAATCAACATAGTATTGGAAGTCCCAGCCATAGCAATTAGGCAAGGAAAAGGAATACAAGGCACCCAAATTGGAAAGGAATAAGTAAAATTATCACTGTTTGCAGATGACATATTATATATGGAAAACCCTAAAGACTCCACCAAAAAACTGTTAGAATAAATTAATTCAGTAAAGTTGCAGGGTAAAAAAATCAATATACAAAAATCTGTTGCATTTCTATACACTCTCAGAAAGAGAAATTAAGAAAACAATCTCATTTACAATTACATGAAAAAGAACAAAATTCCTAGGAATAAATTTAAGCAAGGAGGTGAAAAAGCTGTACACTGAAAACTCTAAGACATTGATGAAAGAAACTGAAGAAGGTGCAAATAAATGGAAAGATATTCTGTGATTATGGATTGGAAGAATTAATGTTAAAATGTCCACAGTACCCAAAGCAATCTAAAGGTTCAGTGCAATCTCTATCAAAATTTCTATGGCATTTTTTCACAGAAATAAACAATCCCCAAATTTGTATGGAACCACAAAAGACCCCAAATAGCCAAAGCAATGTTGAGAAAGAAAAACAAAGCTGGAGGCATCACACCCCTTGATTTCAAACTATATTATAAAGCTATAGTAATCAAAATAACATTTTATGGCATAAAAACAGCAACATAGATAAATGCAACAGAATAGAGAGCCCAGAAATAAACCCATGCATATACAGTCAATTAATTTGAGACAAAGAAGCCAAGAATATACAATGAGGAAAGAGCAGTTTCTTCAATAAAGGATGTTTGGAAAACTGGACAGCCACATGCAAATGCATGAAACTGGACCACTATCTTACACCATCCACAAAAATTAACTCAAAATGGATTAAAGACTTGAATGTAAGAGCTGAAATCATAAAACTCTTGGGAGAAAACATAGGTGGTAATCTCCTTGACATCAGTCTTGGCAATGGTCTTTTGATTTTGGCACCAAAAGCAAAGGCGAAAAATAAATCTAAAGCAAAAATAAACAAGTGGGACTACATAAAATTAAAAAGCTTCTGCACAGCAAAAGAGACCATCAACAAAGTGAAAGGCAACCTACTGGATAAGAAAAAGTATTTGCAAATCATATATCTGATAAGGGGCTAATATGCAAAATATATAAATATATCAATTCAACACAATAGCAAAAAAAAATCTGATTAAAACATGGGCATAGGATCTGAACATTTTTCCAAAGATGACATACAGATGGTCAACAGGTATATGAAAAGATGCTCTATATCACTAATCACCAGGGAAAAGCAAATCAAAACCACAGTGATATATCACCTCACACTTGTTAGAATGGCTATTACTAAAAAGATAAGAAATAACAAGTGTCGACAAGGATGTAGAGAAAAGGGAATCCTTGGGAAGTATTGTGGGGAATGTAAATTGGTGCAGCCACTATGGAAAAAAATATGGAGGTTCCTCAAAAAATTAAAAATAAAACTACCAATTCCACATCTGGGTATTTATTCAAAGAAAACAAAAACACTAATTCAAAGATATATGCATCCCTATGTTAAGTGCAGCATTGTTTACAATAGCCAAGACATGGAAATAAACTGTCTGCCAACAGATGAATGGATACAGATGTGGTATCTATATACATACACGTATACATACAGTGGAATATTATTCAGCCATAAAAAAGAATGAAATCTCACTATTTGCAACCATCATGGATGGACCTTGAGGGCATTATGCTCAGTGAAATAAGCCAGACAAAGACAAATACCTTATTCTCTCACTTATATGTGGAATCTTAAAGACAAAAACAAAAACCTCATAGAAACAGACCAGATTCTTGGTTACCAGAGGTTGGGGTGGAGGTGGACAAAATGAATGAACAGGGTCAAAAAGAATAAATTTCCAGTTATAAGTAAATAAGTCATGGGAAATATTATGTCCAGCATGGTGACTATAGTTAAGAATACTATCTTATAGTACATTTGAAAGTTACAAAGAACAAATCTTAAAAGTTCTCAGAAGAAAAAAAAAATTGTACCTATTAATGGTGATGAATGTTAACTAGACATATTGTGGTGATCATTTCACAATACATATAAAAATCAAACAGTGATCAAATCAAATCAAATCAAAAAGGATCAAGTGGGGTTTATCCCAGGAATGCAAGGATTCTTCAATATATGCAAATCAATCAGCGTGATACACCATATTAACAAACTGAAGGAGAAAAACCATATGATCATCTCAATAGATGCAGAGAAAGCTTTCAACAAAATTCAACACCCATTTACGATAAAAACCCTCCAGAAAGTAGGCATAGAGGGAACTTTCCTCAACATAATAAAGGCCATATATGACAAACCCACAGCCAACATCATCCTCAATGGTGAAAAACTGAAACCATTTCCACTAAGATCAGGAACAAGACAAGGCTGCCCACTCTCACCACTATTATTCAACATAGTTTTGGAAGTTTGGGCCACAACAATCAGAGAAGAAAAAGAAATAAAAGAAATCCAAATTGGAAAAGAAGAAGTAAAGCTGCCACTGTTTGCAGATGACATGATACTATACATAGAGAATCCTAAAGATGCTACCAGAAAACTACTAGAGCTCATCAATGAATTTGGTAAAGTAGCAGGATACAAAATTAATGCACAGAAATCTCTTGCATTCCTATACACTAATGATGAAAAATCTGAAAGTGAAAATAAGAAAAAACTCCCACGTACCACTGCAACAAAAAGAATAAAATATCTAGGAATAAACCTACCTAAGGAGACAAAAGACCTGTATGCAGAAAATTATAAGACACTGATGAAAGAAATTAAAGATGATACAAATAGATGGAGAGATATACCATGTTCTTGGATTGGAAGAATCAACATTGTGAAAATGACTCTACTACCCAAAGCAATCTAGAGATTCAATGCAATCCCTATCAAACTACCACTGGCATTTTTCACAGAACTAGAACAAAAATTTCACAATTTGTATGGAAACACGAAAGACCCCGAACTGCCAAAGCAATCTTGAGAAACAAAAACGGAGCTTGGGCTTCCCTGGTGGCGCAGTGGTTGAGAGTCAGCCTGCAGATGCAGAGGACACGGGTTCATGCCCCGGTGTGGGAAGATCCCACATGCCACGGAGCGGCTGGGCCCGTGAGCCATGGCCGCTGAGCCTGCGCATCTGGAACCTGTGATCCGCAACGGGAGAGGCCAAAACAGCGAGAGGCCCGTGTACCGCAAAAAAAGAAAAAAAAACGGAACTGGAGGAATCAGGCTCCCTGACTTCAGACTATGCTACAAAGCTACAGTAATCAAGACAGTATGGTACTGGCACAGAAATAGAAATATAGATCAATGGAACAGGATAGAAAGTCCAGAGATAAACCCACGCACATATGGTCACCTTATCTCTGATAAAGGAGGCAGAAATATACCGTGGAGAAAAGACAGCCTCTTCAATAAGTGGTGCTGGGAAAACTGGACAGCTACATGTAAAAGAATGAAATTAGAACCCTGCCTAACACCATACACAAAAATAAACTCAAAATGGATCAAAGACCTAAATGTAAGGCCAGACACCATCAAACTCTTAGAGGAAAACATAGGCAGAACACTCTATGACATAAATCACAGCAAGATCCTTTTTTTTTTTTTTTGCGGTACGCGGGCCTCTCACTGTTGTGGCCTCTCCCGTTGTGGAGCACAGGCTCCGGACGCGCAGGCTCAGCGGCCATGGCTCATGGGCCCAGCCGCTCCGCGGCATGTGGGATCTTCCCAGACCAGGGCACGAACCCGTGTCCCCTGCATTGGCAGGCAGACTCTCAACCACTGCGCCACCAGGGAAGCCCACAAGATCCTTTTTGACCCACCTCCTAGAGAAATGGAAATAAAAACAAAAATAAACAAATAGGACCTAATGAAACTTAAAAGCTTTTGCACAGCAAAGGAAACCATCAACAAGACGAAAAGACAACCTTCAGAATGGGAGAAAATATTTGCAAATGAAGCAACTGACAAAGCATTAATCTCCAAAATTTGCAAGCAGTTCATGCAGCTCAATATTAAAAAAACAAACAACCCAATCCAAAAATGGGCAGAAGACCTAAATAGACATTTCTGCAAAGAAGATATACAGATTGCCAACAGACACATGAAAGAATACTCAACATCATTAATTATTAGAGAAATGCAAATCAAAACTACAATAAGATATCACCTCACACCGGTCAGAATGGCCATCATCAAAAAATCTACAAACAAAAAATGCTGGAGAGGGTGTGGAGAAAAGGGAACCCTCTTGCACTGTTGGTGGGAATGTAAATTGATACAGCCACTATGGAGAACAGTATGGACGTTCCTTAAAAAACTAAAAATAGAACTACCATACAACCCAGCAATCCCACTACTGGGCATATACCCTGAGAAAACCATAATTCAAAAAGAGTCATGTACCAAAATGTTCATTGCAGCTCTATTTACAATAGCCAGAACATGGAAGCAACCTAAGTGTCCATCAACAGATGAATGGATAATGAAGACATGGCACATATATACAATGGAATATTACTCACCCATAAAAAGGAACGAAACTGAGGTATTTGTAGTGAGGTGGATGGACCTAGAGACTGTCTTACAGAGTGAAGTAAGTCAGAAAGAGAAAAACAAATACCGTATGCTAACACATATATATGGAATCTAAAAAAGAAAATGGTCATGAAGAACCTAGGGGCAAGATGGGAATAAAGACACAGACCTACTAGAGAATGGACTTGAGGACATGGGGAGGGGGGAAGGGTATGCTGGGACAAAGAGGGAGGGTCATGGACATATATACACTAGCAAATGTAAAATAGATAGCTAGTGGGAAGCAGCCGCATAGCACAGGGATTTCAGCTCGGTGCTCTGTGACCACCTAGAGGGGTGAGATAGGGAGGGTGGGAGGGAGGGAGACACAAGAAGGAAGAGATATGGGAACATATGTATATGTATAACTGATTCACTTTGTTATAACAGCAGAAACTAACACACCATTGTAAAGCAATTATACTGCAATAAAGATGTTAAAAAAAATCTCAGCTGTTCTTATAATGGAAGTAAAAGAAAATAATTTCAACCTTATGTAAGTATGAAAGAGATTATCAACAGAATTCATGCTTGTCATTTGTATCTACTCTGAAAAATAAGAGACTGTTTTCTAAATCAATTCATTTCTGTGCTTGGGAAAGTCGAACCCCTTTAATATCAAAGGCCTAAAGAAACACCAGTGTAAATTCTTGAGTCCTCCATGGGTCTTCCCTTCCCCAAGCAGCTCAGCTAGAACTGTCCTCTCTCCTCTACAGGACGATCTCCCTGCTACAGCCTCGTAAGTTGTGCTATTCAGACTCTACCCAGTCACTACCATCGGAGTGTGA
The DNA here is from genome assembly GCF_964341445.2 of Mesoplodon mirus. Lineage (NCBI taxonomy): Eukaryota > Metazoa > Chordata > Mammalia > Artiodactyla > Ziphiidae > Mesoplodon > Mesoplodon mirus. The sequence goes on from NC_138992.1 coordinate 60,692,428, forward strand.
TGTGTGCTGGCCCACTGTAAAGGCTTCGTGATATTTTCTCACCCCATTTATTCTTTGCAATAAAAAACTCTATGAAGTGGTCATTGTCATCCTAGATTTTACAGATTAAAAACCGACAACAAATCAGACTTGTCTCTGCAATGGTTCGCACACAGATGGTAGTAACAGAGCTAGGATTTGAAACCAGATCTATTTTTGAAGACTGTCTCATCGGGTTTGTGAGAACTAACTTCCTAGTTTCTTTTCAGAGCTTTATCAGCCACCGTTCCCTCGGGGCTGAAACCGGACTTGTCTCTGTTGGAGCCGCTGTTAGCTGCCCCCACTCTGCCTCCGGCGTGTCTCCATGATCCTCTCTCCCAGTCCCACTGCCACCCTTCCAGCTCGGCTCTTCGTGACCACTGGCTGGTCGGATGGATGACAAAAGCATCCAAACCGGCCTCTCTGCCCCCAGCCTGCCCTTTCTATCGCTGCTGCTAGGACTCGCCAGAGGTACAAAAGCCAAAGCTTTCTCCAGCTTAGCTCTGAGCCTGTGACCTCCTTATTAAAGAATGTACACCAGCTCCTTCACTGCCCTGAAAATGAGAAGAGATGGGGAAACAAGCCCCCGTGCATTCATGGAACCAGGCCAGACCCTTTTGATACAAGGTTCTCGGCATCTGAAGAATTGTCAGAGGATGGTATATGGGAGCCAGTCCCCTGCTGGGTCTTGACTTTCCAACTGGCCAACACTTGGCCGTGAGAACTTGGCCAGAGAAGGAGCAGAGAGCCACTGAGAAAACTCACTGGAAACTGTGTGTGTGTGCGTGTGCGCGTGTGTGTGCGTGTGTGTGTGTGTGTACAGCCACAGGCAAGACAGGCAGCCCGGAGAGATTTTGTCAGGCATGTGCCCTCCTGTCACTAGTGTGCAAGAGGGTTCCTGGGGTCCCTGAGTTCCAGGAGCTGCTCAGCACCCATGGGGCACCCACAGCCCCAGCCCATCAGACGTTCCGGCTTCATATCAACACAACCTCAGGCTGCTGTGCTCTACTAAGACAGCGCTTCCGATGGGGAGTCTCAGTTTTACAAATTAGCATTTTGTATGCATAAAGCTTCTTTCATCATCCAAACGACAGAAAACCAATCCCAATGGAACTCTCCTGGTTGGAGATTTGCAGACGCTGGGTTCTCTGTTCTGCATATTAGTGATCCTTTCGAGCAGGTATTTTTTACATCCATCAAAAGTGGGCACAGGTTAGAAAGACTGAGACCGCTTAGGTGTGCTCCCCAGGCTTGAATTTCCCTTCCCACTCAACACGGAACCCCATTCTCATCCAGTCCCCGCTAACCATCCTCTCCACACTCTGCACCCCTCTCCATGCGATAGAGCAGCTGCAAAGGCATTTAGAAGATGGTACCTCCCCCGCTGGACGCTCCTCCCATCCCCCTGAGCGTCCCCGCCAGCCCGTCCACCACCCACACACACTCAGCTCTGTCCTACCAGGCATTAAGGAATGTGTCCATCCCAGACAAGAACGTGAAGGGGGTAGGTGGAAGGTGGGGGGCAGGGACAGGCCCCAGGTCCTAGAAGAGCACACACACTGGGGGGCTCCTGGGACCCATCAGCCTTCTACGTTGATCTCTGCCCTCTCACCACACAGCACCCAGGGAACGTCTGAATCATGCAGACTCAGCGGCAGCCCAAAGCTACGAGTGATCATCTGAACCCAGATGTCACAGATGGGGTTCTCCAAGAAGCCAGCGGAGACAAGGATTAGCAGGCAGATGTCTGTTAGGGATGCTCTTAGGTCAGCACCTGTGGAAGGACCAGGAAAGGAGAAGCAGGAGAGGGAGAGGCTGAGCTGTGATGCAGCCCCAAGGAGGACGCCAGTGGACCGACCCTACAGACAGCTTGAGGGCTGAGCTAACCTTCCAAGTTGTCCCAGGTTGGGGAAGAGGACAGGTCTATGATCACCCGGCCTTGGTCAGCCACTGAGCAGGGACTTCCTCTGGAAGGAGATGGGACCTTGGGTGAGTGAGGCAGTTCTCTTCAGCCGAGGCAATCCCCAGAGGGTGACAGCTGAGGGCCATCTTCCTGCAGCACGGCCAACAGCTGAAGGAGTAAGTCCCTCCTTCCGAAAATGGGTTCCGGGCAGCACCTCAGCGCACCCACCGCCCTGGAACTCCCTCTTGTCAGCCAAGTCCACGGGGAGGTGGGCTGCCTCCAGGAAAGCTCCCCCCATCACCACAGCCTCTCCCAGGGACTGGTCCTCCTCTGATTTCACTAGCACCACAGCCCTGAGGCAGCTTCTGCTTCGAAGGCCAACTTCCCGTGTTACAAGAGGCCAGATGGTAAACTCCTTGAAGACAGCAACACGCACGGGTTATAAACCCCTCTGCGTCGGCCTTTGCCTCCACGGAGCAGTGCTATTCAAGGAGCAGAATGTGGGCTCTGGGCTCGAATCTGGACTGGAATTCTGACTGGCTCAGGCAACTCAGACAAGCTACTTTCAGCCTCAAATACGCCGACTATAACCTGGCTCTATCATACCCAAGCCTCTCCCTGGGTTGTTTATTCAGGCAGCATACCTACACCGAGAGGCCACGATGTACCAAACACACTTTATATATAAGAGTCCTAGTTCTCAGGACACTTCTTTTTTTACATCAGCAATGCCAAAACAGAAGGGCCACCAACTGAGAGGGAGACAACAGACCTTGAACCCTGGGTGTGGCCTGAGCCCAAGTCCGGGTCCTTCACGCTGTTTCTACCCCTGCGAAACCCCTCAGGGGTGGCCAGAGTCTTGCTTGGTTCATCCACCACCATGGCCCTCAAAGTTCTTAATATGGCATCCAAGACCGTCTGATGTGATTCCTCACCACCTTCCAACCTCATCTCCACGACGCCCCTCAGCCTCAGTGCCCTGCTCCCAGAGCCCTGCATTCACTGACCTGCCTGCCCACCCTTCCCCCAGGCTGAGACCCTTCCATTTCCCACTGCCCCGCTGGAAAAGTGTTCCCTCCGTGAAGCTTCTCTCATCTGCCATTAAGAACTAATGGCTCCTTCTATGTGCAAAAACACTTTATTCCTACCTTATATGAGCTCTCATGTCACCCTCCTTTGCACCATGTCTAGTTACATATAACTTTTTCTTCGATAGACTGTAAACTCCCTGAGCAAAGGGATAATCTCGGTCATCACTGTATTCCTCGTAGCACTCGGCATAAGGTTTTTAAAACAGTAATAAGAGCTCGAAATACATCTATTGAATTAAATTTCTTCAAAAAACAGAGTCCTTTAGTTCCAGAAAGCATTGTTTAAAGGTCTAATTTTATCTCCTTAAGGATTTTCATGATTCTTTTTGGTTAAAGTTCTTTCTTACCTTGTCTGTGGAAAGAGCTTTGCTTTGGACAGAGCCACCTTGGCTTTTGTATCCAGTGGCTGTGGCTCTTTCGGGGCCTGTTCCTGATTTTGTGTCCCATACCCCTCAGCCCTCCCCAGATACCAGGGAGAAGGCAGTCCTTTGTCCGCTGTCTCTAGAGATCCCGGAAAAGTGGTGGCCCAAAGGCCTGCTCCAAGTCCCGCAAGCTCACCTGAGGGTGAGCCGGGAAAGAGAGGGTCAAGGATGTAGCCAAGCTGCAGCCTTCCCAGAAGGCACTTGGGGGAATCACGTGACCTCCCTTTTCACCTGGAAGAATACTGCTAGGTGCTACGGGAAATACAAAATTAAATTCCACTCCCCTGACTTCCAACAGCTTGCACCCTAGCAAAGGAGACCAACCTGCACTGACTCCCCGCTCCCCTGGGTTTCTCAGGCCTGAGGATGAAGCGCAGGTGCCACTGTCTTGCCATTGAAAAGTGGGGTCACAGCAAAGCAAAAGCAGCGGCAAAAAGCTGGCTCGCTCACCACCCTGACGGCCCCATTGACTGAACTCTCAGATGACATATGCAGTTGGACTGTTTCTCACCATCAGCTTTTACAGCTCCGATCAATGTGTTTCCAATTCCCAAAGAACAGACTCTGCATGCTGGGAGCCACAGCTGCACTGCGGAAAAGCTGTGCTCCGTGGAGGCTTGTTTTCAGGGCAGCATTGGCAGATGAAGGAAGCATGCCAATTATCCACATTTCCTATTCCAACAACAGCTTTTCCTCCTTTTGAGGCATCTGCTTGTTCCATGCAGTGCTCTTACCAAGGGAACCAGCAGGAAAGCAAATTCCTTTGTACCCACCTGGGATCTGGTGCACTCCCCAACATACAGAGGAACGGCAGCCCAGGGAGCAAAAAAGCAGTGCTGGAAAGCCCTGGGTCCTCTCTTTCCCCTGCCTGCAATAGGCTAGCTCGATACAAACTTGCAAAAGAGTATTGGAAAAGGAAGGGAATTAGGGGAAGAGGGAGGGAGGGAGGGAAAAGAACGTGAGCCTGATCCAGTAACGCGTTAGCAATGGTATAAGAAACTCCTTACTGGAGAGCTCAAATGGAAGACATCGAATCGGGCTTTGAAGGAAGAGTAGAACACGTAAGCACCTTGAAGCCTTTTGAAAGCTCTGGCCCTGGCCCAGGTTTACTTAACATGTGGTAGATGGGGCTTCCCTGGTGGCGCAGTGGTTGAGAGTCCGCCTGCGATGCAGGGGACACGGGTTCGTGCCCCGGTCCGGGAAGATCCCACATGCCGTGGAGCGGCTGGGTCTGTGAGCCATGGCCGCTGAGCCTGCGCGTCCGGAGCCTGTGCTCCGCAACGGGAGAGGCCACAGCAGTGAGAGGCCCGCGTACCGCAAAAAAAAAAAAAAAAAAAAAAAAGTGGTAGATGTTTACAATCCATATTTAGGTCCCTCACTAAATTCATCATTTCAGTGAATTAACTGCACCCCTGTCCCCCCGCCACCGTTTCCCAGAGCTATAATGCTAGGCCTCTCTTCCTTTTCACTGGCAAATCTCATCCATCATCAACTCTCATCCGTTCAATATTCTGAAATATTCCTTGAATCTACCTCTTGCTTCATTTCCATTGCCTCTGATTATGAGAGTTGAGCCTCTCATAACTTCTTATCTGTATAATAACAAAGGCCTCCAGGAACAAGGTCTACTCACCTTTGTTTTTTGCTTCCAGAACTGTAATACAGACCCCTAATATGGTACTTCACATAATAACAACCTCATGTTCCTGTCTACACACGTACCACAGTTCCTCATGGGCTCCATGACTTTCTTTACATGTGCTTTCACTCTACCTGGAATGTCATCTCTCTCCCACTGCACTTCTCCCCCTGATAAGCTTGACCTCATTCTTCAATGCTCAAGTCAATCATAATTTCTCCAGAGAAGCATTCCCCCGACCTTCTCAAGATGAATTAAGTGCCCCTCCTATTGCCATAGCATCCAATAATTGTTGGCTGCCTTGTCTATGTTCCTTCTCCACTGTTAGCTCATTGAAAATAGAGACTAGCCCTTATTCCCCTTTGCATTCTTCTATACTGGAGCCTGGCACAAAGCAGTTGCTCAATAAATATTAGGTGAATACGTGAATGAATGAAGAACTCTCTACTGAAGGAAAATGAGCTAAAGCTAAGGGAGGATGTATACCATTTAAATGTAATGAAGAACTTCTTGTTTAATAAAGATGATTTTTAAAATGTTTCACCCCAACCTCACATCATATATAAAAATTAACTCAAAATGAATTAGAGACTTAATATAAGAGCTAAAACTCTAATCTTTTAGAATAAAACATGAGAATAAATTTTAATGATCTTGGATTAAGCAATGGTTTCTTAAATATACCAAAAACACAAGCAACAAAAGAAAAACTAAATAACTTGGACTTCATCAGAATTTAAAATTTTTGTGCATCAAGGACACCATCAAGAAAGTGGAAAAAACCACAGGATGGGAGAAAATATTTGCAAATCATACATTTTTTTATACCTTTTGCAAGTGACTTCTATCCAGAAAGATAAAGAACTCTTACAACTCAACAATTAAAAGACAAATAACCCAATGAAAAAATGAGCAACAGATCCGAATACACACTTCTCCAAAGAAGATATACAAGTGATCAATAAGAACATGAAAAAATACTCAACATCATTAACTCATTAGGAAAATGAACACCTCACTTCACACCTGCGCCTACTAGGATGGCTATAATTTTTTCCCGTTGCGGAGCACAGGCTCCGGACGCGCAGGCTCAGCGGCCATGGCTCACGGGCCCATCCGCTCCGTGGCATGTGGGATCTTCCCAGACCGGGGCAAGAACCCGTGTCCCCTGCATCAGCAGGCGGACTCTCAACCACTGCGCCACCAGCGAAGCCCTATAATTTCTTTTTTAATGGAAAATAACAAGTGTTGGTGAGAACGTGAGAAGTTCGAAACTTCGTGCATTGCTGAGGAGAATATAAAATGGTGTGGCCACTGTGGAAAAGTTTGACGTTTCTAAGAAAGTAAAGCATAGAACTACCTTATGACCTAGCAACTCCACTCCTAGGTATAATCCCAAAGGGTTGAAAGCAGGAACTCAAATAGACATCTATAAACCAATGTCCTTAACAGCATTATTCACAATAGCCAAAAGGTAGAAACAATCTGTCTAGCAACAGATTCATGGATAAACAAAATGTGTTATATACACACAAGGGATACTAGTCAGCCATAGAAAGGAACAGAATGTTGATATATGCCTCAAAATGGATGACCCTTGAAAAATCATGGTCTAGTGAAATAAACTAGACACAAAAGGACAACTACTGCATGATTCCATTTACATGGGGTACCCAAAATAAGCAATTCACAGAGACAGAGACAGGTTACCAGTGACTGGGGTAGGTAGAAAGGGGAGTTACTGTTTAATGGTTACAGACTTGACCCTGAGGATGATGAAAAAGTTTGGGGTATAGATAGTGGTGATGGGTAACCCACACTATGCATTCTTTAATGCCACTTAATTGTACACTTACAAGTGATTAAAATGATAAATATTATGTTATGTATATTTTACCAAAATAAAATAAAGCATGAAGCACTGATCCATACTCCATCATGGGTGAACTTTGAAAACATTATGCCAGGTGAAAGTATCCAGTCACAAAAGCCCACTTACCATATGATTCCACTTATATGAAATGTCCAGAATAGATAAATAGGCAAATCAACAGAAACAGAAAGTAGATGAGTGACTGTGAGAGGTAAGGAATAGGGGTGACTGTTAATGGGTCCAGGGTTTCTTTGGGGGATGAAGAAAATATTCTGATATTAGATAATAGAGTCACGACTCTGTGACTATACTAAAAAATATTGAATTGTACACTTTAAAAGGGTGAATTTTATGGTATGTGAATTATATATCAATAAAACTGTTATTTTTTAACATGTATAAAAAAATTTTAATCCACTAGAATGGACTGCAAATTGAAAATTTTTATCTTTTCTTCTGAATCTTAAGAGTAACATGAATACCCATTGACCTAAACTGCTTTAGGACAAGGAAATAGGTAAAATGGACAACTTCCAAGATCAATTAAAAAGTTAATGTCACAATGAGTAAAACTCAGATTGATGGGATACCATTTTTACCTATCAAGTTGGAGGAAGTCATAAAGGTTAATAATACACGGTGTTATCTGTATTATTTTCACAGTGCTTATCTGAAAGGCAATAAGCACTCATATACTGTTGGGTAGAATATAAATTAATGCCAACACCTTGGGAAGCTATTTGACAATACACGGTAAAATGTAAAATACAGTTACCCTTTTAACCCAGCCATTCCTCATTTGTAAATTTATCCTGGAGACATGTACTCAAATAATGAGTAAATACATATGTAGAAGGATGTTAACCGCAGCACAGTTTATAATAGCCAAAATGTTGGAAATAATTTAAATATCTACCCACAGAGGACATGTTAAGTCAATTTTAGTATTTCGACACAATAGAATGCAATGCAGGTATTCAAATTAATGAAGTAAGTTTACATGTATTACTTTGGAGCAATGCCCAAGATGCGTTAAATTTTTACAAGCAAGGTGTTGAATTTGTGTAAAATGAAGCTGCGAGCTGTCTACCCAGTACTCATTCTTTGCTTTATTCTTACTAAATGAACGCTGATTTTATTCCGGGCTGCAGGGTACCTGCCAAGAGGCCTTATTTCCCAGCTCCTTTGCAGTTAGGGATGGCCAATGAGACATCAGTGGACATTATTAGACAGGGCCTCTGAGAAAACTGCTTAAATGCGGTTCACTCAGCTAGGAGAGCACACCTTTTTGTTCCTCCTTTTTCCTTTTGGCCTGGAACTGGCTGGAGCTCCAGTAACTATTTTGAAAACATAAAGCGACTTTGAGGATAGAAGCCATGCTACATACAATGGAACAGAATGATAACCAGGAAGCTGCCATTGGTCTGCCTTCCTCTTGCCTTCCCAGCTTCCCCTGACTTTTATAAATAAATCTCTATCTTGTTTAAGCCACATATTTGGGGGGTTTGCTACAAGCATCAAAATACAATCTTATCAACATAGATGAGAGTTTGGTACACGTGGGATATTGTGGCAAACTACAGACAGTGACTTGAAGGTCTGCAATGGAAGGGAAACTTCTTAATACTCTTTAGTATTGCTTCAATGTTTGCCATGTCTGTATCAACACATCTTAGGGGCTGCCTTGGATTCTCTAGCTTCAGCTCTCTCCTAGACCTCTGATGCTTGCCCCACTCACCTGCTGCCCTTGTAACACACTGGTTCCACCAGGTGAAGTGAATGGCCAGCATCTCTGGCTCCTCCCACTGCTTCAGATGAAGCACCACACCCAGGGGTCTGACTTCTCTGCAGCCGCTAAGGGGTCAGGGGGGCAACCTGGGAGTGCAGGGGAAATAATGTCCTGTAGGTGAACTTCACCGTATGGAAACACAGGAGATGGGAGGGAGCCAACAAATAAATGTATTCCTTACTCATCCCCCAAGACACTGATCCAGGGTATGGCATTTCTGCACGTCTCATCCAGAGCCAACACATGGGGCTGAGAAACTGGCTAGATCCATCCATGAAGCAGCAGCCACCTTCTGTGTCTATGTGAAGTAACGCCCCACTTTATATCTGCTTCCCATTCCTCCCAGCCTCTGCAATTCCAATTCCCTCACTCTGGCCACCTTGGCATTGTACCTCCCGATGATGCAATGGCGCTTTCATTCAAGCTCTTGTTTCCTAGGCTAAGGCAATATGCAGATATTTCTTTTGCAATTAAAAAAGAGAGAGAGAAACACGAGAGAGGCAAGGGGGGGGCAGTGTAGGAGTAGGGGATTAAGGGGCACAAACTGTTAGGTATAAAATAAGCTACAAGGACATATTGTACAATGTGGGGAATATAGCCAATATTTTATAATAACTATAAATGGAGTAGAACCTTTAAAAATTGTGAATCACCATATTGTACCCCTGTAACTTATATAATAATGTACATCAACTATAGTTTAATTTTTAAAAGAGAGAGAGAGAGAAAGAGAGGGAACTAGTTAAATTTTTAGAAACCCAGCAAGCAACAAAAATGAGGGCACTGCAGCCCAGGCACTGGGTTTGGAGCTATAGTGTTCCATAAACTCTTTTATTTCTACAGTCAACCAAACAATGAAATGTAAGTCCTTTGTTTCCTAACAGCCCAACATCCTTATTTTTCTTAGTGTGTCTTATGAGGGTCTTTTACACAGTCTAGCAAGCAGTAAACACAAACAGTTTACAACCACAGCGCATGAAAGGATCTGAATTGTTACCAAATGATTGAAACCCTAAGGGACAGATCCCAAACCAGGGTCGTATGAGAACACCTGCCTGTACTGTCCTCGTCTGACTTCGTCTGAGACTCAAAGACGTTCAAACTCCCATCATCCTGGAACCTGATCTCACAGACGGCAGGATCAACGTGAGAGACTTCAGGGCCGTGCAGTGCTTTCTCTGCTGACACAGGTTGGAGAATTTATTGGCAGCTGGTATAAAACCTGCAGGCCTGGGGAGCTGTGTCTTCGGAGCTACATGACCTAAGTAAGAATCCTCCTGATTGCATGTCTCAGGAGTGGGAGTCATGGCCACATTCCGCGCACATTCTTCTGCCGTAACGTGCCTTCAGAGTCATCAGCTTCTACTTCTACAACAGACGGCCAACAACCAAAGGCTTATCAGTCAAACACATACAGCACGTACAGCCCCGGGATATGGAAGCCTGACCTCTGGCTCCGAGACGCTAACCTCTGATGCTTCAGCAAATCGATGCCCACCTTCAGCCAGTCGGCCCAGAGCAGGTTGGACATGTCACATCCAGGAATGGACAGGAAGACATCCACCTGCACAAACACGTGTTGTGCCCGTCCACGTTGAGGTCACCCTCGCTGGGTTCTCCCTGTCCCTTAGAGGCCTTCCGTGCAAAGTAAGGAGATGGCCGCAAACCGTGAACATTCTCATAGCTGTGCCAGCGACTAGATGTCGTGACGAGGCGTACACAAGACCCTTCCGATATCCCAAGCACGCCTCCGACAGAAACACTGGAGCTGCGTTCCAGCGCTGCACTGCCTCAGAGAAACACAGGTGTCCATTCCAGATGTGAGGCCCAAGTTGCTGCTTTAACATCAAATTAAGACTTGCACACCCATGTTCACAGCAGTATTGTTCACAACAGCCAAATGGTGGAAACAACCCAAGTGTCCGTCAATGTAAGAATGGATAAGCAAAATGTGGCATATACAGGCAACAGAATATTATTCAGCTTTAAAAAGGAATGAAATTCTGACATGTGCTATAACAGGATGAACTTTGAGATAATTTATGCTGAGTGAAATAAACCAGACACAAAAGGACAAATGCTGTATGATCCCACTTATATGGGGTACCTAGAATAGGCAATATCATAGAGACAGAAAGTAGAGTAGTTCACCAGGGACTTGGAGGAGGGGAGAAATGAGGAGTTATTGTTTAGTGGGTAAGAAGTTTCTATTTAGAATGATGGAAAAATTCTGGAAATAGCAGCGATGGTTATACAATGTGAATGTACTTAATGCCATTGAACTGTACACTTAAAAATGATTAAAATAGTAAATTTTATGTTATGTATATAACAATTAAAATTTTTTTAATCAAGATAAAATGTCACTGTGAATAGAAGTATCCCACTTAAAAATAAGCTATGCCTTATATATACTATTGATACAATGTATAAAATAGATAACTTATGAGAACCTACTGTATAGCTCAGGGAACACTACTCAGTGCTCTGTGCTGACCTAAATGGGAAGGAAATCCAAAAAAGAGGGAATATATGTATACATACAGCTGATTCACTTTGCTGTACAGTAGAAACTAACAATTCGTAAAGCAACTATACTCCAAAAAAAATTAATTAAAAAAAAAAGCTATGCCTTCAACACATATTCACTAAGTATCTATTACGTGCTCAATTTTGAACTAGGTCTTTTGGGGGAATTCAAAGTCTCAGAAATGGTCAATGCCCATACGCAGTTGAAATAAACAAGAAATCAGCATGGGAAAAATTAAATAATAATGCTTACAGACATATAACAAAGTTTAAAATAACTAACGTTTATATTCTGTTTACTTAAGACTCTTATTTCACTTAATCCAAACGTGTGGCACCTGAACCAAGCTATGTGCTCAATAAAATGTGAGAAGCTGGTACCATTATGTCTATTATTATTATTATTTTACAAATGAGGAAACAGACACAGAGAGGTTAATAACGTCCCCAACAATTATTATGTGGCAACACCAAAACAGCCTTTCAGTATCAACACCCAAGCTCATTCCGCTAAATTACAACGACCTCATCAAATGGTTCCCATGGTGCATGGAGATGTCTGTCCTGACCAGGGCACAAAATACCCTTTCTCACTGGACTAAGAGACAGTTGCTATAACAAATGCTAAAATAACAGAGGCTTAGGGGCTTCCCTGGTGGCACAGTGGTTGGGAGTCCGCCTGCCAATGCAGGGGACGCAGGTTCGTGCTCCGGTCTGGGAGGATCCCACATGCCATGGAGCGGCTGGGCCCGTGAGCCATGGCCACTGAGCCAGCGCGTCTGGAGCCTGTGCTCCACAACAGGAGAGGCCACAGCAGTGAGAGGCCCGCGTACCGCAAAAAAATAAAAAATAAAATAACAGAGGCTTAAACAAAATAGGATATATTTCTCCCTCATGTGATAGGCCAAGTGTAAGCAATCCATTACTATTCACGATGTCTCTATGGTGTTGGCAACACTGGCTCTTTTGATCTTGTTGTTCTGCCATTCTCAGCAGGCAGTTTCCATTGTATAGTCCAAGTTCACTGTTACAGCTCCAGCCATGATGCCAACATTCCAGCCCACAGAAAGGGGAGGAGACTGAGTAAAGATCTCGTCCCTTTGTGTCCTTTTTAAATTAGATTCCACACATGAGTGACATCGTATGATATTTGTCTTTGTCTGACTTACTTCACTTAGTATGATAATCTCTAGGTCCATCCATGTTGCTGCAAATAGCATTATATCATTTTTTATGGCTGAGTAATATTCCACTGTATGTATGTACCACATCTTCTTTATCTATTCATCTGTCAATGGGCATTTCGGTTGCTTCCACATCCTGGCTATTGTAAATAGCGCTGCAGTGAACACTGGGGTGCGTGTGTCTTTTTGAATTATGGTTTTCTCTGGGTATATGCCCAGTAGTGGGATTGCTGGGTCGTGTGGTAGTTCTATTTTTAGTTTTTTAAGGAACCTCCATACTGTTCTCCATAGTGGCTGTATCAATTTACATTCCCACCAACAGTGCACGAGGGTTCCCTTTTCCCCACACCCTCTCCAGCAATGTTGTTTGTAGATTTTCTGGTGATGGCCATTCTAACTGGTGTGAGGTGATACCTCACTGTAGTTTTGATTTGCGTTTCTCTAATGATTAGTGATGTTGAGCAGCTTTTCATGTGCCTCTTGGCCAACTGTATGCAAACAGACCAGTTTATCCACATACAGGCTCTGTCCCTGCTCTTGTCTCCTGCCCCCTCTGTTCATCTCTGTAGCTGTTACACAAGACAGCTTCTGGGCCTCTATGTTTGGAGCATTCTTTGGGGGCTTCCAGGATTTCTAAATCACAGCAGAGACATCTTCATCTGTGATCATCAATGGCCTCAGAAGAGAACGTCAGCGGAATATTCCAGCAACACCCTGAACTCATCCAGCACAGAGCTCACCGAGACCCAACGACGCAGACACATCCCAGTCATCACAGCTCCACCCCAGAAAATTCCATCTCAGCTCGTCCAGGTTTCAAAAGAGGGATTCTTAGACCACTTCTCTGAGAGAGTCTTTTGCTATGTTCTGAATGCTCTGGGTTATTTAAGGACTCTGCATTATTTCCTCACTACTTCACCCACAATTTTCTTTTTTTTTTGCGGTACACGGGCCTCTCACTGTTGTGGCCTCTCCTGTTGTGGAGCACAGGCTCCAGACGCGCAGACTCAGCGGCCATGGCTCACTGACCCAGCCACTCTGCGGCATGTGGGATTTTCCTGGACTGGGGCACAAACCCGTGTCCCCTGCATCAGCAGGCGGCCTCTCAACCACTGCGCCACCAGGGAAGCCCACCCACAATTTTTGATACGGCCTCTCGTGATTCAAAATAGCAAGACCAGGCAGCCATGCAACACGTGTCCCTCTTTATTTCAAGATGGTATAAAATGTAGAAATATGTGGCATAACACCCTAAAGAGGTTGCCTTGCATTTGAGACTTTCAGTACTTGGTTAATCTTCAAAAATATGTAGAAGAATATTCTTCCATTTTACAAAAGAGACAATCAAAGCTCAAGGCTGAGTGACTTGTCCGAGCTGCTTAGTGGCAGAGCTGGGAGAGGACTCTGGGGTTCCTAGTTTCTATTCCCACTAGATGTGATTATAACCTCAGAGCTGAGAGGAACTTACAGATGAATTAGTCCAATGTACGCCCTCCAATGTGATTCAGGAGAAAAACCAAGCTAGTTCTTAAAAAAAACAAAAAAACAAAAAAAAACTGAAGCCTAAAATAAGCCTAGAACCAGTTCACATGCAATAGGGAGACCAGGATGGAATAAGGCAAAGATAAATCTATCAGCAGCTTCAATGTGCTAAAGGATGAGAGAGCACATGTAAATGTCAGATCTTCAGGTAGCATGCCTGAAACTAACATAATATTGCACATCAACTATATTTCAATTTCTTAAGTAAATAAACTTGAATAGATAGGTAGATAGGTAGGTAGGTAGGTAGGTAGATAGATAGATAGATAGATAGATAAAGGATGAGCCAGGGTACTGTACTAACCCAACCATTATTTACTGAGGGCCGAGCACTATGCTAAATGCTATGGAATCAGAGGTGAATGCCTCAGCAACATTCCAGTCTGTAAGATGGCACAAGAAACAGGAAAGTCAATGGGTTATGGTGGAGAGTGGTAAGTCTTACAAGAAGGGTATGTGCAGGTGGGGAGGGACTCCAGAGGCTGGTACTTTCCCCCAGCTTGGAGAGGTCAACAAAGCTTCAAAGAGGAGGTAATGTTCATACTGGGTGCTGCAAGTCTAAGCGGAGTTTACCAAATGGACAAGGGAAAATGAGGGTGTTCCCGGCAAAGGGAAGAGCTTGGGCAAGGGCAGGGGGGGCTTGTCGTAACCCAGCAGGGTGGGGCAGCTGCAAGTGTAGCTGAGAACGGGCCAATTCATGGAAAGTCGTCTATCATGCCAAAGAGTTTGAACTTGAACCTGAAGAGACCAGGTAACCATCCAAGGATTTTGTTTTTAATTGGACATAATATGACCACATTCCCATTTTAGAAAGTTCACACTGGAGGATTATTTAGAAAAGAGAGTACTCTGAAGGGGGAGACCACTTGAAAATACAGGCAGTCAAAAGGAGGTGAGAAATGATTAGAGTTGGAATTAAGGGAGCAGCAGGGAGGGTAAAAATGTTTAAAGGATATTTAGAAATTAGAAATTATTGGTCTTACATATGATCCAACAATCTCACTCCTGGGCATATATGTGGAGAAAACTATCATTTGAAAAGATACGTGCAGCCTAATGTTCATAGCAGCACTGTTCCCAATAGCCAAGATATAGAAGCAACCTAAACATCCACAGGTGAATGGATAGAGAAGATGTGGTACATGTTTACAATGGAATATTACTCAGACATAAGAAAGAATGAAATAATGCCATTTGCAGCATTGGATGCACCCAGAGATGATCATACTAAGTGAAGTAAGTCAGAAAGAGAAAGACAAATATCATGTGATATCACTTACATGCGGAATCTAAAAAAATGATAGAAATGAACTTATTTACAAAACAGAAACAGACTCCCAGACATAGAAAACAAACTTATGGTTGACAAAGAGGAAAGGAGTGGGGGGAGAGGGGATAAATTAGGAGTTTGGGATTGGTAGATACACGCTACAATATATAAAAGAGATAAACAACAAGGTCCTACTGTATAGCACAGGGAACTATATTCAATACCCTGTATTAAACCAGAATGGAAAAGACTATGGAAAAGCATGTGTATATATATGTATAACTGAATCACTTTGCTGTGCACCAGAAACGAACACAATATTGTAAATCAACAATACTTCAATAAAAAATAAATACATAAGAAATGATTGGGCTTAGTAATACAGAGCATAGGAGAGAGAAAAGTGAAAATCGACTCACCAATTTCCAATGAGCACCCAAGAAGGCACCATTCTCTAAGACTGAGGAAGCGTGGTTGGGGGAGCAGAGAAGTTCATTAGCTGAGTTGAAACGCATGAAGTTGGAGATGCCAGAAGGCCATCTAGGTGGACAGGTCGGAAGGCAGCGGGAAATAGGAGTCTGGAGCCCAGGAAAGAGGACTGGGAGGGGCCTGAGGGGTTTTAAATCATCGATATACCGATGGCAGCTGGGGTCCTAGGTGTGGATGAGATAACCCGGGGAACACACAGTAGCAGAAAAAGAGAACAAGGCTAAGGACAGTCTTGGGGAGCAACAGTCATTGCAGAGGTGGAGAAAAGGATAAAGTTAAGTGTGCAAGGGACACAAGAAGTGACGAGACGTGAGCAGAAGGAAGAGTGCAGTCACAGAAGTGTGAAAAGGGAGGGAAGCTAGCAACGGAGCCAGCATTTACTGCGCTCTGATGAGGTCCCCAGCCTGGACCAGGAGTCTCACATATATTCTCTCACTTAACCCTCCTGGAAAATCCCATGAGTGAGGTATTAGCATCCTAACTTAACTAAAATGGAAACTGTGGCCCAGAGAAGTGAAAGAACCTGCTCAGGATTACATAGCTACTAAGCGGCGCAGAGCTGCTAAGCGGTGAAATGGGGTCAAAGCCAAACCTATCTGGCTCCAAAGTCCATAATACTCTTTTCGTAGCATAAATTGCTTAGAAAGTCAAATAGAGCTGAAAAGGGCTGCATGAATGTAAGAAGTCATCATCCAGCCAAGGGTGCAGCTTCACTGCAGTGAGTGGCTGTGAACAGAGGTGAGGTGAGTATACAGTGAAGCGACAGGACTTATTTTTTTATTTTTATTACTTTTTTTTTTTTTTTTTGCGGCACGCGAGCCTCTCACTGTTGTGGCCTCTCCCGTTGCGGAGCACAGGCCCCGGACGCGCAGGCTCAGCGGCCATGGTTCACGGGCCCAGCCGCTCCGCGGCATGCGGGATCCTCCCGGACCGGGGCACAAACCCGTATCCCCTGCATCGGCAGGCAGACTCTCAACCATTGCGCCACCAGGGAAACCCTAGAATGCAGTATTTATCAAAACCACTCCGTGGGGACTTCCCTGTTGGCACAGTAGTTAAGAATCCACCTGCCAATGCAGGGGACACGGGTTCAATCCCTGGCCTGGGAAGATCCCACATGCCATGTAGAAACTAAGCCCGTGCACCACAACTACTGAGCCTGCACTCTAGAGCCCATGAGCCACAACTACTGAGCCCGCGGGCCACCACTACTGAAGCCTGCGCACCTAGAGCCTGTGCTCCGCAACAAGAGAAGCCACCACACGTAGCCCCTGCTCGCCGCAGCCAGAGAAAGCCCGTGCACAGCAACGAAGAACCAACACAGCCAAAAATAAAATAAATAAAATAAAAATAAATTCATTAAAAAAAAAAGAAAAAGGATCTGCCTGCCAATGCAGGGGACACGGGTTCAAGCTCTGGTCTGGGAAGATCCCACATGCCGTGTAGCAACTAAGTCCGTGCGCCACAACTACTGAGCTCTGCACTCTAGAGCCCGTGAGCCACAACTACTGAGCCCACGTGCCACAACTACTGAAGCCCACGCACCTAGAGCCCATGCTCCACAACAAGAGAAGCCACAACGAGAAGCCCGCACACCACAACGAAGAGTAGCCCCCGCTCGCTGCAACTAGAGAAAGCTCGCACGCAGCAACAAAGACCCAACACAGCCAATAAATAAATAAGTAAGTAAGTAAGTAAGTTTATTTTAAAAAAGAAAAAAACACCACGTGTAGAGTAACCCTGGGTGAAGTCTGTATCTGAGCCCACCCCTGCCACCCAGAACTCTCTCCCAAGCAGATGTACTTAGAAAACAGAAACCAAAACAGAAACGGAACTATTTTAAGCCACCACCTTGAACAACCTCAGAGAGATGCTCCGTCCCAAGGCACCTTCAGAGAATTAAAGCCTGATCCTCTGATCAGAGGGTTCACTGGGTGTGTGAGTTTCAGCCCTGCCCCATCAGCTCCTAAGGCAAGGAGTTAATCGTAACTGTGCAGAAGACACGAACTCCCCAGCACAGGGATTACCAAGGGCATCCCGCAACAGGGCCCTGAATCTGACCACACTCAGCCTTCTCCACATCCCAGGAAGGTTTCATGTGAGGGAAGCAACAGACTTGGGGGCAGCCTTGGCCCAGGGGCATGTTAGCCCTGGAAAACAGTTTTGGAGGTAGTCTTCCAGCAGAAGACCATTTATCATGATTTTGCTGTCACCCTTCATATTTTTTCTTCTGAGTCTATTGGAAGTTGGGAGCACCAATTGAGGTCATATACTAGTTACAGCCTCCCTGCCATCTCTTTAGGGGTAACAGAGGCCAGATTGCAAAGGAAGAAACTCATTGTGGGGGATTTCATGGACTGACTCTCAGAGAAGGGCTCTGGCAAACACTGAGGCCCTCCCAGGCACAAGGGGCAGTGGAGGCCCTTGTAACTGGTGTGACTCTTAGTCTGTTTGGGCTGCTATTAAAAAAAAAAAAAAAAAATGGCACCAACCGGGTGGCTTATAAACACAGAAATTTATTTCTCACAGTTCTGGAGTCTGGAAGTCCAAGATCAAGGCATGGTCACATTCTGGGGAGGGCCCTCTTCCTGGATCATTTTCATGTGCCCTCACATGATAGAAGGGTAAGGGAGCTCTCTGGAGCCCCTTTAATAAGGGCACAAACCCCATTCATGAAGGCTCCACCCTAAGCTTCTACCAAAGGCCCCATCTCCTAACACCACCATATTTAGAGGTTTAGATTTCAACATATGAATTTGGGGAGACACAATTAGCCCATAGCACCCAGGCTATTAGCATACACTGGCATGCCCCTCCTCCCATCCTTAATTATGTCTTGAATTGAACATCTGATTTTTTTTTTTAATTGAACACCTTCATGATGGGATCAGTGCCCTTGTCAGAAGAGGAAGAGACACCAGAGCTCTCTTTCTTTGTCATGTGAGGACACAGAAAGGAGGCCATTTGCAAGCCAGGAAGAGAGGCCTCACCAGGAACTGAAACTGCTGGCCCTTTGCACTGGGACTTCCAGCCTCCGAAACTGTGAGAAATCAATGTCTGTTGTTTAAGCCACTCAGTCTCTGGTATTTCGTTATAGCAGCCTAAACTGATAAGCATCATTTGTTGTTCTCTCTCTCTCTACTCCACGAGACTATGAACTTCTTGAGATAAAAAATAAAACTTTTTTGTGTTTCTGGCATCATTACATTTCTAGAACAATCCACAGGTCATAGGAAATGTTGAATCAATGCACTTAATGGATGAATATGTGTCACACACAGAAATGGGGTCTTTCCACAGAGAGACTTAATTTGAATGTGTGGCTCTTACGGTTGGAATTTCAGGAATGAGACAAGTGAGAATCTCTGGGCCCCTCTTATATCCTGGAAAGGCAGCTGCTTCGTTGGCTCTCCTGGGTGAGCCCTAAAAATACTGGTTCTCCTTTCTAGCCCTCTCTTCACTCCCTCCTTAATGGGGCCTTAAATTGAGCCCCATTTTTCTGCTTACCCAAACCAGTGTGCTTGAGAAGTTTTCTTCACGTAGAGATTCTGTTTTATCATTCACTTTTCTATTCTGGGCTTCATGCTTGCTACAAGTGATGTGCAGTTTGGAAGAAAATCACTAAGTGCACAGAACTCTGAGGCTAAGATCGTCCGTAATACAATGATGTGGAACCTTACATGATTTTCTTATCAAAACTCCTCAAATCATTTAAGTTGCAAGTGGCTGCAAAATTCGCTTATATAGAAAGCCCTGTTTTTTCCACTCACTCAAAATGAGATGGAATCCACCTCTCTGAATCGGTTTTAAATTTTGTTTTCTTTCGTCTTCTACATTTTTTTTTTTTCCAAGAGAAACATTCACTCGCTTTTTTAGCTACCTGGTAGAGTCAGGCTGGAAAGTGAGATGAATCATCAAGTTTCCACGGCAGCTATAGGGAACCTGAGCCAGGCAACTGGACACTTCTGTATAGAGGGCTGGTAACACCCATTCTACCCAGATGGAGCTCACTTATTTTCCATAGCATTTTAAAACTGGGCCGGGAACCATTATTCACCCTATTTATAGTTTAACATGCCACATAATATTTACTCCAGGCTCCAATAGGAATGCTTCTTTGAAATGTCAGTGGATTATTTACTATGGTAAACTAATTAGTTGCGTAAATGCTTCCCTTTTCAGGGTGGGTGAGGAGGAGGCTGTTAATGCTTATTGGATTAACCTAGTATTATTGTCATTTGAAGTTCTTTTACATTTAAGAGAGTTATTACAAGACTGTCCAACTTTGCAATGCATAGTACATCTGTTGCTTAAATGACGTGAAGCTTTTTTGTTTTAACTCATGTAGGTGAAATACAACAACACAATATGAATGCCATACAACCTGAATTAAGAGAGAATCATTGCAATTTGAACACGGAAAAAAATCAACATTCCATGTTCTTGGCTGGCAGTTTTAATGCACACTACTTTTATGACAATTAGATCAACATGCAAAATGGTTATAAATGAAAGAAGCACTGAAGGTCAATGGTCCCTAAGGAATTATTACAGTGGTTGAAGGCAGTTTTCTTCTTGGACTTCAAAGGAATTCAGCTCAATGATGAGAGGAAATAGCAAATGAGATCTATGTGGGGAATTGTCATGTATGAGTATGTTTCATCTTGGGGAGTGGGAGGACGTGTTTTTCCCAGTCCTGATCACAAAGGGATTATCAGTATGAAAAAAAATATGTAATGGAACTTAAAATATGGTGAAAGAGAAATTTTTTTCAAAAAAGAAAACAGACCTGTGTGTTTAATACTTTTCACCTCTGTGCCTTATTTTTTTATAACAAGAAGATTTTAAGTAGGGGGTGAATTCCTGATCAAGGAAATAGCATGAAATTAAATCCTCTATATGAACAATATCACAGATTAAAAATAGTCATAATCAACTTCTGTATTTAAAAATCATACTAATGACTCTCAGGTTTTCTCTGTACAGGCCTGGCTGTAAATGCATCACATGAATTGTCATTTGATCCTCACAGCCACGCAGGGAGATAAGTACTGTTATTCCCTCCACTTTAAAGATGAAGAAATTCAAGCCAAAAAAGCGAAATGACTTTCCCAAGGCAGAGGGATGAGGCTAGAATATGATAAGGGAAAGGTTCTCAAACTGTGATTTGGGGACCCCTGGAGATACCTGTGACCCTTTGAGGGGGTCCATGAGGTCAAAACTATTTTGTAATAATGCTAAACTGTTATTTGCCTTTTTTACTCTCCATCTCTTACAGGTATACAATGAACTTTTCCAGATGCTACACGATGTGTGACACTGCAACAGTGTGACATTGCAACAGTGTGACATTGCAACAGAATTCTCATTCTCTCCAAACATGAGAATCCAGCTGGCTTCTATTAAGCCAGACTTTCAAGGGATATGCAAACATGGAACAATGCTACCCTTCTCACTAAATTCTGGTTTTGTTTTGAAAAATACACTTATTTTCATAAAAATTATGTTGTTTTTGTTAATATGTAATGGGCTTACTGTTCTTATTTTTAAATGAATTAATAATAAATGTTTACATTCCCTTGGATTTAATTTATACTGTAGTAAATATCTATAGATGTAACCCATATGAACAAAAGGTCTTTGGGGTCCTCAATAATTTATAAGAGTATAAAAGAGTCCCAAGATCAAAAAGCGTGAGAGTAGCTGAAGTACGGTCTTTCACATCCTATAAAATGAGTATCAAGATATCACATACATTAAAAAAAAATCAAATACACTGATGACAAAAGAGGTTGTGATAACACAGCAGGATCTACATGTTGTCAAAAATCTTGATGGAAAAACAACAAGAAAAACCCAAAAAATCAACCTAAGGTCCAAAAGTTTTCAACATCTGGATATTCTGATACCTGACTTTGGAGCTGAGATTTAAAATTTGAATCTAAATGTGTCATTTGGTGTTTAAGAGAACACCTGCCTAGTGTTCCCTCTGCCTGGAATGTCTCCAGTAGTCACAGGCCTCACTTGTTCACTTCATTCCAATCTCTGCTTAGGTGAACAAGCCATCCTACCTAAATCAGCAGCCTTCCCCATCTCCTCCATTCCTCGCCATTCCTTAACTTGCCTTATTTTTCTTTGTAACAGTTCCCACATCTAACATATACATTTTTTGCTGTGCGGTTCACCATCACATGAATTGTAAGCTGTATGAAGGTGGGGACGTTTAGCGCTTTGTTCACACTGCAACCCTAGTACTCAGAGCAGTGCCAGAAAAGTAGCAGGTACTTGATAAATATTTGAATAAGTGAACAAATGTTTCATGTAAAAAAATAATATAATGGAAGAGCAAAACCAGAAATGAACTAGGTGCTTTAAGCATAAGTTATCCAAACAAATCACCAATATTGAGCAAATACTCACGTGCTTGGTTGTCACAGAGACAACGCAATATGTTTACCACATTATTTTCTCTCCCTGGGCTCACATTTCCACCTTCCCTTGCAGTTGGGTCTGTGGGACTGAGTTCTGGCCAGTGCTTCTCAACCTCAAATGTCCATACGAATCATCTGGCATTCTTGTTAAGCTGTAGATATGAATTCAGTAGGTCTGGGGCCTGCAACTGTGTATTTCTAACAAGCTCTCAAATGAGGATATGCTTCTACTCTCTGGACCATGCTTTGAAGCCTCTTCTACACCAAGCCCTTAAAACTTGTGTCTTGTAGAAACAATGACACCCCATTAGCAATGAGGACACCTAACACCCAAATCTTGGTTTCTCCAATAAAAGGAACCAGGGCTCCTTGGAGAAATGGCTGATTCTAGGATTGGGGCAGAAAATATGAACTTGAAGGATACTGTTGTACCAAAAAGTAAGGAAGTGCTTACTTATGTCAAAGGGACACAAAAGCCAACTGAAATAGTCCCAATGGCCAAAGCTGGAACAATTTGAGTCACAAAATAAATAAGGAAGTATTGAATTATAACCCAAAACATAAAGCAAACATCAAGAGTCCATACTTATAGGAATTCCCTGGTGGCACAGTGGTTAAGAACCCACCTGCCAATGCAGGGGACACCGGTTCGATCCCTGGTCTGGGAAGATCCCACATGCCACAGAGCAACTAAGGCTGTGCGCCACAACTACTGAGCCTGTGCTCTAGAGCCCGTGAGCCACAACTACTGAAGCCCACGCGCCTAGAGCCCGTGCTCCACAACAAGAGAAGCCACCGCAGTGAGAAGGCTGCGCACTGCAAAAAAGAGTAGCCCCCCACTCACCACAACCAGAGAAAGCCCATGGGCAGCAACGAAGACCCAACACAGCCAAAAATTAATTAATTTTAAAAAGAGTCCGTACTTACATAAATGAAGTATTGAATAAATTAATAAATGGGAAAGAAGAGAGAAGCCTCCTGTGCAGAAGAATTCCAAATAATTTATGTATACACCCCGCCCCCAAGGAGGAGAAGCATAACTCCCCACTACTTAGGTGTGGGCTGTGCATAACTCATTCCAGAGTATAGCATGAAAAGGGGGAAAAAGAGTAATTTTATAGTGGAGACACCTGACAAACACTACCTCAGCTAAGTGATCAAGGTCAACATCAATAGTGATAAATCATGTTCAGTGTATGCACCCTTGATATGATGTGATAAAAATGGCATTTTACCTCTGTGGTCTTCCTCTGCAAAACATATAAACCCAGTCCAACCATAAGAGAAACACCAAACTCCGGCATAAGGGCATTTTACAAAATACACGGCCAGTACTCCTCAAAACTATCAAGGTCATCAAAAACAAGGAAAACCTGAGAAATTGTTGCAACCCAGAGAAGCTTAAGCAAACATGAAAATGAAATGTCATGTGGCATCCTGGAATTTTTTAAACAGGATATTAGGTAAAAAAAAAAAAATAAGGAAATCTGGGCTTCCCTGGTGGCGCAGTGGTTGAGAGTCCGCCTGCCGATGCAGGGGACACAGGTTCGTGCCCTGGTCCGGGAAGATCCCACATGCTGCATAGCGGCTGGGCCCGTGAGCCATGGCCGCTGAGCCTGCATGTCCGAAGCCTGTGCTCCGCAATGGGAGAGGCCACAGCAGAGAGAGGCCCGTGTACCGCAAAAAAAAAAAAAAAAGGAAATCTGAATATAGACTTTAATTGATGATAATGTATCAATATTCGTTCATTCATCATAATAAATGTTGTAATAATAAATAAAACCATACTCATGTAAGATGTTGATAACAGGGGAAACTGGGTACAGGGTTTATGGGACCTCTCTGTACCATCTTCTCAATTTTTCTGTAAATCTAAAACTGTTCTAAAAAATAAAGGCTTTGTAAAATCCCCAGATCTCCCTTTCCCTTCCAAGACGGATCCGCATGAACCTGAGAGTAAGGGTTGCTTAACTTTTGTCCCCCGGGGACTTCACTTGCCTTCCAATGCCAGCCTTGTTCTGAGGCAACTTTTGAGGATGGCTGGTGCAGATCTAACAGCTATAAAATGGAGGAGGGCCACGTGACCGGGTAAGTGTGAAATAAATATTAAATGTGTTAAGCCATTGAGATTTTCAAGTTGTTACTGTAGCACAGCTCAACCTACCCTAACTAAATATAATAATCTATATCAGGGGTTGTAAATGATGACCCACTGGTCAAATTCATTCTTCAGATTATTTTTTGTCTGGCCTTGTTGCTAAGAATGATTTGTACATTTTTAATGGGAAAAAGAGGAGGAGGAGGAAGGGGGGTTGCCTCTGGAAGGTAGGGGGAGGGAGAGGAACAGAGACCATGGGTGGCCCAAAAAGCCTAAAATATCTACTATGTAGCCCTTTAGAGAAAAACTGTGCTGATTCCTGATCTACACCCTACAGACTATCCTATTAAACAAAATTTATATCTACATAACTGAACTCTTAAAAGAAGTTCCTGGGGCTTCCCTGGTGGCGCAGTGGTTGAGAGTCCGCCTGCCGATGCAGGGGACACGGGTTCGTGCCCCGGTCTGGGAAGATCCCACATGCCGCGGAGCGGCTGGGCCCGTGAGCCATGGCCGTTGGGCCTGCGCGTCCGGAGCCTATGCTTCGCAACGGGAAAGGCCACAACAGTGAGAGGCCCACATACCGCAAAAAAAAAAAAAAGAAGTTCCTGTTATCACATAGACCCTGCCAAAAGAGCCCCTAAACCCACGGCGCTCCCTTTATTGCTGAAATCTATTCAGAAAGGAGCTAGACTTCATGAGGTTTCCAGTGATTACAAATGCGTATCAGTTATACCTCTCTACAAGAAATGCCTTGAAAAATGAAACATATTATTAAGCATCTAAAAACACATTTATTAAGTGAACCACATATATTTAATTCTATTCATATTGCAGTCAAAAGATATTTTATTTCCCTTGTACTATAGAAATGGGCCCTTTAGGGCTTCCCTGGTGGCACAGGGGTTAAGAATCCGCCTGCCAATGCAGAGGACATGGGTTCGAGCCCTGGTCTGGGAAGATCCCACATGCCATGGAGCAACTAAGCCCGTGCGCCACAACTACTGAGCCTGCGTTCTAGAGCCCGCGAGCCACAACTACTGAAACCCGCCCACCTAGAGCCCGTGCTCTGTAACGAGAAGCCACAGCAATGAGAAGCCCGCACACCACAAAGAAGAGTAGCTCCCGCTCGCTGCAACTAGAAAAAGCCCGTGCACAGCAACAAAGACCCAACACAGCCAAAATTAAATAAAAATAAAATAAATTTATTTTTAAAAAAAGAGAGAAACGGGCCCTTTAAAAATGATACATTACTAATTTCAAAAGAAGAAATTTCAATCCCCATAAGTCCAAGAAAGAAGGCGCTTCATAGGTGAATGTGGTTAGTTGTCTGACAAATTTTCCAGTTAAGCATTCATTCCAAAGACTATGAAATTAAAGAGAAATGCCCCAATTTGACCATGTTTTCATAATTCTTCACTGTGGGATACTTTATTCTGTGAAATAAAATCCCAACAAGTTAAAATCAAACTAAGAAAAGAAGAAACTCAGAATTAATGAGGAAAACAGAAGAAGCTGCATTATGGATCTTAGGGAATCTGAGAATTAGTGCCTACATTTTGATTCAGCAAATTATCAATTACAAAGTTATTAGTTGAGCCCTTACTCTGCACCTTACACTCTACTAAGAGACTCTCCCTTTAGAAACATACACAAAGTAAAAAGCAAAGCAAGGGCTTCCCTGGTGGCATAGTGGTTAAGAATCTGCCTGCCAATGCAGGGGACACGGGTTCGAGCCCTACTCTGGGAAGATCCCACATGCCGCAGAGCAACTAAGCCCGTGCGCCACAACTACTGAGCCTGCACTCTAGAGCCCGCAAGCCACAACTACTGAGCCCTCGCACCTAGAGCCCGTGCTCTGCAGCAAGAGAAGTCACTGCAATGAGAAGCCCGCACACTGCAAGGAAGATAGTCCCTGCTCACCACAACTAGATAAAAGCCTGTGCGCGGCAACAACAAAGACCCAAAGCAGCCAAAAATTAAATACGTAAATAAATATATTTTAAAAAAAGCAAAGCGAGATGAGCTTACATATGGAAGTGTGTGTGTGTGTGTACCTACACACAGTCATAGACAAACAGCCTATGGTTCAAAGCTGGGTTTGTAAGCGATTTAGGGGAGGCTTAGAGTACATTTGTTCATAAAAAACAATGTTGAAAATGCTGGGTAGGTTCTCAGCTGGTCCACAAAAGACAGATTTTGTGCTGTTGGTAGAATCTCAGGTGCTGCGTTAGAAATTCTTAATAAAACAATGGCACAACTTCCTCTAAGATACGGCCCTGGATACCCTGTCCCATGAGCACTGCTGTGTATTCCCATGTTTGTGCTCTGGTCTGGTTCAGCCAGAGAGCCCTCTCTTACCCTGGGCCCACCCAAAGCTGGCAGGCTTTCAGAGCCCCCAAATGTGACCTACACAGAAGCAGATCCAGATTTTGTGGGACCTGCACTTAAAAACCTTGGAAGAAGCCTCTTTATGAAAAATAGTACAAAATTACGAATGTATTATGTACGAACATTATACAAATTGCAGTTTTTAGAAAGCTGATAAATATCACAAATATCAGAAAATTCAAAAAAACATGTTTTATTAGTTAATGCCTAACCCACTGCTATAATATTTTTCCCAAGGTTTTTGGCTACACACACTTTTATGACTAATATTTTCTAAACAAAAAAGAAGGAAAGAATTCATTGTTTTCTTTTGCATCGTTGATCAGATTTTTTTTTTTTTTTTTACTATTGGTAATTTAGAAAAAACTTTTTGGTTTAATTTTCAGGATTGTTATCAAATTTAGGAAAACTTTTATCAAGTTTCTTTCTTAATTCCATGGTGAGATTTGAGGGCCTTTCAATGTCCTTATGCAGGGATTGATTTTGTATAACATAATCTTTGAAGTTTGTGGGCCGGTATGTGGGACGTCTGCTGGGCTCCACGTGAGTCCACTTTTTTCTTCCCACTGTTGCTGTGAGTCACCTGAGGGCAGGGCCGTTGTGTATTGCCTGCTTTCTGTCCCGGCTTCTCTGCCTCTGTTGGGTCTCCTGCAGGGACTTGTTCAACCACCTGCCTCACACCCAGCCCTGGAACGTCTGAGGAAGTTCCAGCCTGTGGGGCAACCCTTGACCAGTGAGGATGGGGAGGGGGATGCAGGTTGGTAGATAAATCTTCTTCACCTGTTTGTCTCAGGCAGACGATGCTGCATTAAACATAATGTCTTCACACACAGACTTCCCAAGTTACGCCCGACAAGCATAGGAATTCTGATAAACTATATGTTGTTTAGGGTACATTTATAATTACATATATTGAGTTATTAAGTATATGCCTAACAAAAGTGAACTTTCCATTTTTGACCAAAGATCTATGAAAACTGAATATTCTACTTCTAATTATTACACATCTGATGACTGAAGAATTTTCCATAGACGAGCTTCTAGCTCCCTATGGAGCTCTGGCTCCACTTTAAACCCTGGTTCCCTCTACATCCCATGTACTTCCTGGACCGTAGTCCATCATGTATATTCATAGGTTGGTAGAACCTCTGGCCCTATCTATGGCTTAAAACCAGGATAGTAGTGTCAGTTTCACCATACTAGGTGTGAGTGAAAAATATTGCCTGCCATATCAGTAAACAAAGGATGTTGCAGCCATCAAGCCATCACATTACAGCCGCCCGGACAGTGAGCCCTGAGGGGAACTCAGGATGGAGACAAACGGGCTGTCCACTGCCAAGCCCATCTAGCAGTCAGCCACTACAGCCATCCCTGACAGTGCACCCTGAGGAGACTCAGGATGAGAAAATACGGGATACTGGCCCCAGACAGCTGAGGTGCACATCAAAGGAATGATTTCAGTGAGCCCGGACTCTTACATCTTCCCATAGAAAAATGCTCAACTCCTTAACTTGAGATATCTGGCTTTCTTTAATTAACAGTAATCTTTTGATGTTCCGACTACCTGGTCTTTGTTGCAAAAACTCCATATATCCTGCCTACCCCCCCTTGCCTCATTGGAGCAGTTCCTCAGAGTGATCTGAGAGTCCTGTCTCCTGGGCTTGAAGTCCTCAGAATGTCTGCCGAATAAAACATAACTCTCGGGCTTCCCTGGTGGCACAGTGGTTGAGAGTCCGCCTGCCGATGCAGGGGACACGGGTTCGTGCCCCGGTCCGGGAAGATCCCACATGCCGCGGAGCGGCTAGGCCCATGAGCCAATGCTGCTGGGCCTGCGCGTCCGGAGCCTGTGCTCCGCAACGGGAGAGGCCACAACAGTGAGAGGCCCGCGTACCGCAAAAAAAATAATAAATAAAAATAAAATAAAATAATAAAACATAACTCTCAACTTTCAGGTTGTGCATTTTTTCTCAGTCGACATAGGTAAGTGAGCAGAGCGGCTGTAAACCACACAAATGTATCGCATTAAACTAATCTACATGAATCCCCAACTCAACTTCCCCTTAGCCAGATCCCAAGAATGCACACAGCCCCTCCAAAGTCACCTGACTCGAGGGGATATGGGATCCGGAAGCCAGAGTAAAAAGACAGCAGTCATAACGAACTGCAGTTAAAATATTTGTTTCTGCAAATTTTACAACATATGACCATGTAAGTACATCTCTAGGGCCCTTCCAGGGCCTCGGAGGGGGTCCATGTAGAAGAGGGTCTTGAAGCTTAAGCTTCAATAGCCTCATGGCAAATCCACCTCTGGGCAAAGGTTGCCTCCAAAATCAAACATTCCTGTGGTATAGCATGGCCTCTGGAGCCACACTGCCCTGGGATAGCATCCTAGCTCTACAACTTAGTAGCTGTAAGATCTTGGGCAAAGTTCTTAACCTTCATGATTCACTTTGCTCCCCTGTAAAATGGAGAACATGAGAGTCCTATGTCATAGTGTTAGGAGGATTCAGTGATTGTTGCATTAAGTATTCGATAGATATCAGCTATTGTCTCTCTTTTTAATGACAGGGGTGTAAAGGCAGCAACTTATCTTTCATTATGAAGGAAATATGCTGCCCGGCCCCGCCCATCGTTTAGCAGGTAAACTCTGAATGCTCAGTTTGCATTTGGAAGGGGCCTCTTCCACACCCTCATCTTGCCATTGAAATCAGTAATCCCATTTCAGTGACAACATCTCCAAAAGCAATTCTGTCCTTCAGAGAACAGTCACTAAAGAGCTTTTCAAAGATCCAGGGCCCCCTGTCAGCTGTGTTATTTCTCAAGGTACTGCAAAGGGAAGGTCCCCTGTGCCCTCCGGAGGAGGTCTAATTACCTGGTTAGTGGTTGACAGATGACACAGGTTAAGTTCACTCCAGGGTTCCTCACTCTTTGAATTCCTTCCTCTACCTGCTTACAAAAGATTCGTAGCTCATCAGTTTCAAATGATGGGAGCTGCTATTGAAACCAGCTTTTTTTGGTCAACTAATCAAGCTAAAAATTGAAATGATTCTCAGCTGCTGAAACTAGTATGCTGATTCCAGGATCTCCGGTAAACCCAGCCTTATCAATAAGCTCAGTTTGATTTTGCATTGGATTTCTTCCCCTTTGGTTGGGAAGCATCTCATCAGAATTCATTTCTACATATATTCTCCAGGATTTTGATGATAGAAGTTAACGAAATCCTCTAATTCTTTGTTATGGATATCTCCCCTTCCTGGCTTAACTTTGCTGTCAGCCTCCTGAAGCATGCTTGGGTCTGCCTCTGGTTACAGATTTAGAGACAAAGATAGTTGGGGTGGAGGATGGTAAATGGCTGAGAGCTGACAAGAATTGGCTTCGCACTGGGAGGGAATTGCAGATTTCAACAAGGGTCTGTCCCCTTCCTCCACAACACAGGTACTGGGCTGCTTTTACCGAGAAGGAAGTCTCACTGGGGGTCTGGGATTCCAGCTACCTCCTGAGTCCATCAGATCCCCTTCCCCTTCCTCATTCTAATTCTTCCTGTAACACAATGTTTTTCCAGTTTGGTTGGTTGTAAGTAGAATTTTTTAAAGAGAATAGAACAAAAACAGCAGAACACTCTGCATACAATAAAGGTAAATACTGTTTCATGACACCTTTGTTTCAGTTGTATTGGGGGGGGTGTGCACGCGCACGCCAACGCTGGATCATGGTATAAAATATATTTTTTATAAGGGCTGTGGCCAAAAACATTTGAAAGCCACTTGTGGAAGAGACTTGACAAAGCTGTAGCTTCAACTAATGTAATTCAGCAACTTAAACTTTGAATTTGGTTTTGGGCGACTTCAACCATTTAGTTTCAGGTGGTAAGAGATTTTTTTAGTGAGGTCCTTTCAAGTTAAGGGGGTGCAATCTTCGGCTAAGGGTTTATATATTGGGGCTTATTGTTTGTTCTCTTTCCTTAGGTCTTCTAGTGCTGTTAGAAGAAACCATTCCACCCACTACTCTTGAGTTCTCATGACATCATACTGTACTGTGTCCGTAGTAATGGGATTCCCCAAATCTTGCCTTCAATGAGTGCATTTCAGGTGACAATGGACAATAATTCAATGGGTATTTGCCACTTCACATCAAGGGTTGTCAGAATCCCATGACTAATACGGATGGAATTTTCACTGCCCTACTCCCAACTTTAGTTTTTCTCATCTGAGGATCTGTTGTCTGCATCACACTCCTCATTAACTAATTTCTCTTTCAATTGATTTCAAGCAGAAGTGAAAAAACCAAAAACACAAAAAACAAAACTCTGAATAACTTAAGAGGAAAATAAATATACACTGGAAAATATTGAGTGCCTGCAATGCTAGAGAATATTGGTAAATGGGCTGAAACTAAATGCAGTTTCTGGATTCCGTGCCAAGGTTACCACCTTAAAAACATTTCTCAATAGTCTCTATATCTTCATCTCTTTCCATTAGAATCCGAAATCCTAGGCAGGAGCATTAGATTGGCTGAGCATGGTCACACGGCTGCATCTTTTGAGGACACGAAAGAATTCCTGTGGTTTACAAGAGGTGAAGGAAGGCCCTGCTCAGCATGAAGATGCAATCTTTGGCCGATCCTCAAGAACACAGAGGAGGTCTGGATGTAGGGTATCAAAAAATGTCAAATGTCTGCCCAAGCTTTTGCCTCACTCTTCTGCAACTCTGTAGGTTTTTGTCCCTCTTTCATACTAAGCTATGAGCTACTCTAGAAATTATCTTGCTTTCCTTTGTATGCCACACACTATGTAGCACAGTGCCTGGATTAAAGTAGGTGATTCAAGGGTCTTCCCTGGTGGCGCAGTGGTTGACATTCCGCGCTCCCAGTGCAGGGGGCCCGGGTTCGATCCCTCGTCGGGGAACTAGATCCCACATGCATGCCACAACTAAGAGTTCACATGCCACAATTAAGGAGCCCATGAGCCGCAACTAAGGAGCATGCCTGCCACAACCAAGACCCGGCGCAACCAAATAAATAAGTTTTTTTTTTTTAAAGTTAACGGAATTTTTTAATTAAAAAAATAATAAACTAGGTGATCAAGCAAAGTGTTCGGTTATTGTGTTTGTTTTCTCTTGAATAAGAGAAATTGTAGAGCTCTTGCCAACCAGAGTCAAGCTGACATACTAAACTAACACAAACAAAAACAAGATCAAGAATAGTTAAATCTCCCTAGACCCAGCAGCAGGGTCACACGGAATCCATAAGGGACAAAAAGCCAGGTAGTTAAGACTGGGTCCACCCCAGGTTGGGCTGCACAAAGGAAAAGGATGCAAGAAGAGGTGCTGAGAAATTGTCGTTAAGCAAATCTGTGGTTAAGTCAGGATCAAAGTCTAGAATCTAGAAATTCAACTGCTTTTTAAAATCTTATCCTGTATTATTTTTTAAATAAAAATTCCCTCTGAATTACTGCATTTGTTTCAACTGCACCAAAAGGGGTTAGGCTAGTGTAGCTACCAGAGTGAGGCTCCCTGAGGGATCAGTGAAGCTGAGTGGCTCCGCAGAGATCTCAAGAAGGGCCAGCTGAGCTAGAAGGATTAGGAGGTCAATGAAGGTTGACGGGGAGCCCAGATGATTCTTTTTCCCTTGGGATCACTCACCCGGGGAGGGGGCAGGGGGGCAGGGTTGGAAGGAAGAGGAAAAAGATCCAGGGAGAGAGGCAAGAAAGTGAAGTCAGTGGGGATGGAGAGAGTGGTGGTCACAGCTGGAGATGAACTGAAAGGACAGACGCCAGGACAGCCATCTCCAAGAGACAGAAATGTGCCTCAGCTGAAGGTCATGTTCTACACTGTACTGTGGGAAAGAGACCAACAAATGGGCAGCATAGAGAAACTGTAGGATTAGACAATCCACAACTGGGATGCCTAACTCCTAAAGGACACATGTCTGCAAACTCCCCCCGTGTGCTTAAACATTTCTGGTTCCTTTTAGATATGTCAGAATTAGTCTCACTAATAATTGGAACATTTCACCTCCTCTCGGTTCTGGATGTTCCTATGAGGTAGAAAATATGAGTCCAATTATTTCAGAGACAGGGATTTGGGATACTGAGAAGGTGGCCTGGCCAGAGTCACACTGCAAACCCTTAGGGCTTCCAAGTTTAGAACTCAGGCTGTGGCCACTGCTTCCTGGTTTGTTGACGAAGATACATGAATGATAGCTTTTTATAGATGTTATGATTCTTTCGTAAGTACCAGTCATTTTAAATTCAGAGAACCTTTCTAATTTCGGTCATCTGCTGGACACCTTGGACGTTCTTGCTGGAAAGCTAGTATCTCTTGGTGGATGGCCTGTCACACCAGACTATTCCATCTATGAATAGTCATTTTGGATCTGTCCCTGGCCAGAAGCAAGTAAATGTTCCAAGTTTCATTTGCAATATGCAGAGATGGGTACCCGTTCATCTGGAAACTAAAATATTTTAAAGTATTTATGTCTCAAACTTTCACCCAAATAAGACAATTTTGAATAACACCAGTGACTTGCTACTTCTTAGCCTTTAGGTTTCATTACAATTTTACTGACTCTAGAAAAGAGGCCCTAAATAAGCCAGATGGCTAGAGATATCAGAGTATGAGTTAACATCAAAGATATTTTGACTTGCAGTAGGATTTTCTATTTGTCATGCTTCAGGGGAAGCTTAAAAACTTCTGGAAATTGAATCATGTCTTGAAGAGGAGCAGCTTAAATCAATGTTTACAGTATTTCTTCACACGTGTGAATTTGATCCTCTGAATCACCAATATTTTCTAGCCAGGTTCCCCTTATGATTGTTATGGGCTTGACGTTATTTTATATTATTGACATTTCCCAGGCCTATTTTAACCTGAAACATGTGTCTTCTCCCAATTATAGGCAGAGCCTATAACTTAAACTTCTTTTTACTTCTCTAAAATATCTGGTCGAGTATCTTGCATTAAGTGGGTGCTTGATAAATATATGACCATTGATTGAACCAGCAGAACCTGGAAATGTGGAGGAGATGACAAGCAATGGAAGAGGTGAGCAGAGCTGCCAGCCCAGCACCCAGAGGTTTCCAGTGACATCGGTCACAAGTCATCAGTCACCCCAGAGAGGGTGACACCCGCTCCTCATTTGAAGAGAATGACTTGGTCTTTGCTGTTTGGGGCTTGTCTCCCACCCCTTCTAATTTCATCTGAGAAATCTGATTGGCCACTCTACTATTTGTTCTGCTCGCCCCTCCTCCTGAATCTTCTCTGTCCCACTCCCGGACTAACAGGATAGCAAAGTCACTGAAAGGAAATATGCAAATACGGTTGTCATGTGTGCAATTAGCATCACTCTCAGAAAAGGCATGCCAAGTCCAAAGGGGTACACTCTGTAGAGACCCAAGTCATTGATGCTCCTTTCTGAACTGGGGCTTGGACAAGAAAAACCTGAGTCCAGTCCTTCAAGGATGTCTCTGATTGTGATTCATAATAAGAAATGTATATTTGGTCTTCATCCCCATTTCTGGCACAGAACTCCTGAAACCCTTGGAACTGGTCTTCTGTTATGTCAATGAAGTGACTTTTGGAAAGCTCCTAAGGTTGGGGGCATTGACAGGGGTGCCAACCACATGATTCGTAGGTTGGAACTTTCAATCCCATCCCACTGACCTCCAGGGAGAGGAATTAGGCTAAAGATTGAGCTTAATCACCAATGGCCAGTGATTTAATCAACCATGCCTATGTAATGAAGCTTCCATAAAAAAACAAAAAGGATGGGGTTCTTCTGGGTTGGTGAACATGTGGAGATTTGGAGAAGAGTGGTGGGCTCAGAAAGGGCATGTAAGCTCCATGCCCTTTCCCTATGCCTTGCCCTATGCAACTCTTTCATCTGGCTGTTCCTGAGTTATATCACTTCATAATACACCATTAATCTAATAAGATGTTTCTCTGAGTTCTTTGAGCCGCTCTAGAAAATTAATTGAACCTAAGGACGGGGTCATGGAAACCTCCGATCGATAGCCTGTAGGTCAGAAGCACAGTTGACAACCCGGACTTGTGATTGTTGTCTGAAGGGGCAGGTGGGGTGGCGGGGTGCCGTCTCTTTTGGGACCGAGCCCTTAACCTGTGGGATCTGATGCTATCTCCAGGTAGATAGTGTCAGGATTGAGCTGAATTGTAAGACACCCAGCTGGTATCAGAGAATTGCTTGGATGTATGAGGAACCCCCCTACCTATCACCACCACGTTGGAATTAGGTGCAGAATCGTTAATGTCCTAAAAGCTAAAGGCTGGTCCCATATTTGGCCTGATTTATAAAAGATCTGAAGAACACCTTAGTTTCAAGACCAACCCTAGATTTAATTCCAACAGAGCTGGACCAGTGAACTTAGTTTGGTCTAATAGTCCCAGCTGAACTCAGAATTAATCAATTTAAAATATTTACTCAGGAGCTACACTGTCCAAGACATGAATGAGGTGTATACAAAGATGGGACAGGTGCACAGACACACTCAGTGTACTGTCTAGTGGAGAAGATAAAAAACATTCCTGACAGATTACAAAACAACCGAAAATGTGGTAAATGCCGAAGAAGAGAGACACAAGGAAAGTGCTGTGAGAATTCTAAAGGAGTGAAATTTTCTTCTATGGGGACAACAATCAGGACAAGTTTCAAGCCAGCGTAGCACAGACATAGTTGGGTCTGGGCCAGGGCTAGACAGGTGTGAAGGGAAATAGTGAGAGATGGGGTTGAAAGGGATCTTATGGGACTTTAAATTATTAACGGGGCCTTAGGGGACCTTACATTCTTGATCAAGGAACGTGGGTTTCCTCCAGGGGAAAGAAGGAGGCATTCTAGGTTTATAAGCAGAGGCGTGAACTGATCCTGAAAAGATTAATCCAGCAGCAAGAAACAGAAAGGACCAGCTTGAGGAAAACGTCGACACAGAACATAGCTAAGATGCTGCTGGTGGTGGGATGAGCGAGTGTGTGCAGGCATGGCAACCCCAGGTCTGGCTCTGCTTGAAGGTGGGGAAGAAGAAACAGCACCCTGGGGCTCCGAGCTGGGATGCAGGAGTTAGGGTAGTGTCTTGACTTCAAGACTGAACACAAGTGGAAATCAGAGGACAGAAGAGCAGATACTGCACTGAGACAAGCGGAAATAAAATTTCAAGAGAGTAGAGTGAACAGTGCCAACTCCGGGCTTTTCTAAAATATTTCTAAGACCCTTATAGCCAGGAAAGGATATAGAAAACATGTATTTTCTTAATAAGATATTTTTCCTTAACCCAAGTACACTTCTAGTTTGCCTGTTACCATCCTTTTTGATATTATTGCCAAGGGAGAGGAACTTTAAATTTGAAACTAATCTTCAGATCTCCTTTCTACCATCCTGTCAGCCCAAACCAATGGACAACTCCCATGTGTTTTCAGGACAGGTCTGTGGATGAAGAAAAGTCACCTGCCATGTCAGAAAACTAAGGATGTGGGGCCATCAAGCCATCAGCCACTGCAGCGCCCCCAGCGGTGCACCCTGAGGGGATTCAGGATAGGAAAAACAAACAAACAAAAAAAACAGGATACTGGGCCAAGATAGCTGGGGTGCACATCAAAGGAATGATTTCAGTGAGTCCAGACTCTTGCATCTTCCCATATATAGAAAAATGCTAAATTCCTTGAAATATCTGGTTTTTCTTTTTTCTTTTTTTCTTTTATTTATTTTATTTTGGGCTGTGTTGGGGCTTCACTGATGCGCACAGGCTTTCTCTAGTTGCGGCGAGCGGGGGCTACTCTTCGCTGTGGCGTGCGGGCTTCTCATTGCAATGGCTTTTGTTGCAGAGCACGGGCTCTAGGAGCGCAGGCTCAGTAGTTGTGGCTCGCGGGCTCTAGAGTGCAGGCTCAGTAGTTGTGGCGCACGGGCTTAGTTCCTTCGCGGCATGTGGGATCTTCCTGGACCAGGGATCGAACCCGCGTCCCCTCCATTGGCAGGCGGATTCTTAAGCACTGCGCCACCAGGGAAGCCCTGGCTTTTCTTTAATTAACAACAATCTTTTGACGTTCCAACTACCCAGTTGCAAAAACTCCGATATATCCTGGCTCCCCGCTTCCCTCTTTGGAGCAGCCCCTCAGAGCTATCTGAGAGACTCTCTTCTGGGCTTATGTCCTCAGGACGTCCTCCAAATAAAATATAATTCTCAATTTTTAGGTTGTGCACTTTTTTCAATCAACAGGATGAAACCAGTGTTTCCTTCTTATTTCACTTATTAAAGTTTAAACTTTATTTTTAAAATATCTACCATGTTTTCCCAGTATTTCTAAAGAAAATGTATTTGGGAGGGAAGTTTTCATCATCTCTAGGTGTCTATTCCTCCCTCAGGTTTACAAGCTATTTGAAATGTGCATGTTTTTCACTCCCCTCACCAAGTGGGTGAGGGCCTTCTTTCTCTTCATTGGCCTCATATTATTCCTCCCAAATTCCTCAGATACTATGTGATGTTTATAAGAGTCTTCAATACTTCTTGTTCTTTTTTTCTTTCATGCAGATCAATCCTGTTTTTTCACTAAGGGCCAAAAGAAACTCCAGGCTAAGAACTCTGGTAGCTGGTATCTCTATAGCAATTAAGAGAAGCTATGAATTCTGGATTTGTTGCTTTGTTTTGGTTGTTAGCATTTACCAAGCCAAATACACAAAGCCAAGTGAAAAAAGAGGTTTGTTTATGGATTTCCTGCCTAAAGAAAGCAAGCCTCACTGACGCATTGTCCATGGGTTCATCTAGGAGCAGCTGCTATAACCTCAGAAAACGTTTTGGGTGTTGAATTTCTACCAGTAGTTGTCACCCCGTTACTTCCTTGCCCACTGGGCTATTTACTGGTGATAAATCCCCAGGACTTCTCCTTTCAGAAACTCTTTTTGTCTATCTTATCCCTTCTCTTCTGATAAATTACAAGCATAGATGTATACATGAATAACTACTGTCTTCCTATGTGCAGGTAACTCCGCTGTCAATCACGGTTACCTGTAGACATGACCCTCTTAACCCCACTCTGCATTTTGGAAACTCCAGTTCCCTGCAAGGTTTTCCTCTTCCCTGTAACAGTTTGTGTCTCGGAGTGATCAAGAACAACTCCTCACAGCCACTGCCCCCCTCCCCTGCTCAGGCAGCACTGGTGCCCTCTGCTTTTGAGGTGTGTGTCCCACCCAAACTCGAGAGGGTCCCTCCATGCTGTGCCCACTGGCCTGGCATCAATGCCAAAGGGATGGACCTGAAGGACAGCAGAATATGCCACCCAAAGTATGACTGTAGGAGTTCAGGACACGCCTCCCCAAAATATACTGCCTTTGTATATCTATTATTTTGTGCTGTAGGCATTTGAAAACCAGCAAATGCAGGGGAAAGCTTTCTCTGAATTCCCTTTATCTGCCTAAAGACAGATCCTCTAAGAGGAACTCGAATGTCATAAATCCTCTTCACAGGAGTTTCACCAACCAGGGAGCACTGACCTTTGTCACAGGGGAGGAGACTAGAAGTTGACACCACACTCAAACTTTGTCACTAACTGTCATACATCACGTGTATTCTTCTAAGGGCCCGTTCACCTTTCCTAAAAATTATTTACTCTCCCCTAAGAGACCTACATCCGTCCTCCCTTTCCCCCATTAAGATGGTGTTGATATTATGGTAATCATTTCGCAATGTGTGTATGTCAAATCATTACGCTGCACCCCTTAAACTTGTACTGTGTTGTACATCAATTATATCTCAATAAAACTGGAAGAAAAAATAATAACAAAATATTAAAAAATTTTAAGATGGTGTTGAATCCTGAATTCTAAGGCACCTCACAAGTTACTCATTTTTTCCCAAGTATCTCCCTTGCATACATGAGGTTTACAGGTCAACAAACTTCTGTGTAGTTTTCACTTGTTAATCTCTCTTTTATTACAGGGGTCTCAGCTATGCACTCGGAAGGACAGAGGGAAAATTAGCTTTCCTCCCCTACGTACCAAAGCCACGCTGTTGTGACAGAAACCAACGTAGCTGACACTGGATGCTACTTCTGCCCCCATCTGAGGGCAAGGGCACTGGTACCTGAACCAAGGGCATCCTTTCCCCATTGCTTCCAGAGCTTTTGATGCCCCTCTTGGCCACTGGTGAAGCCTTCTCCTCCTCTCCCTGCTCCCGCTGCCTCTGTGGAAGAAATCGGTGGCGCTGGGGGCCCGCCACCAGAACTGGAGAACCCACGGGCATGCAGGAGGCCCCCAAATGCCAAAGCTCTGACACCCCAGTCACTCTGCAGGTGCGGATGCCTCTCTCCGGCTTTGTTATTCTGTTGCTCTATTATTCTGCCAGCCTCTCAAAACAATGCTGCCTTGTACTCCCAATGTTTCAAAGAGAGTTTGTGCAGAAACAGCTCTTCCTTTGTTATTCAAATCTCTCTCCCCACCCCCTACCCAGGAATTAAGGGCTTCCCTTCTCTTCGGCACCTGAGGTGTAACTAATTGACCACAGCCTGCGGCCTGCTTGAATCTCTCCTCCCCTAGACGATTTATTTCCAAAGAGGTTCAGCTCCGCAGGCTGACACCTTCCCTGACATTTCTGAATCCTGAGGAGAGATTCTCCTCATCTCAAGCTGCACTCCGTGCCTCCCAACCTTCTTTATTCACAAGACAAGGGAAGGGGGTCCAGGGAAATGACCTGCAAATTTGCAGGTGCGTGTAAGAAGGAAAAGTGATTTTTCATTCTCTGGGTGGGCATTAGCTGAGCTGAACTAGCAGCAGGACCACTTACTTCTTCCCGCAGAGAGAAACAGAACCTGATAAACTGGGGGAAGAGCTTCCTATGAGGTCCTCAGCATTTGGAAACACACCCAAACTTAGCCAAGTCGGCTTCCATCCAGAAATTTCTGAAGTTGAGAGGGTTGGAGGTGTTACCTCCAACAACAGGATGAGATGGAATCACGGTGAAGTTAGTGAGCCTGGAAAAAGGAGGGGGGGCCCTCCACCCCACCCCGGATCCCTGCAGCCTTCAAAGGGTGAGGAAGAGGGAGAACAGAAGCCGTGGAATGTGCCCGAGGACATGGATGAAGGGATGTCCCATCTGGAAAGATGCTTAGGTTTGTGGACCACTGTCAGGGACCAAAGAGAGGCACAGCTGGCCCCTCAGCACCGGAGGGGGTTGGGATGCAACTGAACTTGGCAGCGACCAGCCTAGTTGACTGAAGGCACCAGCAGCACAGGAAGGCAACTGAGCCAGAGTAAGACCAGGGCTGCCTCCCTCCTCACACAGCCTCTTCCTGGGGAAGGGGAACCCAGCCATCACTCTATGCCTCCTCCCCACTATACAGGAGTAGCTAGAGCCTGGAACAGCAAGGGCAGGGGGAGGCCCTGGAAACAGACCCGTGGCTCACTCACACACATGTGTATGCACACATACCCCTCCAACGTACGGGATTCAGAGGAAAGATGGAAAGGTAGACCCACCCCTCCCCCTTCTCCAAGTCCCCTGAACCAAAGCCTGGATGGGGTGGGCAGAGATTCAAATTGTCGATAAGATTCAGGTTTAAATTAGATTAGGCTGTCCTGAGTTTAAATAACTGAAAATGACTGGGAAGCGATCAAATCTGCCCAAGACGTATTTATGGGTTCTGTACCAGGCAGAAGCAGAGATCCAACCTTGCACAGTGGGGGCGGTGACTGGAAGAAAAGACAACTGCATCCCTCCCAGTTCACAGTGCTCAATAAACAAGTTACATGTGCGACACCCTCTCTTAAACACACCTCAAATCTAACACCTTTCTTCGAATCTTCTTTCCAGGCTTAAAGTTGTTGCGCAAGGCTGAGATTAGAACGAAATACAGTAAAATTTTCAGGAATTTTTTAAAAAGTCTCAACTTTGGGCTTCCCTGGTGGCAAAGTGGTTAAGAATCCACCTGCCAATACAGGAGACACAGGTTCGAGCCCTGGTCCAGGAGGATCCCACATGCCGCGAAGCAACTAAGCCCGTGCGCCACAACTATTGAGCCTGCGCTCTAGAGCCGCGAGCCACAACTACTGAGCCCACGTGCCACAACTACTGAAGCCCGCGTGCCTAGAGCCCGTGCTCCGCAACAAGAGAAGCCACCACAATGAGAAGCCTG
The DNA here is from genome assembly GCF_964341445.2 of Mesoplodon mirus. Classification (NCBI taxonomy): domain Eukaryota; kingdom Metazoa; phylum Chordata; class Mammalia; order Artiodactyla; family Ziphiidae; genus Mesoplodon; species Mesoplodon mirus. The sequence goes on from NC_138992.1 coordinate 60,733,223, forward strand.
CGCACTGCAACGAAGAGTAGCCCCCGCTCGCCGCAACTCGAGAAAGCCCGCGCGCAGCGACGAAGACCCAACACAGCCAAAAATAAAAACAAAAACAGACAAAAAGTCTCAAATTGATTTGGCTACCTTGTATATCCACAAATTACCCCAAGATGGTATTTCGCCCTTGCCATCATCTCTGTACTTTCTATGTGGAAGCTGTGGCTGTGTTGGGATAAAAACTATGCATACGGAGAAAATATAAATATTGCAAAGTATTCTTTTTCCTTCGTCCTCCCACTTTAACCACTGCTCCTGCCTCTGCCTCAAAAACACACTTGGAAAGAAGAAAGCCTTCCAATAACAGTTACTAAGATTACCTAGACATAAGGAAAAAGTGTTACCCTGATAACCATCAGTGACCACATCAATCTTCCTAGGTTACTATCTAGAGAGATTCTGAGTTTAAATTTGTACGTAAAAGAGCATTTGCCACAGAATTTTTTTAAAATAAAGGCTTTTTATTTAATGATGTACTTATGTGTAAAAGTTACAAAGACTTAAGTCAGAACTCCTTACTCTTCTTTTTTTCCCATGGCATATATCACCTTTTAAAAATCAGTTTATATTGAGGTATAATTGACATACAAAAGCTGTCTATATTTAATGTGTACAGTTTGATGAGTTTGGAGGTAAGTATACACCCGTGCAACCATCACCACAATAAAAGCCATAGGTTTCTCCATCATAAAAAAATTTTAAAAATAAACAAAAAAGACACTGGGAACATCTAGTCAGCAATGAATAGACCTCTATTCATTGAAATGTTCTCTTGCAGCAGGATCTACTTGATCAACTTAAGATACAAATGAAATCGCATCACATTTATTACTCTAATTAACCCCCAAAGCCCCATCTATCTTCCCCCCGCCCCAGGAATTCCCTCTTCTCTGAGATTCCCAAGAATCCAGGGATTTACTTAATCGGAAGGGAGTGAGTCTAGATAGAAAGTGAGAAATGCAGTCCCCGCTGGACCCATGCTCCTGCCCACCACAGGGTGTCACTGTTGAACACTGGTCCTGCACAGTCCAGTGCCCACAACGCTTTACCACTGCAGCGACTGAACGGGCTCCCTATAACCTTGCTTTATGACTTCTCTCTTACTTCAGACTTTCCTCCAGAGCCAGAGTCAAGCCAGTGGGCTTCCAGCCTCACCCACACATGCCCCAGCCTTCTCCCAAAATCCTGTGGGCCTCTGTGATGAGTCCAGGGCACCTAATGCAAACTGGTCCACCAGGCTCCGAGAGCTCTACCAACAGAGTTGCCTTGTTAAGCCAAACAAAAGATTCTGTTACACTCTTCAAAAAGGTCTTGCATTAAGCATAATAGAGAGCTTCACTCAAATGACTCTTTTCTGAACAAAGATCTACTCCTAAATTGTTTGCTGTAGCCACCTACAGAGTGAATTACTGAGAATTTCTCTTGCCAAAACTAATTTTACCGGACACCCTGTTTTGCATTTCAACTCTTGATTAATAAAGTTGGGACCACTGGGGAACTTCTGGAGGGATACTGAGCTTTAAGTCTGAAGTGACGATCATATTCTTCCCTGACAGAACAAAATGGTAATTTGGTGCCATATTGTTGAATTGTAACCTGATATGCCAAGTGCCCTCTAGATACACTCTCCCCCCTCTTTGTGCCTGGAAATCCTTTTCCTCAGTTCACAGTTGGGCTTGGCCAAGGAGGGGCACCTGTCACAGGTAAGAAGTGACTGCCACAGACCCCTTCTCCAGTTGGGTGGCCCCATCCATGTAGCTCCTTCTCAGCTTCTGGTGCCATGGCTTCCGGCTCTTGCTAACCCCCAGGGCACCACACTAGTCCTTGTGGTTTTCCCTAATCCTGCCCATGCCCTGAAAAACGTCCCTTTGCTAGACTATCTTCACATTTCCAAGTTTGCAGGTGCCATCTGTTTCCTGCTGGAACCGGGACTGATATATCAGGAGTAAGAGAAGAAAACAGTCTCGGTTATTTAAGCAAACCAAGCTTCTGATTACTACAACTTCGTATACAAAACACTCTCCCATGGCCAGACAGATTCAAGAGGACCAACCACAGCTATATCCCTAGGCCTGAACTTCAAAGGGGCCCCTCTCCTAATACCAACGTTGTTCTTGTGGAACCTCAGAGTGAATTATTTCGGCCAAGCAACAGTCGGCAGCTCAGAGCTAATGGCGAATTGATTTTCAATGAATTGGCCTTTCAGCATATTGAAGATTATTTTGGCAAGTTGGTTTTTGGTATAGTGACTTGCTTCCACACTCAATACTCCTGCGCCTCCCATGTGCATCTCCTTGCTGTTTTGGTTTAAACTTAATGTCTCTCCCACTACATTGTAGGATCCTCCCAGAGGGAGTATCGTGTGCTACCCATCTTTGTGTTTTCCCCAGCCCTCTCCTAGGACCCAATACAGTGTTTTGCACAAATAGCTACTCCGTAAATATTTGTGAAAGAAAATGAATGAAAAGAAAAAAGATACAGTGAAATACTGAAGCAAAGACAGACAGAATCCATCAGAGATATACAAACCATTACACATGGGCAGAGAGTGTTTCTATCTGCCTGTGAAACAGTCACTGAAAGAGAAGGGAAGGGGGAGGGGAGGAAAGGGATAGAAGGAAGGTTTCAGAAGAGAAAGGAAGGAAAAGAAGAAGGGAAGGGAAGATAAAGAAGCAAAGGAAGAGAAAGGAAAATATCCTTTCATAAATCTAACTTAAGTAAAAAAAAATAGGCGTATGCATATATATCTGTATAATCACTGACATACATGGGCAAGCACACACCTGAAAGGATTCTGTCACTAAGACATCTTGATTATCTCTAATAAAGCCTTTCTTAAAAATCATTAGTAATGACATAAATAATGCCCAACATGTATTTTGGATTTAACAGGGTTTTCCCATTTTGATGCTCAAACTCTATACAGATTATTTTCACTCTCCCCAGAAAAAAATCTCTCTTGACATTTAAAACTCAAATGAGAAGTCTGACCAGGATCCAAACATGAATGTGGTGGATCTGTCTCTGATTTCTAAAATAGGACCAGAGAAATGACTTTCCCGGCTGTATTTTTAGCAGTGGGAGGGAAGGCGCTCCCTGTGCTGCTTCTTGGCAGGCTTGCAGTCTGCCACTCCTGAGCCTGTCCCCTGAATCCTCCTGTCACTCCGTCTTCTGCACCAGTCAGCATCTGCACTCCTGCCTTGGAGCCCATGAAGCCAGCCGCGCAGCTTACTGGGTGGGGTTCCTTTGCCTGAAGTGGGGACATTTAAGATGGCAAGACCTCATCCCCTTGACAACCGTGCTGAGAAAAAAGAATCCGTTTATCACCAGTTACAAAGCTCCAGGAACAGCCCAACTTAAAGAGAAGCTAATTCACGCTCTCTACAATTCTTTGGTCCTTGGAGAAGCAGATAAAATTCTCCTCTTTCTGGGGTCAGGAAAAGGGAGGCTCGGAGAGGTGAAATAACACGCCCAATTCCCCAGCTAGTTACTAGTCGAAGCAATACATCATGAATAACCAGCATGTGTATAACGTGAACTATTTATCGTGCCCTTCTGCTCATTGAGCCTCACCACAACCCCAAAAGATAGACTGAATGGGTATTATCATATTCCCATACCACAGACTGGAAAACTGAGGTTCAGAGAAGAAAAATAAATTCTCTAGGCTGGCACATCTGGAAAGGCTGAGCTCGTGACCTGACTTCCTTGAGATGGTACAGCTGTGCTGCCCCCTGGCTCTGACTCCACAGTCAGCACGCTCAGGGGAGTGACTATTCTGCATTGTGTGTCAAGGAAGGAAAAGCCACGACAGCCTGGTGAGGATGTCAGAGCAGTAAAACAGTGAGTGAATGGGATCTCTGTATCTAGATGATCCCTAGATAACTGAGTGGCTCATCTTGGGGGGAGGTGAAGGGAGCTGGGGTGGGAGGAGAATAATTGACAACACGTGGCATTCGACTTGTAGAAACCTCTTACATGCAAAGCATGACTCAGGAAATCTGGGTGAACATGTGTCCCATTTCTCTGGGACAGTCGCAATCTAGGCTGTTGTCCTGGAATAACTAGGCATGGTGCCCTCTTTTATTCTCAAAAGTATCCTGGCTTGCACAGTAAATCATATAGTCACCCTACATACAGAAATTTGTACTTCATAATGTTCTAAAGCCAAACGCTTCTCCCACCCTCTTTGACACTCCAAAACATAACTGCAGCACCGAGTTTAATCAAACAGGTGCATCACGCTACATGAACGTCAGGAACCCAACGAGGGCAGAGGCCAGACTGCGTGTGGAATTTGCACTTTCTCAATACTTTTCAAGTTGGTGAACAAAACGGCAAATCATATTTTTTCCCAGGTGCACTGTAGTCAAAGCTCTCTAGAAATTTTCTCAAAGCAATGTCATTGCTAGGAGACAGCAAAAAATATCTTGCTGCTGGAGCTCTGTTGCTATAATAATGAGACTAAATTTGGAGTAAAAGAAGCATTCACTTTTTAAGAATCACACATACACAAAATATAATCCAAGAGAATACTTTAAATGTTTAAATCCTAAAAAAAAAGAAAAGAAAAAGAAAAAGAAAAAATACTAAGTGTCATTTTCTCTAGCATTACAACTACACGAGACGAACAAGCTGATCAGAGTGGTTGAATTACATTTTGTCTACTTTCAGACATGGCAGCTCGTCCTTGGACATTTTAAAATCAGCGCATCAGTTTACAGTTTCCTATGCAGCCTTTCTGTCTTCTAATTCCCTTTAAAAGGACCAACAGTAAAAGCCAGAAGTCTTTCCAAGCCCCAGGGCTGCACCCCAGGACAGCACATCGCATACTTCCCTGCATCAGCAGATCAGGTTACACGTGCCTGAGAGCCCTGCCGGCCCTTCAAGGATCCATTACTGTGTTTTCCAGGCACCTATGGGACTCCGCCCCCCAATTTCTCACTTACTGGTTTCAAAGGCCAGTCTCAATGTCATCAAGATTAAACCAGATCTCAGGGAGGCAACATAATGCTGGAGTTAAGAGCTTGAGCTTTGGAGTACAAGCCCCAGGTCCAAATCCCAACTCTGCCATTTACGAGCCTTATGACTACGGTCAAGTTATTTACGTCCTGTATAACTCACGGGGTTGGTGTGGGGACTCCATGAAATAATTCAGGTAAACCACAAAGTGCTGGGTACATAGTATGTGCTCAAAACATATCCATTATCCATTCTCAGAAATTGAACATGACCTAAAACTTCAGTGTACATAAAATTATCATGGTAAGGGAGGGGGGATTTTCAGAGAAAGAAGGCAGAGTTTGGAATCAGAAAATCTGATGCACTCCTTGGCTTATATGGTTCTGAATTGTTTAATTTCTTTGAATCTCAATTATTTTCTCCCACCCCGAAAACAATGATAAAAATATCCTAGAGTCACTGAGAGGCTCCAATAAAATAAGGAAAAATGTTTTGTAAACCCAACAAATATTCTTTATTAGTATTATTATTAATAATCAAAATGAGACTCAGAACATATCATCTGCACAAACCTGAGGGCTAACACAACTAAAATGCCCAGTTTCTTAGCTGGAGAGCTCCCCATCTCAGGACCAGGCTGGATGGCTGCGGTGGACACTGAACACGGGAGTTCCCTTCTCGTGATACACGGTATTCCTGCCAACTCCCCTAGATGGAAAAGGGTGAGTAGAAGGGGGGCGGAGGGTGACATGCATTTCTATGCCCACACATCCAAACCAGAAGCAAGAGATGAAATTGTAGACAATCTCCCTCTAAGAAACACTCTTTTGGGGGTTTTTTAAAAATATTTATTTATTTTATTTATTTGGCTGCGCTGGGTCTTAGTTGCAGCACGCAGGATCTTTTAGTTGCGGCGTGTGTGATCTAGTTCCCTGACCAGGGATCGAACCCCGGCCCCCTGCATTGGAAGCGTGGAGTTTTAGCCACTGGACCACCAGGAAAGTCCCTAAGAAACACTCTTGACAGTGCGTAGTGAGCATAGCTCACTGGGGAACTGCTAACCACTTTGACATTTTCAAACAATGACTTCATCCCCCTGCCCCCATGCTTTTGGGGGCAGGGGGATGAAGTCATTGCTTGAAAGAAAGATGAAGAGGAGCAACACAGTTGTTGGTATCCTTATTAAAGGCCTAAAAGGAAGGCCTAAGAAAGTAATCACATCCATAGCAATAAGATATGACACCCCAAAAGAAACAGTCACCCCCAAAGAAATGTTTAAAACCAAATGCTTTTAAAATTAACATTTAGAATTTACAAAGTCTTGGGACTTCCCTGGTGGCGCAGTGGTTAAGAATCCGCCTGCCAATGCAGGGGACAGGGGTTCGAGCCCTGGTCCGGGAAGATCCCACATGCCGTGGAGCAACTAAGCCCGTGCGCCACAACTACTGAAGCCCACATGCCTAGAGCCCGTGCTCCGAAACAAGAGCGAGCAGCCACCGCAATGAGAAGCTCGCGCACCGCAACTGAAGGCCCAACGCAGCCAAAAATAAAATAAATATATTTTTTAAAAGTACAAAAAAAAAAAAAAGAATTTACAAAGTCTTTCATATGCTACCTTATGAAAACCTCCCGTTAAAATATTTCCCTTCTTCCAAGCAACATCAGACATCTGTAGGTAACTGCTTTTGTCTCTCTTTGGGGAAAAAAAAATGTAGCATTTATTTTGCCAACAGGACACTGAAGCACAGAGAGGTTGGGCTATGCCAGCCCTCTCTTCACCTAGCAGTGACACCACAGTAGTTCTAAGCCCTTCTCTGTGTAATCAACAAAATAGCGTGTGACTAGCATAACTGTAAAGAACTTTGTCAATTTCAGTTTACCTGCCTTTTCCAGACAACTGGCATTGTGGAATATATCAATTCTCACCACTAGCTCTTCTGTAGCACCTCTGGGAATAGCTAAAATATCTACAGACAACCTAACTATAGAGTTTTTGGAAAATAAATGCAGTAAGAATTTAGAAATAACAATTACAAAGCTCAGTCAATATTTTTACAAGGAACCCCAAATTCTCTGGGTAACCAATCATGTCTGTCCTCTACCTCACGTACAAGGCAGAAGAATTCAAATATCTTCTTGGGGCATCTTCCTCAGGATCTAAGTTGGATCATCATCACCAGGACAGTCCATCTAGGAACCCACAGGAACTTTCCTTTGTGGCTTATCCTCCACTCGATATTTGGTATGTGATCTTACTTTTAAACCTTCCACATGTATCTCCACAGTTTTTGACAATTGGAAAGGAGAAAAAAATGTGATATTACTTTCCTCTAGCAAAGCAGTAGTTTTGGACCATTGCACCTTCCTATCTATTCTCCTAACTTCTTATGTTAACACTGAGGGTCACTGCTGGGTCTCCTTGGGGAGGACATCAAAAGGCCCGGCTGTTCTGTCAGTGTTTGTTCCTCGGTCGTTCATTCATCAGCTATAGTCTTACTGTATCTGCAGCCAAGTCCCTATTTCATTGTATGTGTCACCATATATACAAAACTTGGCCTGGGGTCAGCAAAGATGTCCTTTTGTGCCCACTGAGAAGAACGTCAACTACTCTAACAGTGCTGGCCCCTCGCCCTCGTCCTCAGCCATCCCACTCCAGCCCGCCCCCCGGAGAAGTGAACTGTGTCACTGATGACTTTGGAGAAAGGAACTAGGCGTGCTCCACTCAGCCCGTTCGGGGTTCTCATTAGGAGCCGGCCTGGCCAAGGGTACCTGGGGCTGCTCTCCTGGGAGCACGGTAAGGAGCCTATACATTCAGATGAGGCCAGCTCTAGCCCTGCTGGTCCAGCGACTGGTGAGGATGCCTGTCTAATGCAAGGGTGGCTCTTGGGCTCTGCCTTTCTCTTGCATCCATCCTTCGCTCGGTTTGGAACTGGAGCGGTGGGGGGTGGGGGGGTGGGGGGGAGGGTCTTAAATGGTAATCTCTTAAAAATTCCTAGAATTTTATTAGCCCCCAGTCACTCTCATCCACTCTCACTCTTTTCTCCATCCAAGCCCATTAGAAGTTGTCATTTCGCTCACACGCCTGTTTTATCTCACACTGTACCCTTTATGATTTCAGCCTCTTCCCATTAAATGGAAGGAACTGAGCTGAATGGTCATCACTTGACTGTTCAGTCTGGGAATTAGGAGATGTCTACACAGTTAACCCTCCCTACTCCCACTGAGCAAACAATGTGAGCTGTTTTTCCAGTAATGGAAATGGGGTCCTAGGAACCATTCTCACCCTCCCGCTTTGGCTCTCGTGGTGAGCAGAGACCCAGTCCTAACAGTACACACAAAGGCTGCGGAGGAGCATGACCAACACTCAGGAGGATTACCCTCACAACCCTGGTGCCTCGAGCTCAGTGCTAGAACAACATGAGCGAATCACTTCAGGCAAAACAGTTAGCGAAAGGGACGGCTATCAGCTCGGAGGTAGCTCTGGTGTAGTGGTGGAGTACGTAAACCCCTGGAGCTGGCAGCTCAGGTTCAGATCCCAGCTTCTCTACTTACTAGCTGCTTGGTTTCAGGTATGCAATTCTACCTTTCTGACTCTGCTTCTCATTTGTGAAATGAGGATATAATAGCATCTACTGGGAATTCCCTGGCAGTGGTTAGGACTCCAGTGGCTATGACTCCACCATTTCACCGCCGACGGCACGGGTTCAGTCTCTGGTTGGGGGAACTAAAATCCCACAAAGCCACGTGGCGCGGCCAGTAAAATAAAATAAAAAATAATAGCATCTATCTCTCAGGTTTGATATAGGAGTAAACAAATTAACGCTTGTAAAACATTTAGACAGTGCCAAGTACGTAATTAACATTCAATAAATGCTGGCTATCGTTATTTGAGTTTGAACATGATGGCACGTACAAGCTTAAGCATTGGGTAAGATTCAATTGTGTCATCGGTGGTAACAGACAGCAAAACATCTAGTTGTCTCATAACAGCCTAATGTGGCTCCATCCATCATAAAAAGTTCAACAGGACTCTTTCTGAGGTTAGTTATGTGCTCAGCCTCCTTCGTTTTAATCTAATTAATTATGTACATTTAACATACATTTTAGTTGATTGGTGAATGAAAGCTGAGCTGCCAGCTATAGGTGTGAGAGCGCTGGCTGCCCCAGGCAGCTAGAAAACGTTGGGATTTCCATTATCACTGGTCTCAGAGCATCTCCTGCTGTGTAATCTGCTGAGCCACCTCCACATCATGCCAGCTCTGCAGGCAACATCGTGCCTGTAGCAGCACTGGGTAGCAGTCTCCGTCCACGTGGGATGATATCACATAGGCTAGCCCAAAATAAGTGTGGCAAGTGGAATAAAGGGAACTGGCCAAGAGAGTATCAGGGTCAAAGGCGTCCCTCAAATCCTCTAAAGGCCCAGAAAAGCAGCAAGGTAAGCAGTGGTCAATTTCCTCAAAGAGGATACTTGCAAGAAAATGAGCTGAATTCCCATACAGTCCATCAGAATTCAGGTTTCATCTTTTCTTTGAGCTCTGCACACAATAGATCCCATCCCCTAATTGCTATGTATTGCTTCAAATGTGAGAAACACAGTGTGTTCTGTTTTTATGGTAATTGAGTGGGCTTGTTCAGAAAGTGTAAAACTCCACCAGTTGCTGAACCAGTTGTTCAATTAAGTGGTCGCTGCATTTCCCAGGCAGGTGGGGTTCAACTGGGTTACAGGCAGCATCCTTCTTGCTCTGTCTAGGGGCTTATTTTCTCTTCCTCACATGATGTAACTGAAGACTCCCTGTCACCGTGGAAGAATATGACTTCCAGTTCTTGTCTTCTGCAGAACAGGACTCTGCAGCAAATCCCAAATCCAACACTTAATAGAGGTCAAATGGAACGAAGTTTTTAATAAATGCATCTGCATATGTGGTGAAAGCTAAGCAGCTGCTTTCAAGTCAGGGCTTGGTGGAAAGCTGAAAGGCATTTGAAAACGCTAGGAAATGTGTGCATGGAAAGTGGATTTTGCAGTTATAAGTCCAAGTTGCTAGACACTTGCCTGACCTGGCAGCTCCTGCCTGCGAGTCTCTGCTGGGATTTGTGATGCATCCACTGGGAATGCATGAATACATCTCTCCTGACTTCAAGGTGTAGCTCACAGAGAACGCCTCACATTTCATGTAAGTAGGCGGCTAAAGAACTTTATAAAATGCCTCCTACTCCAAACCCTCTAAAAGGAGTTGGAGGATCTCTGTCATGACATAGACCCCCACCAGCAAGGGCATGCAGGCAGTTTTCCAGCTTCCATAGATAGAGTTTTCAGTAATATACAGCTCTAATTAAAATTTGCCTTGAGTATTGATTCTCATCCTTCACAATAATGAATTGAGGAAAACGTCAGTGAAATCAAGAGAAATGTCTTGGATCAGCTCTGCCCAGATTGTCTTATTCTTTGATTACCTGGTTCTCCATCCACATTGTAGTTCTATACTAACAGACCCAGCTTTATGAACCTTTGACTCCTTTCTTCAACACATGCCAAGGCAGTAGAGAATAGCTACCTCATTTACTGGACACTAATGTTGTTTTCAAGCTTCAAGGGGCCATCCCATCAGCACATGACAACCGGCTCCAAGGTGCCCTTGCCAATATATTAAATGCTGCCCCATGTCAAACACTCTCTCTTATATTCTGCCCTCCCTGGTCCAAACTCTCAAGATCAATTCCCAGACTTCGTCTTCCTGCTCTTGCTGGTACATATGAGGCCTGTCCTCCAGATTCTTCGGTGAATACTCCTTTGCTTCTCATAACAGAGAAAGTGTGCCCCTACTTGGTCAATGCTGAAATGTCATCCTAGTTGCTGGTCTAGAAACAACACAGAGAGGCAGATCTTGAGAAGGACAAGCACGATCCTGTGGACCATCCATCTCAGGTGAATCTTGTATATGGTCTCCAGAAGGTGCAGACTGAATTGTGCGCCCTCAAAATTATGTTGAAGTCCTAACACCCAGTACCTGAGAATGTGATCTTATTTGGAAATAGGGTCTTTGCAGAGGTAATCAAGTTAAAATGAGCTCACCCTGGATTCGGATGGGCCCTGATCCACTATGAATGATGTCTTTATAAGAAGAGAAGAGGGCTTCCCTGGTGGCGCAGTGGTTGAGAGTCCGCCTGCCGATGCAGGGGACACGGGTTCGTGCCCCAGTCCGGGAGGATCCCACATGCCGCGGAGCGGCTGGGCCCATGAGCCATGGCCGCTGAGCCTGCGCATCCGGAGCCTGTTCTCCACAACGGGAGAGGTCACAACAGTGAGAGGTCCGCGTACCGCAAAAAAAAAAAAAAAGAAGACGACGATGACACACAGACACAGAAGGGAGAATGCCATGTGAAGATGGAAACGAAGAATGGCATGATACATCTAAGCGCCAAGGAATGCCAAGGATTGCCAGCAACCATCAAAAGCTTAAGAGAGAGCCATGCAACAACTTCTTTCTTAGAGCCTGTGAGAAGGAACCAACGCTTAATTTCAGACTTCTAGCCTCCAGAACTGTGAGAGAATACACTTCTGTTTTCTTAAGTCACCCACTTTGTAGCAACTTGTCTTGGCAGCCCTGAGAAACGAACGCACCAGTCAATAGAGGCCACTCTTTTCCACTTCTGCCAGCCAGCTATGGCAGTCAAGGGGATCTGGAGTTTACACCCTAATATCCTCATCCCAGGCCTCAGGGTCCCACTTCTTCCCTACCAGAGCCCTATGTTAGTACAGGAGACTTTTTAGGGTTGTAACTCTATCACATTTACAATCAAATCTTGTGCCTGGTTCTCAGCACAAGCTACCTTCCAGCTCCAGGAGATAAGGGCCTGTTTAAATGCTGCCATAAAGGCCTTCAATCTTTCATACTGTGCCTTTAGTTGATGGGTGGCTGGTTTGAATATGCCATTTTCTTCCCTCAGGGTTTCTATGCCATGAACACCAGCCAACTAATAACCATTGCCCCACATTTTTCAAGCACTAGGACCATTATGCAAGCCATGCATCTCCTTCCCCCTACACCCCACCCCAAGCCAACCCTGGTAAGAGTTTGAGTAAGTGTGAAGCTACAGGACACCAGGAGTTCTCACCACCACGTAAACCCAGCACTGGGGCCCTGTTGTCATCTGGCCAGAGAATTATCCAACTTCAGGATCTCCTCCTAAGAATCTGCTCCCTAAGGACCCCTCCTTATATCAACTGCCTTAGATTGGAATCTCCTAGATGAAGAGCCTGAGATAAGGCTTGATTACAAGGAGTTTGTCTGGGAAGTGACCCCAGGAAGTGACTCCCAAAAGGGAGTAGAAAAATGTGACAGAGAAGGGGAGGAAGCCGATGACCAGTTATGAGCTGGTCCTCACAGTGGGCAAGTGGAGCTCAACCCCACTGGAGAGTCCGGGAACTGCACAGATCTCACCCCAGGGTGTCCCACCTGAGGGAGGGCGCCTGGGTATCTACACACCAGCTCCCACCTGCTCCTGGGAGCGTTCACTTTCCAGCACTTCCGGTCTGCCCCGTGTATGGGCCAAGCAGGCTCCTGCGGCCAGAGAAAGGCTCACACAGAGAGTCACGGGTCTCTTAGAAACAGCAGCTGCCTGTTTAAGAACACTGATGCTGAGGGGATAGAGGCAGAATACAGGCCACACTGCTACACTCCCAACATAACACGCTCAGGGACAGTGGAACAGCACATCCCAGCCCTTGCAGACTTCAATTGGGGCAGAGGTGAGGCGAACTGTGCAATGGGAAGGTAGGAAGAAAGCTGATGCGGGGCTTCCCTGGTGGCGCAGTGGTTGGGAGTCCGCCTGCCGATGCAGGGGACACGGGTTCGTGCCCCAGTCCGGGAGGATCCCACATGCCGTGGGGCGGCTGGGCCCGTGAGCCATGGCCGCTGAGCCTGCGCGTCCGGAGCCTGTGCTCCGCAACGGGAGAGGCCACAACAGTGAGAGGCCCGTGTACCGTTAAAAAAAAAAAAGAAAAAAAAAAAAAAAAAAAGAAAGAAAGCTGATGCCACTTTGCTTTAGTCACTGCCCCTAACAAGTAGACCTTTTTTCTCTTCTTAAGTACTCACGGCCAAGAAAGCTAAGAGGCCATTTGCTCAACTACAGAATAATGAACTGTTTATTCAATTAAAGTTATTCCAGCCTTTTCTAGCTGCTGGACAGAATACACAGTCTAAGCTGGAACACAGGGAGGCGAGCTTTTCTGTCGTGAGTTCAGTGCTGACTCTGAAGTTATTCGCTGTAGTGGCTCCAGTATGTCTTCTTGCTGCTGCTACAATACTACAGACTTTTCCTTTGACGGGACCTGGGGAAACATACCTTCTAGACAGAACGCCAGCCAGCACAAACAAACATGGCACAGGGACGTCATTTACTCTATTGTCATTTCTTGGGTCACACCGTGAAAAAAGTCTACCAATCACCCCCATGATCAAATGCAGGATTTCTAGCATTTGCTACGTAACTATTTCTGGGGAGGATTACCCTCTAATTTAGGGAACGCTGCCATTTGGAAAGAATCTACATGCTCTCTGTAAAATGTTACAGTTGGTCTTGAAAGAAACTAAAGAAAATATAAACTATGGTGTCAATATAGTTGCTCAGCACTAATGTTTGCCCTACCCTCTGCTTCGCGCCAAACAGAGCCAGGCTGGGATTACAAATAAGGGACAACCATGCCAGTCCACCTGGTGGCCAGACAGAGGGGATAGTGATCACCAGCAACTCTCAGGACTTACCCTGTCTTGGGTTTAGCAGAGAAAGCATTATGGTTTTTGCAGTGAATAAACTCAATATGGTAGGTTAGGCTATACAAGATTGCTGATCATCTATGATTTTTTTTAATTTATTTATTTTTGGCTGCATGGGGTCTTCGTTGCCGCACACGGGCTTTCTCTAGTTGTGGCGAGTGGCGGCTACTTTTCGTTGTGGTGTGCGGGCTCAGTTGTTGTGGCACACAGGCTCAGTAGTTGTGGCGCACGGGCTTAGTTGCTCCATGGCACGTGGGATTTTCCCGGACCAGGGCTCAAACCCGTGTCCCCTACATTGGCAGGCGGATTCTCAACCACTGCGCCACCAGGGAAGCCCTTCTATGATTTTCTGACTATGAAGACTGTCAAGTTCATACTGTATAACCCTCCAACCGAGTTGCAGGAATATTCTGTGCCACTGTCAGCCACCAATCAAGATTTCCCTTTTCAGAGCCAGTGCTGTGGCTGGACCGGCCCTTGTGGCTCTTATTATGATTGCAAGATGCACCTCAGCAACATCAGAGAACTCTGACAAAAAACAAGTTTATTACTCACAGGTCCTGGAGGGTACAAGGCACCCCTGGGGCCACACAGTTGGGGGTTGAGGGTTGGAGAGAGAGAGAGAGGACCAGCGTTCTGCATTTATCGGGGTCCAGGGAAGAATGCCGAGCGTTTCTCGGGCTCACTCTTTACTGGTGAACTTAAAACATAAGAGTGGAAATTAAAGCTCAGCAAGAGGTCAAATGGTCAGTGACCTAAGTCAACCAGAGCTTTCTAAGAGAAAGCGAACTTCATAGGTGGGGCGGCCTGGATCTTCATCTGGTTGTATAGCTGGCAATGTGGTTATTTCCGATGAATGTATATTTGAAGTGGATGCCTAGCCAATCAGAAGCTTAATGTCAGGCGCTTATATGACAATCAAAAAAGCTAACTGTCAGGTGCTTACACTACAGTGAGCTTTCCTGGATTCAGCATGGGTTGAAAGGAATGAGCAACAACTGTCAAATTAACATTTCTAAACATTGGAGGATACTTCTCGTTTTAAAGTGATGTGAGAAAGCGGACACTGCCCCTGCTTCTGGAAATCACCGCAAAACAAAGACAACAGGAAATATAAACAAACTACATCTTTGATGACACTAGAAGGTATAAGTAGCCCCAGAATACAAAATGAGGGAGCATCAAACAGGGGAGTAGGAAGGAAGATGCTGCAAGAGAATGCCCGTGATTGCTAATCTCAGCAAAAGTAGCAAAGCACAGACCCTGTAAAGGACGTGACACAGACAGGTGGGCAAAAGCAATAATTCCTGAGTTTGCAAAGCTTTGTGAATCAGGACTGGCACCAAGGAGAAGAGGGGGAGGCAGAGCTAAGTGAGAAATCAATAATCCGGCCATAGTGGCAGGAAGCACTCTGTCTATGAGGCAGGTTAGATACAGTTGCTCGGGCTTGTTGGCCAAAAGGAAGTAAAGGCTATATTAGCCTACATACCCCATCTCATGAAAAATGTTACTATGAAACAGGATAAATTCTTCCTAGCCCGAATATGACCTGACTCAAATAGCTGCTTCAAGAAGATCTCACCTCATTCAAGGAACAGTAACAATCCAAAGGGATCCAGCCCTAAGACAACATAATCTGAAAAGGTATTCACTGCCACATTGTTTGTAATGGCAAAATATTGGAAACACATCCAATGTCCATCACAGGCAACTAGTTAAATAAAATATAGTGTCTCCAAACAATAGATTACTGTGCATCTGTTAAAGAGATTGAAGTAGCTTGTACATACTAATGAAGTACTCTATGTCAGCCAGGATGGCCTACATCATAATGCAATAACACAACAAAACTTTATTTTGCAGTCATACAACATGCGTCCTTGAAGCAGGGGGGAGGTTCTGCTCCATATAATCCGTACTCAAGGACCTGGGTTCATCACCTAGAACATCATAGTCATAGCAGCAGGAGGAAGACGGAAAAAGAGAATTATGAACCTGCTCTAAAGCCCTTCTACCCAGAAGTGACACATGTCACTTCTGATTACGTTTCATTGGTTCAAGCAAGTCATATGGCCATCTAACTGCAAAGGGTCAGAGAAGTGCATTCCTGCTGATTAGCCAAAAGGAGAACTGGAAACAATTAATGAGCAGCAATGTTTACTATCATCTCCTAGAGATATTATTAAGTGAAAGGAAAAAGCATGCTTTATTCTTCATGTTAAAAAAACATATTACATATACTGTATATTCTTGATATGCACTGAGTATTTCTGGAAATCCATGTTGAAAATAAGGAGATAGCTCTAGGTAGGCATATAAAGACTGGGTGGTTTAATTTTCTTGAAGGCTTAATTTTCACTATATATGATTTTGCGTTTTATGCATTTCATACCAGATACACGTATTATCTACTAAAAACACAAATTTAAAAACAAGCTAAAGTAAAAGACATGCCCTTTGACCCTAAAACATAAAGGGCACTATAAGAAATTTATCTGGATTTGCATCCCTTTGAATAAAATGATGTAAGGGTTTCCCAGAAGGAATGTGTGAGTCCAGAAGAGACTTTTTTATATTACTTAAATTAATAATGACTTAGTAATCATGGCTTATAAATAAAATTTCCAAATGGGGGACACTTTTTAAACTCAGAAACAGAGTCAATAGATCTTGTTCTGAAATGAATTGATAGTGATCAATGTCTATAAAAAAGATGACCAGATCCCCACACGATGCAGCTACCCATTTTCAGCCAGAACAACTGAATCATAAATGCGTTAGTTTGTGAGGAGTGAACTCCCTGACGACTGAGTACACATTATGATTTGATAACAATCAACTAGAGAGAAACTGATTCTTGATCACAGCATATGGATAAGGTACGAACTGATCATCTGTCCATCAAAGAAAGCCCAACTACTTTCTAAAAGCAGCAGGGACCTATATCAGGGAGAGAAGGATGTTCTTTCCTTATAAAACTGCATGTCTAGTACATTTCCCCAGCCCAAGATCATTTTTAATATAAACGTCATCTTGTTACAGAACTCGCTGTGCTTTCAAAGTTCCTTAAATCACTAATTAGTTATGCCACATTAATAGCAACTTCCAAATTCTGTATCTTTCCATACTGATAGTTCTGTTGGAAAAAAAATAAAAGACCAGATATTTCTGGGCCCTTGAATACCACCCTCTACCCCACGTGATGGCTTCACGCCATACCTCCATTCCAGAAACACAAGAGCTCACAGTTGAAATAAACCACCCCAATGCCTCAATTTGGGACTTTGACCACTGGGAAGAATAAGGCAGTGTCTTGAAAGTGATCTCAGCTAGGATCCACTTTGCTCTGGCTCTGTGTCCTGAGGCTGGAGCGGGAGAGGTTCTGAATATAAACAGAGCTCATCACTGCTCCTTTCCAGCCATTCTGCCTCAAAGGGCTGCCCAGTTTGCGGGTACCACAGCAAACCTAGGATGAAAGTAGATCTCGAAATAGCCTGCACATTAAAAGACAAGTTCAAGGACAGAAGGAATAAAGGGTGAAGTAGAAGGGAAGGAAATGCTTTCTTGTTATGGCCTGCAATAAAATGGTGTCACATAAACGTGGATTCTTAGAAAGCCGTAGGAGAAATCAGCACCTCCTCTGCTTCTGGACCAGGATGAACCATGAGTCCTTAATGCAATAGGGCAGCGCTAATGAGGAAGGAGCCTAATTTGCATGAACTATAGAAAACCAAGGTCCCAGGGAAACCCCAATTCAGCCCAAAGAAAGTGACTCTATAATCAGAGTATACCTGCTTAGGGGACTTGTCCTATTCTATGTCATTTTGTTGTTTTCAACATGACCAACAGAAACAAATTAAATTTTTAATAAGAATCTATATAAATACATCCACTAATAAGAAAAAAAATGCTTTGCCAGACCACCATCTGCTTTGATTTTCTATTTTGGAAATACTACCATATTATCTTGATTTATACAAACAGCATTTATCGAGCACCTACTACATGCAGGGAACTAAGTTAGATACTAGGAATACAACATTAAGAACGTCACGACTCCAGACTTCCAAAGTTTACTAGCTAGACATGTAACGAGTAACTCAATATAACAGCTTCAGTGATCAGAGTGCTTGGCATCTGATGAGAACTCAATGCGTACTTATTGAAAAACAAATTTTAAATAGATGAATGATAGAGAGTTGTAAAAAAAGACAATGCCTAAGCCTGAACTGGTTCAAGGGAGACATCACAGATGAGGCAACACGTGAACTAAGAATTCACAGATAAATTAAAATTCTCCAGGAGGATGGGCAAGGATGGAGGCAGCCTTCCAGGCAAAGGCACATTCATGGACCTGCAGATAGATCAGCACGGCAGCAAGGACTTACATGGGGAGGTGGTAAAAGACAAGGTTTGGAGTGTAGGTCAAGTCGAGATCACGAAAAGCAGTCTGAGAAGTTTAGCGCTTCTGCTGGAAGCAATGAGGAGGTCACTGTATATTGAAATAATCTCCTAAGCAGCCATCTGGAAAATGAAATTGAGTTCATCAAGAGCGGATAGAAGGATGAAAGCCAAAATCAGGCATGGGAAAGAGGAGGGTTTCAGAAACTTCAGGAGAAGATGGAATTGGGAAGGAGGCCTTGGTGGAATCTGGGAAGAAAAGGAGAAGATGGCAAGAAGGATAGCTCTCAAGATTCCAGCTTGGGTGAAATACATGGAGAGTCTGATTGGAGAGATGGTGAATGAGCCTGGGGTTAGGAAGGAGATACAGGTCATAAGTTCTATTTGGGGACTTTGACGTTCAGGTTAGTTGGAATCAGAAAGGAAAATCCAATAGGCAAAGAGAGTAGGTTGTGAGGCCAGGAGACATGGCTGATAAGATTAAAACTTGAGGGTCACAGAGTCATCAACACCAGGAGCTCTTGGATAATCTGAAGGTAATAACCAGTATCATAATTACTATAAAAGCAAATAACATTTATTGTTATTGATAACAATACGCCCTGCCTAGTGTTTTATATGGATTACATGTAATTCTCATAACAACTCTTTAAAGTAAATATAATTATTATCTCCATTTTTTTCAGATGAGTCAACTGAAACCTACAGAGATTGTCTTGTCCTAGGTCTCACAGCCAGCCAGTGCTGGAGCTGAGATACTGCCTTCTCTCTGGAGCAGGGAAGTTCTAAACAAGAGGACACATCCAGAATCCACCCCAAAATGTGTTTTGTTTCGCTAGCACAGCACTTTCATAAGTTAAATTTGAATGACTTTGGCCATAGCCTGCACCCCACTCCACAAGTACACCACCCTCCCGAGCATACCATTTTGTCTTAATCCCACCTACATAACTTGATAGATACTGAGATGAACTGCCCAGCTCCCCTTTCATGGAAGGACTTGTCACAAGCAACTGCCAGCTCCTTCAGGGTTTGCCTCAGCTGTAGAGAGCTGCCTCTCCCAAGATCACAACTTTTACAGGGCAGCCCACATCCAATGACTGATGGAGGTGAGATAAAGGCCAGGCCATCTTGGCCCAACACAGGATGACTCTGATGGGCCATTCCAACTTCAGAGCCCTGGTGAGTTTGGATGAGGCTGTCAGCACACATCACAACTCACCATCTTCTTCCCAATCCTGCTTCCTTTCCCTCCCTCCCATGGGTGTTATTCTCCAAGGCACTTCCCAATCAACATTTTGCTCACTGAACTCCATCCCAGAGTCTGCTTCCTGGAGAAACCTGCCTATTCCTTGAACACAGTGAATTTTGACACCTACAAAAGGCTCAAGCACTGTCTTAAGAGTTTCTGAATCTTTAAGACTTAGACACCTTTGTGTTTGAACAAAAGCAAGTGCAGAGGGTCTCAGTTGCCAGTTGAACAAAAGTAGACTCGGATTACTTTCCAGGCAAGAAAATCCACTAGGAGCTCTGTCTGGGGTTGCTCCAACCTTGGCTCCCATCTGCCTTCCCTACATCTTTATTTTTGAATGCCTGCTTTCCAAGTCTCCAAGCCTACAACCTAACTGCCCCAGGCGAGTTCAACAGGGCATAAAGTCTCAGGCTGTTGACCAGTCTCACTCCTGCCCCATTCATCGACCAAGTAGATGTAAGCAGAGGCACATATCTCACTGGCACACATTCATTCCTTTGGCTGAGAACTTTGCTTGCCTCCCTCAGTATCCTCTGTTAAAATGCAAATAAACAGTATATATATGCATATGTCTTCAGTATTTACATATTGATAAAAAGATGAGAAGGACTTACGCCAAAATGTAAACAATGGTTTTTCTCTGGGTTGTAGAATTGTTGGTATTTCTTTCTGTTCCTTTTCTACGTGCATATTTTCTAAAATCAGCCTGGGGTGTTTTTATAATAAGGAAGAAAATGTTTAAATGATTTTTCAAAGATGAAAGGACTGTACCCTTCTCCCCTAAGGATAACCTTGGGAAAGGAAGCCCATTAAGCTATGAGCGTGAGAGGAAGGTATTAATACCTTGAGGTTAATAAATTGGAAAGCCAGCCGGCTGATCTCAGAGCACTGAGGAAAATGAGATGTTGGAATAGTTCTGTGTTAGATGAAGCTGGTCACAGTGAGGGGCCATAGTTTTATGATTAAGGCATCCAAGATCAACCAGAGGAGGAAGGCTTTGCAAAAATGGACACGGGAAATATTACACTAATCTCATTCCTCACCCTCCCGTCATCCATCCCTCTCTGGCAGCCCCCAAGGCACGCAGGAGAGGGAGCCTACAGCTAGACGTGCTTTCACTCCTTATGGGGGGAGGGGGGGGCGTCTGCTTGCCTCCCTTCCTCCTCTGATGATTTCTGAATGAAGTCCCCTTTATCTTTCACTCTTTTTTTTTTGGCCGCACAGCATGTGGGATCTTAGTTCCCCAACCAGGGATGGAACCCATGACCCCCCCCCACCGCCCCCTGCAGTGGAAGCGCAGAGTCTTAACCACTGGACCACCAGGGAAATCCCCTATCTTTCACCCTTGAATTTCGAGTCTAGAACTAGGCCAAAGCACTCGATGCCTTGTCTCGCCTTCTCCAGGCCCTGGCCTGGCGCTTCTCACTGTCCAGGACGGAG
Organism: Mesoplodon mirus; assembly: GCF_964341445.2. NCBI lineage: Eukaryota > Metazoa > Chordata > Mammalia > Artiodactyla > Ziphiidae > Mesoplodon > Mesoplodon mirus. The sequence continues at coordinate 60,754,091 of NC_138992.1, forward strand.
AGGAGCTGTCCAAACAGGAGCCCAAACAAGAACGCCAGGAAGAAAGGGCACTGACCCGTCCAGCTGTCCTTGTCTATGCTCCGTGGATGCCTTCCAGCAAAGCCCGACTTCACCTGCATCTCCATGCCCCTGGTCTCGTGACCTTACAGCCCTCCCCGCTGGCTCGCATTCACCGCAGTTCTCCCTGGGACCTTGCTGTCCCCTGGGGTCTGCCACCTCCCCACTGCCCCCAACCCAGTGCCATCCGCCTGCGCGTGGGAATGTGCAGGTGCCCTCCCAGCCCTGTGGAAGACAAAGGAGACTCAGGGCTGAACCCTGACCTGGCTCTGCCCTGCGTGGTTCCCTCATATCTAGATGCTACCAGAGCCACCCAGATTAAAGCTTGGCCCAGGGAGTAGGGAGGCAGGGAGTAGGGAGGCAGGGAGAGAATCGACACGCCCCAGCTTCATTCCTTTTCTTCTCTGTAGTGGACAGGCCCAGCACTTAGCTCAGGTCCCCTGGCATCCCTTTCTATCACTTTGTGCATGAACCAGGTCCCTGGCTTTTACCTTCAACAGCCAGCACCTAAGGGTCTTTTCTGAAAGAGCTCCCAGAGCCCACTTCGCCTGCAAGTCTGGAAACTAGACGTTTCTGCAAATGTATGTCCCCCGTTCCCGACCCCCTTCCCCCCGTGGTCCTTGACCAACAGCTAATGGGGCAGGAACATGTGAGCCTCAGCAGTCTTGAGGTGGGGTGGGATGTACCCTAGAGTTCCCCTGGCAGGGTAGGGGGGCAGGGAGCTATTCTCCGGGCTCTCCTTCCATGCACTGAGCCTCCACTTCCTCCCCGGTCTCCCTGGCTACAGTCTTGAACACATCACTTGTATGTGAACCTTCTCTTCGGGACTGCTTCAGGGGTACATCACTAAGTCTCTCTCCCTCTCTTCTTTCTTCTTCCTAGAAGCAGTGAGCTCAAACCCCTTCTATAGTCTACCTTCCTTCTACCACAGTTCAGCAAATCTCACTTCTTATAAAGAGAGACCACTGGCCTTTTTTTAAATGTTTTTCTAAAGAAATACTAACAAGAGTGATTCAGCACAATTTTCTTTTAACAAGACAGATACACTCTGGAAAAAATGGGAACCCAGGAACCCTCTTGGACTTGGCATTAATAGATGGCCGACAAGAGCCTTGGGCCATTTATCTCAGAATTTTAAACTTACAATACCCCGACCCCTTTACTGAATTTCACGTTAAAGTTGTTCAATTATTTTCAACCAAATTGCAAGTTATCCTCCAGATGCTGAATTTGACCTGCTTTTTGAAAATGGGTTAAAGACATTGTGTGTGCTCCCCGTGACATCTGACATTGTTCCATAATTAACATTAACTTAAAAATCGGAGCCAGACCTCTTTGCAACAAACTGTCAATCAAATGTGGTCTGCAGAGACCTGAGTAGGTTTGCTTCCGATTGGATTTAAAGTTTAATATGATAAAAGAAGCTCCTGATACTGGGCTAATTTCTTCTTCAAATCAATGCTGCTTACATGGTGCATTAGGAAGCGCCATTAAGCTCGTGCATGGTATCACAAAGCCAAGAATAAGTTAAATCATTTACCATAAAATAAAAGATCAGCCATAATGTCAGCCTAGAAATCTAGAGTCCCAGGTTTGGGGGGATGGGGGGTGGGGGAGGATTGATGCTTGTCTTTCCTTCCACCCATATTCTAGATTGACTTTAGGTGTATCATTTCATAGTCTCTAAGTGAAGACGTTCCAAAGAATGGTGGCACTTAATGAGATAATGAAAGAGGTTCCATCCAATTAATTTTCCTCCTCTTGTGAATTTCATCATATTCTGCCAAACAGAACATAGTAAAGCAAAGAACTATTACCAAAGTTGTGGGTAATTTTGAAATTGAGGACCACAATTAAATCTGAAACAAGCATTGCTACTAAATTACTAGCACATTTCTACTGCTATTCTCTTCATAGCCCAATGAGTAATACCTGGACCAGAAGCAGCAAACAACCCTTGGAAAGCAGGCAATTACATGAGGTGTGGGAAGAAGATTACATATGGTACAGAAAGGGCTGAGCAAATAATATTAGCTAAGCTTCTTGAGTACTTATCATGTAACAGACACTCTTTTAGAAGCTTTATCACATAAAACCATTTAATCCTCACAGTAACTCAGCGAGATAAGTACTATTATTTTCCCCATTTCCCAGAAGAGAAAATGAAGGCACAAAGAGCAGCCCATTTGTCCTTGTTACACAGTTTTAAGTAGAGGTCAGGATTCACACTCACAGTTTGACTCCAAAGCCTCTACCTCTTACCAACTATGGAATCAGGCTGCCTCTGACAGAAGACTGGTCTGATCAAAAACAAAAACAAAAAAACCTCCTCCACAATCAGCCAGGAAACCTAAACTTCCTTCCGTGGACTAATTCCATGGAAAGGACAGGGCCTAAGTGAACATGCAGATGAGAGAGGAAGGCAACACCTAGTGCCCAGTGACCCTGGCACCACTGAGCTGTATGGATGGGCACCACTCCCAGAGACTACAGTGTGAGTGGCGACCTTGGAGGTGGGCAAACCTGAAGCAGAAGTAAAGTGATCAAGTCAGTGAAGCGCTGGAGATGTTTTGGATGACAGTAAGGTAGAGAGAAAAGGAGGGAAGCCTGGGGGGACTTCTAGGCCAGCCAACCAGTGGCGTGAAGGCTGTTGACATTTGATACAAAGGAAAAACCTCAACAAAATGGGAGCTGGGAGGGCTTCCCTGGTGGCGCGGTGGTTGAGAGTCCGCCTGCCAATGCAGGGGACACGGGTTTGTGCCCCGGTCCGGGAAGATCCCACATGCCACGGAGCGGCTGGGCCTGTGAGCCATGGCCGCTGAGCCTGCGTGTCCGGAGCCTATGTTCCGCAACGGGAGAGGCCACAACAGTGAGAGGCCCGCGTACCGAAAAAAAAAAAAAAAAAAAATGGGAGCTGGGAGATGACTAAAGAAATTTGGGGGCTGCTCAGAATTCCCACAGATAGGATCAGCACTCAGATTTGCTCTGAATTTCTAACCGCCCTGAATTTCATTGACCTCCTCTCAAATCAATCCCAACAGGATTTACTTTGGGTTAAAGAGTAAAATGACTCCCTTCCCAGCCTCCTCCACAGATATCCCCAACATGCTTCCCCTCCAGTAACACCCACCCAGACACACCGCAGGTTGTCATACTTGTCTATCTTTGCTGAGTTCTCTTAGACTTCTCCTTACTCATGTGGAAAATGCCTGATTGTCTTTTAGGACAGTTACTATATCATCTATAGTATTGATATAGGTATACAAATAGATACAGGTATATAGAGAGCAAATGTGGTGTATATAGTATAGACTATACAGACATATAGTTTCAATGGCTTCTCCAATGCCCTGAATAATTCCATTTGGTTCAGCGAATGGGGACTGGTTATTTACAACAGACCAGATGCTGTGCTCAGGCTTCAAAGGTAAGTGTAAAAGTGATACCTTGTTAATACCTTGTGATACCTTGATACCCTCATATAAGCCTCCTAATCCAGAGCCTTATAACTCTCAGTATGTATCAGCCTCATTGGAGCACTTTATATTTTTGCCTAGGCTACACTCTGTAGAAATTCTGCTTTACTGTGTTTCATCAAATCTAAGATGTCACTGGCTATCCGAAGTGTATTTTATGTACAACTAAGAAAGAAAAATGCCTCAAATAAAATTATGGCACAATTCCTTTCCATCACATCAATTATAAGAAGCATCTGTAAGAAGTGTTGATTTCTGAAATGTAGAATGTGGGGGAAATTTTCATCTAAGAATCAGCTAAGAATAGTAGTTGGCCTAGTCTGCGGACCTAGGCATCGGTGTGTTTTAAGTGAGACTTAAGTGAGTCTAATAAGAACCAGTGCCCTGATACCTTTGCCATATATCTTATTATTCAGCCATTCTTTCATTCATTCAAGAAGCATGTTTTGAACACTTAATGAACTGTAGATGCTGTATAATATGTGTGTGTGTGTAATACATACAAGACATTAATATGGCATGTTTCCCACCTTCAAGGAGCTTATACTCTAGTATAGAAGAGGTAGGTAAATTAGTGATTAGTGATTACATTTGCTGTCTCCCTCACTAGACCATGGATGCAATAACTTTTTCTTAAATAAAATGGCTCTATTCCTAATAGAATGGGGAGAGAACATGCGAACTTTCTAACAGATGAGGAGCCTCACCTCTCCATACACCAGACCTCATATATCAGAAACTCATGGAAAATATTGCTGTTTCCAGCTAATAAGCAACTGGACTTTTAGAAGTAATAAACACACGGAAGGAGAGGTGTACCTGGCTAGAAATAGCTGAAAAGCTAAGCACCATTGGCAACAGAGTCAGGGAGAAGACAGAGATATCACAAAACTAAAATAAAAAGTGAAACACAGAAGAAAAAGAATGGCAAGCTGCAGAGGTGGTGGATAGAAGACATGACATTAGAGATTAGAAGCGGCCAAGACCACAAAAATTACCAGCAGCAAAAAGTGACAGTGGAGGGCTTCCCTGGTGGCACAGTGGTTGAGAGTCCGCCTGCCGATGCAGGGGACACGGGTTCGTGCCCCGGTCCGGGAAGATCCCACATGCCGCGGAGCGGCTGGGCCCGTGAGCCACGGCCGCTGAGCCTGAGCATCCGGAGCCTGTGCTCCGCAACGGGAGAGACCACAGCAGGGAGAGGCCCGCATACCGCAAAAAAAAAAAAAAAAAAAAGAAAAGAAAAGAAAAAAAGTGACAGTGGAGAAGAGACCTGGTAACAAAGAGTCACAGCGGGGAAAAAAGGACTAGAACATTAGCAGCTTGAGTACAAATAGAATCTCGATAACTCTTGCTGGCACCATGTGAGGAATTTGGAGAAGGAATAAATCCTACCTGAAAGACACTTCGTTACAAAGTAGAAGAGCAATTGATGGTAATACGCATTGAGATTCATGATTATTTTCTATTATTAAAAATTGCCATCCAACCCCATTTAAAAGCTTTGAGAGGGCTTCCCTGGTGGCACAGTGGTTGAGAATCTGCCTGCTAATGCAGGGGACACAGGTTCGAGCCCTGGTCTGGGAAGATCCCACATGCCGCGGAGCAACTAGGCCCGTGAGCCACAACTACTGAGCCTGCGCGTCTGGAGCCTGTGCTCCGCAACAAGAGAGGCCGCGATAGTGAGAGGCCCGTGCACCGCGATGAAGAGTGGCCTCCGCTTCCCACAACTAGAGAAAGCCCTTGCACAGAAACGAAGACCCAACACAGCAAAAATAAACAAATAAATTAATAAACTCCTACCCCCAACATCTTCTTTAAAAAAAAAAAAAAAAGCTTTGAGGCTTACAGGGTTAAGATTGAGTCATACAGAAGATTCCTCTTTGAGGAACTGTTGATAAAACCAGTAGAGCAGGCTCTACTATACTTGTGTCAATGTGACAGCTTTGTTTCTAGATAGATGTAATCTCTCCTGTGATGTTAGTCATCACTAGAAAATAGAACTCCCCCCTTAGACTTTACCCAGAAACCTTTTACTGAGTTTGCCTTACATATTTACACTTAACACACTTACACCCTACCTCCACCCAAAGTATGGAGTTTAAAATATATTAATGATTAATCCAACAGAGAATTCACAGTAGGTTTCCATCTCTAAATCATGTTCTAATTCAGGTATCTCTCTTATTCCTTTGACTAAACTAGTCTGTAGATGATCTAGCATAGGCTCAGCCCAAGGGAACTCCCCACCACACTCAGAGCACATCAGCAAACGACTTCCTGAAATACTCAGAATTCTACCCATAAAGGAACCAGAGGATATGCAAACCCAGTACCAATTTCAAAAACTTAGTCAATAATGCATTTAATAAGAGTAAAAATATAGATGGATCATAAGGTTAAATTAGCAAACATTCCAGACTCTTTGACTTGAGCACTGGTGAACAATCCATCAAATGAAGAGCATGTATTGAATGCCTGTGTTGGGCCTAATACTGTGTTTCACCTGTGAGAGACTTAAATTATGAATGAGATAATGATGATATATCATACATTCATCTATCATTTATTGAGATGCTACTTTATACCAGGTATTAAGAGACAAAATCTCACAGTCCAGTGGAGGAAAGAAACACAAAGACATATAATTGGTACTATGGGGAATGTAGCACAGCACCTGGTAATTCCATGTGCCAAATCCATGTTTGCTGGCCTGAAGGTGCACAAGTGTTCATGTGACCACTAGAAGCTCAATTTGGCTGGAGCAAAGGACTCATCATCAGGAAATAGAGAACACGAAGCTGGAAAGCTAGGCAGGGAACTAAATTATTAATGGCTTTGTAATAAGCTATGTCGAGAGGTCTGAATTTTTTTCTGGCAGTGGGAACGACCGAAGGGTTTTAAGTAGAGGAGTGGCATAATCTACGCTCTGTGGGCAACGGTGAAGATGACTGATTAACAGAGGTGAGTCTGATACACATGGCCAATAGGTGCATGAAAAGATGTTCAACATCACTAATTATTAGAGAAATGCAAATCAAAAATACAGTGAGGGTTTCCCTGGTGGCGCAGTGGTTGAGAGTCTGCCTGCCGATGCAGGGGACACGGGTTCGTGCCCCAGTCCGGGAAGATCCCACATGCTGCAAAGCGGCTGGGCCCGTGAGCCATGGCCGCTGAGCCTGCGTGTCTGGAACCTGTGCTCTGCAACTGGAGAGGCCACAACAGTGAGAGGGCCGCATACCACAAAAAAAAAAAAAAAAAAAAAAAAAAAATACAATGAGATATCACTTCACACTAGTGAGAATGGCCGTCATCAAAAAGTTTACAAACAGTAAATGCTGGAGGAGGTGTGGAGAAAAGGGAACTCTCCTACACTGCTGGTGGGAAGGTAAATTGGTGCAGCCACTATAGAAAATAATATGGAGGAGGTTCTTTAAAAAACTAAAAATAGAGTTACCATATGATCCAGCAGTCCCATCCTCAGCATATATCTGAAGAAAACTCTAATTCAAAAAGATACATGCACCCCAATGTTCATAGCAGCACTATTTACAATAGCCAAGACACTGAAGCAACCTAAATGAACGGTTAAAGAAGATGTGGTGTGTATATATATATTCCATTATATATATAAAATGGAATATTACTCAGCCATAAAAGGAATGAAATAATGCCATTTGCAGCAACATGGATGGACCTACAGATTATCATAGTAAGTGAAGTAAGTCAGAAAAGGACAAATACCATATGATATCACTTACATGTGGAATCTTAAAAAAAATGATACAAATGAACTTATTTACGAAACAGAAACAGACTCACAGACATAGAAAACAAACTTATGGTTACCAAAGGGGAAAGGGGCAGGGGAAGGGATAAATTAGAAGTTTGGAATTAGCAGATACAAACTACTATATATAAAAGAGATAAACAACAAGGTCCTACTGTATGGCACAGGGAACTATTTTTAGTATCTGTAATAAACTATAATGGAAAAGAATGTAGAAAAGAATATATATATATATATACACACACACACACAAATCACTTTGCTGTACATCGGAAACTAACACAACACTGTAAATGTATTACACTTCAATAAAAATAAATTTTAAAAGTGGTGAGTCTGGAGCCAGGGAGATCTGTTGGAAGTATAATGGTCCCAGTGTATGATGACAAAGGCTTGAACTAAGCCAGTGGTGCCAGGGATAGAGAAAAGGATCCCAAGACATGTTTAGGAATAGAACTGACAGAACTCAGGGGCTGGATGATGAGTTTCTGAAAGAAAGGGCAAAATCAAGAGTGGCTTGGGCAGCTGCATAGGAGCTTTTTATAGAAATGGATCACAACAACAGGAGTGAGCTGGAGCTGGAAGATGGGGCCAGTAACAGGTTCCGCTTCAGTCTCGTTAAAGTTAGGATGTCTCTGAGACATGCAAGTTCAGATCTCTAGTAGCCATTTGGAGCAGAGAAATAGCTGAGCCAGAGATACCTGTTCTATCTTCAAGAGATGTACTAAGGAGACAAGAGAGGATGTATACATGGAAACAATTAATGAACAAAGAAATGTAGAGTGTTTTAGATGCTAAATTCCTTAAAGGGGGTAATCATGGGTTCAGAGTTCAAAGGGGAGGGAGAATCATGCCAGCTAGCAGAGTAGGAGAAAGGAAGCTTGGCCTTGAGGCTATGATAAGTGGAATTTGGACAAGCAGAGGAAGGGCATTTCAATGGTCAGAACACGCACACGCCAAGTCAGAAGGTGGAAGTGGAAGCTTAGGTTAAAGAGTACAGGCCTGATGACTGAAAAGCAAGGGACAAGCAGATGACTAGGAGTCCAAAAATCAGGAAGAAGAATGAAGTCTTATCACAAGAGAGAACAAGAAGCTGTTACATGTTTCTGGAGAGAAGAACATCACAATGGAAATGTTTAACCACTAATTCCAAATGTAGTCTATAAGATCCGTCCCATGGGTATTCATGTTTGTGCCCAATACAAAGTTATCATCTCTTCAGTAAAGCCCTTAGATCATCTATATTTATATAGAGCATTCTTAAAAAAGGAAAATTTCCCAAAGATATAGAAGGTGAAAAAGCAGACTAATAGTGAAATTTCACAATGCCAAGTATCATTACAATAAATTACTCTGCCTAACAAACATTTCAATGTTCTGCAGATGGTCCATAATAACAGTGTTCTGTTGAGTAGCTTATAACATGCCTTCTGTCTGAGAAATCCTGCTTAACACACGCTTTCCTTCATCTTTGACCACCAGGGTCACTTTCTGTGGTGACTCTGAAATATTCATGAGCTACCCCAAATCTTGGGTTACAAACGAATGATGGGAACAGGGATTCCTTTTTTCCTAATTAACAGTTGGGTCAAGAACCTAACAAAGGGTTTTCCTGCTCCTCTGGGTAGGAGAGTCAGCTTAGGAGCCTTAGTTTGAATAATAGGGACCCAACTTCTTCCACTCAGTTCATGTGAGCTGAGCAGACTGGCAGAATACCTCCACCCACCACCATGCCCACCATTTCCACAGTGCCACAGGTAGGTGTATGACTAGGGATGGTCCCTGTGATTGGTTCAGGAATGGATACACAACCTTAGTTAATCCAATGAGACCCCGGCAGATACCGCTGAAGACTGACACAACCCACCCCCTTCTTTCTTGCAAATTAAATTCTAATTTTTTTTTTTTTAGTTATTGTGTAACCTTGGCAATATCCAAGAGCTCATACCTAGCCCCAGGGTATAAATGTTAATAAACCTAAAACTGGGACTTCCCTGGTGGTCCAGTGGCTAAGAATCCACCTTCCAAGGCAGGGGACGCGGGTTCGATCTGTGGTCAGGGAACTAAGATCCCACATGCTGCGGGGCAACTAAGCCCATGTGTCGCAGCTACTGAGACCTCACACTCTAGAGCCCGTGCGCCACAACTAGAGAGCCCACGCGCTCTGGAGCCCGTGCACCACAACTAGAGAGAAGAGCCTGTGCGCCACAACTAGAGAAGCCCACGCACCGCAACAAAGAGCCCATGCACCTCAATGAAAGATCCCGCGTGCCGCAACTAAGACCCAATGCAGCCAAATAAATAAATAAATAGAAAATAAAGTCAACAGAGAGAGAAGCATTGCCTAGCGATAGACAAAAATTCCCGATATTATTTGAGCATCTAGATCCAGTTTTCCATGAAGTTACCTCCAAATTTTTCAGTTATGTGAACCAAAACATTTCCTTTTCCACTCTTCCTAGTTTGAGTGGCATCTGCTCTACTTGCAATTTAAAGAACACTACACACACACAGGTAGGAAGGGAGAAAAAAAACTGAGATAACATGGAAAACCCCTAGCAGAGTGTCTGGTATGCAGTAGGCACTCAATAACAACGGTGGGGACTTCCCTGGTGGCGCAGTGGTTGAGAGTCTGCCTGCTGATTCAGGGGACACGGGTTCGTGCCCCGGCCCGGGAAGATCCCACATGCCGCGGAGCGGCTGGGCCTGTGAGCCATGGCCACTGAGCCTGCACAGTAGGTACTCAATAACAACTATTGCCTACTAAATCTATGTTTTCTGTACCTCTTTTATCCTTCAGTCAAATCATCATCATCAAGAATAACATTAAATAAATGCCAATACTCTCCAACTTCCTCCACCTCCCTAATCTCAAATGTCCCAATAAGCTTGAAATAAGACCTATCCAAGCATCCATACCAGCCCCCAAAGCAAGTTAGAAGAAACAGGAAGCAAGGTGGTCAATTTATAGGACATTTCCTTCCTTCCCTTCCTACTCTAAAGAAAGTTCTTTTCATGTATTAGGTCATTTTACTATAAATTATCCCCAGCTGTTTCATCCTCAACTGCCAAATGACTGTGAGTTCCAGCATTTTATCAATTATATCACTTTCACAAGTCACATCTGGTTCAGTCCTCTGTCACAGCACATTTGGTTTATATACTAATGTTTGTCTGCTCTACAAGATCTCAAGTCCCACAAGACTGGGAAGAGTCTTCTTCGTTGAACACTTGGTACCTAATGCAGTATCTTAACACAATGAAGGCATCTAATAATGTTTGCTGATTGAATAGGTGACTGAATTCCACCTCAAAGTCTGCCTTAATTTATATGAGAAAGCAGATGTGTTCTTTAAAGATGAGCCATGCCAGGGAATCCAAATACACCAGATTATTTAATTAGCAGGAGCGGCTCTTAGTTGCAAGAAGCAGAAGAAAACTCTGGCTGATTAATCAGAAAAGAAGTTTATTTAAAAGATATTGGGTAGCACATAAATTGCTAGGAGGTCTGGAGAACCAGATACAAGGCTTACCTTTTAAAAACAAAGCCCAATCTCAACCCACAGAACTGTCCAGATGAGGAAACCAGCACCGTACTAAGCACTGGCAGAAATGCTGCCATGGTCACCAGTTCCACCAAAAATGGAGGCTCCAATCCCAGCATGTTTTCTCTTGTTCTTCACGTGTGAATTGCAGACTCACGCAGATGTATCTGGTTGCAGAGTCTGGGTCCCATACTTGCATCCTCACGGCAAAAAGATTTGAAATTTGCATCTACTTCTAATATTAAGGAGGTAAAAATTTACTATAAGAGAGGTTTCCCTAAATATAGAAAGACCACACAAAAGATGATGAACAGTCATGAATGTTAACAGATGCTCACTACTTCAGACTTAGAACTTTAGGCACAAAGTCATCTGCATGAGTCCCATCTATATCATCTGGACCAAAGCCCCTAAGGAGGCAACAACTGATTCCAGGTCCCTCAGAGGTGGCTCTTCAGGCTGTTCTCCTCTGGTCTGCTCTGACATCAGCCCCTAGGCTGACCCTGGGGCAGGGAGGAAACCAGAAAGGGATTGAGAAAGGTGTGTGAATTTGATTTACGAAACTTGTCTCAAATGATTGGTCGGAAGTGAATGCTACGGAATTTCCATCCATTAACTCACAACCTTGGGAGGTAGGTTGTATTTTACTTCACTCTACATCAAGGAAATCGAACAGCAAAGAAGGCTGTTCAACTGGGATTCAATACCACTGCCACCCCAGCTCCATGCTACCCACCTTCTCTGATGGACCCCATTGCACTCTAACATTTTTTTTTTTTTTTTTTTTTTTTGTGGTACACGGGCCTCTCACTGTTGTGGCCTCTCCCGTTGCAGAACACAGGCTCCAGACGCGCAGGCTCAGCGGCCATGGCTCACGGGCCCAGCCACTCCGCGGCATGTGGGATCTTCCCGGACCGGGGCACGAACCCGTGTCCCCTGCATCGGCAGGCGGACTCTCAACCACTGCGCCACCAGGGAAGCCCTCTAACAACATTTTTAAGTCTTCTGGCACCTGTGTATTGAAAACTTCTCAGCTAAAATACAGAAGTATTTTTATTTCTGCATCTATCATTTCCCAAATGTTTACTATGGCGGATTCTCCAAAAATGCTTCTTGAACAACACAGCATAGACTTTACAAAAGCTTAAATCATCTACAATCTCTGCCTTTATTGACCTGAACTCTATGTATCACAACTGCTGAGAAAGCCTTTTTGCTTCCTGTGAAATAACTTCCATAATTATAGCATGCCACATAATACATTATAGCGCTCTTTAACCAGCATAACTACATTCACCCTCACAGGCACTCGTTTTCTGTAATTACTGCTTATATGAAAATAAACCTCGGCTGAAAGCAATGAGAAAAATCAGTGCAAAGTAACACCTCTAACTTGCCAACACCGCAGAGATGTTTACCAATAGGTACACACCATTTATGTGCACTGCCCACTGAAACAGCACTAACGGTTCACAAGTGTCTCTAAGAATAAATCTTACTGACAAGGCAACAAAATGAAATTGAAAAACGCTCTCAGCTCAGACATTTATTGACAAATTATCCTTGATACTCAGTAACTGCTGGTTTCAGGATTTCTGACAGAACCCACTCTAGTGAGTGCTAACTGTAGTTTGATATCCCACAGTGAGGACAGTATTCATTATTGTTACCTTTTCTCTTTAAAGGAAGGAAGCTGTGGTCATGGCGAGACATAGGTACGAATCCTGGCTCTGTCCCTTTCTACCTGTTGGACTTTGGGTAAATTATTTCACCTCTCCTTATAAGCCTCTATTTTCCTATCTTAGAACTGATATATCTCAGGATTTTTTGAGAAGGCCGAACTAAAGGCATTAACAAGCAGGAAATTAATAAATGTTAATATATTTAACATAAACTCACTGTATAAATTTCCAGTAGAATTCGGTGGTAGAATTAATATTACTTGCCTGATACACTGATGTACTTCCTTTAAACTGGGCTAACATGCTTTATAATAGACCAGGAGGAGATCAGATCAAGATTGCAAACTAAGAACATGTTAAAACCTTTCTCTCATCTCAATTCCCATAAATGACAAGAAAAAAATTTTAATTGAAAACAGCACTAGAAAAGAAGACTTGGTGTCCTCAATGACCAGAAATTATAAAAGTTCCTAAAAAAATAAAGGCAGATGAGTTTATATGGAAGAAGTAATAGCCAAAACACACAAAAGACAGAACTGATGAAGAGTGTGAGAGTATCTTTGGGCTCCAAGCTGAGAGACGACAGATGAAAAGAACAAGAGGGTTGCTTCCATGTCCTGGCTATTGTAAACAGTGCTGCAATGAACATTGGGGTGCATATGTCTTTTTGAATTATGGTTTTCTCAGGGTATATGCCCAGTAGTGGGATGGTTGGGTCATATGGCAATTCTGTTTCATGGAAGCAACCTAAATGCCCATTGACAAATGAATGGATAAAGAAGACGTGGTACATATATACAATGGAGTATTACTCAGCCATAAAAAGGAACGAAATTGGGTCATTTGTAGAGACGTGGATGGACCTAGAGACTGTCATACAGAGTGATGTAAGTCAGAAAGAGAAAAAATACATCGTATATTAACACATATACATGGACTCTAGAAAAATGGTACAGATGAACCTGTTTGCAAGGCAGAAATAGACACACAGAGGTACAGAACAAACATACGGACACCAAGGGGAAGCGGGGGTGGGATGAATTGGGAGACTGGGATTGACATATATACACCAATACATGTAAAATAGATAACTAATGAGAACCTGCTGTATAGCAGCACAAGGAACTCTACTCAATGCTCTCTGGTGACCTAAATGGCAAGGATCCAAAAAAGAGGGGATATATGTATACATATAGCTCATTCACTTCGCTGTACAGTAGAAACTAACACAACACTGTAAAACAACTATACCTCAATAAAAAAATAATAAAATTTAAAAAAAAGAACAAAAGAGGATCCAGAGTCAACCAGAAGGGTGACTGCTTGAGGCAGAGTCATCCAGGACGTTCGAACCCTTTGACCTTTCTCCTCGTGCCAGGCAGGTTCAGTAGAGGCGTCTGTCCCTAGAAAGGAGCAATGCACAACCAGGAAGATGTCCCTCCTGGTAGTCGGGACTTGGTACAGGATTCACTGCCACCCAGAAGGGAGGGAAAGCCTCCGTCACTGAGGAGGCCATAGGCTACACCTCTGCCTGGAATCCTGGAAACAGGCCAGGTAATCAGATACAGCAGAGACAGACAAACCTAGGAGCTGCGATCCCAGATGAGAATGCAAATCTAGCAAGTATTTAAGGAAAAGTAATCCTCTGAATGAAAGGGACCACAGTCATCATATGGATAAACTAATATCCAAAGAAACAAAGATAACAAATGAGACTTTAAAAGAAGTATGTATGGAACATATAGTTAACATCCTCAGAGGAATAAGAAGAATTCTTCTTTTCTTTTAGCAGAAACACATTATAAACAACAACTAGGGACCTTCAAAAGGAAGACTGTAATTATTGAAAAAAATTTTGGACTTTCCTGGTGGCACAGTGGTTAAGAATCCGCCTGCTAATGCAGGAGACACGGGTTTGAGCCCTGGTCCGGGAAGAACCCACATGCCACGGAGCAACTAAACCCGTGTGCCACAACTACTGAGCCTGCACTCTAGAGCCCACGAGCCACAACTACTGAGCCCGTGTGCTGCAACTACTGAAGCCCGTGCGCCTAGAGCCCGTGCGCCTAGAGCCCGTGCTCTGCAACAAGAGAAGCCACTGCAATAAGAAGCCCACACACTGCAACCAAGAGTAGCCCCCGCTCACCGCAACTAGAGAAAGCCCGCACACGGCAACGAAGACCCACCGCAGCCAAAAAGTTAATAAATTAATAAATTTATTTTAAAAAATTTATTAACTCAATAGATGTGCTGAGTAACAGAAAAGATATAACTGAAGGATGAACACTTAGCTAGAATATACAACTAAGGATCCTCCTAGAACACAGCTCAAAAAGGTCAAATAAAAGTTGAATATGGAGGGACTTCCCTGGCAGGCTAGTGGTTATGACTCCACACTTCCAGTACTGGGGGCCCAGGTTCAATCCCTGATCAGGGAAGTAAGATCCCACAAGCCATGCAACACGGCCAAAAAAGAAAAAAAAAGAAAAACAACAACCAAAAAAAGGTGAATATGGGGGAAAAAAAAAGATTCAAAAGTTTCAACATCCACCTAATAGGAAATAGAAATAGGATAGAAATAACAGAAAAAAAGATTTCCAGGAAAGATAAAAATCCTCAACAAATGTCCAGCAGCTCACAGATATAGAGAACAAGAAGTGGGGACCGGGAAGGGGGGAGGGGCAATAGAGGGGTAGGGGACTAAGAGGCACAAACCATTAGGTATAAAATAATACAAGGATATATTGTACAACAGCAGTCCCCAACCTTTTTGGCACCAGGGACCGGCTTCATGAAAGACAATTTTTCCACAGACTGGGCAGGGGGATGGTTTGGGGATGATTCAAGCACATTACATTTATTGTGCACTTTATTTCTATTATTATTTCATTGTAATATATAATGAAATAATTATACAACTCACCATAATGCAGAATCAGTGGGAACCCTGAGCTTGTTTTCACTTGCCACTCACTGATAGGGTTTTGATATGAGTCTGCAAGCAATTGATTTATTATGGTCTCTGTGCAGTCAAACCTCTCTAATGATAATCTGTATTTGCAGCCGCTCCCCAGTGTTAGCATCACTGCCTCAGCTCCACCTCCGATCATCAGGCATTGGATTCTCATAAGCAGCTTGCAACCTAGATCCCTCGCATGTGCAGTTCACAGTAGGGTTCATGCCCCTATGAGAATCCAATGCCGCCACTGATCTGACAGTAGGCAGAGCTCAGGTGGTAATGTAAGCAATGGGGAGCGGCTGTAAATACAGAGGAAGCCTCGCTTGCCAGCCGCTCACCTCCTGCTGCGTGGCCTGGTTCCTAACAGGCCACGGACCAGTACTGGTTTGTGGCCCAGGGGTTGGGGACCCCTGTTGTACAACTCATGAAATATAGCCAATACTTTATAGTAACTATAAATGGAGTATAATCTTTAAACATTGTAAAGCACTATGTTATACACCTGAAACTTATATAATATTGTAAATCAACTATGCCTCAATAAAAACAAATGAATAAATAATAACTTCTCCACCTCTTTCTTATTGATAGACAATATTACCAACCCCCAGCTTTCCAAAGACTCAACTCCAATGCCACAAAATTGGAAGCCCTGCTCAATGGCTGAGTGACATCTGTATGTTTTCAGAATGTTTGCGGAAGGGAATTCAAATCCTGGTATACTGGTTAATGCTTCCTTCATGCTTCCTTTGCAAACTTGATCTTTGCCTTCACTTTTATCACCCAGTGTTCTGTGTGTTCCCTTAGGGCCAGTTATGGTCGTGTTCCATGGTCTACAAAACTTATCCATGCATGGAGCCATCTTTGAAATCAAAGGCACGCCATGCTCAGACCTACTCTAAATGCTGCGTGAGTTTCTGATCCAAACTTTTGATCCGCCATTTGTTTTCTATTCCCTCTCTCCTAGGATCCTGGTCCAGATGGCACCTTTCATTGGTGCTATGCCCCATTCCTGTCACAGAATTAAACAAAAGTTTAATTTCCAAATATGGAAGCAATGTTTCAGGGTTGATGCCATTCTACTATGTAAGGTAATATACTTCTCGAAATATTTTTAAGATTTGGATGTCTGTTACCATAACTGATCACTCTTCAAGTTTGTGTATGTTGACTAGACTATAAATATTTTAGCAATGGATTCACTCATGTTTTAAAAACACTATGCACTTACAAAAACACAAGGCTCATTATCCATAGAATATTTCATGTAGCTTAGGCAAAATACTTTTACATGCAGTAAGGCAATACAAAAAGGTTAACAGATGGGATATATTTGCATTACAATCTTACTCACAGCAGTGAGGAGGTGAAACCTTTTTCTCTTAGGAAGTTACCTGGCAAAGAACTTGGCAAATAGATTTAGAAATTATAATGATGAGAATCCAATAGCAGAATAGGAGGCAATTCTCATTTAAGTGTCCCCATGCAGTCTCATTTACATGGGAGCGGGGAGGGAGGGAGAGAGAGAGAGAGGCCTAGTAGAAAAAGTTGTGAACGGTAATAAGTGACACGATATGTAACTAACCATATTTCCAATTAACAAAATAATTTGTATAATCAATTATTGAAAGGAACTGTACAAGACACCAGAAGAGATACAAAGAATAGTCCATTTCCTTAAAGAGATACCTCCTCTGCTTAAAAGAATTCAATAGTTTCCTCTGCCAGGGTTCAATGGGCCGCTGTGACCAGGACCCTAAGCATGCCTCCTTACACCCCATAATCCAGGAATACTAAACTACCTTAGTATTCTGTTATTTCACTTTTTCTTATCTATGTACATGCTGTTCAACAGCCTGTCTACCCACTCAGTAAGTATGAGTCATCCTTCAAAATCTGACTCAGCTCCTCTTCTGTAAGAGAATTTGCAAGAGATACCACCCGTTGGTACCACAAATGTGCCTTCAACAAGCCATGCCCTCTTTTGCTAACAATGATTCTCCATTTGAAAGGCAACTTCTGGCTTACTCCCAATCCCTGGTAGAGAGTGAAAGCCAGACCATGGGGCATCAAATGACATTGCAATTTGAACTATCATGAATTGGGTGTTTATCTGATCCACCAAATCACAAAACTGACTGTTCAAAGCAGCATTCCATTATACATTAGAAATTGTACAATACAGATCAGATTCAGCATGTTTGGAAGGGACATCTCTCCCCCAATCCACCTAGGGGGGTCATTGGGAGTTTCTTTTAATTAGTTAAGAGAGGAAGAAAATGCTTGGTCCTGGTAACAGATACATCTGCACTATATGCCTTTCAGGCCATCCCTGAAAGATAGTGGTTAGTATAAACGCTCCCCACAAGCAGAACTTTGGGTTTTCTGCTTCATGAGAAGGGAAAAGCCACTGAGATCTAGATCTACACTTACTCATGGGCAGGTGCTAATAGTGTGGCTGGCTGGTCAGACTTGAAAATAAAATTGGGAAATTGGTGGTGAGGGTGAGATATGTGGATGGACTCTTAGAATGGACATGAAGTATGAAGATATTCACCAGAAGGATCACTCTGAAGGAGTGATCCTGTCTACTCAATCAGGTAGACAAAATGACCTATTCAATTTCTAACAGCAGACTCTTTCCTTAGCGTCTTCAGTGTTTGCTCAATGGGCCCATGTAAAAAATGGCCATGGTAACAGGGATAAAGGCCAGGCATGGGCTCACCAAAGCTCATCCAGCTACCACCTCTCCTGAGTGTCCAACTCGCCAACAGTAGAAGCCAACACCAAACCCGATATAAAATGATTTTCCCAGACGTCCAACCAGTCACCTGGAGTTACACTGGTTTTCTTCCATGATGGAAGGAGTGAAAATCTGTCCTCACATGTTAGACTCATATTCTGGGTACAGATTTGTCTTCACTGCCTGAAGTGCTTTTTCCAGCACCTCCATATGGACTTACAGAATGCTTTAATCATTGCCATTAGTGTTCCACACACATGCTCCATCCCGAGGAAATATTTTAAGGCAAAGGAAGAACAGCCATGATCTTGCATATATATAATTGATTGGTCTTTTCATCCAAAGGTAACTGGCTTGATAAAATGATAGAATGGCCTGTTTAAAGATCATCTATGGCACCAGCTGGGAGACCACTGGCAGACACTGTGAGGTTGGCATGCTATCCTACAGGATGCAGTATATTCCCTAAACCAGTTTCCATTAGGTGGTTCTATGTCCTCCAGAGCCAGAATTCATGGGTCCAGGAACCAAAGGGAGAAGGTAAAAGCACTCCCTCTCACTATTATATCTAGTGAATTTTTTCATCTTCCCTGCAAGTCAAAGAAATTTTGTGTCCTGTCAACGTGACTTTGAGCTCAGTGGATTTAGACATCTTAGTGCCCAAGGGAAACACAGTCACTGTTCTGATGAATTCTGAGCTTTTTTGAAATTCTCATGCCACTGAGTCAACAGATAGAGGAATCAGTTTGCTCTAGTAGCCAGGGTGGTTGACCCCAATTACCAGGAGGCAATTGAATTGCGGCTACATAATAGAATATGAAGGACTGTGTTTGAAACACAGAGACCCACTAGAGCACCTCCTAGTACTCTCTTACCCAATAGCCCTGGTCAATGGAAAATTGCAGCGACTCAATGAAGACAGATACCCAAGGATGCATATCCCATGGGAATGAAGGTTTAGCCCACCTCACAAAGTAAAGCACTCTATCCGGGTGAGAAGCTAGCAGAGGAAGCATGGATGGGCTGCTGAACAAAGGCAACAATGGTTACCAGTTAAGTCTGGTAACAGCGGTTACCAGTAGCAATACTTCATATTATTTTTCCCCTTCCTCCCCCATATCCTCATGATTTTATGTGAAGAACGCTGGTGATTGCTAACATTTTCAGCTGGGAGTACAACCAGATGGATGACATCATTATCAATGATTAACCGATGGGACTATCAGGGGGACACTGTGTTGGGACACAAACACTTACCTGAGGGGAGGACAAGAGCGGATACAGAGAGGGGAGAGGGGTGAACTGTGCCCCTCCAGATCCACGCTCCCCTCTCTTCCACCCTGTTCTCTGCTCCCAGAAAGCTGACCTCTAAGGACTATGTCTGTGAACTTCCTTGCCTCCTGACCTCTGACTGAGGAACATCAGGACAAAATCAGAGGACAGGAGTGAGGTGGGGTGTTTATTCTCTCCACCCATTTCCCTAACTGTAGAGCCCCCCAGTCCCAGCCTGTATCCCTCCGTCTAAGACTTCAGCTCCAGCCAGGGACCCTGGCACTCACTCGCACGCGTGGTCTCTCTCTCTGTAGTTTCCAGTAACTGCTTCCTTCCATCGGCCTTTTTTTTTTTTTTAGTTTCTGCTTTATAACAAAGTGAATCAGTTATACATATACATCTGTTCCCATATCCCTTCCCTCTTGCGTCTCCCTCCCTCCCACCCTCCCTATCCCACCCCTCCAGGCGGTCGCAAAGCACCAAGCTGATCTCCCTGTGCTATGCGGCTGCTTCCCACTAGCTATCTATCTTACGTTTGGTAGTGTATATATGTCCATGCCTCTCTCTCTGAAGCCCTGCATAATTAGCTTCTAGACTCTGCACTGTCCTTTCTGAGGGCCCTACACCCGGACCTGTGTTTACCTCTTTATTAGATCCTCTTCAATTTAGTCTATAGATATGTTATCTGTTTGCTGCTGTGACACTGACACAAGCATCTTTCTCACCCACTAAATTATGAGTTCCTTGAGGGCAGGGTCTTATTCACTATTGTATTCTCCAGAGCTTAAGCAGTGCCTGGTTTATAAGAGGTGCTCACTAAACATTTGTTGACTGAATGAATGATAAAAGGCAAATATCTGTAATACAAGACAAACTATACATAGCATAAGAACAGGCCACCACACACAGCAAAGAAAGACAAGTGGGGCTGAGATCCAGTCTACACAGAGCTGGCACACAGCTGCCTCAGCCGGATCCAGAGGAAGGGCTATCTTTATGGAATTAGTCCAACCAAGGAGGTACCTTTTGACAATACGCACAAAGAAGTGCTATATCCCAGCAGGTAGTCTTGCGTAAGAAAAAGATTTGACCTAAGCAATTTGGGTAGTAAGAGAAAAGGTTTATAACAGCTTGGGGACAGTAAAGAAAGATTTCAGCTAGGGGACATCTCATGATTACATTTATTATGAGATAAATGCATTGCCATTCAGTTGTTTATTTATATGATATTTACAATGTTTGTTTGTTTGGGTTTTTTTTTTTTTTTTTGCAGTACGAGGGCCTCTCACTGTTGTGGCCTCTCCCGTTGTGGAGCACAGGCTCCGGACGCGCAGGCTCAGCGGTCATGGCTCATGGGCCCAGCCGCTCTGCGGCACATGGAATCTTCCCGGACCGGGGCACGAACCCGTGTCCCCTGCATCAGCAGGCGGACTCTCAACCACTGCGCCACCACTGAAGCCCTACAATGTTTTAATGTACTATAAGGATGAGATAGGGTATTTTTAGCCAAGGCTACATAACCTCAGACAAATCATGATAGGATTTTTTTTAACTCTGGTCCAATTAGTTGAGGGCTAATTTAGTAGTGGGAGATGCTTCCAAATATTTAACCCATGATTCAGCTGTATAAACAGTGGTGGCAAATGAGGCTGAACAAATTTCTCATACGTTCTGATTTGGTCACAGGTGTACAGACAAGGATGTATACAGAGCTTGAATTCTCTCTGTAAAGAAGAAAAAGGAAACCGAGTCCAAGACCTATAAATATTTTTTTTCAGGTTGCTAAATCAATTATCTAAATACTGTGAGATGAATAACTGAATACATAAATAACAATGCTATGCTTCAACCCTATCCGATAACCTTAAATAATAGTGCAGAGAAATAAAGCCAAAGGCTTAACTCAATTGCTACCCATAAAGCAGATCAGGGACTAACTCCACTGAAATACTTTGCTTTATTTGGTATATCTAGATTCAATTCAAATAGTTGTAGGAAATACTGAATCCGACTTTGCAATGATAATTTAAACAAAATCTCTGTGATAGACTAAAATGCTCTAGTATTAGCATTTGTGAGACTCTCGGGTACTTAGTAAAATTTATAGGGCTTGGGGTTCAGTGAAAGGAGAACTGGCGAGCCTTCACCTTCATGAAAAATAAGTTATTTTAAGATTTCCATGGCAAAAGTAGATTACTCAGTAGAGAACTCACACATTTTAATGGTTATATCTGACCAGTCCTACTGGCAAACAAATAAGACAGCTTTTGTTACTCTGCTACCCTGGGTTAATTTAAACCACACCTGTTTAGAAGGGTGTCTAGGGAATTTCTACAAGTTTTGACCTGCATCTCCTCATTTAGAGTTAACGAGAATGTGCTTCTATATCATATTTATGTTTCGGGTTTCAAAACCCTCCGCAGGGGAGTAAAGCAAGTTTGCCATTTTGTGGGTCACTTTGTGGAGTAAATGTCTCCTTCTACCTTCTATTTGACCGTTTTTGCCCCTAGTATAGTGGAAACAACATTGTTTTAAGTCAGGCTGTTTGATTCAAATTCTAACATTCCCTGGTTTTCAACTGTCTGGATGTTAAGATGCTGTTTCCCCCTTTATAAAATTGGACTAAGAATAACTGTCTTACAGGGTTGTTATCAAGTACATCAAAAATGCATAGAAAGGGGCTTCCCTGGTGGTGCAGTGGATGAGAGTCCGCCTGCCGATGCAGGGGACACGGGTTTGTGCCCCGGTCCGGGAAGATCCCACATGCCGCGGAGCAGCTGGGCCCGTGAGCCATGGCCGCTGGGCCTGCGCATCCGGAGCGTGTGCTCCGCAACGGGAGAGGCCACAGCAGTGAGAGGCCCGCGTACCGCAAAAAAAGAAAAAAAAAATGCATAGAAAGTATTTCAGTACCAGGTATTTAATAAGCGGGAGCTGCATCATTATCCATATTATTATTATTACAATTCCCCCATCAGGACTTCTATGATACCAATTTGATTTCAAGAGCCTGCAGTGCTTAGGAAAGAAATTATTCAAAATTATTCAGGAAAGCAGGGCGAATCACTAGTAAGTCAGTTGTATTTTATTCAATGACATGTACCTAATGATGGTAAGATAGGCTTCTCTGAGCCTTTCTACCACATAAAACATATGTATCATCAAATAGAATTGTTTTTGAACTGCAGTCAGAGAACCAGTGGAGGTGAAAATTTAGGTAAGGTCTGCAAAACCTAAGTCACTCCCAGAGCACTCAGAATTCATAAATGAGTTTCTCATTTGTCAATGTTGGTCCAGATTTCAGTATCCTCTGTGACCAATTAACAGCTTTTGCTATTGCCTAAAATATAAATCTCCATGAAATGATTTTTGCCGTTTTTGCTATAATTGTAGCCATTGTTCATTTAGACATCATCTATCTCTCTTTAGTCTAATAAATAAATAAAATGTCCAAATCGCTTGAAACAGCTGTCCGTACACATCTTGGATAAATAATAAGATAACAGAGGTGCTTTAAGGGGCCTGTCCAGTAAAACTGTAAATCCCAAAATTCTAGCCATATTATAATATCAATGTTGAAATTTTTCACATAAGGAATTAGAAAAACTTTTACCATGTGATTAATACATCACATTGTTTAATATCTACCTTTCTTCTTCCCTGACCCTTTCTGAGAACATACCTAACAACAAATAATTTGCCCCATTCTTTCAAAATGTCGAATGTCTTTTTTCTTTATTTGAATGGTTTGATCTAAGATAAGTGGCTTGGAAAAGCATTAGGAGTGTCAGGTTTTATAATAAACCATGTGGGTGGAGGGTTTGTTGGGTTGATTTTTTTTTTTTTTTTTTTTGGCTGACAGCAAACAAGTCTATCTGAAAACACACTAAGCTCCAGCAGGTGCCCAGAGCTAATTTGGTTTGCAACTATTTTTAAAAAGCACTAGCTAAGTTTTGTAACAAGTCCTACCAAATGGCTGTATTGTTTTTTTTCTGTCTTCCTGCAATCCAGGGACAAGTTTTAAAATGTGACTCTAAAGATAAGGCCATGAATCTAAAATACCCAGCTTCTTAAACCTTCCCCTAGATCCCTAGAAACAAAACATTTAGAGGTTTACACTTGAGTTTCCACTTCACACATTTCTCCATGAAATTTCTGCACTTCCTGTCAGTAGTTTTCATTTAAATCTAGCAAGTTTTAGCTCTGGCCAGAAACGATGATGTGAAATGCTTCCCGGCAGCCAGATTCAGCTGGATTTGTGGATCCAACCACCTGCTGACGGCATGTGTTTTGGCTCCAGGCAATCACAATGGATATTCACTCTCCCTATGGACTCTCACAGCAGTCCCATCCAGCGACATCTCCTCCTAATACTTCCAGATTAAATGCCCATTTAGGTGTGGTGTTTAAAGAACCCTCAGTTTTTAATCTCTCTGATTCATTTGGTTAGCCTGGCCTTTCCTTTCTCAAATACAGAAGTCCTTTTTGGATTAAGATACAAAGATTCGATATGAGGGTTTGTTTTTTGTTTGTTTGTTCTATCTCTGTATATCCAAGCACAGAAATCACTAATTTAGTGCCTAGGGTCAAAGTATATATTAGTTCCACAAGGCAGCGGGTGTCATGTGAGAGTCAGCCTAACCTGGATTTGAATTACACACTTGGCAATGTGTAATCTTCCACAAGTTACTTAACCTCTCTGACAAAAATGGAGATAACAGTACCTACCGAAGAGGACTGTTATGAAGATTAATGTGATTATACATATAAAATGTCTAACATTGTCAGGTTCATCATAAATGCTCAATAAATTCCAGTTGCTTTTTTTTTTTTTTTAACAGTGAAACAACCCAAATCTGCTTTGTGTTCATTGTGCCACAGGGAACCGTTCAGCCCATAACACCCCAATACACCCTTCCATCTGACTCTCAACGATAGTTCTGTAACAGGATCGTGGCAGCCATCATTAGCCTCTTCCTGCAGATTGGGAAACAGAGGTGCAAAAAGATGAAGCAATTTTACCAAAGCCTTACAAGAGCTAAGTAGAGAGCCCAGACTCCACCGTGGATCGTCTAACCCTAAATCCAGTTCTTTTTCTCCAGTTTTATCATTTGCTGTTTGATTTTGTTCAACACACTCTGAATTATTCAGTGAAAACCTACTCTCCATAGCCTCCATTCTTGGCAGATGCAGTAAACAGAATTGTGAGCCTACAGTGGGGACAATCACAAGCTGTCCAAGCCATGTCCACTCTGGCCCTGCGTCTGGCCCTGCTGGTGCAGCCAAGGATCAAACTGGGGGAGGACATGGCTGCCTTCCGGGCCATCAACTTCAAAAGGCTGGGGTATTAGGGCCAGAGAGGACCGGGAAGGGCAGGTGGTGGCCTCAAGCCAAGGTGAAGTTGTGATGAGTTCAATGCTGACATCTTGAGGCTGAAGAGACAATAGGACAGCTAGCTTCTTGCCTTGCCCACTCCACCCTCATTCAAAGGGTTGCCTCTGTCATGCGTGGTCCTCTCAGCAGCTCTGAGAGGTGCAGAGTTACCATCTGGTTGGCTGGCACCCTTGTACCCCAGACTCCCCAAACTCCCAAGTCTCAAAAAGCTGCCTTGTGTCTTGTTGTAAAAAAATTTTTTAAATCATACTTGAAATTTTCTTGTTTCATTTGACCTTCATGATCACACTGGACTGTAGACAAATCAGGTATGTTTTTAAGGATCCTCAGGTTCAGACATGTTAGCTGGTAAGAGGGGGCACCAGGAGGGCAAGCCAAGCCATCCAACGCCTCACCGAATTCTTTGTACCACCTCCCCGCCTCCTATACCATACTCATGGTCCCCTACTAGGAAGCATAAAGGGACTTCTGTAAACATTCGCTGAATGGATGATACAACAAAGGGTTAATGAGGAGCTATGTGTTCCCATTTTCTACACATGCTGCCTCTCTTCTATTGTGAGTGAAACTCCCAGCAAACACAGCTGAAATAATCAACTCATTTTTGTCCTGTCACGCCAGTTTATGTTGTCAAAAGCAACATAAGAAGTAACGACCCGGGTCAACGCACCCAGGACACTCCTAGGGGAAAAAGATTCTCGATAAGGGAAGGTTGCATAAAACAATCTGAATCTGTCATACAGAGTGAAGTAAGTCAGAAAGAGAAAGACGAATACCGTATGCTAACACATATATATGCAATTTAAGAAAAAAAAATGTCATGAAGAACCTAGGGGTAAAACAGGAATAAAGACACAGACCTACTAGAGAATGGACTTGAGGATATGGGGAGGGGGAAGGGTAAGCTGTGACAAAGCGAGAGAGAGGCATAGACATATATACACTACCAAACGTAAGGTAGACAGCTAGTGGGAAGCAGCCGCATAGCACAGGGAGATCAGCTCAGTGCTTTGCGACCGCCTGGAGGAGTGGGATAGGGAGGGTGGGAGATGCAAGAGGGAAGACATATGGGGACATATGTATATGTATAACTGATTCACTTTGTTATAAAGCAGAAACTAACACACCATTGTAAAGCAATTATACTCCAATAAAGATGTATAAAAAAAAAATCTGAAAGAACAAAGGAAGAAAACCCACAGAGTGAAAAGACCACAAAATTAACGTACCCCATCTCCACTTGGTGGACACTGCCAGTCTCTCCCTGCTGCTGATCTATGAAAATGTGTAAATGTGACTTTAGAGCAGGAAGGTCATGAAACCGTTTGGTCAGCTCAGGCAGACATCAGACTCATCAAGTCTGAAAGGCTGGAACATGAAAGCAGTAGAGAAAGCAAATTATGGGAGGTCTGAGGAAGCAAAAGAGGAAGATGGAGAGATAGAGAAAACTGACTCAACAACTACAGCAATGATGACAAAGAGTGACACGGCATGTCCTTGTTAATGTCTGTCCAAACTCGGTCAACAGAAACCCCTCAGATCAAACAGAATTCCCCTTAAGATTCCTCTCACTAGTTTACATTATTATTGTTTATAACAGATTCATTAATCAGGTGGTCCAGGCTCTCTTTCGTCAAAACATCCTTGATTACTTAGAAGATTAGCAACAGGCTGGCTCTCCATGATTGGACTGCTGGTCACTCAAGCTCTTGTTTCAATGTGGCAAGACAGCCTTCCCAAACCAGACCTTCCCCGTTGTCTAATCACATTCCTGTTCCAGATTTTAATCTACATTTAGGAGCACTGAGGGGCAAAAACTTTTAAAGTGAAGTTAAAGACACCTGCACAATTTGACAGGGAGAAGTGTGTGGAATGTTTAGAGCCTTGGTTTGAGTTCTAGGAAATGTCTCTTGTCTTTCTGGTCTTACTGAAGGGAATATTCATCTTTCATCCCCACAAAGTGGTCAGCTGGGTGGATCATGCTATTTGATGTTCTTCTCCAAAACCTCAAATCAACACATTATGCATCTGTGGAAATAGAAAAGTCTCATGTGTCTAAGACCTATAAGACACAAGGAAGTCTAAAGCCAACAGGTGAGGAATAAGAAAATTACCACAGAATGCCAAGAGAAAAATCAATATATATATATATATATTTTTTTTTTTGGTGGAGGGCAGCAATCTGTGCTTATGAGAAATCTTAAACCAGTGCCTCCCTACTAATATTACCACCTCCGGGGGACACTTTGGACATCTGCGGGGGTTACTGTATTGTCTCAATGGTGAGAGGATGCCAAAGACATCCCGTGGGTGCAGGCCAGAGATGGCAGATGTCCTCAAGTGAGCGGGCGACTGCCACGGGGCAAGGAACTCTTCCACACCCTATGTGATGTTGAGGCTCTCGCCCCACATTCATGTAGGTAAACACCCTATTTATAATTGTCTAAATCCTATGTACGTGTTTTAGATTTAAACTCAATTTTTGCAGTATTTTAATGTAATTTGGGGAGGATTGCTACCGTGGCATACATTGAGAGGACATTTTGCACTATTTTCTTCCGAATTTTACCAAGAGTTGTTCACTATTTTCAAAAAATCACGTTACTAACAAAATGCCACTGAATGTGAACCATCAGTATCCGCAAGCCCCCTCTGCAGTGAGTATGTGTCCCATCACCACATCCAATTCCTTCAATGTGTCCTCTCGTGTAGAAGTGCCAACGCATTCACATACTGAAATACACATTATTTTAACTACAAATCACTATTCTTTCATTTCTCCTTTATATTACAGTTGTGTCCATAGGTTATATCATCTATAAAATACACTGCAGGATAGTAAAGTGAGTGTTGCAGATAATCTGTTATAAAAACAGTTTTGATATTCTATCTCCATCATTTCTTCTACACTTATTAATGGCAGGATGGATTTAGGAAATTATACATGGATGCTAACATAAGTGGGTGAAAATTTTTTTTAAATTATTATTTATTTATTATTTATTTTTATTTATTTATGGCTGTGTTGGGTCTTCGTTTCTGTGCGAGGGCTTTCTCTAGTTGTGGCAAGTGGGGGCCACTCCTCATCGCGGTGCGCGGGCCTCTCACTATCGCGGCCTCTCTTGTTGCGGAGCACAGGCTCCAGACGCGCAGGCTCAGTAATTGTGGCTCACGGGGCCAGCTGCTCCGTGGCATGTGGGATCTTCCCAGACCAGGACTCGAACCTGTGTGCCCTGCATTGGCAGGCGGACTCTCAACCACTGCGCCACCAGGGAAGCCCAAGTGGGTGAAAATTTAACATGAAATAGGATATTTATGCAGTAGTGAAGCATCTCCTCACAAACTGTTTAACTGCAAAGAGAAAAATAGTACTTTACAGTGGTGAAGCCTGGCAAACACTACCTTAATCAAATGATCAAGGTTTAGAAAAATATTATATTTATGTGTGTGTATCTATATATATATATAGAGAGAGAGATGTCAAGAGAGGAGGAGAAGGAGGGGGGAGTAAGATGAGGATGAGGGGGGCTTCCCTGGTGGCGCAGTGGTTGAGAGTCCACCTGCCGATGCAGGGGACGCGGGTTCGTGCCCCGGTCCGGGAAGATCCCACATGCTGCGGAGCGGCTGGGCCCGTGAGCCGTGGCCGCTGAGTCTGCGCGTCCGGAGCCTATGCTCCGCAACGGGAGAGGCCACGGCAGCGAGAGGCCCACGTACCACGTACCGCGAAAAAAAAAAAAAAAAAAAGAGGAGGAGGAGGAGGGGGAGGAAAGTGAGGGGAGGAAGCAGAATGAAATGTAAGAACCGAAGGAACAATTTTTAAATCATTATCTGACTGCCATGTGCAAGTCTTTTGGGAATTCATGTTATATAAACAATTAGTGTTAATTTTCTATTTCATAGGTGTAGATAGACTCATGGAAATATCTAAGAAGAGAAAAGTGGGAGAAAGTGATGTGAAAGAAGAAACAGTTCAAATTGAATAGGAGTCATAATTTTTAAAGTTTAATGTAACTTTATCCTGGTTTACAAAGCTTTTATGAATGCAGTGTGAGATCTGAATACAAGAGAAACTGATAGAATTTTTATACCAAACAAACAAAAGCAAATCAAACACCTCACTCTAACCCTGTTCAGTCCAACATACGGATCCTCCCAGCAGTCGCTGACCACAGCTTTGCATATGTCCCGACTGCAGGGCATAGAGATTTCTCTGAGAAGCCAAACAGCAGAGGACGTTCTGTCACCATAATCATATGCTCTCAAGTACAAAATGTTAAGTAAATGATTAACCTACCAAAGAATTCTTTGGAAACATAGGCAGCCTTCAAGGATTTCAAAATCTTTCAGGAAACCCCTGAACTTGCCCACATCCTGGGAAGAGGGGCACGAGGAGGGGCATTTCCCTTTGCAGGAGCCCAGGAGCCATTACACAGCCCAGCTATCCATCCCAGCCAGGAGGGTCGGATCCCAGCGCAGCCCAGCACGCAGGAAAGGGCTTTCTCCTGCGCAAGCAGTTGTCTTTTCCCTGGCAAACAAGCCAGGTGCCAGAAATTTTACCCAGACTGGGAGGGAAAGAAAGGAGAGGAAGCAGAAGAGAGCGGGGGATGAAGAAAGAAAATAGAATCATTAGGAAAAAAATGAAAGCTGAGGTCAAGACGGTTACAATTTGAAACAATTTCAGAAAAGTTACATATTTTTTCGAAGCACTGAAAGCCTCTCAAAGCTCTGAAAAGACACAAGCCCGCAGGGAGATGTTTTCCCCCAGTCCTGAGGTCTCTCACCCAACTGTAGAAAAACAGAAAAGAGATCTCAGACTCAGAAGTCAGAAAAGTACGCATGCTTGTATGAGTACTATTGCTGGTTGGGTTTCATTTCTTTGTCTAAAGAACCTGTTCTTGCAAGTTACCACCGCCCCCAGGGACGCCTTGCCAGGGTGCTTCCCAGGGCATACATCATCTTGCACTTTCCTTACACCTGTTTCTATTTCTCACAAATTCCTCTCCCTTTCACCTGAACAATGGAGGTACCTTTCCCAAGTTCCTTAATTCAATCTTATTTTATCTTGCAACTATCAGGAAAAAACAAAGTCATTCGGGGTCATCTCTTCAAGGTTGAGAAGCCTGAGCCACCCACCTGCTCCTGCTCATCAAAATGAAATCTGCCAAGTGCTGAGTTGCTTGAAAACGTCCTGTTAAGTCATTTAAAGACATAGCTCTTCATAGATCTAGCAAAGCAGAACCTTAATTTGAGACATACAACTTGCCACAATTACAGAACCTTTCCACCAAATGTTTTCTTTAGAAAATAAAATAAGCTCCTATCCGAAAACGTTATTACCCATGTTTCATCTTCGTATTTCTTATTTCCTTAGCAAGATAAAGCATTCTTTCACCTAATGAACCATGAAATCTTCCTCAACAGTAAAGGATGTTGGGACTTCCCTGGTGGCACAATGGTTAAGACTCCACCTGCGGATGCAGGGACACAGGTTTGAGCCCTGGTCCGGGAAGATCCCACATGCCGCGGAGCAACTAAGCCTGTGGGCCACAACTACTGAGCCTGTGCTCTAAAGCCCGCGAGCCACAACTACTGAGCCTGCATGCCACAGCTACTGAAGCCCGTGCACCCTAGAGCCCACGCACTGCAATTGAGCCCATGTGCTGCAACTACTGAAGCCCACGCACCTAGAGCCCATGCTCCACAACAAGGGAAGCCACTGCAATGAGAAGCCCGCGCACTGCAACAAAGAGTAGCCCCCCCGCTCACCGCAACTAGAGAAAGCCCATGCACAGCAGCAAAGACCCAACGCAGCCAAAAAATAAAAAAGTAAAAAATAAATTTTTTTAAATAACGGTAAACGATGTTTTTTGAGGAATAATTGGCATAACGTTATCTAGTTTCAGTTGTACAACAATGATTCAGTATTTGTATATACTACAAAAAGAGCACCACAGTTAAGTCCAGTTAACATCCATCACCATACATAGTTACAAAATTGTTTTCTTGTGATGAGGATTTTCAAGCTTCACTCTAACTAATCTCACACATGCAGTACAGTGTTATCAACTACAGTCATCATGCTGTACATTACATCCCTGTGACTTAATATATTTTATAACTGGAAGTTTGCACCTTTCACCCCTTTTGCCCACAGCCCCACCTACAAACCACATCAGGCAACCCCAATTTGTTCTCTATATCCATGAGATGAGGTTTATGTTGGGGTTGTTTTTTTTTTTTTTTTTTTTTTTGCTGTACGCGGGCCTCTCACTGTTGTGGCCTCTCCCGTTGCGGAGCACAGGCTCCGGACGCACAGGCCCAGCGGCCATGGCTCACGGGCCCAGCCGCTCCGCGGCACATGGGATCCTCCCAGACCGGGGCACGAACCCGTATCCCCTGCATCGGCAGGCGGACTCTCAACCACTGCGCCACCAGGGAGGCCCTGGGGGTTTTTTTTAATAGTCTTTTTAGATTCCACATATACGTGAGATCATAAGGTATTCTCTTTTTCTGTCTGCTTTATGTAACTTAGCATAATGCCC
Organism: Mesoplodon mirus; assembly: GCF_964341445.2. Lineage (NCBI taxonomy): Eukaryota > Metazoa > Chordata > Mammalia > Artiodactyla > Ziphiidae > Mesoplodon > Mesoplodon mirus. The sequence goes on from NC_138992.1 coordinate 60,785,545, forward strand.
TTAAGGTCCATCGATGTTGTTGCAAATAATGAGATTTCACTCTTTTTTTTCCGGGCTGAAAAGCCTGGAATCCTAACCACTAGGCCACCAGGGAATTCCCTGTAGGTCATTTCTATATCTTGGCTATTGTAAATAATGCTGCAATGAACACAGGGATGCATATATCTTTTCAAATTAGTGTTTTCATTTTCTTTGGGTGAATACCCAGAAGTGGTATTGCTATCATATAGTAGTTCTATTTTTAATTTTTTTAATTAACTTCCAATATTTTCCATAATGGCTGGACCAATTTACATTCCTACCAGCTGTGCACAAGGGTTCCCTTTTCTCCACATTCTCACCAACACTTGTAATTTCTTGTCTTTTTGATAACAGCCATTCTAATAGGTATGAGGTGATATCTCATTGTGGTCTTGATTTGCATTTCCCTGATGCTTAGTGATGTTGAGGATCTTTTAATGTACCTGTTGGCCATCTGTATGTCTTTGTGGGGGAAAATATCTATTTATATCTCTGCCCATTTTTTAATCAAATTGTTTGTTTTTTGCAATTAGGTTGCATGAGTTTTTTATATATGTTGATTATTAACCCTTTATCTGATGTATGATTTGCAAATATTTTCTCCCATTCCCTATGTTGCCTTTTCTTTTGTTGATGGTTTCTGTTGACGTGCAGAAGTTCTTTTAGTTTGATGCAGTCCCACTTATTTTTGTTTTTGTTGCCTTTGCTTTTGGTGTGAAATCCAAAAAGTCATCATCAAAACCAATGTCAAGAAGCTTACCACTTTTTTTTTTTTTAACATCTTTATTGGAGTATAATTGCTTTACAATGATGTGTTAGTTTCTGCTTTATAACAAAATGAATCAGTTATACATATACATATGTTCCCATATCTCTTCCCTCTTGCGTCTCCCTCCCTCTGACCCTCCCTATCCCACCCCTCTAGGTGGTCACAAAGCACCGAGCTGATCTCCCTGTGCCATGTGGCTGCTTCCCACTAGCTATCTATTTTACGTTTGGTAGTATATATATGTCCATGCCAACCACTTATGTTTTATTCTAGGAATTTTATGATTTAAGGTTTCATGTCCAAGTCTTTAATCCATTGAGTTTATTTTTGTGTATGGTGTAAGACAGTGGTCCAGTTTCATTCTTTTGCATGTTGCTGTCCAATTTTTCTAACACCATTTATTGAAGAGACTATCCTTTCCCCATAGTATTTTCTTGGCTCCTTTCTTGTAAATTAACTGATCATATATGTGTGGGTATATTTCTGGGTTCCCTCTTCTGTTCCATTGATCTGTGTGTCTGATTTTTTTTTTTTTTTTTTTTTTTTGGCCAATACCATGTAATATAGCTTGAAATCAGGAAGCATGATGCCTCCAGCTTTGTTCTGTCTCAAGACTGTTTTGGCTATTTGGGGTCTTTGTGGCTCCATACAACTTTTAGGATTATTTTTTCTATTTCTGTGAAAAACACCTTTGTAAGTTTGATAGAGATTGCACTGAATCCGTAGATTGCTTTGGGTAGTATGGACATTTTAACAATATTATTCTTCCAATCCATAAGAATGGAATATGTTTCCATTGATGTGTATCTCCTTCAATTTCTTTCATCAATGTCATAGTTTTCAGTGAACAGATCTTTCACCTCCTTGGTTAAATTTATTCCTGGATACCTTATTCTTTTTGGTGCAGTTGTAAATTGGATTGTGTTCTGAATTTCTCTGACAGTTTATTATTAGCATATAGAAACCCAACAGATTTTTGCATGTTGGCCTTGTATCCTGAAAATTTACTCAATTTGTTTATTAGTTCTAACAGTTTTTTTGGTGGAATCTTTTGATTTTTTTATATATAATATCATGTCATATGCAAATAATGACAGTTTTATTTCTTCCTTTTGAATTTGGATTTCTTTTCCTTGCCTGATTGCTCTGGTTAGGGCTTCTAATACAATATTGAATAAAAGTGGTGAGAGCGGGCATCCTTGTCTTGTTCCTTAGAGGGCAAAGTTTCAGTTTTTCACCATTGAGTATGATGTTAGCTGTGGGCTTGTCATATACAGCCTTTATTATGTTGGGGTACCTTCCCTCTATACTCACTTTGTTGAGAGTTTTTATCATAAATGGATGTTGAATTTTGTCAAAAGCTTTTTCTGCATCTATAGAGATGATAATATGATTTCTATCTATCATTTTGTTAATGCGATATCACATCGATTGATTTGCAGATGTTGAACCATCCTTGAATCCCTGGGATAAGTCCCACTTAATGGTGGTATATGATCCTTTTAATGTATTCTTGAATTCAGTTTGCAAATTTTGTGTTGAAGATTTTTGAAGCTATGTTCATCAGGACATTAGATTGTAGTAGTCTTTTCTTATGGCAGATTTGTCTGTTCTTGGTATCAGGGTGATGCTGGCCTCATAAAATTGGTTTTGAAGCATTCCCTCCTCTTTTATATTTTATATATTTTGAATGTTTGGTAGAATTCACCAGTGAAACCATCTGGCTCTGGACTTTTGTTTGATGAGGCGTTTTGACTACTGATTCAATCTCCTTACTAGTCATCAGTCTATTCTGATTTTCTACTTCTTCATGATTTGGTCATAGTAGGTTGTATGTTTTTAGAAATGTATCCATTTCTTCTACATTGTCAAATTTGTTGGTGTATGATTGCTCACTGCATTCTCTTCTGATTGCTTATATTCCTGTAGTATCTGGTGTAACATTTCCTCTTTCATTTCTGATTTTATGTGTGTTCTCTTTTTTTCTTGATGAGTCTAGCTGAAGGTTTGCTAATTTTATCTTTTCAAAGAATCAGCTCTTAGTTTTATTAATCTTTTCTACTGTCTTTTTAGTCTGTTTCATTTATTTTTGCTCTGATCTTTGTTATTTCCATCCCACAGTAAAAGATATTTTAAAGTTAACAAATCACTTGCAGCTACAGTGCCTTATAACATGTTTCTATCCTTCCTTCCTCAGCAAGCATGTGGGATTACCAGAATTAGCATTTTAATAGTCTCAGATCCAAGAACTAGGTCGTCAATCTCTACATCACATCACTGACACAGTCATTCATTTTCCTCTTTCGTTGAGAGCTGCTGACTTGTCAGTGTCTTCTCTGGGCATCTCCATCTAATCCACTTGCCTTAAAAACCCACAACCCTGTCAGATAATCTAGGATATAATATTACCCTACAACCTAAGCCCTGAAGAAATGCCATTGTAAATTGTGCCCTTAACAGACTGTGATTGCTAAGATTTTTTATCACATTCTTCAAAATGACTTCCAAAGAGTCATTTTATGAAATGAGTTTAACATTATCTACGAAGTTCTTATTGTGTTTCTGGAAACTGTGTACTTGTTCTAATTGTCCATTCTGTCAGGTGAACTCAGTTTGGTTAGTTTCTGCAAAAGCAGAAGCTTTGCAGGTTTCCTGCTCACTGTGGCCCTTTGTTCTGTACACATAGCATCTCAGCTCAGTGAGGAGGGGCACGGGCTCCCACTGTGGGTCCCCTTGATTCAAACCAGATAGATAAGTCATAGTTTCTTCAGGCATCATTTCTTCATATAAAATTAGGGAGTTCACTACATGATCCTTTAACTCCCTTATGGGTCTAAATCCTGCATCTCTGTGACTATGACTCCACAAGGACACTTTGATAACAGTCAACCAGCTCACACTCTTAGAGGCTTTGCACCTTCCAGAGCCTTCTCTCATAACCTACCTCATAGAATTTTCATAACACCCCCATGAGGCAGGCAGCATTGTCAATTTTTTCCTCATTTTGCTGATACTGACCCTGAGCCTCAGAGAGTGACTTGTCCAAGGCATCACAGCCACAAATAAGCAGGATCTTGACTCAAACCCCAACCCAAAGTTTTAAATTCCCAGTCTGGTGCCCCTTCTACTATATAATAATGTTCCTCATAAAGTTTCTAAAAACCACAACTAAATCAGTTGTACAGAAAACTCTCATTCTCTACTATATGCTTCCATGTAAATTAATCTGGATTGTATCACATGCAGGTTTCATCATTCTGAGATTTTTGTCCTGGGCAATTAACATTACAGTATCTCCCTTAGGAAATATAACAGTCCAGCACTGACATTTTTGCGGACCATGAACGCTTCAATATCCAAAGCTCTGTGATGAACATTTTCTTGGCTCAAAGATCCTCCCCTCCAGAAGCCAGTCTTGGTGAAACAATAGGATGCACTTAAATAGCCTATACCAGAAGGTGGAAAGTCTAGGGAAGAAGTACAGGGTCTCTGGGAACTTTACCCTGGGAGTGTCAGAAAAGGCATATTAGATCCAACCATCCCACTCCTGGGCATATACCCAGACAAAACCATAATTCAATAAGATACATGCACCCCTATATTCACAGAAGCACTATTTACAATAGCCGAGACATGAAACAACCTAAATGTCCATCAACAGATGAATGGATAAAGAAGATGTGGTACATATATACAATGGAATATTACTCAGCCATAAAAAGAGAATGAAATAATGACATTTGCAGTAACATGGAATACTAAGTGAAGTTAGTAATACTAAGTGAAGTAAGTCAGAAAGAGAAAAACAAATACCATATGATATCACTTATATGTGGAATCTAAAATACGACACAAATCAACATGTCTACAAAAGAAAAACAGACTCATAGATATAGAGAACAGACTTGTGGTTGCCAAGGGGGAGGGGGGTGGAGGAGGGAAGGATTGGGAGTTTGGGATTAGCAGATGTAAATTATTATATATAGGATGGATAAACAACAAGGTCCTACTGTATAGCACAGGGAACTAGATTCAATATCCTGTGATAAACCATAATGGAAAAAAACATGAAAAAGACTATGAAAAAGAATATATATGTATAACTGAGTCACTTTTCTGTACAGCAGAAATTAATACAACATTGTAAATCAACTATACTTCAACAAAATTAAAAGAATAAAAGAAAAAAAGGCATACTAGTTTCCTGGGCTGCCATAACAAATTACTACAAACTTGGGAACTGAAATTTACTCTCTCACAGTTCTGGAGGCCAAAAGGCTAAACTTGGTATCAGCAGGGCTGTGCTCCCCTCTGAAGGCTCTAGAGGAGTATCCTTCCTTGCCTGTTCCAATTCCTGGTGGCTCCTGGCATTCCTGGTTTCTGGCAGCATCACTCCATCTCTGCCTCTATCTTCGTGGCCTTTTCCCCTATGTAATTTCCTTTCAAACCCCTGAACTAATAACATCTGCAGAGACCCTATTTAACTAATTACATCTGCAAAGATGCTACTAAGATTTTGACACCAGCAATAGAGAGGAAAGCTACCCTAAGAGGATCCAGGAGCAAAGATACGGAAGAAGGCGAGTCCTGGACACCTAGGAGGAGAGGAGGACCCAAGGGGAGCGATAACAAAGTTGAAAGGATGATGTGTCGGTCTGCTCACGCTGCTGTAATAAACTGCCACGGACTAGTGGTTTAAACAACAGACATTTGGGACTTCCCTGGTGGTGCAGTGGTTAAGAATCCACCTTCCAATGCAGGGGACACGGGATCAATCCCTGGTCAGGGAACTAGATCCCACATGCATGCCACAACTAAGAGTTCACATGCCATAACTAAGGAGCCCGTGAGCCTCAACTAAGGAGCACGTGTCAGAACTAAGGAGCCAGTGAGCCACAACTAAGGAGCCTGCCTGCCACAACTAAGACCTGGCACAACCAAAATAAATAATAAAATAAAACAAAAAAATTTTTAATTGTAAAAAAAACAACAACAAAAAAAAACCCCAGACATTTGTTTTCTCATAGTTCTGAAGGCTAAAAGTCCAAGATTAGCTGCCATCAGGGTTGGTTTCTGGTGAGATTTCTCTTTCTGGTTTATAGACCACCACCCCCTCACTGTGTATCTGATGTGGCCTATCTTCTGTGTGTACACAGAGAGAGAGCTCTCCAGTGTCTCTTCCTCTTCTTATAAGGACATGAGTCCTATTGGATTAGGGCTCCACCCCTTATGACTTCATTTAACCTTAATTACCTCCCTAAAGGCCCTATCTCCAAAAACAGATGCACTGAGGGCTAGGGCTTTAATATATGAATTTGGGAGAACACCATTCAGTCCACAACAGATGATCTGAGGCCAAATCAAGATGAGTCAAGACTACCAACTAGCCCAAGGAGTTTGACCTCCATTCTGTCAACAGTGGAAAGATGCTGGAAATCTTGAAAGTGGTTATGGAAATGTTTTCAAGAGAGGCATCATCCTTTTCATTTTCCTGGTCTATAAAATAAGAGTTATTTTCTAGGAGCCTTTCCAGACTAACAGACCGTAATTACTGACTGCATTTTAGAAGATTAATCTCTTAGAATTTGTTGCTCTCTCTAATATATAGACTATGAAGCAATTATGTCACCAAAAGATAGATAATTTTTAAGGGTATTGTTTTTTTCTTCTAAAAAGGTTAATGATGGCGTAGCTTCCACCAAAAGCACCAAGATTCTGCTGGTTCTTAGAGAGTGCTGTCAAACAGACATTAAGACAGAATAAGATGTACTTGGGAGATTTAAAAAAAAAAAAAAAAAGACCAATAACTCTGGCATGGTTAGCTCACACCACAGGAATATTTGCGAACATTTTCCCAAGGCCTTACTCTTATCCAGTTTCCAAAAGAAATCCTGGTCTTTTTAAACTCTCTGTTCAGTAAAATGTGAACTGATAAGGAGCACTGAATCCCAGAGGGCCAGAGCTGGCAGGATGCTTCTGAAATTACTTGTTTCTGACTTTCACATCACAGATGAGGAAGCTGAAGCCCAGAAATATACAGTGAGTGGCCTGGGATCCCACAGGTACTTATTAGAAAAGCTTGCTTGACACAGACAAGAAGGAAGTTTCAGAGGTCTGACTGGTCCAAAATTGGAACTGCTCCAAAATTGAACCAACATCATGTAGTATTCAATATGTCCCAGTCACCATTTGAAGTCACTGTTTCTCAGACATTAGTGTACACAGGAAGACCTGGGGAGCTTGTCAGAATGCAGATTCAGATTTGGCAGGTCTGGGCTGGGGCCTAGGAGTCTGCATTACTGACCGGCCCCCCCAGGGCTTGCTAATCATGCTGGTCTGAAGATGACACGGGGCAGCAAGGTTCCAAGTGCTTTCATTCTCCAGAACAACCCTGTTACTGTGACAGATCCAGGTACTGTACAGGCACTGTTACTATTGCCGTCTGACAGAGGAGGAAACTAAGGCTGAGTTCAGTGAATTGCCTAATGTCACACAGCTGGGAGGGGCCAGAGGCAGGATTTCACCCAGAGAGCCAAACTCGAACCAGTGCACTTAACTGTTACCTTACCCTACGGTTCTTAAAAGCAATCCAAGATCATCTCCATGCTTACACATGTCAGCTTTCAGGGCTGAGTCATTAGGACTGTATTTTAAATATGTAGCCATTCAAATAATATTCGTAAAAAAACAGAAAAGAAAAAAGTGGGGAAGTGCTCATGACATAATGTTAAGTAAAAACATCAGAATACAAACTACATCAGGCCAGGCCCTCTGACCACCTGGCTCCATCACTCAAGTTGATACAAGCCAACTCATTACAGCATGAGCAGCAGAGGCACTCCCTTCTCTCTTTCTCCTTCCTCTCCCAGAAACCATCCCAAGGGAGACTTCACTCCTGCCCCAGCCTGTACAACAAACACTTCAGAAAGTGAGGTCTTGAGGGAAAAAAAAGGCTTGAGAGAGAACAAGTCGCAGTACCTGGGAGAAAGCCAGCCGGTGGCTCCCAGCATCCACAACTTTCTTTTATTCATTTACCACGTATCTACTGAGAACTTGTGCCACGTACCATACTAGATGTTAGGACATAAAATAGACAGAAGTCCCTGCTCTCATGAAGATTACATTCTAGTTGGAGAGGCTAACAGTAAAAAATAATAAGCGTAATCAATAAGCATGTTATATAGTATGTTAATATAGAATAAGTGTTATGGAAAAAGATAGAAAAGGGGGATGAGGAGTGCTGGGGGGTTTGCAGACTGCAGTGGTCCTTAGGGTCACCAGGAAGAAGGTGACATTGGAGAAAGGGCTTGAAATGAAGGAGTTAAGTACACACGTCTGGGGAAGAATGTTCCAGGCACATGGAACACAGGTGCAAAGGCCCTGAAATGGAAACAGATCACATCTGGAATAGTCAAGGAAAAGCAGAGGCCACTGTACCTGCAGTGAATGATTTATTAGGAGAGGAAGCCAGAGAGGCAATGGGCAGGGAAGAGGGCAGATCTGAGAGAGCCCTACAGGCCTTGAGAAGGACTGTGGCCTTTACTCTGAGGGAAATAGGGAGTCGCTCAGGGTTTGGAGCAGAGAAGTGACATCATCTGACTGGTGTACTGAAAAACCTACCAGGCTCTCCGAGCTGATTAAGGAGAACGTGGACAGAAGCCTGGAGATCAGTTGCAAGGCAAGTGCAATCACCCACGCAAGGGGCTCTGGTGGGTCAGACTAAAGGGGTAACAATGAGGTGGTGAGAAGTGTAATAAGATCTGGATCTCAAGATTTCTCAAAGGCTTAGATGTAGAATGTGAGGGAAAGAGAGGAGTCAGGGATGTTTCCTGCACTTGGAAGGATGAAGTTGTCCTTCATTGATATGCAACAGACTCCAAGGGACGTTGACTTGAAGGACAGATCTGGGGTTCGGGTCTAGACACGTGACGATGGAAGTGTAGAGACACAGAAGACACGGTTGGCTGCATGAGTCTGGAATTCAGGGATGTGGGCCAGAGATGTCCGCGTGGCTGTGAGCATATAGAGCCAGGAGACCAGACGAGGTTCCCAAGGGAGGGAGTCAAGTCGAGAAGAACAAGCGCTGTAGGGTCTGAGCCCTGGCCACGTCCACGGAGAGAGAACAAAGCAGCAAGTCTCTGGGAAGGAGTAGTCAGTGGAAAACCGGGGAGGTATGAGGTCTTGGAAGTCAAGAGAAGAAAGTGTTTGCTAGGGGAGAGAGTCATCAAGGGTGTCAACTCTGCTGAAAGGTCAATTTAGACAAAGGTGGAGAGCTGAGCTTTAGAGTTAGCAAAGTGGAGGCCATGGCGACCTTCACAGGCAGTTTCAGGGGAGTGAGAAGAATTTTTTTTATCTACAGAAAGGATAAGAAAACCTCAATGATAAGAAGAGGAAAGGGGCTCAAGTGCCTGGCACTAAGCCTTTAGGGAGGGAAGAAGATGTGACACTGCCTTTGGCATTTAAAGGACAGACTTGTGTGTAAGCCAAGCAGAGCTCTTCCGTGTGTGTGTGTGTGTGTGTGTGGAAGCCTTTATTTTCTCATGACTCAACAGATTATGCTACTAACTTACTCTTTGTTCCCTCTTCAACTCTGTCCTGAATACAGCTTAATCTTTTAAGTGGAAGAAAAAATAATAAAAGGTCACCTACCAGCTATTAAGCCATCGCACGTATGAAACCTGGACTTAGTTCATTACATAAAAGGGGGCCTTGCAACATTCTTCTTCAACTTGAAGTTCATTGTTCCAGCAATGGATTTTTGCTTTTGATATGTGGCCACACCTTTGGAACAACAATATTGGGAAATGCACACTGTTCTTTCTCAGTCTTTGGTCCAAAGAGGCCAGAGTTCTACATTCAAGGCCAAGCTTGCTCTTCCTATCACACACACTCCGCCTCCCATAAAATCATCTATCACCAGGATTCCTGCCAAGTCACCCATTTAGAACTGTGTCTTTCTTTTTCATACAAAGCCACGTGTGGAATGCAGAAGAGATGATATACTTAAACCCATAAGAATAATCTTTTTTTATTTTAAAAATGGAAGTTCACCTCAAAAAATCCTGAATAGTACCAACTCATTAGCAATTACCAATTGCTTATTTTTCCAGTTGAACCAGAAGATGAAATATTTCTCTAGGAAAGTACCTAAGACATTATATTTATACTGCTTGTCCTCTTCTTTGTTTCAACTTGATGGAAAGAACCATCAACTTCTATGGCTAAAAACTAGAAAACTTTCAGTAAAACCCCATTATTTCAGATACAATTGCTTTGAAAATAACAGTAATTAGGGCTTCCCTGGTGGCGCAGTGGTTGAGTCCACCTGCCGATGCAGGGGACATGGGTTCGTGCCCCGGTCCGGGAAGATCCCATATGCCGCGGAGCAGCTGGGCCCGTGAGCCATGGCTGCTGAGCCTGCACACCCGGAGCCTGTGCTCCGCAACGGGAGAGGCCACGACAGTGAGAGGCCCGTGTACCGCAAAAAAATTTAAAAATTAAAAAAAATAACAGTAATTAAACCTTGATTGAAGATTACTTTTGTAGCCTGTTTGAAAGGGAGCACTGCAAAGAAAATTAATAACATAAACAGTGTGCAGGAAAGATATCTAACCCATTTATAATGTTTCAAATATTATCTATTTGTTTAAGGAGATCTGTACACTTTTAGTACAGAAAGGCAGTATATATGTTTACATATGATGGATGTGTGTTCATGAGTTCACTATGTCATTCTCACCGTTTTTCTAAACTTGAGGTTTTATTGTAATTACTGATCACACACATACACACACACGCACACTCACATACAGTCATGCAAGTATATACAAACAACTTCCCAACCCACACACTTTATCTGCCAATGCCCACACCCACCAGCAAGTAGGTTTCCCAGATTAAAAAAATAAATAAAATCACTGATCTTTTTTTTTTTTTTGGTCCACAGTAACAGCTCCCTCTATCACTGCGTCTTAAATGGACTACTCCCCAAACTGCTTTTTCACAATTATATAATTGCAATTTTAGCAGTGTAAAATTAAAAGAAAACAAATGTTATTTCTTGGCTGACTAAGAAGTCTATAACCATAAAAGATTTGCCTCTTCCCCATGCCTGTAGATTTCCTCACAGGGCAGAAATGATCAGAATCCATGCTTAATAAATCCAATACACCAAGATTCATTTACTAGACTTGAAATAAATAATATGCTTTCTTAAAATATTATTTTTAGATGGGTTGTATAAGCATCCTGCAGAAGATGAAAACTGAAGGCGGTCCCTCACAAGACGTTAAGTCTGAGAGGCGTATGTTAGGAATCTTCCCAGCCCAAGACCAGCAGATGATGAAATCTGACAGATTGGCTGGCATCATCTCCCCCCATTCTGGGTGCTTGCCTCATGCAATCTGCTCCCACGGGGCTGAGCCATTGCCTTGTTCTAAAAACACCAACCACACACACCACCTCCAATCCTGGAAACTGAAGAGCTCTCCACTGCAGTAAACATTTGTTCTCTGAAGTTTTCCTCACTAAACTTTCAGGATTCATACGGATCGCATGTGAAGAATGTACCAAACGCACAACGTTCAGAAAATCTCCTCCACTGCTACCCACAGTCGTTCAAAAATGTTTGTTCAACAAACATCTTCAGAGCACCTGCCATGATGCCAAGCCCTGCAGCAGTTATTGAAGATGTGAAGCTACATCAGAGATTGGTTCTCTCTTGGGACTTCCCTGGCGGTCCAGTGGTTAAGACTCCGCGCTTCCACTGCAGGGGGCGTGGGTCCGATCCCTGGTCAGGGAACTAAGATCCCGCATGCTGCACACCAACCCCCCCCCCCCGCCAAAAAACAGAGAGAGACTGATTCTCTCAAAGGAGATGGATATGCATGTGAAAAACCATGTCGCAAATGCGGTACCAACAGTACAATAGGAGACAAGAAGGCTGCATGACTCGGTTTGAGAGAAACCACCCTAGAGAGGTTATATTTGAGCTGGGTCCTGAAGGACGAGAAGGAGGTCACTGAGGGAGGAGGGCAGAACACGTGTTCCCGACAGCAAAGCCCTGAGACCCATCTGGGAAACTGAAGACCTCGAGTGACGAGTGACAAGGGAAAGAGCACGGAGGAGGTGGGGCTGGAGTGACGGGCTGGGCAGGATGGGATCTGAATGCCACGCTTCTATTTTATACTCAAACAATAAGGAACCGTGAATGCCTTTTAGCCAAGAGAGAACAATCAAATCAAGTTACATAAAGATAATCATGGCAGTTTGGAGGATGGCTTGAAGCAGGGTGAGGCAATCGGGACTTGAAGGGGAACTGGGGCCAGGCAAAGGGAGTGGAGGCGGCTAGAGCTATTCCCGAGATGAGATGCACAGGACTCAGGGACCTCTGGGTGTCAGAGGCGAAGGAGAGGGAGGAATGCAGGCTGAATCCGGTGATTCCAATGATAGCGACAGAGGAGACAGACTTTCATGACCCGCTCACGGGAGGCCAGGAGGAGGGCAAGCTTGGGGGAAGACATCCGCTCAGCACTGTGTCCAGTGGCCGCCTGAGAGCTGGAGGTGGGGGAGGGGTGAACAGGTGGTCAAGGTCAAGCCACTCTAAGGCCAAGAGTCACTGATACGGCAGATAGAGGCAGCCAGGATGAAAACAGGCGACAGAGACAGGAAGGAAACGGTGGCCCAAGAGCAAATGGATGTGACAGAATGACCTGGATGTCGACATGTTATGGCAACTTGTACGGAAGAGCATGATCTGACTGGAGAGAATGGCCCTTGGGGCAGATGTTTGCAGCTGGCTACGTCAGGAGCCGTTCCCAAAATTCTTCTTCCCAAAGCCAGGTACTCATCCCCCTGGCGTAGCTTTTAGTTAGAGATGGCGATGCAGTGATACGGGAAGTCTGCTGAGAGTCTATGGGAAAACACACTTCTCTGATCAAAGAAACAGACGTAGCTGGTGCAGCCCCTTCTATCTGCCTTGAACGAGTACGTGATGCCTAGAGGTTCTTGGAGCCAGCTTGTCACCCATGAGATGGTAAAAACCCAATACAATAATGATGGGAAAGTGAAAAGATACAACACTGTCCAGCCCTGGACTATAGGAAACTTTTCAGCAAGAACCAAAGACAAGCAGTATTATGAAAGGAAAATCCGGCTACAAACGAGTCCAAGAGGAGGGAAATGTATTCTAAGGGAAGGTTGAGGATAGAAATTGTGTCCTGCTGTTTCCGCAGCACAATGCCTGGCATACGGGAGGCTCACAGCACGCATCTGCTGAATCTACTGCTGGGAGAGAAAGCAACCTGAGCCACTCTCTTGGCCTGAGCACTTTTTACAGGCCCTGGCAGAGGCAGTTCTGAAGGCCTTACATTTTGGGAGCTCTACATCCTAATCCTGTGAAGAACAGAGTCTCATCCTCAGAGGCCCACAGCTCTACAACCACCCAAGGACTCTCTAGGGGACACGAGTCATCTTGTAGGGGGATGTTTACTCCTCCTGACTCAGAGAAAAGCCATGGATCCACTGGAATTCATCGTCTGATTCTTCAAGACCGAAAAGACAGGAATCTCAGAACGCCTGACTTCGGACAGGTTTCATCTGGGATGACCAACTCCAATGGCAAGGAGGTGGGTATTGGACAAGAAAGAATTAGCCAGCTTCACGGCTCCAGGGGAAGCAACCTTGCCAGGTGGTGGCTTCAGCAAGCTTTCTGGGTGGAGAAAGATGGCCTGGCGGCTGGAGAAAGGCCACAGCTGGAGGAAACTTACCATCTGAAGAGTGCTCACAGACTTTCCCACAAAACCTCACAGCCTCCTAAATTTTACTGCAGCTTCATCTCCTCCTGATACCCCCTCCCTACGCCACCCCTTCCTGTACTTCCACCTCCCTGCACAAATTCAGTAAGGAAACTAAGTCTAATCATACCTTGTGTGGTCTTTTCACAAATACTCTTTTTACAAAAACCCCTCAAAAAATATATATATACACATACATATATATATATATACATGTACATACATACATATACCAGAATCACACAGAGAAGGAAATAAAATTAAACTGTCATCAAGCAGTGAAGGCCTCTACAACATGTAGGCACTGCTGTATTTCCAATATTGAGACGAATTTCCTATCATTTAAATAATAATCTAAGTGTTCCATTAAGGAAGAATGACATTTCCAAATGTTAGTTTTGTACATATAATTCCAAGAGAGTCTTACTATATTATTGGAGAAGCTAATCTAATTTTCTACAGACCAAGTATAAACTCCAGTTAAAGCTGCCTTTAGGGACTTTTCTGGTGGCGCAGTGGTTAAGAATCCGCCTGTCAATGCAGAGGACATGGGTTTGAGCCCTGGTCCGAGAAGATCCCACATGCCGCGGAGCAACTAAGCCCACGCACAACTACCAAGCCTGCACTCTAGAGCCCGTGAGCCACAACCACTGAAGCCCGCGCACCTAGAGCCCGTGCCTCACAAGAGAAGACACCGCAGTGAGAAGCCCGCGCACTGCAACAAAGAGTAGCCCCCGCTTGCCAAAACTAGAGAAAGCCTGCGCACAGCAACGAAGACCCAACGCAGCCAAAAAAATTAAAATGAAAAACAAGTGATAAAACACTCTTTCCAAAAAAAAAAAGGAAGAAAAACTGCATTTAACACTCTGTAAGTGGCCTCATGCACGTGACCTAGTGGAGAGGAAGCCCTAACAAGAGACAGCGCCACCTATGGATCACACACTAAAAATACAGTCTTACTGTCCATTTTAGCGTATTCAGGCTGACAGGCTGTATGGCCTTGAGATGAGTAATTTATTTCCGCTGAACTGACCTTTAACATTTTTGCAGATTTCATTGAAATAAAATGGGGATAAAAAATTCTAAAACGCTGGCAAGGTATTCTGCCTCATTTCGTTCTTTTAATGTTATTTCTCACATCTCATAAGAAATCGTGTTAATTTGTATTCACTCCTGGCTCATTAATACATATTTATTGGGCACCTACATGTGCCAGACCATGTGTCTGGCAACAGGATTACAGTGATAAACAAGACAGACCGGGCCCCTTGTCCTTTTACGATTACAATACTTCTAGAAACTGACCACTTCTCATCACCTCCACCAGGCGCAGCTTGGTCAAAGCCATTTGGATTACTGCAAGAGCCTCTTCACTGGCCACCCAGTTTTCACTCTTCTGCACCCACAATCTCTTCTCAACAGAGTACAGAGGGAGCCCTTTAACCAAAGTCAGATGACGACCCTGCTCTGCTCTGAACACCCAAAGCTTCCATCTGATCCAGAGTAAAGTCCAAAGTCCTTACTGCATGGGATCTCGCCTCCCCTCGCCACTTCTCCCCCTTCCAAACCCCCATCGGCCATGCCAGCCACGCTGTCCTCCTGCTCTCCCTCAAACTTGAGAGGCCCCAGGGCCTTTGCACTTGCTAGACCCTCTGCCTGAATGCTCACCCCTCAGATACCTGCATGACTCACTCCCTTACTCCCTCCAGGCCTTTACTCAAATAGCCCCTCTCGACCACCTCTCATAAAATCCCAAGACGCCACCCCTCCACGGTACTAGTCACTATCTGACACACTACCTGCAGGTATTTGCCTGTTTGTTAGCTGTTGTCTTCCCAATTAGATTTCAAACCCCATGAGGGTAAGGATTTTGTTCTGTTTACTGCAGAATCTCCAGAGCTTAAAACAGTGTATGTCCTGTATGTGTCGAGTAAAGTCTCACACACTCTCCCTGTGTATCTCTCTCTCTCCAGGACACTGGCTCCTAAGGACAGGGGAGAAATCAGGTGTGGAGCCCTCACACTGATCCCCTGGTCCAGGACAAGGAAGGGCTTTCCTACGTATGTTTGGAGCAGAACTGGAATCGTAGGTGTACGACCTGCAGTCACACCGGGCTCTGGGCTCCGGGCTCCTCAGAGGGGCCTTGTGCTTGGTTTAATGCTCTGTAGTCAATGACTTGAAGTTCTTAATAGTTTTTGAACAAGTGGACCTACATTTTCATCTTACACTGGATCCCACAAATTATGGCAACTGGTCCTGTTTTGAGGCTTTCAGGTAAGAGATGTCTCAGTAAAATAGCCCCCTGAAAAAGTATTGTAAGGAACAGTTCTCACAATGCATGACCCTTTCGTCAGTTCATGGCCCCCAGCTTTTCTTTTTTTTTTTTTTTTTTTTTGCGGTACGCGGGCCTCTCACTGTTGCGGCCTCTCCCGTTGCAGAGCACAGGCTCCGGACGCGCAGGCCCAGCGGCCATGGCTCACGGGCCCAGCCGCTCTGTGGCATGTGGGATCTTCCCGGACCGGGGCACAAACCCGTGTCCCCTGCATCGGCAGGCAGACTCTCAACCACTGCGCCACCCGGGAAGCCCACCACCAGCTTTTCTGTCACTACTAATTCAAGGACGGGAGCTTGGTCCCTGAGGCATATGGGATTTTCGCTCTCTTCAGACTAGGACAGCAAAACCCTTTGGTGGGTCATGGGATGGTTCCCAGCAGATCTCTCCTCTGCACCTTTCTCTCCCCCAGGTCTCCCTCCCTCTAGGCCACAAGCTGGAACTCCCCCACACCGGGGTCAAGGTCAGCGAATGGTAAGAGAAAGGCCATAGCACATTCACATGGATAAAACTGTAAAATTAACTACTGCAGAGCTTAAATTTAAAATAGACAGAAGAGCTCCACTCCAGTGAGGAAAAGAGATGGTTTGTGGTGTTTACTTAGATGTTGATGGGAGGGAAGAAAGGGTACTGAGCCCAGGAGAGAGTGAACGCTTAGGGGTATAATGTGGTGGCAGTGCGAAAAGGTAGGGAAGGCACGTAAAACACCTCTGAAGACTCAGCAACTGCGTTGTCTCAGCTCAGGGAACCAACAAATGGCTCCTTGTGCTGTCCTGGTCTTGTCAAGACGAGTGGCCAGAGCAGCCGGTGTTCCAGCTGACCCCTGCTGGCTCTCGAAGAAAATGTCTGTGTGTGCAGGGCTGGCAAGACCTGGAAGGGTTTTTCCAGAATGATGGATGCACACACAAGCCAGATTCTTGGGAGTGGGGGAGGTGATAAGATAAGGCTAAGGAACACTTTCAAACCCAGTTCTCTTAACAGAGTAATTATGTGGTGATCCATGTAGAAACAGAAAGGGGAAGAGAGCAGCTCATGTCTTTAGAGAGGGGCTAGAATGGTATCATGGCGTCATCTCTTTGAGACCCTTAAGTACTGACTGGAAGGCTGCAGTCCACAACATAGAACAGAAAAACATCAAACTTTTAAGACGCTTACCTTGTTTCTCAGTCTCCTTCTCTCCTCCCTCCCTGACTGAAGGCAGTCATGAGAAGTTGCCAGACAAAAACGCACGTTTTACATTCAGAGTAGTTACCAGCAACACAACATTGTAAATCAACTATACTCCAATAAAAATTAATTTATAAAAAAGCAGTTACCAGTAAATTCTCTAGTCAGCCCTCAGCAAGATTAAACATAAGGTGGAAATTAGATCTCATTTTCATTAGATCCAAAGAAATATATCTGGGCAGAATTTTGCAGAGAACTGTTTAAACCTTTTTAGGATGGAACAAGAAAATTTATATAACCTTAGTTATGAAACAGGAATAATTTTTAGTTCCTTTCTAAAGTTTTCTAAAAAGTCCTGCTTCATTTATGCCTAAAAAACATACTTTTATAAATACACATTGGTATTGCCTCACTACTAAACTTGAGAAAAAAGGCATATAGATTTACGTTTCTAGGTAAGACCTGTTTTTAAACATATCAGGTAGACTAATAAGTCTACAGCTGCCAAAAATTCATCCTCCCATCGGTAGGATAAATATATACCAGAAACTTCGTAATGTTTCCTTTTGAATTTCCCTCCTTCATGAGCTCAACTCAGCTGCATCCCACCCTACTGTTCTGCAATGTTCACCTAACGATCCAATCAACCAACCAATCAACCTGCCCTTATCAGGTGTTTACCAAGTACTCAACAAAAGTACCTTCAAGCTCTTTGTCTTCAAATTTATACCACAGGAGAACACAATTAAGTCCTAAGCAATATGGTACAACAACTTCGGGGATTCAAGGGAGAAAAAAAGCCTGACTTAGACGGGAGTTTAGTGGATGGAGACAGACTTGAATTTGCTCTTGAAGGATCAAGAGGGTTCAGAGCAGCAGAGGGAAAATAATACAGAGAAATTAGTGGTCGGGGGAGAATCTTTCAGAGAAAGACCCATACAGACAAGAAGAAACACAGGAGAGAGATGTCTGAGGCCAACTATTACTTTGAATATTAAACAATGTTTACATCTAGGTGAGGATAAACTACGCCTTTCCTCTGGTAAGAAACAGAAAGGCAGCATTTTGGGACTTCCCAGGAGGTCCAGTGGTTCGGACTCTGTGCTTCCACTGCAGGGGGCCTGGGTTCGACCCCTGGTCAGGGAACTGAGATCCCGCAAGTGGTTCAGCATGGCCAACATAATAATAATAACAATAACAATAATAAATAAAATAAAGGCATCTAAAAAAGCAAAGGAGGTTCTTGACGGGGGAGGCTTCTAGCAATGTTTGGAGACATCTTTTGTTGGTCAGGAAGTCTCACTTTTCACACCCCTGTGAAATAGAAAGTACGCAAGCCAGAAGCAAAAACCCTAGCATGAAATGGCATTGCGATCGAGGCGACTTACCTCAGGCTCCTCGGGATAAGCAGGTTGTGATAAAGTACCATCTCACTTCTAACGACAGTGGTTCTCAAACTTTAGGGAATGTAAGACACACCTGAGTACGTGTCAAAATGGGGCCTGCAAGCCCCATCCCCCAAGATGTTGATTCAGCAGCTCTGTGGTTTACTAATTGGCATTTAAACACCCCCTCCCCCTGCCAGGTGATTCTGATACAGGTGTGTCTAGGACTGCATTTTGCACTGCCCCGTGAACTGTCTCCTAAGCCATTGATTAACTGAGCAAACCCATCAGCTTCCAATTTATTTTCATGGGCCATCAAGAGCTTTTGCCATCCAACTTTGGAAGAATGTCTGAGATGCTTCCATCTCTGTCATCATTTTCTTTCTCCTAGAGGCATTCAAGTTCACATCAAGAAGGGAGAATTCGAGAGATGCTACCATGAGCTGAATGCTTGTATCCCCCCAACATTCATACGTTGAAGTCCTAACCCCCAACGTGACCGTATTTGGAAGTGGGGTCTTTGAGGGGTAATCAGGTTTAGATGAGGTCATGACGGTGGGACCCGCATGATGGGGTCACCTGCCTTGTAAGAAGAGGAAGAGAGTCCAGAGCTCCTTCTCTCACTCTCTGCCTTGTGAGGACACAGCAAGAAGACAGCTCCCACCAGGAACTGAATCTGCCAGAACCTTGATCTTGGACTTCTAGCCTCCAGAATTGAGAAGTAAATGTCTGTTATTTAAGCCACCAGTCTAGGTATTTTGTTAGAGCAACCCAAGCCAACTAAGGCAGATGCCACATTTCAAAACAGGAGTGAGATGGATCTGCTCTGAAACATGACCTAAAAACATGCTCCCCTACCTCTTTCCTTTTCCCAGCACAATCTATGTCAGAGGAAACAGACTAGCTTGAGCAAACAGGTTTCAGTTAAAATATGAATCATCTTGGACCTCAGCCTAATTCATAACTGGAACTAAATCTGACCATTTTTGTTAAGCTTTGGGTATAAACACAAAAGGCAGAAACCTTTGACTTTCTAGATGGAAGCGTAGATTGTAACAGCTGTGGCAGTTCTGGGGATTAATTGGAACCAGTGGTGATGGATTTGGGCTGATGAGGCCTCCATGTAGAAGGCAACGAGCAAAGGATGCCTGAACCGATTCATTTATTCAACAAAGGCTTTCTGAGTGCTTACCATGTGCCAGGCTCCAGAGTCCCAGCCGTGGACAAAACTGGCCATGTTCTCCCTACATTCTGGTAGCCAAAGATGGAAGATACTTTCAAGTGGTAATAAGAGGTAGAAAAGACACTGAGAACTGGGAAAGAGAGGGTGATTGGGGGGTAGGGAGTGGCTTCTTTAGAGAGGATGGTCAGGGAAAGTGTCTCTGCAAGACTGACATTTAAGCTGAGACCTAAATGTCAAGGACAAGCCGGGCATGTAAGGATCCAGGGAAAGAACAGTAGATGCAAATCCCTGAGACTGAAGGGAGGTTGGCATGTTTGAGGAATGGGAGAAAGACCACTGGGGCTGGCCCAAGTGAACAAGATGGAGGAGAAGCTGGAAAAGTAGACACAGGATCCTGACGGGGCAGAGGCATCATCACTACTGCTGCAGAGGCAGAGACCCATTCCACAGTTAACACTCCTGGGGGCAAATCTTTGGCTTTGTGGGTGATTGCCAGGCTCTGCCTTACACACCGACACAACGAATAGCTTGGGTCTGTCAAGTTGACGATTTCAAGCTTGGGAAGCCCTTCTCTCCCTCATCCCCTTCTCCTCCCGTTCAAGATGCCTGAAATTGTATCGAAAAGGCAGATTCAATACTCTGGCTCTGTAGCCAGACAACCCAGGTTTTCGTTTCACCTCTGCCACTTTTTAGCTGAGCCTAAACAACCTGAGCTTGTTCTTCACAGCTGTAAAATGGGGGTAACATGAACACCTTACAACATATGTAAGTCATTTACTAGAGCAGCTGACACAGAATAGTAAGTGCATACAAATGCTCTTCTTATCCAGGAAGCTTCTTTTCATTTTGCTAATTTAAGACATTGATGCAAGTTCAACAGAAAATCTCTCTGAAATAGTCATACTATAAGTTGTTATTAGTCATTTGTACTTTAGTGTGAATGAGTCTGCAATTCTTTCTCCAAAGCTCCACAAAGTTGGGTGAAAGAGAGGGAGAGAGAATATGAATGAGAGAAATTCTAGACTTCAGAGTAACCCAAGGAAAGGAAAAACGAGAGGGGTGAGGAAGACTATAGCCTCTGAAATCTTCACAGTATTTAAATTCATTAAAACCTATTAATAAAGGAAAAGAATCTAGCCTTTACTTTCCTTTCCCATACAAAGTGCATTTCAGGGTAACCAAGTATTAATGACAGAAGCTTCTCTTTATGAAAAGTATTCCAGCTAAGCCATACGAAACAATGATAGAATTAAAATATTACCATTTAGCAACCTCTCACAAGCTAATGGGTCAAGGTAATAACCATGAAGGGCCACTCACATAACAAACAGAAAAAAGCGAGCATTCTGTGTCTCCAGATAGAAGTGTACACACCACCACTTATGAGGCATTTCTACTCTAAACTCAAGCCTAAACCTTTAGCTCTAACTATCAGTTTTATGTAACTACAGACAACAGAGGAACATATTAAAAATCAAGGGGAAGCAACTGGCAAAATCCAGGCTATGAAAAACCCTCTTGGATAAATTACTCAGTTTCTTCAACAAGTAAATTGCTAGGAAAAATAACATGAGGGGAAACCTGTAGATAAAAAAAGATTTAAGAGGAACCTCAACATACAGACTTATCAAAAGATGCCGAGTCAAACACACCAACCATGAAATTAAAAGCCAATGATAAAATCAGTGAAACTTGACTGGATATTTGATAACATTAAGGAATTGCTGCTACATTTTTCAGTGTAATAATGGGATTGTGGTTATTTTTTAAAGAGTCCTTAGCTTTTAGAAATACATACTGAAATATTTATATATATTTAAATATATCTATGTTTATAAATATAAATATACATTTTCCTGTGAACTACATATAATATTTGAGATTTGCTTCAAATTGATCCAGGAGGGGGGTTGTTTTTTAATAACACAAAAATAACAAAAACTAAAATAAAGTCAGAAATATCTAAAAATAACTTTACAATTTTCCTTAAGGTTCCTGTTCCCTACACACATTTTACTGGTAACCAAGGACTCTGCGAGTTAGAGGCATTTAAAAGCTTTTGACATGGGGCAAGATAATAATAATGACCACTAACATTTCTTGATAACCTATACATTTGACTAGACCCAGTCCAGGAACATGCTCAGCCAGAAAACTGATGCCGTCGCCCTGAAAACAAACAAACAAACAAAAAATAGAAGAGTCACTCACCATGAGTTGCACTTTTGTCTCTCCCAGCTCACTGTGAGCTACTGAAACCAGGGAACCACGTTTTATTCATCTTCCTCTTCCTGGGTCCACTTAACAAGCCCGGCCTGTGCAGCGTCACTAAATGAGGAGGAAAGGAAAACGTGGAAATTCAGAGTAAGAGAGGGATTCTGACATCTAAAGCTGGGAGAAAGAAACTGAGGCCAGTCTGCTTGGACTTGCCAGGGAACAGCAACGGGACAAGACTCCACTCAATCTACCTGAAGAAAACCACAGACCAAAAACGTACGAAAGAAAGTCAGTAACCAGAGGATGTGGTTTGTGACTTTAAACTGGTTTGCTCTCTCTTCGCACCGTTGAGTCCGGCATCCCCAGGTGAGTCTGGGAACTAAAGGGCCTGGAGGGGGAAGAAACCTCCACCCACAGGGGGCAGCAAAGAGCTAATGTCTTAAGAGAAGCGGAAACCGCATCAGCAAGGTGGGGCGTCAGCACTTCCTGCTGGGAACTTTCCAGCCTTGGCATCAGTGCCTACCTCTCTCACTGGTCAAGAAAAAGGAGTTTTTGGAGGAATGTTGGGAAGCAGGGAATCAGTAGCAGTGTGGGAGGGATAAACATTGCTGTGACAAAGTGATAGCAGATCAGGTAGAGTATCGCGTAGAAAGTTTTTCATATAAACATCCTGAAAACTGACCCTTAGCGAAACCTCAGTTCCAAATCGTTCTGCAGGTTCCCTCTCAGCGCATGCGCATGACCATGTAACAGCATTTCAAAGCCTAATTCCCAGCACCACAGTGACTCAGCAAAATCATCTGAAAGTACTTTTAAGTGTCAGTGTATTACTGAAGGTCTCCTCCCTGGATTCCTTGACGCTTTCTCCAACCAAGGCCATAAGCAAAATAAATAAATAAATAAACTTCTGATGAGACACTGAGGCCTTGGTAATAAACCGGTGTTGATTTGATCAGGTTAAACACGGAGCCACTTAGGCACAGACATTGTAGCTTGCTTCAGAGCCCTGCACTGCGCCCAAGGTCGAGCCGGCGCTGCGCCCCGCCCCCTCGCCCACTCGGGAAGAGCCTGTTTTTACACAGACCCGGGGAGTTTGCACACTTCCGATGTCATCTGGAGAAATGCACTTTCCCCTTCATTTCAGCTGCACAGCCTCCATCCCTTCTCATTGCGAATGGTATTGGCGTGGACTTGAAGACTTTTGCCCTCCTTGATTTTTCTTTCTTGTTGGCCCTACTGCATATCCCACACCCGGATGTAGGGAAGGATCGTCTCCTCCTCCTGACCTGTAACGCACAGTTTCCAGGCTCTGTCCTAAGAATCCACTGCCAGCTCTAAAATAACTCTCCCATGACCCTCTCCCAGAGTTGTTAGACAATCTTCATGGAAGACCAAAGGATATTGGTTTCAGGCAGACAACAAATCACAAAGGGCGTTACCTGAAGGTGGG
Source organism: Mesoplodon mirus (assembly GCF_964341445.2). Classification (NCBI taxonomy): domain Eukaryota; kingdom Metazoa; phylum Chordata; class Mammalia; order Artiodactyla; family Ziphiidae; genus Mesoplodon; species Mesoplodon mirus. The sequence goes on from NC_138992.1 coordinate 60,808,863, forward strand.
CAGATGAGAGAACAAGAAACAGAAAAAGCTCCGGGGGAAGAGGGAAACCTCACAACTTCTTCTGATTAGGATTCAGAATAGTATCTCTCTTCTCATCTAATTTTTCTAGTTTCGGGAAATAAGGCAGGAGGAATGTCATGAGCAGAGAGGGTGATGCCAGGCCTTGGAAGGTCTGAGCAAGTGCCTGGTAGCCAAGGGAGGATGTGTACTTCTTGCATTTTCCAGAAGGGAGAATCTGCTGCCCCAGGGGTCCTGCTGAGACACGAAGGAAGGGGGCAGGGCACAAGCATTAAACAAATGACGCAGCTGTTGAGGATACAGCAAAACCTAGTGAGAACCAACTCGGCCCAAGATGGCAGAAGATTCGACTTCCTGTAGACCTTGAGCCTCATTATATGCTCATTGTAATATATTAGCATATGCTAAGTCACACACCCACCAGCGCCAAAACAGTTCCGAGGCCGACCGGTAAATGGCCAAAAAGTGGGTGGTGGTCCAATTCCTGGAAACCCCTGCCCTTTCCCTCAAATTGTTGGAATAATCCTCCCACTTGTGAGCCTATGAAATTACCCCGCTCGTAAAAACTAACCACCCCCATACCCCGAGGCCGCTCTCACCTTCTGAGATGGGCTTCATTCTGCCTATAGGATGTGTATCTCTCTAAATAAATTCACTTCCACTTCATTATGGCTCTTGAATTCTTTCCTGTGTGAAGCCAGGGCCCCTCACTTGGCGGCCCATCACGGGAGCTCACCCGAGACCTGAGACATGACCGTTCTCTTGCTCGCACTCCTGCGGCACTGCCAGATGCCTCAGGAGCCTGAGAAGTCACCCATTCTGAACCCCAGTGGCCCAGTGCAAGGGCCTGGAAACCAGACACCACCCCACTTGGAATCCCAACTCCAGCACTTGGATGAGCTCCCACATTTCTGAGTCTTACTATTCTAATTTGAAAAATGAGAATCATATCCTGGGAAATCTTGAACAATAGCATGGGGTGATTACTGTGAGAATTAAATAAGATGAAGTGTGGAAAGCCCCTAATACTGTGGCTGGATGCTCTCAGAATTAAGTAGTTTTCTTTCTCCCTGCCTTACTGCCATCCTATTATTTCAATCTTTCCTTTCCCAGTTATTCATTTGACCTCACTCAGGGAAATCCTCAAATTCCACTGAAAGCTATGTGCTGACATTGTGGGATGCTTTGTTTCCTGAACAGGGCAGATGAACATGGTACTCAAATTTGACTTCTTTCTGGATTCATGTCTAGCTCTAGAATATGAGACACCCAATAACATATGCCCACTCTATTTATTATAATTCTTTTACCAAGAGAAAAAGAATTTTATTATGCTTAAAATTTCAAATACATACATAGAATGCTATAAAATACCCGTGTGAACCCATCTCTAGCTTTAATGGTTATCAACAATTTAGCATTCTTGTTTCACCAGTAACCCTTCCACTTCTGTTGCTGTTACTGTTTTTCTAGACATCTTATTATACCACCATTAATACTTCAAGATATGTCATCAACAGATAAGGACATTTTCTATCATAACCACAATATCATTATCACAACCAATAAAATTAATAATAGATCCTAACTATCATTTGATATCCAGTCGATATTCCCCCATTGTCTCAAAAATGTCTTATGGTTGTTTCTTGGAATCAGGAATCCCCTGCATTTGGTTAATGTTCCTTAAGTCTTTTTAAATCTGTAACAGGTGTTGCAGCAGCCATGGAGGTGCACCACCCAGATCCCCTCAAGGAGAACCTGCAGCCCAGCTGCAGAGCATGAGGTCGATTCCAAAAGCCTCTTCACCCATGGTAAACACCTTCCCCAAGCAGCCTACAGTCAAGGCAGGGTAGAAAGGCCCAACTTCCTGGTCTGACACAGGACAGACAACTCTGATGGACAACATTTGCTCCAGAGAGACCCACTGGATTGACCAAGGCTTTGCTAGGCCTGCTACGTGGGCCCTTTCCCTCTGCCCCCTGCTTCCCAGCCCCTTCCTTTACAGGTGTCGATCCTTATTCATCACCTTGCGCCCAAACTGTGTCCCAGTACCTGCTTCTAGAGAATGCAGTTTGCATAGTTCTTTTCCTTTTCCATATCACTGACTAGTTGGAAGAAACTAGGACTGACCTTATATTTTAAAATACTGTTCACTAGACTTACTGTGGTGATCATTTTGCAACATATACAAATATTGAAACAGTATGTTGTACCCCTGAAACTAATGTTATGTGTCAATTACATAAATAAATAAATAAAATACTTTTCTCAGCATCCCCACATTCATTTCTCAAGAGTTGAAATTATAAGCCAAAGATTCTCATTTTCACTAAAAGAAATTTCTGATCAACTAAAATCAAAAGAAATCAAAGATAAATACAATATACCTTAACACTTCCACTCCATTTTCTTAAAAAGCTAACCTACTTCATATACATGTCTACTGAACTGCTGATGTTACCAAAAGAAGCCACAAAGAAGTAAAGGCCAAGATTTCTATTAAAAACTATTGTCATGTGTCAATTATATGTTCATCGATCTCTTTCTTATCCCTAATAGAGCAAGAGCCAACTTGAGCAACCACCGATTGTAGGGAAACTGCAGGAATTAGAATTCAAAACCTGTCCTAGGGACTTCCCTGGCGGTCCTGCGGTTAAGACTCAGCACTTCCACTGCAGGGTCCATATGAATGAAAACTGGCTGACCTAAAGCAGTCGCAACTCCATCTCTCCCTGGATGAGAGTGTATACCTGTCAGTGTAATACCCCGGATAAATGAGCAAGCCACCTTCCTTCCAGAATCTCATTTGACTCACCTGTAAATTGGAAACAGTTACACTTCCAGCTTCACGGGACTGTTGTGAGGGCTGAACGGGGTAAGGAATGAGACAGGATCTTTTATGCTGTTACATGCCCGCAGTTGTAAATCCTTGCCTGCACATGCACACATACACGCATCGACGCACACACATGGCTAATCTGCTGACTCACCTTGTTGTTGGGAGCAGCAGCCCGACCTGCAAATACTCCACCTCCCCCTTCCCACCTTCAGGGTCTCTGACGCCTGAGCCAGGTGTGCGTGTTTAGGTCCTTGACAAATATCCTGGGCTTCCAAGGGAGGCCCACACCATCGAGGTGAGCGGCAGCAAGAACTAACGTGGGTTCAGTTCTCACTCACGCTTGTGGGGCCCACCCTTCCCTCACTCTCCCCATCTTTCCATCCATCTCCAATTCCTGACCACCTGCCCCATGGACTGCAAGCTCCTGCATCAGACAGACAAGTGACAACAGCCTTACAGAGACCGTGTAATCAGCTCCCATGACTGCATAAGGCCAAGTCTCTTTGTCTACGTCTGCTAGTGGTTCTCCTCCTCCGGCTGGATCGGGTCTGATGCACCCACACACTCACCTCCCAACTCATGCTCGCTCCCCACCTTCCTCAGAAGAGCCATCGAGAGCATGGACTCACCCCCTTTCAGCTTCTCCCAGGACCTCCCTATATCTTTAAGCTGACAGCAACTTTGTCAAAAGCCATAAAACTGCTTAGATTTTTCAATCCTACCTCAAGAAACAAGAAAAAACTCAAACAACCTAACCTTACACCTAAAGCTACTAGAGGAAGAAGAACAAACAAAACCCAAAGTTAGTAGAAGGAAAGAAATCATAAAGATCAGAGCAGAAATAAATGAAATAGAAATGAGAAAAACAATAGCAAAGATCGATAAAACTAAAAGCTGGTTCTTGGAGAAGATAAACAAAATTGATAAACGTTTAGCCAGACTCATCAAGAAAAAAAGTGAGAGGACTCAAATCTATAAAATTAGAAATGAAAAAGAAGTTACAACTGACACCACAGAAATACAAGGGATCATAAGAGACAACTACAAGCAACTCTATGCCAATAAAATGGACAACCTGGAAGACATGGACAAATTCTTAGAAAGGTACAACCTTCCAAGACTGAACCAGGAAGAAATAGAAAATGTGAACAGACCCATCACAAGTAATGAAATTGAAACTGTGATTAAAAATCTTCCAACAAACAAAAGTCCAGGACCAGATGGCTTCACAGGCAAATTCTATCACAGGTTTAAAAGACAAATCTCTCCACGTAGAGGGCCACCATTTCAGAAGGTAATTTGTCAGTGTATACCAAAACCTTTTCAAAATGAGCATATCTGCCACCACAGCCTGCTCCACTTTTAAGATTTATTTGAAAGACATAATCTTGGATGTACAGAAAGGATCATCATGTCAGTTTAATTTATAATAGCCAAATATTGGGAAAATATTAATCAGAGGACTGATTGAATTATATTTTAACCATATGGTGGATTATAACATATCCATTAATAATAGTCAAAAAAATTGCAAGAAGCAGGCTTTTCACAGAAGAGGAAACATATATGGCCTATAAAAATATGAATAAATGCTCATTTCATTAGGATTTATGGAAAAGCAAACCAGGATTTCAATCAGATGCAATTTTATACCAATGAGTTTAGCAAAATTTAGAAGTTTGACAAGATCACCTATTAGAGATATTGTGGATCAATGGCTGGTAAGGTGTAAACTGGTACAATCAATTCAGAAAATTGTTTGGCATTATCTTGCCAAGCTGAACACTCACATACCTTCCAACCCAGTAATTGCATTCCCAGCTGTACATCCCAGAGAAATGCTTGCACTTGGCACTTGTGTAGCAGCGACATATATAAGATCAGAGAAGTGTCTGCAGTAGCAAAAAACTGGCAACAACCCAACTGGTCACCAACAGAAAAATAGATCCATAAATTGTATATCCACACAATACAACATGATATAGCAGAGAAAATGAAACACTGCTACACATAATATGGATAAATATTAGAAACACAATGCTGAGGAGGGAAAGACAAGTGACAGAAGACTATGTATCATTTATACAGTGCACAAAACAAGCAAAGATGAACAATAGGGTTCTTAAACAGACATATGTTACAGCTAAGACCATATTTTACTTTCAAAGGTGGGCCTGGGTATTTGCAGCAACATGGATACAACTAGAGATTATCATACTAAGCGAAGTAACTCAGAAAGAAAAAGACAAATACCATATGATATCACTTATATGTGGAATCTAAAATATGGCACAAATGAACGTATCTACACAACAGAAACAGACTCACAGACATAGAGAACAGACTTGTGGTTGCCAAGGGTGAGGGGTGCAGAAGGGAAGGACTGGGAGTTTGGGATTAGCAGATGTAAACTATTATATATAGGATGGATAAACAACAAGGCCCTACTGTATAGCACAGGGAACTAGATTCAATATCCTGTGATAAACCATAATGGAAAATATAAAAAAGAATGTCTATATGCGTATAACTGAGTCACTTTGCTGTACAGCAGAGATAGGCACAACACTGTAAATCAATTTTACTTCAATAAAAAATAAATAAATAACAGTAAAAAAAAAAAGTGGGCCTGGGGATAAGAGGTAGGGGATTAGGATAGGGAAACATAGATATAAGTGTCTGGTAATATCCTAGTTCTTGGACTGGGTAATGGGTACACAGTATTCATTGTATTGTTACGCTTAAGAACTAACATCAAATTACATGTAATCTTCTGTATATATCAATTTTTTTTAAATAATGACATTCTGGAGTCAGGGGTGTTCAGTTTTTTTTTGTTTTTTTTTTTTGTGTGTGGTACACAGGCCTCTCACTGTTGTGGTCTCTCCCGTTGCGGGGCACAGGCTCCGGACGCGCAGGCTCAGCGGCCATGGCTCACAGGCCCAGCCGCTCCGCGGCATGTGGGATCCTCCCGGACGGGGGCACGAACCCGTGTCCCCTGCATCGGCAGGCGGACTCTCAACCACTGCGCCACCAGGGAAGCCCAGGGGTGTTCAGTTTTGAGAGTGACCAGAGGAGGATTGGTTGGAGTGTCACAACAGAAGGGTTCACTCTGCTGGCAGTATAAAATACTGAAAGAAGGAGGACGATTTAGGACGATTTTCCCGTTCTACAGAAACATCTTTATCTGTTTGTTCTAACCCTGTTTCTGCATATTTCGTAAGATTTTCTTCTCAAAAAAAAAAAAAATTCTTGCAAGTCAATCGATGCCATGTAAATTACTTCCTGCCAAGCCTCCTGTGAGTAATACTTCTGAGCAGCTGGACAGCATCATAGCATGGTGGTAACAAGCCCATGTTCCCAAGTCCAACTGCCTGGCTCCAAAGACCACCCTGCCACTTACCTGAGGTAAGCCAAGTCTCTCAGTCTCATTTTGTCATCTATAAAATTAGTATGATAATAAGAGCTCCACCATATTTCACTGAGGTGAGAATAGTTTGTGTAGTAAAATGCTTGACACTGGATATTCAGTAAGAAAATTTTCATTTCTGACAATATGGTACACTAGTACCCAGAACAACACTCCTGCCAAAAACAAACTCAAAACCAATATACAATACTGTACATAAAATATTTTTTATTTTTTAAAATGCATCCATAAACTGGCAAGAAAATAAAACAACTTGTATCCTGATTTTGGTCTCTAGTACCATTTCCCATGAAGAGAAATGAGGACTCCTGAGAGAAAGAATTGATTCAGCGGGAGGACGGGAAGGATACAAAGGGAGCCTGTGACATTTCTGTAGTTCCTGAAACCAGGGAAACTTTCAAAGATTAATGGAATCATAACCAAAAGACACAGGAGTGGGACTTCCCTGGTGGTACAGTGGTTAAGAATGTGCCTGCCAATGCAGGGGACACAGGTTCGAGCCCTGGTCCAGGAAGATCCCACATGCCGCGGAGCAACTAAACCCATGTGCCGCAAGTACTGAAGCCCGTGTGCCTAGAGCCCGTGGTCTGCAACAAGAGAAGCCACCACAATCAGAAGCACATGCACCACAATGAAGAGGAGCCGCTGCTCAGCACAGCTAGAGAAAGCCCATGTGCAGCAACGAAGACCCAACACAGCCAAAAGTAAATAAATAAAATAAAAAATAATAAAAAGCCGATTCTGGGCTTCCCTGGTGGCGCAGTGGTTGAGAGTCCGCCTGCCGATGCAGGGGACACGGGTTCGTGCCCCGGTCCGGGAAGATTCCACATGCCGCGGAGCGGCTAGGCCCGTGAGCCATGGCTGCTGGGCCTGCGCGTCCGGAGCCTGTGCTCCGCAATGGGAGAGGCCACAGCAGTGAGAGGCCCGTGTACCGCAAAAAAAAAAAAAAAAAAAAAAAAAAGCCGATTCTTTTTTTTAAAAAAAAGACACAGGAGTAAGTTGAAGAGGATCTTAAGGGCTTATAAGCATCAAAAAGAATGATCAGGGGGCCTCCCTGGTGGCGCAGTGGTTGAGAGTCCGCCTGCCGATGCAGGGGATACGGGTTCGTGCCCCGGTCTGGGAGGATCCCATATGCCGCGGAGCGGCTGGGCCCGTGAGCCACGGCCGCTGGGCCGGCGCGTCCGGAGCCTGTGCTCCGCAACGGGAGAGGCCACAACAGTGAGAGGCCCGCATACCGCAAAAAGAAAAAAAAAAAAAAAAAAAAAAAAAGAATGATCATAGTTGAATGACACACATTGACTATATTAACACCAAAAATTCCATTGTATTGAATAAAATAAAGCTGCGGGGGAGGAGGAACTCATTTGTCACTATCTAAAGAAGCTGTTAAACCAAATTCTTACTGAGAAAATTGGTAAAGGGAAGAAATTAAGCATTTACCTTGGCTTTCTAGTATGAAATGTATTTTAGGAGAGCCAAATGGCTCTATTTTACAGAAGAATGCCAGCTAATAAATATAGAAGGAATAACAGGATTAATTAAAAATTTTCATTTCACAGCCCCTAATGAAATTATTGATTTGTTTTTCAATAAATGAATGAAGTGACTGTTGACTGATAGAGGTTAAAAGCATTAGGAGAATGGTTGATAAGGAAATGGACATTCATATGATGCTAAAGGAACACCACATAGACTCTTCTTGGTCACAAGCAAGGAATATCAGTGCTCCCTGCTGATCAGGTTGCTGTCCCCCCAACAGCGAAATCCCTGATGATATGGATACACAGTTCACAACAACACTTCTGACACATGTGAGCCAAAAAGTGTCCACTTCATACCTTTCGTCTGAGATAAATCCCAGTCCAAAACCTAAAATGATAAGACTTCTAGAAGAAAACAGTGGAGAACATTTTCATGACCTTGGGGAAGACAAAAGCCACAAGCTATTTTTTAAAATAATAAATTGGACTTCATGAAAATTAAAAATTTATGCTCTTCAGAGGAGATCATTAAAAGAAAGAAAAGAGAAATCACATAGCAAAAATATTCACAATACACTTCGGTGACAAAGAACTTATATCCAGAATATCTAAAGAATTCTTAAAAATCAATAACAAGAAAATAAACCACCCAATTTTTTAAACAGGCAAAAGATTTGAACAGACTGTGCATTAAAGAAGATATATGAATGACCAAGGAGCACATGAAAAGATGCTCAACATCATTGCAAATTAAAACCACAATGAGAGGGCTTCCCTGGGCTTCCCTGGTGGTGCAGTGGTTGGGAGTCCGCCTGCCAATGCAGGGGACACGGGTTCGTGCCCCGGTCTGGGAAGAGTGGCTGGGCCCGTGAGCCATGGCCGCTGAGCCTGCACGTCCGGAGCCTGTGCTCCGCAATGGAAGAGGCCACAACAGTGAGAGGCCCGCGTACCGCAAAAAAAACAAAAACAAAACAAAAAAAAAACCCCACAAAACACAATGAGAAACCACTGCACACCCAGTAATGGCTAAAACCAAAGCCTGGCAATATCAAGTGTTAAAGAGAGGATGTAAAGTAACTGGACTTCTTACACACTGCTAGTGAGAATGTAAGGCACAACTAATTCAGAAAACATTTTGACAGTTTTTTCTTTTTTTAAGTTAAATGTGTACTAATCATATGACCCAGTAGCTCTATACCTGGACACTTACTCAAGAGAAATGATTTGTTCACATAAAGACATGCACATGAATAGTCATAGCAACTTTATTCATAGTAGCACAAGCCTAAAACAATGCAAGTGTCTGTCAAAAGGTAAATGGTATAGGGGAGGAAACACACTTTTCCTCTATCTTCTTAGATTCGGTGGCTGGGACATGCAAATTAAACTAACAAACAACAGATTAGCAGGAGGAAAAACAAACAGTTTATTAATGTGTGTAATGCATATACATGCAGGAGAATTCAGTGATGACTAACTCAAAGGGGTGGTTAGAATTTGAGGTTTATATATATCATCTTAAGAAAGAGTGATAAATTGTGAAGAAATGGCAAGACATAGGAAAGGGGCTTTGGGCTTCTAGGGGAGGTAAATGATGAGAAGGTAAACATACGGGGAAACAAACAGAAAAGTTATTTTAGTAATATTTATTGTGAAGACCCACCTTGATGCCAACTTTCTGTCTCCAGTAATAAGGGTTGTTTTTCCCTTCCTGATACGGGAGAGAGCAGGGAAGACACCTTCACAAAGGGAAATTTATGCCCTGCTTTTAGGCAGATAGGAGGGCAGAAAGCTCTTTCCACATCTGCTGTTTCTCAATTGCCTTCAGATCAAAATAATCCTTATGCCAAAGCGGCATATTCTGAAGCGGCGTAATCTGATCCCTTTCCATGAATAAAAACTTGTAGTACAGGCATGCCTCAGAGATATCATGGGTTCAGTTCCAGACCACAACAAAACAAGTCACACAAATTCCTTGGTTTCCTAGCTTATATAAAAGTTATGTTTACACTAGAGTAGAAGTAGTCTAGTAAGTATTCAATAGCATTATGTCTAAAAAAGAAATGTACATATCTTAATTTAAAAATGATTTATTGCTAAAAAGTGCTAACCATCCTCTGAGTCTTTAGCAAGTCATAATTTTTTGGTGGGGGAAGTGTCTGGCCTCAATGTTGACAGCTACTGACTGATCAGAATGGTGGTTGCTAAAGGTTGGCAGGGTAGCAGGGGCAATCTCTTAAAATAAGACAACAATGAAGCTTGCCACATCTTGACATCTCACAAATTGACTCTTCCTTTCACTAACAACTTTTCTGTAGCATGCAATGCTGTTTGATAAGCATTTAACCCACAGTAGAACTTCTTTAAAAATTGCAGTCAATTCTTTTAAACCCTGCCACTGCTGTATCAACTAAGTTTATGTCATATTCTAAACCATTTGTTTTCATTTCAACAATTGTCACAGCATCTTTACCAGGAGTAGATTCCATATCAAGAAACCATTTTCTTTCTCATCCACAAGAAGCAACTCCTCATCTGTTAAACTTTTGTCGTGAGATGGCAGCAATTCAGTCACATCTTCAGACTCCATTTCTAATTCTGGTTCTCTTGCTATTTCTATGATAGCTGCAGTTACTTCCTCCGCTGAAGTCTTGAGCCCCTCAAAGTCATCCATGAGGGTGAGAACCAGTTCCTTCCAAACTCCTGTTGGTGTTGATATTTTGGCCTCCTCCCATGAATCACGAATATTCTGAATGGTATCTAAAATAGCGAATTCTTTCCAGAAGGTTTTCAATTTACTTTGCCCAGATCCACCAGACGAATCACTATGTACAGCAGCTGTAGATTTACAAAATCGATTCCTTAAATAAGAGGTGAAAGTCAACATTACTCCTTGATCCATGGGCTGCAGAATGGATGTTGTGTTAGCAGGCATGAAACCAACATGAACCTTGTACACTTCTACTAGAGCTCTTGAGTCAACAGGTACGTTGTCAATGGGCAGTAATATTTTAAAAGGAATCTTCTTTTCTGAGCACTAGTTCTCAACAATGGGCTTGAAATATTCAAGTAAACCATGTTGTAAACAGGAGTGCTGTCATCCAGCCTTTGTTGTTCCATTTATATAGAGAGGCAGAGTAGATTGAGCATAATTCTTTTTTTTTTTTTTTAGAAGATGTTGGGGTAGGAGTTTATTAATTAATTTATTTATTTTTGCTGTGTTGGGTCTTCGTTTCTGTGCGAGGGCTTTCTCCAGTTGCGGCGAGTGGGGGCCACTCTTCATCGCGGTGTGCGGGCCTCTCACTATCGCGGCCTCTCTTCTTGCGGAGCACAGGCTCCAGATGCGCAGGCTCAGTTGTTGTGGCTCACAGGCCTAGTTGCCCCGCGGCATGTGGGATCCTCCCAGACCAGGGCTCGAACCCGTGTCCCCTGCATTAGCAGGCAGATTCTCAACCACTGTGCCACCAGGGAAGCCGGAGCATAATTCTTAAGGATTATGGATTTTCATAATGATAATGAGCATTGGTTTCACCTTAAAGTCACCAGCTGCATTAGCCCCTAACAAGGGAGTCAGCCTGTCCTTTGAAGCTTTGAAGGCAGGCACTGACTTTTCCTCTCTAGCTATGAAAGTCCTACGTGACCTCTTCTTCCAACAGAAGGCTGTTTCATCTACACTGAAAATCTGTTGTTTAATTTAGCCACCTTCATTAGTTATCTTAGCTAGATCTTCTGGATAACTTGCTGCTTCACCTTGCACTTTTAGGTCATGGAGAGGGCTTCTTTCCTTAAACCTCATGAACCAACTTCTGCTAGCTTCAAACTTCTTCTGAAGCCTGCTCACTTCTCTCAGCCTTCATAGAAATGGAGAGAGTTAGGGTCTTGCTCTGTATTCGGCTTTGGCTTAGGGGAATGTTGTAGCTGACTTGACCTTCTTTCCAGACCACTCAGACTTTCTCCATATCAGCAATAAGGCTGTTTCACTTTCTTATCAGCCGTGTGTCCACTGGAGTAGCACTTTTCATTTCCTTCAAAAACTTTCCCTTTGCATTTACAACTTGACTGTTTGGTGCAAGAAACATAGCTTTTGGCCTATCTTGGTTTGCAATATGCCTTCTTCACTAAAGCTTAATCACTTCTAGCTTTTGATTTAAAGTGAGAGACGTGCAACGATTCCTTTCACTTGAATACTTAGAGGCCACTGTAGGGTTATTAATTGGCCTAATTTCAATGTTGCTGTGTCACAAGGAATAGGGAGGCCTCAGTAGAGGGAGAGAGATGAGGGAACAGCTGGTCAGTGGAACAGTCAGAACACATACAACATTTATCAATTAAGTTCACTGTCTTATATCGCACAGTTCATGGCATTCCAAGCAATTCAAGGGTAACATCAAAGACCACTGATCACAGATCACCATAACAAATATAAATCATAATAAAAAAGTTAGAAATACTGCAAGAATTACCAAAATGTGACACTGAGACACAAAGTGAGCAAATGCTGTTAGGAAAATGGTGCCAATAGATTTGCCCTATGCAGGGTTGCTACAAACCTTCAATTTGTGAAAAATGCAATATCTGCAAAGTGCAATAAAGTAAAGTACAATAAAATGAGGTATACCCGTATATCTTTATGATGGAATACTAGTCATCAAAAAACGAAACAGGGCTTCCCTGGTGGCGCAGTGGTTGAGAGTCCGCCTGCCGATGCAGGGGACATGGGTTTGTGCCCCGGTCCGGGAGGATCTCACATGCCGCAGAGCAGCTGGGTCCATGAGCCATGGTCACTGAGCCTGCGCATCCGGAGCCTGTGCTCCACAACGGGAGAGGCCACAACAGTGAGAGGCCCGCAGACCGCAAAAAAAAAGAAAGAAAAAGAAACAAACTCTTGATACACTCAACATGGATGACTCTTAAAAGTATTATACTGAGTAAAAGAGCACATAATTCCATTTATATGAGATCTAGAAAAGGAAAATCTCATTTATAATGACAGAAAACAGACCACTAGAATGCCAGACCCAAGGCTGCAGGATACTGACCAGAAGGAAAACAAGGAAACTTTTGGGGATAATGGAAATATTTTATATCTTGATTGCAGTATTGGTTGCACAAATGTATATATTTACTTAAAACTCCTCAAACTATATACTTAAAATGGGTGTATTTTATGTAAATTATTTTTCAATAAAGTTGGTTTAAAAATATTAAAAATATTAGCACTGAATCCAGCGCTGCAAAAAACAAAAACTCATTGAAAACAGAACAAAAAGACTCTCATGGCCAAGTTAGTTGTAGTATGTGAATAAAAATCAGTTTAGCATTAGTTGAACAATTAATGTCATTTACCATATTAACAAATTAAAGGAGAAAAATATATGATTATCTAGAGATTGGTCATTTGGTAAAATTCAACAATTATTCATAATTTTTTTTTTTTTTTTTTGGTCACGCTGCACAGCTTCCGGGATCTTGGTTTGCCCACCAGGGATCAAACCCAGGCTCCAGCAGTGAAAGTGCTGAGTCCTAACCACTGGACTGCCAAGGAATTCCCAACAATCATTCATAATTTTTTTTAAGTTTGGTGCTCTAGGACAAAAGGGAGCATCCTTATCCTGATAAGGGGATCCACAAAAAGCCAGCAGGAAGTTTTTAGTTAGTATTAGCTATAAATATACAGATAGGTGCTACCATTTTATAGCTAATGTGATTTGCTCTACAATTCAAGAAGCATTGTTCAACCTGCCAAATTCCAGATCTGGGATGCAAGGAGATATAATTTACAGATCCTGACTTCAGGGGTACAAAAAATCTGGTGATAAAGTTTTAAACATAGTCATTTAAGAAACATCCTCATTTGGAGTGAGATTTAAACATATTCATTTGATTTTTTTTAATTGAAGTAATATTGACTTACAATATTATAAGTTTAATTGTACAACATAGTGATTTGATATTTTTATACATTAAAAATGACACCACGATAAGTCTAGTTACCATCTGTTACCACACAGTTATTACATTATTGACTATATTCCTTATGCTGTACAATTACATCCCCATGACTTATTAAACATATTCATTTTAAATGCAAAGCAACATATGATTAATACCAAATGGGTGATATCTTTAATTCATTGACAAATATTTATTGAGTGCAAGGCACAAGATTGGATCTGAGATACAACAATGAACCAGAGAGTTAGGAGACTTTTTTTTTTTAATGAAGTCATGTCATGCTCTAGGGATTTAATTTGTCAGACAAGAGAGGTAAAATTGTCTCCTTAATTATTTTTTATTCTCTACATTTTATGTTTATCATTCAAGAATTGTATTCTTGAGTAGGTTTTCCCCAATGCACAGTGTCATGAAAAATTCAGCAGTTGATTAAGGGCTGGGCAAAATTTCTGATTTAAGGTATAAAATACATTATTAATAAAGACACATAAAATTGTTTTCTCAGAAAAATATTGGGAAGGGGGAAACAAAGTTGATTTTGCAACAAAATGGGGGGAGACTGGCTAAACTTGAGTCAGCCTCTCATACCAGAGCACAACCTAAAACAAGTTAAAGGAAATTTTCAGCTGCTGTGCATTGTGAATAATCACATTGTTAATCACTCAGCGTCTCTGTGCTTTGAGTCTCTTCTCTGTTGATTCACTTTGTTATAAAGCAGAAACTAACACACCATTGTAAAGCAATTACACTCCAATAAAGATGTTTAAAAAAAAGTTAAAAAGTAAATAAATAAAATAAAATCTAAATTAAAAAAAAGAAGAGGGCTTCCCTGGTGGCGCAGTGGTTGAGAGCCCGCCTGCCGATGCAGGGGACACGGATTCGTGCCCCGGTCCAGGAGGATCCCACATGCCGCGGAGCGGCTGGGCCCGTGAGCCATGGCCACTGAGCCTGCGCGTCCAGAGCCTATGCTCCGCAACGGGAGAGGCCACAACAGTGAGAGGCCCGTGGACCGCAAAAAAAAAAAAAAAAAAAAAAAAAAAAAAAAAAAAGAAGAGCATGAACACTGGGCCCCAAGCATTTTGCATTCATCTTTCCTTCTGGCTTCTGCCCTGGAGCACTTGGGTGAAACTGCTCTCTGTACGGTCACCAGCAACACCATGGCTAGCCCATGGTCTCTTTTCAGCTTAACCTCTGGCTGATTCCATAGCTGGCACCCCTTTTGTTACCCCTCACCTCACTGAGAGATACTTATCTTCCCAGGTCTCCCTCTGCTTCTTCAAATACTTGTCTCAGGCTCCTCTCTCCCAGAGGAGATCTCAGGGACCCCATGGCTGCAGCCACATTAGACAATGATAGCTCCCTCCCCACTAAACCCCACCTTTCTCCTGCTTCTGCTCCAGGTAATGCCACCTCAGCATGCTCAGAACTGAAAGTACTGTCTCTCTCACCAAACGCCTTCCTCAGCCTGTGCCTCACCGTTGTTAATATCGTAGCTCAGAACTTCGCTGGTGGCACAGTGGTTAGGAATCCGCCTGCCAATGCAGGGGACACGGGTTTGAGCCCTGGTCCGAGAAGATCCCACATGCCACAGAGCAACTAAATCTGTGCGCCACAACTACTGAGCCTGCATGCCAGAGCCCATGCTCCGAACAAGAGAAGCCACCGCAATAAGAAGCCACGCACCGCAAGGAAGAGTGGCCCCTGGCTCGCGGTAACCAGAGAAAGCCCGCGCGCAGCAACAAAGACCCAACGTGGCCAAAAATAAAATAAATAAATAATTTTTTTTTTAAGTCATCATTTCTCACCTGCGTGCCAAGGCACGGGCCTCAGAATCCACCCAGTGCCTCCACCTCCCTCACCACCACTAGATCCAAATGGTCTCAAATTCTGCCAAGTCTGCCCCTGAGCATCAGCTAAATCTGGGCACTCCTCACCTTCCACTGTTTCCATTAAGCCTCCAACCTCCTACCCAGACTGTTACCCAGACAGCTTGCCTAAACTGTAGCTGCTGGTCCACCCGCCCCCAGTCTCACCTTCACCCCATTCTGCCTCCAGGGGGACCTTTTAACAAAATAATCTGTTCATGTTACTTCCCTGCTTTCCTTGAATCTCTCAATGCTTCTCCAATGGCAACAGGTTAAAGTACAAATTCCATAGTATAAGATATGAGGCTTTGGGACTTCCCTGGTGGTCCAGTGGGTGGGGCTCCGTGCTCCCAATGCAGAGGGCCCAGGTTAGATCCCTGCTCGGGAACGAGATCCCACATGCATGCCACAACGAATATCCCGCGTGCCGCAGGTAAGACCTGGGGCAGCCAAGATAAATTAATTTCTGAAAAAAGGTATGAGGCTTAAAAAACCCTGGATTCAGGCTTCCCTGGTGGCGCAGTGGTTGAGAGTCCGCCTGCCGATGCAGGGGACATGGGTTCGTGCCCTGGTCCGGGAGGATCCCACATGCCGCGGAGCGGCTGGGCCCGTGAGCCATGGCCTCTGAGCCTGCGTGTCCGGAGCCTGTGCTCCGCAACGGGAGAGGCCACAACAGTGAGAGGCCCGCGTACCGCAAAAAAAAAAAAAAAAAAAGAAAAAAATCCCTGGATTCTACCTATTTTTCAGCTTTGCTTCATGCTTCTTTTCTGCGCACTGCACCCGCACACGAAATACAAATGCACATCCACTTTCCCCATGCCCACATTATGCCAAGGCCATACTGAACTCTGTGGTACTTCCCATAGTCACCTTTCTCTTTCATGCCTCAAGCGCCCTTCCCTCACATCCAGGTTTGCCAGATTTACCAAATAACAACATAGGCGGCCCAGATAGATTTGAATTGTCCTATATGTCTAAGTATAACGTGTCAACAATTTCACCTTTGTACTCACAAATAAAATTCAGGGCTGGCATTCAACTCCAAGAGCATCTCTCCATCACCAGAGCACAGAATGTGGCCTCTTGCTTTAAATGTCACAGAAATGCATGTCAAAGAAGTGCAGAAATGCACTCTCAGCTATGAAGACTGTTTTAATAGCTACTGTTATTCAATGCTTCATAAGTGGTTCGTAAGGCCTTGTTTATCATCTCAACTCTCCTATAAGACAGGTAATGTTATCCACCTCACACCGGTCAGAACAGCCATCATTAAAAAGTCTACAGGGACGTCCCTGGTGGCGCAGTGGTTAAGAATCTGCCTGCCAATGCAGGAGACACGGGTTCAAGCCCTGATCAGGGAAGATCCCACGTGCCGTGGAGCAGCTAGGCCCGTGCACCACAACTGCTGAAGCCCTCGCGCCTAGAGCCCGTGCTCCGCAACAAGAGAAGCCACCACAATGAGAAGCCCGCGCACCACAATGAAGAGTGGCCCCGGCTCGCCACAACTAGAGAAAGCCCACATGCAGCAACAAAGACCCAACACAGCCAAAAATAAATAGATAAATTTAAAAAAAAAGTCTACACATAACAAACGCTAGAGAGGGTGTGGAGAAAAGACAACCCTCCTACACTGTTGGTGGGAATGTAAGTTGGTGCAGCCACTATGGAAAATAGTATGGAGGTTACTCAGAAAACTAAAAATAGAACTACCATATGATCAGGCAATTCCACTCCTGGGCATATACCTGGACAAAACTATAACACAAAAAGATACATGCACCTCTATGTTTATAGCAGCACTGTTGACAATAGCCAAAACATGGAAACAACCTAAATGTCCACTGACAGATGAATGGATAAAGAAGATGTGGTACATATATACAATGGAATATTACTCAGCCATAAAAAAGAATGAAATAATGCCATTTGCAGCAACATGGATACAAATAGAGATTGTCATTCTAAGTGAAGCAAGTCAGAAAGACAAATACCGTGTGATATCACTTATATGTGGAATCTAAAATATGACATAAATGAACCTACTTACAAAACAGAAACAGACTCACAGACATAGAGAACAGACTTGTTGTTGCCAAGGCAGAGGGGGAGGGCGAGGGATGACTGAGAGTTTGGGGTTGGTAGATGCAAACTATTACATTTAGAATGGATAAACAACAAGGTCCTACTGTATAGCACAGGGAACTATACCCAATCTCCTGGGATAAACCATAATGAAAAAGAATTTTTTAAAAAATGTATGTATGTGTATAACTGAGTCACTTTGCCATATAGCAGAGATGGGCACAATATTGTAAATCAACTATACTTCAATTTTTAAAAAATAGAGAAGAAAAAAATTAGTTAATGTTATTAAATTTCATTTTATAGACAAGGAAACTAAGGCACAGAGAAGTTACAGAACTTGGCCAAGGTAATATAATAAGCAGGGGAGCACCAGAATTTGAAGCTAAATAGTCTCACAGCAGAGCCCACATGATTAAGCTTTGTGTTTTGACAGCTACTTCTGTCTGCATAGTACTTTGTAATTCTCTTTTCTTTCCCTCATGTGATGTCTTAGAAAAAGATAATATGACCAAGACTCGTGTACCACCATCCACAAGAAATACAACACAAATAAAGCTGAAATCCCCAGTAGCATTCTCTTTACCTAGTAAACACCATGTTTAGTTGGTCCTTCCAATTTGTGTATATGTGGTATACAAGGTATAATATTGTTCCATATTTTTAACATATTATCACATGGTATGTATTCATCAACAATTTGCATTTTTCCCTCCTATTGTATTTTTGAGACTTATCTATGTTGATACATGTAGTCTTACTTATTCATTTTCACTGCTGTATAACACTTCATTGAATGACTATGTCACAGCTTATTCATTCATTCCCTTGTTAATGGATATTGTTGACAATTCTGGATTTTTTCTCTTGTTTTGGCTTTCATTTTATGTTTTATTTTTATTTATTTATTTATTTTTGTTTGGTTGGTTCTGTTTGCTTTGTTTTTTATTGGCTAGAAGCAAAAGCTACTTGTTATACATGGCTCCTTAGGCAAGAATTTCTCTTTAGTAAGAACTTAAGAAAGGGATTTCTCTTAAGAGTGAGTATGTGCATTATTATATTGGAAGTCCTAGCTAACAGAGTGAAACAAGAAAAAGAAAAGGCACAAGAATTAGAAAGGAAGAAACTAAACTACCAGTATTTACAGTCAATCTAGTTGACTATGGAGAAAATCCAAAATGTAATAAGGGAGTTCAACAAAAGTGACTAGATATTAACTCAGTGTTTTAAAGTCTATTATATTCTTATACTATAGACAAAAATAATTATAAATTTAAAAAATAATTTGGAATAAATTTTACAAAAGATGTGTAGGGCCTTTAGTGAAGAAAATCATAAAAAATTATATGATGCATTATAGACCTAAATAAAGAGATATACTATATTCATGAATGGAAAGACTCAGTAATATAAGGCTGTTAGTTTCCCTCAAAGTAATCTGTACATTCATTGCAATTCCAATCATAATCCCAACAGATCTCAGAGAAAATATTTGCAATGCATTTATCCAACAAAGAATGTGTATCTGGAATATATAAAGGATCATACAAGATGGACATAGTGTTGTAGGTAAATTATACTCCAAAATCAAATAAACAAGGAAAAAGAGATCAGATTTGTGGTTATCAGAGGCGAGGGGACAGGAAGAGTGGGAATTGAATGAAGAAAATCAAAAGGTACAAACTTCCAGGTATAAGACAATTAAGTACTAGGGATGTAATGTACAACATGATAAATATAACACTGCTGTATATTATATATGAAAGTTGTTAAGAGAGTAAATTTTAAGAGCTCATCACAAGGAAAGAAATATTTGTATCTATTTGAAATGATGGATGTTCACTAAACTTCTTGTGGTCATCATTTCATGATGTATGTGAGTTGAATCATTATGCTGAACATATTATAAAGTGCTGTATGTCAATTATATCAATAAAATTGGGGGAAATTTTAATTTAAAAAAAGAATCACAAAAGGCAAAGTAAAAAAAATAATAATAAAACCATAAGAATACAGGCAGTATATTTGGTGGATAAAAATATGTCCACACTTCTCTGGTGACACAGTGGTTAAGAATCCACCTGCCAATGCAGGGGACACGGGTTTGAGCCCTGGTCCGGGAAGATCCCACCTGCCGTGGAGCAACTAAGCCCAAGCGCCACAACTACTGAGCCTGCGCTCTAGAGCCCATGAGCCACAACTACTGAAGCTCACATGTCACAACTACTGAAGTCCACGTGCCTAGAGCCCGTGCTCCACAACAAGAGAAGCCACCTCAGTGAGAAGCCCGCACACTGCAATGAAGAGTAGCTCCTACTCGCTGCAACAAGAGAGAGCCCGCGCACAGCAATGAAGACCCAAAGCAGCCAAAATTTTAAAAAAAAAGTCCACAACTTCTGTCCATACTCCCTTCAAAAGATAGAGCTAATTTCCTTCTCCTTGAGTGTGTTGAGTTTGGTAACTCACTTCCAACAAATAGAATAAGATGCGAATGATGGGAAGTGTGTGTGTCATTTCTATGACTATGTGTGACTTTTACGTCATAAAAGGCATCATGACTTTCTCTTTGCTCTTTCTTGGATTACTTGATCTGGAAGATGCTAACCACCATGTTATGAGGACACTCAAGCAGCCCTAGGGAATGGCCCTTGTGGCAAGAAATGGAGGTCTCCATCCAACAGCCATATGGGTGACCCATCTTGGAAGCAAATTCTCCAGCCCCAGTCAAATCTTCAGACGACCAAAGTCCCAGCTGACATCCTGACTGCAACTTCATGAGAGATCCTGACAGAACAACCTAGCTAAGCCACTCCCAGATTTCTGACACTCAGAGATTATGAGTTAATAAACGTTTGCTGTTTTAAGCTGCTGTGTCTAGGAGTTATCTATTATTATGCAATAATAGATAACTAATAATTATGCAATAATAGATAACTAGTACATGAAGTTATACAGTAATAGCATAGTGACTACAAACCCAAATGCCAAGTCTGACTGTCTAGATTCCAATTCTACCTTCACCATTAACCAACTATGTGACTATGGGCAGTGACTAGCCATGTAACGACCTCAGTTTACTCATCTGTAAAGTGGAGATAATAATAGCATTCCACATAGGACCACTGTGAGGATTAAGTGAGTTGATACAGTAAAGCACTTAGAAGAATATCTGGCACACAGGAAGCATTCGGGAAGTGTTAGCTGCTGGTATCAATTTACAGAAGAGTAGATCTGAATGTAAATTGGATGATCAACCTCACTAGAAATTAGTGAAACAAAATAAAACCACAGTGAGACTTATTTGTTCCCCATAAAATCAGCAAAAAGCATAAACTCTTAGCTTGAGTGATGGTAAAATGGGCATCCTCACTGCATGATAATTTACCAACATGTCTATCTCTGTTATGAGACATTTTCTGCAAACATGTTATACTTCAATTCAAAAAGTTAAATAAATAAATAACACAATACACACAAAAAGCCAATCCTCACCCTCACTCTACCTTTACCCCCAAGAAAATGCTCTGTTGATATCAAGTATTGGCAAAGATGTGGAACACAAGAGCTCTCCTATCTTGCTGGTGAGAGTATAAATTGGTACAGCTATTTTAGAGAGCAATTTGGCAATACTACCAAAGTTGAAAATTCACAAGTAAGGTTTTACCTGAGTAATAGGATACAGACTTTCACTATCCATTATTTTGTATCTTCTTTAAACTTTCATTCCTGTTAAGATGTCGGAGTGGGGGAGAAGGGAAGCATTCAACCCAGTCATAAAATTCTGTGACCCTGGACCCATTTATATTCTTAAGAAGTCTAACTTAACAGAGAGAAATGATCGTTCTGCTTCCAGCCTCAGGGACAGCATGTAAAACATGCCTGGCATGCTGAGCACTCTGTTATGTGCCTCTGAAAAGGAGAATTCCTAGATAAACAGTAATCAGGGTTGTTGTTTTTTTTTAAAGCAGAAGGACTCAAAACCTGAAAAGGAATTAAGAATGAGTTGTATTAGGAGTAGGAAAGAGAGTGGGAGAGGAGATTGTCTTACAAGTAATCCAGTACTTAAAAAAAATTTTTTTTTATTGTGGTAAAATATATATAATACAAAACTTGCCATTCCAACCAATTTTTAAGTATACAGTTCAGTGGCATTAAGTACACTCGCAATGTTGTGCAACCATCACGACTACCTATTTCCAAAATGTTTCATCACTCCAAACAGAAACTCAGAAATAATAACTCTTCCTCCTTTGATTCCCCTCTAGTAACCTCTGTCCTACGTTCTGTTTCTATGAATTTAATTACCCTAAGTACCTCATATAAGTAGAATCATACAATATTCATATTTCTAGGTCCAGCTTATTTCATTTAGCACTTTATTTTTAAGGTTCATCCATGTGTTCAAAGGCACACTCAGAACTTCATTCCTCTATATGGGTGAATAATATTTCATTGCATGTGTATACCACATTTTGTTTATCCACTAATCTATTGATGGACACTTGAGTTGTTTCCACCTTTTGGCTATCGTGAATAATGCTGCAATCGACATTGGTGTACAAGTATCTGTTTGAGTCTCCTGAAGTAAAGTTGGCTGTAAGTTCCAACATCCACATCTGTAAAGACAGATGTGAGCTTGGAAGGTGCTCAAGGGATTCCGGTTTATTCATCCAGTTTGGTCAGTCTTTTTTTTTTTTTTTTTAAAGAAGATGTTGGGGGTAGGAGTTTTAGTAATTTATTTATTTATTTTTGCTGTGTTGGGTCTTCATTTCTGTGCGAGGGCTTTCTCTAGTTGTGGCAAGTGGGGGCCACTCTTCATCGCGGTGTGCGGGCCTCTCACTACTGTGACCTCTCTTGTTGTGGAGCACAGGCTCCAGACGTGCAGGCTCAGTAGTTGTGGCTCACGGGCCTAGTTGCTCCGCAGCATATGGGATCCTCCCAGACCAGGGCTCGAACCCGTGTCCCCTGCATTAGCAGACAGATGGTCAACCACTGCACCACCAGGGAAGCCCCAGTTTGGTCAGTCTTGCAACAACTATTTGGAGCACCTCAGTACAAGAAACATAGATTCAAAAGTGAGAAGAAAAAACAAACAAAAAACAACAAAAAACAGTTTCCTCCTCTCAAAAAGCTTACTCCCTAGGTGTTTAACAGCAAAGATCGTTTAACAGTGAAAACTGTTGTGATATAACAACAAAATTGAGGGTCAGGATGTCCAGGGGTAGTGAATTTTAAGCCAAGACCTGAAGGCTGAGAAAAGACAAAGAGAAGCAGAGAGGAGATAAAAATGTTTCAGACAATGGAATAGGAATTGTCCAAGTAGGACAATAGACAATAGGAATACCATGTATGAACCGGAAGGCAGAGAGAGATGGCTCTTCAGAAGACCATTCGAAGGCTCATTATGACTAAACACTGAGAACGAAGAGTAGTGGTGGAAGAGATTACAGGAACAGCAAATGTCAGATCAAAATTAATGGCTTAGGTGAACGGAAAAGCATTGCAGGGCTTGAGAAGGTAGGAGCATGAGAATCTGATTCATAGTGTGGAGATGACTCTGAGAGCTTAGCACCAGGGGAAGATGTGGCTGCACATCTGGCTTTGGCAAGCAGATTACAGTGATTTCATTCCCCTTTGTCAGGACTGGCCTGGCAGTGGATGTGTGACCAAGTTCTGCCAAGGAGACATAAGGCAAAGTCTCATGCGGAGCTTCTGAGAAGTATTTCCTTCCTCTTGTGGGAAGGGGGGCGGTGGGGACAAAGATATGTTCCTGCCAGAATACCACCATGAAGAACATTGGAAAAGCCCAAATCAAGGGACATTATGGGAACAACTGACCTATATCCAGGGATCATCTGGGAACAAGCATGAAGATGAAAACTAACATGCTGAGGAAGGTGGAATGGAATGATGGAAATCATCTGGGTTCCTGACAACTGTGTTTTGCTACTAATTAACCAATCCTGGATCTAACTTCAACCAGAACGTATGTGGTTTATGGTTAAGCCAGTCCCAAGCTTTTTTTATTTCATACCACATACTAAAAAGTGATGTTCATATGATACACTTGGGTAAGCAGATGAGGATACTCATGGCTAGAGGTAACTGTCTCCTGGGGCTCCCGGCCACCTCAGGCTCTCACCTGGTTGCCCCAAGGACTAAGTGGGTCAATATCTCAGAGCACCTGGAACACACCTGCTGCGCACTATGGTGCTAGGCACACTGGTTGGCAAACACTGGCTTAAGCCACTGTTAGTTGGGCTTTTGTGCCTTGCAGCTCAAAGCATCCTACTATCCGGCTAATGACTAATTCCAAGCATTATCCACTTAGCCTCCCAACTTAAAAACCCAGGAGTCACCCTGCACTCATTCCTGTCCTTCATCCCCACTTCCCTTTTGTTTGTCCTGATGCCTCCTTGAAACCTCCATGTTCTGCCCCTCACTTCATCCCCACTGCCACGGCCTTCATTTGGGTTATCACGGTAGACTCAACCACCCGACCTCTAATCTCAGTGGTCTTTCATCCATTCTAACGTGGCCAATGACTGCTCTAAAATACAGGTTACCACTCTCCTTTAAATCAGTGCTGGAGTTCATCAATCCCGGTCTTATGTCATGATCATTTGTGATGAGGGCAACAGATAATTTGTTAAGCTAAGAGGGAGAATACTAAAGTATGCTGCTGATTTGCTATTTAACATAAATTAGAATATATCCAAATTTGTCCCAATGATGGTATTTGTTTTTTTGTTTTTTGTTTTCTGTTTTGCGGTACGCAGGCCTCTCACTGTTGTGGCCTCTCCCGTTGCGGAGCACAGGCTCCGGGTGTGCAGGCTCAGTGGCCATGGCTCACGGGCCCAGCTGCTCCATGGCATGTGGGATCATCCCGGACCGGGGCACGAACCCGTGTCCCCTGCATCGGCAGGCGGACTCTCAACCACTGCGCCACCAGGGAAGCCCGTTGTAATGTTTTTATAGGAGAAAAAAGTAGATGGCGTTTGGGGGCTTAAACTATTTTCTCCCAATTGGTAAATATTTACATTTACAGAACTAGTACATTAGTTAGGATAAGCTAGGAGGCAGTTACAAGTAGTCCCAAAATTCCAGTGGCTTAACACAAAGAAGCCTACTGCTCAAGTAACACACATTTATTCCCTCACAGTTCTGTAAGTCAGGAGTCCAGTGGGCTCAGCAGGTTCCCTTCTCTGGGTCTCACAAGGCCAAAATCAAGTTGTCAACCAGCCTGAGCTCTCACCTGCAAGCTCTGGGGGAAAATCCACTTCTGGGCTTATTCAGATCCCCATTTCCTTACTAGCTGTCAGCCAGCATCACCTTTCAACCTCCCAGAGCCTCTCTCCAGTTCTTGCACAGGGTCATGTTGCCCCTACCTCTCAGGGTCAGCAGTTGTGCAGAAATCCTACCCAGGCTTGGTGTCCCTCTGACTCCTTGTTCTGCTGTATCTCTTCTGCCTCTAGCCAGAGAAGGTCCTCTGCTCTTACGGGCTTCTGTGACTAAATTAGACCCACGGGGACAATCTAGGGTAATTTCCCCTATTTTAAGGTCCGTCACCTGGATCCGTCTTCCTGGATCGCCAGGAAGATCCCACATGCCATGGAGCAAATAAGCCCGTGTGCCACAACTAATGAGCCTGAACTCTAGAGCCCGCGAGCCACAACTACTGAGCCTATGCACCACAACTACTAAAGCCCGCATGCCTAGAGCCCGTGCTCTGCACCAAAGAGAAGCCACCATAATGAGAAGCCCGCGCACCGCAAATACGAGTAGCCCCCGCTTGCCACAACTAGAGAAAGCCCGCGAGCACAGCAGCAAAGACCCAATGCAGCCAAAAATAAATAAATTTTTAAAAATTAAAAAAAAACCACATAAAATAAAATTGATTGTAGTAATGATTGCACAACTCTGAATATGCTAAAAAACCACTGAACTGGGTACTTTAAATAGACTAATTGTATAATGTGTGAATTATAAAATTATATCTAAATAATGCTGTGAAGAGTAGGAGGGGACAAGAAAAGGAAGAGGAGGAGGTGGAGGACAAGGAAGAGGAGAGAGGGGAAAAGGAAAAGAAGAGGAGGGCTTCCCTGGTGGCGCAGTGGTTGAGAGTCCGCCTGCCAATGCAGGGGACACGGGTTCGTGCCCCGGTCCGGGAAGATCCCTACATGCCGTGGAGCAGCTGGGCCCGTGAGCCATGGCCGCTGAGCCTGCACGTCCGGAGCCTGCACGTCCGGAGCCTGCGCTCCGCAACGGGAGAGGCCACAACAGTGAGAGGTCCACGTACCGCAAAAAAATAATAATAATAAATAAGAGGAAGAAGGAAGCTACAATGTATTTTATGTCCTGATTTCAGAAATCACACACTCTCATTTCTACCATCTTGTTGGTTAGAAGTGAGCCATCAGGGCTTCCCTGGTGGCGCAGTGGTTGAGAGTCCGCCTGCCGATGCAGGGGACACGGATTCGTGCCCTGGTCCGGGAGGATCCCACATGCCGCGGAGCGGCTGGGCCCGTGAGCCATGGCCGCTGGGCCTGCGCGTCCGGAGCCTGCGCTCCGCAACGGGAGAGGCCACAGCAGTGAGAGGCCCGCGTAACGCAAAAAAAAAAAAAAAAAAAAAAAGAAGTGAGTCATCAAATCCAGCCCACACTCAACGGAGAGGAATTAAGCTCCACCTCTTGAAGCACAGAGTGTCAAAGAATTTGTGGGCATATTTTTAAACACTGTATAGAGCCTCCCCAATTATTGATTTTATATGGGTGTCTATCTATTGACTAGGCTTTCTTTCAACTCTGTAGAAGTAAAAGTTAAGATGTAATGAGGCATACGTTCTTGTCTGCAGCAGTGCAAACGAATTTTGCCAATAGAGATAAAATTGATTTCCATCCTATAAAAAGGATGACCCCCAAATATTTCATTTTATTGGCCTATAGGATATTAGCCAGATTTGGATCCAGTAGTAAATTCATTTCAGCATTCCTCATCACCTATGCATGTTGGTTCTACAAATTCCCTTTAAACTGGTTACAACATCTTACTTGTTCTCCCATTAATGAATGAGTTGAATAAAACCTCTGACATATTTATTTTACATTTGCATAAAATCCATGTCTCTTAACCTTTTGAAAATTATACTTTAGTATTATGATTCATGTATCTATACTGCTCTTCCTGTCAAAATTAGGTGTGGTGGGGCAGAGACGGGAACACTCTCAACACAGCGTTACACAGCACAATGTAAAATGCGGACATTACCCTGGCCAAGAGGTTACAAAAGTCCAAGTTCCTCTATTCCTAATCTTAATATCACATGTAGCACCTATCCAGAGCTGTGCAAACTATCAGAGCTCATCAGATGTTTGCAACGGTAGAAGTGATGAGAAAGAAAATACGAGGAACTTCCCTGCTGGTCCAGTGGGTAAGACTCTGCACTCCCAATGCAGGAGGTCCAGGTTCGATGCCTGGTTGGGGAACTAGATCCCACACGCATGCCGCAACTAAGAAGCCCTCATGCCGCAACTAAATATCCCATATGCCGCAACTAAACATGCTGCAAGGAAGATCCCTTGTGCCGCAACTTAGACCTGGTGCAGCCTAAATTAATTAATTGATTAAAAAAAAAAAGAAAATATGATACCCATCTCAGGGTCTCAAGTTCTGAGAGGAAAAGTAACTTACCAACACTGTTGTTTTGTCTATAATTTACTTTCAAACGCTTCAGCATAAATGGGGTAAAGTACGAGTATCCATTTTCACTATACCCAAGAAGCAACGGATTGCCCTATTAGGCATATGAACTCAGGGTGGTAAGCTAACATGGCAGCAAAAGTATACGCTCCAATGTAGAGACTATCAGAGCTTCTGCAATCGTTTTCTCTGATCAATTACAGAATGTGACTTTCTAGCAAAGTGGGGTTATAAATGGTTTTTCAGTCGTGAAACTAGTGGTTCAAGAACTAGTTCACAGGCTTTTCCATCCATATGTGACCAGGACATAGAAATCCAGCAAGCCCTGGTATCCATACCCTTAGAAATGGTGCATGATTCCTGAATGAATAGTCCCAAATTTAGCCACCAATTAAGAAGATTTTTGGTCATCTGTGTTCAGTTAGCCAATGAGCTGGATCCTGTCCCTAGACGGTTGTCGCATTTACCACAAGATGCTGTTGGAAGACCTAAAAGAACAGGGGGCACAGAGCACAGAATGTATAAATGACTCTTTTGGGCCCACTTATTAATAAATATCTCTGTGTGACTGAAATTGGTCTAAAACTTATCATTATAAACTGACTGAAAAGCTGAAAGGAGACATAGACCCATTATTATCAGTGATGTTTGGACGCTACTGTTATTGATCCAAAAGAACCTAATTGACTTAGGTGAATTCACATCTGGTAAGTGGCAAAAACTAATCAAAATCCTATTCATCTGACATCAAAGCCTATGCTTTTTCCTCGACATTACGCTGCCTCTCGGAATTATTGCTTTTAGCTGGTTTTATTATTGCTATTAACTTTTACTAGCTATTATTTGTGAACATTTCTGGATAACCAGATTTTCATTTTGTACAAGCTCACTATATGAACATCTGGGTTTTTCCAAAAAATAAATGGTATAGTGAGAATTTGAGATTTTTCATTTTGCAAAAGGTCTAACAAGTTGATTCCTTTCAAAAGGAAGCTTTTTGGGTTCATTTAAAATGTAATTTAACTTATGAAACATTAATGTAAAGAGAATATGAGCAAAGACAAAGAAGTGAGGGCAGGATGTTCAAGGAAGAATGAGTTATCCAATTTGTCCGGAGTGGAATGTATACGCTGGGAAGTGCTAGAGATAAGCCTGCAAAGGTAACTTTATCATGATTACTTATATATAAAATTCACATGTAACTGTGCCTTATTAGGCTACATCTGCTCAGTCTCAGAAGTATCTAATCAAAAACACAGACACAGATCCAATTAAGAATGTATCGATGAGTAATGTAGAATTTAAAAAAATGCTTTATTGCTATAACTTAGATATTAGAAAGAGCACATATCTTAATTGTACAGATCAAAGATTTTAAAATATGTTTACCTCATTTTCTTCTCTTCTCTACCACTACCCCTATTTAGGATGTGGCCAAAGAGGCAGGTAGCCCAGGCGTTGTCAGCGGCTGTCTTGTAATGCTAGCCTTAAGATGAAGACATAACAACAGAAGATGGAAAAAGAGGAATCTGGGTGCTTGGTGACATCACTGAGCCACCAGATCAGACCAACCCTGAAGCTTACCCTACTATTTGCATTGGTCAATAAACCTACTTTTATTATTTAAGCCAGTTTGAATTGGGTTTTGTGGTACTTAGAACTGAACACATCCTGATACAGAAAGGCAAGGGCATTCATCCCAGATAATAGGAGCAGTGAGAGAAAAGGTAGAGAGGAATGAAACAGCACGACCCTTAGAGGAACTGCAGGCAGGTCAGTATCTGAGCATAAAACAGGAGGAGGAAGGTGTAAACAACGAAATTTGCCCAACATCAAGCCATCAGCCATTACAGTCTCCCACAGCTGTGTGTCCTGAGGGAAATTCAGGATGGAGAACAGGACACTGGCCCTAGATAGTTAAGATGCATATCAAAGGAATAATTTCAAGGAGCCCAACTCTTACATCTTCCCATACATGGAAAAGCACTAAAATCATTAACTTGAGAGGTCTGGTTTTTGTGATTAGCAATAATCTTTTGATGTTTGACTACATGGTTGTTTGTGGGGGGGGGGGTTCGGCAATGAAAACTCGTATATATCGTGGCTCTTCTCTTACCTCTTTGAAGCAAACAGTCCCTCAGAGCTATCTGGGAGGCTGCCCTCCTGGGCTATATTCCTCAGTAAGACCACTGAATAAAACATAATTCTCAACTTTTAGGTTGTGCATTTTTTTTCAGTCGACAAAAGCACACAAGGAATGAGGCTGAGTATGTAGACAGGAGTCAGACTACGGAGCTGTGTGCCATGCCAAACCACGCTGACTCTACCCAACAGGTAGTAGGGAAGATGGAATTTTTTGCACAAAACAATTTTTTGCACAAAACAATAACTTGCTTCAATTTTTTAATTTTAGATAGGTCACTAGAGGATTAGAAATGGATGAGACTAGGGACTTCCCTGGTGTGTCCAGTGGGTAAGACTCCACGTTCCTTATGCCAGGGGCCCAGGTTCAATCCCTGGTCAGGGAACTAGAGCCCACATGCATGCTGCAACAAAGATCCTGCGTGCCACAACTAAGACCCGGTGCAGCCAAAATAAATTTTTTTTTAAATCTTCATTTAAAAAAAGAAATGGATGAGACTAAAGGCTGAGAAATGGATTAGGCCAGGAAAGAAATTGTGAAAACCTAAACAAAGCCAGTGAGAGTAGGTTAGGGGACAAATATAAGTGAGATTTCAGAAGTTGAGTCCACATAGCTAGGTCACCAGTTGGAAGTAAGGGGTGAGGGAGAGGAAGGAATCAGGGCTGATGCCCATCTTTCTAGCTTGAGCTACTGGCAGTCAGGGAAAGCATTCACTGAAATGGGGAACAGAGACTAATGAGTTCCATTTTTGGCATATTGAGTTTCAGGGGCTGTGGGATGTGCACATGTGGTTTGGCAGGTACAGCAACGTCTGTCCCACACGGTACTTTTAAACTTTTAAAATCAATTGCCAACATTCCTGTGATTAAATTTTTTGCATAAAAATTCAAATGTATACTTTCTCTTGAAATATCAGAAGATCTGAATAATTTGGGCCAGGATTCTCATAGGATGATGTCGGGGAGGAAGAAATTTTCCTCTACTCTTCTAGGTTTTTCTGGCTGGTCTGAGAGTTAAAGTGACATGAGACAGATTAACAAGAGAAAAATCACACAAAAGTTTAACAACATGTATACATGTGAGAGACCCAGGAAAACTGAGTAACTCACCCAAATGGCTGAAACCTCACTTTAAATACTGTTTTCAGCTAAAGACAAAAGAGGATGTTGGGGATAGTGGTTTGGGAACTTGAAGGGGAGAAAGGCAACTGACATGGAGATGAAAAAGCAAATGCTTGGTAAACAAATGTTTTCTGGAGTATGCAGGGACAGTGGGACACAGAGAGGAATTTTAACAAACAGACTTTGCTAGATTCCTCCCCGTCTACGCACCTAGGTCATCCGTATAGTTATCTACGGTGATGGTTCCCTTCACCGTAGATGGTTCCCTATCTACGGTGATGGTTTCTACCGTAGATATAGTTATCTACGGTGATGGTCCTCTATCCACATTTTTTAGGCAGTTAGGGGGAAGGTCAAAGTTTCTTCCTGAGTCCTTTGGAATTTGATTGTTTTCAGCCTGAAATAATCTGCATATCAAAGAGACATTTTGGGGTGGCAAATTTTGTTCCCCTACAGTAAATTTTTTTTAATACAGCAGGTTCTTATTAGTTATCTATTTTATACCTATTAGTGTATACATGTCAATCCCAATCTCCCAGTTCATCCCACCACCACCACCCCCTCACTCACCCCCTTGGTGTCCATACGTTTGTTCTCTACATCCCCCTATAGTAAATTTACAATGTCCTAGAGTGCTTCTATCCGCCATAATCACACCCCTCCCCGTTATCTTACATGCAGCAGGCTCTATCTGGCCTGATTTGGGATCTGAATTTGCAACCCCTCTTATCGATGCAATTGATGTCAGAGAAGTAAGTATCCCATGAACAAAGTTCCCATCATTCCCAGGTGCCTCACTTTCTAGGTGCGTTTCTAGTAGCATCTGGAGCCCCTGCTACGACCAACCACTCTTTCCTTCTGTAGCTGGGCTTGAAGCTTCAACTATATCCCCAAAGGGGTGCCTGGTTTCCAGGTGCCACTGCCTATAAGCTCTGAGCATTTTCCCCTTCCTTTGTCTTTTTCGCCCTTGTCCCTTCCAATACCAGAGGGGTAGGCCTCCATCAGTCCAGGAAAGGAAGGGTCAGAAATGCATCAGCCTAGTCAGGGCAAACTGGGCTAAACTGGAGGAAGCTAGTTACAGCCTTCCAGATACATCTGCTTATGCAGGGCTTCCACCAGTGCTTTTATAAAATTGTAATAGAGGCAATTATGTCACAAGTCTTTTCTTTTCTTAGCCCCTCTTATCTGCCCCCCACACACACACTCACATGTACATGTTCACGTGGTATCCTCCGATTGGCCAAAATTGTCCATCTACCCAAACCTCCTTCCCTGCTCTGAAATAATCTTCTCTCCCCAACTATATTACCAAGTCCTTTTTCTTTTTCTTTTTCTGCATTCAGCCTCTCTAAACAGCTGTCTGAGTAAATTTTATTCAGACAGTAGTTGAACTTGAAAAACTCAGGCATTTGAATTGAGAAGTGAGTAAAATTGAACCCTGCTGAAGATTTTGGCATTAGGAGGGAGAAGCTTCCTAAACTACATGACGAGCGGGAAATATGTGTGCACTGGGGCATCTAGAGTCAAATGCATTTCTGAGCAGTCACTGAAGAATTTATTAAGAGGTCACTCTCAGTGGGGCTCAGGAGCAAAACTTCTGAGTTCCCGACTGCTGGAGCTGTGCTGGGTATCTGCACACTGAAGCTTGGCACGCATGCACGTACTTTCTGTCTGAAAGCATGCTGTTCTCATTAGCAGTAATGTCAATGTCTGCTCATGAACACTAAGGAAATAGAAGCCCTTTACTTCCTTTCCCTGGAATTATTGCTTCCTCTCTTGGCTTTCAGAATTATAATTGAATCTTATACAGGAAAATGTGTCTTCCGCACACTGGCCACATTCATGCTTATATTTAGAACAGCCCCTCTCCTTTTCTCTACTCCCCACAGTATCTTATAGATCTTGTGTATTTTTTCTTTTTTGGCCACACCGCATGGCCTGTGGGATCTTAGTTCCCCAGCCAGGGATTGAACCCAGGCCCCAGCAGTGAAAGCGTGGGAGTCCCAACCACTGGACTGCCAGGGAATTCCTAGGTCTTGTGTATTTTTAAAAGGACATTGCTAACAGAACTGGTGGTGGTGATTATGTTTTGGAGATGGTAATGGTGCTGTGATTTAGCTTCATTAGCAACAATACTAAAAAATGTTAAAATAACGATAATAAAACCTAAATCCCACCACCCTCACATATTTCCATTTTTTTCCTATAGCTTCATTCAGTGTGTCCATATTAAAGTATTTTATATTTTTTATACTCTTATTATTTTTTTTTTTTGGATAGAAAATTCTTACTTTACTTCATCAACAAAGAAGGCGAGGGGACTTCCCTGGTGGCACAGTGGTTAAGAATCCGCCTGCCAATGCAGGGCACACGGGTTCAAGCCCTGGTCATGGAAGATCCCACATGCCGCGTAGCAACTAAGCCCGTGTGCCACAACTACTGAGCCTGCGCTCTAGAGCTCGTGAGGCACGACTACTGAGCCTGTGTGCCACAACTACTGAAGCCTGCGCACGTAGAGCCGGTGCTCCAAGAGAAGCCGCCGCAAGAGACGTCCGCGCACCGCAACGAAGAGTAGCTCCTGCTCACCGCAACTAGAGAAAGCCCACACACAGCAACGAAGACCCAACACAGCCAAAAATAAATAAAGAAATTTATAAAAAAAAGAAAAACAAACAAACAAAGAAGGTGAGGATGAAACCAAACACGTGGATCTTTGTGAATTTTCAATGGGACAGTATTCATACCTATTTCACTAAGAAACAGGAAATCCATGTGTGTGATGTAACCACTGCAACACGTGTCCACAGGCAGCTTCTCATATTCTTTTTCTGCTTTGTCACCACGACACTGGTGGGCGTACCTTTACTTCTTCACCGGAATGGAAGTCAGGTTACCAGAAAGCTCTCAGGAGAAGCTTAAATTCTGTCTTGTTTAACAGAGGTGACTTGGAGACTCTCCAGGCTTGATTTATTTATATGGAGAGATGGAGGGTCTAGAAAGTAGCATTCTCAACTTTGAAGGGACAAGGAGTCCGTCCCACTCTGCTGACATGAACTCCCGCCTCCCCCTGAGTGGTGGGAGCACCCAGAGAGCTGGGAGAATCAGCGTCAGGCAAAAAGCCTGCTGAGCACCAGAAGAGCCGACCTCCCCATTCCAGCTCCAAACCGGCCTTCTCTTCTGTTTATTTATTTATTTATTTTTGTGTGTGTGGTATGCGGGCCTCTCACTGTTGTGGCCTCTCGCGTTGCAAGCACAGGCTCCGGACGCGCAGGCTCAGTGCCATGGCTCACGGGCCCAGCCGCTGCGCGGCACGTGGGATCTTCCCGGACCGGGGCACGAACCCGTGTCCCCTGCATCGGCAGGTGGACTCTCAACCACTGCGCCACCAGGGAAGCCCCTCCTCTGTTTATTTTTGCGCTGCAGCGGCTGGTGGCTGTGACCTGGAACTGACACAGCATCATGGCGGCCGCCCGCGCATGGACTGTTGGAGACATGCAGACGCGAAGGCAGTCAGCACAGAGCTAGGTGTTTCAGCTCTTTCTTGTACTTGTCGTTTGTCTGTCTCCTTTGGTAATCACTGCTGCTGTGACCTGAATAGGTCCTCATGCCAAGTGCGAACTCGACCAGTGGCTGGATCTGCAGCTCTTTCGCTTCTCTCGTTTTCAAGGACAGTTTCCCTCTGGTGCTCTAATCCCTGTGTGTCTATACTCCTATTGTCTCTTAAAAAAGGAAAATATCTGGTAGTAGGTGGTGTGGTTGGGTAATTGTGGGCGAGCTGGTCATCCTTCCCACTGTGCCTTAATCAGACTTATTCAGTTATCAATACAACATTAATCTTTACTGACTGCTGAAACTCATGGATATTACCTTAAAGAGCAATTTAAAACACCATCTCCAATGGGTGTGTTTTTTTCCACACCATCAGGAAATTAACTTAATTCTCAGAGGACACTGACCAGGTGTCCCAGCAATTTAACTCAATTCTGACACTATCTACCTGGAGATAGCCTCAGATGCCACAGGTTAGTAGCCAGGTCCCACCAGACTCACCCGTTTCAGATGCCAGTCGTACGTCCAGCTTGTTATCTGTGCTTCTGACCAACTGGCTGTAAATCGGAAGTTCCCACAAGCTCCATCTTGATTGATTTGCTAGAATGGCCCACGGAACTCAGGAAACCAGTCTACTTACTAGATTAACAGTTTATAACAAAGGATATTAAAGGATACGAATGAACAGCCAGATGAAGAGATACATAGGGTGAGGTCCCCAGTGAAAGAGCTTCGGTCCCCGTGGAGTGTAAGGCCCGGAATGTAGCTGCATCCTTATTCACCAACCTGGAAGCTCTCTGAACCCCTCCCTTCGGCGTTTTTATGGCGGCTTCTTTAGGCAGGTGTGATTGATTCAATCATTGGCCATTGGCCAACCTCCAGCCCCTCTCCCCTCTCCCATCCCTGGAGGTCAGGGGGTGGGACTGAAATTTCCAACCCTCCAATCACATTCCCCTGGCAACAAGCCCCTAACCTTAGATTCTTTCCAAAAGTCACCTCATTAACATAAACTCAGGTGTGGTTGAAAGGGGTTTGTTATGAGTATCAAGGCACCTTAATTGCTCTTAACACTTAGGAAATGCCAAAGGATTTTAGGAGCTCTGTGCCCAAAATGAGAGGAAGACCAAATACAAATTTCTTATTATAAATCACAACATCACACCAACCTTCCAGGTTCTAAACAGGGAATGTAATCTTTAACTCTTTGCTTCTCAACTCTTGTAGAAAGCTCAGGTTTAAGAAATAGCATTCAGGGCTTCCCTGGTGGCGCAGTGGTTAGGAGTCCGCCTGCCAATGCAGGGGACGCGGGTTCGTGCCCCGGTCCAGGAAGATCCCACATGCTACAGAGCAGCTAGGCCCGTAAGCCATGGCCGCTGAGCCTCTGCATCCGGAGCCTGTGCTCCGCAACGGGGTAGACCACAGCAGTGAGAGGCCCGCGTTCCGGGAAAAAAAAAAAAAAAAAGGCTTCAGGTAGAATTTCACGAAAGCCCTAATCCAAGCATTATATTTTACTTGTCATCAAGCAAGTGCCTGAGTATGCTGCCTAACTTTGACTAAAATCTGTGTTAAGCTCTTAGTGTACTTCAAAGGATGTTGTTAGAATTGGTCATATCAAATCTCAAAACAAGAAGTATTCATGGAAATATGTGAAAATGTGTGTTATCTCAAAAATCAAAGAAAGTTAAACAGTGAGATGACTATTTTTGCTTTTCAGATGAGCAAAAAAAAAAAAAATTTTTTTTTAATAGAGAATGAATTAAGGCAACCACAAGTGGTTTGGTCTGGCTGGAGTGTCAAGTGTGACACCAGAAATAACCAGAGGTAGTCAGAGACCCAATCTCTTCATTCATGCGTGCGTTCAACAAATATTTATTAAGGTCGTACTATGTGTCAGGCATGGGGATAGAAGATGAGGACACAGTGGTCCGCAAAAATAGACATGGTCCCTGCTCTGGTAGAGGTTACAGTCTGGTGGGATAGGTAGACATCAATCAAATAATTACACTAATTAATGTAGGGTACACATTAACCCTGACTAATTAACACAGTCAGGGTTGGGTGTTATGCCACAGGGACCACTAGGTGTCCCCATATCCATTCACTCCATCTATAGGAACAGATCTCCAGGTTCACTGCCAGGCATATGGCAACCAAAATAAAGGCTACTTTTCCCAGCTTCCCTTACAGCTAGGTGTGGCCACGTGACCAACTTCTGATCAGTAAAAGGTGAGTAAAAGTAATAATTGGAACTCCTGAGTCATACACTTAAAAGGAGTAGTTGTGCCCTCCCTTCCCTCCTTCTCCCTTCCACCGGCTGGAATGTGAGATGGTAGTGAATCATCTTAGAGCAGGCTGGTAAGCAACAATCTAGAGATGTCAACGCAACAGGCAGAAGGATCCTGGGCTCCCGACAGAACAGAGCCTCCAGACAAGTCCTCAGCTACTTAGGCACACTGTATTTTGAGCGAAAAATAAACTTCTATCACATTAATGTCACCAGAATCTCTGTTTCAGCAGCAGATCCATGTCCTATCTAATACATATTCTAAAAAGAAGAGTGTTCTCTGAGGAGACACAGTAAAGGGTCATGACTTATGCTTATTTGAAGAGTTGAGGTGAGAGCTTAGATTGATGGATGGGTGGACTTAACCAGCTGGGGTGGGGTGGGTAGGAGTGGCCTGGGGGAGGCTTGTTTAAAAAACTGAAAGAAGACCACTGTAGCTGTAGAGCATAGAGGGAAAATGTATAAGAATGATGGTGGGAGCTGGCACTGGGTTTGAAGGGCTTGAAAGCTGTATCAGAGATGTCAATCTTTAGTCTGAGAACAGTGGGAAACCATTAAAACGTTCTAAGCAGGAGAATAAGATGATCAGATTTGTGTTTCAAACACATTGTTGTAGCTGGGAGTAATGTTAAGCTTATGTTTGGATAATACTGCAGTAGTTGAGGGAATTCCCTGGTGGTCCAGTGGTTAGGACTCTGCACTTTCACTGCCATGGCCTGAGTTCAATCCCTGGTCAGGGAACTAAGATCCCTCAAGTGGTGCGGGGCAGCCAAAAAAAGAAAAAAAAAATTGCAGTGGTTGAGAGAGAAATTATGGTGCCTTTTCCTAGTGTTGCAACACCTGTGAGCCCAGGGCAAGACTGTTCATGGCAGCATTGTTGTTTGTAATAGACAACATGAACGAGCTACAACTGCTTGCAGTAACAGTGAAAGAGTCTCACAAACATCCTGCTGATCCAAAAAAGAAAAAAGACAGAGGTAAAAGAACACATGCAGGGCTTCCCTGGTGGCGCAGTGGTTGAGAATCTGCCTGCTGATGCAGGGGACACAGGTTCGAGCCCTGGTCTGGGAGGATCCCACATGCCGCGGAGCAACTAGGCCCGTGAGCCACAACTACTGAGCCTGCGTGTCTGGAGCCTGTGCTCTGCAACAAGAGAGGCCACGATAGTGAGAGGCCCGCGTACCGCGATGAAGAGTGGCCCCTGCTTGCCACAACTAGAGAAAGCCCTCACACAGAAACGAAGACCCAACACAATAAAAATAAATAAATAAATAAATAAATTCCTACACCCAACATCTAAAAAAAAAAAAACTATTAAAAAAAGAACACATGCAGTATAATTTCATTCATATGGTTCAAAAACAAGCAAAACTAGTCTACATCAACTCTAAGGTGCCACTAATTGTAAAACACACCATTATTTTATATGATTGTATTTATATTTTATACTTCCTCTTCTAGGAAAGAAAAAAAGTGCTGCCAATTAAACCTTGACAAGCCATCATCATAAGCATGTCTCCACTTCAGATACGCTCAAATATAAAAAAGAGAACTTCTTGGATTCACTAAAGTGAGATATATCATCTAGTGATTCATCACACACAGGTGGTAAAACTAAAAAGAAAAGTAAAAACATCACAGAAATCAGGATAGTGGTTACTTCTTGGAGAGAGGGCTGGTTTTGTAAACAAGGAAGGGCACACAGGAGTGGAGAGGGTTCTGGAGAGCAACAGTGTTGAATTTCTTAACCTAGGGAGTAGTTTATGATCATTCCTTAAACTGTGTACAGATTTTGTACATTTTTTTGCATGTCTGCTGTATCTCACAAGCAAGCAAGCAAGCAAGCAAGAAAAAGACCTAGAAGAGTGGTTTGAAAGATGGAGAAGTAGAACTATAGAGAGAGATGTGATAGGTGGGAAGGGGTGAGGACAAAGAATCTGAGGCTGCAGAGTGACGGGAAGGTAAGAGGGGACAAGCCTAGAAGAAGGAAGACCAGTTAAGCAGAGAGAGAGATCTAAGCCTGGCCTAGGTAGCAGCCTGAGAATAGAAGCAAGAGAGCAAAAGGGAAACACGCCTGAGATATAAAATAACCTGGACTTGGATCTGACTCGATACTTTGGTTGATTGAATTATCTTGATTATAATCCTCATAGCCATCATTTGTGGAGAGATTACTGCATCTCAGGCACTGGCGCTTTACGTGCACTCTGCTGGTAATCCTCACCATCACCTGAGCCAGTAAATATTATTATCAGCCGTATTTTAGAGTGGAAAATGGAGGCATAAATCACACAGTTCGTGGCTGAGCCAGGATGCAAAGCCAGGCCTGACCAGTACACCCAGCATTTATTTACCAGTTGCCTGTCACTGGACTCAGGTAGCAGAATAGCTTTTCTCTTGTGTCTTGTGCACAAAGATTGTGTTACTGGGCACTATGCTTTACCCAACATTCGAAACGAGGCAAGCAACTTGATCCACTGAGATCTTCTTCCATCCTTCAGTCACTCCATGCTGAGTCTTTCTACTGTTTCTAGTGGAGAAGGGCTCCTGGGTCGGCCTCTGGGCTCACCCATAATTTATGGGGTCAGAAGCACAGTGTGAGGGACAGGGTCCGCCATGCCTCTTTGGCTGTGTAAAGAGGTCAAATGGTAAATTACAACTAATAAATCTAGATTTAGTTTAAGCCATGATATATAAGCAATAGTGGGTGTTTTAGAATGCGTGGTCAAAATCAAAACTACAATGAGGTACCACATCACACCAGTCAGAATGGCCATCACTAAAAAGTCTACAAATAACAAATGCTGGAGAGGCTATGGAGAAAAGGGAGCCCTCTTACACTGTTGATGGGAATGTATATTGGTGCAGCCACTATGAAAAACAGTATGGAGGTTCCTCAGAAAACTAAAAATAGAACTACAATATGATCCAGCAATCCCACTCCTGGGCATATACCCAGACAAAATACATGCATTTCTGTGTTCATAGCAGCACTGTTTACAATAGGCAAGACATGGAAACAACCTAAATGTCCATCGACAGATGAATGGATAAAGATGTGGTACATATATACAATGGAATATTACTCAGCCATCAAAAAGAATGAAATAATGCCCTTTGCATCAACAAGGATGGACCTAGAGTTTATCATAATATGTGAAGTAAGTCAGAAAGAGAAAGACAAAGACCATATATCACTTTTATGCGGAACCTAAGATACAACACAAATCAACATATCTACAAAGTAAAAACGGATTCACGTATATAGAGAACAGACTTGTGGTTGCTAAGGGGGAAGGAGGCAGAGAGGAGGGGAGGATTGGAGTTTGGAATTAGCAGAGGCAAACTATTATATATAGGACAGATTAACAACGAGGTGTCCTACTGTATATTTAGCACAGGGAACTATATTCAATATCCTGTGACAAACCATAATGGAAAAGAATATGAAAAAGAATATATATATGTATAACTGAGTCACTTTGTTCTATAGAAGAAATTAATACAACATTGTAAATCAACTATACTTTGATAAAATTTTTTAAGTAAAATAAAAATAGAATGCATGGTTATAGACAGTGGATACTCCTTAAAACGGGAAAAATAAAGTGCTTATCTCAAAAAAAAAAAAATAGAAGTCAAATGATGTTGTTTGAACCCTCTGATTCTATGCTGTTGTTCCTGGGGGCTTATTAAGGATGGGAACTGGTTCAGGAAACAGGTTCTTCCATTAAATTAGAACAAAATCTTTTCCTGTAGAAAATCTCCAAAGGATGAGTGGATCAGGAAACGTGCTCACCTCCCCCAAAAGGCCATAAAGATAAAAAGTTCTAATAAACAACAAACACACAAACAGCCATGTAGGAAAGGAGATGGGGGATTGCTGAAAGAAAAGGGGAAGGATGACAAAGGCAAATTCATAATTTGCCCTTCACGATTTAGCAGAGCCTGCTCCAAGAATAGCCTGACTTTCTTAGTAAAGCTTTCCTGGTCTTTGTTATTGATCATACAGTACCAAAAAATATTCAGGACAGCTTCCTGCTTATGGTTAGTAAGGAAGTGGTTTTTCTCACAGGCAGAACATCCTTTTTGTTTAAATTACACTGCCTTACTAATTTGGAAAAGGTGTCCCTAATACATGGCAAAATTTTTGGTGGATGCACTGTCAAGGTGTGTCATCCACATTCAGTAAACATTAAGTGACCTGTTCTAGGATTTTGTCAAACATTGGCTGGGAAGGTGATCTGATGTCTTTGTGAATGCTGATGTTCAATTTCCTGTCATGGAGTTGTTCTGGACATCTTCCACTCACCCCTCCCTTCTCCGCCCTGCTCTGTGCCCTGGGGGCTGACCTGTAAGGATGAAGACAGCTTGCTTCCATGCCTTCTGGTTTCACTGGGTTCAGCCAGCGGGGACCCCAGCAGGAGATCTGAGGGAGGAAGCAGAGTGAAGTCCCTCCCTGCGGGGTTACTTCTGGCTAGTCTAGCTGCATAAAGGGTGTAGGGGATGTCAGCTTCCGTCAGACAGACTCTCTCCCTCCCAGTTCCTGTACAGGGTCCCCTACCCTTGACCTAAAGCAATAATGGAGTTCCTCTCCTCCTAGCCCTGGGGTCCTGCACCAATCTTCATGGTTTCCCCACACCTGGGCCTCGGTAAACTCTTTCTTTACTAAAGGCTCCTTAAATTATCCTAATTTAAAGGTGTCATATTTTCTGCTGGGACCCTGACTGACACAGTAATAATAACTTACAGCTAAAAGCTTTTAAAGTTTCTCATTAATTTATTTGTACTTGGTTAACACTTTCTGACGTTGTTTTTTTTTTTAAAAAAAAAAAACAATAAACCATGGACACGATGCAAGTGTCCATATTTGATTCTGAGTCACCATGCTGCAAGTAGAAATGAACAATCTCTTTATTCTTGTCACCGGCATTTTTTTTGTACCCTTTGTGTTTTTGTTTTCATTTTCACCTGTTGTTCTTTGAGAGATTTTTATTGTCAGGTAGTGTCAGGGCATGAAGCCACTCTTTCCCATTTGATCTTTGCTTGATTCACTTTTTATCCCCTAATTTCTGGACTGACAAGCCTGCGAAGGCCCTGCAGCCAGGGAAGTGTTTTCTATTTGTACCCTCCGTGCACAGCACCTGGCACAGAATAGAGCTCCGGGCAGATATTTTGAATGAATGGAGAATCATATCTATTCTTGCTCACAGTTATTAGGGAACAAAGATCATCAGACAGTACTCTTCTGAGAGAGATGAAGAGGTGTGTCTGGGTAGAGGGCAAAGCATATAAGAGCTTGATCAGGGACAATCAGAAGCTGAGATGCTCACAGACTTACATTGCCTTATAATTTCCCTTTAAAAATTCAAAGATGACCAAGTTTTTTCCCTCTGAGCAAATTATCCCTCTTACACAGTCATGAGTTAACCACATTAACTTACTTTTAACAAAAAGAAGAAGAAATGGCTTCTGTCTCATACATTTCAGCTGTCTTGTACCCAGTGGGTTGTCAACTTGAAGGATTTCTTTTACATTCCTACTATTCCACTATTCTCTGTGAACAAAAATTTAATTTAAAATGGAAAGTGAGGGTTTGGGTTCATGTCTAATTTTTGACTCACATTATATAAACTCTCTATGCTCTAAGAACATAAAACACCCAAGATAAAATTAGAAAGTAATAGAATTCTTTAAGAGGGTAAATCATGTTTTAGGTTTTCCTGTTTCATCAAGCCATGGCCTTTAGAGATCATCCA
Organism: Mesoplodon mirus; assembly: GCF_964341445.2. Taxonomy (NCBI): domain Eukaryota; kingdom Metazoa; phylum Chordata; class Mammalia; order Artiodactyla; family Ziphiidae; genus Mesoplodon; species Mesoplodon mirus. The sequence goes on from NC_138992.1 coordinate 60,851,091, forward strand.
GTCCAAACCTCTCACTTGGCAGGTGAGGATGATAAAGCCTGAGGTCAGATGCGTGATAGATCCAGGTCTGGGATCAATGTTTCCTGGCTTCCATCAGCAAACCAACTAGAGCAAGGGCTCTGTGCACCTGGACAGTCCAGTGACAGAGAACTCTGCCCACCTGGTCATGACCCAGTCATGATCCGAAGCCCACCCAGTGGCTGACAGGCACTGGCCAGACACTGGAGCTGGCACAGCAGTACAAGCAGTAGTGATTGGTGACAGACAAAGGCCACTGACATAAAAAAGAGGCCTGAAAAACAAACAATCCAATTGAAAAATGGGCAGAAGATCTGCATACACATTTTTCTATAGAAGACATACAGATTGCCAACAGGTACATGAAAAGATGCTCAACACCATCAATCAAAGGGAGAAGCAAATCAAAACCACAATGAGATATCACCTCAGATCTGTTGGAAGGGCTATTACCAAAATGACAAAAAATAACAAGTATGTTGGAGAGAATGTAGAAAAAAGGGAAACCTTGTGCCCTGTTGATGGGAATGTAAATTGGTGCAGCTTCTATAGAAAACAGTATGGAGGGTCCTCAAAAAATTAAAAATAGAACTACTGTATGATCCAGCAATTTCACTTCTGGGTATTTATCTGAAGAAAACAAAAATACTAACTTGAAAAGATATATGATCCCCAATGTTCATGGCAGCACTATTTACAATAAATACTCAAGACATGGAAACAGTCTAAGTGTCTGTCAATGAATGAATGGATAAAGAAGATGTAAGATATATATATGTACACACACACACACACACATATATGTATACAATGGAATATTATTTTTCTATAACAAAGAAGGAAATCTTGCCATTTGTGAAAACATGGATGGACTTGGAGGGCATTATGCTAAGTGAAATAAGTCAGACAGAGAAAGCCAAATATGATAGATATGATCTATCTTATATGTGGAATCTAAACAAAAACAAAAACCAAGCTTATAGATACATTGAGCAGATGGGTAGTTACCAGAGGCCGGGGGTGGAGGGTAAGAGAAATAGGTGAAGGGGGTCAAAAGTAAACACACACACACACACACACACACATATATATATATATATATATATGAGAAAATGAAGATAGAAAAAAAAAAAAAAAAGCAGCCCAGGGGCTCTGATTTCCACTCTAAAGCACTGGAAATTTCCATCTTTGAGTAGTTTATAAAAGAAAACATGGGACTTCCCTGGTCGTCCAGTGGTTAAGAATCTGTCTTCCAATGCAAGGGACGTGGGTTCGATCCCTGGTCAGGGAACTAAAATCCCACATACCGCGGGGCAACTAAGCCCGCATGCCGCAACTACTGAGCCTGCACACTCTGGAGCCCGCACGTCACAACTAGAGAGCCCACCCACCGCAACAACTGAGCCCACGCTCTCTGGAGCCTGTGCACCGCAACGAAGAGCCCGTGCACCACAACAAAAACATCCCACATGCCACAATGAAGATCCCACGTGCCGCAACTAAGACCTGACACAGCCAAATAAATAAATAAATATAAAATTATTTAAAAAAGAAAAAACTGTCAATATAGTGTGATTACTATAATATATTATATAAAAAAAGAAAACATGGAAGACGGACGTTAAGGGAGATAAATAATATTTATGGTAAACCTACCATGTTCCAAGTTCTCTCGTCTTACCTAAGTACTACACTCTTGTTGGAACACACTGGGGCTCTTGTGTAAAGGAGCAGAATTTTGAGTGAGTTCACATCTCAACTTCTGTTAGTTTAACTAAATAAGTATAATGCCAATGCTCACTTATTTCTTTTTTTCAAATTAATTTAAAAATTTTTATTTACAGGGCTTCCCTGGTGGCGCAGTGGCTGAGAGTCCACCTGCCGATGCAGGGTACACGGGTTCGTGCCCCGGTCCGGGAAGATCCCACATGCCGCGGAGCACCTGGGCCCGTGAGCCATGGCCACTGAGCCTGCGCGTCTGGAGCCTGTGCTCCGCAACGGGAGAGGCCACAACAGTGAGAGGCCCGCGTACCGCAAAAAAAAAAAAAAAAAAAAAAAAAAAATTTTATTTACAGATCATTTAAAATAAATTTTTAATTTCAGAATTTAGTTTTAAATTTACAGAAAATTTGCAGGAATGGTTAAATTCTTGTATACCTAGATTAACCAATTTTTAATATTTTACTAATATGCTTTATAATTCTCTCTGCATATACGTGTGTGTATGTGTACATATATAAAATATGTTTGTGCGTATATATTTTTTCTTCTAAACCACTCAAGAGTAGATTATATACACCATGCCCCTTTACCCTTTATAAACAAGGATATTCTCTTACTTAAACATAGTATAATTATTAAAATCAAGAAATTTAATAAGGAATTTGAATTTAATATGTAGTCCACATTTTCTCTCAATTGTCCTAATAATTTCCTTTATAAACAATTTTTGTCTGGGCCAAGATCCAATGAAGGATTACTTATTTCATTTAGTTGCCATGTCTCAGCCTTTCTTTGTCTTTCATGACATGGGCATTTTGGAAGAAAACAGTTATTTTATACAATAATCTTCAATTTGTGTTCCTTTAATGTGTCCTCATGATAAGTTCAGTGCATTTTGCCTGCAATGCTAGATGAATGGCATTGTGTCCTTTTCAAGGAGTCCCATCGGGAGACACATGATGTCCACTTACACTTTATTGGTGATGTTAACTGTGACTGCTTTGTGAAGGTGTTTTCTCATTTCTCCACTGGATAGTTATTACTTTTCCTGTTGTAATTAATAAGTAACGGTGGAGGATACTTTGGGTACACTTTTCGTTTCTCTTCAGACTTTCCCTCCCTAGATGTAGCATCCATTGATGATGCTTTTTTTTTTTTTTTTTGCGTTGATGATTCTTGCCTGAATAAAACTTCACTGTGATGGTTAAAATGTGGTAATTTTGTAACTCCATTATTCCTTCTAACTTCATTACTAGTTGGTATTCTACTGTAAGAAAGAATACTCCCTTCTCTCCTGTTTATTTATTCTTTTATTTACTTACTTGTACACCTCTAAAGACTCTTCATATTTTAATAGATAACAATCTATTACTGTTCTTATATATTTTGATGCACTAAATGACCTGGTTTTGGACAGTGAACATTTCAAGCTAGCTTTTGAGTTTTTTTGACATGCCGCTCTTTTTTTTCTTATTAGCATTTCCTTACTGTCTGGAAAAATATGATGATTTGGGCTCATCGTGGACCTTCCCTACTCCAAGCTTGAGTCACCCATTGCTTAAGGAGCACCAATTCCTATTAGTGAGTTAGTAGGGCATGGTATCATATGCACTAAATTTGTGCTGGAGTGTCCTTGCTCCTAAGCCCCTTCAATGAAAAGTTAGGAAAGATGTTAGAAATCATAAGTTTAACCAATACCAATTCCAGTACCGGTTTACAGGGTTCTTCTTTACCTCCCCACTGTCCATATTTATATCTCCTTCCTTATATAGTGGGGAGCCTAGCTCCCAACAAATTAATATATTTATTCCTTTGATCAATCCTATAATACATAAAGTAGGTTTAGAATTGCTCTTCCCACACTACTGTGGAAAAAAAAACTACTAAGAAGAATTCAAGATTTGTTTGCACCTTTTTTTTTTCTTTAGACAGGATATATAGACAAATTACTATATTCAGAAGTTACTTAGTTCTTTTTCTTCCTATTTCAATGTGGTCATGATGTTCATTTTAAAACATAGTTGAGCTTATATGCTTCTATTTACCTTCAATTTTAGGGTTTTTATTCTTCATCCCTGTTGATGTATTTTCATTTTAAAATACCTAGAACATTAACATAACTCTACAAGTCAAAATTATATGAAAAGGTGTAGTCGGAGAAATGTTACTCCTACCTCTATAGTTTCTGTGCCTCCTCTATACACACTCTTTGTAGGTAACCAATTTTACTAGATTTGGGTTTGTGAAAATAAGCAGATACATGCATTTAAAATTTCTTCTTCTTCTCTCTTACACAAAGGTAGCATACTCTATATACACTTTTGCAACTTGCTTTTTTCACTTAATATACCCTGGAAATCACTTCCTATCAGTTCATAGAGCTCTCTCTCATGGAACTCCATCATGAGTATATACCAACATTTATTCAACCAGTCTTCCAACGTTTATTCAAACAGTTTGGCCATAGAAGTAGTTTCCAGTATTTGGCAATTACAAATAATGGTGCAGTGAAACTTCATGTGAACTTATCCTTGTATTGTTGGAGGTACATGTTCATGTTGAATTTCCAGAAGTAGATCGCTGGGTTTGTTAGATATTGCCAAATTCCCCTTTGCAAGCCTGGTACCATTTGCCTTCCAAGCATCAACAAACATTTCCTCCTAACCTCACCAACAGAATATATTGTGAAGCTTTTGAACGTTTGCCAATCTGAAGAATGAAAAATGGTATTTCAATGCAGTTTTAATTTCAGTTTTCCTTATGAGAATGAATGTCATTTTATATGTTTAGAGGCTATTTTATATAAATAATTCATGAATTGATTCATAAAAACTTGAAGCACCCTTTTAACCATCACCCACAATCTGGACCCATTTTCCCTTGCCCAAGGGAAACTACTGGGATCAATTTTGTGTATATCCTTCCAGTTTTTATCTACTGTCTTTATATATGAATATATGTCCCTGTAGAAAGTACACTGTACACTTTGGTAGGTTTTGATTTTTTCTTTTGCTTTTCTCAATGTATCATATTGTACATGTCCATCTGCTGCTTAACTATTCTTTTACAAAGAAGTAAAGCACTTTAATACTCAGTGTTTCCAATGTTTTAAATTACAGTATACTAAATAAATATGTTTTACTATTTTTCCATTTCCCTATACATCTATAAACAACAGAATTTTTAATGTTTTGGCAAAAAATTTTATTGTGGTCTAAAACACATAAAACTTACCATCTTAACCACTTTTAAGAATACAGTTGAGGGCCTCCCTGGTGGCGCAGTGGTTGGGAGTCCGCCTGCCGATGCAGGGGACACGGGTTCGTGCCCTGGTCCGGGAGGATCCCACATGCCGCAGAGCGGCTGGGCCCGTGAGCCATGGCTGCTGAGCCTGCGCGTCCGGAGCCTGTGCTCCACAACGGGAGAGGCCACAACAGTGAGAGGCCCGCGTAACGCAAAAAAAAAAAAAAAAAAAAAAAGAATACAGTTGAGCATATTCACATTGTTGTGAAACAGATCTCCAGAACTTTTTTCATCTTACACATTCTACACATTAAACAACAACTCTCCTTTTCCCTTTGCCATACTCCTGGTAACCACCACTCAACTTTCTGGTTTTTGATTGCTTTAGATACCTCATATAAATGGAATCAAACAGTATTTGTCTTTTTGTGACTGGTTTATTTCACATAGCACGTCCTCCAGATTCTTTTGTGTTGTAGCATTTGGCAGGATTTCCTTCCTTTTTAAGGCTAAATCATATTCCCTTGTACATATACACCACATTTTATTTATCCATTCATCCACTGATGGACATTTGAGTTGCTTCCACCTCTTGGCTATTATGAATAATGTTGCTATGAACATAGGGGTGCAAATATTTCTTTAAGACCCTGCTTTCAATTCTTTTGTATAGATACCCAGAAGTGGGATTGCTAGATTACATGCTAGTTCTATTTTTAATTTTTTTAGGAACCCCCTTACTTTTTTCCATAGTATTTGTATCATTTTACAATCCCACCAATAGTGCAGTAGGGTTCCAATTTCTCCACTTCCACAAATAACTTCACAAATAACACTTGCTATTTTCTGGGTTTTTTGATAGTAGCCATCCTCATGGGTGTGAGGTGTCATCTCATTGTGGGGTTTTTGTTTTGTTTTGTTTTGTTTGTTCTGTTGGTTTTTTTGGCTACACCACTCAGCTTGCAGGACCAAGGATCAAACCTGGGCCCTCGGCAGTGAAAGTGCAGAGTCCTAACCACTGGATGACCAGGGAATTCCCTCTCATTGTGGTTTTGACTTCTATTTCTCTGATGTAATGATATTGAGCAACTTTTCATATGCTTCTTGGCCATTTGTATATCACCTTTGGAGAAATGTCTATTAAATAAAATCCTTTGCCCATTTTTTAATCAGATTATTGGATTTTTTGTTGTTGAGTTGTAGGAGCTCTTTGTATATTCTGACTATTAACCCCTTATCAGATATATGATTTGCAAATAGTTTCTCCCGTCCATAGGATGCCTTTTCACTCTGTTGATTCTTTTTGTGCACAAAAGTTTTTAAGGTTGTTTTAGTCCCATTTTCTATTATTGCTTTTGTTGCTTATGCTTTTGGCATCTTATCCAAAAAATCATTGCCAAGTCCAAAGTCATGAAGCTTTGCCCCTATGTTTTCTTCTGGGAGTTTTATAGTTTTAGGTTTTACATTTAGTTCTTTAATCTATTTTGAATTAATTTTTGTCTACGATGTAAGGTAAGGGTCCAACTTCACTCTTGTACATGTGGATATTCTGTTCTTTCCCCATTGAGTGGTCTTGGCACACTTGTTGAAGGTCATTTGACCATATAGACAAAGATTTATTTTGGGGATCTCTATTCTGTTCCATTGGTTTATTTATCTGTCTTTATGCCAGTACTACACTGTATTTACTACTGTAGCTTTGCAATATGTTTTGAAATAAGAAAGTGTGAGTCCTCCAACTTTGTTCTTTTTCAAAACTGTTTTGGCTATTCAGGGTCCCTTGATATGACATATGAATTTTAGGATGAATTTTGTAGCTTAACTTTTTAAAAAATATTTATTTATTTATTTGTTTGCACCAGGTCTTAGTTGCAGCTCCCGGGCTCCTTAGTTGTGGCATGCAAACTCTTATTTGCAGCATGCATGTGGGATCTAGTTCCCTGACCAGGGATCAAACGCAGGCCCCCTGCATTGGGAGCGTGCAGTCTTATCTACTGCACCACCAGGGAAGTCTCTGCAGCTTAACTTTTGAACTCAATAATATTCTCTGGAGATTTATCCATATTAGTACATGTACATCTACATCTATCTCATTCTTTTAAAATGCTGTATAATGTATATTAATGATATCATGATTTACTTTGAAAATGATCCATAATGACTGTTTCCAATTGAACCCCGTGGCCCGGGTTCAATCCCTGGTTGTGGAACTGAGATCCCACAAGGTCACACAGCGTGGCCAAAAAAAAAAATCTAAAATACCTATAATCCCACCAAAATGATAGGCAACGTAACACAGATTTTGGAGATTTACAATACGGAGATTAAATCCTAGATCTTCCACTTACTAACTGTGTAACTCTAGGCAAGTTACTTAACTTCACTAAACTTAATTCCCTCACCTAAAAAATGAAAACAAAAATAATATCTACCTCTTGGAGATTTGTGAGAATTAAATAATACTTTGTATAGTGTTTAGTACATATTCTACATCTATAGTATATCCTATACTATAGATTCTCTAAGGAAATGGGTAACTACATCATGGTATATCCAAACAATAGAAATTTACACAGTCATTAAAAATGAGGTAGGGCTTCCCTGGTGGCGCAGGGGTTGAGAGTCCGCCTGATGATGCAGGGGGCGTGGGTTCGTGCCGCGGTCCGGGAGGATCCCACATGCCGTGGAGCGGCTGGGCCCGTGAGCCGTGGCCGCTGAGCCCGTGCGTCCGGAGCCTGTGCTCCACAACGGGAGAGGCCACAACAGTGAGAGGCCCGCGTACCGCAAAAAAAGAAAAAAGTGTAAGAGGTGCGCTGCATGCTACCTGCTGATAATTCCCTGGGAATGTAGCACCTGAGCCAATGAAGATCCACACCTGTTACTGATAAGGGGTAAAGGTCGGGTAATGTGGAGGCATGGGGCTGAGGTAGAGGGAACTGTGTGGGTGAAGGTCCTGGAGTAGGAGGGAGTATGGCACATTCTGGAACACAGAGAGCAAGGGGAGGGTGGTGGGAAAAGGGGCTGGAGAGGGAAAGGGTGGGCAGGGCCTGGCATACTCTCCGAAAGATTCCAGCTTTATCCCGAAAGGCATCAAAAGCCATAGGGAGGGCCTTGTTTGTTTTTGTTTTGTTTTGTTCCATTTGCACCGCAGTGACGTGACAGGACCTGTATTTTCAAAGTATTATTAAAACTACCTTTGTGGAGGATAACTTACCTGAGGTACTGACCAGGTGCAGGACAATCAGTCAGGAGGCAGCAGAGGAGTCCAGGGGAGAAATGCTGGCAACTTGTCCCAGAGTAGAGGCAGGAAATGGAGAGAAGTCGACCGATTGAAGAGGCTGTACTATGGGCTATGTGTCTATGTGTACTATGGGCTGAATTGTGAACGTTCAAAATTCACGTGCTGAAGCCCTAATCCCCAGTACCTCTAAATGCAACTGGATTTGGAGACAGGGTCTTTAAACAGGTAATTAAGGTAAAATGATGTCACTCAGGCAGGCCCTAAACCAATATGACTGGTGTCCTTATAAGAAGAGGAGATTAGGACACATGCACAGAGGGAAGATAATGTGAAGACACAGAGAGGAGAAGGCCATCTACAAGCCAAGGAGAGAGGCCTCAAAAGGAACCAAATCTGCTGACACTTTGATCTCAGATTTCTAGCCTCCAGAACTGTGAAAAATAAATTTGTTGTTTAGGCCACCCAGTCTGTGGTATTTGCTATGGCAGTCCTAGCAAACTAATACACTGTGCAAAAAAAAATTTAAGTGACAAGACTTCCCTGATGGAGCAGTAGTTAAGAATCCGCCTGCCAATGCAGGGGACACGGGTTTGAGCCCTGGTCCAGGAGGATCCCACATGCCGCGGAGCAACTAAGCCCATGTGCCACAACCACTGAGCCTGTGCTCTAGAGCCCAAGAGCCACAACTACTGAGCCCACACGCTACAACTACTGAAGCCCGCATGCCTAGAGCATGTACTCTACAACAAGAGAAGCCACTGCAGTGAGAAGCCCGTGCACCGCAACGAAGAGTAGCCCCCTCTCGCCGCAACTAGAGAAAGCCTGCGCGCAGCAAAGAAGACCCAACACAGCCAAAAATAAATAAAATTTAAAAAAAAAAGATTTTAAATGAAGAATAAAACCTTTGAAAAATAAAAACATATACTCGATTTATTCTAACTGAAATCAGGGTGGTGTATGACAGTAAAGTTCAAGCAAAAGAGCCTTTCTTCAGTGTTCCCAGCGATGGCTTCTGTAATACAATTGTATTGTCCCTAAAACGAGTAGTAAGAAATACAAGTAATACAAAATGTTAGATGCTTCTATTTTGTAAGACTTTTATAAGAATTTTATCTTACTAGGAGAAAGCCATTTAAACTGAATTGGTTTTTACTTTCTCAATTTTCTAGCCTAGCCTATGAAATCTTCAAACATTAGATATAATTTGTAACAAAATAGGTAAAGAATATGCATTATTAATGTTTATCTTAAGATAGTTACCAAAAGTGAAACATGTGCAAAATTTCATTGCATTTCTAATGCAAATATCTAAAATTACATCATTATTATCCATGGAGGCAGTTACTGAGTTATACACAATGGTCCTACAGTGCTTTCACCCAAAGATCATTTAACATATTAACAATGAGCATTACTTTTAGCAAGGTATGTTGGAAGGAAAAAATAAAATTTAAAAAGGGCTTTCTTTGGTGTAAGTTTTCTATTTTTCCATATTCCACAGAAAGAAGAAAGAGCAAAATATCTAAAACCAAAAAGAAGTGAAAAAAAGCCTTGAACATCTTAATATTGAATCGATATTTTTAGAAGTTGTGAATCGCTTGTTTCAAATTCTTAACACATCTGTTACTGCAAAAGGTTAAGGAAGTACAAAATGACTTGAACAATACCTTAGAAAACCGTATTCCCCTGAAGGAGAATGATATTGTTGTATTCACAGTCTCTGCAACCAAAATACAAAATACAAAAAGTTATTGGCTAACATCAGGTGATTTTTGTTTGCTTGCTTGTTTGCTTGTTTGTTTGTAGTCCGGAGTGCACCTCTTACAATTTTACTACTGGCAGAAGCAATCCCAAGCAAAATTGTAGAGAAATAATGAATCTTATATACTGGCTACGATTCTCCTGTGGCTTCCTCTGCCACACTGAGCCCCTCTCACTATCAGCCTATATCTCATCCCTTAGCGGATACAAACTTGTAAGGCCCACTGGTCTCAATAATGAATGAGTGATGAACAAGCTAGTGCTAATATGCTTCATCCCAAGTTACATATGTGCATATTTATTGTTGCTGCCTCTTAGCAGGGAATGATAAAGAAAAATCTTCCTAAAGGTGGAGGAGAGATTTGGGAGGCAGCCAGGATACCACATCTCCTTCCAAGCCCACCACCGAGAAGCCTAGCTATGTAGTCACTTGAAATGCACAGCCATGGGCCTGGCCCTGAGGAAGCTGTGGGAGAGAGTCAGAAATGCAGGAAAAACCACACTCCACTGACCCAGTCAGAAACAACAAAGGAGTGAACTTACAGGGTAGGCATAGAAAGAGAAATGTTCTGAACCTCTAACAAAAGCAGTATTGACCAAAAATCTTTCTTAAAGTAATATAAATAGTCAAGTGCAAACTGTATTGATTATTTTTCTCCAAGTTGGCTAAAGACAATCCTTACCAGGAAATGAACAGATTATGTCTACATCCATGCCTTCTTTTTCACAAATAAGCATTTATTTATTTGCTTCTGGGAGTATTCTTATTAGGGGTACTAACACATTAAGATGTTGGTTCTTGAACTTAGTAAAGTGATCATATCTTCATGATCTTACGATCTTTCATTCAAGGCTAATCCAATTCAAATTTAATAGTTCAACCAATATTTATCGAAAGCCTACTATGTACCAGGGACTGGGGATACAAGGGTTAGTACAATACCATCCTTTCCCTCAAAGAGCTAAAGTCTTTTGGGGACACAGACACGCAAAGAAACCATTCCAAATACAATGTGCAGGGAAAAGATGCAGGAAGGATAAAGGCAGGATAGCACGTTTGTTAAGAGTGATGACTCTGGGACCTGCACTGCGTGGATTCGAATCCCAGCTCCTCCACTCACTCAGTGTGTGACCTTGGGCAAGTCACTTAACTTCTCTGTGCCTCAGTGAAATGACAGTGGAGAATAACATCTACCTCATAGGATTTTGTTGTTGTTATTGTTAACTTTTTTTTTTAACAATGGTGTGCTAGTTTCTGCTTTATAACAAAATGAATCAGTTATACATATACACATGTTCCCATATCCCCTCCCTCTTGCGTCTCCCTCCCACCCTCCCAATCCCACCCCTCCAGGCGGTCACAAAGCACCGAGCTGATCTCCCTGTGCTATGCGGCTGCTTCCCACTATCTATCTACCTTACGTTTGGTAGTGTATATATGTCCATGCCGCTCTTTCGCTTTGTCACAGCTTACCCTTCCCCCTCCCCATATCCTCAAGTCCATTCTCTAGTAGGTCTGTGTCTTTATTCCTGTTTTACCCCTAGGTTCTTCATGACTTTTTTTTTTTCTTAAATTCCATATATATGCGTTAGCATACAGTATTTGTCTTTCTCTTTCTGACTTACTTCACTCTGTATGACAGACTCTAGGTCCATCTATGACAGACTCTAGGTCCATCTACCTCATAGGATTATTACAAGGGTGTCAACTGAAAAAAATGCACAGCCTATAGTTGAGAATTATGCTTTCCTCGGTGGACGTACCGAGGACTTAAGCCTGGGAGACAGTCTCTCAGATAGCTCTGAGGCACTGCTCCAAAGAGGTAAGCGAGGAGCCAGAATATATAGAAGTTTTTCCAAAAAAAACTGAGGTAGTCGGAACATCAAAAGATTACTGTTAATTAAAGAAAAACCAGACCTCTCCAGTTCATGAATTTAGCTCTTTTCCATGTATGGGAAGATGCAAGCGTCTGGGCTCACTGAATCATTCCTTTGATGTGCACCTTAACTACCTAGGGCCGGTCTCCTGTGTTCTCCATCCAGAAACCCCTCAGAGTCTACCATGGCGGGGAAAGGGAGGGGAGGGAGCGGGCGGCTGCAGTGGCTGAAGTCTTGATGGCCACAACATTCTTTGTTTACTGATATGGCAGGTGACATTCTCTGTCCACAAGGGCTATATAAGTTAATACATGTAAGTGCTCAGAACAAGGCCTGGAACATAGCACTCATGAAATGTTATTAACATTCAACTGTCATTTATTATAACATTAACTGTTACTCCTTTCTAGACCCCCCACCCATGGCATCTTGTGAATAATAATGATAATGTTATGAATATTATAGTTGATGTTAATATTATTGTTATTGTGACAGTCGGACCGTCATAAAAGATGGGAAGGAAGGCAGGGGATACATTCCAGGTGGCTGGAAAAAGAGAAGCAAAGGCAGGAAGGTGAAAATCAGTATAGCTTACACGTATGCCTGCAAGGGGCTCAATGTTATTAAAGCAAAGAAGCAGCAGGGGGCTTCCCTGGTGGCGCAGTGGTTGAGAGTCCGCCTGCCGATGCAGGGGACACAGGTTCGTGCCCCAGTACGGGGGGATCCCACATGCCACAGAGCTGCTGGGCCCGTGAGCCATGGCCACTGAGCCTGCGCGTCCGGAGCCTGTGGTCCGCAACGGGAGAGGCCACAACAGTGAGAGGCCCGCGTACCGCAAAAAAAAAAAAAAAAAAAAAAAAAGAAGCAGCAGGAGTGCTAAGAAGTAAACCTGAAGAAGTAAGCGTGAACGTGCTCAGGTTCCACACTAAGAGAATGGAGGTGATAGGGAAACATCCAAGGATGTGAAATGGTCAGAGTTTGTTTAGAGAGGTGTCACATGACTGTATAGTAGCTGGATTTAAGGGGAGCACTGAAAGTCAGGGAGACCCGTGAGAGCCCAGGAGGCAGACAGTGGTGAAGAGAAGAGGAGGTCAATGCCTCCCGTGACCTCCATCTCAGGTACCCTCCCTCATCATGCTGTCTCGTCATCCTGCTGCTTTCCTTGAGAGCACTTATCGTAAACTGAACCTTATTCCACTTTCATCTTTATCTTCTTTCGTGACCTAGTTACCATCTTGTTTCCTCCACTGGCCTACAAGCTCCACGAGGACAGGGGTTTTGCTTTGGTCACTTCTGAATTTCCAGCTCTTGGTACTACCTGGTCCCTGCATACCTGGCTCCGAGATCAGCTACATAATTTGCAAGGCTAAGCACAAAATGAAAATGGGAGGGCACTTATTCAGAAAGCAGGGGAAATATCCATTAAAGGTACTAAAATATAAAGTTTTTTCCTTTCTTCCATAGTTTCTTTCTCCCTCTCTCTAGACTTGCCACGAGTTTAAAAAATTTTTTCTTTCAATTTTATTGAGATATAATTGACATATAGCACAGAAATTTAAGGTGTACAGCATAATAACTTGACCTACATACACTGCAAAATGATTATCATGGTAATCCATCACCTCATAAAACCAGAAAAAAAAGAAAAAGAAAGAAAGAAAGAAAGAAATGGTTTTTTTCCTTGGATTAAGAGCTTTTAGGATCTACTCTCTTAGCAACTTACAGATACACCACACAGCAGCGCTAACTACAGTCACTGCCATATTCTTTGTTTCCTTTTTTTTTTTGCAGTACGCGTGCCTCTCACTGCCGCGGCCTCTCCCGTTGCGGAGCACAGGCTCCGGACGCGCAGGCTCAGCGGCCATGGCTCACGGGCCCAGCCGCTCCGCGGCATGTGGGATCTTCCCGGACTGGGGCACGAACCCGCGTCCCCTGCATCGGCAGGCGGACCCTCAACCACTGCGCCACCAGGGAAGCCCTGTTTCCTATTTAGTGTATTCAAAATAAAACAAAAATTTTAATCATTAGCATGAATTTTACCATTCCCCTTTATACTGTACAATGCCGACTGTAAACACAAATATCAGAGCATTTAACTCTGAGGCAGAATCACTGAAGTTTCGCAATTTATATTTCGTGGCTCATCCCCAGAAGGTGCCTGAAGCTGGTCAGGAGAAAGTGACCTAAGCCAGGCTCAGGAAGTCTGGAAGGAGGAAGAGAAGGTCCCCCATGCATGAAAGAATCTGAGGGAATTTTCCGTGGCACAGGGCACAAGGTAAGTGTAGAAGCTCACAGCCACCCAGGGGCTGCTCCACAGTGACCTGGGGGTGGGAGTGGGGGGGACACCTGTGCAAAGCCTGGGCCTGACAGCTGCCTGACAGGGTCGCCCTCCCACAGGCTGCCAGATGCCTCATACCCCAGAGCAGGGCAAGGAAGCCAAATCAGGCATCTTTCTTTACCACAGGCATGCAGATCCACAAGTGACTCAAAGGTTTTGCAACCTCTGTGCAATACCTCCACGAGCTACTTGCCACGGGGGAGACCATCTGGCCCCCACCTAGTCACCCACTAAACAGTGCCGCGGTGCTGCCAGCCCAGGTGGGGCGGCCACTGCCATACCCCAGCCCAGACACTGCAGGATACCATGCCTGACCCTGACCCTCCTTGCTCCAGGCCTCCACCAGGGGCACAAGGTGGCAGGCATCACTGGATGGGATGAGAGGGGAGATGCCAGGCAGGGCCCAGGGCGCCAGCAGGTAGTGAGCAGCAGGGAGCCAAGAACCTGTCCAGGGGAGGTGGGCACATACACCACTGTCCCATCACACTTTGTGTACAAAACACACGCTCAAAGATAAAATGACTAAGCATCTCAAGACTGTGATCCCAGAATAGTACACCCCAAATGTGAAACCCTTCTAAGTATGGGGCCCTGGTTGTGAAGCAAACCCTGTCAACTTTGTAGGAGGGAGGGAGGGAGATGGATGGGACTTGAGTTTGAGGAAGAAATCAAGAATAACTCCCAAGGGACTTCCCTGGGGGTCCAGTGGTTAAGACTCGGAGCTTCCACGGCAGGGGACACGGGTTCAATCCCTGGTCAGGGAACTAAGGTTCCGCATGCCACACTGTGCAGCCAAAAAAAAAAAAAAAAAAAAGTAACTCCCAAATTTCTATCTGGGGAAACTGCCCAAATGTTTACCAGGTCACGTGGGAAGGAGCTCTAACCTCTTCTGTGGAGTAGCCCTCTTTCTCAACTGTTTTGTCTTTCTTTCTGAGAAAGACATATCTCCCACTCTCCTCTTATGGGAAGTTAGCTTGAAGCCTCTTGAAGGAGCCAAGAGAGAACCAAGGCAGAGTCAGAGAAAAGGAAGACGGAACCTCAGCTTAGGCCCTTCTCTGCTCTTCCCAAAAGGGATCCACGCAGCTCACTGGTGGTCCAGTCCAGGTCTCCTGGCAACTATGCAGGACGCAGGACCCAAGCCTCGGATGGTGTTATGGGGTTGCACAGTGTCCCCCCAAAAGATATATTCAAGTCCTAACCCCCACTACCTGTGAATATGGCCTTTTTTGAAAGTAGGATATTTGCAGACAGTCAAATTAAGATGAAGTAATTAAGGTGGGCCCTAATTGAATATGACTGTGTCCTTATGAAAAGGGGAAATTTGGACATGCAGACTGACATGCATAAAGGGAAGACCACATGAAGGCACAGGAAGAAGATGGTCATCTACAAGGCAAGAGTCTCCTGGGGCCGCCAGATCCTAGGAGAGAGGCCTGGAGCAGATCCTTCCCGAGAGCCTTCAGAGGGAGCACAGCCCTACCAGCACCTTGATCTCAGACTTGTAGCTTACAGAACTGCTAGATGATAAATCTCTGTTGTTCTAAGCCACCCAGTGTGTGGTACCTTGATACAGCAACCCTTGCAAAATCCTGAAAATAGGGCTAACAGACTTATTAAATTTAAAACACCTTTGAAATATCCATTTATTTATTCATAAATGTGTTTTTGAAAGAAATGAAGGGGTGTGTGTGTGTGTGTGTGTGTGTGTGTGTGTGTGTATAAGAAGTGGAGGGACTTCCCTCGTGGTCCACTGGGTAAGACTCCGCGCTCCCAATTCAGGGGGCCCAGGTTCAATCCCTGGTCAGGGAACTAGATCCCACGTGCACGCCGCAGCTAAGGAGTCCGTATGCCGCAATGAAGATCCCACGTACCGCAACTAAGACCCGGCGCAGCCGAAATAAATAAATTAATTAAATAAATATTTTTTAAAAATAAAAGAAGTGGAATGATTTTGTGTAATTTTTATTTTATGTTCACTTGCCCATATTTTCTAAATATCATATCCTAAAAATGTATGACCTTTGTAACAACAAAAAAAAGGAAAGGTCGGCCGGAAGTAGCCGAAGCAAGCGGCGGAAGTAGCCGAAGCGGCCGGAGCGGGCGCGCGGCAAGGCAACGCGAAAGCTGCACAGGGCCCTACGCGGGCGCCTTGGCATGTCGGGCTTCGATGAGTTCGAGCGGCAGCTCAACGAGAATAAGCAAGAGCGTGACACGGAGAACCGGCACCGGAAGCGCAGCCACAGCTGCTCTCGAAGCCGGGACCGCAAGCGCCGCAGCCGCAGCCGGGACCGGCGCAACCGGGACCAGTGCAGCGCCTCCCGGGACAGGCGGCGCCGAAGCAAACCTTTGACCAGAGGCGCTAAAGAGGAGCACGGTGGATTGATTCGTTCCCCCCGCCACGAGAAGAAGAAGAAGGTCCGTAAATATTGGGACGTGCCACCGCCCGGCTTCGAGCACATCACCCCCATGCAGTACAAGGCCATGCAAGCTGCCGGTCAGATTCCAGCCACCGCCCTTCTCCCCACCATGACCCCCGACGGTCTGGCTGTGACCACGACGCCGGTGCCCGTGGGCGGTAGCCAGATGACCAGACAGGCCCGGCGCCTCTATGTGGGCAACATCCCCTTCGATAGCACTGAGGAGGCCATGGTGGATTTCTTCAACGCCCAGATGCGCCTGGGGATGCTGACGCAGGCCCCCGGCAATCCCGTCTTGGCAGTGCAGATTAACCAGGACAGGAACTTTGCCTTCTTAGAGTTCCGCTCAGTGGACGAGACCACGCAGGCCATGGCCTTTGATGGCATCATCTTCCAGGGCCAGTCGCTGAGGATCCGCAGGCCTCACGACTACCAGCCCCTGCCTGGCATGTCAAAGAACCCCTCTGTCTCTGTGCCTGGAGTCGTGTCCACCATGGTCCCGGACTCTGCCCACAAGCTGTTCGTCAGGGGCTTACCCAACTACCTGAATGACGACCAGGTAAAAGAGCTGCTGACAAAGTTTGGGCCTCTCAAGGCCTTCCACCTGGTTAAGGACAGTGCCACAGAGCTCTCCAAGAACTACGCCTTCTGTGAGTACGTGGACATCAACGTCACAGATCAGGCCATCGCGGGGCTGAACAGGATGCAGCTGGGGGATACGAAGCTGTCTGTCCAGAGGGCAAGCGTGGGAGCCAAGAATGCCACGCTGAGTACCATCAACCAGACCCCCGTGACCTTGCAAGTGCCTGGCCTGATGATGAGCTCCCTGGTACAGATGGGTGGTCACCCGACTGAGGTTCTGTGCCTCATGAACATGGTCCTGCCCGAGGAGCTGCTGGACGACGAGGAGTACAAGGAGATCGTGGAGGACGTGCGTGACGAATGCAGCAAGTACGGGCTCGTCAAGTCCATCAAGATCCCCCGGCCTGTGGACGGCGTGGAGGTGCCCGGTTGTGGAAAGGTCTTCGTGGAGTTCACCTCTGTGTCTGACTGCCAAAAAGCCATGCAGGGCCTGACGGGTCGCAAGTTCGCCAACAGAGTGGTTGTCACAAAATACTGTGACCCCAACTCTTACCACCGCCAGGACTTCTGGTAGAGGCGGCGGGGGAGGGCAGGGGCAGGGCTGGCTGGGGCTTCTCCCCCTCCAGCTCCCCCTCTGAAGACGATGGGCAGAGGAGTGACAGCCGAATGACAGCCGGCAGCAACTGGAATGTCAGTGATTAAGGGTTGGGGGGGTTGGGGGCGGGGAGGGGACGGGGGAAGTGCACACACAGACCCACACAGACACAGAGGGAAGGGGTGGGGAGGGGGTGCACAGCAGGGCGGGGTCGGACCCCCACGGCCCCTCCCCGGAAGTCTCTCTTTCCTTATGCCCCCTTTCTCTCCCCTTCCCCACCGTAGAAACATAGCGTGTTTATAGTTTATGGCCAAACTATATTGAATTTTGTTGTCCGGGCCCGATACCCTGCCCTCTCCCCTTTCAGGACCACAGCTCCTGTCCTTTTGGCCTCTGGTCCTCTCCACCATATCCTCCCTGGTTTCTTACATAGTTGATTCTCTCCTCTTTAGTCTCCCCAGACCTGCCCCCCACCCCGTGGCCCCTGTCCCTCTCCTACTCTCTGTGGCAGTTTCGTATTTGCTAAGACGAATTTGCTCATTAAACATTTTGTTGTATTTTACTTTATGGAAAAAGAAAATAAAGGAAAGTTATTTTAAAAGTTGGTAAGTATGTTCCTTACTCATTTGATTCCCAAATTGTCAAGGGACGGTTGACAGCATTAATGCTTCTTAAATCAGAATGTCCTGAGCTCTAAGCCCATATATTCGGCTGCCAGAGGGACATGTTTATTTGAATGTTCCCAAATGACCTTGAGCCCAACGTGCCAAACCAGAACTCGTTATCCTTCTCTTTAAAAATCTGCCCCTTGCTTTTGCACACATCATTTCTGATAATGGCACTTCCGTCCATCCAGTCAACAGCCCTGGAGCAGTTCCTGATTTATCTAATGTTTGCCTGCCACATGAGATCAGTCAGCACCTCCCGCCTGTCCTGTTCCTTAATAGGCTCTCTTTCGTCTCCTCCTCTTTACTCCCAGGGCCGCCCTCGTGGTCCCTCAACGGCCTCCCAGCTGTGTTTCCTTCCATCCAAGTTTCTTGCCTCAGCCAACCCCACCTCCTTTAGAGACAGGCTGGGACCTGGGACCCTTTGCTGCAGTGCTTGCACCTGGACTAACGTCTCCTCCAGCAACAAAGCATAGAGAAACTGTAAGGGAGGAAAAATAACTGCATGCAGGCCCAGTTGGGGCAAATTATGGACAAGATACAAAAAGGCCAAAAAAACCCCAACTGCCACTCTGAAGAGCCGGAAGCAAAAACTGGGTGTCGGGAGCAAAAGCAGGGTACTGCACATGTACCCTGCACACACCACCACCTAAGGGGTGGGCAGACCACCTAAGCCACACCTTTGGCCAACCCCTGGACACACCCCTACCCACACCCCATATAAGGAACCAGCTCGCCCCCCCTCGGGAAGGGAGCGAGCAAGGGTATCTGTTACGAGTGGGGGCTGCTCATTGTTGCCGTGTGCAGGCTTCTCACTGCGGTGGCTTCCCTTGTTGCGGAGCACAGGCTCTAGGCATGTGGGCTTCAGCAGCTGTGGCACGTGGGCTCTAGAGCACAGGCTCAGTAGTTGCGGCGCATGGGCTTAGTTGCTCCGCAGCATGTGGGATCTTCCTGGACCAGGGCTCGAACCCGTGTCCCCTGCATTGGCAGGCGGACTCTTAACCACTGCATCACCAGGGAAGCCCCTCTTACCAATTTCTATTGATCAGGGAAGGCTAAGAACCCTGGTCGGTAACACTTCCATAAGAACCCTAGTTATCTGCAAAAATGGAAATCTCAGTGGGTCATCCCCACCCACTAACAACAAGATGCAGGCCAATATTTTATGCATGACTGACTTACATGTTGGCTCCTTGCCCCTTTTCTAGGCTCACCTCCAGCAATTCCCCACAAACACATTCTGCTCCAGCTACAAAAAAGATACTCCCCAAATAAAACATATTCCTTCATGGCTAGATACGTTTGCATATGCTGTTTCCTCTCAGGGAATGTCCTTTTTCCTCACTATCTGATGTTCTCAGACTCAAGATTCTAATAAAAGACTCTCTGAAGCCTTATCTGAGTTCTCCTGTCACAGTAAGTTGGTAACTATGCAGTTAAGACTAAGAGCATATAATCTATTAGCATTTATGACATTGCCTTGCAACATTTGTTCCCATGACTATTTTTCCCAGAGCAGAGTGACCTTCTGAAGAGGGAGGACCTATCATTCAACTCTGGATCACCACAGCCTAAATCATGACTCGCTCAAATTAGGTTCAACAGATGTTTGTGGAAGGCAGGGAGGGGAGGTGGGAAGAAGCAGACAGGCTGGGTGGAGTCTGATACATCTTTGATCTCAAGAAAGTGAAACTTTGAAATTTCACATAAATGTCAACATAATCCCACAGAGATTAAGTGAAATAATTGTAAAGCTGTTGTATGAGAGAAATGGACACTTTTTGAACAACAGTAATCTACCAAGATGATTTCTTTCGCTTTTTTTGTCGTCGTTTTGGTTTCTTTTATTTATTTATTTATTTTTAGGCCACAGTGCCGGCTTGCAGGATCTTATTTCCTTGACCGGGGATCGAACCCATGCCCCCTGCAGTGGAAGCGTGGAGTCCTAACCACTGGACCACCAGGGAAGTCCCGAGGATTTCTTTCAAAGGGAAAGAAAGCATGGCCAGTGGAAGAGTAGTTCTTAAGAGTTAGGAGGCTACTCCATTACCAGATCTCCAAATGACCAAGGGCACGTTACTGAACCACTGCAGACATCGGTTTCCTCACTTATAAAAATGACAGGACTATAAATAAAGTCAGGAACAAAAGAAGGATCCTGTTATGCACATGAATATTTAATCACCATAATTCTTGAATTCTCACGCTGAGCACTGTACTAAGCTTTTTAACACACATTCTCTAATTTAATCCTTAAAACCATGTAAAATAGGTTTCACCGTCCCCATTTCCCAGATGAGGAAAACGAGGATGATAGAGGTTAAATAACACCCAAGGTCACATTGCTGATAGGTGGAAAAGCTGGGACACAGACTCAGGTGTTTATGGCTCTGAGCCCAGACTCATAAGCAATGCCAGCTCCACAATGTGTATGTGCCTTGGGGGTGGCAGACAAGTTAGAGATGAGGAGAGCTGGTTGGCTGGGAGATATATCTTGAAGCTTCGTTTGCATAGCAAGCAGATTGGTTTACTTAGAAACTTTTTTTTTTTTGGCCACACTGCACAGCTTGTGGGATCTTAGTTCCCCAAGCAGGGATCGAATGTGGGCCCTCGGCAGTGAAAGCGCAGAGTTCCAACCACTGGACCGCCAGGGAACTCCCAGAAACTTTTTTTTTTGACTGCTAAAAAATGTATAATCCAATTGATGTCCCTGTCAAAGCAAGTATAAGCCTTTCTGTTAAGAACTTTTATATTACTGTCATTCCATTAATTCTCTACCCTTATTTTCCATTTTTGTCCCAACTAATTTTTGTCTATCTAATTTATGTTATGTTGCTCAAATTAACGTATGCATGTAAACTACCTGAAATCTGTTCTTAAACAAGAGAGGGCACTGGTTACTGGTAAATAATTATAGGGGAAAACATTCAACTGCAATAGTAATTTTTAAAATGTTAATAAAAAACAATTAGGCTTGGGGGCTTCCCAAGCCCCTACACTGTGTGTAAAGCACAGTGGTTGAGAATCTGCCTGCCAATTCAGGGGACACGGGTTCGAGCCCTGGTCTGGGAAGATCCCACATGCCGCGGAGCAACTAGGCCCGTGAGCCACAACTACTGAGCATGAGCGTCTGGAGCCTGTGCTCTGCAACAAGAGAGGCCGCGATAGTGAGAGGCCCGTGCACCGCGATGAAGAGTGGCCCCCGCTCGCTGCAACTAGAGAAAGCCCTCGCACAGAAACGAAGACCCAACACACCTAAAAATAAATAAATATATTAAAAAAACAATTAGGCTTAAGTTTTTTAATCTAATAAAGTTTTTTAAAATCTTCTTTTTTAAAATGATAATGCCCTATACCCTGAGAAAACCATAATTCAGAAAGAGTCATGTACCACAATGTTCATTACAGCTCTACTTACAATAGCCAGGACGTGGAAGCAACCTAAGTGTCCATCAACAGATGAATGGATAAAGAAGATGTGGCACATATATACAATGGACTATTACTCAGCCACAGAAAGAAACGAAATTGAGTTATTTGTAGTGAGGTGGATGGACCTAGAGTCTGTCATATAGAGTGAAGTAAGAAAGAGAAAAACAAATACCATATGCTAACACATATATATGGAATCTAAAAAAAAAAAAGGTTCTGAAGACATAGAGAATGGACTTGAGGACACAGGGAGGCGGAAGGGTAAGCTGGGACAAAGTGAGAGAGTGGCACGGACATATATACACTACTAAACGTAAAATAGATAGCTAGTGGGAAGCAGCCTCATAGCACAGGGAGATCAGCTTGGTGATTTGTGACCATCTACAGGGGTGGGATAGGGAGGGTGGGAGGGAGATGCAAGAGGGAAGGATATGGGGATATATGTATATGTATAGCTGATTCACTTTATTATAAAGCAGAAACTAACACACCATTGTAAAGCAATTATAACCCAATAAAAATTATTAAAAATAAAATCATAATGCCTGATGTTAACAAGACAGAGATTAAACTACTATATGTATACATTGCCGGTGGTACAATGTATAAACTGATACAATTTTTCAGAAAAGCAATTCGGCCTTATGTAAACAAAACCACATAGATTCAAATCATTTAAGCTCAGGAATCTCCCTTGGAGTTATGTGTTAACTCCTTCTTCCAAACATGAGAATATTCAAATCTAAAATATGAGAACATTTATATATGCATTATAATATTGTTTATAATAGTAAAAGTATCAGAAGAAAACTAAATGTCTAATAGGAAAATAGTTAAGTAAACCAGGGCATACATAACACTAAGGGAGATGTTTCATCATGTAACATTTATACTCTGATTTTTAAACCACATGGATTATCTGATCAAATAATTAAATAATTTTTAAAAAGAAAATAATTATAGTACAGTATACTTACAACTGCATAACAATATGTATGAATTTAAAAATGAGAACAAAATACTCCAAAATGTTCTTAGAAATATGATTCTGTAACTTTTTGATTGTTTTCATTTTCTAATTTTTGGTAATGTGACAATATGATTATAGAATTTTTTGATTCTGTGACTTTTTGCTTGTTTTCATTTTCTAATTTTAATGTGACAATATGATATATAGAATTTTTTAAACTATTTAAAATGCTAGTTTAAAAATTATTAAGGAAAAATTCATGGGTTTGCAATAAGTGGCCTTTAAGTTCCTAAAGTTTGAAATTTTATGATTCTGTGAATAATTCCAGGGTGGAAAAAAGGGGAGAAAAGACACTGAGGGAACGAATATAAGTGCATAGAAAAATCTATTGTGTTTTTATGAAAAATAATAAATGCAATGTTTAGAAACAGAGAACCATAACCAAGGGTAAATATACAGTATTAATCTGAACAAGGTAAAAAAACATTTTAATATCCCTTCAAACACACCAAATAAGTGTCATCTTAATAATAATCTAGTAACATAATTGTAAAATATTGTTTAAAATGCTAAAAGAAAAACTTTGGATGGAAATAAAGAATTATTATCAGAAAAGGAACTTCACATTTTTAATGTATTTCATTTTCATAGCGTTCTCATAAGGTATTATACTCTATTCTGAGGGTAATACGAATTGAATGCTTACCTCCCTTCAGAGCTCTGCAAAAAGAATAATGATCATCAGATCCTCGGCAAATAACTTCTTTGCGCACTGGGAAATTCACGGACTTAAAAGATACATAGATATTGAAATATAAGCTTTTTATGTCTCTTCCTTAAAAAGAAAAAAATTTCATTAGCCCCTCAAATAAGGTATTTTTAATAAATATTTAATAACCAACATTTACTGTATACTTAAAATATGCCCTGTGCTTTTCCTACATTATTTCATTTAATTATGACAACTACCTATAATGTGGATATTATTATCCTGTTTTGTAAATGAGAAAACTGAAGTTCTGAGAGGGCCACTAGTTGATTGTAATCAAATAGAATGTTCCACAGTGAGAATTATGTGGGCTATGCCTAAAAATAGAATAACCTATATTTTTGAGAAAACTATCAAATGAAAATATAAAATTTCCAGTTGTAGTCATAGACCGTTCTGCGTTCTGACTCCTCTCCCAAGTCTAGCTCACTGACTCATCTTTCTTAGGATTCTAATTTCCACCAGGAAATTCACAAGAGAGGGAAGGGAAAGGAAGTTTTGGGTTTTTTTCTATGAATTTATTTATTTATTTATTTTTGTTTGTGTTGGGTCTTCGTTTCTGTGCGAGGGCTTTCTCTAGTTGCGGCAAGCAGGGGCCTCTCTTCATTGCGGGGCGCGGGCCTTTCACTGTTGTGGCCTCTCTTGTTGCAGGGCACAGGCTCCAGACGCGCAGGCTCAGTAGTTGTGGCTCACGGGCCTAGTTGCTCCACGGCATGTGGGATCTTCCCAGACCAGGGCTCGAACCCATGTCCCCTGAATTGGCAGGCAGATTCTCAACCACTATGCCACCAGGGAAGCCCAGGAAGGCTGTTTTGATGAAAGATTTCTTGGAGAACAAAATTGAACCTTTTGATTAAAAATTAAATAGATGAGCTATTTATTATTTCCTCAGGATCTCTTTATTACCAATGAAGATGGAAAATTCCAGGAAGAAATGCATTTTGCTCAACTCTTCTAAGTTACTCAGTTGGCCCAACTGGACAAAATGCACAATCTTTTTTATAATGAAAACAATTACTGTAACCACTACCTCATGGAAAGTATTTTCCTAATAAGGTCACCATGACTCATTGTAGCCATAATAAAAATTAAAAAATTTTTTTCCATCTTTACCTTGAACTTGGCTATGCAGAAGAGAACTGCCAGCTCCTTCCTCAAAACCCTGTCCTTCCTTTGGTGTTGGTGCTACCACTGTCTTCTTGTTGTCCTCCAACCGTTCTGCATTCTGACTCCTCTCCCAAGTCTAGCTCACTGACTCATCTTTCTTAGGATTCTAATCTCAGTGCTTCTCAATTTTCACACTGCAAACTCTCCCCAGCTTTAAATACCACATAGGGTAATAACTCCCAAATCATCATCTGTAGTCTCAACTTTTCTTTTAAGCATCTGTCCCCTGTGTGCATTCAATATCTCTGCTCAAATGTCACTTATTACCACACCCAAAAGATCCAAAATTGATTTCCTTATCTTCACCACCCAATCAGCACTAGAATTCCTAATCCCAGTCAATCCTACTAGCGTCCCTTTTATCCCCATTACCACTATCTTAATGCAGGCTCTCGTTACTCTGAGCCTAAAGTACCACCAAACTTCCTTACTTGTCTCTACTTCTCTACTTTCAGGGTAAAGTGTAGAGAAGAAGAACGTTATACAGTCGGTTTCAAACAGTGGCCCCGTGGCCCACGCCATGGACATGGACCTGAACCTTTCTCAAAGCAGGGATGTGTATAGAAGTTGAAGAGCTGTTTTCACAAGGGATGCCTTGAGATACAAGCACATGGTAGCGTGGCATCCAGTGATAATGCAGAACAAAGAATCTTCTTCCATTTCTGTGTGCAACACACTATGATTCCAGTCTTCAATGATTCCAAGAAAGGAAGTGCTGCTTTGACATCTCAACCCTTTACATCTTGAGAAGCTTCTTGCCCTTAGATATCACTGTGGTCACGTCAGGCACGTGAACAGTGGTTGAAGTGAGGTACAACTTGCGTGGCTCAGCAGGCCAGAGATATCAATGTGGGTGTTGGAGTGAGAGACAAGAAACATGGTGGCTCTCGGGGGTTTAGCAAAGAAAACTGTTTCTGAGCTCACCCAACACAACTTTGGGAACTTCTGGAAATAACTTTGAGGAAGGCTTATGATCCAGCTGTATATGTCAATTAGCTAATAGTGACATATAATTTATTAGCAAGGCTATGAAGTCTCAAAGCATTTCCATTCCCAACCTATTTTTGGTACAAGGTTGCTCTTATAGCTCCTACTGAATTTAAGTACAGATAGGGCCACAAAAATAAGGTTGATTTCTATGAATGTGGCCCACATTTTATACAGATGTTCTACTATATTCTAGGGAAACTCAGGTCATAACTGCAAAGCATCATAAAAAAACATGACTGAATAATTCTTTCATTACTGAATTAATATCATATTATATAAATGTCATATTTAGTAAGTGATTAGGGTATTTGTGGTGGCCATGGAGGTGTGCTGCTTAAAACTCCCTTCCAAAGAATCTGTGGGGAGGAGGGCAGTGGGCAGACAGCCACCAGCTACTGCACTTTCAGATATATCTTAGCACTCATCCGGAGGCCAGACTCTAACAGTCTGCTCCTATAATGACAGAGCACAACAAGGACACTAGAGCCAGCCTATTCCTGCCTATCATGGGACACGTGTGACAGGCAATCTTTGCTCTAAGACTCCCCACTGACCTGGTTGAGGATGTCTCAGGGATGCATTTTGGTCTGATGACCATCCTACCCAATTCTCCTTCCTTCTCTCTCATTTCAAAGGTATCAGACCATCACTTCAATCTGCATCCTCTCTCCTTGCCTGCTCTAGCTTCCTCTTTCCTTTATTATTCACAAACATTTCGCCCCCCGAAAATCCCCTGTATGTCTGATTCCCTCTTGGTATCTGCTTTTCAGAGAACCCTAAGTGAAACTGTGTTGTATTATTATTACTTGGGTCTGGAAGGCCTGCTTCCTGTGTGTTAAGGGGAAGGGGCTCACTTGAAAATGAGGTCATTCATTATGTAAATAATCACTTCTGCAAACACCTAGAGGTAAAGCACACCACACAGACCAGAAAACAAAACCTGAGAAAAGAGGAAGAAATTGTAGAGCCTTCGTTGGGCAAAAGTTTAGATTATTTTAGGGGATTAAGAGATACAAACTACTATGTATAAAATAAGCAACAAGGATATATCATACAGAACAGGGCAATATAGCCATTATTTTGTAATAACTTTAAATGGAGTATAATCTGTCAAAGTACTGAAACACTATGTTGTACACCTGAAATTAATATAGTATTGTAAATCAACTATACTTCAGTAAAAAAAAAAAAAAGTTGAGATGATTTATTTCACCCTTGGCCAAGAAAGTGGAGCAAGTACCTCACTGTTCTTTCCTCTGTGCTACCACTAAGCCTTATTGCTATCACTTCACTTATCATACTATATTATCTCCACATCTGCCTCTCCTATTGCACTGAGAGATGCTTGAAGGTCAAGAGAATGCCTGATTTATCAATGGATTCACAGCACCTAGCATAATACTGGAAATAAACTATACATTTACTAAGTATTGTTTAATGAATAAATGAATGCAGAAACAAAGTATCAAGATACAGGTTTTCAGGGAAATTAAAGCATAAGTTTATTGTCTATCATTTCTGGATTCTCAACTGCCTTTTTTCCTGTAAGCTGGAGAACTAAAATCAGGAGGATATGTTTCTTTAGCTTATTTATGTAAAAGCACACTTTAAAGTATAAGCTCCAAGTATAAGCTAGGATGTAAATGATAATAGTGATGATGAAAACAATAATGATAATGATGATGATTGCAACTGAATTTCCTGGGATCCTAACAGGCAACAGCTGACCGGTAGGAGAGGATGAAAGTTTTGTGTGTTTTCACAAACACTCAGATCCAGCCCAATGCTATCACCATCACCCAATTAACTTTTATACGATGATGGCAAGTAAAATCATAGAGAGGAAAAAGAAGAAATAACACAAAACAAAACAAAAATCATTGCCTTTTTTCATATCATCATCATCATCGTATTTTTTTCTAGAAAGGTCACCTTTAGGAAAAAAAAGTCCTTGCTTGCTCATACACAAATCTTTGACTCATGGAAACCCAAGTTTACTTATCAGCTGAATATCTAATGATTGACAATGGATATACCTAGTAAATGGTTAGAAGTTTCAAATTATTTCAATTTTTACCATGCCATTATGTAATCCCTCCTCATGAGTATGAGCTAGCCTAGTGACTTGCTCCTAACAAACAGAATACAGCAAAGGTGATAGGGTGGCACTTTCATCATTAGGCTACATAAGACTGTGACTTCTATCTTGTTAGTTAACTGTCCCCCTTGCTAACGTCACTGAAACAAGAAGCCATGATGAAAAGGCCCACATGACAAGGAACTGAGGGCTGGCCAACAGTCAGACAGAAACTGAACACTGTCAATGACCACATAAGCTTAGAATTGGGTCCTTCCCTAGTTGAGCCTTCAGAAGAAACCCTGGCCAACACCTTAATTTCAGCCTTGTGGGAGACCTCCTGAAGCTGACACAGGTAAGCCATGCCCAGACTATTGACATACAAAGACTATGAGATAAAGAATATGCCCTGTTTTAAGCCATTAAGATTGTGATAATTTGTTACATAGCAAGAGAAAACTAATACACATACATTTAGAACACCATCATATTTCATTGATATTTCTGGAACCCTTTTAATCGATCTACAAAAACAAAACTTTGGACTTACTTGGAATGTAGTAAAGATATAGATTTCCATGGCCTCCGTTCAATGTTATACAGGGCTCGGCATTTATTGAAATAGGGAATTTCAAGTTATCTAAATGGAATAAAGAAAATGTCAATAAAATTACTATAAATCATTTACAGTAAGTATTCTGAATATCAGCCCCCCAAAACTACCTTTAGCATTAAAATTTTATAATGAGAAAAATTGAGGGTAGTTAAAAATATCTCCCTCCCCAGAGGAGTGAAGTCAGCCAGATGGTAGAGTAAAAAGTCCTCCTTCCCCTGACAAACACACCAGTTCAGCAACAATTTACAGACAATTTCCCTTTGTGAGAAATCAGAAACCAACCGAAAGTTTCCTGCATCCAGGAGAATGTAAAACCAGACTCACCAATTCAGTACTGAGGTTCGGGACACCTCTCACAAGAGACACTGCTCCTGGCATAGCATAATTAGGAAGAGATAACCTACCCCTCAATTTCACTCAGAGCGAAGAGATTGGTTCATGCGTTCAGAGCCCCAAATTTTCCAAGGAGATCCCCAGAGGACTAAAGAAAGAAAGTCTGAACAGTGTTATAACTAGTAAGGAGAGTGAATCAGTAATCAAAAATTTCCCAAAGAAAAGTCCAGGACCAGATGGCTTTACAGGAGAATTCTACCAAACATTTAAGTCAGAATTAACACCAACCCTTCTCAAACTCTTCCAAAAATTGAAGAGGAGGGCACACTTCCAAACTCATTTTATGAGGCTAGCATTACCCTGATAGTAAAGCAAGACAAAGACACTACAAGAAAACTATAAGCCAATATCCCTGATGAGTTTAGATGCAAAAATCGTCACAAAATATTAGCAAACTGAATTCAACAGCACATTAAGAGGATCATATACCATGATTAAGAGGCATTTATCCATGGGATGCAAGGATGGTCTAACACACAAAAATCAATTAATGTGATATGCCACATTAATAGAATGAAGAATAAAAATCACATGACCATCTCAATAGATGACAAAATTTAACATCCTTTCATGATAAAAACTCTCAGCAGGGATTCCCTGGTGGCGCAGTGGTTGAAGGTCCGCCTGCCAATGCAGGGGACGCGGGTTCGTGCCCCAGTCCGGGAAGATCCCACATGCCGTGGAGCGGCTGGGCCCGTGAGCCATGGCCACTGAGCCTGCGTGTCTGGAGCCTGTGCTCCGCAACAGGAGAGGCCACAACAGTGAGAGGCCCGCGTACCACAAAAAAAAAAAAAAAAAAAAAACTCTCAACAAACTAGAATTAGAGGAAATGGCCTCAACATAATGAAGGCCATATACGAAAAGTCCATAGTTAACATCATACCCAACAGTGAAAAACTAAAAGTTTTTCCTCTAAGATCAGAAGCAAGGCAAGGATACCCACTCTCAACATAGTACTGGAAGTCCTAGCCAGATGAATTAGATAAGAAAAATAAATAAAAGGCATCCAAATCAGAAAAGAAGAAGTAAAATTTTCTGTTTGCAGATGACATAATTTTATATCTAGAAAACCCTAAAAACTCCATTAAAAATTGTCAGAACTAATCAAAAAATTCAGTAAAGTTACAGGATACAAAATCAAAATACAAAAAAATCAGTTCTATTTCTATATACTAACAATGAACTATATAAAAAGGAAATTAGGAAAACAATCCTATTTACAATAGCACCAAAAGAATAAAATATCTAGGATTAAACGTACCTAAGGAGGTGAAAGACTTGTATGCTGAAAACTACAAAACACTGATGAAAGAAATTAAACAAGACACAAACAAATGGAAAAATATCTTATGTTCATTGATTGGAAGAATTAATGTTATTAAAATGTCCATATTACCCAAAGCAATCTATAGAGTCAATACATTTCTATCAAAATCTCAATGGCATTTTTTACAGAAATAGAAAAAACAACTCTAAAATTCATATGGAACCACAAAAGATGACAAATAGGCAAGAAAATCTTGAGAAAGAGGAAGCATCACATTTCCTGATTTCAAACTATACTGCAAAGCTACAGTAATCAAAACAGTATGGTAGTGGTAGTGGCAAAAAGACAGCCATATAGACCAATGGAACTGAACAGAGAGCCCAGAAGTAAATCCATGTGTATTTTGTCAACTAATCTTTGACAAGGATGCCAAGAATGCACAATGGGGAAAGGACAGTCTCTTCAAAAAATGGTGCTGGCAAAACATGCAAAAGAAAGAAACTGGACCTTTATCTTATACCACAAATGAAAAACAATTCAAAATGGATTAAAGACTTAAACATAAGATTCAAAACTGTAAAGACCCTAGAAGAAAATACAGGGGAAAAGCTTCATGACATTGGTCTTGACAATGATTTCATGGATATGACATGGAAAGCAAAGGCAGCAAAAACATGAATAAACAAGTGGGACTATATCAAACTAAAAAGCTTCTGTACTGCAAAGGAAACAATCAACAGAGTGAAAAGGCAACCTATGGAATGGGAGAAAATACTTGCAGACCATATATCTGATAAGGTGTGAATCTCCAAAATATATAAGGAATTCCAACAATTCAATTGTAATAAAACTAATAACCTGATTTTAAAATGAGCTAAGAACTTGCATTTGTTGAGACGTGGATGGATTTAGAGACTGTCATATAGAGTGAAGTAAGTCAGAAAGAGAAAAACAAATATCGTATATTAACACATGTATGTGGAACCTAGAAAAATGGCACAGATGAACCAGTCTGCAGGGCAGAAGTTGAGACACAGATGTAGAGAACAAACGTATGGACACCAAGGGGGGAAAACCACGGTGGGGTGGGGATGGTGGTGTGCTGAACTGGGCGATTGGGATTGACAATGTATACACTGATGTGTATAAAATTGATGACTAATAAGAACCTGCAGTATAAACAAACAAAGAGACAAACAAAAAACAACTAATACTAAACTTTCTTTGGGTTATTTGTATGGAAATATGTTAATATAAATGTTTCAGACATTACATGAAATTTCTAAAAATCTTATATGTTCTGGTATAATGTTATAAGTCATAATTCTAGTTATTACTTTAAAATGTATATCTCAGAAATAACTAAATTTCCTTGTCAATTGCATTATTATGAACTTTCATCAAATCTTTAACCATGGTCATTTTTAAGTCTTTTGTCATTTACAGACAGTTCTGGGTGTACTCTGATGCTTTTGCAAAAATGTTCCTATAAAAGGGTTTCATCTTCAAGGAATTCATGGAAAAGACTCTGATAAGTACAGGTTTCTGGTAACTGACTATACTGCTGAACTGAATGAATAAGCATTTTCAGAACTCTAATGGAAAACCGATGAATTCATAAAAGTGCTAACAAAAGATCAAGATAAAAAAATTAATTACATGGGACTGAGTGAAATGATGAGGATGATTATAATTTTTGTGACTTTCTGTTTGAATAAAAAAAAAATCCCACAAGGACTCAGAGGCAAAAAATATACCAATCAATTTTCACTGCAAAGTAAAGGAGCTGTTACAGTGGAGGATTGCTGGACTGAATGTCAATATTATGACATAGTATGAGTGTGTTTCGTGTTTGGTAATTGCAGTCATTGTTGCTTTTGTTGTGGTCATCCATTTACAATGCTTGGTGTCAGTTTATTTATCTCTTGTAAAAATAAAATACAGTGTGTGTGAAAAAATTTAAAAATTAATTAATTAATTAAATAAAATGAGCTAAGGACTTGAATAGACGTTTCTCCAAAGAAAACATGCAAATGGCCAACAGGTATATGAAAAAATGCTCAACGTCACTAAGCATCAGGAAAATGCAAATCAAAACCACAATGAGATAGCACCTCACACCAGTCAGATTGGTTATTATCAAAAAAAGAAAAGAAGGACAAGAGTTGGCAAGGATATGGAGAAACTGGAATGCCTGCACACTGCTGATAGGAATGCAAAATGGTACAACTGCTCTATAAAACAATACAGAGATTCCTCAAAAAATTAAAAATATTACTACCATATGATCCAGCAATCCCACTTCTGGGTACTTATCCAAAACAATTGATATCAGGATCTCAAAGAGATATTAGCATTCCTAAATTCATTGCAGCACTATTCACAATAGCCAAGATGTGGGTACAACCTAAATGTCCATCAACAGATATATGCATAAAGAAAATGTGGTACATACATACAATGGAATACTATTTAGTCTTAAAAAAAAGGAAATTTTGCAATATGCTACAATATGGATGAACCTTGAGGACATTATGCTAAAGGAAATAAGCCAGTCATATAAGGACAAATACTGCCTGAGCCCACGTATCTAAAATAGTCAAATTCATAGAATCAAAGAGTGGATGGTGGTTGCCAGTGACTGAGGGGAGAGGGAAATGGGGAGTTACTAATCAATGGGCACAGAGTTTCAGTCAAGCAAGTGAATAAGCTGTAGAGATCTGCTGTACAATTTCATGCCTGTGGTCAACAATGATGTACTGTACACTCAAAGATTTAAAAGGGTAGATCCCATGTAAAATGTTCTTACCACAGTAAAATAAAATTTAAAATACTGTACGAATACCAAAAGAACGCCCTATAATGTAAACAGATTAGTATTTTAATGCCCTTACATTGTTAAGGTGGAGGTTGAAGGTAGTGAATTACTTTAAACTGTGGGGAAGGGGGTGAACTCCCCAAAACATATTTTCATAAAATTACTTGTTCCATTTTCACACTTTTTAACCTGTTCTTTTCTACATTGCTCTTCTTTTCTATACTCTCCTCACCTCTCTGTATGTTCCATTGGTTAAAAATAGAAAATACACATCAAGTACTCAGAATTCTAGTAAATGGTAAGCGACTGAATACATGAATGAATGAGTTAATAAACAAATCTTCCTAAATAAGAAATTTCAAGAAGGATGTAGAAGAGCTTATAAAAGCACTGAGGAGGAGGGGAAAGAGACTAAACCAGTTTTATTTAATTTGCCCCTGAATGCAACCCTTAAAATTAATGTTAACATCTCTCAATGAATTGAGTTTGCCTGCAATAAAAGTCTCACAGAATGAGCTATATTAACAGTCATTTCATCAAATCATGGATGTTCACAAACATTTGATGCAGACATGTTTATTCCTGTGTGGATTATGACCAAAGGAAAACCCGCCCAATTTGCAATAATATGGATGAAACCTGAGGTCACTGTGCTAAGTGAAATTAGTCAGACAAAGAAAAACAGGGAATTACCTGGCTGTCCAGTGGTTAGAACTCCGAGCTCTCACTGCTGAGGGCCTGGGTTGGGGAACTAAAATCCTATCAGCTGTGTGGTACAGCCAAAAAAAAAAAAAAAAAGATAAATACTGTATGACTTCACTTATATGTGGAATCTAAAAAACAAACACACTCAAAAGACAAAGAATAAACTCACAGACCCAGAGGCTGCTAGAGGTAGGGCATGGAAGATCGGAGAAATGAGTGAAGTGGGTCAAAAGGTACAAACTTCCAGTTATAAAATAAATAAGTCATGGGGAAGTAATGTACAGCATGGTGACTATGGTTAATAATACTGTTTTACATATTTGAAAGTGGATCTTAAAAGTTATCACCAAAAGAAGAAAAAAATTGTAACTATGTGAGGTGATGGATGCTAACTAGCTTTATCGTGGTGATCACTTCACAATATAGACAAATATCGAATCACGTTGTATACCTGAAACTAATATAATGTGATATATCAATTATATCTCAAGTAAAAAAATGCTCAAAGGTGACTAAATAAATAAATATTGTGCATCTATTTACTGAATTAATATATAGTCATGAACATGAATTTTTAGGATATTTAATGTTATAGACATTTATGGTATACTATCAAGTTTAAAAAATGCTGGTTACCCAACAGTATATACAATATGGTTCTACTCTGACTGTTTTCAACATATATCATTATATATTTAAAAGAATATTTACCAAAATATCAGAATGCTCATAGTGGTTAACTCTTAACTGTGATAGGCTTATGGTGCCTTCTTTTCTTTTTTTTTTCACCTGTATTTTTGAAGGTTTGCATAATTAATATACTTATGAACTTTCTTACCATGAAAGGTTGACACGGTATTGAAACGTGGGCACTTTCATATGCATTACCGAGCACCGTGCAACGTGTTCTTCTTTCTCAGTGATAAGCTTGTAGAAGACCCTCAGAGCAAGGCAACCAAGACTCTGGAGCAAAGCCGGGAACAAGTTAAAAGCAGTGAATCACCAGGGCCATGTTGTATGTCATAAGGGCAATTCTCTATTTTCAGTTAAGTTTCCCACATGTCTGAAGTTGGTCTGATTATGAGGAAACCATTGACAAGTCAATGCAATCAGACAAATGTTCAGAATACCCCTACGGGTGCTCAGTGTTAAGCCAGCACTAGAGCAAGGCAGAGTGGGGTAGGGTGGAGTGAGGGGAGAGAATAGAAGTGTAACCTTAATCTTTATGTCAGGAAGCCTAAGATCTTCCTAGGAAGACAAGACCACCATACATTAAAAAAATTAGATGTAAGGATCAAAAGATCACATAACAGTACATAGCATGTGATTTTTAATTTATTTGCAAAGGTTTGGGAACTAACAGAAAATAGCTTTATTACTTTAAAGTCACCATGTTTATGGTAAAATTCTACATTTGGTTTATTAAATACCAAAGAAAGTAGTGGCCAGGTTCAGCAAAAGCACAGTACAAGAGCCTCCAGTTTCCCCTGCAACCACAAACGTCAGCACTGCGGATCCATCATAGCACTTTCTCCCACTGAGCTCTGCCTCAGAATCCTTCTTAACCCAACAGTCCAGGCAACTGCAGTTGGCACAGGAAATGAAACCAGTGCCACCCTGAGTGTTGCTATTAAGTACTATTGGAGATCAAGGGAGGAAGCATTAGCTGGAGTTGAACCATCACAGCACTTCATTTTACCTCTTCAACAGAATTTCCATTACATAAATATGCAGTCCCTTCTGACAGGAATGCCCTGTCCTCATCGGTCTAGAAACTCCTTGCCTGCCTTCAAAATGTATTCAAATATCAACAATGCTGTTAAGCCTTCCTTGACTCCTCCACACACCCCCAGCCCGACAGCCACAAACACACTATCATTCACAGTACTTGATCATCCTTCAATGGTCATTTAAAATGTTTACTACAATTATTTGCTTGCATGTCAGTCTTCTTCATAAAAATAGCACAAGCCTTGAGGGCAGGAAGCATGTCTCATTCATTTCTCGTGTCTCTTGCGTACAGCACACTGTAGATAATAAATGTGTGTTTATTCACTTCTGCTTAGCACCAAATATTGCTCTAGGCACTAGAGAAACAATGAACAAGACA
Organism: Mesoplodon mirus; assembly: GCF_964341445.2. NCBI lineage: Eukaryota > Metazoa > Chordata > Mammalia > Artiodactyla > Ziphiidae > Mesoplodon > Mesoplodon mirus. The sequence continues at coordinate 60,886,865 of NC_138992.1, forward strand.
GGCAAGGGCCCGGCTCTTGATAAATGTACACTCTAGTAAAGAAATCAAACAGGGCTGTGAGAGAAAGACTGAGTGTATGGTGGGGACGGAGGAGTTGGGGGTGGCAATGGGTAGAGATACCTCAACTACAGTATCCAGTAAGTGAGTGACAGAAAGCAACCAACCCTGTGCACATTGTAATCAGGAGTACAGACTCATAGGTGACAATGACTTTGACATGTTCAAGCAATAAGAACAAACACACACGCATATATACACAAAGACCATTACATGAGATACATATAATAGACAAAGTCACAGAGACAGAGAGTAGAGGTTACCAGGGACTAGGGGGGAGGAAGAAATGGGGAGTTATTGTTTAATGGGTACAGGGTCTCTGTTTGGGCTGATGAAAAATTCCGAAAATGGATAATGGTGATAGTTGCAAAGTGATGTGAATGTACTTAATATCATTGAATTGTACACTTAAAAATCATGAAAAGGGTAAATTTTATGCTTGTTATATTGGTAATACAAACAATAACTGTAATAATAATATAGGTCAGTGTAAATGGAAAATAATGAGGGAGGGTGGGAATCATGGGAGTCATAGGAATCAGACAGGTAGGCAAGGGCCACCTTGAGGGGTCTTGGACGCCTTGGTACAAAGTTGGGATTTCACTTTAATTGTAGTGAAAAGCCACTGGGGGGCTTTAAGCAACTGAAATAACATTATATAACATATTTACATTTTTAAAAGATCTCTCTGGTCTCTATGCTAAGAACTGATTGTATGGAGGCAAGAATTAAAGTGGAGAAAGGACAATTTAAGAGGATGTTGCAGAGGCCAGAGAAGAGACGAAGGTGACATGAGTGGTGAGCAAAGGACAGTGAAAAGTAGTTGGCTTTAACTATTTACAATAGCCAAGACATGGAAGCAACCTAAATGTCCATCGACAGAGGAATAGATAAACAAGATGTGGAATATACAATGGAATATTACTTGGCCATAAAAAAGAATGAAATAGGGCTTCCCTGGTGGCACAGTGGTTGAGAGTCTGCCTGCCGATGCAGGGGACACGTGTTCGTGCCCCAGTCCGGGAAGATCCCACGGAGTGGCTGGGCCCGTATGCCATGGCCGCTGAGCCTGCGCATCCGGAGCCTATGCTCCGCAACAGGAGAGGCCACAACAGTGAGAGGCCCGCGTACCGCAAAAAAAAAAAAAAAAGAATGAAATAATGCCATTTGTGGCAACATGGATGGACCTAGATATTATCATACTAAGTGAAGTAAGTCAGACAGAGAAAGACAAATACCATATGATATCACTTATATGTGGAATCTAAAAAAATGATACAAAGGAACTTATTTACAAAACAGAAACAGACTCACAGACATAGAAAACAAACTTATGGTTACCAAAGGGGAAAGTTAGGGAGGAGGGATAAATTAGGAGTTTGGGATTAACATATACACACTACTATATATAAAATAGATAATCAACAGGACCTACTGTATAGCACAGGGGACTCTACTTAATATTCTGTAATAACCTACATGGGAAAAGAATCTGAAAAAGAATGGATATTTGTAGATGTATAACTGAATCACTTTGCTGTACACTTGAAACTAATACAACATTGTAAATCAACTATACTCCAATATAAAGTAAAAATTAAATTAAAAAAAAAAGTAGTTGGGGAATTCCCTGGCGGTCCAGTGGTTCAGACTTGGTGCTTTCACTGTGATGGCCTAGGCTCAATCCCTAGTCAGGGAACTAAGATCCCACAAGCCACACAGTGTGGCCAGAAAAAAAAAAAAAAAAAAGTAGTTGGCTTTAGAATATATTCTGGGGATATTAAAAACAGAATCATCAATAAATTCAATGTGAAAAATAAGGGAGATAATTAAGGATACCCCTGGTTTGGGGGTAAGGAATTAGGTGGATGATGAGATAGGGAAGATTTATGAAGAAACAGATTTGGAAAGGAGTATAAGAGTCCTAGCTCCAAATGGCTCTTAGACTTCCTAGTGGCCATGTTGAGTTTGTAGAATAAACAAATGAATCCTGGTGATATGTATAGTTAGCCCTCCTACTACACATAAATAAGACAAAAGCCAGAAGTTCCTTGAAGATACCAGCTACATCTTAACATAACCTTTGCATTCTCAGTATTCCTCAGAATAATGAAACCTAATGCCTATTAAAGACGTATTAAACTGAATTAAATTCAACTGACTTGACTAGGCTCTGTATGGGAGGTAGGACTTTTGATGGACCTCAGAGGTTTCCATGAAACAGAAAGAGGGATACGAATATTTCAGGTTAGAGAATAGTACACATATATATCAACACAAGTATAAATAAAGGCCAGTAAAGAGGCTGGCCTGCTTGGAGTTGGGGGGACACTCCAGATGCCAAGATACACTCACTTAGCTGAGAGGACCATGCTGGAATACTTCCAGAACCGGACCCCTCCTCATCGCCTCCAATGCTCCCCCTCTGGTCCGAGTCACCATTCTCTCACTCACCTGGATTATTGCAACAGCTTCCCAACAGGTTGCCGGCTTCAACCTTTGCCGCCTTACAGCTTATTATCAACCCAGGAGCCAGACCAGGCTTTACTCATAGTAAAAGATAAAGTCGCTCCCTGACCTACATGGCCCTCACCCTCTCCCCATTCCCTTCCATGTCATCTTCTGCTACTTCCCCCACACTCATCCCATCGCAGCCACACTGGCCTCCTTGCTATCCCTCCATCACCAGCCATGTTCCCACCTCAAGGCCATTGTTCCTGCTCTTCCCGCCACCCCTTCCGCTGGATATGGGCGTGGCTCACTCCCTCAACTATTCCTGTCCTTGCTAAAGGAACCTTCTCAGTAAGGCCTTCCTTGCCTGTCCTAATTTAAAATGCAACCCCCATCCCCATCTCTGTACTCTCTATCCCCTCCCCTGCTTTATTTTTCTCTCACGACAATCACCACCATGTGACATGCTGAATATTTCACTGATCAAAACTCCAGGAGGGCCGTGACTTTTGTCTTGTTGTTCACTGCTAGATGATATCCTCAGTGTCTAGAACAGGCACGTGCCAGATGCTCAGTAAATATTGGTTTAATTAAATAATCCATTAATTCCGTGAGTTTCAGGACTATCCATAGCCAAAAAACGGTTAGAGCTGAGTCTAACAACTCTAGGTTACAGGACGGTGTGTGTCCAGGGCTCTGTGGACTGACTCAGACAGCCACATTTCCTGCCTTTTCCAAAGGTGGAGGATAAAACAGTCAATTCTTGCCATTTCTGTATGTTATGCGCTGAACTGTGTTCTCCTTAAATTCATATGTTGAAGTTCTAACCCCCAGTACCCCAGAATGTAACTGTCTTTGGAGACAGGGCCTTTAAGAGGTGACTAAGTTAAAATGAGGTCACATGGGTAGGCCCTAATGCAATACCGTTGGTGTCTTAGGAGATTTAGACACACAGGGAGTCACCAGGAATGAGTGCATACAGAGAAAAAGCCATTTGAAGACATGGCAAGAAGACAGCCATCTGCAAGCCAAGGAGAGAGGCCTCAGAAGGAAACCAAACCAACTAACCCTTGATCTTGGATTTCCTGGCTCCAGAACTGTGAGAAATAAATTTCTGCTGTTTAAGCCACCCAGTCTGTGATGTTTTTTACGGCAGCCCTAGCAAACAGGTATACCGTGTATGCCCAGTAGCTTGGCCAAATGGGAATCATCCTCACAGGAAGGACTGAATTGTCCGTCACCAACTTCCTGACAATAATCCCTAGAGGCATCAGTGCTTCCCACAAATGACGCATTTCCATCTCAGCCAGGATGGATTCTCTAAGGCAGGGAAAGGTTGACGTGGCAGGGGCAGGGCAGAGGGGCATGGCAGCAAGCAGGGTCTCGCTTAGCTGTATATCCCACCTGCTCTCCACGGTCTCTATATCCGTGGGGCAGCACGAAAGGACCACAGAATTTCTCAGCATTGGAGAGAAACAGATAAAATCTCTCCTCAAAAATCAAATCAGAAGACAAATTGAGTTAGTGTTACTAGAAGATTAAAAGCTAAATAATAATATGAAGTGTTATATAAATAAAGGCCATAGGAAATACAGCACAGAGAAGGTGGCATAATCAATGCATGAAGCAGAAGCGCCAAAGGAGAGGTGACAAGGGGGCCGAGTGCACTGAAGAGGGCCTGGAACAGGGCAGTGTAAACTGACCTTGCGGGGTGGGGAATTTTCAGGGAATTCAGCACAATCACAAACAGAAAAAAAAGCCACCAGACTGAGACTAGTCAGACACTTAGGTCTTGTTCTCACATCTGGCAATTACCCTAATTCCCCAGAAGTAACTTTATATTAATATTTGCCAGAATGTATTTGCAGGATTGTAAACACACACTCAAAAAATAAAACAAAATAAAACTGAAAATTGGGGGATTAAATAGGGTTTTTTTGTTTTTGTTTTTTTTGCGGTACGCAGGCCTCTCACTGTTGTGGCCTCTCCCGTTGCGGAGCACAGGCTCCGGACGTGCAGGCTCAGCAGCCATGGCTCACGGGCCCAGCTGCTCCGTGGCATGTGGGATCCTCCTGGACCGGGGCACAAACCCGCGTCCCCTGCATCGGCAGGCAGACTCTCAACCACTGCATCACCAGGGAAACCCCTTAAATAGGTTTCTTTATTGCAGAACTTCTCAGAACTCAAAGTACATTTGTAAATCTCCCCCAAATGATTAGACGGTAAGTCCTTTTTTCCCATGAGGATTTCAGCTAGCAAGTATTTTCGGGAGCATCCCCTTAAACCTTCCTGATATCACTAGTGGGTAGAAAAGGTCAACCAACCTATAGTGAGCAACACAACGCAAAGCACCAAACCAAAACAGTAGTCAAGCCCCGAAGCTGTGCTTTCAGACCAGCAGATATTTGTAGAGAAAGAGGGAAAACTAAACAAAACAAGATAAAACAACAGTGATCCAACCAGTAAATAGCATTAGAGTGTAGCTGATTCTTTTTTTTAAGTAATCAATATTATTGTTTCTATGTGGCTCTGTGCTAAAAATTTTACCTCGAAAACAATCCTTGTAAAATGGGTTCGAAAATCACTTTCACTTTACAGATAAAAAAGCTGAGGCACAGAGAGGCTAAGACTTTGCTCAAGGTCACACAGTAACTGACAGAATCAGCCTTACATCCAATTAGGGAGGTAATTTCAAGAGCCTTCAAAAACCACAGCCGGAAACACAGAGCACCGTTGAAAAAAAAAATCACGGCCTGGAGCTATAATCAATTCCAAGCAGCATTTAGGACTGTTCTACCTTCTCAGGAAGACCTGGTCAGTCTTGGGGCTGAGGCAAAATCTCAGAAGCAGAGAGTTCTGCCCAAACTGGGAAGAATCTGAAACTGGGTTCAAGGTAGAGATAGCTGACCACAGGAAAGGACAGAAGCACTTGGAGGTCAAGTACAACACAGTTCAGAGACCTGTGAGGCCCGTGACGGATCGAGAAAATCCACCCAGGGCAGGAACCAGACATCACTTTTGCTGTCAGCAGCCTCCCCAGCAGCCGGAACATACGGTCATTTCCTGCGTCCCGCGACAGCAGAAAAAGGTTCCTGTGAAAACTTGCCCTTGGAACAGTTGACATTATGAGTACCTGCTTTTGCTCTCGTACTTACCACAGTAGGAGTACCAAACACTTGTGTCAGAGGAGTTGCAGACCCAGCGTTTCTCTTCAGGTTCAGTAAATGTGGAAGAAAACAGGGCGGAAAAAAGCATAAATGGGAACATGATTCAGTATCTTCAAAACTTTAAAAATGCAAAGACAATCAGTAACTAATCATCAGACTCTTCCTTTTTAATAAGTAGAAAAAATTTAACTTAGTCATCAGTCACATGATTTCTGAGTTCCTATCCAACTGTTTCCTCTTTTGAATGTGTGTGTGTGTGTGTGTGTGTGTGTGTGTGTGTTTAATATCTGAGCACTTGCTGCAAGAGGAAAGGAAAATGATTCAGAATGTACTCTTTGTGAACACGTAATACAAATGAGAGCACAGAGCTTTAAAAACAAAACCAGGTATTTTCCAATCAATAGTAAAAAAAACAGCCTGTAGGTCTTCTTTAGAAGATCAAAAGACTAGCACTCTTTATCCCTCTGCATTGCTATTCTCTCTCCCACAAGTTCTTTTTTTTTTTTTTTAAACCCTAAGCACCCCCTCCTATTCCTTCTTTCTTTATTTATGGCCATGCCACTGGGCTTGGAAGCGTGGAGTCCTAACCACTAGACCGCCAGGGAATTCCCTCCCACAAGTTCTTTATACAACAATTCTCATGGGCAGAAAGCAGAACCTAAAGCTCTGCACTGAACAGGCTCACGCAAAGTGTTTCTGCTCGGCAACAGGTTCAGCCAGAGGGTAGAGTCCGGCTGGATGAGACCCCAGACACAGGACATTAGTTGTACTTCTGCATGGTGGGCGGGGGGTCTCACCAGGCTTGAGAATGCACTCACTTTAGCAAACTACAGGTCCAGGGAATACCTTACAATGGTCATTATTTTGTGTGTGGAATGTATTTCATTCCAAAACTCTCACTTTGTTCTAGAAAAACAGCCACCCCTTTAGATGCTTTGCTACCTGAAATTCTTTAAAGGACATGGTCTGGGATTAGTAGCCCAAAATTGGCATGGAGTTGGGGCCTTAAAAACCTACAAGTTTAGAGGAAAATAATCATATTTGTAAAAGGTTTTACTAAAGAACTGTACTACTTTCCCATTTTTTTAAAGGTAAATATCCATGGGGTGGGGCGTAGTCTGGGGAAATGGGGAGTTGCTCAATGGGTATTGTTTCAGGTTGGCAAGGTGAAAAAGTTCTAGAGATCTGTTGCACAGCAATGTGAATACAGTTAACACTAATGAACTGTACACTTAAAATTGGTTAAGATGGAGAATTCCTTGGAGGTCCAGCGGTTAGGAATCCATGCTTCCACTGCAGGGCACATGGGTTTGATCCCTGGTCAGGGAACTAAGATCCCACAAGCTGCCCAGCACAGCCAAAAAAAAAAATTGGGGTTAAGATGCTAAATTTTATGTTATATGTATTTTATATATTTTTTAAGTGGGGGGAAAAAAGAGGACAAATCCATGAATGCTTTTAGTAGTCTCAAAATACCATTTCCCACTAAAAGGAACAAATACTCTAGAGAAATTACTGTTTCCAGGTCTGAGGCAGAAAAGGTTCAAGATGAACCTAAAACACCTTGTCATATTAGACACCCAATTTGATGACAGTCCCATTGACCAAGGATGGGTTTCCTATTGCTGCTGTAACAAATAACCACAAACTTAGTGCCTTAAAAACAATACAAATGGGGAATTCCCTGGCGGTCCGGTGGTTAGGACTCTGAATTTTCACTGCCAAGGGCCCAGGTTCGATCCCTGGTTGGGGAACTAAGATCCCACAAGCCATGCTATGCGGAAAACATACACACACACACACGCACAATACAAATGAATTCTCTTACAGTTCTGGAGGTCAGAAGTCCGAAATCAGTTTCAATGGGCTAAAAGCAAGGAGTCAGCATACCTAGTTCTTCTGGAGACTCCAGGGGAAGACTCTGTTTACTTGCCTTTTTCAGTTTGAGAGCTGCAATCCTTCCATTCCTCCAACTTCAAAGTTCAGCACTGTCATCTCTGCTTCCATCGTCACATCGCCTCTCCCCTGATATCCTGCCTCCCTGTTATAAGGGCCCTGTGATTACACTGGAACCTTTTGGATAATCCATGATAATCTCCCCAACTCAAGATCCACCTATAAAATCCCTTTTGCCATTTAACGTAACATTCACAGCTTCCAGACATGAACATTCAGCCTACCTGTAGACTATTACGATCATTAATAAGATAGTAACTGCAATGAATTGAAATACATCAAATATATTCAAATTAATCAGCTCATAATAATTTTTTTAAAGTCTAATCAGCAGATGATGCTAGGAAACCAACTCTATTTTGAAAACTGATAAAGGGAAAGAATCAAGCATTTATCCTGACTTTTCTATAGAAAATGAACTACTGGTAACCAATAGTACAGACAGGCAAGTTTCCCTTGCCTTCTCATACTCTTTTCTCTACTTTTAGAAGTATTTCAGCTAATATATGAAAAAGGAATGATAGAATATAACCATTTTGCAACACCTAATGAATTAGTAAACTTGGGCACTGAGCATTAGTAGTTGCTAACGTCACAGAGAGACAGAAAGACATTGTATTCTTCTTGATGGATGAACATGGTGGTAGCCAACCTCCAAGATGGCTCCCAATGCTCCTTACTTCTTGGTATGCAAATCCTTGTGTAGCCCCCTCCAACAATGTATAAGGGTGACTGTGTAACTAAGAAAATATTGCACAATGATAACGTGCAACTTCCAAAGTGGATCATAAAAGACATTTTGCCCTCTACCTTGCTCTCCTGGATCAATTGCTCTGGGGGAAACAAGTAGCTCTAAAGAGAGATCCATGTGGTAAGAAACCGAGGCGTCCTCCCCAAAGGCCAGCACCAATTTGTCAGTCATGTGAGTGAGCCACCTTGGAAGCAGTTCCTCCTGCCCCAGCCCAGCCTTCAAATGACAGGAGCACCGGCTGGTATCTTGACTGTAACCCCTTGAGACAACCTGAGCCACACCCCCTCAACTAAGCCATTCCCAAATACCTGACCAACAGACACTATGCAATATCATAAACGTCTGTTGATGTTTTAAACCTCTAAGTTTTAGGGGCAATTTGTTATGCAGCAATAGAAAAATAATACAAACAACATCAGCTATGAATCGGTCTTGTCCAAAATAATCAAACCTCAACCTGATGAAGCCTCAATTTATAGCAAACACAGTAGACAGACAAACATGTTAAACTACACCTTGGGGATATAATCAGAAAATCTAGACCATGAAAACATATATAGGACAAAAAACTCAGTTTCTTCAACAGATGATTTGCAAGGGGCGGGGGGTGGCGGGGGAAACAAAGTGAAAGAGGGAATTCCCTGGCAATCCAGTGGTCAAGGTTCCGTGCTTCTGCTGCCGGGGGCCAGGTTTGATCCCTGGTTGGGGAACTAAGATCTCACATGCCATGTGGCAGGGCCTAAAAAAACAAAATCAGAGTGAAAAATATAGAAGGGCCCATAGATTAGAAGTCTTAAAAGACACTTACAAAATAGGTGTGAATAAGGTGGGAACTTTAATTAGATCTTAATCCAAACAAAATGGGGGAAAAATTATGAAACAATTGGAAATTTGAGTAGACTGGATATTTGATAACACTGGGGTCAAAGGCAGCTTAGGTATTATGATGGTATTGTTAGTTTTTTAAGTCTTTATCTTGTAGAGTTACAAAATTAAATATTTAAGAAAGAAATCTTACGATGTCTGGGATTTGGTTCCAAATAAACATAGACGGCAAGTGGTCTAGATGAAACAATGAATCTGGATGATGAATCACTTTTTCTGAAAAAATCAGAATACAATTTTAACGAATGTGTCCAAGCTAAGGCTGGCATTCATACCTAATGACCGTTTTGTTACTTTTGCTTCCAAAAGCTGAAGTCTTTCGGTATGATGTAATCTACGTTGAGGAAAAGGATTACATCTTATCGTCAAAGGGTACACTATCTGATATAACCCAGAGGCCCAATGGGATCACCCTGCCTTTTGGGACTCAAATAAAACGGACTCAATATCCTTCCCATAGGTAGAGGGAGACTCACCACCTTCTTAATCTTGCCAAGATTACTCTGCCTGGGGAGAGGGTAGTAAAGTGGCATGGAAGGACGCGCGTGTATTTCTTACCTTGGCCTGAGCTGTTTCTGCGGACTTATTTCAGTGATGAATCATTATGGTATCCTACGCATGCTGATCCTTTTCTACATCTTGGTCTCACTCCAAATCATGCCCTTGAGAGGTCATCTTTCTCATGCAGTATTTTAAGTCTTTTTTCTTTTCTCTAAACAATTGAGGAATTATTGATACTCATAAAAATAGGATTTTCACTCCACTCCACAGGTGACAAAATGGTTGCATGGATACAGGATATTTAAAGAAAGAGATAGGAGGTACTAAAAACAAGTTATGAGAAAACTGACCCTTGAGAGAAAACTGAAATGTTAACAACACTGTTTTCTTCTAAAAATTTCTTCTTTTATCTAACATTTGATAATGAGTATTTGATTATGGAATAATCTTTTTACAGAAAGATATAAATCACATTAACTGCTAAGATAGCAACAGGTCCATATCTAGGTGACAGAGGACAGAGAAGCAGACAGGCAGAGGCCCAAACTGAGGACAGAGGTGGTGGCGGCTTGTTCATCTTAGAGCCCACCCTCTAGTAAGACCACAAGCTGGCTGATCGTAGCAGAGGGCAGGCTCTAAGTCTCAGGAAGATGAGCACTGTTCTACCTTAAGCTGTCTCCTATAACCTTCCAGCAGCTTCAGACTTGAATGATCTTTCCCCTAAGAACTAGTGATGTCCCTGCTGCTTCTCCATCCACCTCCCTCATACCACAGGCAAGCCAGAAAGATTAATCATCGTGGCAGGTGATAGATGTTAGACAGACTGGGTGTTTTGTTCTTAACTGTGACTCTGGCAACTAGCCCAGTACCTGACACCCTCTCGGCACTTAATCAGTATCTACTAGTCTAAATAGCATGATTTGAGGCCCTTTGTTCCTGGCTGAAAATCCTTCACAAGAACCAACTTAACATTAGCATGGAGACTTTTATTTTCTAAAAGGTACTATCCATCTATGTAGTACATACAATTTTCCCACTGTGTCAGGGTGTAACAAAGGAGAGTATACATGGAGGGACAGATGGAACCACTGAAGACGATACGACTTAGGTTACCAATTCCCCAAGAGCTAACCACACCCTACTGGACATGGATATCCTTAACGTGGGCAGCCATGCCAGAGATGATAGGCAAAAACCTGTGCTCTGAGCCAAAGGAAGCAGATTAACAGTTTCCCATAATCCGTGAATTTTTAAAGAGTTTTCAATGTGGGAAAAGGTAATATCTATATCCTTAGAAAAATCCAAACACAAAGGAAAAATAACTTTCCCATTTGCTTCTGACATCCAATCCCCAGCTGAGAGGCAATCACACTTATTATATAAAAGTAACCATGCATATGTCGGCATATACATGTATTTTCACACCCTTTTAACACAAATGATAGAGTATTGCATGTTTTGTTTTTCAAACATAACTTTTTTTATTATAAAGGAACATAATTCTCTGGAAATTAAAAGTTCTGTGATACAGTTTCAAATTATTTTTTTTAACAATCAGTCACTAACAAAAATCAAAAGTAAAGGCAATTATTATACACTGGAACATAAATCACATTTAAGCACAAACATAAAAACGATAGACTCATTTCTCTTCTTTAAGCTGTTTCTTTTCACTGGCTTCTTCCACATCAAAAGTAAATGGTTTGTCATAACCCATTAGATGGTTATAGTCTTCAGGGTTTGGAAAGAGTGCTGGATTAACTAACAGTGATTTTGTTTTAGCATAAAATGTGGTAAACACATGTGTGCTATTTGGAATCTTCACGTCATTCTGGTGGAACACTGTACTCGTTTCCAAAAGCACAACATTATAAGTAATGGCTTTATAAGTGTCTGTTGTGGCCTCATGGTACAACCGAATGACATAGCCTTTTGTAAGAAAGTGAAGCAGTGTTGGAGTGATCACTGTAAAGCTTCCTATGATGCCATAAAATAAGATTTGCAAAGGCAGACTTCCAAATATAATATTATTTTGTGCAAAAATGTACGGTAGAAATGCAAGGCTGATCAGACTTGTAGAGTAAGAAAAACATTTCACACCTAAATAAGAAAAAAAATGGGAGAAGATTAACATTTTTAACTTTTATAAAAGAATCAACCTATCCAATTAATTCTTCCACCTTTCTCCCTACAATATCATCATCAAAACAACAAAACCAAAACACCTATATAGTGCTTATTATATTCCAGGCTCTATTTTAAGCACTTTACATATTTCATTCATGAAATCTAGTAAAAAGCCCTATGAGACTGATGTATAATTATCATCATCATCACTCCCATTTAAAAGATGAGAAAATATGAGGTACTTGCTCAATGTCACATAGCTACCAAGTAGCTGTGTTGGGATTTAAACCCAGGCAATCTGACTCTAGGGTCCAGGCTGTTGGCCATTACAATGCACTGCCTCTCCAGCTGGGAAGTCCGCTTTAGGGTTGACTGGCTTCTATCTCAGCTCCCAGTAAAAGGTTTAATATTACTCAAAAATCTTTATGAATACTGTAAAAGTTAATTCAGTCAGCAGATAATCAAATAAAGGTCTCTATTAACAAGCACTTCCACAGATCTAACATAAAACGTTCAAATATGGGGCTAACTCTTTCAGGCTAAGTGTCCAGCATTAAAACAGCAAATTAAAAAAACAAGCAAACAAAAAACACCACCAGTGGTTAAGAAACATATGGGAAAGGTAATCAACTTCTTTACCAAGGAAAAACATTCAAGTTAAAATAGTGAGATACTTTTACTTATCACGTTAGAAAGATTAAAAAACCAGTGACTTCTGAACTGTATACTTAAAAATGGCCAAAATGGTAACTTTTACTTTATGTCTATTTTACCACAGTAAATAAATAAATAACTTAAAATGTAAATTTTCTTAGTTTGAATGTACAATTTTAACATGATCAAATACCATCTGTTTGGAAAACAGACAAGTTGAGATCCTAGAAGAGTTGATTATAAAGTTATTTTGGAAGAACAAAGGAAGCAAAAAAGGGGGGAGGGTTAGATACTAAAACATAAGATTATAATTAAAACAGTGTGGTACTGGCTCAGTAGATAAACAGATCAATGGAAAGAAACAGGAAATCTAGACACAAACCTAACTGCATACGGAAATTTAGTATAGAACAAAGATACAATCTAAAATAAGTGGTGCTGGGCCAACCAGATTCAGAGAAAATTCAATCGATCCCTCATACCATATACCAGGAAAACTCCAAATAAACCAGAGATTTAAGTGTTTAAAATAAGAGAGGTATAAGAAGAAAATACCCGTGAAGTCCTTTATAATCTGAGAATAGGAAAACTTTTCTAATTATGACTGAAAATACAGAGGCAATCAAGGGGAAAGTTGATAAATCTGATCATCTTTTTAAAATGTACATGGACATAAATACTGTAAACAAAGAGACAAATGAGAAAAATATTTGCAGCTTGTATGACAAAGGGTTAATATCCCCAATACACAAAAGGTTTCTAGTATATGAGAAGAAAGGTCAACAACCCAATAAACAAACATGCCAGAAATATAAGCAGACAGTTCAATGAAACAAAAATGCACACGGCCTTTCAACAGATGAAATGATGCTAAGCCTCAGTCATAAGAAACATTCAATTAAAACCACAGTGAAGGGTGGGAGGGAGGGAGACGCAAGAGGGAAGAGATATGGGAACATGTGTATATGTATAACTGATTCACTTTGTTATAAAGCAGAAACTAACACACCATTGTAAAGCAATTATACTCCAATAAAGATGTTAATAAAAATAAAAAAATAAAACCACAGTGAGATACCGTTTTCCCCCCAAACTGGCAAAAACTGAAAATAGGACATCATACGCTGTTGGTGAGGCTATAACAAAGCAGACACTCTCATACATCACTTTTGCTTGAAGGCTTAATTATCTTGCATTAGTAATTTTAAAATAATTCCTTCCCCCCACAGGTAGATGTCCCGACACTGGTCCACATGGGATTCAATGGGGACCAAGTTGCCTTCTATATAAAAGCCTCCTTAGCCCTTCCAACTACCCTGTTTTCCCCATTACTTTTTCACACTATAGTAGGTTGAATAGTGTCCCCTCAAAATTCACATCCACTTAGAACTTTAGAACGTGACCTTATTTGGAAATAGGGTCTTTGCAGACCATTAAAGTTGAGATGAGATCATACTGGATTACGGTGGGCCCAACAACCAATGAGAGTATCCTTAAAAGAACAGAACAAGACAAGCAGAGACACAGAGAACGCCGTGCGAAGTAGGAGGCAGAGACTGGAGTGATGCAGCTACAAGCCAAGGAAACATGAAGGATTGCTGGGAGCCACCAGAAGCTAGAAGAGACAAGGGCAAGCTCTTTCCTAGAGCCTTCAGACAGCACGGAATGCCAACACCTTGATTTCAGACTTCTAGCCTTCAGAACTGTGAGAATAAATTTTTGTTGTTTTAATCCACCAAGCCTGTGGATATGTATTGTAAGAGCCCTAGGAAACTAATACATACATATACTTTATGCCTGGATTGAAGTAATTGCTATTTTCTAAACATATTCTCATGCCTTTGCTCATACTACTTCCGTGCCTGGGATGCCCTTTTTTCACATGTCTTCATGTTCAAATTCTACTCATCTTAAAAAGAGAATACTATGACACCCGTAATTATTTGTTGCTGAATTAACAAGAATCGTCAACTAAAAGTCCCTTCAAATATCTTTAAATTAGGACCCAATTTGGTAGTTTAAATGGTACCGCTATGTTAATGTCTCTCACTCAGTTTTACACAGAAAAAATATTAATCCCTGATAAGTATAGTGACTTTCTATTACTATAATATTGAAGGAACTCAAACATCAAATTCTTCTACAGGTTACAGTTCTAGAACTTTGAATATCATGCATAGCTATGTTCTTCCATAAATATTATATCGTCCCCACACTAAAATTAATTCCTATTTATATTCTCTTCTCTTCAGAATTGAGTCAAGTGGGAACATGAAAAAAATTGATTAAGCTTTCCCTTCATTTGAAGGAACGGTGCCTGTATTCAGAAAGAAGGGTACCACGGGGGTCACGGCGAACACATCTCAAAGGCATCAATCTAGGGATCCCAGGCTCAATCCAGAGATGAGACACAGGCTCAGTGGCCCACTCATGTTGTGACTTCTGAAGAAATTTCTACCATCCGAAACTGATTATTCCAGTAACTTCAGAACTCCACTCAATAGTGATTATAATCACTCCTTATTCCCAGAAAGTTTTAAATAGCTAAAATTGTATTTTAAACATACTCTATTTTAATGTCACACACTCTTGAGAACTTACAGACTTCCAGATTAAATTTTAGACAACTGGTTAACACCAGCATGATCAAAAACACACATGCAAATGGGGCACAGAAATCTTGTGGCCAACTTGGCTATAAAGTAATCCTCCAGATATTTCAGGTTATACTTTTTTTTTTAAGATTATTAAAATGAAATACAACCTCAGGAACTTGAACAAATCACAAACCTAAGTTCTTCTGACTTTCCCTACTAAAATATTCCATACTAAATACTGAATTATGACCTAAGGAAAGAGCTTTAAACTTGTAGCTATCTAATACACTGCCCTTTCCTCCTCCACGATAACTCCTTACTACCTGGAAAACCACTAAGTAAACATGTTTGCTGAAAATTCTAAGATGACCTAAAAAATGTAAAATTAATATATCTTTGAATTATAAAAGTATTACTGCTCATTTTCACTGCAAAATCTAAAAACATATACTGTAAATGTCTACTTACCCAAAATAACTACTCCTAAGAGGTATTCGCCCATATTTCTTTCCTCTGAATATTCAAACATTACATAAACATACACTTTTTGTTCTGTTTTATTTTGTTGCTAAACATCCCGAGAGGTGACCAAAGGATGGAATCAGTAGTGCCCAGCCATAAGATCACAAAGTCATAAGAGTCTACAAAAACCTTTTTAAAATCTCCTAAAAATGCAAAGGTCTTGGGCCTCCCTGGTGGCGCAGTGGTTGAGAGTCCGCCTGCCGATGCAGGGGATACGGGTTCGTGCCCCGGTCTGGGAGGATCCCATATGCCGCGGAGCGGCTGGGCCCGTGAGCCATGGCCGCTGGGCCTGCGCATCCGGAGCCTGTGCTCCGCAATGGGAGAGGCCACAACAGTGAGAGACCCGCATACCACAAAAAAAAAAAAAAAAAAAAAATGCAAAGGTCTTAACCTCTAAATCTTTTATCAACAGTCCACAAGAGGACTTCCCTAGTGGCGCAGTGGTTAAGAATCCGCCTGCCAGTGCAGGGGACACGGGTTCGAGTCCGGGTCCAGGAAGATCCCACATGCCGCGGAGCAACTAAGCCCGTGCACCACAACTCCTGAAGCCCTGGCACCTAGATCCCGTGCTCTGCAACAAGAGAAGCCACCACAATGAGAAGCCCGCGCACCGCAACGAAGAGTAGCCCCCGCTCACTGCAATTAGAAAAAGCCCGTACACAGCAGCAAAGACCCAACACAGACAAAAATAAATAAACAATAATAAGAATTTTTTAAAGTCCATAAGAAAAAAATAATTTTTCCTTCTTTCTTGCAATTACGAAGTGCTAAAATAATAAGTTATCATATGCTAAGAACCTTTTTTTATAAGTAAAAGGCGGGGGGGGGGTGGAAAGTAAATATCCTCACTTCTGATTACCCACCAAATACTGTTCGGGCCAGATTCCCAGTATAAATCAGCCTTCCATCTTCTGATTTTTCAAGTTGTGTATGTAAACATCGAACACATCTTTCCCAACAAACAGGTATCTATTGAAACAGAGACCGTTATAATGTGAGTACATGATAAACTGCATTTTAGACCAACTTTTAAATATTTTTAAGTTTATTTTGAAAAATATAATAGAGTAAAAGAAAACTTATCACATGGGGTGATTTAAGGAATTCTTCCAAATAATCTACAAAGCTAAAGAAAGCAAACTGAGTAACAGAATGGCTTTCCTTAATTCCACTCACAAGTAGACACTGAATTGGGAGTTTGAAGACCTAAGTTTGCATCCCAGCTAGAAGCATTTTAAAGTGTGACCTTATACAAGTAAAAAGTTAGTGGAATAGTTTCTTCTAGTCCACATCACTCTCGGTCAACTGTCAAAGGTTTAAATGCATTAGCTTTTTTAAAAACTTAAGTTTAATTATGTAAGTAAAATACTGCAAATTCAGAAAGTTTAAAGTCCAGACTGCTTTTAATACTTCTAAAATATTTATACTATAGCTAGTATTAAAAATAATAACTCTTTCCCCAAGGGTCTCGTATCCATCCCTTGCTCCTCGCAAGGAAAATATTTTACTTGAACTCCTACATCAAATTTCACAGGAACAAAAGAGTTGCCCGAACCTCTGAAAATGACTTTCACAACACACACTCTTCAAGATGTAAAAGGCATGCCTAATCCCTTTATGCTGAAATTTAATGAGATTCCAATTCCCGTGTTGGCCTTTCCTCCCAAGTTTCAACCATGTTTGCTAATCCTAATATTTTACAGGGCAGGATTAGGAGACAATTTATTCAGATTAAAATGAGAAGGATTAACGTCTCCATCCCATTTTTCCAGGGAGCAAAGGAATTCCTAAAAATAGAGCCACCTAATAAAAAACAGAACAAACTCAAAATCAGGTTCCCCGAGTTCTTTCAGTTTGGTCTCCAGGTGGAGCATCTAATTTCGCTGCAAATTAACCCTTCCGAGCTTGCGCTCAAGGACAGAAAAAAAAAAATAAAGAGTCCTCACAGGCCCAATGGATTTGCAACCATCTCTGTAAAGTGACTGGAACCGCCCAGAAAATAAGCACTTTCCAAGGGACACTGCTGGACTCGCGGGGGCTGCGAACCCCGGGAGCACCGGCCTGTTGCCCAGGCTGAGGCCGGCCACTCCTACCAGCCCCGCAGCACAGGGCTCCTTCAGCACCAGAGCCGCCGTGCAGGCCGGGAAGAAGCTATGGGAGAGCCGGGCTCCCCAGGCCCGGTGCTACTCCCACCCCCACCCTTACTCGGGTCCGCGAGCCCTCTTGACCGCCAACCTGCGCTCGCACCCGACACGGCAGAAGCGTCGTGGCTGCCGACAGCCCCGCGCCCCCGCCGCCGCCCCGCACCGAGGAGCCTCTGCAGGAGGCCGCCCGCCAGACGGCCGCCCTAGGGCCTCGGAGCGCAGTGGCTGCCCACGGTGCCGTCCTCTTCCCACCGAGCCGCAGTCCGGCCGCCCACGGGCCGCCCAACGCCAGAAGCAGCATCCCGCGCGTGACCAGAAACAGCGACTGCACTGCGGCTGCAGCCGGGCACGCCGAGGCGCAGCTCCTCACCCGACCGCGGCAGAAACGAGCCGAGCACTCGCCGCCGCCTGCAGGTCCGCGGGCCGCACTGGCCGCCTGCGCGTGCGCAGAATGGACGGCCCGCCGGCAACCTGCCCAGGCACAAGCGTTCCTTGTGGGCTGAGATCTGAATCCGACCTGACCCTCGCTGCCGGGACCAGCAAACGGCCATCCTGCGCGCTGCTTGCCCTCGTCGGAGTCTGGCGCTCTTTATAACCGTGTAGAAGGACAGAGGGAAGAGACACGCGCGAAGGACAAAGCCTGGAAGCAGGGTTAAATCTTTCATTATCGTGGGCATCATTTTCTGTGCCCAAAAAACCATTTTCTCTGCGGAAAATGTTTCTAATCTGTTGGCACAGCGGAATAATACAGTGCACGTTTGAACAAAAATGAATAGTAATTTAATCCAACCAATAGGTTGGTAGAAAATGAGTGGAACTCGTTCATATAATGTTGATACTTGTCAAATTCGTCTTCGGAAATCACTCTCATCCGTTTACACAATCGTTCATTATTTGTTAAAGAGATCTTGAGCGCCTCGCTAACTGCCAGGACTAAGTTGGAAGCAGAGGATACAAAGACACTGAATAAAATTGGAAATCCACAATGCTTACATAGTGAGGGAAACACCTAAAAATAAGCTAAAATATAATGCTGAAATATAATTGAAATATACCAATTTACAAAATGCTGCAGAGGCCCCAGAGACAGAATGGTTAATTTGGCCTCTGAATGTCCAAAGGATTCAGGTTCAGCTGAGTATTGAAGGATGAGCATCCAACTAGTAAAGGACGCTTTTGTTTGCTATTTCGGAACCATGTTTTTCACTCAATATGGTACTGGCAGGCTTCCCGGGTGGCGCAGTGGTTGAGAGTCTGCCTACTAGTGTAGGGGACACAAGTTCGAGCCCTGGTCCAGGAAGATTCTACATGCCGCCAAGCAACTAAGCCCGTGCGCCACAACTACTGAGCCTGTGCTCCAGAGCCCGCAAGCCACAACTACTGAGCCCGCGTGCCACAACTACTGAAGCCTGCGTGCCTAGAGCCCGTGCTCTGCAACAAGAGGAGCCACCACAGTGAGAACCCCGCGCACCGCAACCAATAGTAGTTGCTCACAGCAACTAGAGAAAGCCCACACAAAGCAATGAAGAACCAGTGCAGCCAAAAATAAAATAAATTTGTAAAATAAAATCAAATAAATATATATATATGTTATTGGCATAGGAGAGGAACAAACTAATAGTCGAAAATAGTATCACCTTCACAACTCCAAATCCTATCTACTTTTTTCTGGGTATCCAGAAGGATAAAATTATACTATTTCTTTATGGATAACTTCACTTTCTTTCTTTCTTTTGTTTGTTTATTGAAGTATAGTTGATTTACAATGTTGTGCTAACTTCTGCACATTATATATTATAGCAAAGTGACTCAGTTACACATATATATATATATATATATATATATATATATACGTTCTTTTGTCATATTCTTTTCCATTATGGTTTATCCCAGGAGATTGGATATAGTTCCCTGTGCTATACAGTAGGACGTTGTTGTATATCCATTCTAAATGTAATAGCTTGCATCTACTAACCCCAAACTCCCAGTCCATCCCTCCCCCTCCCTCTGCCCCTTGGCAACCACACCTGTTCTCTGTGAGTCTGTTTCTGTTTTGTAGATAGGTTCATTTGTGCCATATTTTACATTGCACATGTAAGTGGTATCATATGTCTTTTTCTGACTCATTCGCTTAGTATGATAATCTCTAGTTGCATCCATGTTGCCGCAAATGGCATTATTTCGTTCTTTTTTATGGCTGAGTAATATTTCACTGTATATATATATATGTGTGTGTGTGTGTGTATATATACACACACACACACATACACACACACACACACACACACACACACACACACACACACACATATATATATATACCACATCTTCTTTATCCATTCATCTGTCGATGGACATTTAGATTGTTTCCATGTCTTTGCTATTGTAACTTCCCTTTTTTAAAGTTATCTTCCACTTACCTTTCAAAAACTCTTGTTTTAGTGTAATTCATATTACAAACAATATCAATTAGCCATTATTGTACTGATATGTATGTAAATTTTTCTGTTCATACAGTGTTTTTCTTTAATAGCTTTAAAAAGATAAACTGAGGCATGCTAAAATTTTTGAGTTTATTAGAGCAAAAATTTATTCAAATCGGACAGTACCAAATCTGGAAGTGGTCAGGAGCACTCCACTGACAGGAGCTAGGGGCAAGGTCTTTATGGAGAAGATGCACATGCAAAGCAAGGAAATTATTTGATTGGTTATAGCTTATGCCACACTGTGAGGCATGTAGGATCTTAGTTCCGTGACCAGGGATCTAACCCATGCCCCCTGCAGTGGAAGCGTGGAGTATTAACCACTAGACCGCCAGGGAAGTCCCTGCTTATAGCTTATGCTGTTGCATTATTTGAGAAAATCTAGTTGGCTGTTTGTGATTGGTTGTTTGTGATTGGTTGAAATACCTTGAGGTATTTATAAGAATTGAATCTTGCTTAGCTTTTGGGTTGCTCACTAAACTACCAAGGCATCAGAGCCATCTCAGTCTAACGGCCTCTTTGTATGATTACTTCAACAATACATTGAGGGACTTCCCTGGTGGTGCAGTGGTTAAGAATCTGCCTGTCAATGCAGGGGACACGGGTTTCGAGCCCAGGTCCGGGAAGATCCCACATGCCGCGGAGTAACTGAGCCCGTGCGCCACAACTACTGAGCCTGTACTCTAGAGCCCGCGAGCTACAACTACTGAGCCCTCATGTCTACAGCCCCTACTCCACAAGAGAAGCCACCACAGTGAGAAGCCCGCGCACCGCAACGAACAGTAGCCCCCGATCTCAGTAACTAGAGAAAGCCCGTACAGCAACAAAGACCCAATGCAGTCAAAAATTAATTAAATAATTAATTTAAAAAAATATATATATATATATATTGAGAGAACCTGAATTTTTATCCTCTGTTAAGCTTAGTTTCTTCCTACAGAAACTGTAAGCAAATGGAAATAATAATATTTGGT
Organism: Mesoplodon mirus; assembly: GCF_964341445.2. Classification (NCBI taxonomy): domain Eukaryota; kingdom Metazoa; phylum Chordata; class Mammalia; order Artiodactyla; family Ziphiidae; genus Mesoplodon; species Mesoplodon mirus. The sequence goes on from NC_138992.1 coordinate 60,908,134, forward strand.
CTACTCAAGGTTTCTAAGTAGCTAAAATGAGATGATATTCTGAAAATTCTGTGCTATAGAATTATATGAAATTGTCAGTCATGGTTAACAAGATTTCCCAATTCTTGGGCTTCCCTGGTGGCACAGTGGTTGAGAATCTGCCTGCTAATGCAGGGGACACGGGTTCGAGCCCTGGTCTGGGAGGATCCCACATGCCGCAGAGCAACTAGTGAGCCACAACTACTGAGCCTGCGCGTCTGGAGCCTGTGCTCCACCACAAGAGAGGCTGCGATAGTGAGAGGCCCATGCACCGTGATAAAGAGTGGCCCCCACTCGCCACAACTAGAGAAAGCCCTCGCACAGAAACGAAGACCCAACACAGCAAAAATAAATTAATTAATTAATAAACTCCTACCCCAACATCTTAAAAAAAAAAAAAAAGATTTCCCAATTCTAGTAGTTTAGAGACAATTTTTGAATATATACTACTTGAGTGGGATTTTAGAATGATATTAAGGCTGTTTACAAAATAATCCTTGATTCCCCATTCATGTCATCTGAGAGGGTCCCTTTAAAGATGGAGGGTGATGGAAAAATTGAAAATGGCTATCACTTGTAGAATGTATGACCACCATTACTGTATGTATTTTTTGTTTGTTTTTTGGCTGTCTTTCCTCCCCATCCACCAGCCCCCTTCCCCTCCTTTAACATGAGCTAAAGGGCAGAATGGTGTGATGGAAAAAAGAAAAGAAAAATTGTGGTAAAGCTAGTATTTTGATAAGGACCCTAAATGCTTCTTTATACATTACTAGTTTCGAAAATAAACTACGAGAATCTTTGGGGAAAAGAATTTGTCAACAGATTATCAAGATCTTTTAAAATGTTCATATTCTAAAGAAATAGAAACATGGTCAAAGATTTCTGCAGATATGAACGCGGTATTACATGAGGTGATTTAAAAATGGAAATATGGTCAATGTCCAACATTTAAGGAAATACTTAAGTGAGTCATGGTACATTTAGACAATGTAAGTACATACTGACATTAAAAATGATGCTTGTTGAGACTTTGGTTACAGAAGTGTGGGTTATTGAGGTTTGTTAAGTTGGAAAATAAATAGTGTAAAGAACCCTAAAGTTAGCCCTAAATCTGGCATTAGCTGGCCTCAGTATCCTCACCTGGAAAATTCTATCATTCTCTAGGCAACTAACAGAGCGACCCTTATAGAAAGTGATAATGCAATGAGGAAAAGGGAAAGTTTTGGAGAAAACAACACTTCTGAAGTAGAGGAGGAAAAGTATAATGGAAAATGGGCCCACATCCTCCTCTTCTCACCCCATTGCCTCTCCTCCCCACCAAATTCTACTCTGAGCTATTATAACCAAAAAACTTTAATAATTTTTGCAAAGGCTTTGAAAAATTAACCCAGGACGATCTGTCTGGTATTGCTTTTGCAACACCTTTTATCTGCCAAATGAACTAAAAAAGTCTTGCAGGCAAAAGTCACTAATTAGGTCAACAAACTTTGGATCGCCTGTATCTGTTTTCCTTTTGCGGACATCGTTACACAACAGTCGGAGTTGAGCAACTTGCAATGGTGAGAGTCTTGGCCCTACATTCCTTTCATGCCACAGTCCGGTAAACAGAGGGTGAACTTTATTTAGCTGTTTCACCCTTCCTGGAAGGGTGCCTAAATTTCACCAAGGGAAAGCGATAAAGACGGCTCTGATTTACGATAGTTCGACTTACAATTTCTTGACTATACGATGGTGCCAAAGCTATACGCATTCAGTAGAAACCATACACAATTTGAAATTTTAATCTTTTCCTGGGCTACCAATATGCAGTATGAAACTCTCTCCCCGGTGTTGAAGCTCCTAATCAGCCACCCAAACAGGAGGGTAAACAACCAATACACTTATACAACCATTGTGTTTTTCACTTTCAGTACAAGTAATCAATAAATTACCTAAGATAATCAACACTTTAGTATAAAATAAGCTTTCTATTGGACGATTTCTGCCCAACTGCAGGATAATGTAAGCATTCTGAGCACATTCTAAGATAAGGTAGGCTAAGTTATGTTAGGTCTATTAAATGCATTTTCGACTTACGACATTTTCAAATTCCACTGGGCTTATCAGGACATAACCCCATCTTACGTGGAGGTAAGATGTGTAAAAATGATAGGTGGATGGGGGGTGGGGGGAAGCGCGCGGGGGAGAGACCAGGAGAGAGAGGAGAGGAAGGAGGGGCAAAGGGGGCGTGGAGTGACAAAGATGGTGTCAGAACTGAGTACTGGTGGCAGGGCTTTCGGTGAGTGATTTCAGAATCCAGAAGCTGAGCAACCCTGTGGCTGGGAGGGGGCAGGAGGTGGGGGAAAGGCCTCAGAGTGGGTGTGGGGGGCGTGGTTAGTTTTCAGTAAACACTGAAAGGTACCGGGAAGAGAGGAAATGAGGCCAGCGATTTCGCGAGCTGTTGGGATGCTCTTCAGCAAGCTCTGCAACTTTTCACAAAAGACAAGCTGCTTCATAAAGAGCACGATCTTGTTAGCACAGCAACCGCACTCCCACTATCCAATCTTTCCTCTGCAGATAGTCTCCGACCTCTACGCGTACCCCCAAACGAGCGGCAGGAACAACCTCCAAAATTACAAGGTTCTTAGCATTCAGCGTGAGAAACTACAAGTCCCAGGTTGCAGTGCTGCCTCAACCAAACACGACAGTACCCGCCAGAGAAACTACAAATCCCAGGATGCAATGCTGCCTCGGACCCCACCCCTCACCCCAGCCCCCCAGCACCTCTTTGAGGATGCTGTCCCCGCGGAAATCAGATCAGGATCGGCGCTGCATGCTGGGAGTCAAAAGACCCAGAATAGGATTGGTTGAGACTTTCCAGGGACGACCATCCTCTTAGGCTTGGCCTGTGGGAGAAGGGAGGGAGCGCTGCGCACTTCCTGTAGACGCCGGCGGGCGACGGACTCAGCGAGTCCCCGCCTCACTAGGTACTAATCTCCCGCGCGTAGAAAGCGTCGGTGACCCAGCGGAAGTGATTCCTCCAACTGCCCCGGAACCCACGGCGGCAGGCAGCTGGGGGTGGGGGGGCGGCCCTGGTGTAGGGGCTGTGGCGGTGCGCGTGGACCCGGTGCGGTGGCTGCGGTTGCTGCGGGGCTGACGAGTGAGTCTCGGGCTGGGGTGGGAACGGAGCTCCGGGCCAGCGTGGGGGACGGGGGAGGCTCCTAGTGGGGGCGCGCTCGCCATCCCACTTCCCACCCCTTCCCATTTGGGCGGGGAAGGAACGGAAGCTCTTAACCTTCCCTGGCCTCTTCGGCTCCTGGTTTGGGGGAGGGGAGAGGAGGGCGGCGGGACCTTTTCTGGCGCCGCTCGGTGGGCTTGGAAAAGGGTGGAAGGAGGGGCGGCGGCCGGCGAGACTGGGCCTCCTCGGGGTTAAACGCGGGCAGGGTGGAGTTAGGAGCATGGCAGCCCTGTCTCTTTCCCTTTTTGCTTTCCCCGGGTGCACTCAGATTCGTTCTTTTCTTGGGGTCAGTCCTTAGTCATAGAAGAGGGCCTTCGCTCTTTCCAGTTGCGGGACCCCGAGAAGTTTACCAACTTGTTGGGTGATCTCTGCCCGACTTGGTGTTTTGGGGCTGCCGTGCATCTGCCTCCCAGTCTCATCTGAAAGGAGGTATCTAGTGTCGAGTACAGTGGCCATTAAGTTTCTCTTATGGAACCTCTTTAATACAGCTATGGAGTTCGAGTTATTAGTGCGAGCATTCCTACTCTGCATCGCCTTCAGTGTGGAAAACAACCGCAATCCTTTAGAGTTTTAAAACCTCATTTTCAAACTGCCCGATTTGCTTTCTGATCCCCAACTAGTTTCCTTTTTTGTTTAGTGGACTAAAATGATACGTCTCGGATCTCGTTTACATTATAATTGTGGTATAATTCATGATGTTGAAATATCACGGTTCACACGTGGATTCATTCATTTTGGAGAAACAGTGGCAAGGAGACAACTATGGTCCTTGTCATCGTGGGTATTAAGTGCTTATTGCCAGTGATGATTTTGGCTTCATACTTAATTTTTAAATGGCTGTCCTTTTTTTTCTTAAGTGTGAGATTTACCTAATAACTATCTACCATTCCAAAAATATATATATGTATATAAATTTATTTCAAATGGAAGATACTAGTTTCATTACATTATGGTAATTCTGTAATATAGTCAGTAGTTTGTAGTCAGAAGTTATAGTCAGTTCTATATATCAAGTTCCAAAGTAATATTTATATCTTATAAATTGCTTGTTTGGGTTTTTCGGGTAGATTTTTTTCAGTACTAGAAAATAATCTGGAATATCTTTGTATTTACACTGGTATGTGTTAATGCATTTCAGCTAACCTGTCCTAAATGTTTACTGTTCCGTTATTAAATAAGATCAGAAAAAGCTCACCCAGTGATGCTCAAAATTTCAAGCCTTGGTGATTAAGAAAACAGTAGTGCCGTTCACTCAACTCTTTATTGAGCATCTTTTATACGCTAGGCACTACATGAGGCCTGCCCTCACCGAGCTTGAGGAAAGAGGCTATACATTAAGTAAGCAAATACAGTTTCAGGTGGTGATAAATGTGAAGAGACTAGCTAGATGAGAGTTAGATTAAGTTAGAGTGACTAGGGTGTGGTGTCTGATTTTGAAAGAGAAGTGATCAAGGAAGACCTACCTCTCTGAGGAGTTAATGCTTTGCCTGGAGACTAAAATAATAAAGATCTGAAGGAAGAGTTTTTCAGAGAATAGTAACTGTAAATGCATAGACCTTAAGGGAGGAATGAACTTGACCTATTAAAATACTAGGAAGGCCAATGTAGTTGGACGTTAATGAAGGAAGAGTGATGGGAGATGAGATCATAGTGGTCAGCAAGGAGTAAATAAGATGGAACTTTACAGTCCTTGTTCTGTACGTAATGAGAAGCCATTAGAGGATTTTGTGCAGGGGAGTGATACCTGGCTTATGCTTTTGATGACTGATGGCTGAGTGGCAAACTGACAGAGTGGGAGGAAAGTGGAAAAACCAGCTCCTAAGGAGGCTGGTAGTAGTTCAGTTGCCATGTGGTAGCTTGAACTAGAGATGTAGGGTTGGAAGTTAGTGAGAAGTGGTCTGATTTGGAATGTAATTTGAAGGTGGAGCCAAATGGTTCTTACCTTCGCCCCAGGACGAAAAAGTATTTGGAGGAGTCACCTGTTTTGCCCGAGCATCTGGGTGAACAGTAGCACCATTTACTGGAATGAGGAAGACTGGGGCAGGTGCACTGGTTTCTGAGGAATAAAGCAGGAGTTCTGTATAGAGTGTACTGAGGTGGATGACTTTATACAGCTCAGAATGTGTGCAGTAGGCAAGTAGGATGTCCACTGCTGTTGCTCGGGGGAGAAGTCAGGCTAGGGAGGTAATCTTGGAGTCGTATTTTACATGTGATATTTAAAACTATGGACCAGAGGACATCAAGTAAAGAGTATTAATGGAGAAGAGGGCAGATGGCTGGGAGCACTCGGGTCAGAGGAGGAGCAAACAGTGACAGAAGCAGAAAGGCCAGGTGGGTGTGGCATCCATAATACTAAGGGAAGAAAATGTTTCAGAAAAGAGGGCGGAGTCAACTGTAAAACCCTAAGAGTAAGATGATGATGAAAAATTAACCCAGAGGAGACTTCCCTGCCGGTCCAGTGGTTAAGACTCCGCGCTTCCAATGCAGGGGCCCCGGGTTCGATCCCCGGCCCAGAGCTAGATCCCACATGCATGCTGCAACTAAGACCCCCGTGCAGCCAAATAAATAAATAAATATTTTTAAAATGAATAAATAAAATAATAAAAAAAAATTGACCCAGTGACCAAGTAGTTGAAATTTGACAAGAGCACTTTGGATGGACTAGAGGTCTAAAAAGTCTGATCAGTATGGGTTACAGAGAAGTGTATGGTAGTGATGATGTTACAGCATTTTTTTTTTTTTTTTTTTTGCGGTTCGCGGGCCTCTCACTGTTGTGGCCTCTCCCGATGCGGAGCACAGGCTCCGGACGCGCAGGCTCAGCGGCCATGGCTCACGGGCCCAGCCGCTCCGCGGCATGTGGGATCTTCCCGGACCGGGGCACGAACCCATGTCCCCTGTTATCGGCAGGCGGACTCTCAACCACTGCGCCACCAGGGAAGCCCCAGCCTTTTGATATGTTGAATTGTGGCAGGACAAAGTCCTTGGATCACTGTGCTTAGGTGGAAAGGTTGGCCTTGCATAGGAAGGATGATTTTTACTCAACTTTTGAAACAGGAAGTATATGGTATATAGATACAGGTAGGATGAAGGTGGAAAGATAAGGCAGTTGAAGTGATTTGTTTCTGTTTTGTTGGTGAAATAAGTGAAGTTGTCAGGGTAGGGAGGAGAGGTATGTTGGAGGTTTAGGAAATGCCGTGAATTTTCTCAGAGTAAGAAAGCCAGTTGACTAGGTAGGAGGATCAGTACGACACCAAGCATCTGTTTAAAGTGTGTGGCCATAAATTTAAAATTGAGACCAGTCACAATGGTTGTGACTTTTCTTCAGCCAATTCAGTCTTTGGTTGAGGCCTGAGCTCGGTGGAGAATCCGGTTTGGCCAGGGTTGGGATTGGGGTGGATAGCTACATCAGAGGAGAGGGCAGGGAGTTAAGGGTGTAAGGGCTGCGAGGCATGCATGGTGCCAGTCTTCATGAACTCTTCACAGTGGGATGAAGCAAGGTCGGGGTTGGGTTCATATTTGTTTACTTTCAGCCCATCATTTAAAGGTTCTTTTTAATTATTTTATAGTGTGTAGAATCTATAATTAGGTACACACTATATAGTGAAGTACTTGTTCATACTTTTTAGACCAAAACAAAGGAGTTTGGAGATCATTGTCTAAGAGGGAGATTAGGTAGGTTACAGGGTAAGGCAGACAAGACAGCCTCAGTGGGAACACACAACACTCTAGGGCTCTTGAGTTGTGTGCTGTGTGGGAGTGACTCTTGCTTAATAAAGATGGGAAATTGGGAGTTATGGGCAGTTTGTTGTAGAGGGAGGGTGAATTTCACATGGGTTCAATCATGAAATGGTAGAGCTGGAAGGGACTTTAGTCACAGTTGAGTCCAATTTCCTCATTTGGGAGATGAAGAAACAGAAGTCTTATCATTTAACCTATCTGGGTCTCAACATAGAAATGCACAGAGTAGAAATTCAAATATGGACTTCTAACGACACTGAGTTACTTTGCCAGAAGTATTAAAACTGCCTACACAAGAGTTAAGTACTACAGGAGCATTGTTATAAGTTGAATAAGCCAGAATGAGAATTTTATCTCATCCTGAGATACATAAATTCAGCGACACTCTAAGCACATTCTAGGCAAGATATTCTGATGTCTTGTTACAAACTGGAATTCTGTAACTTCTGTCAATTTGTATTAATGGCCGAAGCCGCTCTTCTTGCCTCTTCAAATAGGCCTAAACATTAGATAATTTTTGGTTAATGTAATTTACTTTGTTTTCCAAATTAATCATATTCTTACATATTGTTAAGAACAAATCATCAGGCTGACTGACCATTGTCTCCTTCACGAGTGGCTTAGTTCCACATACTTGTTTCTTTTTAAAAATCAGTTTTAAATCATAGTTTTTTAGTTATTTGTACTTTCAAACACGTATTTTTATGATTTTTTTTAAATTGAAGTATAATTGACCCACAGCACTACGTTAGTTCCAGGTGCACAGCATAGTGATTGTATATTTCTATACATTACAAAATGATCACCACAGTAAGTCTAGTGCCATCTGTCACTGTACAAAGATATTACAACATTATTGACTATATTCCCCATGCTGTAGATTTCATCCCCATGACTCATGACCCGTAACTGGCAGTTTTTACCTCTTAATCTCCCTTGCCTACTTCACTCATTCCCCCACCCCCTCCCCCGTGGCAGTCACTGGTTTGTTCTCCTGTATCTGTGAGTCTGTGGTTCTATTTTGTTGTGTTTGTTCATTCATTTTGGTTTTTAGATTCCACATATAACTGAAATCATGCAGTTTTTATCTTTCACTGTCTGACTTATTTCACTTAGTATAATACCCATGTTGTCAAAAATCGCAAGATTTCATTCTTTTTTATGGCTGAGTAATATTCCATTATATGAGTAATCTTGTAGTGTGTATGTGTGTGTGTATCATGTCTTTATCCATTCATCTATCGATGGGCACTTAGGTTGCTTCCATATCTTGACTATTGTAAATAATGCTACAGTGAATGTAGGGGTGTATGTATCTTTTTGAATTAGTGTTCTTAGTGTCTTTAGAAAAGATGCACAGAAGTGGAATGCTGGATCTATGGTAGTGCTTCCATGCTGGTTTCCATAGCGGCTGCACCAACTTAACAGTCCCACCAGAGGGTTCCCTTTTCTCCACATCCTTGCCAAAAATGATGATACCCATTCTGACAGGTCCGAGGTGGCATCTCGTTGTGGTTTCAGTTTGCATTTCCCTGGTGATTAACGATGTTGAGTATCTTTTCATGTATTTGTTGGCTGTCGTGTGTGTTGTGTGTCTTCTTTGGGAAAATGTCTATTTAGGTCCTCTGCTCATTTTCTAATTGGGGTTGTTTGGGGTTTTTCTGATGTTGAGTTGTATGAGTTCTTTATATATTTTGGGTATTAACCCCTTATCAGATTGTTTGCAAACATCTTCTCCCATTCAGTAGGTGGCATTTTAATTATGTTGGTGGTTTTGTTTGCTGCGCAAAAGTTTTTTACTTAGTTTGATGTAGTCCCATTTGTTCATCTTTGCTTTTGTTTCCCTTGCCTGAGGAGGCATATCCCAAAAAATACTGCTAAGACCAATGTCAGAGAACGCACTATGTTTTCTTCTAGGAGTTTTACGATTTCAAGTCTTACATTTAAGTATTTGAGTGTATTTTTGTATATAGTATGAGACAGTACTTCAGTTTGATTCTTTTGCAGTAGCTGTCCAGTTTTCCCAACACCATTTATTGAAGAGGCTGTCTTTTTCCCACTGAATATTCTTGGCTCTTTTGTCATAGACGAATTGATCATATAAGTGTGGGCTTATTTTTGGGCTCTCTGTTCTGTTCCATTGATCTATGTGACTGTTTTTTACATACTGTCTTGATTACTGTAGCTTGTAGTAGTGATTTGAAGTCAGGGAGCATGATGCCTTCAGCTCTGTTCTTCTTTCTCAAAATTGTTTTGGCTATTCGGGGTTATTTTTATATATATTTTTTCCAGCCGAAAACATGAGGTTAATAGGTGAGAAACCCCTTATTTTACTTAAATGACATCAAACTGTACCTATCATTCTAATCTGCTTTTTAAAAAATTAAGTTTATCTTGGTATTTCCATGTTATTATATATATAGGTTTAACTTATTCCTTTTCACTGCCCCATAATATTTCAAAAGTATAAATATACTATTTTTGTTTAGTATCACCCATTTCCCCTTTCCTCCAAAACTTGGTTCTTAGCAAGTTTTTTTTTTGTTTGTTTTTGTTTGTTTGTTTGGGTTTTTTTTGTGGTACGCGGGCCTCTCACTGTTGTGGCCTCTCCCGTTGCGGAGCACAGGCTCCGGACGCACACGCTCAGTGGCCATGGCTCATGGACCCAGCCGCTCCACGGCATGTGGAATCTTCCCAGACCGGGGCACGAACCCGTGTCCCCTGCATCGGCAGGCGGACTCTCAACCACTGCGCCACCAGGGAAGCCCCTTAGCAAGTTTTAATGTTTTAGTTTTCTTATTACCATTGGGATCAAACATTTTTATACAGGTCTATGAGCTATTTGTATTTTTTCTTCTATTCTTCTAGAGTTCAGTGGGGTTTTTTTAATCTGTTAAAAATTAATTAATTTTAAAACCAAATTTTAAAACAACCAAATTAAATTAATTTGGTTCTTTAATCTGTAGTGTGTTTTTGTGAGTGATGTCAGTTAGACATCTAACCTTATTTTTTCCAGGTAAATAACCAATGTAAAAAAGCAAAAAGATACAAGGAATAGATTTGCAGCTGTTGCTCTCATCTACTTAGCTAATCCAAGCAAGTCAGCTGAAAAACTATTAGAACTAATAAGAGAGTTTGTGAAGATCATGGAATACAAGCTCAACTTACTGAAGGTTTTCTTTAAAACACCAGCAATAACCTTTCAGAAAGTATAATCGAGAAAACAGATCCCATTCATAATGGGAACTGTAAAGTACCTAAAAGTAGACCTAACAAGAAATGTGAAATAATAAAATGTGGACTTGCCCAACTCTTTAGTACAAACATGTTTATCACACTATTGTAATTAAAACAGTGGGGATATTGGTCAGGTATAAACAGATTGATGGAACAGAATACAGTCTAGAAATCCATGTAGTAATATAGTATATGATAAGGGTAACATTTCAAATCAGAAAAGGAATGGGCCATTTAAAGATCTTTTCGATGTTCAAAGATACTAGGATAAAAACTGATTTCAGGGCCTCCCTGGTGGCGCAGTGGTTGAGAGTCCGCCTGCCGATGCAGGGGATACGGGTTCGTGCCCCGGTCTGGGAGGATCCCATATGCCGCGGAGCGGCTGGGCCCGTGAGCCATGGCCGCTGAGCCTGTGCGTCCGGAGCCTGTGCTCCGCAACGGGAGAGGCCACAACAGTGAGAGGCCCGCGTACAGCAAAAAAAAAAAAAAACAAAAAACTGATTTCAGTGTAGACCCTAGGCTCACCTAGAATTTCTAAGTATTTGTTAGATAATAAAAATCTAAAAAATAAAAAACTATAAAAAAGTAATGTTTATGTATAACACTCTAAAAGCACAATGACATCAAGACTTTGTTCATGTCTTCTGCCTGGAACTATTCTCAACCCACTGTTCAACCACTTCCTCTTACCTACCTAATTCATATATACCTAATTCAGTTATGGCGTAGATGTTCAGACGTTCACACTGAGATTCTGTAGCCCCAGACTTAGATTTGTGTAGGTTATTTGTGGGTTAAGTCCAAATTTAATCATATTTCAAATATTTTTAACTTCCACGTAGGAATCAATGTTTACTCTTAATTGTTAGTGTTGATTTACTCTTTCTTTGTTAGTGATGGGGAGCTCCCTCCCCCACCCAACCTTAACCCTTGTATAAATGATGGAATTGATTTACTATATTAAGAAGTCTGTAGAAAAACTGTTGCTACCCAAAGGGCTTCTAAGGTGTGACTTTTCATGGTTGCTTAGCTACTGCTAGTTAAGTAAACAATCTGGATGTTTTGCTCTGGAGATTTTCCAGAGAAAAGTTGGCACTTGAAATTCTTCTTTTAGCTTTTCTAGCATTTTTTCCTTTTTTTGTGTTTTAGAAGGAGTACAAAGCAGTATGAACAGAAGAAAATAATAATGACTGATAAATTTTTTAATTGCTTACTATTATGACCAAAAAATGACAGACTACTGTTTTTAAATTTTAGATAACTATCTAAGGATTTATATCAGCACCTCTCAGCAGTAGTGGGAAAGAAGTTTTAACAGGAGCCAGAATTTATTACCATGGCGGTATGGAATAATGAAAGGGAGCGTGGGCTCTAAAGCAAACCTACCCAGGTTTAAATTCTCATGTTGCCACTTAAGCTGTAGAAGCCTTAAGCAGGTGGCAGCCTCCTCCTGTTTTCTCATCTCTAAAATGGGAATGATAATTCCCCTGTGGAAGTGTTGTTTTAAAGCAAGGCATTTAATGCAGTGTTGACACTCATTAGGCCCTCAAATGGTTGGTAAAAACGTTACATTGCCCTTGCTGCCTTTCTCTCACATTAGACATTAGACTTTAAATACCTCCCTCCATGCTTGGGGAGTGTTCTAGACTAACATTTAATTCCCCCCCCCCCGACTCTGTCAACACCTGGAGCAAATCATTCAGCCTCTCTATACATCAATGATGTTTTTTAAGGTGAGGGTTTACATAGGTTTATTGGTCAGGAATTACTTAGAGAACAGGATAATTAGGATACACTGTTTTCCTGATAATGACATAAAAAATAATATTCGGATAAAAAAATCCTCCTTTGAAGAAATGCTGTTAAAATACAAATTACTGAAAACATGAGCTCTTTTCCTTTGGTAGTCATTTCTTTCACGAAATTTAAGAGTTCTCAAAAATTAAATTTTTTTAACACTTCATTGTTAAATCTCAGAACTTTGGTAGCCTCTGTGCGGAAGAGATGGAACAGTAAAATGTATTATAGACGTGCACACTTACATAAGAAGAGGGCAAGCCTTACCTTTTTTATTCACATGAAAGCTACTTCACGTCCTTGGATTTATCATGTTGTCATTCATTTAGCAGATACTTGCTTTAATGTTTACCAGTATCTAGTAGATATAGTATACAAAGATGATTTAAGGCCAAGGGTGTCTCCTTCAAGTTCAGTTCAGCTCCTAAGGAACAACATACGTTTTTTGTTCTTGTTTTTTTTTGCGGTACGCGGGCCTCTCCCGTTGCGGAGCACAGGCTCTGGACGCGCAGGCCCAGCGGCCATGGCTCACGGGCCCAGCCGCTCCGCGGCACGCGGGATCCCCCCGGACTGGGGCACAAACCCGCGCCCCCTGCATTGGCAGGCGGACCCCCAACCACTGCGCCACCAGGGAAACCCAACATATGTATTTTTAAACTGTTGTCCGAATAGTTACCTTAAAAAGGCCGGGGGGAAAATCTGTATTTAGACTTTACTGTCCTGGGGGTGATCATCTTCTCTCAGATGTTCAGAAACTTGATACTGTTCTGTATTGTGGTGGCTGGGAAACTTACATAGCAGAGAGAGTCCTTACACTTGTAACACCAAGGACGTATTAAAAAATGACGGGAAAACATGTTATTCTGGCATTAATCTCAATACAGCATTGTTATATTTCAGGAAACTACTAAAGTTCCTGTGGACTCAAAGTAGAATTTCATAAGAACATAATGGGTAAGTTATATAAAAGTCATTTTGTAGTTCAATTAGTTGAAGCGTTCTTCTCAAAATAGGCCTTTGAAGTCAGTGAATGCAAGTAAAGTAGAGGAGACTGAAATTAGTTGTTTAAATCAGCAGCTTATGTTTATTATATATTTCTGAAAAGCAGATCAGTAACATTATTATGCCAAATTTAATTTGTGATTGCTAGTTATTGTACCTTAGGAAATTAGAAACTCTCCCAACAGACAAAGAAAGTGGTTTCTCTTGCCAAAAAAAAAAAAAAAAATACTGGAAGTATAAATTTAAATAATTGATAATTTTTATTTTTGTTCTTAGAGGTTGGCAAAAACTGCTAAAAATCTGTACTCTTGAATAGTCTATAATTAGAAGTTACATGCATCTTTATGAGTCCCCCAGCTTTTTATTATGAAAAATTGCAAGAATAATACACTATAGCCTTCACTAGTTAACGTTTTGTCATATTTGCTTTTCCTGCGTGTATATGTATGTATGTGTTTATATACCCACATATACACACAAAAACACACAGAAGCTTTTTTTTCTGTTCTGTTTATTTAGTTGTACATGTAATACTCCACACCTAAATGCTTAAGCATGCATCTCCTAATTCAGTCCATATTCAGGATTTCAGTTTTTTCAATAGTGTTCTTTACAGTGGGTTTATTATTATTATTATTATTATTATTATTTTTTTTTTTTTTTTCTTTTTGCTGTATGCGGGCCTCTCACTGTTGTGGCCTCTCCCGTTGCGGAGCACAGGCTCCGGATGCGCAGGCCCAGCGGCCATGGCTCACGGGCCCAGCCGCTCCGCGGCATATGGGATCCTCCCAGACCGGGGCACGAACCCGTATCCCCTGCATCGGCAGGCGGACTCTCAACCACTGCGCCACCAGGGAGGCCCATACAGTGGGTTTATTATTTTTAAATCCAGGGTCCAATCAAGGATTACTTGTTGCATTAATTTCTCTCTTTTGTCTTCTTTAAACAGTTCCCTACTTTTGGGATTGGGTGAGGAGTGAGGTCTTTCATGACTCATTTAAATTTAGATTTGTCTGAGTATTTCCTCCTGATTAGATTCAGGTTAAACATATTTGGCAGCGGTAGTACATAAGTGATTTTGATATTTATGAATCTCAGTTTTAGGGATTTCTAAATTAATAACAAATGAATGAGTAAATGGATGTTTGTAACTGAACAGTACTTCAGCTTCATCCTTTGCACTTCTCGCCGCTAAGTCTTCCTAAGTTTTTAGAATAAGCCTTAAGATATTTTCTTTCAGATATTGGTACCATAAAAATTAAAATTCTCTCAGCACAAAATTGTAAAGTTATACGTGTGAGAAAAGATCTTAAAGGGTTGTATAAAAATATGTACTCCCTCAGAAAGTTACGTTGAGCCAACTCCTGTGGCTGAAGCCAGCATGGTGGCATTGAAGATAGCTGGTAGCCATCCCACCTCTACTCTGAATTTTTAAAATTGATTATTTGTCTGTAGTCCTTATTTCAATATTTGCAATAATTTAAACTGGGCAGTAAAATGTTTTGATCATTTTTTTATGGATCAAGAGTAAAATGCTGAGTAAAGAAGGCCCTAAATTTTAGAATACAGGGCTTGTCAGAAGTTGCGCTCACATGGCATATGAACATTTATTCATAAACACACTATGCATCTTACTTTAAAAATGAGTATTTCAGGTCATAGAATTAAAGTTTTACTATTTGAATATTTTCTTTTAGTCTTCAAATTTGAATGTGCTGCTGTGTTCACAAATTGTTAATACTTCCATGAAAAATACTGGTAAATTTTCATCTAAAGTAAACATCCTTGGGAGTTCCCTGGTGGTCCGGTGGTTAGGACTTGGCGCTTTCTCTGCCGTGGCCCATTTTCAATCCCTGGTCGGGGAACTAACATCCCAGAAGCCATGTGGCCAAAAATTCAAAATAAAAATAAAGTAAACATCCTTGAATGTAAAGTTTATTCTGATATTGGAAAATATTTAGAGAATAATAAAATAAGAAGTTAAAAACTTTAAAATCTTGGTGGCTGTTACTCTCCAGAAATGTTTCTGCTCTGAGTTATTCAGATACTAACCTTGGTAAACCTGTTTATTTTTAATAACTTTTGTGATTCAAAAATTATTTTACTCCATACTTTACTTTAGATGGAGAAGAGAAAACCTATGGTGGCTGTGAGGGCCCTGACGCCATGTATGTCAAATTGATATCTTCGGATGGTCATGAATTTATTGTAAAAAGAGAACATGCGCTAACATCAGGAACAATAAAAGCCATGTTGAGTGGCCCAGGTAGGTACATTTCTTTATTTCCTCTTAATATATCCTCACTTTTTTAATGTTTGATGAATGTGTTTTTAAGTTGAATTAAATGACTCATAACATTAAAAGAAAGACAGTAACTGTTCTAATATTAATTACTGCATGGTTATGTTGCATTGGGAAAAAAGTGGCTTCTGCTATTTCCTGTTTTCAGTTATTTACCATAGTTTCAATAAAACCTAATTGATTATTTTGTAATAGGAAGGATCATTTCCCTATGTTTCCATGGTCAGTTCACTACAGAAGGACTCTGGTGATTTGTGCTCCTGGTTACGTGTAAAGTTTACCTATAGAAGTTATTGCTTCCCACATATCTACTGTTCCCATTTTACCTCAAGAAAATTTTTCTTAAGGGTTGGAATTTCTGGAGCATAGGGTAATTCTGTGTTTAACTCTTGGAGGAAATGCTGAACTGTCTGCACAGTGGCTGAACCATTTTACGTTCCTGCCAGCCATGTATGAGGGTTCCAATTTCTCCACATCCTCTCTGACATTTGTTATTTTCCTTTTTTCTGATTCTAGCCATCTTAGTGGGTGTGAAGTGGTATCTCATTGTAATTCTGATTAGCAATTCCCTAATGACTGATGAAGTTGAATATATCTTCATGTGCTTGCTGGTCATTTGTATATTTTCTTTTGATGAATATCTATTCAATTTTGTTGCCCATTTTTTAATTGACTTGTCTTCTTGTTGAGTTTAAGAGTTCTTTATAAATTCTGGACACTTTATAAGTTCTTTATAAATTCTGAACTTTATAAAGAGTTCTTTATAAATTCTTTATACCTTATGAGATAAATGATTTGCAAATATTTTCTTCATTCTGTAGGCTGTTTTTTCTTGGTAGTATCTTTTGATGCACAGAAGTTTTTTATTTTGATGAAGTCCAATTTATTTTCCCTTTTGTTGTTTCTGATTTTTGGAGTCCTATCTAAAAATCCATTGCCAAATTCAATGTTATGAAGACTTACCTTATGTTTTCTTACAAGAGTTGTGTTTTAAGCGCTTACATTTAGGTTCTTGATTTTAAGTTAATTTTTGCATATAGTGTGAATCAGCTTCATTCTTTTGCATGTGGACATCCCATTACTATTTGTCAGAGAGACCATACTGAATGGTCTTGGCATACCTGTTGATAATCAGTTAACCATAGATATGTACGTTTATTTTTGGGCTCTCGATTCTTTTCCATTGATCTATGTATCTGTCATTTTACCAGTATCACACTATTTTGATTTCTGTAGCTTTGTAGTAAGTTTTGAAATTGGGAAGTGTGAGGCCCCCAACTTTGTTTTTCTTTTTCAAAATTGTTTTGGCTATTTCGGATCCTTTGCAATCCCTTTTCTATATTTTTTACTATGGAGATTTTAGAACATACATAGACTTGGAGAGAATAGCATAACACACCTTCCTGTACCCATCAACTAGCTTCAATAGTTGTCAACATTTTGCCAGTTTTGTTTTGTCTAATATCCTAACTTTTTTTTTTTTTTTTTTTTTTTTTTTTTTTTTTTTTCGGTACGCGGACTTCTCACTGCCGTGGCCTCTCCCGTTGTGGAGCACAGGCTCCGGATGCGCAGGCCCAGCGGCCATGGCTCACGGGCCCAGCCGCTCCGTGGCATGTGGGATCTTCCCAGACCGGGGCACGAACCTGTGTCCCCTGCATCAGCAGGCGGACTCTCAACCAGTGCGCCACCAGGGAAGCCCAATCCTAACTTTTTTTAAAAGAGTATTTCGAGCAAATTTCTGACATTAGGTTATTTCACTTGCAAAATCTATGATAGTCCGTCCCCCTGCAACCTCCCCCCTGCTTTTTTTTTCAGACTATCAGTTTTACTAGAAACAAAGTTATTTGTATAATGTCCACATCCAGGTTATACTAAATCATGTTTCATCTTGTAAATTCATAATTGGAATTCTAGAGCCTTGAACAGAATCCAGTTTATCTTTCTAGCAAGAATACTTTATAGGTGGAACTCTTATCGTCCTATTGTATCACGTGTTTTAGCAATGTCAAGACTGATTAGTGGGCTCCAGAGTTATCAAGCTGATTTGTCCATGAGCAATTCCTCAGTCAGACTTTCATACAATATTTAGTTTTAGCATTCACTGTGATTATTGCTGAGATTTACTTCATTTGGAATTATAAAACAGGGATTTTCTAATTCTGTAATTTCTTCTGCATTTATTAGTTAGAACTCTCCTATAAAGAAGAACTATTTGGTTACCCTGAAATATAGTCTGTATGGGAAAGAAAAGATAAATGCTTGATTTTTTTTTCCCCTTTACATGTAATTTTTCAGAGTAAAGAATTGGTTCTCCAGCATCCTCCAACAGTAAAGAGTGTTTGTTTGGTTTGGGGTTTTTTTTTGCATATTTTTCAGTCAGGTGCAGTCATTCTTACTGATGCTCAAATGGCTCCGTTTTTATGCCAGAAGGAGCACATCAGGTTGCCTCCTGTGTCCTTTTGACACAGCTTTATTAGTCTTGAATAGCTATACTACTTTCTGTAATAAAGTTTCTCAGGTTCATTTTGTACATTATCCCTCAATCCTAAAAACAGCCATTCGTTAAAGAGCCCTGGGGTTTGGGGAGGTGGGTTTTTTTCGGTTTGTTTTTTAGTGGAAAATGGTACTTAGATACCCCACTGGGTGCTAGCAGTACCCATTGCTCCTGAGTTGAAGTGCTTTTAGACTTTCCTACTGGACAGAACTAAGATGTGCTTCAGGGGAAAAATCCCGATGCCAACAAAATTTTAACTAAAAATTGAGGTGAAAGGGTTTTTAAAAAGCCTGATCTCCTTTAATTTAAAAACAAGAGTTTTATCTTTGAAGCTTCAAACTTTCAGCACCAAACTAATGTTTGCATGAAAAGGAATGAAGTACTGATGCATGCTACAAGGTGGATGCGCCTTCAAAACATTATGCTAAGAGAAAGAAGCCAGACACACGTTGTTGTATAATTCCATTTGTATGAAATATCCAGAATAGATAAATCCATAGAGACAGAAAGTAGAGGGGAGTTCCCTGGTGGTCTAGTGATTAAGGATTCGGTGCTTTCACCGCTGTGGCCTGGGTTCCGTTCCTGGTCAGGGAACTGAGATCCTGCAAGCTGCGCAGTGTGGCAAAAAAAACCCCAAAAACATAGAGAAAGAAAGTAGATTGGTGTTTTCCAGAGGCTGCGGTGTGGGTTTTATTTGGGGTGGCGAAAATGTTTTGGAACCAGATGGATGGGATGGTTGCTCAGCATTGTGAATGTACACTGAATTATACATCTTAAGTTGGTGACTTTTATATGAATTTATTATTATTATTATTAATTTTTATTGGAGCACAGTTGCTTTACAATGTTGTGTTAGTTCCCTGCTGTACAGCAAAGTAAGTCAGTCATACGTATACATATATCCACTCTTTTTTAGTTTCCTTCCCATTTAGGTCACCACAGATCACTGAGTAGAGTTCCCTGTGCTCTACAGTAGGTTCTCATTAGTTACCTATTTTATACATAGTAGTGTATATATGTCAGTCCCAATCTCCCAATTCATTCCACCCCCTCTTTCCCACCCAGTAACCATAAGTTTGTTTTCTACATCCGTGACTCTACTTGTTTTGTAAATAAGTTCTTTTGTACCCCTTTTTTTTGGATTCCACATATAAGCGGTATCATCTGATATTTGTCTTTATGTGTCTGACTTCACTCAGTATGACAGTGTCTCGATCCATCCATGTTGCTGCAAATGGCATTATTTTGCTCTTTTCTTTTGGCTGAGTAGTAGTCCAATGCATGTATGTACCACATCTTCTTTATCCATTCATCTGTCAGTGGACATTTAGGTCGCTGCCATGTCTTGGCTGTTGTGAACAGTGCTATGAACATGTATAGTTCATATATATGAACTATAGTTTGAATTACAGTTTTGTCTGGGTATATGCCCAGGAGTGAGATTTCTGGATCATATGGTAATTCTATTTTTAGTTTTTAAAGGAACCTCCATACTGTTCTCCATAGTGGCTGTACCAATTTCCATTCCCACCTGTTAAACGAATTTCACCTAAAGAAAACACTAATGTTTGTCTAGTGTCAAAGGCTTAGTAAGTGTCTGTTGGTAATATTTCGTACATACATTTAAGAAAGAGAGTTCTCGTTATTGGCAAACAAAAATTTACCTCATTGCTGTGAAGTATCTGCTGAATCCTTTCCTTTCTCTGCATCCCATCCTACCCCCAACCAATGGACAATTACTAGAACATTTAAAAACTACCACATTCTCAGAAAGTACATTTTTCTGCCTTTTATATTCAGTGCACAGTGCTAGTGCTAGACTGCCAAGAAAATATTTTATCCCAATAGTAAAGAAACGATACAGCTAAAGAAATTCTGAGAGATCACTAAAAACAGCTTATGAACTGTTATTAAACAAAGGGAGGAAGTAGCTTATGAGAGCTCATTGACATGACCGTATTTGTAAAAACTAAAGGGGAAAACAGTGGATTTACTCTCTTGAAAAGATTCTTTAAGGATAGTGTTTGCACTTATCATTTATGTTTACATGACGACATAGCACAGAGCTCCTGCTGGTCTATAAATACTTCATCCCCTAGACGGAGTCTGTTTAATAAAGATTTTTTTATGTTTCTACTCAGAAATCTACATACTTCTACATATTTCATTTGATGCTAGTTGGGTTTATCCTTTTTGCATTACATTAGTTTCGCTAGGGCTGCCATAACAAAGTACCATTGACGGGATGATTTAAACAAAAATTTACTTTCTCACAATTCTGGAGGGTGGAAATTAGAGATCAGGGTGTTGGCAGAGTTGGTTTCTTCTGCGGTCTCTCTCCTTGCCTTGTAGATGACTGTCTTCTTCCTGTGTCTTCACATTGTTGTCTTACCTCTGTGTGTCTGCAGCCTCGTCTCCTATTCTGATAGGGATGCCAGTCATACTGGATTAGGGCCTTAATTACCTATCTCCAAACACAGTCACATTCAAGTATTGGGGGTTAGGACTTAAACATATGAATTTTGGAGGAACACAGGTCAGCCCATATATCACGAACAAATTCCTTTTCTTTTCCAGGTCAATTTGCTGAGAACGAAACTAATGAAGTCAATTTTAGAGAGATCCCTTCACATGTGCTATCAAAAGTATGCATGTATTTTACCTACAAGGTTCGCTACACTAACAGCTCCACGGAGATTCCTGAATTTCCAATTGCACCTGAAATTGCACTGGAACTGCTGATGGCTGCAAACTTCCTAGATTGTTAAATAAAATAAGTTATAATAAACTGTTAACTTTTTTCAGTATTTAATACCTGTAGTTCAGTTAGTAATTTTTTCATATATAGCATGTTGCCTGTGTGCAGTTGAACTTTAAAGTTCGTTGCAAAGCAGATTATCTTCTGTTCTTTTGCATAGCAATCAGAGTTGAAATTTGTTTGCTACATCAACAAATTAAGGACATTTTCACAAATTGAGAAATAAACAAATATGCCAATTCGTAGGTCGTTTTGCCTTATCCTTTGGATGTGATTTTTAAAATTAGAGCAGTGGTGATATAGTAAATGCTGAAATTTAAGCATAAATTCAACATGTTCTACAGGTAAATTATGGGGCTACATATTTTTATGTTTTTAGTGTTTTTTTAAAAACCTATTCTGATCTTATAGCTGTCATTAGCATTACTAGAGTTATGCAATTGCATATAATTGCATTATAAACATGTTTATAACTTAGCCAAAATATTGATTTTTATAACTGTCAAAGACATGGGAGTTGAAATTTCTTATGTGTCTTTTGATAAACTGCAGTATTGTTTAAGTGTATCTTGTCTTTTTGTTTATTGCTACAATTTAAGAACTTTATTTAAAATCAGTTTTGGAAGATTACTAGGTACAGCTTTTGGAGCAGAGACTTTTTGAACTGTAGGCACATGGTCAACAAGTAAACTACATACTTCAGTTTCATGTGCATTGTGCATTTTGGCCAATCCATTGACTATAAAGTTTCCTTTGCAATATTCATTCTTACATAGTCCCTTGCTGTGATTACACTTCTCATTATTTAAATATGTTTTAAAAGACTCACTATGAAGTTTTTCATCTAGATCCTAAGAGCAAGACTTCTCTGACAATTCCAGTCTTCCTCCATTCAACTGAAATGTTATAAAATAAGAAAAATGTGGAGAGACGCAGTGCAAATCTAATAATGCACTTTGATATAGTATATTAATTATCTTCTATTAATTAAAGTATGTCCCACTAGATATGATATCCATAATCTGGGTCTTCTACTGAACTCAAACTTATAGAAGAGGTCATTCAGCTTTTACACTAAGACAAAAAAAATATGAAGAACTATAATAGAGTGTCTCTGCTTAGTCGTGAAAAGAGAAGCACTAGAGTTGGGTTTATTATTGTCTCTTAGTAGTAAAACAAACCTGTTATTATAGGGTCTATAAATTTAAGTCTTCAGCTTACTTCTTTAAGACTGGTTCAATATGGACCAGTTTTTCTGGAACCTGCAAAAACCATAAACAACCAAGA
Source organism: Mesoplodon mirus (assembly GCF_964341445.2). Taxonomy (NCBI): domain Eukaryota; kingdom Metazoa; phylum Chordata; class Mammalia; order Artiodactyla; family Ziphiidae; genus Mesoplodon; species Mesoplodon mirus. The sequence goes on from NC_138992.1 coordinate 60,929,984, forward strand.
TCAATAGAAGTAATTTTTCCTCTTAGAAGACCTAACATTGTTATTGAAAGCAATTAAATATAAATGTTAGTTGCATATATTTTAGTAACATCTTAAGACATACTGTTACATATTTTAGTATAGAATTATCAAGTACTAGAATTATATTCTGCTACTTGGTGACAATGACAATTATAAACCTAAGTGGTGATCTTAAAGGTCAAGGTGATAGCTAGAATACAGTTTAACTTTGACCCATTTTAGTAGGTTACTTTATATGTTAGGTCCACAAGTTACCTTAAGTTCAAAATATTGAAATAGAACTGAAAGATCAGGAAAAACTGTATAGCTTGCGGCAAATGATACTTGCATGTTAATAAAGGCTATTGACTGAAAGGTTTGATGAACACTTGGTGTTTGATCTTTTTAGCCTTAATTTTCTCTTTTTCTGAGGATGTATGAAACTATTGGCTTCAGGACATGTTGCCATATGATTGAGTAGCAGGAATTTTTATTTGGTTCAGTTTAAGAGATGATTTTATATAGTATTGAGACCTTAATAGTTTTCTGACACTTGGTGATTAGTTTACTTTTTGAATTATGTGCAATCTACCCAATACTTTTTCTGCATAGAAAATAGTACCACAAAATCCTTTGTTTTATTCAGTTAATATTTCATTTTTGTATTGTCTAGATTATTTTATGCTTTTTAGACTGCTTATCTTTCATGCAATTATTATTGGTAGATAAGTCTCCTTTTGAAGAGCTGTTAATATTGAGGAATACAATTTACTATAAGTAAATTCAGCTCATGTTAAAAGAGAAATACATTTAGAGACATCTTGCTATATATGGAGCTGTCATCTTAGCTGTGGGTCGTTTTGCTAAATTTATCAATTATTCTTTCAAAATGGTGCAGGTATTCTGAGAACTTATATAAAGTTGCTGTTAAAGATTGAAGAGTGTTTAAAGCTAGTAATTCCTATCTGTGTAGAGGAAAATTCATACAAATTAACAAAGCTTGGTTGTATTTAGACTTAGCAGTACTAAGTTGAGCTTCTGTTTAGTTATTTCTAAGTTTGGTAAAACACATAAGATCTGGAAATCAATAGATGTGGTTGATTTTATATAGTGTTTTATTTGCAATATATAAATCTCATTTAATTCCAGGCTAGTCATATTTGTGCTAAGTCTTTATATTCCTATTAGGCTATAATAAGAAACTCTTAAATATTACACCTAATGGTTTGTTGGTTTAAACAAATATTTATTAGTCTAGAAGTATTTTGGTATATCACAGCACCAAACTAAGTTAAAAAGTATAAAATCTTGTGCTAATAAGCCAAGTTATCTTGAACGGGTGACTGGTTCTTCATTTCACTTCTAGGAAATTAAGGGGACTACACATCAATAGGGTGATGTTTACCACATTTTTAATGAACGAACAAGATTGTGTTTGTGGATATTGCTTAAATCTAAGATTGTAACATTACAGATGATCAGATTAGAAGAACTATAGATGAGAAAAAATGCCTTTCTTGCTGCATCTTTTAAGTAACAGTCCATAAATTTCAGCTTTTGCTACTTTTGATTAAGCATTAAATATTACACAGCAGTACTAAATACATTAACTAGATTAATTTAGATACTTGTTGTTTTCTATTGCCTGCTATATAAAGAAAATTCAATTTTAGTGATGGTCATCATTAACTTTATGATACAAAGGGAAATTTATGTGCAGTTTTCATATCAGTATATGCAATGCCAGGTCAACCCAAAACTCAGTTTTCATTTATGCTCTCATATAGTAATTTATCCTGAATTAGGTACATATGTATTTTCTTTATTTACTCCATATTTCTTTACCTGAAAACAGAAGACTTTTTTTTTAATGCCCTATAGAATATTCAGTTTCCTTTCTCCACATTCCCTTAGTTGCCCACCGGCCCCCCTCCCCATACACACACACTGTATGTTTTTTAAACTGGGAAAATTTTAATGTTGCTTTGAGATAGAACTCATAGTCTTAATCACCATATTGTTCTATAAGTTTTGTGTTTATGTTATTATTCTAATATAGGACACAGGTGCATCAGTATTAGGTTTGTTTCCCCCTCTTTATAGTACTAGATGCTTAGCATTTTTAATACAAAAATGTTATATTTAGGTATATATTTATATGCTAACATCCTTATCTGTGATAGCATCTATTGCTTCATTATTTAGAGAAGCATGTATAAGATGTCAGCTTACAAGAAAAATTCAAATTTCATGTCTTTTTATTCAACCAGAATTGTCTAAAATTTTTTAATTTGAGCCGCCTTTTACATCATGAAGTAAAGCTTGTGATTAATTCTGCCTATGCATACCAACTGGCCCAGATCAACATCAGTAGAATTTTAACTATAGGCATATTAAATTTTGATGCAAGCTTATCAAATATATTTTCCTTTTGAATCAGTATAGTGTTATTTCTGCTCTAGAAAACTTCAAGGATCTGTGCATCCATCTCAAGTATAATTTTGAATTGTAAAGTACATTTTCTTCAGACCATCAAAGAAAGTTTTTGTTTTTCCGTAATTTCACTCAGCTGTTTTTGAAAATGCATGTTTCCTTAGTTTCTTACAGCCACCATTTGAATCAGCCAATATGTTCCTTTTTGATATTTGTTTTTTGTTTTAATGAGGATCCAAGACAAAAAGTTACGGTAATCCAAGGTCACAAGCTAATTTATGGTGAGATTCTAGATCCAGGTCATAGTTAAAGTTAGAACAAACACGGTGCTTAGATTCTAGAAACACCCTATGAATGGTGCATCTAGGAAAGATGTTTGTTAAGAGTACTGAAATAAATAATATACAGAATATTGAAATGGTGGAATTGGGATAGGGAGTTAATGCATGAGATGGGCTTATAAAGTAATAAATGCCTTTTAAAGTATATAACATTTCTATCCAAATGAACATCATCCTTAGTAGGGCTATTGTTGCTCAAAAATATTTCTGGAACTGACTTCAGAGCTTATAATAAATGTTCTTTTGAATAGCCTCAGTGGTGGGAGATGCTTTTCTTTAAATGTTTTGCAGCAGTCAATGTTTTTGATCCAGACCTACTGAATAAAGATGAGTGGCCAGGCCAGGTCAGGAAGAAGATATATAATTAAAGGAATTAGAGTAGCTTTCTCATGTAGCCAGTAACCATGCCAGGAGCATGACATGTCACAAAACCAAATTTAAGAAAGCTGCGTCAGAGTTGTGATTCAAATGGGTTTTATAAAATTGCTACCTTACAGTGTAAAACATCATCTGTGTTACTTTGTTCAGAGTAGACAAGGTTTAAGCCTTGTACCTCCAGCAGTTTGGTTTCTCTGCAACATCATATTAACAGACAGTTTGGGGAACTCCCTGGCTGTCCAGTGGTTAGGGCTCGGCACTTTCACTGCCGGGCCCAAGTTCAATCCGTGGACGTGGAACTGGGATCTCGCAAGCCGGGCCGCACGTTCCCCGCCCCGCCCCGCCCCGCCCCCCAAAAAGACAGTTTTTCTGTTACTGGGAAGAATATGATCTACCTGATTAAGTACCATTCCATCCTTAAATACTGAAGGAACTCTCCAGTGAAAACTTATATTCCTAAAGAGCTGAGTCTATGAAGTTACTTTGGTGGAACGGCAATAGTAAAGTCATAAAAAGCCAAGAGCTAATGACACCACAATTTAAGTTATGTGATTGTTCTTAAATGCAACTATGTTTTTCTTTTCCTAATGGCAATTTTCGCCTTATCGTCTAAAAACTAGATTTTAAGAAAACAGGAATAAAGAAGGGAATTATTTCATATTTTGAGGGGGTGTTGATCTCATTCTCTCTCCCAGTCCCTAGCAGGGTGCTTTAAACATGGTATGTGGTATGTGTTCAATAAATGTTGAATCAAGCTCATTGGTGTGGAAAGGTAGTACCTCAATCATTCTACTGGATCCTTAAGTTTTATGTCTTAACTAATGTTGAAATAAAAGATTTGTCTGAACCTAACTGCAGATGTCTGCACATCATCCAGTCTGCCATTTGCAGGGAAGAATACTGAATGCGAAGGCAGGAAAGGTGGGTTCAAGACTGTTGTTGCTGAACGAGATTCTTGGTGTTCTCCCATGAAAAATAATAGCAGTCTCTGAACAAACATTTCTCCAAAGAACATATACAAATGACCAACAATACCTGAAAATTTGCCCAAGTCATGAGGCATTAGGGAAATGCTAATCAAAAACCACAATGTGATATTTCACACCCCCTAGGATAGCTATAATAAAAAAGATGGACATTAACATATTGACCAGGATGTGTAAAAATTACAACTCATCCTTGCAGGTGGAGATGTAAAATGGTGCAGCTACTGTAGAAAATAGTTTGGTGGTTCTTCAAAACGTCAAACCATGTGACCCATCGTGGTATAGACCTAGGTATATACTCAGAAGTACCCGTTGGAGGTTTTTAAACGTCAAAATAGCCACAGAGAAGAAAGTTATGATTGAAGACTACTCTTTAAAGAAAGGATAGAGTAACATTTTATGAGGTGCAGCTATCCATCCTAAGCAAATTCATAGCCTTTATTACAGATGACAGAATGAGAAAACAAGCATTAAATTCAAAAGGTTTGAAACAAATGCCAACAAAATCAGGATGAAAGAATTAACAAAAATAGCAAAAACAATTAGAAAATATGAATTAGTAAATTAGAAGGACATTTATAAATAGAAGAGCTGGTTCGGAACAGTAGAAAAACACGGGACGTATCGAGAAAAATGAGGAAGCAAAAATATATGGATGAGATAGAAAATAATACTCAACATTTGTTATGAGAAAGTTAATACCCCAAAACAGAGAAAAGCTCTTAAATTATGAGATTATTATTTATACCAAATTTTTAAATTATGATTGAGTGATTTTCTAGGAAAATAGAAATTATGAAAATTAAACCAAGACAAAATCTGAATACATCAATAACCATGAAAGGAAAGAGAAGTAGTTGTCAAGATATTCTCCCAAAGAAACGTAAGACTAGATTATTCTAGTATTTTTTAAAAATCTTCACGGAGCATGATTCACAAAGATAGCAAATTTCTAAATTCCTGTTACAAAGCTAGTATAATTCTGATAGCAAATTCTGAGATAACAGACTTAAAAAAAAATCCTATAGGCCTATACCACAGGTATATAGAGACAACAATCCTAAATAAAATACTAGCAAATCAAATCCAGACTATAGTCAAAGTATACTACACCATAATTAAATGAGGTTTATTCTAAGAAAACAAGGATGGTTTAAGGTAAGAAAATTTATTGATGTAAATTTACTGAAAGAAAAATGTAGGATCATTTCAATAGAGGTTTAAAAATAATTTGGCAAAATATCATTTCCACTCCTAATTTTAAACTAATATACTACGAATAGAATGTTTCATTTATTATTTTAAAGCAACATTAAGCTAAAGTTATCATACTTAACAAAAAACATTTATCAGAGGTGCTCTCATTGAAAATGAGGACCACTTAACAAGTGTGGGTGAGGATGTGGAGAAAAGAGAACCCTCATGCACTGTCAGTGGGAATGTAAAATGATGCAGCCACTATGGAAAACAGTATGGAGGTTCTTCAAAAATTAAAAATACAACTACTGTATGATCCAGCAATTCCACTTCTGGGTATTTATCCAAAAACAAACCCAAAAACACTAACTCGAAAAGATATATGCACCACCCCCCTGTTCATTGCAGCATTATTTACAATAGCCAAGATCTGAAAACAACCTATGTCCACCAAAGAATGAATGGATAAAGAAATTGTGGTATATAAATACAATGAAATATTATTCAGCCTTTAAAAAGAAGAAAATCCTGCCATATGCAACAATATGGATTGACCTTGAGAGCATTAAGCTAACTTACATAAGTCAGAGAAAGACAAATACCATACAATCTCACTTACATGTGAAAACAAAAACCCAAGCTCACAGATACAGTAAGCAGATTGGTGGTTGCTAGAGGTGGGGGGTGAGGGGTGAGCAAAATGGGTGAAGAGGGTCAAAAGATACAAACTTCCAATTATAAAATAAGTCATGGGGATGTATGTACAGCATGGTGACTGTAGTTAGTAATATATTACACATTTGAAAGTTGCTAAGAGAGTTAATCTTAAAACTTCTCAGAAGAAAACAATTTTTTCTGTGTATAGTGACAGATGTTAACTAGACTTATTGTGGTGATCATATTGCAATATATACAAGTATCAAATCATTCTGTTTTACACCTGAAAATAATATGTTACATGTTAACTATACCTCAAAATAAAAAAAAAAACATGAGAATACTTGCTATCAATACACTACTTAGCATTTCTTGGAAATATCCAGACGTTGCTGTTAATTTTTTTATGTAGGTATAAATACTGGAAAAGAAGAGACAAAAATATCTGCAGGCAATATAGAATCTCACAGGAAAATCCCCAAAGTCTCAACTGAAAAATTCTGAAATCTAAAAGAGAGAAGTAGAAAATGTAGTGGACATTTGTAGAATGTTTTCTTTTCTTTTCTTTTGGCTGCACAGCATAGAAATCCCCATCCTGGGTTTGGGAAATACCCATTATCTAAATCCAGGTGAAGGGGGCATCCCCACACCCTGCTACAGAAATCAAAAAAGAGACTTCTTGGGGACTTCCCTGGTGGCACAGTGGCTAAGACTCTGTGCTCGCAATGCAGGGAGCCCAGGTTCGATCCCTGGTCAGGGAACTAGATACCACATGCATGCCACAACTAAGAGTTTGCATGCCACAACTAAGGAGCTCATGTGCCACAACTAAGGAGCCCACCTGCTGCAACTAAGACCCAGCACAACCAAATAAATAATAAATTTTTTAAAAAGATAGAGACTTCTTCCCTGCCTCCTGACTGCCAGGGCACAGGAACATGACCAAGGAACCCTCCACATCCTTCCAATAATTGCCTTCTCTTTTCTACCTAGGCTTTCTGTTGGGAATTATAACTCCTACAGAAATTGATATTGAGGGTAGGTTGCAGGCAACAAACCCTCCAGAAAATGGAGGAATCTAATTGTGATTACCTTGCCCAGGTAGGGCCAAAAGTGGTGGCAATTCCACAATATTCATAAATGGGAATCTGAAATCAAAGAGCTCAGGGAGGTTAAATAGCTGTTCAAGTTATTTCTTGCCTGTTGAGGACAGGGCTTTGGATGATTTCAATGCACCTATGAAAGAATAAGATGGAAGACATCAAGAATGAATGGTGTGAAACACAAAAGACCCCCGAATAGCCAAAGCAATATTGAGAAAGAAAAACAGAGCTGGAGGAATCAGGCTCCCTGACTTCAGACTATACTACAGAGCTACAGTAATCAAAACAGTATGGTACTGGCACAAAAACTGAAATACAGATCAATAGAGTAGGATAGGAAGCCCAGAGATAAACCCACACACATATGGTCACCTAATCTATGACAAAAGGAGGCAAGAATATACAATGGAGAAAAGCTATACAATATACAATGGAAAAATAAGTGGTGCTGGGAAAACTGGACAGCTACATGTAAAAGAATGAAATTAGAACACTCCCTAACACCATACACAAAAATAAACTCAAAATGGGTTAAAGACCTAAATGTAAGGCCGGACACTATAAAACTCTTAGAGGAAAATATAGGCAAAATACTCCTTGACATAAATTGCAGCAAGATCTTTTTTGATCCACTTCCTAGAGTAATGAAAATAAAAACAGAAATAAACAAATGGGACCTAATTAAACTTAAAAGCTTTTGCACAGCAAAGGAAACCATAAACAAAATGAAAAAACCCTCAGAATGGGAGAAAATATTTGCAAACAAAGCAACTGACAAGGGATTAATCTCCAAAATATACAAACAGCACATGCAGCTCAATATCAAAAAAACAAACAACCCAATCCAAAAATGGGCAGAAGACCTAAATAGACATTTTTCCAAAGAAGACATACAAATGGCCAAGAAGCACATGAAAAGCTGCTCAACATCACTAATTATTAGAGAAATGCAAATCAAAACTACAGGAGCTATCACCTCACACTGGTCAGAATGGCATCATCACAAAATCTACAAACCAATAAATGCTCGAGGGGGTGGGGAGGAAGGGAGCCCTCTTGCACTGTTGGTAGAAATGTAAATTGATACAGCCACTATGGAGAACAGTATGGTGGTTCCTTAAAAAACTAAAAATAGAACTACCATGTGACTCAGCAATCCCACTACTGGGCACATATCCAGAGAAAAACAGAATTCAAAAAGGTACATGCACCCAAATGTTCATTGCAACACTATTCACAATAGCCAGTACATGGAAGCCACCTGAATATCCATCGACAGAGGAATGGATAAAAAAGATGTGGTACATATATACAATGGAATATTACTCAGCCATAAAAAGGAATAAAATTGGGTCATTTGTAGAGATGCGGATGGACCTAGAGACTGTCATACAGAGTGAATAAGTCAGAAAGAGAAAAACAAATATCGTATGTTAACGCATATATGTGGAATCTGAAAAAATTGGTATAGACAATCTTATTTACAAGGGAGAAATAGAGACACAGACATAGAGAACAAACGTATGGATACCAAGGGGAAGAGTGGGGGTGGGATGAATTGGGAGCTTGGGAGTGAGATATATACACTATTGATAGTATGTATAAAGTAGATAACTAATGAGAACCTACCATATAGCACAGGGAGCTCTACTCAGTGCTCTGTGGTGACCTAAATGGGAAGGAAATCCCAAAACGAGGGGATATATATACATGTATAGCTGATTCACTTTGCTGTACAGTAGAAACTAACACAACATTGTAAAGCAACTGTACTCCAATAAAAATTTTTAAAAAAAGATGTATGCACCCCAATGTTCATTGCAGCACTATTAACAATAGCCAGGACATGGAAGCAACCTAAAAGTCCATCAGCAGAGGAATGGATAAAGAGGATGTGGTATATAAGTACAATGGAATATTACTCAGCCACAAAAAGAACAAAATAAAGCCATTTGCAGCAACATGGATAGACCTAGAGATTGTCATACTGAGTGAAGTAAGTCAGACACAGAAAGACAAATACCACGTGATATCGCTTATATGCAGAATCTTAAAAAAAAGGGGGTACAAATGAACTTATTTGCAAAACAGAAGTAGAGACACGGATGTAGAAAACAAATTTACGGTTACTGGGGATAAGGGGGAGAGGGATAAATTGAGAGACTGGGACTGACATATACACACGACTATATATAAAATAGATAACTAATAAGAAGCTGTTGTATAGCACAGGGAACTCTACTCAATACTCTGTAATGGCCTATATGGGAAAAGAATCTAAAAAAAAAGAGTGGATATATGTATATAACTGATTCACTTTGCTGTACACCTGAAACTAACACAACATTGTAAATGAACTACACTCCAATAAAAATTTAAAAAATAATTTTTAAAAATCTAATGGAAATAATTTCAGGAAAAATTAAAAACTCATCAGTTGATATATTGTTCTGAACAAAATCAAAATGCACCAAACTCAGTTTCTGATTTTATCTTACCACTAGCCTGTACTCCAATTATCAGTTACAATAACTAAACCCTGTTTTCAATTTTAAAAAATGAAAAAGACTTATAGCCTGAGAAGTGGAATGGTTGCTTTTCTTTTTTATTTTTTTGGCCACGCGTGCGGCTTACAGGATCTTAGTTCTCTGACCAGGGATCAAACCTGTGCCCCCTGCAGTGGAAGCATGGAATCCTAAACACTGGACCGCCAGGGAATTCCCTGGAGTGGTTGCTTTTAATGGTACTGGGTGCTTAAAGAAAGAGGACAACCTCAAATCCCACAAATTTCAAGGCACAGTAGACTCCTAGGAAATTTCTAGTATTCTGTTATTTAACCACAGATAGCTTTCTGATCATTGTAAAACCAAACTTGAAGATTGATCCAATAAGCCAAATTAAAATGTCAGTTCAGTTAGTGTCTGGTGGTTATATGTCTACCATGTAAAATTTAAGATATTGATTGAGAAAAGGGTGGTAACCTAAAAAATTGAACAGGGATCATTTTGAACCCCTCATGACCCTCCTCAACAGCTAAATCAACCTGCCACCATCTTTTGGTAAGAAGCAGGGACTCCCTTATACCTGGAGATACCTTCTGGGGAGAGGTAATTCTCACCTCACATGCTGTTGTTTCAGAGTAAGAATACAAATGGATCCCTGGGGACTCCCAGGATTCAGCATCAAAGTTAATGAAAGATTACTGCCAACTCCATAAAGACAAGATCACCAGGAGTTTAGATCCCTCAGGAAAAAAAGTTCAAGTCACGCTACTGGGTAAAAAACTCCAGCCAGGACGTTTACTGGCTGAAGGCAAAGGAAACAGTAATGGAAGAGGAAAATCATAAAAACCTGCTTCAACCTTACTACCCGTTGCAGAAATGACAATTACAACCTTTCCTTTATATTCTTCCCTGCTATGCCCTGTGTATATTTATATGTGTTAACTACTTTCCTTTTTTGTTTTTCCCACCATCTCCTTTTCCCACCACTATTTTATTTAGGTCTTTTGGAGTTTTAACTTTATAATTAGTCCTTGAGGGGATCACAAGAGAACTAGACAAGAAACTGATATTATTTAGAGAACTCAGATTTTTTTTTAATTCAGTAATTGGCAAGACAGTTGCTCCCCTTCAAGAAAAGAAGGGCTAGTGCTTATTTTTCCCAGTTTTACTGAGATATAACTGAGATGCAGCACAGTATAGGCTTATTTATCCATTCCACTGTTGATGGACATTTAGGTTGTCTCCAGTTTTGAGCTGTTACAAAAAATACTGCTATGAACTTTTTTGTACATGGTTTGTCACTAGTGCAATCTTATCTCCCTTTTTCGCATCTCCTCCAAGCCTTTGCTGTCTCTCTTTTTTAAAAAATATAAATTTATTTATTTATTTATTGTCTGCATTGGATCTTCGTTGCTGCGCACTGGCTTTCCCTAGCTGTGGTAAGCGGGGGCTACTCTTTGTTGCGGTGCACGGGCTTCTCATTGCAGTGGCTTCTCTTTGTTGTGGAGTGCGGGCTCTAGGCGCGTGGGCTTCAGTAGTTGTGGCACGAGGGCTCAGTAGTTGCGACTCGCAGGCTTAATTGCTCCGCAGCATGTGGGATCTTCCCGGACCAGGGATCGAACCCGTGTCCCCTGTGCTGGCAGGCAGATTCTTAACTACCGGACCACCAGGGAAGTCCAAGCCTTTGATGCCTCTTTATCTTCACTTACCAGTTCGCTCCACAGTTCACTGCAACAAGAAGTAATCTGATGAAGAGCATTGACGTACTCCACATTGCCAATTCAGTTTTTGTTTGTGTGTGTTTGTTTTACAAATCTTGAATGAATTTACATTATTGATTACTTCCTCCCTCCTCAAGACTCTTTTGACTTCTAGGCCACATTTCTCTTAAATGTTGGTGTTCCTTTAGCCACTGACCTCAGCATTATGCTTTTTTCTCCCCTAAACTCTCTCTTGGAGTGATCTCTTTATTTTCATGGTTTCAAGTGTAATCATTTAACTGAATGAGCTGGACTCCATGTGGTGCTGTCTTATTTACAAACCAGATATGTATATAAATCAATTGTTTGTGACATGTAAAGTAAGTCATGCAGAATAGGTCACATATACAAACCATCTGTTATTTTGTTAATTTTCATTGTCTCTTCTTAGGAGATCCACATGAAATGACTAGTTTAGATTCAAAATTATAAAAATAATACTTTTGTTTTGTAGATATGCTTTTTTAAAAGTATCACTCTAAATCATGAATTTGGAGTTTCCGATACTTTTTTTTTTGTCTGCGCCCCTGCAGCGTGTAGAATCTTAGTTCCTCGACCAGGGATTGAACCTGGGCCCAAAGCAGTGAAAGCACGGAGTCCTAACCACTGAACCGCCAGGGAATTCCCCTGATACTTTTTTTTTTTAAAGGCTATTTATTCTTTTTTTTTTTTAAGACCATACTTCATTCAGATTTCTTTTGCTTTTTTTAAAAAAAAATTTTTTTATTTATTTATGGCTGTGTGGGGTCTTCGTTTCTGTGCGAGGGCTTTCTCTAGTTGCGGCAAGTGGGGGCCACTCCTCATCACGGTGCGCGGGCCTCTTATTATCGCGGCCTCTCTTGTTGCGGAGCACAGGCTCCAGACGCGCAGGCTCAGTAATTGTGGCTCACGGGGCTAGCTTCTCCGCGGCATGTGGGATCTTCCCAGACCAGGGCTCGAACCCATGTCCCCTGCATTGGCAGGCAGATTCTCAACCACTGCACCACCAGGGAAGCCCTCCCCTGATACTTTTTGAAATCCCATTTACAGCTCAGTTGGATTATGTTAGCATTTTTAAATTGTTAACTAAAGCACCCCAGTATTTCTACAAAAATTACAATGAAATCAAGTTCCTTATTATACTTATAAAAGTGATTTTTAAAAACTCAAAATAGTACATCATGTCCATTGCATTTTATCTTAGACTTTTAAACATAGTTTTTTTTTTTTTTGGTTTTTTTTTTTTTGCGGTACGCGGGCCTCTCACTGTTGTGGCCTCTCCCGTTGCGGAGCACAGGCTCTGGACGCGCAGGCTCAGAGGCCATGGCTCACGGGCCCGGCCGCTCCGCGGCATGTGGGATCTTCCCTGACTGGGGCACGAACCCGTGTCCCTTGCATCGGCAGGTGGACTCTCAACCACTGCACCACCAGGGAAGCCCTAAACATAGTATTTTAAACACATCATTTCAAATTTTGATTCCCTCTGATAGGTGCGTGGAATTTGACATCTGGAAAGAAAACTTGAAGATTTTACAGTCTGATTTACTCATTTTATTGATAAGGAAATAAACCCAGAGACATTAAGAGCCTTGACCAAGCTTGCTAATGACAGAGCTGGAATAAGAATACAAGCCTTGGATTCCTGGCCTGTTGGCTTTTCCAATCCAATAACCAAGCTGCTGGTTGCTAAACTGCCTCTGTTTCTCTGATGAGATCAGCCAGTGGGAGACTAAGAATAACCACTCTGGGGAGACACAGACTCAAGTAAGGACGGACTCGTCAGCTCTGCCTCTTCATCCTCCGACAAGCATATTCTCATAGGACTGCTCCTAACTCACCGGTCTAGTGAATCACTAGAACTCAAGCATTCATAAATCACATGACACTATCAATATTGCAGGATTTGCCCATTGATCCCTTTGTGGGTCCTTTAAGAAATTAGACTATTTGGTTTCCCATATTTCTTCTCCTTTTCTGCCAGAAAGTCCAGCTGCTTTTAGTCCCCTGTGTCACAGGCTCTGCCTTTTCCTTGGCAGGGAAGACCTCAGGCACATACACAGCTTGTGTACGTCCTGGTTTTTTTCTTCCAGGGAGATGGGGGTGGGGGTAGTTTGTGAGGTGAAGGAGAATCACTTCCTTGAACCTGATGGTCATTTCTAATTGCTATGGAAATTAAAAAATGAACATGATTATCAAATCTAACAAAGACAGCTATTATTCCTTAATATTATCTAATACCTATTTTCTGCTTAAATTTCTCCAGTTGTCTCCAAGATACCCTTTAAAAAAAATTTTTTTTTAAGAGAGAAATTTTTATTTTTTATTTTTTGGCTGTGTTGGATCTTTGTTGCTGCTCACGGGCTTTCTCTAGTTGCGGCGAGCGGGGGCTACTCTTGTTGCAGGGCATAGGCTCTAGGCTTGTGGGCTTCAGTAGTTGTGGCTCACGGGCTCTAGGGTGTAGGCTCCGTAGTTGTGGAGCACAGGCTTAGTTGCTCCGCCGCATGTGGGATCTTCCCGGACCAGGGCTCGAACCTGTGTCCCCTGCACTGGCAGGCAGATTTTTAACCACTGCGCCACCAGGGAAGCCCTCATATAGAGTTTGTGAGAGCTCCACTTCCTCTCCTACTTTTGGAATTGTCAGGCATTTTGTCTTTTGCCTATCTGATAGGAAGCTCTACTCTGTAAAGAAATGAGATGTGTAAAAAACAAACAAAACAAAACAAAAACTGAAGAAATGTGAGCTGAAGAGAAGAGTGAAATGTGAAACTGAAAGAGATGTGAGCCTAGTCCTCAAACACTGTATAATCAATTGTTTTAGATATAAACATTTCATGCTTCCTGGAGATAATTATATGCTCCCACCCCATCTGAAAGTCACTGTTTTAGCTCCTGAGTACATCAGGATCTTTTATATATCAATGAAAGAATGAAGAAGATAGTGAGGTAATTATGTACTATTTACTATTTCCTGGAAAGATATGACTGGTACTGACTTTTCCCTCCGATGAAGGTCCTCTTTAACACATATAAAATCCAATGGACCAGATGTTGATTTTACTGTGAGGAGTATTAGGATTCCTGTAACCCTTTTCTTCCTTATTAGTATTTGTCATGGCAGGTTGTTGATTCTGATGATGTCATAATGCTTTGTTTGTGGGGTCATCTAAAGACACATACCTTAGGAAGAATTGGCTTTTAAACAAAGTGAACCTTAGATGGTAAAACGATCAATTTTCTGAGATCATAGGGATAAAGATCTCCAGAACAAAATATATCTGGAAAAGCTTTCCTCTTTCATGATATGAGTTTTACTCAGTTGAAATGTAGGCAACACAACTGGGCTGACACCTGATATGTTTCTGGATCACCCTTGGTTGCCAAAAGCCTCCAAACATTCCTCAAGGACGCAGTCATTTTGCACAACAAAGGGAAAACCTGCCCCTTTCTGGCAATCGGGTGGAAGTCTAAGAGGAAAAAAAGTATACCAATATAAATTCCTCTCTAGCGATGAAGAATAGGGTGTTTAATATTATACCATAGAATAAGTAGGGTACTTTAAGGATCTTTTTTCCTTTTTTGAACACATTTTACCTTAGAGAATTTCACAGAGAACATAATGATCTAAAGAGTGGGAAGGATGATATCTTACATTGCTCTTATATTTAAATCTTACATAAATTTCTTAAAAGAACTCCAAGTTAATAAAATGACAGATTTTTAAGCTTTCAGTCTGGTAAACTAAAAGCCTTCTACTCAATGTATCAGCCACCTACATTAAAAAAAAAAAAAAAAGAACAGGAAGTGCAAACATTTGGCTTCCATTTTCCTTTTATAAACCAATAACATCTTCAGTTCTAGAACAGCTTTTAAATATGTGGCTTCTGATAAATGTTGGCAGAACTGGTGCACTCCCAGAATAAATTCTGTGTACTCAGCTCTCCTTACTCATATACATCCCTAGGTGGAACGACCACAAAACTGCCCACTACAAAACAGGCTGAAGAGAAATCTGGATGTGACAGAAGGTATAAGTGTATATTATAGCGTGACACTGAAATTAAAAACAATTTCATGTCTAGGGTCAAATATCTAACCAAATGTCAGTGCCATAACACTATAACTATTACTGATACACGTGAAGTTTCAAACTGAGGGGCTAGGGTAACGGGGCAGAAATCGCACACAAACAAAAGAAAAACTTCCAAATGTTCTCTTCCCCTTCAGGCAAGTTTCAGTTCTATAAATCTACCCTTGCCTTTAAAATATCAAAGTGCTGTTCTGCCCTCAATTCTCATCCCGTTGTGCAAGGAAATCTGTCTCTCTTCCCCAAATTAGGAATATGAGAAGACTTCCAGGTCCGTAAAGACCAGAAAGCAGCCCTGCGGCAAGTTTTATCTTGCCCCAAAGCTGTGAAAGTGGGCATGGTAGTGTGGAAAAAGCATCCGAAAAGAAAAAATCTGTAAACCATACACCTGTGGTTGGAAAAACAAAACAAAACATTAAAAAAGCCCCAAAACCCACGGATCTGGATATCATCAGGATCTCGGGGTATAGACAGAAAAAAAAGAACAATCGTGGCTCGGGTCAAAACCCGAGGAGCATTTCCTAAGCGATCGGGGTAGCGAGTGGGGATCTTAGTGGAGGCTGGGGAACTGGATGTGACCGAACGTACGGACATCGCCATTCACCGCGGCCGGGTCCGCGCCTCCCCCGCCGGGCGCCTGGTACGCTAGCCAATCCCCTCGCGCACTCCCCTTCCCATTGGAGGCCCCGCCCCCCGCGCCCGGGATGCTGGGCCTCCGCGGCGTGACGCAAGCACGGCAGCTCCGCCCCCTGCGTCTCTGGCCTCACCGGCCTTGGGGGGGATGGTTCTATCATGGCGTCAATGCAGGTAAGAGGAGTTTGCAGCATCTGGGCGGGCTCCGGAGCCGCAGGGAGGATACGAGCGTTTCGTCCGGGGGGGTGTCTGGGACTCTGGGGCACCTGGGCCGGCTCCGGAGTGGCTCCGGTGGCCGGCCCTTCCCCAGCGTCCGGGCGTTGGGAGGGGTGAGAGGCGGCGAGAAGAAGGGGGTTTCTCGGTCGGTCGAAGCGGACACCAGCCGGCCGGGAAGTTGGGGGATAAAGAAGGCTAAGGGGAGGAAAGGGTGAAGTTTGATGTTCGCTCAGCGGCAATGGTCTCGGAATCATCTCCAGCTCACACGGACGGTTCCCGCTGGCCTGACCCCCGCCCCAGGGATGTCTTTTCCTCCGCGGTCCCCGGCTGGGCGGAAACAGCTGCTGTCGCCGTTGTCGCTGGGGCAGGGGCGGCCCTGAGAGGGGCTGAGTGTGGGGAGCTGAAAAGGCGTTGCCGGAGAAGGCGGCTGGCTGCAGAGGCGTTTCGCGGCCTCTGTTCAGGCCTCCCACGCCCGGCCTCCCTGGCCTGCTCGGCCCCTCTACTGCCCTTTTGGCTCTTAGTCCTTTGCCCCAGGGGTACCTTCCTCTCTCAGCCTCCGCACTCTCAACGAACATACGTCCAGCAGCCCATTTTCTCCCTCTCCCTGAAGCTGCCGTTAACCCATCAAAGTCCTTTGCCGCCTAATATGCAGTCTCCCCGAGAGACAAGTCACCAGCTCTCCATACCTCCCGGGATAGATAGCTCGCCCTCAAATCTTTTTATTTCCTACGGTGCCCCACCCTTGCGGTCGCGGTTAGGCTACAGCCTTTTACCCCTCTTCCCCAGACCTTTAGTGGAACCTTAGTTTGGTAGGAGGTGTTTTGTTAACCCGTGTTGTATTTACCTGACCTGGCAATGCGTGGTTTTCTGGTTTTCCAACTTAATAGGCTCCTTTTTACCAAATCCAGGGAGTTTGATTTTTTTTCAGGCAAAGATGGCATCCACAGTTGCAGTTTTGTAGAGATTAACTCTGCATTATCTATAGCTTGCATTTAATTTACAGATGAAGACTAACTCTGTCAAAACATAGGAAGAGAAGGCAGAACTCCTGTTTGGAGTGTCATCTGAGCGCTTTTTAGAGTTTTAACAACATCTTAAAGAGACCACGTTTTTCTTGGAAGGATTTTATGCTTTTGTTTCTAGAAGAATAAGCACGTTTCCCTGTCCCTTTTTTCCTCTTTTTAGGAGAGAAAAGTGCTTTTCTTTCATCTCTTCTCTTTTCTGCATCTTCTTCCTCTTCTGTGCACGTATTTGCTTCACATTTACTTCTGTGCTTTTGTGTTGTCTGTTCCCTTTCAGCCTCTCCATTCAAGACTCTTTTTACCTTTGCTTCTCCCTCTGGACTTTTCTGCAGAATAGAAAAAGAAAATTGTATATAACATTCCTAGTTGAAGAGATGTCATGAAGTAGTCCAGAGAAAAAACAAGAACAATTTCGGGAAACATTATACTTTACCCTAATCTCCCGAGAGACGTTAGAGAAGTTTCATCATTTGAGGCCAAAAAAGGAACTGTAGAACACTAGTTGAACAGTAGATCGGCTATATGACCAATTTAAGATTATTTGTATTAAAAGATTAAAATCCACTATACTTGTGATTATATTTGGCAGGAGGATTATAGGGATAACTAATTTGCTGATTAGATTTAGACTTTTAGTGTCTGGAGAAGACAGATTTCAGTTTTTAAGAGAAAAAAACTTGAGTCGGTACAAAACAATGTTGACAGTCTTGAATTTTACACGGCGACTTAAGCAGTGGAAACAATACTTGGCAGTGCAATACTGCCTTTTTCTGCATCCCAAGTACTACCTCTGACTGTCTTTTCACCCTTTATTCCCTTATGTCTTCTGATTAGAGGAATGGAAAACTGATGTTTCCTATTTTAATTAAAACTAAATTCTTCCTTTTATTTGTATTTTAAAAATACCTGATACAGATTTTCTGGTAGTATCTTTTTTATTAAAAATTTTTTTTATCGAAGCATAGTTGATATACAATAGTTTATGTTTCAGACGTACAATATAGTGATTCACAATTTTTAAAGATTATACTCCATTTATAGTTATTAGGAAATATTGGCTATATTCCCTGTGCTGTACAATATATCCTTGTAGCTTATTTATTTTGTACATAGTAGTTTGCACGTGTTAACCCTGTCTCCCTATCTTGCTCCTCTCCCTTTCCCTCTCCAGTGTTAACCACTAGTTCTTTATATCTGTGAGTCTGTTTCTTTTTTGTTATATTCACTAGTTTTACTTTTTAGATTCCACATGTAAGTGATACTGTACAATATTTCTTTCTCTGACTGATTTTATTTCACTGAGCATAATACTCTCCAAGTCCATCTGTGTTGTTGCAAATGACAAAGTTTCATTCTTTTTTACGGCTGAGTAATATTTCATTGTTTGTGTGTGTGTGCATGTGTGCACGCCAACATCTTATTTATATGTTCATCTGTTGATGGATACTTAGATTGCTTCCATATCTTAACAATTGTAAATAGTGCTGCTATGAACATTGGGGTGCATGTATCTTTTACATTAGTGTTTTTGTTTTCTTCTGATATATACCCAGGAGTGGAATTGCTGGATCAAATAGTAGTTCTAATTTGTTTTTTGAGGACCCTCAATACTATTTTTCATAGTGGCTGCACCAATGTACATTCCCACCAACAGTGTACAAGGGTTCCCTTTTCTTCACATCCTTTTTTGGTAGTGTCTTGAAAAATATTTTAATATAGATAAACTGAGCTTTTTGAAACACAGCACTTTCTGTGTGGTTATTCTGTGTCTTAGAACAACATTTTTTCCTGACCATCTTAATGGCAAAATTTAACTCCTCAAAACAAATAAATTATACATAAAACTACAGCTAAATTATGAAATTTGTTCATTCACTCATCAGTAATTTTTTTGAGGGCCCACTATGTGTCTGGTATTCATCTAGGTGCTGGGGATACAGCAGTGAACAAAAGCAGGCAAGATTTCTGCCCTTGTGAATGTAATAGTCTGGTTAGGGACAATGGATAAGAACAAATATTTAAGTTAATCGCTATTATATTAGAAGGTGATGGTGCTATGGAGAAAAATTGCGGAAGGAGGTTAGGAAATATTCTTTGGATTTTAATTTGAGTGCTTAGGAAAAAACAAGCTATACATGAATGCTGCTCTAACCATGTCTCTACCTAAAAAAGTTTTCAGTAGATTTCCTTATCTTAACCGGCACCAGGATATTATTGCTGATGAGGAGGTTACTTAAGCTATAAGAGGAACTGTATTTTAAAAACATGCATATTATACAAATGTAGCATAAGATTTGATTACTTACATTGATAAAAATAAATAAATGAATAAAATAAATTAGCCTTTAGGATCATCAGGATATCAAGTAAAGGTAGACTTTGAATTTCTTCTTTGGAGAGTATGTTGTACTTTGAATTTCTTCTTTGGAGAGTATGTTGTTGTTGTTTTGTCTTTTTTTTAAATTTTATTGAAGTATAGTTTATTTACAGTGTGTTAATTTCAGGTGTACAGCACAGTGATTCAGTTATACATTTATGTATATATATCTGTTCTTCTTCGGATTCTTTTCGGGGAGTATGTATTTTAAAGTTGATGTTGTAACTACTGCAGTATACTCTGTCAGTGCCTCTCAACCTTTTTTTAGGCTGTGGCACACACAGAAAATACTTTTTGAATTGCACACCAGGGTGGGTGAGATTGTTGGAGGCTAGAAGCACCTGGCCGAGCAGCTCAGAGTGAAACACTGGGGATGAGGATCAGTATTCTGGTACAACTGTAATGCTGGGGAAACTCTGCTCTGTAGTTTTGCTAGAGTTGTTCTTCAATATACAGTTCAGGATTGTGGTTTTCAGATTTATATGAGCCCTTTGAGATGTTCTTCCCCATTTTTTTTCTTTTTCTTTTTTCTTCCTAGAACAAAGTCACAAATCACCAAGTAAGATATGATTAGATTATGTTTTAAGAAACCATTCTTTGAGAATGGTGGGTTCATGGATACTTAAAATTGGCAGGAGTTAGAGTAAAGAAATAGATTTACTTTTAATTTTGATGATTCTAGAATTCTTAAAATATTATGTGGAAAAGTTGTCGATAACAAATTTTTAGATTTAGCATTTTCGGGACTTAGATAATTTGGTACAAACTTTCTATCCCCAAACTACAAAAGCATTATTAAAGTGAATTTTTATGTGATTCAAAACATTTCTTAAAAGTGTAGCAATATTAGGGTATTCTGTTTTCAGCTAAACCATAAAATAGTATTTTTTGTGTTATGTTTCTTTTTTCATTTTGTACCTAATCTTTTTTTTTCCCTATTGGCTCATTTCATATTATAAAATAATTAATATTGCCTCCTGGATATATTTTCTGATTTTAGAATTTAGCTGTTTCATTCAACCTTTATGTTGGAAGGTTTTGAGTATACCTGGTATACTTTTCTAACTTAGCCATATAGATTTACTGATTGTAGGTAATGAACTACTTTTACCTTATGTCTTAAGATCTTAGAAAGTCAGTGTATAGTAGTTGATATTTGTCAATTCCAGAAATAGTGATATAATTGAAAGAAATGGTCAGTTGAATTACTCTTGCAGATTTTCTGAGTTTTCTTCCTCTCTCTTAATTGGGTCTTAGACTATTGACTGTTGACTTGACTAGATGGAAGGAGATTGAGATTTAGTAACAGGAGATGGATTATGAATGTGTGTTTTTTCTTAGATGAGTTAGAAATAATAAATTATTTTGGATTATTCACAACTCTGCATTGCTGTTTACTCAAATAATTGGCTGTAGTGATTGAGAGAGGTAGAGTATGGGCTCTTGGCTGACATTATTATTGTAGTCATGTTACCTTGACAGTTAGATTTCATATGACTGTTGACATCATTATGAAGGGTTACAGCATAATTAAAAGTTAGAAAACTGACTGTCATCATGGATCCTGAGGCTTACTGAGCACTGGAGACTTGGGGTGTATAGCTAGAATTACAGTATCTGAGAAGGTTGGCTAGGTACTCTGTCTAGGAATGAGGCTGACAGAGAGCTGTTGGAGCAAGTGCTGAAGGAAAAGGGGAACAGCATAGAGTAGAATTGACGGTGTTCTGTGTGAATGAGAAACATAAGTAGATAGTAGATTACATTGTGAACAAAAGCATAAAGTTGGGGTCATCATCTTAATTCTCAAAGCAGTCATTGTGGTATTTTTCTTTTTGCTACTTTACAAGATGCCTTCTAGTTTTGTCCTAAAGTGTTGGTTTGGGTCTTTCATTTAACTTTTTAGGTCTCTTTCACTCCTCTGGGCCATAGATTCCATTAGAATAGGAAAAAAAAATCCTTTCTCACTGTTCCTTAAATGTGCACATAGTGACTACAGTAAGTGCTTGTTGGTCACTTGACATAGCAAATTCTGCATTAATTTAGTTCTATTTTAGAGAAATCCAAAAAATTTCACAATTTGTTTGGAAGCACAAATGATCCCAAATAGCCAAAGCAATCTTGAGAAAGAAAAACAGAGTTGGAGGAATCAGGCTCCCTGACTTCAGACTATACTACAAAGCTACAGTAATCAAGACAGTATGGTACTGGCACAGAAATAGAAATGTAGATCAGTGGAACAGGATAGAAAGCCCAGAGATAAACCCATGCACATACGGTCACCTTATCTTTGATAAAGGAGGCAAGAATATACAATGGAGAAAAGACAGCCTCTTCAATAAGTGGTGCTGGGAAAACTGCACAGCTACATGTAAAAGAATGAAATTAGAACACTCCCTAACACTGTATACAAAAATAAACTCAAAATGGATTAAAGACCTAAATGTAAGGCCAGACACTATAAAACTCTTAGAGGAAAACATAGGCAGAACACTCTAAGACATAAATCACAGCAAGATCCTTTTTGACCCACCTCCTAGAGAAATCTAGTAAGCAATTTTCTTACAGTAAGGTTGAATACCTATAAAGGAACAACAAAATTCATATTTATAATTACATGTGTATTCCCCCCAAAGTTTGCTTATTTTCTTGATTTATGTGTTTGCCATAACTTTATGTTTTTCAAAGTATTTTCATTTTCTTCCTCTCTGGATTCTTATTCCAACCTTGCAAAATGGGAAGTCAGATAATCCCATTTTATTCTGTTAGATAGAAAGAGTGACTTTTGATAAGTAATCACTTATTTGGGAAGTGACTTACCCAAAATTTCATAGCAACTGAGTAGTGAAGCTGAATTGGAAACCAAGCTCTAAAATCTACTGATGCTGTTAAGTTGGAGGTAATGAACATATTAACAAGTTTGGTATTGTTGAGAAATCATTTGGATAATTATTTAAATCTTCAGTCAAGAATTTAGCATTTACTAAAATATTTTATAGCTTCTATAGTTAAGAAAATGAGAAGAAAATGTTCCTTATACTTTAAAATATAAAGTCACTTTATCAAAATTTTTACAAAGGTTCTTTATGCATATACTTGTGTACTGAGTAAAATTATAATGGCAAATCTTTACTGTTCAAAGATAATCTTTATTATTAAGGAGAATTTTTAAAGGGGTGATCTGGCATTTTTCTGAAAATATACTTCTGCATAGTATTTATCTAAATTGAGCATTTGTTAGATGAATTTTATTGCATCTTTATATCATTGTTTGCTTCATTATTTTACCTACATGATACTTGTTCATGTTTGTCAGGTGTTTTAAGAATGTCTTCATTTGATAGCCTTTATTTGGGAATGCAGTTTTTGGAGTACCAACAAATGGTGCATGTCTTTTGAGTTACTTTATTCTGAGAAAAACGGTAGTTTCATTCAGTTGCTTTTGTAAAACTTTATTAGAAAAATGTGCTCAGGATCTGGAATCAAAAGACCTGGATTCAGGTTCTGTTTCACTACATAACAGTTGTGTTGCACAAACATCAGTGTAGTGAAGTGGTTAAGACAAAAGTAGATTAACAGAGAGGTAAACATTTGTAAAACTCCTTTCTTGATTTCCCTTCCCAAACTTGTTCTTTCTATAGTATTCTCCATATGGTACATGGCAACTTCGTTCTTCCAGTTGTTCAGTCAGAAGCCTTGGTTTCATCCCACTCCGTAGTCAAACCATCAGCAGATTCTATCCAGCTCTACCTTCAGAATAAATCCAGAATCCAGTTGTCCGCTCTTCTGCATCATTACCTGATGTAAATCATCATCATCACCTGTCATCTGTATTATATCAACAGCTTCCTAACTGGTTTCTCTGCTTCTGCCCTTGTTCCCTTCCAGTCTTTTCTCAACTCATCAGATTCTTTCAAAACAAAAGTCAAGTGTCACTTCACTCACATCCTTACTGTGGCTTCCCTATTTTACTCAGAATATAATCCAAAATCCCTGTTAATGACCACTGCCCCACCCATCTCACTTCTCTACAGCCTTATGGGCCTCCCTGCTATCTTTGCCCCTGGTATTTCCTCTGCTTGAAGTGCTCTTTTCCACATAGCTGATGGCTCACTTCCTTTTTTTTAAAATCTCAGATCTTTGTTCAAATGCAGTTTTCTCAGAGAAGCCTTCCTTGATCACCCAGTACAAAACAGTCCTTCCGGGCTTCCCTGGTGGCACAGTGGTTGGGAGTCCGCCTGCCACTGCGGGGGACACGGGTTCGTGCCCTTGTCCGGGAGGATCCCACATGCCGCGGAGCGGCTGGGCCCGTGAGCCGTGGCCGCTGAGCCTGCGCGTCCGGAGCCTGTGCTCCGCGACGGGAGAGGCCGCTACAGCGAGAGGCCCGCGAACCGCAAAAAAAACAGCAACAACGACAGAAAAAGAGTCCTTCCACTGTGGCGCTTGCAGTGCCCCTTTCCCTGCTAAATTTCATCTTCATATCCCTGACATATTGTTAATTAATATACTATTTCTCCTGGCCATACCCCAGTGCCTGGCATGTAGTAGGGCCTCAGTAAATGTCAGTGGAATAAGCACAGCTTTTGGATTCAGATAAACTTGGTTTGAATTCTAGCTTTACCATGTAGTATCTGTGTAACCTCTTTTCTACCCATCCTATGGGGTAAAATTACAAATTACTTCATGTTATAGATCTTTGGAATTGTTTGTGAGTTACATCTTGTAATTCTATAGGCCTCTTATTTTGAACTACCTCTGTCAAGTACTCACTTTAAAAAAATTTTGATTCCTGGTCCTGTGTCGGCTACCAATGGAAAAAAACAAATTTCCTTTATATGAAGCCTCTCCTTGTATTTACACACCACAGGAAGGAGAGAGGAAGTATGATTTCTAATTAGCATGTATTCTTTGCCAATCTTCTTCAGAATTTGAGAGTTAGCCAAGTAAAATTTTGAGCCTCTTACTTCAGTCTTACATGGCATGTTCAGTTTTTTTTTTTTTTGGCTGCGCCGCATGGCATGCTGGATCTTAGTTCCCTGACCAGGGGTCGAACCCATGCCCCCTGCAGTGGAAGCGCAGAGTCCCAACCACTGGACTGCCAGGGAAGTCCCAATTTTTTTCTTTTTTTAATTGAAATATAACTCACATATCATAAAACATAACCTTTTTTTAAAAGTATAAAATTCAGTGGTTTTCAAAATACATTCACAGCCATTGTCACTAAAAGAATATACTCACAAAGTCACCCCCAAAAGAAACCCCTTACCCACTAGCAGTCAGTCTGTTCCCAGTGTATCATGTTATCCTGTCCCCCAAGTCCCCACCTCCACCCTTGGAAATCTCTAATTTGTTTTCTATCTTTATAGATTTGTCTATTTGGGGCATTTCATATAAATGGAATCATACAATATGTGGCCTTTGGGACTGGCTTCTTTCACTCAGCATAATGTTTTTGAGGTTCGTCCATATTGTAGCTTGTATCAGTACTTCATTCATTTTTAGGCTGAGTAATAGTCCATTTTATGGTTATACATACCACAGTTTGTTTATCCGTCAATTAATTGACATTTGGTTTGTTTCCTGTTCCCATCTGTTAATTGACTGTTTGTATTATTTCTGCTTTTTTTTTTTTTTTTTTGCGGTACGCGGGCCTCTCACTGTTGTGGCCTCTCCCGTTGCGGAGCACAGGCTCCGGACGCGCAGGCTCAGCGGCCACGGCTCACGGGCCCAGCCGCTCTGTGGCATTTGGGATCTTCCTGGACCGGGGCATGAACCCGTGTCCCCTGCATGGGCAGGCGGACTCTCAACCACTGCGCCACCAGGAAAGCCGTGCTTTTTTTTTTTTTTGAATAATGCTGCAATGGGTATTTATGAACATGTTTTTGTATGGACATGTTTTATTTGTCTTAGGTATATACCTAGGAGTGGAATTGCTGAGTCATTTGGTAACTGTTATGTTTAATTTTTTAAGAAACTGCCAGATTTTTCCATGGCAGCTACACTATTTTACATTCCCACAAGCAGTGTGCAGAGGTTCCAGTTTCTACATATTCTGGCTAATATTTGTTATCTATTTAAAAAATTATAGCTATCTTAGTGGGCGTGAAGTGGTATCTCATTGTGGTTTTGATTTGCATTTCCCTAATGACTAATGTTGGACATCTTTTCTTGTGCTTATTGATACATTTCTTGGAGAAATGTCTATTTAAATCCTTTGCCATTTAAAAAGATAAGTTATCTTTTTATTGTTGAGTTGTAAGAGTTCTTTATATATTCTGAATTTATCGGACATGAGATTTGCAAATATTCTCCTATGTGAGCTGCGTTTGCACATTCTTCATGGTATCCTTTAAAGCACAAATATTTTTAATTATGATGACGTCCAGTTTATTCTTTTGTCATTTGTACTTTGGTTTTCATATCTAAGAAATCATTACTTAATTCAAGGTCATGAAGACATACTTTCTTATACCTCTCTTCTTCTGAGAGTGTTATAGTTTTAGCTCTTACATTTATGTCTGATTTATTTTGAGTTAACTTTTGTATATGGTCTGAGGTATTTTTAGCTTTTATAGCATTACTATGGCAGGTGGTTTTCTTTTTGAAGTTGTATAGGTCCCAGGTGAGAGTCCATCAGGTTTGACACTATCCTGCTGGATTCACATTCTTTCTCTTGGTGACTGGAGCTGTTAGCTCTTTTTCAGATAAGAATTTATATTACAGCCCTACTACTAAAAAATGTGATTATAGTCCTGATAAACTATGACTGAGGATATTTATGTATTCCTATATTGGCTTTTATTATAATTGAAATAGACACACGAACTTTGGTTTTTAGACTTGCAAAAAGCATTGAGCCACTGGGCATTTTAGAGGTCATCTAGTCCAACCATCATACCTTTAAATCATTGCTGCATTTTGTGATTAGAGCTAGTTGATAAAATGATGACTTTTGTACTGCATGAAAGGAAGCTATATTGAGCAAACTGATATATAGTTTTTTTAGTATATAGATTTGATATGAGAAAAATGGTTACATTTCCTTAAATAGGAAAACCAATTTAAGGATTTTAGTGGAGAAAATTATGTAGCTGGGCATATTGGTGCCATCTTTGCTCTTTATGTTGCTGGAAACCTCAAATTCCTATCTTTATAACAATTAGTTTGAGCTACTTGATTTGATATTTCTACAGTCTGTCCACATTATTCATGAATTCTGTATTTGTGAGTCCACCTACTTGTAAAGTTTATTTGTAACCCTAAAATCGATTCTCATGGTGGTTTTGTGGTGATTTGCACACATGTGCAGAGTGGGAAGATTTGAGTTGCTGACGTGCATGTTGCAGCTCAGGTAAATCAGGGCAACTTTGCAGCTGTCATACAGTAAACGAGTGTCCTTTCTTGGATCTGTTTAGTGCCACTTTCTTTCACATTTTTGTGCTTTTAGTGATTTCACTGTTTAAAGTGGCCCCCAAGCACAGTACTGGAGTACCATTCAGTGTTCCTAGTTGCAAGAAGACTGATGTGTCGTGTGTAGAAAATATGTGTGTTAGATAACCTTCATTCAGGCATGTACTGTTGCCCTTGGGTTCAGTGTTACTGAATAAACAATATATATTAAGAACTCTAAACAGGAACACACACAAATTAAGGTTATTACTGATTGGATGAATGTGAGTGGAGGATCACAGAAACCTAACCCTGTATTTCCCCTAGGAACAGTGTTTCACTGTTTGCTAATTAAGTATTTGTCGTGACTTTACAGAACATAACTACTGTGAATAATGAGAATTGACTATATTTGGATTTAAATTTCAGTCCACCTTTGATTTGAAATGTACTGAAGCCAGGTTAAAACTGGCAAAATGTAATGTTACTACATTCAGGTTCCTTGTTGCCTTTTTCCATTTTGTACTGTAGGTAAGTACTGTCCCCCAGTTTTTTTCTTGAGTTACCCACACAATCCAAGTTAGTGGTTTTCCATGTTGGCATTATATTGAAGACACCTGGTGAGCTTTAAAAACAACAACTATCCCCAAAGATTGATTAATTGGTCTGGCATGCATCTTGGGTATTGGAATTTTTCTCAGCTCCTTGCTAAGTCTGGTCTGCAACCAAAGCTGAGAACTCAGCTACAATGGGAGAATTTAGCTGTGCAAATTATGTAAATTGGATAAGATATAATAAATCTCCAGATTTAGGGTTCAGGAGATGGTAGACATTTCAAAGTTGATACTTCTGGAGAGATCTTTTTTTTTTTTTTTTTTTTTTTTTTGCGGTACGCGGGCCTCTCACTGTTGCGGCCTGTCCCGTTGCGGAGCACAGGCTCCGGACGCACAGGCTCAGCGGCCATGGCTCACGGGCCCAGCCGCTCCGTAGCATGTGGGATCTTCCCGGACCAGGGCACGAACCTGTGTCCCCTGCATCGGCAGGCAGACTCTCAACCACTGCGCCACCAGGGAAGCCCTGGAGAGATCTTTTTAAGAACCAAGTTTGAGACTATGAAAATGTTTATGTTTCTGGCTGTTTACATGATCACAGTTCTATCAAAGAACATCCATTTTCTGTACATATCAGAGCAAATGTTGACTGCCTTTTCAATTTTTGTGAAATCTCTTGTTTGGTGGCCATTTTATACAAAGAAACAACGTATCTGCCCTGAGAGTTCTTTGTGGAGGAGGATTAGTAAACAAAGTACATTACTATGCTGCTGCTGGGTGGTCCTCTAGGCTTAGTTATGAGCTTAGTGATTCTTCTGTGCCAGTTGTCTACCTAGACAAACTTACAAATTTTATATCAGAAATCTTTGGAGTTGAATATGAATAATTACAGTCTTAAGGGTTTTTTTGTTTTAGTTTGGTTTGGTTGTTTTTGATTGTTTTAAATAATCTTAGGAGTCCTATATTAAAATGTGAATAGCCCTTGGAATGTTAGTCTTGTTTTTAGTCTTTTGGCCGTTATTGTTGTTACCCCATGCAGCTCCCATTTTAGGCCTATGCTGAGAGCTTTTTGTCAGTCTGTTAAAATCACTGAGAATCAGGCTGTTTATGATTCTGGGTCCTGGGTCTATCTTTCCTGTCTTTAGGCTGAACTGGACATTACTGCAAATTTGTAGATTCTGTCAGTAGCCTTTCCCTGTTATGAATACTTAATCTTTTTACTCACTTTTTAATAGTGAGCTTCCACTTTGAATTCTGGGTATTTTCACAGTTCTCAGTCTTGTCTTTTCATTGTTTCTGAGATTTTAAAAAAACTTATCTAGCTAACTTACCTAATTAGTCCCTCTACTCTTTGTCTGTCTTGTTTATTTTTTAAAAAATTTTGGCTGTGTTGGGTCTTAGTTGCTGCGCACAGGCTTTCTCTAGTTGCCGTGAGCGGGGTCTACTCTTCGTTGGTGTGTGCGGGCTTCTCACGGTGGTGGCTTCTCTTGTTGTGGAGCATGGGCTCCAGGTGCTCAGGCTTTAGTGGTTGTGGCATGAAGTCTCAGTAGGTGTGGCACGCAGGCTCTAGAGCGCAGGCTCAGTAGTTGTGGCGCACGGGCTTAGTTGCTCCACGGCATGTGGGATCTTCCCGGTCCAGGGCTCGAACCCTTGTCGCCTGCATTGGCAGGCGGACTCCCAACCACTGCACCACCAGGGAAGTCCCTGTACTTTTTGAATTCAGATTTTATTCGAAATCCCCATTAGTTCTTTAAATCTTTATATCTGGCATCATGAATCCACCAAACTTAGCCTCAGTCTCATAGCTGTACACACTTTTTCTTACCTTGTGTGCCCTCACAGCACCTTTTACCTCTTTCATAGGATTTTTCACTTCTGCCTTGTACTTACCATAAAGGTACTTTATTAGATCTTTAAGTTACTAAGGGCAGTGTGCTCCCAGTAGTAAGCACTCAAGTGTTTTCTGAGTAAATAAATAGAACAGGAACTCAAGTAAATACTTTTTTCAAAATAGGTCAGAAGTGATATGAAAACATTGCTTTTTTGCTCCATCTCTGATTCCTTTGATGTCTGTCTTTTGCTTCAGCTTCTGCCCTGGCCCGATTAAAGAAATCTAAAGAATTGAATGGAATAGGAAAAAGTATATAGTATTTTAAAATTAATGTTCATTTCCTGTTAATTACATACATCTCTTTCAACTAGATTAATATTTGGTTTGTAATTCTTTCACTTTGGATGTAATGCTTCAATGGAAGTCTTCTTTTTTTTTTTTTCCTTATGGTAGGTTTTTCCCTTAAGCTTCGAGTCCACAGTGCTTATTTTGACAGCAAATAATTTTAGGTCTTGCTTCATTGAGAATAAAATTATGTGATTGCTCTCTCCCTAAGTCCAAATATGTTGTGTCTCAGGATACTTCTCATTCCTGAAGTTGTATTCCTTTTCTAAATGTTTTATTCGTAGGGTGTGTCTGGGTGTGGATCTGTTTGTGCATGTGGGAGGAGGAGGTATGAGGTTTTATTGGGTGGAGGGGTTTTGGTATAGGGAGTTTGTGATTGGTTCTTTCAGATGTAGCAGAGGACAGGACATCTGTTGATGGTCTGTGAAGTGTAGACTGGGCTTACTGATAAGCGTTATTACCCATAAACATGGTATTGACTTAAAGAAAGCCATAAAACATAAGAGTTACGAGTTTAAATTTTATTCAGGGTCTCACTGAGGACTATAGCCCAGGACATAGCCACTCAGTTAGCTCTGAGGAAACTGCTCGAAAGAGGCAGGCGAGAAACCAGTTTATATATGATTTTTGGCTAGGAAATACATGCAGTCAAGCATACATCTTGGTAAAAGATTACTGCTAGTCACCAAGAACAGATATCTCAAGTGAATGATTTTAGTGCTTTTCTGCGTGTGGGAAGATAAAAGCATCTGGGATCATTGAAATTCTTCCTGAGATATGCATCTAACTATTTAAGGGCCTGTTTATCCAAAGAGTTCCTTATCCTGTTTTTCACTCTGAATTCCTCTCAGGTTGTACTGTTGGTGGGCAACTGCAGTGGGTTACTACTTAACTCTTGTAGAATTGGGTGGTGAGCAACAAACACTCTTTGTTCTTTATCTGTGGTAGTGACAGTTTTTTCAAAGTGACAGAGCTTTACTTCAGATTTTTTCAATTTAAATTATAATGGAAGAAATACGTCAGTTTGGAATACTTCTACCAAAAAGCATAAAAAACAACCCCTACAAGGATATAGACGTCTGGCTTAATCCTTGCAGGCCTCTGGTTTTCAGAAGTTTGATGACAGTGATTGAAGTACCAGAGGAGACTAAGACAAGTTAATGGTGATGGCTTGGAAAGGATTATCTATGATCCTGAATAGCAAAAGTGGTGTGAATAGGTGTTACTTCTTCCTTTTTTTCTCAGCACCTATTCTAAAATTGACTGTTGTATCGGGTTGTGACTGAAACCAGATTTTTCTATTTAAGATACATTGAATTTTTTTTTTTTTCTGGCTTGTGGGATTGAACCTGGGCCACCACAGTGAAAGCCTGGATCCTAACCACTAGGACACCAGGGAACTCCCCCATTAACGTTTTTTATTATCTTATTTTTGATCCTCATAAACTGATAAAAATTAAGACTAAATTTTTAAATATTCAGCAGCCCTTGTTTTTGTAATTGAAAAAAACAATGGAAAGGTAAATTGATAATTTCTTAAACTGACGACATAGGATGCCAAAATTGATTTTATAAGTTAATCATTTATACTTTCATATTTCTTCATTCTTTATTAGAATGAAACGTGGTATAAATAGATTTTATGTTCTCTTTATTGTTTTAATAAACTGAGTTTTGCATTACTGTCCGAAAAAAACGAGTTGTTGGTTTTTTAAAAAAAATTAAATCGTAATGGCCTTGTATTTCCAGAGATTTTACATATTAATCTTAAAGAAGTTGTTGACTTCTGAGTTTGCATAGAGTGAAAGAAGCATACTAAAGATATTCTTTCTGAGAACCTCAGAATCATACTGTTGCTATTTTTGACAACTGAGGCCCAAGTATGTGTAAATTTGTAAGCAAAAATTGTTTTAAAGAAGGCTTAGAGATTTGAATTTAATCTTTATTTAAAATAGTGGTGTTTATACTGTGTAGCTTTTTTAAAAAAAAATAAAATTTATTTATTTTTGGCTGCATTGGGTCTTCATTGCTGCGTGCGGGCTTTCTCAAGTTGCAGTGAGCGCGGGCTACTCTTCGTTGCGGTGCGCGGGCTTCTCACTGCGGTGGCTTCTCTTGTTGCAGAGCACAGGCTCTAGGTGCGTGGGCTTTAGTAGTTGTGGCTCAAGGGCTCTAGAGCGCAGGCTCAGTAGTTGTGGTGCACAGGCTTAGTTGCTCCGCGGCATGTGGGATCTTCCCGGACCAGGGCTCGAACCCATGTCCCCTGCATTGGCAGGCAGATTCTTAACCACTGCGCCACCAGGGAAGCCCCTGTGTAGCTTTTTAATAACACATTGTTATTGTCTTTTATAAAACACAAATTGAAACTTTTAAAGAAAATCAGTTTTATTTTGGTCACTTATATATGTATGAGATATTCTGCTGTCTACCTTAAACACCAGTTCTTAAGCATATTGCTGTATTCCTTATGTTAAAAAATCTTCCTGTCAACATTAAATGTGATTCTTTTTTCTTACTTTCTAAAGTTAATGAGTCTAACTAATATTATAAAAGTTTCCACCTACATTATCAAGAGAAAATATTGGTGGAGGAAATCCCTAAAATCACAGCATAGCATAACCGAGCATACACATACTGAGGAAGAACAAATGGCTATATACATTGAATGTAACAAAAAAAGTTGCCCAAGCTGTCTTTTCATTAGATGGATATTTGGGTTTTGTGAGGTAACTAACCTGGAATGTTAAGGTTAGTAGTTCATTTTATAAATTATTTTATTTATTTATTTTTGGCTACGTTGGGTCTTCGTTACTGCACACGGGCTTTCTCTAGTTGTGGCGAGCGGGGGCTACTCTTCGTTGTGGTGCACAGGCTTCTCATTGAGGTGGCTTCTCTTGCTGCGGAGCATGTGCTCTAGGCGCATGGGCTTCTGTAGTTGTGGCACATGGGCTCAGTAATTGTGGCTCCTGGGCTCTAGAGTGCAGGCTCAGTAGTTGTGGCGCACGCACGGGCTTAGCTGCTCCACGGCATGTGGGATCTTCCAGGACCAGGGCTCGAACGCATGTCCCCTGCATTGGCAGGTGGATTCTTAACCACTGTGCCACTAGGAAGCCCTAGGAGTTCATTTTAAGATTTTATTCCTGCTGATAGAAATTCTCTTTGTAAGTAATGCCTAGAAATGCATGGGGTTATAATATTTTGTGTATATTTAAGTGGGTAAGGGGAACAAGGGGGAGGAAAATATTTTATACTGACTAGCTTTTCCCCAATACTGTTTTAAATTAAAACTGGAAATTTGGGCTTTCCTGGTGGCGCAGTGGTTGAGAGTCCGCCTGCCGATGCAGGGGACATGGGTTCATGCCCCGGTCCGGGAAGATCCCACATGCCGCGGAGCGGCTGGGCCCGTGAGCCATGGCCGCTGAGCATGTGCATCCGGAGCCTGTGCTCCGCAACGGGAGAGCCAACGACAGTGAGAGGCCCGCATACCGGAAAAAAAAAAACAAAACTGGAAATTTATTTGCCTTAGATAAGATACAAGGTAATGATAACATGAGTTATGGAACATACTTGGTTTTATAGTGGTAATTTGTTCACTTGGTTAACAAAAAAAGTTTGTGCTAAAAACAGCTTTATAGTTTTTTGGAACATTTTTAAACCATTATAGTTATGTAGGGATATGAATATATATAAATAACACTACTCACATTAGATGAGGTTATTATAATATCACACAAGATTTATGAGATAATATTGAGAAGTGCTTAGAACCATAATGAGAATATGTATATCACTTGTAAAACTACAGAAAAGTAATTATAGGTATATATGACTGAATTAGGCTGACAGTATGTGGAGGAAGCTTTAACTTGGGAAAATTAAGTAGAACCTGGGTTCTGGAATTTTTAAACTAAAAGAACTCTAGAGAGGGACTTCCCTGGTGGCGCAGTGGTTAAGAATCTGCCTGCCAATGCAGGGGACACGGGTTCAAGCCCTGGTCCGGGAAGGTCCCACATGCCGTGGATCAACTAAGCCTGCGAGCCACAACTACTGAGGCCCGCGTGCCTAGAGCCCGTGCTCTGCAACAAGAGAAGCCACCGCAATGAGAAGCCCGTGCACTGCAAGGACGAGTAGCCCCCACTCGCCGCATCTAGAGAAAAGCCCGCGCACAGCAACAAAGACCCAACACAGCCAAAAATAAATAAATAAATTTATTTTTAAAAAATTTTAAAAAAATGAACTTTAGATAATTTAAGTTAATCTTTTTTTTTTTTTTCTAATGAAAAAATGGGCCCAGAAGTTAGGTAACTTGCGTAGGTTTATGATACTTAAGGTGTACCTGCAATTCAAGAAGTGGCCTCCCTAATTTAAAGTATTTGTAATTTGTACTTTTCAGATAAATCTACCTGACAGAGTAAAAATGTTCTCAAATTATTTATAGTATCAATTTTATTTATCCAAGATGAGTTCCATTGCAAAACCAGGTTTTATGTTCACTGAAAAATGTTGAACGTAGAATAGTAAAATTTGCAGTACGAATGCAGTACATCTTTAAGAATACATATTTGTTAGAAGAGTATTCTAACAGTAACCAGATGTGTGTTCCTTTGAGACTAAATCTAGAGGAAGGATAAATCTATGCAACTAAGATCCATCTATTTTTACAGCTTAAGAAGAACCTTATAAAATCTTTTTAAGTCACAAAACTTTAAAGATAAAAGTTGTGCAAGCTGCCTTTTGGTATAGAGTGTTGAGCATCAGTACTTGTTCTAACAGTATGTCATGATCTAATTAGCTGTATTCCTGTTTCCACTTTTTTACCATTGTAAGCTGCATGTGTGCTGCTCCCTCTCCCCCCACACCCAGTTTAGTGTTATTCTTCAGAGTAAGTTTTCAAGAATGCTGTTACTAAGTCATAGAATTGGTATTTTCTAGCTCTCGAAATACTTGATAGTGAATTGAAAGTTGTGAAGGAGCACACCAAAAATACCAGAAAACTTTGCTCTGGGGGTGCCTACAGAAAGAGAGCCTTGCGAGTAAAATGTGAGAAGTATCGCAGAAATAGGAAGAGAGCCAAGTTTGGTATAATAGAATCAAAGGGGGAAAGCTCTTCACATGGGAGATTGTTAAGTGATAAGTTTGTGAAATTAGACCTCCAGTTGGTTTAATAAGCAAGTGGCTTGAACTCTGAGAAGCTTGCAGGGATTGAAGTTTAAGTGAATGTATTAGAGGGGAAGTAGAGGCAGTGGGTGTTGACCGAATTCATGGAGTGGGACAGTGAAAGGAAAGGAAGGAATGGACTGAGAAGATAAATGATGACTGTTTTAAAGCTAGGAGAGACCCAAATGATGACTGAGGGGAAGGGGTTATGGACTGGGAAAGAGTGAAGTTATTAGAAACCAGATTATTAACCCTGAGAACAATATCCTGGATGAGTTGATAAGGCATGAGGTCCAGAGAGAGAGGTGGGAGGGTTTCAAGAATGGGAGAGAATTTTCTTTCTCTGGGAGTTAAGTGAAGGACCAGAGATTGACTTTAGGGGTGGTGTGATTTTTATTTATTTTTCTTTTAGTTATTGGCTAAAAATAGGGAAACAAGTTGGCAGTTTGCACATTTTGCATATTTAGCATTTTTACTTAGAAGGAAGCTTTTCATTAATGAATTTTGGAGAATATTGGTGACACAGTTTATAGATTTGAGCTGAAAGAAAAGCTGAAGTTTATTATTTAAAATATTACCCCAGGGAATTCCTTGGCAGTCCAGTGGTTAGGACTCTCTGCTTTCACTGCCAAGGGCCCAGGTTAAAAAAAAAAAAAAAAAAAACTTCCTCCAAACAAATGAAGTTGATACGTATTTTCATGAGCTTCAAAATATTTTTTTAAATTTCAAAATATTGTTAAATTTGCTGACCCATCTCATTCTAACAATCTGAGGTAGATATTTAATTATGTAGAAATTAAGCTACAGATTATTATTTATCCAAAGTCACACATAGTATACACTCCTGGAAAGCAGGTGTTGAGTTTGCCAATTGAATATATCCTTTATAGCACTTGTATTCTTTCTTTTTTGGGGGGCTGCACCACGTGGCTTGCAGGGTCTTAGCTCCCCCACCAGGGATTGAACCTGGGCCCCTGACAGTGGAAGCGTGGAGTCCTAACCATTGGATTGCTTGGGAATTCCCATGCACTTATATTTCTAAGGCTTGAATTTTACTTACATTTTAAAAAAATAAGTGACAGATCCTATTATCCTAAATCCTAATTCTTGTCTCTTGTGATAGATCTGCAGTTTGATTTGTAGGTCAAACCAAACTTTGCACTCAGCATATTTATTTAAGACTTGATGTGTGCCAAACCCTGGCTATAATCTACATTTTCCACTGCATAGCATGTTTTATGCTTTATGACATTATATTTGTTTCAGCAACTTTATTAATACTTATCAAAGCCTCTGAATGTAGCCCAGTGTAACCAAATCTGGAAGGTATAATAAAAAATTTGTAATTGTACCTTTACAAGGAAAAAACCCACCGCATTTAAATATTCTTCCAGTGTCAGAAAAGGTTAGCTAAAATGAGACCTCAACTCTTATCAGGCTTAGTGCTAATTACTGCTTTTTACCTATAGCATGAAATGTAGTGATCACAAGGGCAGAAAGGTAGACTCAGAACTGTATTTTATTTCATTCAGAGTCAAGGTTTCTGGGTAACTTAAATAATTTTTTTGGAGCATTAATTTCCAAAACACTGGACAGATAACTTCTGAACTAGCTTGAGAAATTCGGGTTTGATATTTTATTTGGAGCATTAGTTTCCAAAACACTGGACAGATAACTTCTGAACTAGCTTGAGAAATTTGGCTTTGGTATTGTATTTGGAACGTTAATTTCCAAAACACTGGACAGATAACTTCTGAACTAGCTTGAGAAATTTGGCTTTGGTATTGTATTTGGAACGTTAATTTCCAAAACACTGGACAGATAACTTCTGAACTAGCTTGAGAAATACGGGTTGTGAACTCATTGCCTCCTGGAGCTGAGGTAGTTTAAAAAGTATGCATGATGGATCCATTAGGTTCATGGTAGAGAGCATACCCAGCCTAGAGTTTTAAAAGGCCAGGGTACTTCCCTGGTGGCGCAGCAGATAAGACTCCGTGCTCCCAGTGCAGGGGGCCCCGGGTTCGATCCCGGTCAGGGAACTAGATCCCACATGCACACCGCAACTAAGGAGCCCGCCTGCCGCAGCTAAGACCTGGCTCAACCAAATAAATAAACAAATAAAAATAAAATAGAAGGCCAGGCTTCAGCTCTGGTTGATTCAGTTATTTTTGTCTATCTGAATATTCACGAGAAGCTTGAATCCACAGGTCCAAATCTCAGCTGCCTCCAATGCCACATAGACAGAGACTGGCTGCCTCTACCTGTTCCTCCTCCTGTATTTGTTTCAGATTAATAGTACCACCATTACCCAAGCTAACACCCTGGACTCATTCTCATTTTTTTCTTTCTTACTCCCCCCATCATTTACCACTAAATCCAGTCTTTTGTATCTCGATTGTTCACTAGTAATGTCTCGCCTCTTTATTTTTCTAAGTAGTTTTCAATATGGCTTCCTGGCCTTCATTCTGTCTTAACTCCTCCAGTACATCTGCCACACTGTTGTCAGTTATCAGTCATTTTATTAAATTTTTATGTATGTTCATTGTTGAAATGTTAGAAAACTATAGATTAGTAAAAAGAAAAATCAGTACCCTGGGAAGATCAATGGATGATGAGATTAAGGGGTTATTTTAATTTTTAAATATTTTGGTTTCTGTCTTTTCCTTATAAACATGGCATTTAACATTGAAAAAACAATTCCCTTGTAAAGTCAGTCCCTAATCCTAAACATCTCCTCACAGGTATTTCACATATCAGTTATCACTCCCCTTTCCTCTTTGTTTTGATTCGTCTCATGAATATTTACTTACGCTAAAGTTTCTTCTCCGTCCTTTCACAACCAAGCTTTTCCTAAGTGGCCTAAAAAAAAAAAAAAAAGGGTATGATGCATAAAAAAGAATTTAAAAATCATAAGTGACTATTTTAAGGAATATTAATAAAATAATAAAGAATATTAATATTCATCTAGCTTAAGAGATAAGTTACTGTTACTTTTGAAGCCCCCTCTATGTACTTCTAATTGTACCTCATTCCTTCCCAGAGTAAATTGCTCTCCTGGATTTTGTTTATCATCCCCTATTTTTCTTTACTTTTTTCTGACTTCTTTTGTTTAACCTTTTAAGATTAATCCGTCTTGCTGGATGTAACAGTACATTTTTTAGACGAAGTACTATTCCATGTTACAAAGTCTTTTTTTTTCTTTTCTTTTTTCTTTTTTTTTTGCGGTACGCGGGCCTCTCGCTGTTGTGGCTTCTCCCTGTTGTGGAGCACATGCTCCGGACGCGCAGGCTCAGCGGCCATGGCTCACGGGCCTAGCCGCTCTGCAGCATGTGGGATCTTCCCGGACTGGGGCACGAACTCGTGTCCCCTGCATTGGCAGGCGGACTCTCAACCACTGCGCCACCAGGAAAGCCCAGGAGTTCTTTTGTATGACTAAATTCTTTTCCCAGTTTAAGATTTGATTTTTCACTTTCAGTGTCTTGATGAACCACAAAGAGAATTTATCAGTCTTTTTCCTTTTTGGTTTGTACTTTCTCTGTTTTAAGAAATCCTTTTCTACTGTGAGCTCATGAAATTTTTCTAAAATTCTGTCCTAAACTGTTGTCTTTTAAAAGTCTTGCAGTTTAGGGCTTCCCTGGTGGCGCAGTGGTTGAGAGTCCGCCTGCCGAGGCAGGGGACACGGGTTCGTGCCCCGGTCTGGGAGGATCCCACATGCCGCGGAGCGGCTGGGCCCGTGAGCCATGGCCGCTGGGCCTGTGCGTCCGGAGCCTGTGCTCCGCAGGGGGAGAGGCCACAGCAGTGAGAGGCCCGCCTACCACAAAAAAAAAAAAAAAAAAAAAAAAAAAAAAAAGTCTTGCAGTTTAGTCTTTCACATTTAAATCTTTAATCCCTTATGGGTTGAGTTAGGGATCCAATTTCTTTTTTTTTTTTTTCTTTTCTTTTAATGAATACACAATTTGTCTTAGCCCCATTTACTAAGAAGCTTTCCTATTTGGTCAACAGTCAAGTTTCCAAATATTTGTGGATCTGCATCATCTGGGCTATCTCTTCTGTCCCATTTGGCCTGTATGTGTCCATATTTGAGTCTGTGATGAAATCTTGATGCCTACCAGGGCTAATCCTGCTGCCTTTCAAATCTAGATGTCTTTTTTTTAAAAATCCAGAAATTAGCAAAAATGTAAGAGAAATTAGCAAAAATGTAAGATAAAGCTACTTTTTAAAAAATGAATAATTGAAAGGAGTTTTATATTTCACTTAACTTTGCCTTTCCTGATCAGAGTATGTTTACATATGTTTGTATATCACATGTTTACCTTTATTTTTAAGAGCTTATGCTTAAAATTAAAAATTTTTAAATCAAAAATTTTTTATTGAAGTATAATTGACCTACAACACTATGTTAGCACAACATTTAATATTTCTATACACTACAAAATGATAATGGTAAGTCTAATTATCATTTGTCACCATACAGTTGTTACAGTATTGACTATATTCCCAATGTTGTACATTTCATTGCTCTGACTCATTTATTTTGTAACTGGAAGTTTGTACCTCTTAATCTCCTTCACTTATTTCTCGTTCCCCCACCCACCTCCTGTCTGGCAGCCACCTATTTGTTCTCTATATCTATGAATCTGTTTCTGTTTCTTTTTGCTTGTTCATTTGTTTTGCTTTTTAAATTCCACATGTAAGTGAAGTCATATAGTATTTGTCTTCCTCTGTCTGACTTGTTTCACTTAACGTAATGCCCTCGAAGTCCATCCATGTTGTCACAGATGGCAAGATTTCATTCTTTTTTTATGCCTGAGTAATATTCTGTTGTGTATGTATACCACATCTTTATCTGTTCACCTTTCGATGGACACATAGGTTGCTTCCATGTCTTGGCTGTTGTAAATAATGCTGCAATGAACATAAGGATACATATATCTTTTCAAATTACCCTTTTTGTTTTCTTCGGGAAAATACCCATAAATGGAGTTGCTGGATCGTATGATAGTTCTATTTTTAGTTTTTTGAGGAATCACCATGCCGTTTTCCATAGTGGCTGCACCAGTTTACATTCCCACCAACACTGCATGAGGGTTCCCTTTTCTTCAAACCCTCCCCAACCTTTGTTATTTGTTGTCTTTTTGATAATAGCCATTCTGACAGGTGTGAGGTGATACCTCATTGTGATTTTGATTTGCATTTCTCTGATGATTAGTGATGTTGATCATCTTTTAATGTGTCTGTTGGACATCTGTATGTCTTTTTTGGAAAAATGTCTGTTCAGGTCCTCTACCCATTTTTAATTAATTAATTAATTAATTAATTTAGTTTTTGGCTGTGTTGGGTCTTTGTTGCTGCGTGCAGGCTTTCCCTAGTTGTGGCGAGCGGGAGCTACTCTTGTTGTGGTGTGCGGGCTTCTCATTGCGGTGGCTTCTCTTGTTGTGGAGCACAGGCTGTAGAGCGCAGGCTCATTAGTTGTGGCGCATGGGCTTAGTTGCTCCATGGCATGTGGGATCTTCCTAGACCAGGGCTCGAACCTATGTCCCCTGCATTGGCAGGTGGATTCTTAACCACTGTGCCACCAGGGAAGTCCCCCTCTGCCCATTTTTAAATCACGCTGTTTGTTTTTTTGATGTTGAGTTGTATGAGTTCTTTGTATATTTTGGATATTAATCCCTTATCAGATAACATTGTTTGCAAATATCTTCTCCCATTCAGTAGGCAGCCTTTTTGCTTTGTTGTTAGTTTCCTTTGCTGTGCAAAAGCTTCCTATTTAGTTTGATGTAGACCCATTTATTATTTATTTTTTTTGCTTTTGTTTCCCTTGACTGCAGTAGCATCCCCCAAAATATTACTAAGACTGTTGTCAAAGAGTGTGCTCGTTAAGTTTTATTCTACAAGTTTTTTGGCTTCAGGTCTTACATTTAAGTCTTTAATCCATTTATAATTTATTTTTGTGCCTGAAATGAGAGAGTAGTCCATTTTGATTCTTTTGCATGTAGCTGTCCAATTTTCCCAACACTGTTTATTGAAGAGGTTGTCTTTTCCCCATTGTATGTTCTTACATCCTTCCTTGCAGATTAATTGACCATGTAAGTGTGGGTTTCTTTCTGGGCTTTTTTCTGTTCTATTGACTTATGTGTCTTTTTTTGTGTCAGTACCATACTGTTTTGATTCCTGTATCCTAGTAGTATAAGTTGAAATCAGCAAGTGTGTTGCCTCCAGCTTTGTTTTTCTTTCTCAAGTTTGTTTTGGCTATTTGGAGTTTTGTGTTTCCATACAGATTTTAGATTTGTTTTAGTTCTGTGAAAAATACATTGGTATTTTGATAGGGGTTGCATTGAATCTGTAGATTTCTTTGGGGAGTATGGTCATTTTAGAAATATTAATTCTTCCAATCCATGAGAATGGTGTATTTTTACATTTGTTTGTGTCGTCTTCACTTTCTTTCATCAATATAGTTTTCAGAGTAAAGGTCTTTAACCTCCTCGGTTAGATTTCTTTCTAGGTATTTAATTTTTGATACAGTTGTAAATGGGAATGTTTTCTTAATTTTACTTTCTGATAGTTTCTTGTTCGTGTATAGAAACACAACAGATTTCTGTATATTACTTTTGTATCCTTCAACTTTACTAAATTCATTTACTAATTTGAACAGTTTTTTTGGTGGCCTCTATAGGGTTTTCTGTGTTTAGTATCATGTCATCTCTAAACAGTAATGGTTTTATTTCTTCCTTTCCAATTTGGATTTCTTTTGTTTCTTTTTTTTATCTGATTGCTGTGATAATGCCAGTCTTCATGTATAATACATTTTGTATTGGAAATAGTTATTTTCATAAAACAGTGTCTGTTAATAAATGATGAATTTATTTTTATTTTTAAATAAATTAACAAAATTTAAAATTTCACAGTTGTAATTTCTATTGCAGTAAATAGCAATATATCTATATTTTCCCCCTGTATATAAGCAAAAGCTTTTTGGGTTACTCAAAAATTTATAAGTGTAAAAGGCTCCTGAGACCAAAAAGTTTAAGACTTATTGTTCTAAAGTAAACATATAAAATTCTTAATATATACTTTGTTAAGTACACTTTTAGCTATATTCCACACCTTTTGATAGGTAATATTTTTGTGATAATTCCTTTTTTTTTTTTTTTTTTGCTGTGCTGTGGGGCTTGTGGGATCTTAGTTCCTCCACCAGGGATTGAACCTGGGCCCTTGCCAGTGAGAGCACGGAGTTCTAACCACTGGACTGCCAGAGAATTCCCATGATAATTCATTTCTGAATATGTTCTGGTTTCCTTCTTCTTTGATCATTGAGTTGTTCGAAGGTGTGTTTTAAAATTTCCAAATGTATGTGGGTTTTTTCCAGTTCTTTTTTGCTGTTGATTTCTAATTTACTGCATTGTAGTCAGAGGATGTGATTTGTATCACAGTTCTTTGAAATTTGTTGAGGTAGACTCTATGGCTTCACACCAGTTTTTATAAATGCTTTGTAAGTGCTTGAAAAGATTTTTTTCTCTAGTTAGTGGCAGTGTTTTTAAAATGCCCTATTGATCAGTGAGCAGGTAGGAAAATAGTTAAATACTCTAGATACTTTTAGGCAGAGAGAGATTTCATACAGGTAATAGGTTACAAGGGTATGGTTAGGACTAGAGCAGCAGAAAGGGTAGAGAGGGTTTGAGAGGAAGAGGGAGGTTGTCTAAGGATCTGGGAGTTGTTACTACCTATGACTGGAACCAAAGAGCCTGCACTTGCTACTAAGCTGCTGGAGCACTGGTACAAGTTACTGCTACTTGGTAGAACCATGTACACTCCTGCAACTCAGCAAGAACCCAGGAGCTCAACTTTTGCTGATTTTTCTGGAATCTGCAGCTGCCAGCTCTTGACTTCAATAGGAGATACCTTCTGTTGGAGGTGTTTCAGAACCAGGAATAAAATGAGAGGGGGAATGGCATTATTCTTCTACTTTTTTTCCCCCCAGTACCTTCTATTGGCAGAATGGAAGAAGACAGGGGAGTCTGACTGAAATAGTTTACAGGCTTTTTTGTCTACTTGATCTATCCATTACTTTGAGAGATCTTAATAAAATTTCCTACTATGAAAGTAGATTTGTTAATTTTCCTTTGCTTGTCTATTTTCAAAGCTAAGTTGGGTATGTACAAGTTTTTTTTATCATTTAAATTTTATTTTATTTTTTTACATAGCAGGTTCTTATTAGTTATCTATTTTATACATATTAGTGGGGTGTATACAAGTTCTATGCTTTTGATGAACTGAACCTTTTACCATTATATAGTTTGTTTTTTTAAAATCTCTGTTAGTATTTTTGGTCTTAAAGTCGGTTTTACTTGATATTAGTGTAACTTTGTCAACTTTCTTTGGCCTGGTATCTTTTCTTTCCTTTGATTTTGAACCTTTCGGTGCCCTTATCTTTTAAAAATCACATAAACTGTATATTGTCACCATCCATTTATCTTTTAACTAAAGAACTTTCATTTTTTTACTGACTGATATAATGGAATTTCTTTCATTTTGTATGATTTTCATTTGTCCTTTTTTTGTATCTGTGTCTTAGTATTGATTTCTTTTTCCTTTTTCTCATTTTGCTTTTTCCACCTCTCCACGTTTGGAACTTACACACTCCTATTCTTTTACAGGTTACCCTAGCTATTTTTGCATTTATTTTGCTGTTACCATTCTAGTTTTTTTTTTTTTTTCTTTTTGCGGTATGCGGGCCTCTCACTGTTGTGGCCTCTCCCATTGCGGAGCACAGGCTCCGGATGCGCAGGCCCAGTGGCCTGGCTCACGGGCCCAGCCGCTCCGCGGCATATGGGATCCTCCCAGACCGGGGCACGAACCCGTATCCC
The DNA here is from genome assembly GCF_964341445.2 of Mesoplodon mirus. Taxonomy (NCBI): domain Eukaryota; kingdom Metazoa; phylum Chordata; class Mammalia; order Artiodactyla; family Ziphiidae; genus Mesoplodon; species Mesoplodon mirus. Next base: position 60,973,785 of record NC_138992.1, read on the forward strand.
CTGCATCGGCAGGCGGACTCTCAACCACTGCGCCACCAGGGAGGCCCTCTAGTTTTTATTTCATACTTTTTGTTACGAAAATTTCAATCATGAGGAAAAGTAGAAAAAAGATAGTACAACATCTCTAGTCTTTATGTAGATTCAGCAATTAACATTTTCTGCGTTTAGTGTTTTTTTCATTTATTTTTTTGTTTAATAAACATTTTTTGTTTTTGTTAAGTCTTATTAAGAAATAACGCACATACCATGATCATTCAAAGTATCCAGGCTAATGGCTTTTATTATTCAGAGTTGGGCAACTGTCACCACAGTCAATTTTAGGACAGTTTAATAAACATTTTTACTAAAGTATGTGTAATATACAGAAAAGTACGCAAATCTAAATATAGAGTTCACAAAGTGAATGCATCCTTATAACCACCACATGAAATAGAATAATACTCATACCCCAGGAGCCTCTCTTATGCCCACTCCTAATGACTACTTCCTTTTCTCAAAGGTAACCACTGTCTTGACTTCTAATGCCATAGGTTACTTTTGCCTGTTTGTGAGCTTTATGTAAATGAAATTATATGAGATGGGTTTTTTTTAATGTTTTGGTTTTTGTTTGATTTCATTTGCTCAGCATTAAGTTTATGGGATCCATGTTCTGTGTAGAAAAAATTCATTTTTATTGCAGTGTATGAATATATCACAGATTATCTACTCAATTTACTGTTGATAGGCATTTGAGTTAGTTCTGGTTTGGGCCTGTCATGAATAATGCTCCTATAAATATTCTCGTACGTGTGTTTTGTCGAACATATGTATGTTGGGTATATACCTTAGAATGAAATTGGTGGGTGAGAGCATATGTTTATATTCAGGTTTACAAAGAAGCACCAAATAGTTTGCCAATTTACACTTCATCCAACCGTGTATGAGAGTTCCATTTCTTGAACATATATACTTGTCAACTTGGTCTTGTCAGTTTTTAATGTTAGCTATTTTGGTAGATATATGTCACTATTGTAATATGGCTTTAATTTGCATTTTTCTGTTCCCCACTGAGGTTGACCCCTTTTTCCTATATTGTCATTAAGATGCTTTCTGTCAATCATGTGTTCTAGTTTCTCACCAATTTTTCTGTTCAGTTGTCTTTTTTTAAAGTTAATTTGCAAGAATTGTGATAGCTAATTTAACATACATAGTTATCAAAATCTAAAGTTTTATCAGTATGTTTGCATTCTTTTCAAAAAATAAAATGACCTTGGAAGGGTTTAACTCCCATCACCTGCCTACTAATTTATATGTTGATTGCCCTGATCTTACACATTAGGCATTTCTGGCTAATATACTTTATTGCAAATCCAAAATCTAAAAAAAGGCTTAGAGTTACAGACATAGAGAACAAATCAGTGGTTACCAGTGGGGAGAGAAAAGGGGGCAGGGGTGAGATAAGAGGCACAAACTATTACGTATAAAAAAATCTACAAAGTTATATTTTACAATATAGGGAATATAGCCAATATTTTATAATAACTGTAAATGGAGTATAACTTTTAAAATTGTGAATCACTATATTGTGTACCTGTAACTTATATAATATTTTACATCAACTATACTTCAATTTAAACAAAGAAAGAGGACTTCCCTGGTGGTCCTGTGGTTAAGACTCCGTGATCCCAACGCAGGGGGCCCAGATTCAAACCCTGGTCGGGGAACTAGATCCTGCATACCACAACTAAGAGCCCGCATGCTGCAACTAAAGATCCTGCACGTGTCAACTAAGACCTGGCGCAGCCAAGTAAATAAGTACATAAATATTTTTTTAAAAAAAAAACATAGGAAGAACACTGACATAAATCACAGCAAGATCTTTTTTGACCCACCTCCTAGAATAATGGAAATAAAACCAAAAATAAACAAATGGGACCTAATGAAATTTAAAAAGCTTTGCACAGCAAAGGAGACCATAAACAAGATGAAAAGACAACCCTCAAAATGGAAGAAAATATTCACAAATGAATCAACGGACAAAGGATTAATCTCCAAAATATATACACAGCTCATGCAGCTCAATATCAAAAAACCAAACAACCCAATTAAAAATGGGCATAAGACCTAAACAGACATTTCTCCAAAGAAGACATACAGATGGCCAAGAGGCACATGAAAAGATGCTCAACATCACTAATTATTAGAGAAATGCAAATCAAAACTACAATGATGTATCACTTCACACCAGTTAGAATGGGCATCGTCAGAAAATCTACAAACAATAAATGCTGGAGAGGGTGTGGAGAAAAGGGAACCCTCTTGCACTGTTGGTGGGAGTGTAAATTAATACAGCCAGTATGGAGGTTCCTTGAAAAAACTAAAAATAGAATTACCATATGACCCAGCAATCCCACTACTGGGCACATACCCAGAGAAAACCTTAATTCAAAAAGACACATGCACCCCAGTGTTCATTGCAGCACTGTTTACAATACCCAGGACATGGAAGCAAGCTAAATGCCCATCAACAGACGAATGGATAAAGATGTGGTACATATATACAATGGAATATTACTTAGCCATAAAAAGGAATGAAATCAGGTCATTTGTAGAGACGTGGATGGACCTAGAAACTGAGAGTGAAGTAAGTCAGGAAGAGAAAAACAAATATCATATATTAACACATATATGTGGAATCTAGAAAAATGGTACAGATGAACCAGTTTGCAAGGCAGAAATAGAGACAGAGGTAGAGAACAAACATACGGACACCAAGGGGGGAAGGGGGAGGTGGGATGAAATGAGAGATTGGGATTGACATATATACACTAATATGTATAAAATAGATAACTAATGAGAACCTGCTGTAGCACAGGGAACTCCACTGTACAGTAGAAACTAACACAACTTTGTAAAACAACTATACCCAAATTAAAAAAAAAACTTAAAAAAAAATAAAGTGGAAAAAGTAAATAAATTTAAATAAATTTAAATAAATTTGATTTAGAAATCAAAACTTTTTGGAAGTTGACTACAAATTTTTCTTCTGGTGAAACCTGAAATGAGTGGGTATGAGATTGCCTAGTGTTTTTTAAAATTTCATATGCTATAAACATTCACATATTTCAGTGCTAAATACTAATTAGTTTGGTGGTGTGCATTGTTATTGTTTTTATAAAATCCAGAAAATTCTTAATTTTGAAACATCTGGCCCCAGGGATTTTTACATAAGTAATTGTGAGCTTGTGTTGTTTTATACAATCATTGTTTAGATTTACTTACATATTTATGTATTTTCGCTTCCTATGTCTTCTTGCATCTTTCACTTGTCATTTAGGATTATTTTCCAGAAGGAAATTAAGATTTATTGTTTAGCTGCTTACTGTTGGTGGTAAACTCTGTTTTATCTGAAAATACCTTCTTTTCACCTGTGTTCTTGAAACTGTATCTAGTTTTGCTAGGTGTGGGAGTTAAAATTGTCAATTATTTTCACTTAGATAGAAGATAAAATTCCACTTGTTTTCTAAATCCTAGTATTATCTGACTTCAATTATTGCTCTTAAAATGATAGCCATCATTCTACTTTTATGTATCTTTGTAGGTAATCCTTTATCTCTAGTTTTAGGATTAGCTCTTTTTCAGTTGGTGTTCTGTACTTTCACAGTGATGTGTGTGAGTTTGGGATTCTTTTTATTTATGCTGTTTGGAATTCATTCTGGACTTGGACTTGAGGATTGATGTCTTGAACAATTCTGGGGAATTCTCATGCATTATCTCTTTAAATGTTGCCTCCTATTCTCTTGTATTCTCTTTGTCTCATGTTTTCACCTCTGTTTCTCTGTCACATCCTGGAAAAATTCTTCAGACATCTTCCTAGGTGTTAATTCTCTCTTCACCTGTGTTTAACCTATCCACTGAGTTTAAAAAGGTTTTTTTTTTTTTATTTAGATACATTTCACATGCCATAGAATTCATCCACTTAAAGTGTCCAATCAGTGATTTTTTTTTTTAGTATATTTACCCAGTTGTGTAACTGTCCCCATTATCTAATAGAAAATTTTCATCATCCCCAGAAGAAAACCTTGTACCCATAAACATTCACTCTCCATCTTCTTCCCATCTGCTGGCAGACACCAGTCTAATTTTTATGTCTATAGATTTGCTTCTTCTGGGCATTTCAAATAAATGGTATCAACCTATATGTGGTCTTCTGTGACTGACCACTTTTACTTACCATAATGTTTCTGAGGTTCCTCCATGTTGCAGCATGTATCAGTACTTCATTCTTTTTTTTATGGCCAAATAACATTCCACTGTATGAATGCAACAGATTTTGTTTATTTACCTGTTCATCAGTTAATAGACATTTGGGTAGCTTCTATTTTTTTCTGTTATGATTAATGCTGTTTTGAACATTTGTGTTCATGTTTTTATGTGGATATGTTTTCTTCATCCATTGAGCCTTTAAATCTAATTATACAAGAAATATACTTCTACATTCTTATTGTAGAAGAGTCATAATATAAAAGTATATAGTGTAAACAGGGGTGTCCTGTTTCTCCTCCATTTATGGTGCTAGGAGGGAACTACTGTAAAATAGTTGGATATGCTTCCTTCTCTCCCATATGCATTTATATGACGTTTATATAAATCTCTTGCTTTTGTTTTAATATAAAGGAATTATATATTTTTGAGGCTTTTTTTTTCCGTTTCATTATGTTTTGGGATTCTTCTGTTGTTGTTAGTACACAGAGATCCACATCATTCTTAATGGTTGTGTAGCCTTCTTTCCATATGCCATAATTTGTATAATTATTGATAGACACATATATTGTTTCTGGATTTTGTATACAGTGAAGCAGTCAACATCCTTATTAATTTTTTTAAAAAGCATTTACTGAGGAAAAACATTATTTGTCAGGCACAGGTTTGAATGCTAGGATTACAAAGATAAGTAGACCATAATCTCTGCCTTAGGTTGCTCACAGTTATATAAATGCTACAAGAACATTAAGTAAATTAATTGGGGATCTGGTGCTTTTCCACCTAGGAAGATAGATTTTTATTGCATCAGGTATTTTATGCTATTGTCTTCTGAATAACTTCTCATTTGGTTCTTACTACTTTTTAAAGTATATTTCTAGATTCTGAAAAGACAAATTGTTGCCTCAGTGGATAGAAGTTGTATTCCCCAGGATTTTTTTTTTTTTTTTTTTTGATTCTGTGAGTTGCCTGGGGCATTTCTTCCTTGACCACTTGATTAAATTCTTGCCTAAGGTTCTCAGCAGGAATTCAGACTCAGACCCATGTGGGTGTCTGCTTGAGATTTTGACATTTCATGGGAGACGTTTTTTTCTTCCTATACCCATTGCTAAGTTCTGAGCAGGTAAATTTCATTGTTATCTCTTTCTGTGCCATTTATCTTATTCACTATTACACTGAAGGGCCATAGTTTTATTCAGGTCTTCCGAGAGATTCCTCACTTTTTGGTCTTGCCCCCCTTGGGTTTGGTACCCCCCTTGGGTTTGGTAGAAAACCCCAAAGTGAAATCCAACCCTGATCCTTTGAATATTTCAAAGTTCGTGTGTTCGCTTTATTTTTGTTTTCTGTGGAATTATTCAGAGTATCTACATTGTGCTGGAAATAAAATTTTGTTTAGTCTTTAAATGCATTCTTCCTTTAGCTTTCAGTATACCACGGTCCTGGTTTTTCTCCCCTTTGATCACTCTCTTTTTGAACACTGCTGTACCCTGAAAGCATGTAGAGATTATTTACATATTTGTCTTTTTAGACTGTGGGCTCTTTAGAAACAGGACTCATTTAGTCTTGTCATTTTTTTGCATCCCAGTCTGATTTTTGAAAATGTTAGATTATTTTTAAATTTTTTATCCTTTTGGCCATGCTGAGCAGCTTGTGGGATCTTAGTTCCCCGACCACTGATCGAGGTCACTGCCAGGCCCCCGGCAGTGAAAGTGCAGGTCACTGCCAGGCCCCCAGCAGTGAAAGTGCCGAATCCTAACCACTGGGCCACCAGGGAATTCCCCAAAATGTTAGCTTAAAATAAGAATGAACGCCTTGATTTGTTGAAGGCTTTCCATTTCCTAAAAGGGGGAAGAGTTTCAATAAATAAATGTTAGAATTAAGGGCTATAGAAGTATACTTAGGAAAAAAGTATTTTTTTCTTAATTTGCATGAATCAAATTCTACCTTATTTTAAAATAAGGTAAAATCATTTCAGTGCCATGTCATCTCACCCTGAAAGAAGAAAAATGTTGTAATTGTTTAATATTGTTGGGGGGAAAGTAGTAATTTATTAGTGAAATGATATTAATGTGTATGGTATTCTTATTATTTTTTCCATCACATCCTCCTATAGTTAACCTTCCACCTTTAGTTGATTGTTAGATGAAATTACAGAAAACATGTTGGACATTTTATGTACAGTTGCATTAGCAATCATTGTTGTATAGCTCTACATTTTTAATGTTTTCCCCACTCTTGTTTATATTTCTTCCTACCCTAAATAAGGATTTCTACCCTTTAGAATAGTTTCTCAAAGTGTCAGTTTTTTGTTTTTTTGTTTTTTTTTAATTTTTTAATTTTTTGCCTTATAACAAATTTAATCAGTTATACATATACATATGTTTCCATATCCCCTCCCTTTTGCGTCTCCCTCCCACCCTCCCTATCCCACCCTTCCAGGCGGTCACAAAGCACCAAGCTGATCTCCCTGTGCTATGCGGCTGCTTCCCACTAGCTATCTACCTTACGTTTGGCAGTGTATATATGTCCATGCTGCTCTCTCACTTTGTCACAGCTTGCCCTTCCCCCTCCCCATATTCTCAAGTCCATTCTCTAGTAGGTCTGTGTCTTTATTCCTGTCTTACCCCTATGTTCTTCATGACATTTTTTTTTCTTAAGTTCCATATATATGTGTTAGCATACAGTATTTGTCTTTCTCTTTCTGACTTACTTCACTCTGTATGACAGACTCTAGGTCTATCCACCTCATTACAAATAGCTCAATTTCATTTCTTTTTATGGCTGAGTAATATTCCATTGTATATATGTGCCACATCTTCTTTATCCATTCATCCGATGATGGACACTTAGGTTGTTTCCATCTCCGGGCTATTGTAAATAGGGCTGCTATGAACATTTTGGTACATGTCTCTTTTTGAATTATGGTTTTCTCGGGGTATATGCCCAGTAGTGGGATTGCTGGGTCATATGGTAGTTCTATTTGTAGTTTTTTAAGGAACCTCCATACCGTTCTCCATAGCGGCTGTACCAATTCACATTCCCACCATCAGTGCAAGAGTGTTCCCTTTTTTCCACACCCTCTCCAGCATTTATTGTGTCTAGATTTTTTGATGATGGCCATTCTGACTGGTGTGAGATGATATCTCATTGTAGTTTTGATTTGCATTTCTCTAATGAGTAAAGATGTTGAGCATCCTTTCATGTGTTTGTTGGCAGTCTGTATATCTTCTGTGGAGAAATGTCTATTTAGGTCTTCTGCCCATTTTTGGATTGGGTTGTTTGTTTTTTTGTTATTGAGCTGCATGAGCTGCTTATAAATTTTGGAGATTAATCCTTTGTCAGTTGCTTCATTTGCAAATATTTTCTCCCATTCTGAGGGTTGTCTTTTGGTCTTGTTTATGGTTTCCTTTGCTGTGCAAAAGCTTTGAAGTTTCATTAGGTCCCATGTGTTTATTTTTGTCTTTATTTCCATTTCTCTAGGAGGTGGGTCAAAAAGGATCTTGCTGTGATTTATGTCATAGAGTGTTCTGCCTATGTGTTCCTCTAAGAGTTTGATAGTGTCTGGCCTTACATTTAGGTCTTTAATCCATTTTGAGCTTATTTTTGTGTATGGTGTTAGGGAGTGATCTAATCTCATACTTTTACATGTCCCTATCCAGTTTTCCCAGCACCACTTATTGAAGAGACTGTCCTTTCTCCACTGTACATTCCTGCCTCCTTTATCAAAGATAAGGTGACCATATGTCCGTGGGTTTAACTCTGGGCTTTCTATCCTGTTCCATTGATCTATCTTTCTGTTTTTGTGCCAGTACCATACTGTCTTGATTACTGTAGCTTTGTAGTATAGTCTGAAGTCAGGGAGCCTGATTCCTCCAGCTCTATTTTTCGTTCTCAAGATTGCTTTGGCTATTCGGGGTCTCAAAGTGTCAGTTTTAAATAAAATTTTACAAGATGTGAGGCCTAACTCTCCAACTCCTTAACTTGCTCCATTTTTCATCACATTTTAATATACCATACACTTATTTGTTTTTGTTATTATTTATTAACTCTCTTCCCTCACTAGAGTTTAAGCTTTACAGGGCCAGGAATCTTGTCAGTTTGTCCATTGATGTACTGCCGTTATTAGTATCTAAGAGGGATATATTCTCTCCTGGTTTTGATTCATAACCATAAGAGTATCATTTAAATATTTTGTGGCTTGGTTTCAACATATATTAGTGTGGGATGATACTTACACAAATACATTAGTTTAGAAGCTGAACTGTTTTATATATGAATGAGCTTTTTAGGATGCTATTTAAAATGCTTAGTCTAGGGGCTTCCCTGGTGGCGTAGTGGTTAAGAATCCGCCTGCCAATGCAGGGGACATGGGTTCGAGCCCTGGTCCGGGAAGATCCCACATGCTGCGGAGCAACTAAGCCCGTGTGCCACAACTACTGAGCCTGCGCTCTAGAGCCCGCGAGCCACAACTACTGAAGCCCGTGTGCCACAGCTACTGAAGCCCGTGCTCCTAGAGCCTGTGCTCTGCAACAAGAGAAGCCACCACAATGAGAAGCCTGCACCCCACAACAAAGAAGCCTGGGCCCCGCTCGCTGCAACTAGAGAAAGCCCGCATGCAGCAGCGAAGACCCAATGTAGCCAAAAATTAAAATGAATAAATAAATTTTAAAAAAAGACTTAGTATATTTTTCCTTTTTTTTAAATTAAGAGCATTTCATTGAGCGTGGTATTCTTCATTAAACACTAATGTTCTCTGTCATACAGCTGTAGTAGTACTTTTTTATGCAGTCATACTCATCATCCTCAGCTGTCTGAAAAAGCAGAAACTTTAACTAATACATAAGCATGAGCACTGACGAAAATGATCAGAAGCCGAAGGGGTAAAGATGGCATCACTGGGATGAAACACCATGTTTTAGCACTGTGCTACACATAGTGTGGTCTGTGGACCTGTTACTGGGCTGTGCTTTTCATTTTATGAGGACTTGGAAAAATTGTACCTGATTTCTCCGGTTAATTTCAGTGAGGAAGTATAGTATGGTTTAAGAGCAAATGAAGCAATAAGTGTTAGCCAATGTTAAATGCCAGCACTGAAGATTGGTTAGGATTTGTTACACGAAATAATGTGATATATTCACCAAAATAAGTAAACCCTTTTGCTTGGCAATGTATGGTGGGGCTAGGGAGGGGGAAACAGCAAATAACAGAGAAAGAAAAGAGGAGAAAGAAAGAGAATGTCAGTGACTAGAGGTTAGATATTATGACAAGTTATTGATAGTCAAAGAGCAGATGACAGTTAAAAAAAGTGAAAACTGGGGCTATCAAGCTATCAGAACTATATACTGAAGGATCATGTGGGCTTGTAGACCTCACTGTTGTCTGAGGATGTCACAGTAGAGTAATCATTATTTTAAAAAAAACTTTTTGACATTTTTATTGGAGTATAATTGCGAGTAATCAGTATTAACAGACTAAATTATGTTCAATACACATAATGTCAGGGATCTGTATTAGAGTTCAGAGTTTTACCATGTTCATTTAAAATTTTTTTGATATTGAAAAGTGTTAGTCTTCATTTTATCTCATTTCCTGATCATGCCAACATATTCAAACTTGGTTTAACATTATGGGTCTATGTTGGGACAGGCATTGATATTATCAATTGGAAATGGAACAGGACTGATTAGAACATAGTGATTACTTTTTTTTTTTTCTTTTTTGGCTGTCCCACACGGCATGTGGGATCTTAGTCCCCTGACCAGGGATCAGACCTGTGCTCCCTGCAGTGGAAATGCAGAGTGCTAACCACTGGACCGCCAGGGAATTCCCATAGTGTTTACAGTTTTTAAAGTGATCTTTAAATTGCTTTTACTCTTTTGTATAAAAACTGTATCTTGGGCGCAGTGGTTGAGAGTCTGCCTGCCGATGCAGGGGACACGGGTTCGTGCCCCGGTCCGGGAAGATCCCACATGCCACGGAGCGGCTAGGCCCGTGAGCCATGGCCACTGAGCCTGCGCGTCCAGAGCCTGTGCTCCGCAACGGGAGAGGCCACAACAGTGAGAGGCCCGTGTACCGCAAAAAAAACCAAACTGTATCTTGAGCTTTCCGAGGACTTTAAATCTCATAAGGCTAAGAGTAATAATATATGTATCTGTTTTGTTCTGTTGGCGTTTTTATGTCCCCACACTTGACCTTTGCTGTGAATTAGCTACTCTAGTGATTCTTGGAGAAGTGGTAGTGGAGAAGAGGAAGCGTTAAGCTCCTGGTCAGCCTTTTCATGTTATAGAAATACTCTCCTCGACCCCTATAGTAAACGCCAGTCATAGGGAAGAGTAAATCTCAAGAATAATCCCTCACGTGTACTGAAGTGGGAAAAAGCTTTAAGAACTGAACTTGTGTCACTCTTAAGTGCAGGGCCACACATCCTAGGATGTTACAGTAGTCTTAGAGATTCTCAACCATCGTATGATGACATACAGGAATGACATTCAGTTTTGTGTTGTTTCCCAACATCTTGTGGTTGATAATAGTTAACTGCAAGATTTGTCAGTGGTTTTTTTACCCCCAAAAGTAGTAAATTTCAGTGGATTCATATCACTTAGATTCATTTGCATTCATGAGGAAGGAGAGAAAGGGAGGTGCTGGCTGGACTACAGAGCCACTGAAAAGCCAAGCCAGTTCTGAAAGTGTTAAATCTTTTTTTTTTCATGGTATTTAGATATATCAGGATCTTTTTTACTGTGTATATAAACCCACTTGGATCTCTTAGAAGAGCTCAAATTCCTATGAGTTTTCCAGACTTGAGCCATTGCAAGGTGAGGGCTAGATAGAATTTTCAGGTTTACTCTAGATTTGGGATGCTTTAAAACATTTAGATTCTGGGCCTGGCCTTTTTGCCTTGGAAGACAGATGTACTGCTGTACACAGTCTGGGAGTAAAGTGCATATTTATTGATTGAGATCATGTATCGCCGGGTACGTGTTAAATATTGAGAGAAGAATCATTTTAAGCATATTAAATTTACTCAGAAAATTAATTTTTATTTTTCAGGTGGTTCTAGTACTTAAAGAGTTAGGAAAATCAAACTTTTTTTTAAAAGTGGGTTGTCTACTCTAGCCACTTTCTTTTTTTAATAGTTATTTGTTTATTTGATTGCATCAGGTCTTAGTTGCGACAGGCGGACTCCTTAGTTGTAGCTCGCCAGCTCCTTAGTTGTGGCATGCGAACTCTTAGTTGTGGCATGCATGTGGGATCTAGTTCCCTGACCAGGGATTGAACCTGGGCCCCCTGCATTGGGAGTGCGGAGTCTTAACCACTGTGCCACCAGGGAAGTCCCCAGGAAGATCAAACTTTTATTAATAACATATATCATATTTTTTAATGCACAGTTTTTCCCCTACTTTAACATATGTGAAATCAATATATGTCTAATCAGTGGTGTGTAATTGTTTCATTGGTAGCAGTTTTCCTTTCCTAGTATTACATAAAATAATAGTGTGTCTTATGATTGATTGTCTTAGATTCAAAGAACCATGGTACGTTTGTAATATATGTAATTAATTTTCCCATACCTCTCCGATTTAGGGACAGACAGGGTGGTATTTGGCTGTGAACCTTTGGAACTGTTAATTTTTCAGCCCCCTTAGCTCCCAGTAGTTTGTAAGTAGTTCTGCTTCTTTACTTAGTTACCTTCTGCAGTTATTTTCCAGTTATCTCCAGTTATCTCAATTCTGGGCTCTCATTTTCACCACTGTGTGGGAAAGCAGCCAGTGTTGCCCTGATGGTCTAATAATCTGGTGGTATCACTGCTTTTGCCAGTGTTCTAACGCACGTGTTTCTCATCTACTTTTGCTAACACTTTGTCCTCAAAGTTAGGAGGTGAATGCTTCCTCATGGGATGATAGCTTTCTGTTGATAGATGCTGCATGGTATGATCTCTAAACACATGGTATCTCTAAACAGTTATGCTAGTTCTTCACATTCTCAAGTGAGTATGAATTTTCCTTTATTTTTACACTGAACTCTTTAAGTCCTCCTTTTTTAGCTTCTGTGTTCACATTCAGGGTTCTTAGAACCAGTTTCTTAGAAGAGCCAGAGGGCCCTTGAGGGACCTGTTTGCTTACTTAAAGACACTTCCTGCCCTCTTCAATGATTATTGTTCCAGGAAGGATCCCTAAGAGTGAATTCCCTGTTTCCATGAGCCTGCCAGACACACTGTTTGACTTTCTACTCTTTATTTTTTTTTCCCCCCGGTAAGTTTTATTAGTACACTGGTAAATCATTCGTTTTATTAGTGTGCTTAGTAAATACTCATTAACCCCCCAAATGTCCGTCCTGCTCTGTCTCTGTATTGCAGAGGATGTGGATGTGCAAGGTAGTTTATGGCCTGAGAGCAGAGACAGTAAGGGACTGGCATGAATTGTCTTTTTAATGTAGTGACTCCACCCCTCCATTAAAAACCATGCTCCAGTGAATGTCTTGGATTCTGACCTGTGATACTGAAATTGAAATGATGAAGTGGATGATAGCCCCTTCTGATGGGGAGAGGTGGGAGCAGAGGTTCTGTATTAATCATCTCTCGCTGTGTGACACAGTGCCCCCAAATTTAGTGATTGGAAAGAACAAGCATTTATAATCCCATGTAATTCAAAGGGTCTTGAAGCAGAGAGTTGGATTCTGGCTTGAGTTTGCAGGCAGTATACTGGCCCCAGCTGCGGTCATCTGAAATCTTGGCTGGAATTGGAGATTCCAGATTGGAGATTCTTCCAAATCATCCATGGTTATTGGCAGGCGGCCCTAACCTTACCGCGTAGGCCTCTGAATTGGACTGTTCACAATATGGCAAGTGATTCTGGAGAGAATGACCCAGATGTAAATCATAATCTTTCAGAACCTCATCTTGGGAGTGATACACCATCATTTCTGCTGTATTCTGTCGGTTACACAGACCAACTCTGGTACAGTGTGGGAGGGAACTACACTAGGATGTGAATACCAGGAGGCAGTTACTTGGAGATTCTCTTGGAGTTTGGCTATACCACAGGCCCCTTTCTTTGTGGACCTATAAGAAGTAGTGTCAGGGTGGGGGAAACTTTACTTTTTCCACAGTGCTCTTCACGAGACCTAGGAATACTTAACACCAACATGATTCTTCTTAACCTGCCTTTATATCCTGTTTCAGTTGGTAGCTATGCAAATCGACCTTCTTTTATATCTTAATTCAATAACAAGGGCTGTCTTCCTTGTCTTAGTAAAGTTTTCAAGATCTGGAGGATTTCCACAGCAGTGTTTCCCAAAATGTAGTCATTGAAAGATGCCCTACACTGAGAGGATTCCAGTACTTTTGGAAGCCTGTATGTTATCTTCCTTCCCTTAGAGAATCATTGTGCAAGTTCGTATATCAGAAGTCTCTGAGAATTCCTGCTTTGAAAAAAAAATCCTCTTTCTTTTGTTGTTGTTGAGCCCAGTGTTTCTGAAAATTTACTTGATCACAGAACCCACGTTTGTTGACAGAAGTAGAATAAATTAAAAACCCTCTTCTAACATAAGACACTTACCACAAATATAATCCTCCTTTATTCAAAACAAATTGTTTATGCAGCTTTATTTCTATATTTTGGATAATTAAAATTTTTCTAAACTCATTTTCAACTTGTAATTTTGCATTTTAGAAGGCAGCTGAGGTCAGAAATTGCAATTAGTTGATATCTTATTTTCCACGTTACTAGCAGTTATGATATTGCACCATCTGAGGAAAAGTTTTCGCTTTTGGCAATTTAAAGAGCCATTGATTCTCAGCAAAGAAGGGAGGAGTTTTCTATTCTGTAGTGTTGTTAGATGGTGGTAAGCTTATTTAAAGGCGTTATGAATTGAAAAGATCTAGAAACATTGCTGTATTGATAGTAATATTTCACTGTCTAGAGAAATCAGAAACTAGCTTTTAAGAAGAGAGTTGTTTGGAGTTCTGAACAGAAATCCATGCTTGTGTGCTTTAATCCAAGAAAAGACGTTCATTAAGAATCTTTATAATGTTACATGCACTTCTAATAACATTGGTTATTTTGCTTTTAAACCTGTAAATTATGGGCTGCTGTGGTTTCTGTTTTGCTTTATTGTATACTGAAAAACAATGTCCACTGATGATAACAAGGGAAGAATTGAACACTAAAAGCTGTACAAACAAGAATGCAAATACATAGCCATTTTGGGGCATCTAGTGTATGAAAAAATAACTATGTATCTCAGGCCCTGGTATGTTATATTCTGGTGTTGAAAGATTAAATTATATGTGAATGATCCTATTTTAAGAAAATAGGGGCTGTAAATTGTAAATTAAAATTATTTTAAACTTTTTCAAAAGACCTTTTAACTTAATATAGTTCTTCTGGAAAGCTTGTCTGTCTGAAATGATGCATTCTTTAAGGATTATGGAGAACTGTGGTTTTTATAATTGAAAAGCAGTAAAGGAAACCCTGCTAAAACTTTTAAGCATTTATAACCTTATAACTTTAATGGAGTAGTTTTGAAGTGTTATAGGTAGCTGGCTGCTCTTCATAACCACTTTACAGCATCTATGTTTACAAATATATTTAGAAATATTTTGACAATAGATTGTGAATTATAGGACAGGCAATTAAAAATTTGAGAATTAGGCATGTAAAATATATAGAAGATGTAAGGGACTTGTAAAGGAAAAGGCATGAGCATTTGGACGAAGTTTAATCAAGGATTTCATACTGTGTGAATACAAGTATATTATGTTGTAAGGAAAAAAAGTACAAGTTATTATTGATATTCTTTTCTAGAAACGACTACAGAAAGAACTGTTGGCTTTGCAAAATGACCCACCTCCCGGAATGACTTTAAATGAAAAGAGTGTTCAAAATTCAATTACACAGTAAGTGTTTAAGTTTTAAAGTACTTGTTTGTTTTTCTTTTGTTATCAATGTAATGTATGAATATATACTCATTTTAAAAATACAGAATTATTTTCTTATTTCATCCCATTGTCTTCCACCAAGAGGTAAGTACAGTAAACAGATCTTATTCTGTGCATTTATATATACAATTTGGTTTTATAAAAGTTTCCTGCTAATGAGGCAGCGTTTAAAAACTTTGGTCTGACTTTGTTATGAAATGTTCTTCACCTGTAATAGAGCAGTTTGGTATGAGGTTATTTATCAGGTTTTTAAAAAACATTTAAGGCTCTGAAGAGAATGACAGTCAAGAGGTATCTCTATCCCTGTCCCCTGAACATACTACGTAGTTGCTTTCTTTACAGAAGGGTAGCTGAATGAATGTCACACTCTTAGCATCTCATTTAATAATAAGAAGCTTTTCCATGAGGATGAAGAAGTGAAGGGTAGAGGAGGACATAGAAGTATTCTCGAATTTAGCTCCTGCCGTGGGAGTGGAGCCGAAGTCTCTTCCCAGGTATGTGCCAAGCAGAGTAGAGGTATTGGTCCCCTCTGTTAAAAATGAGCATTTGAATTAGTTTAAAGTGTTTTCAAGAGTATCATCCTAAGATTTCACAACCCAGTGTGGTCTATCCTTACCACTCCTTTGATTTCACAATTCTGTTAGACAAGGGTAAATGTTCTAAAATGGGAAATTTTTAAGCAGTTGACTCTCTCCTTAAAAAAAAAACTCCAAAACTGTAAAAGGGGTAGAAGCCAACAAGAAAAAGTTTACTGTAGACCAACTTGTAGGACAAATTGAACAATTCAAATATTTAGTGATATTCTGGGTCCAAAGAGCAAAAGTGACCAAAGCTCACACAACAGGGACATATTTATTTTCAGAAGAAACAATTTTGGTTACCTTTGACTTTGACATTTGAGTCAGTACTTAAGACAGGAGCCAAGCTTTAAGAACAGGCGTATGAAGAAAGGGCATGTTGATGTTTGAATGGATATACTGATGTTTGAAAATGTAGTATGGGGGACTTCCCTGGTGGCGCAGTGGTTAGAATTCCATGCTTCTACTGCAGGGGGCGTGGGTTCGATCCCTGGTCTGGGAACTAAGATCCCCCATGCTGTACAGCACAGCCAAAAAAAAGAAAAAAAGAAAAAAAAGAAAATGTAGTGTGTATTACTACATACTGTAGATACCGTAGAGTATCTAGCTCTATAACGATCTCTTTAAAACGTTGCTGGGTTCTCAGTTGACTGAGCAGTTTTAGATTCACTGCCAAATGAGTGGAAGGTACAGAGATTTCCCATGTACCGTCTGCTCCCACACATGCCATAGCCTCTAATTTACCAGCATCCCCCACCAGAGTGGCACATTTGTTAGAACTGATGATCCTACACTGACATGTCATAATCACTCAAAGTCTGTAGTTTACACTACAATTCACTCTTGATGCATTCTGTGGATTTGGACAAATGCATAGCGCCATGTGTCGTCATTATGGTATCATACAGCACTTTCACTGCCCTACAAATCCTCCGTGCTTCATCTGTTCATCCTCCCCTCCCACCACCCCCTGGCAACCACTGGGCTTTTCACTGTCTCCATAGTTTTCCCTTTTCCAGAGTGTCATATAGTTAGAATCACACAGTGTGTAACCGTTTCATACTGGCTTCTTTCACTTAGTAATATTCATTTAAGTTTCTTCCATGTCTTTTCACAGCTCTCAATTGACTTTTCATTTATCTCAAACAGAATTTAAAATGGAGCAGACATTTAGAGTATAAAGCATTTGTTCTATATGATTAAACAAGTGACTGTTTTTTGTTCTGTATCATTAAACAGGTGGATTATACTCCATTTTCATCTTTTTCCTCTTTACCTTTGTTAACCTGCCTCAGAATATCCTATAAGAGCTAGCCCTATAGTTTTCAAGGAAGTAGGTACCAATCGTTTCCACTTTCAACCTTTATTTTGGGGGGGGGGGGAGGAACTACACAACACAATGAGTTATAAAAAGTTAAAGGACCATTTTACGATTTTAAGATTGAAATATTTGTATAGATATTTCTACCACAAATTATAACTACTGGGATTTCCCTGGTGGTGCCGTGGTTAAGTATCCGCCTGCCAATGCAGGGGACACGGGTTCGAGCCCTGGTCCGGGAAGATCCCACATGCCGAGGAGCAAGTAAGCCCGTGCCCCACAACTACTGAAACCACGTGCCGCAACTACTGAAGCCCGAGTGCCTAGAGCCTGTGCTCCACAACAAAGAGTAGCCCCTGCTCGCGCAGCAATGAAGACCCAATGCAACCGAAAGTGTAACTACCAAAATAAACAGCATCTTTGCTACAGAGTAAACCTGTCACTTAGAGATGTTTGTCAGGCAAGAATTTTTCTCTTAAAATAATTTACTGTAAATGAACCACAAAAGTTTTATTATCTTTGGACCATCTTCCAGGATATGAAAATAGTCTTATAAAAATTAGATCTTGGGAATTCCCTGGCCGTCTAGTGTTTAGGACTCCCCTTCCACTGAAGCATTATCTCCAAAGTGGAAGAATTACAAACCAAATTTTTTTTTAATAAGTTTATTTATTTATTTATTTATTTTTGGCTGTGTTGGGTCTCTTTTGCTGCACGCGGGCTTTCTCTAGTTGCGGCGAGTGGGGGCTACTCTTCGTTGTGGTGCGCGGGCTTCTCATTGCAGTGGCCTTTCTTTGTTGCGGAGCACGGGCTCCAGGCATGCGGGCTTCAGTAGTTGTGGCTCGCGGGCTCAGTAGTTGTGGCGCACGAGGCTTAGTTGCTCCGTGGCATGTGGGATCTTCCTGGACCAGGGCTTGAACCCGTGTCTCCTGCATTAGCAGGCGGATTCTTAACCACTGCACCACCAGGAAAATCCAAACCAAATATTAATCTAGTTGAAAGAGACGCATATAGTTAACAGGAAATAAATGCTGATTTTAAAATACTATTGTATGTATACTTTTTCCTATTCAGTTTTTTAGTTTCTTTAATCAGGCCACGGCAGAAGCTGAAGCAAAAGATAGACATCAGAGCAATCAGAGATAGGGCAAAAAAGCAAGGTTTTGATGTAGCTACTGACCTATTTTGAAAAAATTAATTATTACTTGGGGAATTCCCTGACAGTCCAGTGGTTAGGACTCGGCACTCTCACCGCCACATCCCAGGTTCAGTCCCTGGTATGGGAACTAAACTCCTGCAAGCTGTGCAGTGTGGCCAAAATAAAGAAAAAAAAAAAATGTTGTTTAAGTGGGATTATATGGGATGGGGTATATGGGTAAACGAAGATGATGAAAGCACGTTAAGCTTTGTGGAAGACAGTTTGGTAGCATGTAGACCTTAAAAAATATGCGTATCGGGGCTTCCCGGGTGGCGCAGTGGTTGAGAGTCTGCCTGCCGATGCAGGGGACGCGGGTTCGTGCCCCGGTCCGGGAAGATCCCATATGCTGTGGAGTGGCTGGGCCCGTGGGCCATGGCCGCTGAGCCTGCGCGTCTGGAGCCTGTGCTCCGCAACAGGAGAGGCCACAACAGTGAGAGGCCCGCGTACCGCAAAAAAAAAAAATATATATATATATATGCGTATCATATCCTTTGACCTAATAAATCAACTATATGCTGTCCTAAGGAAAGAACAGAGATACAGAAAGATTGACTTAGAACTAATTAAGTAGGGAAATGGTTTCTCAGTGTAGTAAAGTAAAATGGCACCCCTTGAGTTACAGTCCATAGACATCATATCATGTAAGGCAGAAATTTTGTGTAGTCATAATTGCCTTTGAACATCCCTTGAGAGAGGCTGTATTGATATATATCCTATATTAATATATCCACAAAGCTAGTTTTTCCTTCAGAGTGGCATAGATGGCTGTTTCTTTCATTAGGAGCCATGAATGTGTGAAAAATACCTGTTTTAAACATTAGAATCACAGAACAATGGGTATTCACAAGAGGTTAAGAAGTGAGACTTCTCCCATCATCCTTACTCTGGGGCGTGTGTGCTTGTGACTGGAATCGTGAACATTGATGATTTGAATGTAATGTAATTTAAGTGTGCACCTAAATGCAACTCTTCTGGACTTGGAGTCCATTGATATAGAAACTGCAGAATGACTAGAATGAAATGTACCCTAAAAACTTTAACAGTGATTATCTTTGGGTGATTTTTGTTTTATTTATGCTTATGTAAATTTTCTATAGTGAACATATGTTACTTTTTAAATTAGCAAAACGTTTTAAATTATCCTGCACAATGTTGAGAAGTATGCCTTCTTTGACCTATCTCACCCATATATTGCAAGGTGTCTCTTAGCTGTTATTTAAGAGCTATGCTTGGATAGGTCACATGTCAATTTATGGTACATTATGTGTCCTAAGAATTGCCTTATAAACAGAACGAAAGGGCACCAAGAAATCCTGTGATTTTTTTCTTGGACTATCCCAGCATAGTAGGTGGGAGTGGGGGGTGGGGCTAAAAAGGGATGTTCATGGCTAGGAAGGACCTAGTTTGGTGGTGTTTTTTTTTGTTTGGTTGGTGGTGGTGGTGGGTTTTTTTGTTGTTGGTTTGTTTTTTGGCTGCACCATGTGGCATGCGGGATCTTACTTCCCTGAGCAGGGATCGAACCTGTGCCCCCTGCAGTGGAAGCATGGAGTCTTAACCACTGGACCACCAGGGAAGTCCCTGTTTGTTTGTTTTAAATTTAACTTTAGTTGATTTACAATGTTGTGTTAGTTTCAGGTATACAGCTTCAGATTCTTTTCCATTATAAGTTATAAGATACTGAATATAGGTCCCTGTGCTATTATACACAGTAAATCCTTGTTGTTTATCTATTTTATATATAGTGGTGTGTATCTGTTAATCCCATACTCCTAATTTATCCCTTCCCCTCCCCTTTCCCCTTTGGTAGCCATAAGTTTGTTTCTTATGTCTGTGAGTCTGTTTCTGTTTTGTAAGTAAGTTGATTTGTATTATTTATTTAGATTCCACGTATAAGAAGTATCATATAATATTTGTCTTTCTCTGTCTGACTTATTTCACTTACTATGATAATTTTTAGGTCCATCCATGTTGCTGCAAATGGCAATATTTCATTCTTCTTTGTAGCTGAGTAATATTCCATTGTATATATGTACATCTTTTTGTTTTTGGTTTTATATATATATATTTTTTGAAGTATAATAGATTTACAATTTTGTACCTATCTCTGCTGTACAGCAAAGTGACTCAGTTATACACATGTATACATTCTTTTTTTATATTCTTTTCCATTATGGTTTATCACAAGATATTGAATGTCGTTCCCTGTGCTATACATTAGGACCTTGTTGTTTATCCATTCTAAATGTAATAGTTTGCATCTCCCAACCCCAAATTCCCAGTCCATCCCTCTCTCTCCCCCTTCCCCCTTGGCAACCACAAGTCTGTTCTCTATGAGTCTGTTTCTGTTTTGTAGATAGGTTCATTTGTGCCATAGTTTAGATTCCACATGTAAGTGATACCATATGGTATTTGTCTTTCTCTTTCTGACTTACTTCACTTAGTGTGATAACCTCTAGTTGCATCCATGTTGCTGCAAATGGCCTTATTTCGTTGTTTTTTATGGCTCAGTAGTATTCCATTGTGTATATCTACCACGTCTTTATCCATTCATCTGTCAATGGACATTTAGGTTGTTTCCATGTTTGGCTGTTGCGAACAGTGCTATGAACATGTATAGTTCATATATATGAACTATAGTTTGAATTACAGTTTTGTCTGGGTATATGCCCAGGAGTGAGATTTCTGGATCATATGGTAATTCTATTTTTAGTTTTTTAAGGAACCTCCATACTGTTTTTCTTAGTGGCTGTACCAATTTACATTCCCACCAACAGTGTAGGAGAGTTCCCTTTTTTCCACACCCTCTCCAGCATTTATTATTTGTAGACTTTTTGATGATGGCCATTCTGACTTGTGTGAGGTGATACCTCATTGTAATTTTGATTTGCATTCCTCTAATAATTGGCGATTCAGTGCATCTTTTCATGTGCCTGTTGGCCATCTGTATGTCTTCTTTGGAGAAATGTCTGTTTAGGTCTTCTGCTTATTTTTTGATTGGGTTGTTTGCTTTGTTGATATTTAGTTGTATAAGCTGTTTGTATATTTTGGAAATTAAGCCCTCATCCATCTCATTGTTTGCAAATATTTTCTTCCAGTTTGTAGGTTGTCTTTTCATTTTGTTGATGGTTTCCTGTGCTGTGCAAAAGCTTATAAGTTTGATTAGGAGGAAGGACCTAGTTTTAAAGAGAATAGGTTTTTTGTTTTTGTTTTTTTAATGCAGCTTTTGCATTATATTTTATTTACTGTGTACTGGTTCTGATGTCAGGAATGTACTAGGTTTTTTGCATATGTAACGTGATGTATCTTTCCAACAACACTTCGAGGTGACTTTTTTTTTTAGCTTTAGCGGTTAATTTTTAAAAATACCTATTTTACAATTGAAGTACTTAAAACAGGAGAGATAAAACAGCTTACTCAGGGCCCCACAGCTATTTAAGGGACAGATCTGTCTAATTTTACTGTAAAATATTGCCTCTTGGGTCTGTGGTCGCATCTTTTATTACCATATAAGGTATTTAGCATGCATTGTGAAAATGAATAACCATGTTCTTAAGGGTTTATATGTGTTCCAGCCTGATTGCTTTCAGAGAGTAAGCACATTTATTATTTTACATATTCCTAAGTCCATAATATGTGAGGTGCTCAACAGAACCCCAACAGTATATCCTCAATCTTCCTTTTGTTTCCCTGTATTTAAAATAATAAGTTTTTATACCTGAAAAGTATAAGATTAAAGGAATTGACCACGTATACAATAATTATAAGTGGCATGGATATAGTTAGGAACTCATTTTGCTTCTAAATTCTGCCCTGTCATCTTTGTCATAATAATCTCTATTCCTCTACCCGCACTTTTTTTTTTTTAAAAGAACAAGAGATAGGGCTTCCCTGGTGGCGCAGTGGTTGAGAGTCCGCCTGCCGATGCAGGGGACACGGGTTCGTGCCCCGGTCCGGGAAGATCCCACGTGCCGCGGAGTGGCTGGGCCCGTGAGCCATGGCCACTGAGCCTGCGCGTCCGGAGCCTGTGCTCCGCAACGGGAGAGGCCACAACAGTGAGAGGCCCGCATACTGCAAAAAAAAAAAAAAAAAAAAAAAGAACAAGAGATAGTTCTTGTTATAAGAATATAATTATAAACAGATTTATATTCATGATTGTTATATATGAAAACAAAATAAGCTTACATAGATGCCATAGAAATCTATTTGGGGTTTTATTAAACAATTGAAACATAATGAGAGACAAAGGAAGGGCCTTCTGGAGCCTTAACTAGCTATCAGAGTAAGTGTACTGATGTCAAGTTAGCTTCCTTTTTCCTGTTTAGCCTTCTCTAGAATGCTGATGAGAAAATTGGTCTGATAGCTACAGTTCTCTGTAGTCATTGCTGATACTGATTTCTCTCATAGCTTCTAAAATAATTGATATCAGAAAGACAATTGATTAGTTTGATGTTATCTATAAAATCTTTTCCATAATTGTAAAAATAGTCTGAAAAAATAGGGTAGCATAAATCGAGTGGGAGGAGTGCAGGCTCTGGTGTCAGCACACCTCAGTTGGGTTTTATTTTGTTTTTTTTCCAGACCTGGGTTAAAATCTGGCTCTGTCCTTTGTTAGCTGTCTCACCTTGATCTAGCTATTTAACTGGAGTGTCAGAGAAGGAAATAGGGCCAGGGGTATTAATACCTACTCCTGTGATTGTTGGGAGGATGAAGTGTGTTGTTATACACGAATGACTCTTGTCCCAGTGCCTGGCATAGAGGAATACTTGGTGTTCTCTTTTCTCCTTCTCACCCCAATCCTTTATAACTGAAGTTTAATTTTTTTTTTTTCTATTCTAGGTGGATTGTAGATATGGAAGGTGCACCAGGTACCTTATATGAAGGGGAAAAATTTCAACTTCTATTTAAGTTTAGTAGTCGATATCCTTTTGACTCTCCTCAGGTAACTGTTTTGCTTTTTAAATTTTTATTGTATTTTTGGATTATAGCAAAATGCTAAATTAGCGATTTTTGACTCAGTAAAAACTTATAAAAGAAACTCATTATAATTATGTGAATAGATTTGTTCCTTTATCTTATTTATAATACAATCAAGATCATATGAACATTTTACCTTACTGAGATTAGGGCTTTGCTGCTTTTGTACTTCTGAAAACTTAAGACTTTCTTATCCAGTCATGTTAAGCAGAAAAAAGGGATGGAAATCTAACACAGGCCCGTGGGTTGTGGGAGAACTTAGCATTTGGAATAACTGGAGGCACGTCTTCCTCGATAAGATGATGATAGAATGACATCGTTAAGAGGCAAGTGCTTTTTGGGAAGGAGCACTTCTTTGATTTCACGTTGGCATGCTGTCTTTTGCGCCTTTTAGTATTGCAAGGGCAGAATATATTATTACAAGATGTTAAATATCTAGACGTCAGCCCCAAATCTGTTCATTATAATTTGGGGCAGAGTCAATTTAGTTAATGTCTTAAAACTTGGACAAGGGACAATGGTGGTGGAGAAAAAATGTTGAGAGCTGCTTAACTGTGGTGAATGATCAATCGTTGGAGGTTAGAGAAAAGGAGACTCTAGGATGAATTCCAGATTTCTGGCTTGAAAAGATGGGTAATGAATTACTAGTAGCAAAATGATAAGACGGTGCCCAACTCTGTGAAGCATTGCTAGGTAATGAGGTGTTGTGGATAGTGAGATTTCCCAAATAACTTGAAATTCAACATGTGAGGTGCTAAAGTATGCTGTTTTTGAGGAAAATCATATTTCATTGCTACTTTAAATAGAATATACCAAACAGCTTAATCAATTCTCTTAGCCGTGTAAGAGTATAGATGGAAGTCAATTATTGTATTGTGCTATAGATAAAGAGATGATTGTTTTAAGGCATAGAATTAAATGGAAATGGACTCCTTGAGTTCTAAAGTTTCCATGTGAGCAGAAAATTAAGAGGTTGGGGGCTCCTTTTTATCTTTTTCATAAAAAAAAGGCAAAGACGTATGTATTGTCATGACCCCTAGGCTTCTATAATAACCATGTGTAGACTGTAATCAAAAACCAAAGCAAATGTATTCCTTCTTTCCAGAAAATGATCTTCACTTTCTGTTGTTGGCTTTCGGGTTATCAGCATCATCTTACTGTTATTGCTTGAAGGCAGTGAGGTATCCACTTGTCACCTTCAGCCTAAGTTCGTTGAAGGAAGAATACGGCTCACCAGCTCAGAAACTTTGCCTAGGGGACTATTGGAGAAGGCTTACTTTGGGAACTCACAAAGTTTTAATCAGAGGGAAATAATATTTTGTAAACATGAAACCAAGTAAAAAGTATTCTCTAAACTCTCAGTTTTTAATTCTAAATCAAATATCAAACTTAACCATCAGTTGAATTTCATCTTTAATATTTCCATAAG
The DNA here is from genome assembly GCF_964341445.2 of Mesoplodon mirus. Taxonomy (NCBI): domain Eukaryota; kingdom Metazoa; phylum Chordata; class Mammalia; order Artiodactyla; family Ziphiidae; genus Mesoplodon; species Mesoplodon mirus. Next base: position 60,998,466 of record NC_138992.1, read on the forward strand.
AACCATTGTAATAAATTCTGTCATCTTATCTCATATTCCTTTTATCCTCCTTCCCTGGTTATACTCCTGCTCTCTGGTCTGATTTTGGTGTCCTCCGGGTTCTTTTTTTTTTGACATTATTATTTAAATTAATTAATTATTTATTTTTGGCCACATCAGGTCTTAGTTGTGGCACGTGGGCTCTTCGTTGCAGCATGTGGCCTTCTCTCTAGTTGTGACGAGCGTGGACTCATTAGTTGTGGCACGTGGGCTTAGTTGCCCCACAGCATGTGGGATCTTAGTTCCCAACCAGGGATCGAACCCATGTCCCCTGCATTGGAAGGCGGATTCTTAACCACCGGACCACCGGGCAAGTCCCGTCCTCCAGGTTCTTTATTCAGCGTTCCCTTTTTCTTCTCACTTTTTGAAGTCTTTAACCACCTTAAGCCACTAACTCCCAGATCTCCAGCTCTGTGTACAATCTCTTTCTGAGGTTTAATTTCACACCCCTGTTGGACATCTCTACTTGAACACCTCCAGATGTCCAAATTTAACACAGCTAAACTGTTTTTTTCTAATAACAAAATAAAATAAAAAAAGAATTTTTTCTTGGGTTTCTGTCCACCTATCTTCTCATGTTAAATTTATTTCCTTTCCCTCACTCTTAAATGCAGTTTTTCCAATCCTTTCACAGACTTAAGGCAGTCCACCACTTTTCTTACCTTATCGTCAGTGCTGTGTGGTCCAAGTGTTCAGCTTTACCTGGACTATCACAAAGTAGCCTCTAGTTGTTTCCACTCCTAGCCGTCCTTTCACAGTGCTGTTAGATTTATTTGAAGGTGCAGTCACCTCATTGGTTGTTGCACATACATCCACCACCACCATCCCCACCCTTCTTGGTAAATCCTGTGATGGTTCTTATTTCCTGTGGGGTCAGATCAAGCTTAGCAGTCCGGTCCCTTTATGGTTGAGTCTGAACTGAAGCATTTTAGCCACACATTACCTCCATGCCTTCAACTGTGTAGTAATATTTGCATCATACTTTATTAATGTAACCATTAAGTAATGTTATCTCTGAAAGTGAAAGATTACATGTAGAATGATGTGGAAACCCTAGGGCGGTTGTTCCCAATCTTTTGGAATATGAGGATTCCCTTTTAACATCAGTTAATTTATATATTTATATATATATATATGTAATATTCTAATATCCATGATTGAGAAAATAACAGACCACTCTGAGTCCAGTAATACTTTTAAATTATTTTAAAATTCTATTAATCACATCATCTGTATGATTATAAAATAATTATAACATGTTCAGTAATCAAAGCTTGATGTACATATAGATTTCAAGATTTTTATGGTAACTAAAACTTTCCAAAGGTCCATTGCATTGCTCTGGATAAGGGCAGTAAAATCCCCCATTCACCAAAGATTTTATTTGTTCAGATGTGGAAGCATTGGCTCTTGTTAGGTAATTAGTCTTTCATTTTCCTATGCAATAAGCAGTACTAAATTTACCACTACTTACAAGAGTAGAATTTGAGGACATATCTGTAGAATAAACATCTCATTGTGAAATTATTACTTTTGTGTCAGTGAGATCTTTCTCTGTAAATGAGATCTGTAAGACTATACATAAAATTTATAGGCTGTGTTATTGTCTTCTACTAGTTATAATTAGTTTCACATGTATCTCACTTTACAGTGAAAAGGCTACCTATGTAAAACATGGTGTTTGGCCCAATCATTTGCTTTAAAAGAAACAATAACAGCAACAGAAAACTTTCTCAGTTAAAATGGGAGCAGAGATGAAGCACCTTTTCATCACTGTTTTCTAGTAATGTGCACTTACCAGCAGCCATAGAGAAAATGAAATCCTTCCTATATAGTGTATTCTGTTTCCTTATGCTAGTAGGATACAGGTAAATGGTTGGTTAATTTAACATGTGTTGAGCATGAACTGTGTACTTTAGAGATGGCTGAGAGCACAGAAATTAAAAAGGAATTGGGCCTGACTTTAAAAAGCGGATCATCTGTTTAGTATTTGGAGAGATAGACGTTTATTCATTAATTCTGTAAGTACTTACTGAGCATGTATCATAAGACGAACACTTTACTAGGTGCTGGCAATTCTGTGGTGAACAAAGTGGCCCTCCAAAAACCCTCCTTACGTGGAGTTTGCATTCTTGCAGAAAGAGAAGGACAGTAAACAAAAAGCAAAATATATATAGTATGGAAGGTGGTGAAAAAAAGCAGAAAAGAGGAGTCAGCGTGTTGCAGCATTGGGTAGAGTGATCAGGAAAGATTTCATGAGAAGGTGACATTGGGGCAGAGATCTGAAAGAGGTGAGTGCATAAGCCACATCAAAGAGGTGAGAGAAAGGGCAGGTGAAGACAAAATGCAATGGTCCTGAATCTGGAGCATGCCAAGTGGGTCCCTGGAGTGTTGTATAATCAAGAAGAAAAGAGTAGGGCCTAGGTCAGAGAGAGAATTTGGGCTGGAAGGTCCATCAGAGATTGGATAGGACATTTATAGCCCATCATAAGAATTTTGACTTTTACTCTGAATGAGGTAGGAAGCCCTTGAAGATGCTGAGCAGAGGAACGACATGCTCCTGCTTAAAATTAAAAGGAGAAACTTGGCTGTTATGTGGCACATTGACTTCTGGAGGCACAAGGGTACCCCTATTGCAGTGATCCATGTGAGAGGTGATGGTGATTTGTACCAGAAGGGTAGCAGTGGAGGTTGTGGAAGGTGGCAGTATTTTGGACTTATGTTAAAGATGCTAAAAATATACTTGCCTTGATCATAAAGCTTTAGAAACATTGGGGCAAAAGAGTAATCACTTTCCCCTCACTCCTATTCCCCTTCCTATTCATGCCCCTTTAACACGAACCCTTTTGTTGTGTTGCTTCAAATTCCCTCATTGCAGAGATCCAGAACTTATATTCATAGTGTCCTCATCCTTTTGCTCGTGGTCTGATTCTCCCTGCTTTGGGAAAGCTATCAATATTCATGCTGCTGATACATATTAGATGACTGAAAGGGGAGAATTGAATTGAAAACTATGCTAAAATTCTTATTCCCAGTCACTTTTGTCAAATATTTATCATTCATTTATGCTAGACTACCTGTGTCATATATATTATTCATAATTAGATATTTGATTTAGTTTATTAAACTCTCTGCTTGTATGTTCAGTTTTTATAGTTGCCCTTTAAATATTGTCATCTACTGACAATTTTAATCAGAGAAAACATCCCCTCATATTGTCCCTGTAGAAACCTTGGTATCTATATTGAAGATTGGCTTTATAATTATAGCCTGTTTTGTATTGCTCCTTCTGTGTGTATTGTATTTTCACCTCGCTTGATATACCGCAGTAGGTGTCTGACTTTCTGATCACTCGCAGAGCACTCGTCTGAGCACATAGTGTGCCTTCATTGTGGTAAGATCTCAATACCGTGAGGTCATACAGTATGGAGCCTGAAGTCTTTGGAAGTCCTCAGGGATGATTACCATGAATTTCACGTTAGAAACAGCTAGCTAATATCCATCCTTTATGTTGTCACTGTGGGTGGCTTTCAGTTTAGATTTTTTAGTACCCAAAGGTTACCCAGAGGTTGGCTTACTTAAAATTTTAGGTTGGATGTGGGATATGCGAACTCACCTCCAAAATTACGTGGATCCTGAGCGTGGTTCTCTCTCACATCTCACCTGCTCTTGAATTTGAGCCACACTGATGGGGGATATTTGGAAATTTACAGACATATGAGGACTTCTTCTGATGCAGACTCAGAACTTCAGATGTGGTTCACATGCGTTAGATTTAACATCCTTTTCTAACATTGTGACTTTTTTTCCATTTAATAGCTTGTTATTAAAAATCTGTAATTCCATTTTACTCAGTATGGTTTATGCAGTGGGGAATGTGTGCAGTCTCTGGTCGCGCTGTTCAATCTATGTGACTACTTTGAATCTGAATAAATTGTTTAAAAAATGAATTAGCAAAATTCTTTATTCCCTTTGGTTTCAAATTCATTGTATTCAGTTATATTGTCATATCTGTTTTAGATAGTTTATCAGCTATTTGCGATTCCCCCCCAGAAAGGTTTTTGAACTCTGGAAACAGCTTAAAGTCTTTTTAAGTTTTCAGAGCCTACTTGGCTGTATTAAAAAACCTGAAATGTGCATTCCCTCCTCTGGCTTGTACTGCATATTAAATAAACGAGGATAGTTAAGAGTGCGGTCTTGGGACTCCCCTGGTGGTGCAGTGGTTAAGAATCTGCCTGCCAATGCAGGGGACACGGGTTCGATCCCCGATCCAGGAAGAACCCACATGCTGTGGAGCAGCTGAGCCCGTGCGCCACAACTACTGAAGCCCGTGCACCTAGAGCCCGTGCTCCGCAACAAGAGAAGCCACCGCAGTGAGAAGCCCACGCACTGCAACAAAGAATACCCCTGGCTTGCTGCAACTAGAGAAAGCCTGTGTGCAGCAATGAAGACCCAACACAGCCAAAAATAAATAAATAAATAAATAAATAAATGAATTATTTTTTTAAAAAGAGTGTAGTCTTGAAGAAATTCAGCGCTGGTTACTCTTCTGTCACATGCAGAGAACCAGAATAACAAAGTTTGCATCAAACTGTCTGTGCAGACTACTTACCAGCCTTTTACATGGATAAACTGTTGAAAAAAGTTTTTTCTTATATTTCAGGAATTCATCTGAATTCCTGGATGGAATTCAGGAAATCCTGGATGGAGGCTGTCCATGTTTAGACAAACTTCTAAAATTCTCTATCTGCCAGGTTGGGTTCTAGGGGTTACCTGTACCATGTATAACAAGTTCGTTCCCCTGTTTTTGGTTGCTAGAAGTTTTAGGCTGGTTGCATTTGCCCTGAATGCAGCAGGTTTAAAAGCCCCTGCTTTTTTTTAAGCATTATTGAGATCTAATTTATTTTTATTTCAGCCCCCTCAAACTTCAAAACTTTCTTTCTCCCTGATTTCTGGCTCTCTTCTCTGCTTATAGAATGTCTGCTCTTTGTGCCGTAGGTGTCTTCCACTGCTCCCCATCCCCTTTCTTTCTCTTCTCTCCTCCTTTACTTTTGGTTCGTGCATACTTCTTGGCTCTCAGACCGAGTGATTTAGTTTATAATCATTTCTCTCCAAAAAGAATACTGCTTTCCTTCTGCTTTGTGAATTGGCTAGTCAAAGCATCTCGTGATAACCTTTTGGTTGGCTGTCTGTGTATTTTCTTTGATGGTTGTTGATTGCTTCATTTGTGCCCAAGGAAATAACTTGGCAGTTCTTACTTTTTTGGTACCAGAGCACTGTTCTACATGACTTGTTTTCAAAAAAAACCTTACTGGAAAAGAAATAGCCTTTAAAAATAATTGTGGCCAGGGAGTAAGCTCTCGTGGGCACCGCTGTGTTCTTCATGAAAATATCCTGTTAGTCAAATGGCATTTTGTGGCAAAATGAACACCCCAAAGCAGATGCATATTGTGTGAGATTTGTAAACTCCCACTCTAGACATCCACAGTGCATTGTGGGAATATCAAATGCATATAATATAATAAACTGTAGTTCACATTTATTAAAAAATTAATTAAAAAATAATTGTGGATGGACTCATGGAGCTGCAAGAGCTTTAAGCAGTCATTTCCCTTTGCAGAGCAGCACTTTTTGAGCAAAAAGTGATGAAAAAGGCACTAATTCTGCTAGATATAATTGAGATAAATGGTGCTTCAAACACAGCTGTGCCCAAGTCTTTCAGGGGGTCTTCTGCAATTGGGTAGGACAAGTCACTTGATATCTCTTGTTTTAAGACTTTACTTTTAATTTTCAGCTTTACTTTAGCTCTTTTTTCGTGGGAATGGAGGGTGGATCACCAGAATTTAAAGAAAAAAAAAAAAGAAAGAAAGAAACACAAGTGTATGAAGTCATTCCTTTGAGAAAAAATTCCTCTTCCTGTCTTATATTAGCTTCAGCCAAGGAAATGAGGCCCATATGTTAGCAGTATATTTGAAATATTGGAGAACTCCTACTTATATGAAAGAGTGCTTTGTTAAATGTAAATATTTGTAAAATTGTAATAAAACCAGATATGTAGGTAGAAATTTAAAAATAAAAGCAAAACCTAGCTTATGGTAATTTCCCATAGCATATCACATATTAAAATATGGCATACCTTATTCTGGCCACCCTTATTTCACTGGCTGTCTTCTGCTCTATAAAGGAAAAAAAGAGGGCTTATTCCTAGAGCAATATATTTCATCAGTTTGTCATCACTTAAGGTAGGGTTTCTCCTTACTAAGATTCCGCTATATCTGAGTGTGAGGTAATTTGCAGGGCTGAGATATACTTACTGTAAGCCTAGTTTGGGAACTATTGGCTTATATTTGATGAGTTTTATAAAAATGCCATCATACCTAGTGAATCAGAATCTGGGAAAGTGGGGCTCTTGAATTTGTATTTTTAGCCAGCTCTCCAGGTGATTTTTTTTTTTTAAGGGCCAGATCAGGAAATAGGAATTACTCCTAAGCAACAATAAAAATTATATATTATACTGCAGTATAAAATTCACTTAAAAGATTGACAGATTAATTTTTATATCAAAGTAAATAATTTATTATGAACTAACATATCTAAGCATTCTTTTTTTTTTTTTTTCTTTTTGCGGTATGCGGGCCTCTCACTGTTGTGGCCTCCCCCGCTGCGGAGCACAGGCTCCGGATGCGCAGGCCCAGCGGCCATGGCTCACGGGCCCAGCCGCTCCGCGGCATATGGGATCCTCCCAGACCAGGGCACGAACCCGTATCCCCTGCATCGGCAGGCGGACTCCCAACCACTGCGCCACCAGGGAGGCCCTAAGCATTCTTAAATATGAGACTTCTACTTTGACCTACTTTGGGCTATGCTTACAGATTCCTCAGGATGTACGAATTTACTCTCCTGCCTATTCAGATGCTTAGGTAGATATGTTTAAGAAACAGTATTATTGAGACATTGAATTATTAGGGCAAAGGAAGGAAATAATAGATTGATTACCTTTCACAACAGTGCTGAGGCAACATGGAGAAAGGGGAAAACGTAGAAGAACTGAGTAAAAGAAAAGATAGAGACAAAACAGCAAGTAATTGGGAGACTCATTCAACCTTCGTTTTTTCATCTAAGCACATAGATGTTTGCTGATTAGTAAGTGGTAGTTTGTGCCCATCATAATGGAAGTGTGAGTTTAGATGAGGTGGAAGATGTAGCAGTCATTTCTTTTTGCATATAGCACCTTGGGTAATAACATTGTTATAGGTGGAAGTGGTGTTCCTACTGCCTGTAATTCATATTGTCCTAAAGTTGAATACTTTCATTTGAAATTTTAGTGTATTTGATTTCTATATGCAGAGAACAATGAATAATTTGAAAAACCATTCTTGTAAATATAGTTGTCTTTCACTAGTCTAAAAATACATGGTAATTTAGAAAATTTTAAAAGGAATTTGTGAAAAATAGCTGAAATATAAAATAGGTAATCTGGAGTTTTTTCCTACTACATGGTCATTCATAATAGTGAAACCAGTACTTATTGAATTGATAAGAATAAAGCAGTTGTTTATCTTGTTCCTGGCATTGATTTTATTTGTTTTTAATTTGGTTTTAAAATATTAACTTACCTGGAGAACATTTTATTTTTTGGTAATACAGAATATTTGAGTGTTAATGGAATTTTGTTCTTTCTTAGGTCATGTTTACTGGTGAGAATATTCCTGTTCATCCTCATGTTTATAGCAATGGTCATATCTGTTTATCCATTCTAACAGAAGACTGGTCCCCAGCGCTCTCAGTCCAATCAGTTTGTCTTAGCATTATTAGCATGCTTTCCAGCTGCAAAGAAAAGGTAGGACTTTTCAGAATTATTCCAGGTATAGTTCTTCTTTTAGTTTGGGTAGAGAAGCTATTTTAATATATAATTTATTTGAAGAAAGGACTTAATGCTTTCTATTACGAAGTTATAGGGAACGTTTTAGTAATAGATTGGAAAATAATTTGATAATAGAAGTCAGACATTGTTTCATATTTCTTAAACAGGAAATTTCTGCAGATGTTCTTAAATAATCTGAATTTTATTTCTGTAAGCATGCACAGGGCAGAAGTGTACAAGAAATTATTGTTTCTAGATTTCACAGTGGAAGGACCCAGGAATAAGCATTATGGCTCCCTTCTCCCCTCTGCTGGCTTCCACCCTATCAGCCTCTTTTAGGGGATTTCCCGGGAACCAGACCTCTCCTATCATAAAGCCTAGGTTGAAGGAGGAGGACTAGATTACCAGTAGAATTTTCAGGACTTTTCCTCTTATTCTCCTTTACTAATCTACAGATTCTGTGTCTGATGGAGAAAGTGGGGGAAAGACCAGAAAGAAAAACCTTGTGAGTTAAATTTAGAATACCCTTTTAAAGTATCTAAATCCTCTCTGTGTTTCTGGCCCTCTTGTCATTCCTGCTTGAGGGTTAGTGTCTTGTCATTCCTGCTTGAGAGGTTTTAAAGCATCTCTTGTCCATGGGGGTTTCCTTTTGTATTCTCTTCAAAGGAAAAAACGAATTTACCTTAGAGATTAGGGAGCTGTGGGGTTATTTATTTATTTTAGCAGGTTTTTTTTCTTCTCCAAATTCAACTGTCATTTTTATTAAATTAATATTTAGAAAACATTTAGATAGTATTTCATTTTTAAATGGTAGGTTATCTAGATTTTGAAACACTCTAAGCCACTTGTGTGCAAAGTGAGTTTCTTGGAATGTTAGTTCCATAAGAGGTTTCTTGGTGTTAGGTTTAAAAAAATTTTTTTTTGTTCAAATAAGAATGGGAAATAATGGGTTAAATTGTATATGTATTTTTTAACTGTAGCATAAGAGCCCTTAGTATGCAATGTTATGTACAAGAGGAAGAATGAAACTTCTGGCAGTTAAACTGTGATACACCATTAGTTGAAAGACATGTATCCCCATTTAGGAATATTAAGAAAAAAATGTACATCTTAGAATAGATGAAATAGGGTACATATTATCTAATGTTAGTATCACCTTTTAACTTGAGTTTCCTCCCTGTTGTTAGCTTTTCTGAGCTGCATTTTAGGCTACACTTGAGCTTTTGTTAACCCCAAGGGCTTGGAAACAAGTTTCATTCATTTATTGCTTCCATGTTTTCTCCTCTCCCCATCTCCACCTCCACCTCCACCGCACATACAGGCTCTGAACCTTCAGGTGTGGCACAGAGCAGTTTCCAGTCACAGGGGCTTCTCTTAATGTTAGTGTCTATAGAAAGATGAGGCAGTAATTCTAGGGTTTAATAAGAGGAGTTAAGATGAACACGAGTGGTGTCTGCGCATAGCCCTTACATGTGCCTTTTGATTACTAGCTTTGTGTACATTTAAAGGTAATGATGTCCTGTTAAGAGCTAGAAAATGATTACGTTCTCTAACTCCTTCGTCCTTTCTAACCCTCACCTTTCCCCTCACATTCTAGTTGTCTGCTGTTAGTGTTTCTTGCGTAGTTGGTATAAGACTAATCATTCCATTTAAATTATTGATAAACTATATTACATACTATAAACTGTAAATTATAATTTATTCAACCAAAACGATAATCTAGAAGTCAGAGTTCTGACAGCGTTAGTTTTGTGGAAAATGATAAAATTCAGACATTATTAGGTACCTGCTATGTGCCGTTGTTACTGTGCTAAGTACTAGATTACTAAGAAGAAGAGGAAACGTGTTTTGGCACTGAGGGGAATCTAGCACCAAATAGGCTTTGAAAAGTCTTTTAAATATTCACCGAAAGCTGTTCTATTAAAACGGGTGAATTTTATTCTGTGGTGGACATGGTCCCGTGAGTTTCACTTTCCGTTGTATTCAGAGAGTAGTCAGCTCCCTGAATACAAATTTGAATTTAACTGTAGGCATTTTTTAGTCATAACTCTTTCGTTCCAGTTTCCTTTTTCACAAAAAGAAACTTGCCTTTTGAAGATTGGGTTCTGATAAATAGATGAGTTTAGTGTTTGTTACCGTAGTAGCAGTTTATTCCACATGAACACAGGTTATGACTTTATAGGACAAACAATAGCAGGTCATCTGTTCTTTAAAGTAGACATATAATGTCATGATAATAATCTTTCAGGAATTTTCTCTAACTGTATAAACAGGGTAATCTTGCTATAGTCGTTTAGTGTCTTATGCTCTCCTCTTCCTTTCTGTTAAATTACTGTTATTATCTCCTAAGAGTTAGATCATAGTTACATATATGAATTTTACAAGTGCCCAGTGGACTGTCAGTTTTCCTTCCTGCTACCTAGGTAGTCCTGTTCACCATTGCTATTTGGTTGGACCTATGATATTATCTACTAACCTGCCCTCAGTGGCTTTAATACAAATTTGACATGTTTCCAAATCTTTGTAGAGGCACATATTTCTTGTGTCTGATCAACATCCAACAGTTTTCAAGAAAATTCTTTCATAACCTGTCTTCAGTGTTGTTAGTTGTAGTTACAGCTATTTCTGATGTAACTCCTTGCAGAGCTGCCGTGTGCTTCTAATATTGTTCTAGTCAGGGCGTATGCATTGCAGAAATGCTAATGTGTCTTTTCCCCCCTTTGCCTCTTACATACATTTTGGAAACCGAATCCTTTGGTCTCTCCTTGATGATATTTGTTTACAGGAAAACAGTAATCCCTTGTGGAGGATTATAAGTTGCTAGGGTTTCTCAGACAAACCTAGTTAGGTAGAGTTTTGTTTTGATTAGCTCACAAAAGTAATTATTAAATTATTTCTAGGGAGATAAGATAAATGAAACCAAAATTCTTTACAACCTAATGCTGCCACTTTAGGTTTATAGTCATTGTCTAGTAATCCCATTGGAACCTAACCCAAACCACATACGCACACCTGTTTTTTTTTTTTTAACAATTTCAGTGTCAAGAGGTTACATTGCCTGGAATATATTATTTTTTCAGTTATGACATCTGCATTTCTGTAATATTTTTGCTAGAGCTTTCATTAAAACTATCTCCCCCTTATGTTTTCCTGTTTTACAACTTCTTATCTATTTAAATTCTTTTTGGTTTCAGAGACGACCACCAGATAATTCTTTTTATGTTCGAACATGTAACAAGAATCCAAAGAAAACAAAATGGTGGTATCATGGTAAGCAGTTTTATTTTAGAATGATAACTTCTCAGTATTTTGGTTTGAAAGACTATATATATGCTTGCTTGGGAAAAAGAGAGAATATATAATTGATGTTGTACTTTTGTAATACGGAGATGAATCTTTAAAATAGTTTAAGATATTTTATGGATAAGTTAGACTAGATTTTTAATGGGGCACATAAAATCATGACCATCATACAAGTAAAATCTAAAATCGCTTTAACATTCTGCTTTACCATTGTACTTCAGAACAGAAGTCCTTAATAATATTAAGTCAAATTAGAACTAGCCTGTTGGGAAACCTGTTACTTGATATAGAAGCTATGACGCCTCGTGTACTCATTTAGTTATGGTACTGTTGTTAGGGCGGAGGATCGCATTGTTAGAGATGGCCCGTTAACGTAAAGAAAGCTCTTCCTATTCTAATAGTTATTCCTGAAAAAATTTGAGGTTCTACTGATTGTAGCTTTATGAATACATTATGTTTAATAATTTGATTTCTATTGTTTGTGTTGGGTAATGGTAGCTTAATAATTGAAGGCTGCTAGCATCTTTTCTAAGCTGACTACTGCTTCCTCAAAGAGGTATTTGAAATTAGGAACAGAAAGTTTACATTCACGAGAAACCATAAAATAATTTATAAAAATTATTTTTAAAGTATTATAAAAATGTATATTCTTTACAAATTATTGGTTTAATGTAATTCAGTAGAATGATAGAGTGGGTGCTTTTAAGGTTAGGAAGAAAGCTGAGAAGAGCAGTATGAATTTTGACTTAAAGGATAATGAAGGAGGATATGTCTACCAAACACCAAAAGATAATGCAAGAATAGACATTGAAATAGAATTACTCTTTTCGGGCTTCCCTGGTGGCGCAGTGGTTAAGAATCCACCTGCCAATGCAGGGGACATGGGTTTGAGCCCTGGTCCGGGAAGATCCCACATGCTGTGGAGCAGTGAAGCCCGTGTGCCACAACTACTGAGCCTGCGCTCTAAGCCCGCGAGCCACAACTACTGAGCCCACGTGCCACAACTACTGAAGCCCGCACGCCTAGAACCCGTGTTCCGCAACAAGAGAAGCCACCTCAGTGAGAAGCCCAGGCACCGCAACGAAGAGTAGCCCCCTCTCGCAGCAACTAGAGAAAGCCCACGTGCGGCAACGAAGACCCAACGCAGCCAAAACTAAATAAATAAAATAAATAAATTAAAAGAAAAAAAGCACAGAAAAACCTCAAATCACAGTCGATATAAAGTTAAAAAAATAAAATTTTGAAAGACATAGCTTGATTAAAAATAAAGACCATTTATAATAGTTGCTTAAGAATAATTACAAGCGTGGTCAAAAAAGTTCAACACAGTAAAATAATGACAGATTTAATATTTTGAAACTTACTGAATTGGCACAGTTTTATAAAATGAATGCAGTGTTGGAGGAGGAGAATAAAGGGTAGAATAAAACTGTTTTCAGGGGACATCCCCATGGTCCAGTGGTTAAGGTTCCATGCTTCTACTGCAGGGGGCACGGGTTCGATCTCTGGTCAGGGAACTAAGATCCCTGCATGCCCCATGGCAAAAAACAAAACAAAAGACAAAAAACTGTTTTCTTATTTGCTGGTGGTATAGCAAGTTAGTGTAATCCTTTAAGGAAACAGCAGTTCAGCAGTATTTAGCAGTTCAGCGATATTTAACAAGCTTGAAGTTCAAGACTGAACCTTTTGTCTCAGTTGCTAAACTTCTGAGAATCCATCCTTGGAAAATCATCTTTAATACAAAAAATGTTTGATGCATGCAGTGTTCCATGGAGCATTATTTATGATAGGCACTCTATTCCTTATCCTCTGTTGTTTCCACGTGTGCTATTTGCCTGGAAGGACTCCTTCCACTCTTCTTGGGAACTCTTTCACCAAAGCCTTGTTGATTACTCCCTCCTTTAAGGAATCTGATCAACTTTATTACTGTACCAGAATGCTGGTTTTGTTTTAGTTTTTAAGATAGCCCCAATAATTCTGATATAGCTGGTCACTTGATTGATAACTACTCTTTCAGGGATTCTTAAATATAAAAGGACAGGTTTCCCATGGGAATTCTTTCTGCATACTGAAGGTCCACTAAAACTAAACAAGATCCTACTTGAATTAATTGGCCATTTCCTTCCGTTTACATTTCTGCCTTCTCATTCTTGCACTTCGTCTTGCCTTTTAGGACTAAATACTAAGCTGTCTCTTCCCTCTGTGCCTTTACAAAGAACCTTTTCAAAAAGAAAAAAACATTCCTTGAGTGTCACAGCACCCTTTACCTTTGCATAAGTTCTTAAATTCATCAGAAATTAAGATGAGTCAATCAAGAATGTTGACAAATACAACTAAATCAAACATTTTTTAAAATGTCAAAGTTGCCAAGATAGTAGTCATTCTATTTCAGACCCAACCTCACTAATAATAGAAAAATCCCCCAGTTGTTTTTTCCACAGTGTTTTCAAACCACTTTTAAGTCTTTTTGTTAAACTTGAGAAGAAATTGTCTTAGAGTGATGGAATTTTTAAAATATGTATACTTTGAAAGTACAGTTCTCTTTGCCACTCTATCCCACCCCATTGTTAGACAGTATATTCCCATTTTTCCCTTCCTTATTCCCTGGTAGGGAAGATAATCATCTCTTAAGCCCTCTAATGCTGCCTTGTATAGTCAAAAAGACTTATCAGAAGGCCTTTACTTAAGAATACTTCCAGAATTTCTTATTGCTTGCTTTTTTAAAAAAATATTTATTTAGTTATTTATTTTTATTTTTGGCTGTGTTGGGTCTTAGTTTCAGCGTTCGGGATCTTCATTGCAGCACGTGGGCTTCTCTCCATTTGTGGTGTGTGGGCTTAGTTGCCCCACGGTATGTGGGATCTTAGTTCCCCGACCAGGGATCGAACCTGCATCCCCTGCATTGGAAGGTGGATTTTTAACCACTGGACCACCAGGGAAGTCCCTTATTGCCTGCTTTTGAATAAGAAAACTTGCATAGTAAAACTGGAAATATAAAAATTCTTTAAAATAAAATATACTTCATAGTAGAAGTTATTTTTCATAGTTAATGGCTTTTATCTATTACTTGTGAAAGCCATACTTTTATAACTAAAGTAGAAAAGTCTTTTAACAGTTTAAAGGTGGATCATCTCCCAAGTTAGCCGAGAAGTACTAAGAAAAGAGGCTTTTCAAACTAAATTAACCTCTTACATAATGTAAAATAGTACAGGGTTTGTATAGGAATTCATTTTCCCAGTAAACAGATTAAAAGTATCCCCCTCAATACAAAGTAGCCATTTTAAAAAGGCACCTGATTGTAATTCAACTGAATCATGACTATCCTTTTCTAGTTTCCTGTCCCAGGTACAGATAAATTTTTTCATTTACAAATAATCCTGTTTAAAACCTCCTCAGTTCATTGCCTTACAGTGACCATTCTCATCTCACTGTGTTTTTTGCTCCTGCTTGAATCCTATATGCCTGAATCATTCCTCTCCTGCATTCTCCCTTAAATGGACGGTTTTGCTCCATGAGTGAGTGTCATACGAAATCAAAGAAAGGTAGTGTTCGTTATGCTTTGAGATGATAGGGCACCCGCTCTGTCATACAGGTGGTTGGGTACAGGGACTCTTCCTTGAACTCTCCCTTTACCTTTACAAAGCTAAAGCATTTCAGCTGTGTAGTGTATATTCTCCTTTATACATTTCACAATAACAGTTATAAACAGTATGAAAAATAGCCCACCTTGGTATTATAGTTGAATTTGGAAAATCTTATCAAAAAAGGTAATCATACTCATTTAAGCAGAACCACATTAGCTTTGTTTTGGAACTTTTGAAGTTTCAGCTTATGTTTTTCTGCTTAGCTGCTTTAGTTCCAGAAGATCTTCATTGATTATGTTCTCCTTATAACTAATGCCAGTTACCAAGAAATACGGACTCTAGTTATTTTCTTACCATCCTCTAATTCTGAAAGGATTACAAGATCAGAGTAGTGTCCTGATGTGACCTGCAATGCTAAACAAAAAGATCAGAGACTGAACAAAGACTTGCTTGGAGTTGGAAGAACTCACTGAAACACTTAACATTTCAGTTTCTAGAAACCAAGCAGAATTGTAGGCCTCATGTCAAGCTCCACAGCCCCTCTGTGTGGTGCTGACCAAAATACTTGGGTCGGCATGGGTCAGAGTATCTGTCAGGTGTAATCAAAGAGGCAAGAGAGGTTTTGGTTCAGATACTGAGTGATATCTGTGTACCTCAGAGGGGGCTTCCAGGATGTAGGCTGGAGGCATTAATGAAGAACAACAAATCTGAAATTGAGTTGATCTCCTGGTTTTAGAAGAGAAGGACTCAGCTGACACACCAAAATTGAGCTGCCAGATACCACTGTTGGATTCTTGAAAAAAAGCCTCTCTGAGCATAAATTTGTGATCTTTCACATTATTAGTATACCTTGAAAATTAGGCCAGTCACGCTACCCCACTGTTACTGTCTTTGTACACATCACACCTTATATTGCATTTCTTTTGAGATTCTTCTCTAGAACGCAATAACTTGTTAAAGTGTAAAAAGTCATTGGTATGTGAATACATGTTCCTTGTTGTTAATTACGTGAAGTTGACTATCAACCTGTTGTCCAGAGCTCTCTTATAGTTTCTGTTCACTAAGGAATTAAGGTCATTCCTGCACTGGAATGCAGATATTCTGTGTTGCTGATTAAGGTGGGGGTCCATATGCTTTGAAAATTAGTTGAGCTGAGAATAGGGTTAAAAAAGTAAAGAGGCCTAACAAAAATAGGTATTTGAATAAGACAGCTCATCTCAGCATACAAAAGGCTGAAGAATTCACCTATGATTCAGGTATAGAATCTTCCTTAGAAAACAGATCTGTACCCAGTTCAGTGCACAAATTAATGATTGAGCCTCAGAGTTCTGTATCGTAAAACAGACATAATTGTTCTTTAAAAAGATGAAAAGTATCTTTTTATGAGATCCTAAGAATACTTCAGTGAGATAGCCAACTAGAGTCCATTCATGATACCCATCAGTTTCCTGGGGTCAATATTAAACGTATATGACTTAGTTTCATAAATGGTTGCTTTTCACAGATGGGAGTACAGATCTGTGGTTCCTGAAGCAGTTTCCTTAAGGTGGTAGATACTTGAACAGTATAGTTTAAGACGGCTGCTGAGTATGGGCTGCAGAAAACTAGGCTTATAAGAACTAAATGGGCATAATGTTTCAGTACTATGTCCAATAGGCTGATGAGACGGTAATTTGGGGAGGAGTCAAGCAATATTTTTTATAAAGCTGTAGACTACATTCTGGTTCCATTCAGCTGGAACATCTCCTTGTAGGATAATGAGGAGATAGGAACACAAAATTGTCTCAGACTAGTATTAACCAACTCCTTTTCTCCCTGCCCAATAACTATCCATAGGTTTACCTGTGTTAGTTTTGAACCTTTTTATTTGTACTACCTTTTAGGGTTACAAAACCACTTTCTAACTTCCTGAGTCCAAACTTTCACTCTAGTTTAAGTCTTTGGCCTTTATTTCCTACAGGATAACAACTCTATTGTCTACTGTGTAGTCTTTCTTGAACCAGTTTATCAAAGGAAAACTTTTAATTCCCAAACTGTTGAGACACAAGCTTAACTGTAAAGATTTCTTTTTGTGTTTCTTGGAGGTAGCGTCCCACTTCATATCTACTGACCTCTTACTATGTTCCTTTTCTTCTAGTCTTCTCTCCCTGGGAATATCCAGGGAGATGGTTTCCAATATAATGTGATGGTTTTTATACTTTGGGGAAAATTGAATGACCACCTTCTAATATAGTTCTCTCATTCACATTTCCCAGAAGCCCAGTGAAGTTAGCCATGGTAGGTGTCACCTCTTTGGAACTGGTATTTTATGTATTATATTTGAGGGTATAATTTTAGTAGGTTCTTCTGTAGTTCCAGAAAAAATTTAAGCGGTTTATTATGAGATTTTTTTTTTCAGGCCATAATTTTGCCACAAATACTTTAGCCAAGAGGTTAAACATATTGTGTTCTTTCACCACCTTTTATAGACCTGTATTTGTCTTGATCCAAGATAGGTTTACTCTACCAACTTTTTTTTTTTTTTGGAAGCCAGTCCTAGTATCCAATAATCCTTTTCATATAGCTAGGAAACTGTGTTCCTTTTGTTAACTGTGTTTTGCTTCTTAGTGATTCCCTTCTTATTTAGGGAAAAGGTAGACATGGGTTTGGCTCATAACCTGTCTTCATACTGAACTTTTACTCATAGATTCCTTATTACATATAGCCATCATGGATATGTAATGTTATAGTCCCTTTGGGTCCAGCTATCAGAAATAATTGAAATCCATCTTCAGAACTTATTTAATAAGCTTATTTCTCCAAAGATAGAGGATTCAAAGCAAGTAGTATCGTGTTAGTCCTAAACATCTTTTAACATCTGACCCAAGATGGGGATGGGGATTGGGATTGGGAGAATGGCTTCTCATAGATCTCCTAATCATTCTGGTGGCACGTAGCACATTCATACAACAGCCTGCTATACTGAAAAACTTTCAGAGTTAACAATCTGTTAAAGATATATTTATGGTTCCACCTATCAAAGATGATATGTCTTTGGAGATAAAAGCTATCTAGTTAACTAGATAACTTTATGTTTAATTTGGATTTTATCTGTCACTTTTCTTATTGTAAACATTGTTATGTGGTACGATACTAAACTTCATCCCCAGTAGTTTGACATACTATACTAGGTAGAGTTTAGTGCCATCTTTTAGCTTAGAGATTTAAATGTTTTAGTATTAATTTCAAGAGACCCTAGTGTTATAAAATACTCTGTTGGAGAAGTAATGTTTTAAGGAAGCTCCTCATTATTCTTAAGCTTATTCTGATCCATGACAAATATATCCTCTTTATTCCAAGATCCACAGTCATTTAAGAAACAGATGCTTTAATGTGACAGTTAGAGGCTATAAACTATCTACTTGTTCTCTTCTTAAAGATGTTCTTATTTATTTATTTAAAGGATTCTAATGATTTAGATACAGTTTATTTTTAAAATTTAGTCTGTTTCACCCTTTAGATTACCCTTAACGTATAGGATCGTAGAATGTTTCACTAATTTGCCCAGCATAGAAGTCAGATTTACTGCTTTTTAGCTGTCATTGAGTCTTTATGAATGAGAATTTTATTAGCAGTATATCAATCCTAACATGGGATGGTTTGTGTAAAATATTTTGGCCAGTTGTTTAGAATTTTCTCCTTGAGAGCTTTCACAACTTTTGGGTAGTTGCCACTAGTCTTACTTCTTTCTAGAGATTCTTTCTGAAGAATAACCAGTCCTCAAAATCCTTCAAATAGGTTTTGTGAAGTAAATTTTGTAAAATAAGTCATCAACTCCCCAGAATTTATATGTGTTACATAAATGTGTTGAGCCTATCAGAAGGTGTTACTATACCTGTGGGATTGTGTTTTTTAAAATGACCTCCTTTGCATGTGTATGTATACTTGCTGAAAAATTTATTTTCTGAAGAGAAATTAATAACATTTACTACTGATTGATTTAGAGATTGTAGCTCATATGTGCAGTTACTTCTTTCAGTGACATGACTTGTATTATTCTGTGTTAAATAGCATGACAGTGTTGGTCAGAAGTTTACTTCCTGTCTCATTACAGTTTTAAATTGTTGCCCGTAAAAGAATTCTCTTATGATTGGTAAATCATGAATATGTGCTAACATATATCAATTTATTATTTGAAATAGAACATACTGATAATAATATCATTTTAAGATTTGTGTAAACTACCATTTCCCTGAAAGAATACAGCTTGATTTGCTTGTCACTATATACTCGAACACAAAATGGACTTTTTTATTTGCAGGGATTGGGGGAGACAAGTCAGAAATGTAAACCATGTTCTTCTTGCTACTTGAAATTATTTCTGTATTAGACTAACTTGCAGATTTTACTTATGCATGCTTGACTATTTTAATTATCTTTTTTCTCCTTTTCTTAAAGATGATACTTGTTGATGCCACTGTTATCATCCTCCTAGCAGAAGATAGTCCTACTGAGAAAATGAGCACTTTGATCATTCAGTCTTTGAACTTTAACCTTTGACTGGAAGTGACCTATAGGCAATGAAGACTACTTCCTTTTACTGCATTTTTACTCGTGTGCATTCTGGGCGCATGTTGATCGCTGGTTCAGTCCAGGCAACTGACATGCTTTTATTAGTCATACAGTATTAATGCAGGTGTCAGGAAATGTCAAATATAATTCCATTTTTTATTTTTATTTTTTTAAGCTTTTGAAAAAGTTCCAGGTCCTCATGTATTGTGCAATAACAATGACTTCCTTGGCGGTTTTGGGACGTTCATTGCCGGCAATGGACGTTGTAACAGGAAAAATTTTCATTAACTCCTGCCACCCAATGATTAATGCATGATAGGGCCTATGAAATGAACTTATCAGTTAGAGTGGGATTATAAATAAAGTGAGGGATCCAACATTACTTTGAAAGTCACCCCAACTGCTTATATTTGGATTCTATGCACTGTGAACCTAAGGTTAACAGCATGAATTAACATGCGTCTTTAAAGGACTGTAATGAAAGATCATTGCGTATTTATTGAATTGTTTATATCTGCTGTCAAATTGTTTTGACATGGATAGTTTTCAAGTGACATTGGCAGAGAGGTACAATATGTTATCCCTATGGTGAAAATGAATTCATTTGTTGTATATAGTTCCTCAGTCTCTGAAGTAAAGGTGTGAGTAATATAGGGTATGAATGGTTTAATCAGGGCTTTATTTTGGAAGTAAGAAAAATGGCCGTGACGCGTAAACTGCTGCAGTCCATGAGTTGGGCTTGTCGTTTGTACGTTACCGATTGTCCCCAGCAGATGACACTCTGCTGCTTCCCGCTAGCCGTCAGCATGAGCCCTGCTGCCTGGACACTATTTCATTCATTTGTGTTTGGAAAATCCATAAACATTTTTGTTTGCAGTTTTGTTTCTTTTGTTATGTTAAGTCAAGTTTGAATGTTACAGTACTTTAATTGAAAAACTTTTGTCAAGTTTTTTCTTGTAAATTTTCTTTACTTGTAAGTATCATCTTGTCCTTCAATCCTGTACCCTAAAATAAGAAATACATTTTTGACAGAGGCTTAATGTTTTAACAAAAGAGTGTGGACATTTTTATTTTAAAATTTAGGCAGAAATACACTATAGAATGATATGTTTGCTTATTTGTCTCACACAACCATACAGTTCTGTTCCGGAGGGATTTGTTTTGTTTTGCTCTGTTTTGTTGTTATTTAAGACTTTGCTTACAGCTAGATAACATTTTCTATAGGAAAAAAAATTGTTTGAAAGGTCCAACTCTCAGTACCATGTAAGTTAATGATACTGCAACTAGGTTCTCTTTTTAAAAAGCAATTAATGTATTTTATAAATTACCTTTTCACATATGCAAAATCTGTTTCTACTACAATGTTATTTTTACTAATGCCTATTGTTGCACTCTTTTTGACATATCCTGCAGTGAATATAATGAATCAAT
The DNA here is from genome assembly GCF_964341445.2 of Mesoplodon mirus. Taxonomy (NCBI): domain Eukaryota; kingdom Metazoa; phylum Chordata; class Mammalia; order Artiodactyla; family Ziphiidae; genus Mesoplodon; species Mesoplodon mirus. Next base: position 61,019,238 of record NC_138992.1, read on the forward strand.
TTGGGCTTAAAAATGAAAGCCAGTTGGCTAAAAGGTTTGAAATATGTACCCCAGCAAAACCATCCAGTCAATAATTGGCAAAGAATATTTTAAAAATTGTTTTTAATCTCTGTATAGAGGACATTTTGTAGCTTTGTACATGTTGTTAATTAAGAGCATATAATTTTACACTCTAAAAGTATAATTGTTGAACTCAGGGGTGGGTAGACTTCTAAAATATGTCTGCTGTAGAAATAACTTGAAAAAAAAGTTTAAACTATGGCCAGCCACCAAATTGTGGACACCGTTTATACTGCTGGTTAGCAACTACCAGTGTTTAAACTTAAAAGCATTTTTGTTCTTGTCTAGAGATATACACAAATCTCACAGTAGTCTCTATCAGTCTTATTAGTTTTCTGATTTAACCAAGACAAAAAAAATGTTTTTTGGAATGCTTTGAACTACTCTTAGTTTCTAACTGCTTTTTAATATGAAAATTGCAGCTGTAAATTATGTATTTTTCATATTTTACATAACTGCTCTAAACTACTGATTCACTTGATCATTCTCTGGGGTGGGGTGAGGTCTCTCTCTGTACTGCTGGTCCTCTTACTAAAATCCTTTTATAAAGAAATGACCTGTGACATTTATTCACCAAAGGAATTAATATACCAGGTCGAAGGTTAACAATGCTATCGTATAGATTAATAGGTCATATATAGCCTCAATTGAGTTTTTTAATACAAATAATAGTATTTTAACATACCTCTCTCTCTACATAGAGATACCGTACAATAAATTAAAATGACACAGAGGAAAGCAAAAGAAAACCAAATAATTTTGGTACATTTTATGGTTTAAGGAGAAGAAGATAGGGTGAAATATCCTGAAATATAGAAGCACCAACCATTCAAAATTTGCAATCTGGTAACACCTTATGCATTACTTCGTTGAATTTAGGAATCATTGAAAACTCCTGTGCACTTAGATTTAATTAAGTTAATTTTAAATATAAGTTACATTATTAAAAGCATAAGATGTTTACCAGAGTCATTGCTCAAGAGAGGGCAATTAACGGCTTTGTAATAATAAAAAGAATATTTCTCTGTATTGCGTTGTTGAATGTCAACCAGAATAACTAAGGAAATGTACATAGGAACATGGTACTTCCCTCTTCCCTGCACTCCCTCTGTGAGGCACTATCTGCTGCATAGGTCTACAGAATTATACCTTCAGATTTAGGACAATATGTACTCTTCTTTTTTATTTATTTATTTATTTATTTTAAGGCCATTCTGGTTTGCCAAATTCTGTTATGGCAGTAATACATTCAGTTCCTTATTTTGCATGTTTAGATCATGAACTTGGTGCCCTTTCCAAAAAAAAAAAGAAAAAAGAAAAAAATTATGTCAAGTAGGTAATTAATGCCATAGATTTTAAAGAGAGAAACGGTTTTCAGTTTTTTAAGATAAATTTTTAAAAATAAATTTTATGGCTGTTCTCTTAAGGAATTTAATATTCATTTCTAAAGGACTTACTTGTAATGTACAAATTCCTCCTCTTTAGCTAGCAGGGAAATAAGGCTTTTTTTTAATCCCTGGAAAAAAATGCTAAAAATAGCTTTTATATAGAGTTCATCTGGAGAAAGATCTTAATACTTATTGTTTTGACTAGGTATATAAATATTTCGTATAAAGTAACTAGAATAGTTTACTACTTTTTCCCTTCAGAAATTTTAACTATATGCAAAAATATATATCATTAGATTCCTGTGGTGGATAATAATTTCTTCAGATTCTAAAACAGGTATCTAGTGACTGCTTAATTGTTCCCAGATTGCATCAAAGATGAATTGAAATGAGTAATGATATGAAAATGGTATGTAACCACATATTACTTGTTTCTGGTAATCAACTCTTATTTTTTAAAAAGCCTATTGTTTTTGAGAATTGAGGTGTTTAAAACGTGTTAAAGCTTCTTCCTAAAAATAGAAGAGGAGGTACTGTGTGTTTAAAAAAATTTTTTTTTTAAATAAAGAATTCAGTGTCACTAGTTCTAAGCCTTTATGGTTACTGCTGCTTACATTTCTCAATCTCACTTTTATTTAGTTTTTTGTACATATTTTAGCTGAATGCTTAAGATTTGTAATTGTGTACATAAGTTTATTTTCAAAAAGAGCTGAGGCTTGACCATATGAGTCTTTTCTGAGGATTCATTGTTATCAAAATCAGCTACTGCACTATTCTGTTATGCTAATGCCTTTGCATGATTAAGACCTGTGAAGAAGGTATCTTTTAATCTGCACCTCCTGGCCCTAATCCTCTTTGCAGTCTTTATTTTTATTCCTCCTTTATTCTTCTTCCTATCTCCTCACAGATAACCAGTGGATCAGTCTTCAGTGTCCCTCTGACCTCTCAGATTTTCTCCCCTCTTCCCTCCCTTCTTTCCTTCCTTCCCTTTCCTCTCCCTTTCCCTTTCTTGAGGTTAGGAAATCTAGAGAAGGAGGATTATTAAAATTACATTATATCAGAAAAAAATTTAATAAAAAGATTCTATCCTACAAATAAAATAATTTCTGATACCTAATCTTAGTCCATCAGTAGATGGCTAAATTTGTTGAATAATTGACTACTTGATAAATAAGCCGTTGTTAGCTATAATTTAGTTCTTAAATACTGATTTTGAGGGAATTTCATTTACTTTTTGGATATGACTCTCTCAAAGCCTAATTATTGCCCAAATGAATTAAATTACTTATTTTGGTGAAAGTGTTTTTCCATTTAAGTTTCTAAACCATTTTGAGACTTGGAACTATGTTTTAAAAATAATAATTTGTGGGAGACTTCTACTTTCTCAGCATAAATTAAAGACAGATTTATATACATCATTATCATTAGAGGCCTGTGGAATCTAAACATGTGCTTCAAACTTAGATCTCTGTCCTTCAAGTTGAGGTTCTGGTTCTGACTATGATCCTGATAATTGAGGTGTTTATTGTGACTTTAATTCTCAAATATTAGCATTGGGACTTATAGTTGGGGATGAATCTCCAAAATTATTACATGAATATCTTTCTTATGAAAAGTTTTTTGTTAATAAAACTGTGATATCTGAAGCCATTTTGAATATGTGGAGGGAATGTCTGAATAGAAACCAGAACGTCTTCACAAACCTAAAGAACTCGAGTTGTGCAAGTTGATTGGGAAAGGAGAAATAGTTCTTGTTCTATTTCTTGGCACATACACCATCAGAATTTTGAGAAAAATTTGCTCCCACAGTAATTCTCAGAGCTGTTTTCTCAAAGGCAAAAGCACGGTTTCAAAACTCACCGGGCTTTGGCTTGTTAGGTGTGACTTCACTTGTCAGATTTCCTGGCACATCAAATTACTGAATAATCTTGCCTCTCTAATTAAAAACCTGAAACAGGACGAATAAAGAATTTGGTAGATTGTGTCAGATACCCTGGAAATGCAAGTCTCTTCATAGTTAATCACAGATTGTTTACATAATGCAAACTGATTGTCAAGCTCAAGGAACATAGTTATTTGAATAGATTATTAGGTCAGTTATCTAGTAGCCAAGAATTAGGTGCATGTTCAAGTCATAATGGATATGTTATTTTTAGTTGGTACCATTTTTCTCTGAATATTCAGAAATATAGATTGTGCATTTTATTAATAGGAATGGAAGCTCATGCTTGAAGATTTGCATAGGGCGGATGTATGTATTTTATAAAATCAAGTTGTAAAATATGTAAAGCTACTGCTTTTTAAATAGAATATAAATGTTGACAGATAAATCTATATATTATATATTTTTAAATACATGTATCAAACTTTTGTTAGTTGAATACAAACTACATTGTGTGCTTTATGGAATTCAGTAACTTTTAATAATAAAGCAGTTGTCATTGATTTCTTTTTCTGTAGACTTCAATGCTAAATTGGATAGATATTAAACCTTTTTGTAGTTTATGATAATGTGAAAATTTATATAATAGTTCTTCTTTATAAAAGACTGTGATCTTTAAAGGATTATGGAAATAGTAACATGTCCATTTCCAAAATGAATACAACAGAATGAAGATAGTCACTAAAGACACTTGTTTTTTTATTTAAAGATCATCTTTGCTTAGTAGTGTAACCTAGTGTGTTTTAGTGGTTCTTTTGCTTTAACTGAGTCCTGATAGAAGACTGGGCATTTTCAGAAAAGATGGAATTGAGACTGGAGCACTTGCTCAGAGTTACCATGAGTCTGGTGCTTCTGAGCTTCAAGTTGTATGATTAATAAGGACATGCTTTCCCAAGCGGATCAACTAATTTACATAAATGACTGACTCCTGAAGCCATGAGAAGAGAGAAGGAGGTAAGCAGAAGAAGGGGATATCTCCACATCTCAGTTATTCCTGGCAGGAAGAAATTCAGTATGTCCTGCTGCTATTCTAAGTTTTCTTTTCACAGGGGATCTCCTTACCCAGGAGCACTGTACTCCTCACTGGGGCAGCTGTACTACCATAAAGCTCTCTTATCCCAACAAGCTGTTTCTGCAGTCCTAAACAACTAGATTAATAGCTGGTTAGATAGATGCAAGGTTCGTCTTTCTTTGTACTTTGATGGCACTCTCTCCTTTTATTAGAATCCTTAAAATAACTTCTACCTCTGACAGAAGGTATAACTTTTCTTCACTAGTTTAAGCTACTGTGGATACGTGGTTTTGTTGAAACCCTCTCTATATTCCACAGTACTTTTCATACTAACGTAATACCTGGCAAAATTAAACATGAACTGAGTAAAAGGGACAAATAAGGAAAGCTGAAATAAGGAAGTAAGGTGGAGAATATCTTCTCATACATGTAGTTGATCTTCAAGGACCTAATGTGGGTAGATACATATCATCGGGCAAGACCTTAACGTGGTTGGCTATATCCTGCAGAAAAGGCAACTTAACATGAAAAATTTCTTATCTCCACTCTCAGCCCCCCAAATGCCTATTTCTTTTATCTTTTATATGGTGGGGGTTTTTTTAACTTTTTTTATTGGGGTACAGGTGCTTTACAGTGTTGTGCTATCTCTTGCTGTACAGCGAAGTAAACCAGCCATATGTATACACATATCCCGTCCCACCCAGGTTACCACAGAGCACCGAGTTCCCCATGCTATACAGCAGGTCCACTAGTTATCTGTTTCATACCCAGCGGCGTATATATGTCAATCCCAATCTCCCAATTCATCCCACCCCCTCTTCCCCCGCTGGTGTCCACACGTTTGTTCTCTACATCTATGTCTCTGTTTTTGCTTGGCAAATAGGTTCATCTGTACCATTTTTCTAGATTCCACATATATATGTTGATATACGATATTTGTTTTTCTCTTTCTGGTTTACTTCACTCTGTATGACACTCTCTAGGTCCATCCATGTCTGTACAAATGACCCAATTTTGTTCCCTTTTATGGCTGAGTAATATTCCATTGTGTGTATGTATGTATGTATGTGTGTGTGTGTGTGTGTGTGTGTGTGTATGCCACATCTTCTTTATCCATTCCTCTGTTGATGGACATTTGGGTTGCTTCCATGACCTGGCTATTGTAAATAGTGCTGCAGTGAACATTGGGGTGCATGTATCTTTTTGAATTATGGTTTTCTCAGGGTATATTCCCAGTAGTGGGATTGCTGGGTTATATGGTAGTTCAGTTTTTAGTTTTTTAAGGAACCTCTATACTGTTCTCCATACTGGCTGTATCAATTTACATTCCCACCAACAGTGCAAGAGGGTTCCCTTTCCTCCACACCCTCTCCAGCATTTATTATTTATAGATTTTTTTGATGATGGCCATTCTGACTGGTGTGAGGTGATACCTCGTTGTAGTTCTGATCTGTATTTCTCTAATAATTAGTGATGTTGAGCATCTTTTCATGTGCTTCTTGGCCATCCATATGTCTTTTTCTGTTATAGTTAATTGCATTCCTATCCAACTTAGTTATCAAAACGAAGAATCTAACACTATTTAGTAGTCCTCTCTGACATTTTTCAGTCCTGTTGAACCTACCTTCAAACTATCTCTGGAATTTCTTTCCCTTTTCTCCAGTCCCCTTGTCATTATGACTTATCACTGCCTGGTCCCGATGTTCTGTGGCTGCTCTTTAGCCCTCCACATACCTTGTTCCGGAAGTAAGAGTGCCACAAGACTACCTGTACTTTGCTGATGATCTCCCCTGTTCCTAGCATGTTCATTTTCTGCTTTTCTACCTGCAAGGTCCAGTTCAGATGTAGTTATAAAGTTACCGTCTTTGTCCTTCCCTCTTTACCCCCTACCAGTTTTCTATCTGGAGCTCTTTACACTGGGATAATGTCTCAGTTGTGTTTGTGTATCCAGCATGTGGCACACAGTACATATCACATAAGCTTTTTTTAAAAAATATTTATTTGGCTGTGTTGGGTCTTAGTTGCCACAGAAGCTTTTAATAAATGTTAGTTGAATTAACCTGATTGTGCTTGTATTTCTATCCTAGCTTTTTCAAAGAAACTTAGGCACTAGCAATTTTGAAACATACATCTAAACCAAACCACCATCTGTGTGAAATGTTATATCGAACACCCTACCCTTCCTGTCCCAGAGAATTTGAAAAAAATTGCTTTAAAGTAAATCATTTGTCATTCTTAATAGGTTTTGCTTTCTTTTATAAAATGCCTTATCTCTGAGGTAAATTGCTTGAATGTATTCACAAATTAAGAATATAAGTGTTTTAAACTAAATATATCTAAGGGACTCTGAGATCATAAAGGTAAACCTGACACTCACTAAGGTTAAAAATGGACATTAAGCAAATACTTAGTGATGACCTCTCCTATACCAAGAAGGATGGCAGATAAGAGGAAGCATATATCTTCCAAAGGCCTATGATAAGGGCGATAAGAAATAGATAATACAGCAGTGATGAGCCTGAAGGGGTACAGAGAAATGGCAGTTTCTGATAATCAGAGGAACAGGTTGTTTGCAAAAAGTGTTGTCATGACTTGAAAAGTACAAACTTTGTGGGTGGGTTCTAGGCAAGCACAAAGGTAACAAAGTACTTTAAAAGCTCTAGGACAGGACGTGTATGAAGGTCAGCCCAGAGGATGATGTGTCTGGTTCAGAGACTGGGGGAGCAGAAGCCAAAGGCCAAATGATACAGGGCTTTACGAGTCAGGGTAAGATTGAAACTGATTTTTCAAAGTTTCCACTAAACAAAGAGATGAGCCTAGCACTCAGAGATGCCTCTGTTCTCAGGGCATTTGTCAGTTGGGAGGGAATTAGGAAACTGAGCCGATGTGTGGGCAATATCACAGGGAAGTTTGCCCAGAAAACAAAGCCCAGGGTATGCCCCAAATGAGTCTTGAGTTACTACACCAACATCCCACCCATCAAAACTAACTTAAAGAGGGCGGGCCCGGTTTCCTGGGAGCCCGGCTGGCCGGGCTAGTTCTCCAGCAAACAACAACAACAAAAAAAAACTAAAAGCCAGAACCCCGTAGAATTCCACTCCCAGAGTAAAGGTCACTTGAGGAAACAGCCCTGATTCAGACTTGCACCCTGGAGTGGTTTGGGGAATGTCAGGCTGTGGACCTAGATTAAGAAGAGGTCCATGACCGGCCATGTCCTCAGGAGGTGATCAGAAAACTCCTCTCTGGAGAAAGCTATTCTCTTCGTAGGCCTCAAATTATTCCTCCAAGGGATTTATTTCAATACAGTGATCAGTACACAAAGACTATCTGGGAAACAGGACGTCAAGATAAAAAAAAAACAGAAACAACAGACCTAGAAAGCATTGGAGGTGTGGGGTAGGGAGTGACACAGTCTGACGTGGTTTACTGCTCTGCATGCCACACCATGTTGGGAATTTCTCAAGAACAAGAACCTGTGTTGTTCAACTTTATACTCATTCAAATACTGAGTGCCTCCTGGGTCCCAAGGAGCTTATGATCTGGCAGGGAAGGACAGTGGTGTCCTAGGGTAATAAGAGAATGCGGAGTGAGCATCACAGCAGGACCAATCACAAAGCAGATAACTAATAAGAACCTATTGTATAGCACAGGAACTCTACTCAATGCTCTGTAACGACCTATACAGGAAAAGAATCTAAAAAAAGAATGTATATGTATATGTATATATATGTATAACTGATTCACTTTGCTGTACAGCAGAAACAAATGATTTACATTGTAAATCAGCTATATTCCAATAAAAATTAATTTTAAAAAAAACAGGAGCAATCAAAGCTGACTAAGGGAGTCTGGAAAGAATTCCAGCAGAAGTGAAGAGTATTTGCCAGGCATATGAGATAAAGCACACAGCAAATGCAAAAACCAAGGGTGAGAAAGAACAGTGTTTGTAGCATTCAATTTGGATGAGGGAGTGGTGGAAATAAGTCAAGAGATAAAACTAGAGCTAGAACATGAGAGACCAGGTTATAGAGTTTTGATTTTATCTTATGGGCAGTAGTGACTGACAGTCAGATTTGCACTTCAGAAAAATTACCTTGGCCATAGGCTGGAGTGTGTGTTTGGAAAGGTCATAAAACTGGAAGAGAAAACAAGAGGCTTAATCCAGACAACAGATGATGCTTACATGAATTGATTGTAAAGTATTGGCATAAATATAGACATACACATCAATGGAACAGAAGGGATAGTCCAAAGGTAGGGTCAGTTGATTTTCAACAGAGATTCCAGGGCACTTTTAGAAGAAAAGAGTATTCAACACTCTAGAAACAATAAATGCTGGAGAGGGTGTGGAGAAAAGGGAACACTCTTGCACTGCTGGTGGGAATGTGAATTGGTACAGCCGCTATGGAGAACAGTATGGAGCTTCCTCAAAAAACTAAAAATAGAACTACCATAGGACCCAGCAATCCCACTACTAGGCATATACCCTGAGAAAACCATAATTCAAAGAGACATGTACCAAAATGTTCATTGCAGCTCTATTCACAATAGCCCGGAGATGGAAACAACCCACGTGTCCATCATCGGATGAATGGATAAAGAAGATGTGGCACATATATACAATGGAATATTACTCAGCCATAAAAAGAAACGAAACTGAGCTATTTGTAATGAGGTGGATAGACCTAGAGTCTGTCATACAGAGTGAAGTAAGTCAGAAAGAGAAAGACAAATACCGTATGCTAACACATATATATGGAATTTAAGGGAAAAAATGTCATGAAGAACTTAGGGGTAAAACAGGAATAGAGACACAGACCTACTGGGGGTGGGCTTGGGGATATGGGGTGGGGGGGCTGTGACTGGGCGGGGGAGAGGCATGGACGTGTATACACTGCCGGGCACGGGGTGGATGGATGGTGGGGGGTGGCCGCGTGGCGCGGGGGGATCGGCTCGGTGCCTTGTGGCCGCCTGGAGGGGTGGGATGGGGAGGGTGGGAGGGAGGGAGACGCAGGAGGGAGGGGATGTGGGAACAGATGTATATGTATGACTGATTCACTTTGTTGTAAAGCAGAGACTAATAAAAAAAAAGAATATTCAACACGTCGTACTAAACATTTGAAGAGCCACTTGCAAAAAGTAACAATCCCACCTTATGCAAACATTAATCCCAGATGAATCATAGACCCAAATCACGAGTAAAAACGGTGAAACTGCTTTAAGAAAATGAGAAAATCTGACATCTTGAATTTGGCAAAGATTTCTTAACTATGGCACAAGTTATTGAAAACAATTGATAAAAGAAGATGCTCAACATCGCTAATTACCAGAGAAATGCAAATCAAAACTACAATGAGGTTATCACCCCACACCAGTCAGAATGCCATCATTAAAAAGTCCACAAACAATAAAAATGCTAGAGAGGGTGTGGAGAAAAGGGAATCCTCCTACACCGTTGGTGGGGATGTAAATTGATACAGTCACTATGGAAAACAGTAAGGAGGTTCCTTAAAAAAGTAAAAATATAGTTACCATATGATTCAGCAATCCCACTCCTGGGCATATATCCAGAGAAAACTCTAATTCAAAAAGATACATGCACCCCAGTGTTCATAGCCCACTGTTTACAATAGCCAAGAAATGAAAGCAACCTAAATGTCCATCGACCGAGGACTGGATAAAGAATATGTAGTGTGCGCGCACACGCGCGCGCACACACACACACACACACACACACACAAAATGGAATATTGCTCAGCCATCAAAAAGAATGAAATAATGCCATTTGCAGCAACATGGATGGACCTGGAGATTATCATACTAAGTGAAGTAAGACAGAGGAAGACAAATATATGAGAGCATTTATGTGGAATCTAAAATATACAAATGAAATTTACAAAACAGAAACAGACTCATAGACAGACATAGAAAACAAACTTATGGTTACCAAAGGGGAAAGGGTGTGGGGGGGATGGATGGATGCAGAAGATGTGGTGTATATATAAGCACAATGGGATACTACTCCACCATAAAAAAGAATGAAATTTTGCCATTTGCAACAACATGAACAGACTTGGAGGGTTTTATGCTAAGTGGAATAAGTCAAACAGAGTAACACAAATACTGTATGTTATCACTTATATGTGGAATCTAAAAAATAAGACAAACTAGTGAATATAACAAAAGAGAACAGACTTACAGATATAGAGAACAAACTATTGGTTACCAGTGGGGAGAGGGAAGGGGAAAGGGCAAGATGTGGATAAGGGATTAAAAGATACTACTATGTATAAAATAAGCTACAAATTGTATGGCACAGGGAATATAGCCAATATTTTTTAATAACTATAAATGGAGTATAGTCTTTAAAAATTATGAATTAATATGTTGTACACCTGAAACTTACATAGTGTTGTAAATCAGCTAAACCTCAATAAAAAAATAAATCAGATAAGTGTTTGCCAGAGGATATGGAGCGGTGGGAACAGGCATGAGTAAACTTTCGGAGGTGATGGATATGTTCCTTATCTTGATTATCTGGATTTCACAGATGTGCATGTATATAATTATATATATACACACGTATGTATATATATATGTGTGTGTGTATGTGTATATAAACTCATTACACACTTATTTCTACATTGCACACTTTAAATAATTTTAGTTTATTGAACATCTTACCTCAATTAAACAGAATTATGTGGCTTTCAAATAAAAGACAAAGGATGATGATGGCCTAAAATAGAGTATGAGAACATAGGCAAATTTAACTGTAATCAACTTGCTCAGAATCACAGCTGAAAAGTGATAGTGCTTGAATTTAAACCTGAGTGACTGACTCCAAAATTTCATGCCCTAAGTCAATATGCTTATACTTTGAATGACCCCCCATATTCTTGGGTTGGACAACTGAGTGGAGAGCTATGACCTTCACCAAAACACAAGGAGGAGAAGCAGATTTGGGAGAGGAGATATGTTTATATCCCCCATAGCACCAAGTATGGTAGCTTATATAGTCAATTACTGAGAGGAGATGCAAGCTGAAGTTTTTAGGTGACAATGATAATGAAATATTCAGTGTGATATTTTCTTGGTTCATGAGCTTATTGCCTATTGTCAAAAAGCTGGAAAGGAATTTAATATTTTCTAGTCCAGTAACCTAACCAAATGAGTCATTTCTCAACATCCTTGAAGCGATCACTCCTGACTACCTTCACTGACGGGAATTAACCTAACTCAGAAAATTATTGCACTTTTGAATAAACCTTATTATTAACAAGTTATTTCTTCCGAACTGAAATCTGTCTCCGTGTTGGATTGAATTGTGTTGAAGTCTTTACTCCCAGTACTTCAGAATGTGACTGTATTTGAAAATAGAGTCGTTGGAGATATAATTAGTCGGTGAGATCCTACTGGCATAGGGTGGACCTTAATCCAATATGAGTGGTGGTGTTCTACGATTGGAGAAGACCCAGAGACACACACAGGGAGAACACCAAGGATTGCTGGGAACCACCAGAAGGTGGAAGAGGCAAGGAAGGAGTCTTCCCTAGGGCCTGTGGAGAGAGCATGATCCTGCTGACAGCTGACCTTGGACTTGTAGCTCCAAAACTGTGACAGAATAAATACCATCCAGTTTGTGGTAATTTGTTACAGCAGCCCTAGGAAACTAATACACACTGTTCATCTCTTTTTTCTAGTTCTGCCTTCTGGAGACACATAGACTTAATCCTATTCCTTCTCCAGATGTTTCCAAATGTTTTGAGAACATATTTCTCTTTCAGGAAAACATCTCCCCCACTGGTTTTTTACATGACACATTTTCATATCCTTTCGTCATTCTTTTGTAGGGTCAAGATTTTCAAGGGTGCTTTAAAGTGTGGTAACCAGAATTGATCTTACTACTTCAAATACTCTGATAGACGAAAGAGAATGGAATTTACTCTCCGGTTTAGGTCAGAGATTTTTTTTTCTCTTTTTTTTTTTTTTTTTTTTTTTTTTTTGCGGTACACGGGCCTCTGACTGTTGTGGCCTCTCCCGTTGCGGAGCACAGGCTCCGGATGCGCAGGCCCAGCGGCCATGGCTCACGGGCCCAGCCGCTCCGCGGCATATGGGATCCTCCCAGACCGGGGCACGAACCCGTATCCCCTGCATCGGCAGGCGGACTCTCAACCACTGCGCCACCAGGGAGGCCCAGGTCAGAGATTTTTAAGCTGCTTCTCACAGCTCTAGGAATTTCTTGGAGGTACCTCAGGGACACACTTGAATATATTTCATATTGATGTTCTGCATATGTTTGCATTAGGAGAAAGGGTTTGCTGTTTAGAACAAATTTGAAAAACACTGGTTTAGACACTGCTTTTAGTAACACCTGTGATTGAATTCACTTTTTTGGGCAGCCACATCACACATGATTTTGATAGGTAAAGCTATGTTTTTCATTTTGCTTATATCTGTATAGGTTTCTTTCTTTTTAAATTATTATTGTTTGGTCCCAAGTAAAGTTTAGGCTTTGTGTAAGGCTTCATCTTGTTTAGTCCTGCCATTCTATTGAGCCTTGTGTTTTTTGTTTTCTTTTTCCGTCTTGCAACATACTCTCTGCCTCCTTTTCGGTATCACCTTGAAGCATTTGTTCTACCTCTTTTCGATGTTTAAAACAAGCAAAGGACAGCAGCTTACAGAATATGATTTAGTATCCGTAGCTCGGTGTATTCTTTAAACTACTACCTAATACTTTTCTGTCACACATTAAACTCTCACCACTCAGGCCATATTTCTGTCTAGCTTTATCAAAGAAAGGAGATGCTGGTTTTCTGGTGCAACTTGTTCTTGGTGAGCTTATGCTGGTTCAAAATGATCAGTCCTTTGGTTGCTATTTGAATAACTAAATCTACATATTGCCAGGCAATTTCTGATCTGTTGAAATGTACACATTCCACTCTAAACAATATATCTCGAGTGACCAAAAGGTGAGTGTGTCACCATGGGGGTGCACTGCTCCCACCTCCCTTTGTGAAATAACTTGCTGGTCAGGTGCAAGCAGTGCAGTTAGCTGGTATCCACCAACTGTAGCCCTTCAGGGATAATCTGCCTCTGTTTCTAGAGCCAGTCACCCTTTTCCCAAGCATCCCCCAGCCAGTAACTGAGCATGTGGAGGCCTGGCCCCTTCAGCTCAAAGTGAGACTTCTCTAATAGGTAATCCTTGCTCTAGGTCTTCCCATGAGAGTGGTGAGACTTTGTCAGATCTGCCTCTCTGCATCTCATGCTCTCCCTACCCAAATCTGCTTCCTACTCCCTTTCCCTTCACAGGTTTCAGATCTGCATCATGGCTTGGTTTTCCCAGCCCCATCCGTCTTTATCTTTCAAGCATTACACAATCCCCTCCCCTCAACAAAGCTCTCACACCCCTAACTCAGTGTCTGCTTCCTGCACAACCCGAATCAACAGAGTTGGCACTGGGTGTTGTCAAGAAGATGATAAGATGGAGTTTTGCAACCCAGTCACTCACTCGCCCTGACAATGAGATGGTGACTTGGAAGAATGTTCCATTGGAGGAGACTGCCTTGGACAGGACAATGGTTCAAGCCTTTGGAAAATATGAGAGAACAATGAATATAAGGACAATGGAATTGGCTGGTTGTTAATAAATTGTGTTGACCTCTCTCTTGGTCAGTTTGGGCTGCCATAACAAAATCCCATAGATGAGTGGATGAAACAACAGAAATTTGTTTCTCACAGTGTTGGAGTCTGGGAACTCTAAGATCAAGGTGTTGACAAGCTGGATTTCATTCTGAAGCCTCTTCTTCTGGTAGGCAGCTGCCATCCTCTGCTCACATGATCTCTTCTTCATGAGCTCACAGAGAGACAGAGAGAGAGAGCTCTGAGTACATTTAAGATCTACTCTCGTAGCAGCTTTCTGTATATTTTAATATATATTATATATAATTATTGAATATATATAATATATTTTTTGGTTTTTTTTTTTTTTTGGCTGAGCCGCACAGCCTGCGGGATCTCAGTTCCCCAACCAGGGATTGAACCTGGGCCATGGCAGTGAAAGCCCAGAATCCTAATCACTAGGCCACCAGGGAACTCCCTATAATATGGCATTATTAACAGTAATCATGCTGTACATTAGACCCCCAGAACTTATTCATCTTACTGGAAGTTTGCACTCTTTGACTAAAATCTCCCCATTTCCCTACCTCCAGCCCCTAGTAACCACCAACATTCTGCTCTCTGTTTCTATGAGTTCAGCTTTTTTATATTCTACATTTGAGTGATATCATATCATACAGCATTTGTTTTTTTCTGTCTGACTTATTTCATTTAGCATAATGCCCTCAAGGTCCATTCCTGTTGAAGCAAATAGCAAAGTTTTTTGTTATGGGTGGAAAAGATTCCATTATATATATATATATATATATATATATATATATATAATAATTTCTTTGTCCATTCATCTATAGAGGGACATTTATGTTGTTTCCACGTCTTGGTGATTGTGAATAATACTGCAGTGATCATGGGAGTGCAGATATCTCCTTGAGATCCTGATTTAATTTCCTTTGGATATATACCCAGAAGTGGAATTGTTGGATCATGTGGTAGTTCTATTTTTTATTTTATTTTTTAAATAAATTTATTTATTAATTATTTATTTATTTTTAGCTGCGCTGGGTCTTTGTTGCTGCCCGCGGTCTTTCTCTAGTTGTGGTGAGTGGGGGCTACTCTTTGTTGTGGTGCGCAGGCTTCTTATTGCAGTGGCTTCTCATTGCAGAGCATAGGCTCTAGGCGTGCAGGTTCAGTAGTTGTGTCACACAGGCTCAGTAGTTGTGGCACGTAGGCTTAGTTGCCCCGTGGCATGTGGGATCTTCCTAGACCAAGGCTCGAACCTGTGTCCCCTGCATTGGCAGATTTTTAACCACTGGGCCACCAGGGAAGCCCCTTCTTGAGGATTTTTATATCTGTATTCATCAGTGATGTTGGCCTGTAACTTTATATCTTGTAATATCCTTATCTGGCTTTAGTATCAGGGTAATGCCGGCCTCATAAAATTGAGTTTGGGAGTATTCCCTCTTCAATTTTTGGAAGAGTTTGAGAGGATCAGCATTAATTCTTCTTTAAATATTTAGTAGAATTCACCAAAGAAACTGTTTGGTCCCAGGTTTTTTTTTTTTTGGTTGGGAGACTTTGGTTACTGATCCAATCTCCTTACTCATTATTGATCTGCTCAGATTTTCTATTCCTTCATGATTCAAGTCTTGGCAGGTTATATGTTTCTAGGAATTTAACCATTTCTCCTAGTTTATTCAATTTTTTTGGCATATTATTCTTAATAATACCCTACCCATATCTTGCCCCTCCCCCTCCCTCTCTCCTTTAGTTCTCTTTGTCTGTAAGTCTGCTTCTTATTTTGTTATATTCACTAGTTTATTATTTAGATTCCTCATAAGTGATAGCATACAGTATTTGCCTTTCTCTGACTTAATTCACTAAGCATAATACCCTCCAAATCCATCCATGTTGTTGCAAATGGCAAAATTTCATTATTTTTTATGATTGAGTAGTATTCCATTGTGTGTGTGTGTGTGTGTGTGTGTATCACATCTTCTTTATCCATCCATCTGTATATGGACACTTAGTCTGCTTCCATATCTTGGCTATTGTAAATAATGCTGCTGTGAACATTGTGGTGCATGTATCTTTTCTAATTAGAGATATATACCCGGGAGTGGAATTTCTGGGTCATATGGTAGTTCTGTTTTCAGCTTTTTGAGGAAGCTCCATACTGTTTTCCACAGTAGCTGCCCCAATTGACATTTCCACCACCAGTGTACACGGACTCCCTTCTGTCTACATCCTAAGGAGTTTTAATTATCGTAATAACTGTCTAGATTTGCAGCTGAAGGGGCTTGAACTTCAGAGAATTCTGGAGATGGTTAGAACATAGAGCCCCAAAGGAGTAAAATAGAAGCAACCAATGAGAATATTGCTCATTATATATCATTAAATGAAAGCAAGAGTAAACCTAATGTACAGCATAGTGACTATAGTTAAAAATAATGTATTATATACTTGAAATTTGCTAAGTGTAAATCTCAAGTGTCTCTCACACACACACACATACAAATGGTAACTATGGGAGGTCATAGATATGTTAATTAGTTTGGTTGTGGTAATCATTTCACAGTGTATACATATCAATGTATCAGAACATCACATTGTACACCTTAAATATATAGCATTTTATTTGTCATAAATAAATAAATAAATGCAAGAGCGGTTGAACAGGAGGCTGAGCTCGATAAAATGTGGTCAGCTCGATAAAATTACATGATTTTCCATGTTTTCAGACAAGAAACACTATTTAGACCCAGGACCCATGGACTGTAAGGCTGGTTCCAGCCCCCAGAGGCAGAAACCTGCAGCACCATGTCAAGTAGCTACTATAACGATGCCCCCAGTTCTTCCCCGAAGTTACCTACAGTTAGTTAGTCAGGTGATTATACAGTGAGGAAAGTCCAGACATTTCTTGGACTGTTGGACAGAAGAAGCCTGAAATGTCATCATGGCTCCCCTATCAGAGAGGTCATACATGGGGGGTCAGGAAATAAATAGGGTCCTTGGCAACTTCTAGTTTACAGTGGGTCCACTGGGTCTGTGACCCTGCTCTGTGGTTACTCCCCCATACCTGGATGTATACCTGGGATTGACTTACATGGCAGTTGAAGTAAACCTTATACGAGTCCATCAGGAGGGGTGCGGTCAAAGCCACCATATTAGGTAAGGCCAAGAGGAAGCCCCTGCTACTGTCCCCCACCACTTTGCCAAAGTAGAATGTCTTTTTTAAAAATCACAAACTTCTTCAGCCAAGGTGAAGTAGCCAGGATCAATTTAAAGAAGTAAAAGAACAGAAAAGAATGGAAAGAACTAAAAAGCTAGATGAAATATATGAAACAACAGTTTCCAAAACATGGACTATCAGGTAAGAAAGGACAGTGGTCCTGAGAGAAGGGAAACGGATGTGGCAAACCCTACACTCAGCACAGCTTTCTGCCTGGCGAGTGTTTCCAGGCTGCTGTGCCGAGAGGGGAACCAGGTGGAGCCCAGCAGCCTCCTGATGTGAGGAGACAAAGCTGGAAGGCAAGGGAGGCCCAGGGTAACGAGAGTTGTCAGGTCCAAGCGCTGGGGAGCAGAAGCACTGTGGAGAGAGCTCCAGTACCACAGGTGGCAGCCAGCAAGTCCTCAGCGTGTGAGGAACCCATCTGGGGCTGGGGAAGGAACCACCCAAAAAGAGCAACTCCCAGAGATCATGAAAAGATGGGAAGAATTTGTGTTCTCACCAGCCAGAGTGGAAAACCCTGTAATTCCTGGGCATAGGGTGGAATATTCAAAAGAGCATTGCCGGGCTTCCCTGGTGGCGCAGTGGTTGAGAGTCCGCCTGCCGATGCAGGGGACACGGGTTCGTGCCCCGGTCTGGGAAGATCCCACATGCCGCGGAGCGGCTGGGCCCGTGAGCCATGGCCGCTGAGCCTGCGCGTCCGGAGCCTGTGCTCCGCAACGGGAGAGGCCACAGCAGTGAGAGGCCCGCGTACCGCAAAAAAAAAAAAAAAAAAAAAAAAAAAAAGAGCATTACCTTAGTAGTGAGGAAAAATGAATCCCAAACTCTGCACCCACCACAAAAAGCCCAAAAGGCAAGTGTCAAGAAGTTCAAACTCTTTCCAAGCAACTTCATTGCATTACAGAACAAAGCTGTAGAATATTTGTAGAAATATATATGTGTGTATTCTCATTATTCTCATTTTGATGCTCCCGGAAGTACATCTGTAGCTCAGTCTTCCATGGTGAAAGTGTTTCCTCTATTCACAAAGCTGAACAGATTTTCATGAGCTCATGGATGCTGCCCAGCGACGGAAGAGATAATGTTTTATATCTCTGTCTCTTTAAGAAAAAATTATAACTTCTTTCACTATAGTATTGCTGAGTGTTAAATCAATTCAACTCAGTCTCCTTCCAGTAAGATTTGGAATGGAGCCAGAATTCATATTTTAGGGGAATAAAGCTCTCCCAGACGATTCTGACACAGAGCCAGAATCATCTGAGGATGACTCGTTTAACTCATTTCCAAGTTTCTTAGGTTACGAGCAATGTTATTTCTCCTTCTTTTCCAGAAGGGCAGAGACAAAGTAATTTTCAGCTGTAACTCAGTATCAGGAGTGTAAATACTTGCCTGGGAGAATAACACAGCAAGGGAACAACAACAATATGTACAAACTTTAATTCTCTTGCAGAAAGAGAGGAAGTTATTTAAACTGCTAACTAAAAATTAAGAGGAAATACAATTCCTATTTAGAATAAATATGGGATTTTAGTTGAGAGAATTGTTTTGAGATCAGTGACAAATCCCAGTCATCAAAAAGGAATTTCAGATTATTTTTACACTTGATCTTAGCCAAAAGTCTGAGAAGCAATTCAGATAATTTTTAATGTTTGCAAACATCCTTCCCATTTCTCCATGTTTCAAGCTAGACCCGGGCTTTGTATTAGGGCTATTTTTGTTTGCAAGTAAAACTAACTTAAGCTAAAAGGGATTAGTTGGTTTATAAAACCAGAGAGCCAGAGGTGGCACTGGCTTCAGAAAAGCTGGAAACAGGGCTCAAAGGTGGTAGTGAGGGCTGAGTCTTCCCCTCCCAGCTCTGCTTGGCTTTATTCTGCAAATTCTCCCCAAATGGTGAGCAAGAGGGTCACTGACAGCTATACTTCCCAGCTTCGCAGCCTCAAGAAAACCCTTTCCCAATGTTGGTAAAGCCAACTTAAAGCGAACTCTGCTTGTTCTTTTTTGGATCTTATGTCTGCAACACCCCTCAGTCATCACTGAGCCTGGGGGTACCAGGTACTTTGACAAGCCTGGGTCTCTTGGCTGCCCCTGTGGTAGCGAGTTTACAGCCCCATCAGGACCACGTGAAATTGAGGAGGAGTATCCCAACACAATGAGAATGAGGTTGGGGTATTGAATTGGCAGAAGACATCTACCTACAACGGTCCACTGCAGGATTTTCGTATTGCCCAAATGGCAAATAACAGATTGGTGTTTGTGTGTGTACTTATGTGAAATATTCCAACCTGTGAGGTTGTGTATGAATATAAACTATCTGGTGAGTGGGGAGAGACGTAGCAGCTAGGGACAGCCCTGCCATCCAGGTTTCAGTTGCTTATGTCTAAGCTTTTTTTTTTTCCAGGTATAATTGACATATTATATTAGTTTCAAGTGTACAATATACGGTTCGATATTTGTATATATTGTATATATTCCAAAATGATAAACACAAAAAGTCTGGTTAATATCCATCAGCACACATATTTACAAATTATTTTTCTTGTGATGAGAAATTTTAAGATTTACTCTTTTAGCAGCTTTCAAATATACAACACAGTATTATTAAGTATAGTCACTATATCGTACATTACATCCCCAGGACTTGTTTTATAACTGGAAGTTTGTACCTTTTGATGAGATGAGAAAAATGTGATGAGAAATTTTAAGATTTACTCTTTTAGCAGCTTTCAAATATACAACACAGTATTATTAAGTATAGTCACTATATCGTACATTACATCCCCAGGACTTGTTTTATAACTGGAAGTTTGTACCTTTTGACTCCACCTTCACCCATTTCGCCTACCCCGCCTCCACCCCGCCCCCGGGCAACCACCAATCTGTTCTCTGGCTGAGTTTGGGAATTTTTTTTGTTTCCTTTTTTAGACCTCAAATATAAGTGAAATTACATGGTATTTGTCTTTCTCGCTTATTTCACTTAGCATAATGCCCTCAAGTTCCATCCTTGTTGTCACAAATGGTAAGGCTTCCTTCCTTTTTATGGTTCAATAATATTCCATTGTGTATATGTATATATACCACATTTTCTTTAGCCCACTTTTCCCACATTTCCACACTTCCCCTAGGCCTTTTGTACCTTATATGAGCATTTTTTCACTATTGGAAAGAAAATAAATATTTGCTAAGTGATGCTTAAATGGTGATGGAAAGCTAATTTTTTTCTTTTATTATGTTTGTTGGGACTCAATCTACTCAACTTGACAGAGTAAAACCTGCTTTCTGGCATTTTGTTAACAAAGTCAGTATTAACCTATATTTTATCATCAATTGTATTTTCTATTGAGGAATGTTTGAAAGGTATTGATAAGAGACATCATAAGAGGTATTGATAAGAGATGTGTCATAGAGAAATTCATAGTGTATTTTAGAGGTAAATTATATGTATTTGTCCTCAATTCACTTGAATTCTATTATTTAAAAGGATGGATATGGGACGTCCCTGGCGGTCCAGTGGTTGGGACTCCACGCTTCCAGTGCAGGAGGGGTGTGGTTTTGATCCCTGGTCGGGGAACTAGGATCCCGCATGCCGTGTGGTGAGGCCGAAAATAAATAAATAAATAAATAATGGTTAGGTGCCTAATGCACAAACACGTTTATGATTACCATTATGGGATATAAATGATATATTAAGTTGCATAGTGATTTAAGTTCCATTCAAGCAATAGATTTGAAGGTAAAAATGGTATGACATATAAAGTTCCTGTATGTAATATGTTAAAATAGAAAACTAATTATGAGCTTGCATAGAATGACGTGTCACTTACAATGGATTTATTTCTAGGATCTAACAATTCAAAGACAAAGGGCTGGAGGTGACCTGTTATTCAACACTTCAGTAAAACCAGCAAAGATATTACTAAATGCTA